>NC_135482.1:74470192-75748942 GCF_052094955.1 Ictidomys tridecemlineatus | reverse complement strand
GCATAATATGATAAATTAGAAATAGAAAAAAAATAATAGTATTGAGACATCCAGGAGATCTAGTACAATAACAGGGGAAAAAACCCTATTCAAATATATGCCTTTACACTTAGTCTTATTGGAGATGGGTGGGAAGAGATGAAAACACAAATATATACACTTGAGGGTCAGAATAGGTAATGAGTCAAAATAGGAATAATTAATGGAGCTGCAAGAAAATAGTTTTCAAAAATCTATGCTAATTAGTATGAAAAGCTTCTTGGATCATTTCCCAGAAAATATGTTACCCAAATTAACTTCTAAAGTGAGACAAAGATCTAAATGCTCAACAACTATGCAGGAAAATAGAAATATGTCAAATAACCATTATAGGACTTTGCATGTCTAAGGTGTTTTGGTTGCAATATTTACTATCTACAAGGTAAAAATATTTTGTCTGGTGGTGTGAGACATTTGTATGTTCTTTACATATTCTAGGACTTATATGGTCTACATATTTTAATTGGTTTAAATAATTTGTTTACTTGGTTAATATATTTAAGTTCTTCTGCTATTCCTCTTATTATGGGCCAAGGAGACAAACAGACACTTCTAAGAAGAAAATATACATTTTATCAACAAATATATGAAAAAATGTTCAACATCTCTAGTAATTAGAGAAATACAAATCAAGATTTCATCTCACTCCAGTCAAAATGGCAGTTATCAAGAATACAGACAACAGGGGCTGGGGATGTGGCTCAAGTGGTAGCGCACTCTCCTGGCATGCACAGGGCGATCAGCACCACATAAGAATAAAATAAAGATGTTGTGCAACCAAAAACTAAAAAATAAATATTAAAAAAATTCTCTCTCTCTTTTAAAAAAAAGAATACAGACAACAATAAATATTGATGAAGATTTCGGGTAAAGTTATACCCTTTCATTGCTGGTAGGACTGCAAATTTGTGTAACCAATCTGGAAAGCAGTATGGAGATTCCTTAGAAAACTTGGAATGGAACCACTCAGCTATTTGACTCAGCTATCCCACTCTTCGGTCTATACCCAAAGGACTTAAAATCAGCATACTATAATAATTGCAGCCACATCAATGTTTATAGCAGCTCAATTCATAATAGCTAAACTGTGGAAGCAACCTAGGTGCCCTTCAATAGTTTAATGAATAAAGAAAATGTGGTATATATATATACACAATGGAATATTACTCAGCATTAAAAGAGAATAAAATTATGGCATTTGCAGGTAAATGGATGGAGCTGGAGAATATCATGCAAAATGAAGTAAGCCAATCCCAAAAAACCAAGGGCCAAATGTGTTCTCTGATAAGTGAATGCTAATCCATAATGCAGAGGACATGGGAAAAATGGAGGAACTTTGATGGGGAAAAGGAAGGTAGGAGAGGGGAGAGATCATGGGTAGGATAGATGATGAACATGTATGACTGCACATATGGTGCACCGCTACATCGTGTACAGCCAGAGAAATGTAAAGTTGTGCTGCGGTTGTGTACAATGAATCAAAATGCATTCTGCTGCCATATATACCTAATTAAAATAAATTTTAAAAAATACTGTGCTTGAAAATACTGATTACCGAGGATGATTGAGTGCTAGGTGGTCAGACTCCCTGGTTTGGGTGTCTAGGCGGTGAAGTAGGACGGCCTGTCCCGGGTGGCACGTTGTCCCTCTCTAGCTAACTGCATTATAGGATGTCCCTCAGAAACCCGAGACCAAGAGCCTGGCTTGCTTCGTGAAGATGCGGCCCCCCAGCGTTTAGGCCACGCGTCTCAGCCCACTCCTCTGTTGCTGGAGAGCTCACAGGAGCAGCTGGGAGAAGCAGACCAGAGCCTTCTAGGGCTTTGTGCCCAGGGACCCACGGAGGATGAGCTGGCTCTTTCCCTTAACCAAGAGCGCGTCCTCCTCTGCTGCTGGGTCTCCTGGTGGCCTCACCAGCCTCCCAATATCAGAAGCAGCACTTCATCAAGTCCTTCTGGAACTCACACTCCATATAGCTAGAATACAGAAAGATGTGAAATGCAGGTTTCCATTCACTGTAAACAACCGATTAACATGAATATATTACTTCCTCCACAATTTCCTCAGGAAAAACCAGTGATGAGTGTTTATCCACCAATACGGCATCACTTAGTGGATAAACAAGGAGCGTATGTTACTTCTGCATTAGTAAGCAATTTTTACAACGCATTCGGATCTTGGGAAAATTTCTCAAAGTCTGTTGGGTGAGTTCTGGAGGAATCCCCCAGTTTTAGCTCCTGCTTCAGCAACATTTGCATACCTGTACATTAACTCAGGCGGATGCCTCTTTATGCTTCTCAGGGATTTCCATTTCTTCCTCCATATCCTCCACAAGAAGCTAAGAGGAATATTTCTTCTTCAACAAGTTATACCACAGCCAAGCCTGCTGCTCCTTCATTTGATGTTCTTTCAAGTCTGCCATTACATGTTCCCACAATGGACACTTCAGCACCAATAAGCCAGACGGTTTTGGTTATAAGATGCCAGATGTCCCTGATACATTTCCAGAACTCTCAGAATTAAGTTTATCACAACTCACAGATATGAATGAACAAGAGGAAGTATTACTAGAACAGTTCCTAGCTTTGCCTCAATTAAAACAAATTATTACAGACAAGGATGACTTAGTAAAAAGTATCAAGGAATTAGCAAGAAAAAAATCTCCTTTTGGAACCTAGTTTGGAAGCCAAAAGGCAAATTGTTTAGATAAGTATGAATTAATTACACAAGTGAAATCTACTTTTGAAAAGAAGATGCAAAGGTAGCATGAACTTAGAGCTGTAGTGCAAGTCTCTGCAGGCAAGATTGAAAGTAGCTGCACATGAAGCTGAAGAAGATATCTGTTAATATTGCTGAAGATTTCTTGGAGGGAAAAACTGAAATAGACAATTTTCTCAGTAGCTTCTTGGAAAAAAGAACAATTTGCCGCTGTAGAAGAGCCAAGGAAGAGAAACTTCAACAGGTGATAGCAATGCACAGCCAATTTCATACTCCACTATAGATTTTCCTAAAAACATGAACTGCCAAAAGAAAAATGAGACATGGAACTTAAGCACAATGTTTTATATTTATGACTTGCAAATTGGCATTCCATCACGGTGGCTGAATTCACAGATATACTATATAGAATGTATATAGAACTGAGACTGATTTTGTATAGATCAAAATAATTGCTATGGTCTTTGCTTTGAGAAAATTTTCCGCACTATTTGCACTAAAAATGTTGGTTTATTGTTGAAAACAATCATATGTTTAAGTTCTGCTATTCCTCTTATTACTGATTAAATACCTATGCATGTAATTTTAGCTAGTTTTCAGTACTTTATAAAACTAATTTAAATTTGTATTTTTAATTCAAATCTGCCTCAGTTCTTTATCAAGAGTGGTGTGTTATTTAGATTATTTTCCTCTCAACCTTTTTTTAAAGAAATTTTTAACTGTGGAAGACCTTTTTTTTTTCCTTTCTTTCTTTCTGTATGATAAAACTTTTCAAGGGCAATTTGTTTTTAAATATTCATAGTGTCAGGAAACACAGATATGCCAATGTGCCATCTCAAGTAACTTACTTTTAATACATACAATAAATTAAAAAAGTAAACCAGCTCTTCATATATTGTTTTATTTTTAAAACTAAAGATAACATTTAAGTTGCAATACAGTTAAATAAATATTTTATTTAAGAAAATTACTGGTTTCATTTAAACCAGTCTAAGACAAATTTTCAGGCTAATTCTTAAAAAAAATAAGTATCTGATGGGTTTGTGGTTAGACGGGTATGCTCTCTAAATTTCTAATGTTAAAAACAATCTTTTTGTTAATAAAATTAATAAATCTAAACAAAAATGAATCAATGCATTTTTCTCATTTTTATGTGAATTTGATTTTCCTGAGAAAAGTTTTATAGCAATTAGTAAAAGTACTATTTAGTTTTTAAGCAATTTGAATTTTTAATGAATTTTCTCTTCATTTGTACTGTGTTCAGTAATTTGCTTCTATGCCATGTCACCAAATGAGAACATATTTCATAAGTAGCCTTAAAAGATTCTAAATGGGGAAAATCTTGAACTGTATCTGAGGCTCAAAAAACTAGTATCTAAATCACAAAACAACCTAGTGCATATTTTTGCTTACATTTCATCTCCTTATAATTATTTCAACATGCATACATTATAGATTATCTTTGTCTTCATTCTTCTCTCCTTCTATACATGTCTTTAGCAATGGAATTTTAGGGGAAAGACTTATTCTCTTAGAATTGAAAAATACTTAATACTTAGTCTATGTTTGTAGAAGACAAATATTCACATGGGCTAAAAAGGTACAATGTTGGATGCAGAAAATAGCTTTTATTAATTGTTTGTCTTGCTGGCACTGTGCTAAGGGCATGCTATTTAATTTTTAAAATGCCCAGAAGAAGATAAAATTATTCCTGATTTGTAGATAAGATAATGAGGTAAAAGTTAGTGTGTCAAATTTGTGGTAGTCTTTTGGGCATTCAGAACTTTCTTTATTGTCTGTGACAATAATATCTGGTGTGACAGCATTGCCCATCAGAGCTTAATATTCCCAACAATCACTACAGTCACTGGAAGATTTGACATTCCTAATCTTTTACAAACAAATCAGGTAGCTTTCCTGGAAACTAGATATATCCTAGAACAAGAGGTCAGCAGACCAGAGCCCTTTTAAAAGACCATTAATTCATTTGATCTATAAATTTTATTAAGCACCTACATAAAAAATAAGGAATTATGGAAATGTCATATAAAGATAACTCAAACATGATTTAGTTATTGGGGTGCTTATCTACCTCCTGTTCTTCCCAAATGAAAAAAAATATATATGTATATACATAATTTCCTTTAAATTTATTTATTTATTTATTTATTTTTATATATGAAAGCGGAATGCATTAGAATTCTTATTATACACATAGAGCACAATTTTTCATATCTCTGGTTATATACATAGTATAGTCACACCAATTTGTGTCTTCATACCTGTACTTTGGATAATAATGATCATCACATTAATTTATTAGATAACCTCTTAACAAACCAGTCATTAGAGAAGTTTGATCACAATTATCTGTATATACAAATTGGTAATTTAGTTCAGATATAGGTTATTTATGTCTTTTAGGATGGAAAGAATTTATGCCTATATAAATTTGGGTTACATGACTGCAATAAACTTAAATGATTTTTTTTTCTAAAAAAAAAATACTGATTACCTGTCTAGAACAGAAAATGTAGAAAGAGGTTCCTTTGCCAGGTGTTTAATGAAGGAGAAAGCTGCTGTTATAGACATTTCATAGATCTTTCTTCTCTAAATCCTTTAATCTTAGTTAGAATTTAAAGCACATTCAGGTTCTTATCGCTTACATTTACTCTACTTTAAAACAGAATAAAGAAGAAAATTTGTAATGTTACATTACTGAACCTCCTAAGTTAGTAAAAATATGCTCTGAAGAAGATCACCTTCAAAATTAGAGCCAAGGGTAACAGGTGTCTAGAAAATTGCAAAATTTGAGTGGATGTTCAAGAATTTTAAAGTGGTCCCCAAAGATTGCCAAGACCTCATTGTTTATGAAAAATGGAATCATCAGAGCATACCTAGGTAGGCAGGAATGTCACATCCTGACATTACCACACCATCAAAGCTGCCAAGACAGAGCAAGCTGAGATGCAGCAGCCTGTATGATGAAATGTTAAAGGTGTTTCAGAGATCTGTGAAAATCGTGCATATTCATCAGTGCGACAGGTTTCTTTTACTATTTTCCAGGACTAGGTCCTTCAAGATTTAGAGCACCATGTAAGTGAGGACCTGGGCCTCATCTTCCTTTTTTTCTTTTGATAAAGACTACATTTTAGAGCTGGGCCAAAAATCTTGTGAAGGCCAGCCTTTTGTTACACAAGGAAAGCAGAATTATCTTTATATGGCATTTCCATAATTCCTTATTTTTTATGTAGGTGCTTAATAAAATTTATAGATCAAATGAATTAATAGTCTTTTAAAAGGGCTCTGGTCTGCTGACCTTTTGTTCTAGGATATATCTAGTTTCCAGGAAAGCTACCTGATTTGTTTGTAAAAGATTAGGAATGTCAAGTCTTCCAGTGACTGTAGTGATTGTTGGGAATATTAAACACGGAAGAACTTTAACACTATCATGCACATTCCACGAGGGTAGAGATTTTTGTGTTTTTCTCAGTGTTGTATCCCTCTGCCCATAACAGTGTTTCTAACACAATGCTGCTCAGAAAGTATTCATTAAATGAATAAATGCACCTTTTATTTTTCTAAGGTTACTACCTTCTTATATTACTGTTTCTTTTAGATTCTTGTCTTGTTTGGGTTATTGCAGTGGCCTTCAATCCAGTTTCCTTGGCTGCAGGCTTACCCCCACCTCTTATCCAGAGTGAGATCTAGAATGTCCCGACCTTGGCTGTCTAAAATTCTTCAAAAGATCATCATTAGTTATAGGATCAAGTTTAAGGTTTTTAAGATGGTGTATAAGGTCTTTCCTGACCTGGCCTTCAGGCCCCTTCCAATGTATATCAGTATACCCTTGCTCATTTTCTATATGCTAGTAACCATACATTGCTTTATTGTTTCCTACACATGCCGGACTTTTCTTTATCTTTTTCCTTCTGCCCATGTTTTCCATCTGTTTGGAATGTTCTCATTCCCCACTCTCTTTTAAGTTTGACAAAAGGAGTATCCCCTTTTCAGGCATTACTAATCGTCCCTCTCTTTACCCTGTGATTGGGTTACTTTCTCAATTCAGTGTCCCTGTGACACATTAGGAATATTTCAGTTGTATAGCTTGCTACATTGCACAATTATGGTCTGTTTTACCCCTCAAAAGATGTGAACTTTTACAGGGCAAAGATGATTTCTATACTTATTTTGAGATTCCCAATGCCTTTCATTATAAATGGAAGTTAGCAAACACCGCAAATTTACTGGCTTACTTTGTAGATATAAGGGGAAAAATTAAAAAAAAAATTTAAACAACTCTTGCAAGAGTGCTTGAGATGGAGAGAGGATATAATTTATCCATCCTGTTTTGTGTATAAGGCATTTTGGTCCACTAACCTTATCTTACATAATTAAAAGGATAAAAACTGAAGGAAGACTCTTCTATCCATACCTCCCCCACCCCCCTTCCCCAAAACAAGAGGAAAAGAAGTAGAAAACACAGTTACAGACTGATTGCAGCCTGGTGGATGAAATTCCTCTGGTTGGAGTTTGGGTGAAGATAGGCATCCTTGTCTAATGAAGGTGACAACACGTCTTTGGGCACAGAATATGTTGTTATGTTTCATAATTTCAATGCTCATGGTATGTGAATTGGTCCTGTGAATTTCACATAGAGCTCTCATCTATTCTGAACAGAGGAGATATTTGATGGGAATAACTTGGAGAGACGCTCTTGGTGTTTTGGACCTCTCTCCATTTCCTTTGAGTCCCTTGGTTTGCTTAGACCCTTAACAGAATATATTATGCTTGCTACATGATACCATCTTGAATTGGTATGATCATTGTGGTAGTTCATGGATATTTCTGGTTCTTTAGCAAATACTTATTCTCTCCTTCTTTATTAACAAAACCCAAATTTTGAAAAATCTTTTGTGGACAGGAAAGTGTGTGTGTGTGTGTTGGCTTTGCATCACTGTGAGCAAAGTACCCACCAAGAAAAGCTTAGAGGAGGGAAACTTGATTTTGACTTTTAGCTGCAGAGGTCCATAGTTAGCAAAGTCCATCACTCTGGGCCAACCATGAGACAGAACATTATGGCAGAAGGGTGTAGTAGAGCAGCACTGCAACCAGGGAGCAGAGGGATCGAGGGAAAGGAGCATCAGGGAAGGTGAAGACTTCCAGGGCACACCCGCAGTGATCCACCTCATCCGGCCATGTCCTACCTGCCTACAGTTAACACCCCATCAGTTCCTTCAAACGAGGACGGAGTGATTAGGTTACAGTCCTCATCTAATCATTTTACCTCAGGTTATTACTGTATTTTACATAGGAGCTTTTGGGGCACACTATTTTAGTTAGCTTTTTTAGTTCTGTGACTAAAACACCTAATAAGAACAACATAGAAGTGAGAATTTTATTTGGGACTCGTTGTTTCAGAGGCCTCAGTCTGTAGATGGCCAACTACATTGCTCTGGGCCCAAGATGAGTCAGCATGGAATGGAGGAAGGGCCAGCAGAGGAAAGGTATTCACTCATAGTGAGATCTGGAAGCAAAGAAAGGCAGGGGTTGGAGGTGGAAGGAGTCACAGGAATAACAACCCTTCCAGGGTAAGCCCCCAGTGACTTCCTCCTCCAGCCACACCCCACTGGACTCCAGTTACCACCCAGTCAGTCCTTTTGAACTAAGATGGATCAATTAGGTTACAGCTTTCATAATCTAATCATTTTACCTCTGATTATTCCTACATTAACAGGAGCTTTTGGGGGACACCTCGTATTCAAGATATAACATTCCACCCCTGCCCACAAAAGGTCATGTCCATCTCAAAATGCAAAATGAATTTCGTTAATATCCAAGAGTCCCATTGTCTTAACAGTTTCAGCATTACCCAAAAGTCCAGTCCAAGTTTAAAAATCTCATCTAAGACACAAGGCAAAATGCTTAACTGAGTTCCTATAAAAAAAAATCAAAAGCAAGTTATTTATGTCCACTATACAGTGGCACAGAACAAATATTCCTATCCCCAAAAAGAAGAATAGTAGCATAAAAACAAGGAATGAAGCCAAAGCAAGACCAAAACCCAGGTGTGCAAATAGGCTCCCTAACTCTGCCCTTACTCCAAGCTCAGCATCTGGAACACATGATGGTAAGATGTTATTTGCAAATGGCTTGGGCTGCCCCAGCCCTTTGGCCTTTTTGTTTGAAGTGCACAGGAGATCTCTTTTAACCCGGCTCTCTCCATCGCCAGCAGTTTTTCTTGTCAGATAGTATGTTACTGGTATTTCTTAATTACTGGGGTTTCCATTCTAGCTTTGGCTTCACCTTAACAGACTCACACATTGCCCTGTCATACAGCCCGAAGGAACTCTGATACTGCTACACCCTGTGTGGCCTCCCAGACCTTCCTTTGAAATCTTGGTGAAAGCTTCCATGACCCCCCAGTTCCAGCATTCTGTATTCCTGCAAAACTAGAATCAATCACATGGATGATGCTAAACATCTGCTACCAGCTTGCGCAATGACTGGGCTCCCTGGTATTATGGCTGAGTGGCTTCTGAGTACCTGTGCAACTTAGCATGATGAAGCTACTTGCTAGGGCCCCTGGGTGAGTAGGGTGCCCTCATGATCTCTTCTCAAAGGAATTTTCTCTTCTGCATCCTTGCAATGTACACAGTCTTGCAAATTCCTGAGATGCTTTTCAGGTATCTTTCCTATTGGCTTTGTGTAAAGTCCATAGCATCTCTTGAAGGACTGTAATCTTTCCAAAAAGTTCATCTTCCTTGGTCCCAGCTTTATGCGCATCTTTTTGGTCAAACTGCAAATTTTAAAAATTCTCTAGCTCTGTTTTCTGCTCTAGATTCTTAACAGTAAACCTGGCTAAAAGCTGCTAGCAATATCTATGTCACTGACTGAATGCTGTGCTGCCTTAAAATTTCCTCCACCAGATTAATTTAGTCCATCACTTCTAAATTTAACTTCACAAAAAGTTTCAGGACATGGGCAAAATGGTAGCCAAATTCTTTGCCATAATATAACATGAGTAGCCTCTAGTCCAATTCTCAACAGACTCCTCAATTCTCTCTGAAGCTTCATGAGCACAGTCCACATTCCTATTAGTATTCTGGTCTTCTGAACTTCCATCAGAATCACCCATTAATCTCTGCTTATGACATTCTAAATTTTTTCCATCTTTTACCTCCAAACTTTTCAAATTTCCTCCCCACAAATCAGCTCAAAAGACTTCTGAACTATATGATCAGGTTAATCAAAAACACTTGGAAAGAACAACTTAGGGGAGGAAAAGTTTATCTGGGGCTCATGGTTTCAGATGTCTGAGTCCATAGACAGTTGACTCCTTTTGCTCAGGGGCCAAATTGAGGTAGTACATCATGGGAAAGGGCCCAGTGGAGGAAATCCGTTCAGCTCATGGTGGAGTCAGTAAGCAAAGAAGGAGAAAGAGAAGGAAAAGAGGCCATGGGAAGAACTACCCTTCCAGGACACAACCCAGGGATCTAGTTCCTCCAGCTATGCCCCACCTGCCTACAGTTACCATAGAGTCAGTCAGACCAGAATGGACCAATTAGGTTACAGCTCTCATAATATCATCATTTTGCCTTTGAATAGTCCTGCATTGACGGGAGCTTTGGGGGTATGTCTCATATCCAAACCCTAACATTGTGTGCCCAGTGAAACAAAAGCTTATTTTGTTTGGTTGGGGCTTCCTGGAAGGTCTTTTAGAGGATAGACATGGTTGGCTTGTCCTTTGAGGTTCATTTTTTTCTTTCTTCCTTTCTCTTTTTATATTAGTTTAAAAAAATTTGTCTTTTTCCTGCCGGTAGTATGAGGATGAGAAAACACATACAACACAACCATGTTGTGTTGCTAAAAGTTCAAAGTCTCTTGTGTCTTCTGGAGCCATATTAGTATCCCTTTGTTGTTTTGTAAAAAAAAAATAATTGTATTCTTCTGCTTCAGTGTTGACACTGAAGACACTGCTAAGATACTGCTCTTCATGAAGAAGCTTTTTTTTTTTTTTTTTTGGTACCAGGGATTGAACTCAGGAGCACTCAGCCACTGAGCCACATCCCCAGCCCTATTTTGGTATTTTAGAGACAGGGTCTCACTGAGTTGCTTAGCATCTTGCTTTTGCTGAGGCTGGCTTTGAACCACCTGCCTCAGCCTCCCAAGCTGCTGGGATTTCAGGTGTATGCCAATGCACCCTGTAAAGAATCTATTTCTGAGACACTCTTCACACTCTCAGAGAGAGATTTGAGAGCAGATGTAGATGTCTCTCAAGTGCTGGCAACCCTTTAAACTGACTTTTGATTAGGAAAAGTGAAGACAGAAGTCTGGTATTGGTGGATTAGGGCTGCAAAAACAAAAATAAAATTGGTTTAAATAATTGTCTAACACTAGAAGTTTGAGAATAAGAATAAGCTGTGTAGGGAGATGAAAATGAGAAAGAAGGGCGATGGATAAATTCTACCTGTGGAGAAGGATCCTAAGAATTCACATGGTGGCAACCTGAACAGTGAGGGTCGTGGGGTGGGGGTCACAGTAAAAGCAATGCCTATGGAGAGAAATGAAAAGAGCTTTTGAAACAGAGATGGCCAATGTTAAATTTTATGTTGCAGCTCTTTTACACCCAAGTTCCTTTCTTTGAACAAGATAGTTTCAATAAAATTCTCTTCTCCTAAGGATAATAAAAGAGAGGAAAAATGTCTGTCCTGGGCTAAGCTATTCAGGTTTCAAATCATTATAAGAGGCTGAAAAAAATTTTAGATAAAGCAGGAAATCAGAATGAGAGACATTGCTGTCCCCTAATCCCCAAGAAAAAAAATTGGGGCTTCTGTGTCCTCTAGATTCTTCAATGCATAAAGAAGGACCTTATTAAGATACTAGAGTCAGAAATTCACCAATAAAACATTGGAAAACCTGAGAACATACAAGAGGTTAATACTTGGATTTTATAAATCAAAAGTGGCATGTTTTCTCCAGTCACTAATCTCAGACCAGAAGCTTCCATTTGGGCAAGTGAGCATCAAGAAAAAGGAATTTCTCCTAACTTTCACAGAAAGTTTTTATAGTTGCTAAATTGGTAATTTGAACACAAATATATTTTGCTTAAGTCAAGGGACCATATTTTGTAGAAAAGTCAATCCATACTTTTCCCCATGAGAAACCTGCTTATATTATAGAAAATCTGAATAAAACAGTTTAGGTTATGTTCACTCATTTGTGTTTGCTTTTGAGGTATAAGATGAAGAAAATCTACAGATATTTTTAAGGAAAGAGTATAACATTTCCCTTGTTGTAATTGGGTATATTTGAACTCTTCCCTTTTTCACAGAGAAGAGTCCTCAAATGGTTGACTAAAGAGTCAGTTTAGAAGAAGTATCATTACTGCTGTTATTTCTCATCTGCATTCTACTTTGCACATTTCTGCCTTTTATCCAATTATTGAAACTCTAGAATATTTTAGTTCTCTATGAAATATTTGAGTCTGCTTGTGACACAAATTTTGTGGTTGTTATCTTTTCAATTTCCCTAGTATTTGCACTTGCATCAGGGTCCAATGTGATAAAGCATGCTTTTAAGAATTTCATGCATAGACAACTTGAAGGGTTATGGAAAATAATATTCCTACAAGACAGCTCCTGGGGGAAAAAAATGGAAAAGACCGGGTGGCTCAGAAGGAAGACAGGGAAATTAACCAAACATTAACATTTCCCAGTAAATCCTTTCTCAAAACCAATGGACCCTGAAAGAACAGGCAGATACTGGACTTTCACCTTCCGGCATTGCAAATTAGTCCTAAATGGAGGCACAATAAATAGGAAAATTCTAGGAAACAATGAATCCCAGAGGAAGAAGAAAAGCAATGGGAGAGAATGGAGTACTCATCCCTTGGGATCTGAGCTCCTATCTCTCCTGGTAACAATGAGTTTCAAACTTTTTACAACTGCCTTCCCGAGTTAAAATTTTAACCTGTACCACCAGCTCCTTGACTGTCCTGATGGCACATCCACAGTTTCCAATGATTAAACCACCCTCATTGTACCCTATAAAATTAAAATCCCGTATGTAACCTTGGCCATTTTCCACATCCAGAAAATGAGGCCCTACTGTGCCTTCGTCTAAGAATAAGTAAATGGCTTTTCTGAATCTGTTGAGGTCTGAATATATCATTTTTGTGCTTACCCAACTAATGCAGAAAATCAGGATTTATGAATCATTAGGAGGAGTGGAATTCACATGTTGACTGGAACTCACAGGGCTTTCATTGGATTTTTGGTTTCAGAATCAATCTATCCAAGTTTTGATCCTGCCCAAGGCCATGATGGTGCTATTGCCTGGCTTCCACCACTACTGTCCAGGGCAGCTCTACATCCTCCAAGTAGACAATTAGTCCACAGAAACTAGAGTCAGCTACTGCAGATACATATATTTGGACTTTCTTATAGGATAGCACTGCCACAGAAAAATATCTTCACCCTCTGCTTTGACTTTCCATATTTCATGAGAACCAAATACAGTACTAGAATCTAAAGTGCACCCATACATATAGCCATATATGAGAAGTGCTACCAGATAAGATCTAGCAAACTTCCTTTGAAGTTCTAGGAGTTTTATGGTCCAAGGTTTAAAACAGAATGTTTCTTATTATTTTGGAGCAGGTGAAAATCTAGTATTATAAATGCTTCTCTATGGGCCGTTTATCATTAGTAAAAAACTAGGATGCAAAATGGGAATGACATTTATTAGGTCTCCTAAAAACTTCAGTAGTAAACATTGTTAATGTTCTATGTCTTCTTAGTTATTGAAAAGAAAAAAGTATAATTTTACAATGGAAAACTACTGTGGTCATAACCCTAACAAAATGTTCAAACTCAAGCACACAAATAAAGGACCAACTTGACAGTATGTGCTTTCTGTTGGAATGCTGGAAGAGGTGCATACTATTGATCAGGTTTTTGTGTTAGAATTACTCTGAATATTTAGGAGGCAAGATACAGGTGCAGAACTTTGAAATTCTATAACACAATTACCTGGACTATTATAAAATGTAAACCAGTGAGGCTATGAGACAGCCTTCAGAATGTGGGCAAATTTTTATCACTTGCACATTAGATAGAGCACGAATCTCTAGGATATATAAAGAACGCAAAAACTTAACATCCCCAAAATCTAAGTAACCCAATCAATAAATGGGCCAAGGAACTGAACAGACACTTCTCAGAAGATGATATAATCAATAAACAAATATATGAAAAGATGTTCAACATTTCTAGCAATTAGAGAAATGCAAATCAAAACCACTCTAAGATTTTATCTCACTTCAGTCAGAATGGCAGCTATTAAGAATACAAACAACAATAAGTATTGAAAAGGATGTGGAGGAAAACATACACTCATACCTTACTGGTGGGACTGCAAATTGATGCAACCAATCTGGAAAAGCATCCTCAGAAAACTTTGAATGGAACCACCTTTTGACCCATTTATCCCACTCCTTGGTCTATACCCAAAGGACTTAAAAAACAGCATACTACAGTGACACAGTCACATCAATGTTTATAGCAGCACCATTCACAATAGCTAAATTGTGAACCAACCTAGATGCCCTTCAACAGATGAATGGATAAAGAAACATTATATGTATGTATGTATGTATACATACATACATACACACACACACTGGAATATTACTCAGCATTAAAAGAGAATAAAATCATAAATCATTAAAAGAGAATAAAATCCTTTGCCAGTAAATGGATGGAGTTTGAGAATATAATGCTAAGTGAAGTAAGCCATTCCCCCAAAACAAAGTCTGAATGTTTTCTCTGATATATGGATACTGATTCATAATGGGGGTGGAGGAGGAGCATGGGAAAAATGGAGGAACTTTACATAGGGCAAAGGGGAGGGAGGGGAATGGAGAGGGCATGGGGATTAGGAAAGATGGTGGAATGAGATGGACATCATTACCCTGAAGACATGAATGTTGTGACTACTTTTTGTACAACTGGAGACATGAAAAACTGTGCTCTATATGTGTTCTATGAATTGAAATGCATTCTGCTGTCATGTATAATAAATTAGAATAAACAAACAAATTTTAAAAAAAAGAAATGGTGTCACCACTCATGTTTAAAAAACCAAGTAATTGAGGGGTATTCAATATTTTCCAACGACTGTAGTATTTGCCATATATATATATATATATATATATAAATTATATATAAATATTTTCAACAAATTTGTTAAAAAATCTGCCTTGTGTTTTTACATGAAGTGGGAACAGGAGAGTGACGGACTATTTGTGCTTTCTCATTTCTTACACACCTTCAAGGCCTTGTGGTCATCTTGCTGTCTCTTGTGATCTCAAGTTTATTCATTATAAAAGAGTTTTGAAGACTTTTCTGTTCTCCCCAAACCCTATTACTATTTTAATCCTCAATTTCCTCTAATTCTTAAAGAAAAATTACTTATAGTTAAGTCCAAGATTATACATATCTTATTCTAAAATAAAATACAGTTGACCCTTGTACATTATGGGTTTGAACTGTATAGGTCCACTTAAATGTGAATTATGTTTTGGAGATTTTTGACAATTTGAAGAAATCTGTAGATATAACTTATAGTCTAGAAGTATAGAAAAAACTTTAAAAAAAGAAATGCCACAAGTGCATAAAAATATGTAGATAATAGTCTATTTTATCATTTACCACCACAAAATAAAGATAATCTAGTATAAAACTGAAATTTATCAAAACTTATACAAACACAGATCATACATGGTGCCATTCGTAGAGGAGAGAAATATAAATAAATGTAAAGATGCAGTATTAAATCATGACTGCCTAAAATAATTATAGTACATACTATAATAATTTTGTAGCCAGCTCCTGTTGCTATTTCAAGGAATTAAACATGGATTTTCATCTCTGAGGTGGGGATAGGAGTTGTTGTTCTTAATCCCCACACTAGTTCAAGAGTCAAGTGTAGTTTGATAAATTTTATGTTAAATTCCTTTGTTAAAAATTGCAAAATAACTTTCAAACTTTCCCCCCCTAGACAAAGCTGGGGTCCCAGCTAAACTGGACAATTTTCTGCTCTTCCCTGCCCTGTGCTTTAACTTACCTTATTTTTCCTCCAGAATTGTCTATCCCCCATTTCCCTAATGCTTTCTTGTTGAAATCTTGCTGAAAACCTAGAGTACCATTTCCACCTCTTCCTTGTCCCTGGGAAATCATTTTATCTTTTCATCATAGTTGTCCATGTTCTTGTCTTTATGTAATTGTAAGCTCTTAGAAAAGACAAGTTGGGATAGCATCCTATGAATCTTCTACACAGTGCTTTGTCAAAAGAGGTTACTCAAGTGATTTTTTAAATTCAAATTTGTTACCAAATTTGAATATATATAACTATATAACATTAATTAATAAGGATTTGTAAGCATTGCTTTTTAAAAAAAATAGTTGGAGGTGTGTAGCTCAATGGCAGAGCACTTGTGTACCACACATGCGGCCTGAGGTCCAGCCCTAGCACTGCAAGAAAAAAAAAAAGTTTTATAGTAAGGAGTTGTTGTATTGTTTTTAGCAAGGAAGAACACAGTAGGCAGAATACCTTTGAATTCCCAAACTCTTTACCTTGTATAAGAGTATTTCTGGTTGGTTCAAGACTATTTCCATATTAAAATCTCACTTAAAGATAGAAAAGTATAAATATTTATTAAAGGCAATCATTTCAAAAGATATGAAGTTGGTAAATTAAAAGTTGTATTTACAAAGTAAGTCATCTCAGCCATTAAACACAGCATAGGTGATAAAATTTAGACTTAATGACTATTTTAATATTAATAATGTCAATGAAAATTCCATTAAAACATTATCAAATTGTTAATAAACTCATTTGATCCCTTTTTGCCCTCCTCAAGAAGGAAAATATATATTAATGCTTCGGTTTTTCTTTCATTTTGTCCAATTGTTTGGTCAATTTTTATGAATTGCTACTTTAAAAATATTCCTGAGGTCGTAGATTTACTTTAATGGATTTTTGATTCGAGTGGGATCAATAAGCGATTTGTCTGCGTCTTTTTTTTTTCATCTAAAAGCCACATTTTGTTTTACAGCAGAACTTAATATGCACAATGGCATTAAAATATCTCTCAGTAGAAGTAACTGGCTTTAATGAATGTTTAATGAAATTAAGTATCACAGTTAAAGAAGTTTGTGAGTTTTTTTTGGTTGTTCTTAGATTTTAAAAGCATTGTAATATTTTTTGAAGTAACTGTAGAGGCACTTTGGTTCCATTTTCTCTTCAGTGATGGGATCTTTTGGCCACTTCTGATAGATGCCTTCCATCATGTGTTTAAACTTATTTACTAAGGAGTTTTGCTCATTTCCTGAGGTGGTCCCTGTCTGAAATCTTTATCTACAGGCATGTGCTTCATATTCAGAACGGTGCAATCTGAACTCTTTCCCCAACTGCCCTTTGGATATCTGATGCAATTTTGGGACTTCTTCTTTCCCCTCCTTGATCATCCTGGTCTCATTTTTTCTGTATGACCTCTTTGGGAGGGATGTCCCACTCAATATATCACTCCAGATGTGATCTGGGCAACAGAGGGACAGGGGACTTGGTCACCATCGGTGGCATATGGTACTTGGTCAATAATCAGTGTGAGGTTAATTAAAATTGGTGCCCATGATCATGATTTTTACCAGCTGTGTGAAACTTTATTGAACTTGAGGTCAACCACATTTCAGGGACGAATTTCTGTGTCACTGTTTTCTGTCTTATAGATCATTGGAATGCAATTTTAGGAATTAGTCTTTCTATTAATCTTTAAATTTATTTTTATTTTGCTAGATTCCTTTCAAATTTGTCTTCTTCAATTTTGATATACATGGTTTCTGTTTACTTAATAACACCATTGAAAAAATTCTTAAAAATTTTTGGGCTAGGGTTGTGGCTCAGTGGTAGAGTGCTCGCCTAGGCACTGGGTTTGATTCTCAGCACCACATATAAACAAATAATAATAAACAAACTAATAAAAATTTTAAAAAATTCTTAAAACTTTTATAAATAGGTGTGAAGATATTTAAATTGCCCTTTTTGTCAACTGTTTTGGCCATCCCTTACTTGAGGCTTATCTGTATGCTTGGCTTGAAGTCTGGTTCCATGAATTATAAGCTGTGTGATGTTTGGCAAGCTACTTAACCTCTCATGGCTTTGGTTATTATCTGGAACATAAGAATGATGATTCAGAATTATTACAAGGATCAAAAGAGGTAAAACATGTAAATCACTTGCAATAATTTATGGTGCTCAATATGTTTGCTCTTATTAACTCTTCTTAATTTTAAAAGATACAAAATGAACAGTATTGCATCCCCTCTGATATCTCTTATACCATCCTCCTCAACCAGCATATCCAATTTAGCCTATTAAAAACACATTGGATTTAAAAAGTCAGTTATGCACATGTCCTGTGGAACACTGATAGTTCCCAAAGTGTGCAATATAGAATCGAATGTATTCTATGGCATTTGTTCTGCAAGGGGCAGCCTGTTCCATAAAACACCTCCAGGCTTCCAGCTCCTCTGCCAAATAAAGAAATTTGAGAGTCACACAGGTGTTAGTTTCACAAGCATTGTGGCAATTCTGAGCTTCTTTGCTTAGTCAGGTTATGAGTGAGGTCTGAGGGTCTTTTCTCTTTCCTCACTGGAAATAACAGAACTTCCCTCCAATTGATGGAGGCCACATGGTAAATCAGCATCATGATCACATACTTTTATTGAATACTTTTTTTTGTTTCAGGTGCAGACATGGTGCCTGACAAAAGCCTTAATTAATTTCATCTTTACACTAAATTGTGGGGAAAGTACAAATTATTCACTTTCCTATTTTACAATAAGAAAGTGAGAGAGGTGTGTTAAAGTCACCCAAGATTCTTGTGTTGTGGTCAGTTTGACTCTTGAACTTGAGAAGATTTTGTTTGATGAACGTAGCTGCACCATTGTTTTGGGCATACATATTTATGATTGTTATGTCTTGTTGGAGCATGGTTCCCTTGAGCAGTATCTAGTGTCCATCTTTATCCCTTTTGATTAACTTTGGCTTGAAGTCTAATTTATTTGATATGAGTATGGAGACCTCTGCTTGCTTCCGCAGTCCATGTGAGTGGTATGATTATTCCCAACCTTTCACCTGCAGTCTGTGTATATCTTTTCCTATCTGTAGGAAGCATATTGTTGGATCTTTTAGAATGTAATATGGTGATTGTATTGTAGGCTATATCTAAGGTGATTGGTAGGACTGGGAATGGAAAGGAAAGGCTTCGGAGAAGAGATGATAATTAAATTTAGTTTTAAAGAATGAGTAGGGACCCTCTATGTATGCAAATTGGGAAAACTATACCAGAAAGACAAGTTAGCAAAGCAGAGGCAGAGTAATATAGGGGAACTCGATAATGTATTAGAATATAAGATGTTAAATATGGGCATCTGTAAGAATATTTGGGGTGAGTAACAGACAAGGAGATTGTAATGATAGGGATGCTCGTATCATGCTTAACTCTCATTTGTTTTGTCAGTATAATTTATTGCATCCTAACTATGTGATAGGTACATAAAAGATGGGAATACCTTGCTTATGCTTTGTACATAGCTTGATCCTAAATTAATTTTTTGAAATTTTTGCTCTTGAGGAAGTCATTTTAGGTATATGTGCATTCTTTTATTTTAGTTTTTCAAAATATGGAGACGTTGGCAAAAACACATAAACCAGAGATTTTTTTTTATGCTATACTTAAGATAAAGAAAATCTAGTATGTATGATATATATATTTTTTGAAAGGAAAAATACAATTCTGTGTCCCAAGAACATTCTGATCAGTGAGAGAGATTTTATTACAACTATATACAACCACAAAAATTAAATATTTTGTTCAGGTTCAGGTACCATTTGTTATTCTGGTTTTCTTTCCAACCATCTCTGGTATTGCTTTTTAGATTATTAAAATCGCTTGCATCTGTTATGATCTTGAGCCATGATTCTTTTTATAGCTGACATTTTAAATTTATTTGTAATCTCATTTGCTGTTTTACTTGCATTTTACTTTTCTCTGCTTATTTCTTATTTGCAAGTTTAGAGCCTCCTAAGAGCAAATTTGCATTTTTTATGTGACTAACATAAACTACTAAAAATAAAAAATGTTCAAAGGTGAGTTGAGTTCAATTGCTCACTGCTTTTGAATTGCTATCTTTTCAACTCCAGGAAGCATCTGAGTTAAAAGGCAGCTTTGTAAACAAGTGAAGGTGTCTTTTCCTGGTCTTTAATTCTCAAGGGAAATTTCTCTGCAGTACAGTCACTTAGAATGACGTTTGTAAGCAATGCAGAGAGTAAAGTGTTTTATCCTTTTTGGAACTTTTTCTGCCTGCTTCTAAAATATTTTGAGGATGTCGGTAGGCATTTAATAAATCTTGGGTGATTAAATAATTGACACACACAGATAGTTTTTTTTCTGTTACTTAGCCACCAAATTTCTCTGTCATTATTCATAGTACCTACTCCCTACAGACTCAAGAAGCCTACCTTAAAATGGATTTTTCTTCTACCTAAAGCATAACTAGAATCTTCAACAATGGAAAATTTGCAGGAATGTAGGAGATAAGGACAAAGATGGGATTTTGTAGGTGTAGATTATGTGGGTGATGTCCTCCCAAGTGGAGAAAATGCAAAAATGATGAAATGGAGAAAGTGTAGGGTCTGATTGGATAGATAAAGAACTAGTTTGGCTGGAGCATTTAATTAGCAGATAGTAATTGTGGTAGAAAGGCTAGAAGGAAAGTTTGGGGCCAGATTATGGAGGATTTAGAAAACAAAAGTTAGAAGTAAAAATTGAGCACATTAAGAAAATTTGGCAGCAACGTGTCAGCAGACTGAAGAGACTACTGAATTGGAAGATCGACTAAAAGATATATAGGTAAGGACAAATGAGTTCTGGGCCAGAATAATGGAACTGCATTATAGAGACAGTGATGGTCATGGATTGGGGCATGTTTGGACCTGGTGGAGTAGGAAGAGGAAGAAGCCAAGAATAAACTTAAGATTTCCTTTGAGACCAGCAGAACAATGACACGGATAACAGAAACCAGGTTTCACAAGGAGTGTGTGTGGAGGGGTGCTGATGGGGCAGAGCGCTTGCCTCGAACATGTGAGGCACTGGGTTTGATCCTGAGCACCACATAAAAATAAATATATTGTGTCCATCTTTAGAAAAAGAAAAAGAAATCGGTTTCAGAAGGAAGAGTAGGTTTCAAGAGGATATATTGATTTTAGTTTTGTAGCTATCGAAGTGAAGAATTCTATTAGAGTTTGGGTGTAGATTCAGAAGCCTTAGAAGCCGCATGTATAGAGGGGCTGAAAATGATAAGATAATTCAGAAAGTAAACAACTATAAAAAAAGAGTTTTATGAAGAAAATTTGGAAAAATGCCATAAGGAGAGAAATATGTGCCTCTCCTTGGAAATGAAACACACGGTGATGAGAATGAATCTAAAGGTAAAAGCAGGGTGCCATAGAAATCCATCTGGATCTTTTAGGTTCAGGGAAACTTCTCCAAGGAGAAGTACAACTGGGTGTTCTGGAAAGAGGCTGGGGTGAGAGGTAGATGCACTGTGGATTCGGGCATGTGCCCAGTGAGGGCCTTACTTCCCCCATAAATTTCTCCCTTGGAATCTTGCCTCTGGAAATTGCTTCAGAAACTAATTAGGAGGGACTTTTAAAATCTACCCCGAATATATGGCTCATTGTTAGCATCTAACTCATGTATGTAGACAGGAGTGCTGCTTAATACTCTCATGATCTACTGGGATAAAAATTTGATACCAATGGGATCCTAGCCTTTTCCACTTTCTAGCTGGTACTTGGCATTCTCATTGCCCCGTGGAACCCCAGGTGCTGTTTATTTGCTATTAATTAAGTTGTAGAAAGTTCCTCTGGGTCTAACTTGCAGAGCTTTGCCTTCACATGGAGGTGAGTCTTAGAGAAGTCTTACTTCAATTTTTTACCAAGTCACTTCTTTAGTTGCTTTTTATTAAAATGTTATCACTCTGAATTTCTTCTAGGATAGAAGAGTTTGTAGAACACTCTGAAGAGTCTTGGTTGCTTTCTGCTCTTGACATGCTTCTCTCATTATCAGGCTGCTGAGGCAATGAGGCTTAGTTGAAATTTCATTTGAAGAATCTAAGAAATAATTTTTAAAATACCAGGGTTTTTTTTGGGGGGGGGCTGCTTGTATTCCATTAATCAATCATGTACCATATCATAATTAACTTGAAAAATTTTAGCAACCATTTGTCATATTTTATAGAACAATTTATGTGGCAAGCAAATGTGTAGCATTTTTCCTATGCCAGGTGGTATTCTAAGTGCATTAGAAAATATTAACTCATTAGTGCTCTGATTAAAATATGGAAATGTATACAACCTGCTGTCTTGAATGAATAATTAAAAACTAACATAATAACTAAAAACTAGCTCTTGGATACAAAATATACTTTACTAATAATTATTAATATTTTTGTTGACACAAAGGCATGCAGAAAACCATGATGCAGTGCTGATACTGACTGTACCTAAAGTTATAAGTTTTTATAGGGAAAGAAAACTACCCTTTATTTATCAATCTCTTTATCTGTGAAACCAATCTACCTGTTTGTCCATTCATCTTCCTGTTCATTTATGCATTGATTAATAATTTAGGATACTTTTTACTTCAAAAGAGTTTTTAATGATTTGCAGTGTTTGAATTTGTAAAAGAATAAACAGCTTAAATAGAATGACAAGCATGATCAGAATTGATTGAGGAGAAGAAAATTATTTGTACTGGGATCTACGGGGAGGATAGTCAGAACAATGAAAGCCTGCGTTTTTCTGTTCTTGCCCTCTCTCCAGAAGCAATACAGGATGAATCATAATTTTTGTATGATAAAAATTCAAAGATAAATTTGTCTGGAAAAATTGTTTTTCTTAGTACTAAATTTTACGAGAAAAAAAATTTCAGTGGTTTCTTAAATAAGGATATCCAGTAATAACAGTTCCACTGTGAGAATTAGAATTTGGAAACATCATTATGTGGTAACTCTAGATGGCTTTTTACTAACAACTATGCTTACATAATCCAGGCACACTGTTGCAGCGGATGTAACTTAATAAACAGAAAGCACACATAACACCTAAAGAACAGGCAGAACCCAAATCTCACAGGTGTTTACCATCTCAAACTTCACTGCTCTCAGCTGACCTTTAGCACAGCTTTGAGAGCAGTTAAAGTAGCGCTTTCCGGTTGCTGATTATATTTTCTTTCATTTCTTGGAGGGAATTTAATATTTGGTAGATGGTTAATATGCATCCTGAACACTGAATGATGCTGTGATGTTTATCCCCACAAGAGTTACTACTTCCAAGGTCCTATTCTTCTTGATTTAAAGAGATGCCTCTATGCATGGCATAGTCCTGTAAATAGATTTTATGATGGTACCTTGTGAATTTTAATTTAGTTTTATTTCCTGTTTAATCTGTTGTCCTAGTCTCTGAGCTATAACAGGGCAGGGATGTTCATACTCATCATATGTATTTCTAGCATGAATTACTTTACCACTGATTGGTATTTTTATCCAGGTAAAGGATCATAGAGTCCACTGGAGACAGAAACGATGATGTTCTGTAACATATTTTGAGTTCTACAATAATTTTAGGCAGACTTTCCAATTTTTCTGTAATTATGGGTGAAGTCACATTCAGTCAAGAAGTCTATTAGGAAATGTTGTTCGATTACTCAATTTTCCAGAATCCAAGAATGGATTTTCCATGCTTTCATCTAGAATGGTTCATTTCTTGCTTGTTTAATCCAGAGGAGATGAATTTGTAAACTTGATTGCCAACTTATTGATTTATGAGAGAGAGATCTTTAATTGGGAAATCAGTTATTGCTGGCATTGAACTTCCCCTCTGGGAAGGGTCTTCTCACATGTTATAAGAATGTACAATATCCACTGAATTGTTCCAATAGTCAGTGAAAACTGTCTCAGAAATCCCTGTCTTTTAGGTATTTAGAACAAAACAATTCCTATTTGTTGACAGTCTCATGGAAGAAGCATTACATTTCAACTGGAGAGTGGCAAATAAATTCAGGTTTCCCCACCTCCACCTCAAGACCTGAGAAAGATCACTCTTGTGGGGGAAACAGGGTTTCTCCATCACTTCTTGTTTATAAACAGGGATTCCTTCTAAATGCTTCTTTGGAAATTTTGTCCCAGATTTTTTGCCTGGCTTTGCCTACGTGTGCCTCTTCTTGCATACAATTCTTCCCCAAGGTAGGGTTTTTGGGTGAATACACTCTAGTTCTGGTGACTGTTTCCCATTGCTTTTTTGTTTTGTTTTGTTTTGTTATCTTCCTGGTCTCAGTTGTGATTTCCATCTCTTATCTGTACACATCCAGTTCCTTTTATTGCCCCTAATGTTAGTAATGATGCAACCTTCTTGCATAAATAGGTATAAATAACATGATGCTATTAGATAACATTCAAATGACATTTTCATTGTGGTAATCTGGCTGCTTTGTTTGCATGTTCCTTCCCTACCAGTCCTATACAGTCACCCTCAGCTCTCATTCTGGAATGGAGCCCAAAGGACCTGGATGCTTTAGTAGAAGATGGCCTACTATCCACAGATGACTTTAAAAACTTGAGTTTCCCAGTACTGCAGCTCCTTTGAAACAACTCATTGATACCTCACAGAACATGGCCCCACATTTTATCTGGCCTCAGTTTCTTCTTTAGTCACTGGCAAGCAGGAAGCAGGCAACTGATCAGATTTCCAAAGGTCAAGCCTGTTTTTGATTAAGTCTTCTAGTTTTGGAGACTTCAGAAAGAGGAAAAAGTGAATATGAAATGAAAATTTAGAGATATGTTCACAGGTCATGTTGAGTGTTGCTACTTAAAAGGTCTGCAGGAAAAAGGAAATCTAACTGTAAAACAAAGCTCAAGAAAAACAAAATGAACATTGTTGGGAGAGAAAAAGTTCCCCACTCCCAAATGATGGGTCATCTATTCTTGCATACAGAGAATACCCTTCCTTTGGTGATATGCACTGAAATCAGTAAACTTAGTTAAAATATTTTAACATACTAAAAGTCAGTTTTATCTAAGCCAACCCTAAAACTGGGATCAATTGATAAATAAATATTGGAAGAAAAGATGCCCACATCCTTATCAATTGTTTACTTTTATTTCTATAATAAAAAATAATAGTATTTTTTTAGGACAAATTGCAAACAAAGTCTAACGTCCTTAAGAAAAATAAGTATTGGACGAAAAGATGCCCACATCCTTTTCTTAAGGACGTTATACTTTGTTTTCAATTTGTCCTAAAAAAATACTATTATTTTTTATTATAGAAATAAAAGTAAACAATTCCTTTTGGAGTACTATATATGCATGCAGACATACACAATCACAAGATACACCCATCATTTTAACTGCCATCTTCTCTGTTTCCAGACCTCTAATTATTCTAAGCATATTTGCACATGCAACTTGCTCAGAATTTCTTGGTCCTCATTGATTGTGTATTGCTGGTATGTTCTTTTGGTTTAATAACCCTATTTAAGGCTGCTTACCTTGGTTATGTCATAAAAAACTTTGTAAGGATAATGTTATAGCTAACTTTCTGCTGTTCTGTGTATGAAACCTCAGTTCCACTGAGTATAGCCAAACCACGAGCTGAGTCATTATGCTCCCCAGCACCTATTTATCTTGAAGAAGTTTGAACAAATATCACAGACTCAGTTTCTGAAAATCCACATGTAAAAGTATAGTTTCCAAGATTAAAGTGTTCCTTACTTTTTAGCTAGTTTTATGTTGTATCAGGAGGTGTTTCCTAAAATGACCATCACTTTATAAGGTGATTGCTAGACACCAAAGCAGATCGATCTCCATCTAACCTTCTCAATGGTGTGGTCATTTTATTTGTCTTTAATGTGGTGTCTTGAATCCAAATGCCTGCAGAGGCCAGGCAAGTAAAGAAAGAAAGGGCCTAGCATGGCCTGGCAGGAAGTGGTGGGGACTTGTGAGCTAAAGTGTGCACAGCTCAGCTGAAGGGGGCAGTCTCGGGCTTAATCCTGTGATTACTACCCCGTGATTACTGCCACGTGGGAATGCAATTATTGAGTGGCTAAATACCCCATGCTTAAAGAAAAACAGAGTTCAAAATTTCATGTACAATATGCTTATTTTTAAATACTGGCAGCTTACTCATTGTTTTGTTTTAACACACTGGGTGAAAACCACAACAATAGCAAAACTGGAACTTGGCTGCTAGTTTGAGTCCCTGAGCTAGAGAATAGTTTGTTGATCTTGCTCTTAGATCTAATGACTTTTTATTTTTTATTTTTGTAACTTGTCTACCATGCTGGGGTCGTCAATGATAAAGATATATCTGAATTTTTGTTAAATAAAAAAAGTCTAGAAACTAGTCAGGAGGGGGGGGGACCCTTAAAATCAGACAAATAGTCTAAACAGTTGGAAAATTTTGGGAAGAAGAAAACCTTCCTATGAAATGTTCAAATTAGCATGTTCCTTGATTCCTTCACTGAGAGTCTAGCACTGAGGCTCACGTCACTCTGCTAGGAGTCTTCTGATGGAAATCAAGAAGTGATGACTCTACAACATGCAAGTCACACAAAGATCACCCTATTCAGATCATACATCTAAATTTAACACAGAAAATTCGGAGTGAATTATAATGAGATACTGATGATCATAGTAAATGACTGAGTTGTGTGAAAAGGATAAATGCGCACAAATTATGGACATCATCAAATATGTATCAAGGAAAACATGACAGTATGAGACTTTATGTCACACATTATTTTATATATGCATTTTCCTGAGGTACTAGATCTCTAGGAAGGAAATTGAGGGCTTTGCATCCTTCAGAGCATGTGTGCTTGCTTTTTTTTTAAGTGAGTACATGCTCATTCTCTAGCCTATGATGTGCCATTTCCAAGATTTTTGCTTTTTTTTTTTATACTACTCCAAATTCTTAAAACTTTTTAAGAAAACTGGAATTCTAAACTGAAATTGAGAACCTTTAGATTATTCACATTTGGCTAATTGCAATGAGGAAATCATCATCTCTGTTATTCACATTCTCTGTAAAATATTTGCATGAAAATGTTCAAGATATTATTTTCTATTAAAAAGAAAACTTTGTATTTGAAATGTCCTTCTAAGTCTTGTCTCCTTTAAATAGTTTCTGGCAGCTCTTTAAATGATGATAAGGAAGTCCCTGGCCTCCATTAAGACACATGGCTCTGAGGCTATGAGAAATGGCATGTGTGAGAGCGCATCTCAATCTGGTTTCATCAAGGTGCCCCAAGCTCTGTTAATGGCTTTACTTTCCTCTTGTCATTTCTTAGAATAAAGACATTAGATGACCTTGCATGCACTCGGTAATGAGTTTCATTTACTCATCTTTTTCCAAGAAGATGGAGTGATTAAATTGAGAAGAATTTAAAAAAAAAGGATTCAAGTCATCCAAGCCACATTCATAGTCAATTATGATCAACTCGATGACAACCTGCTAAATACCATATAGTTGTGCTCACAGTTCATCTAAAATAATGATTAACTTCTATAATTTGAGGTAATTTTCATAAGGAGGTTAAAATTGAATTATTAATGTCTCAATGGCAATATTTTTCTAACATAGGAAAGTAAAAATAATTTGGAACATTTTAACTTCATGTTCTAAATCAAATGTAAAATAAATAATAAGAAATGACTGAAAATTAGAGTCATAGAAGGATTTGTGGCATGTTGAGAAATTGGTGTTGAATTTGTGGAGCTAAATGACAGGGAAGAATGAGAAGCTCTATACAGTAGAAATCGCTCTCATCTCCATGTATCATCAAAGCTTTAGTTTCTTGATTTTACTAAAGCTGGAAATTGGGAGGTACCTAATGAAATTTGAGGGGGATGGGGTTACCATGTGTTACCAAAAAAATCACTCTGTTTTTGCCACTATTTGTTTAATATTTCAGATATCATGGTATCTGTGGTACTCCTATTTCTCTCCATCCAGGTTTTATGCATATTCATTCTTTTTTTTATTAATTTTTTTCTATTGATTTTATTTTTTAAATACATGACAGCAGAAGGTATTATAATTCTTATTACACATATATACCACAATTTTTCATATGTATATGTATAAAAATATATATGTTTGTATATGAAGTAGATTGACACCCAATTCGTGTCTTCCTACATGTACTTTGGATAATGATGTTCATATACAACAAATTGAAATTGAACCCATATCTCTCACCATGCACAAAACTTACCTCAAAATGAATCAAGGACCTAGGAATTAAAACAGAGACTCTGCATCTAATAGAAGAAAAAGTAGGCCCTAATCTTCATCGTGTGGGATTAGGCCCCAACTTCCTTAATAAGACTCCTATAGTGCAAGAATTAGAACCAAGAATATAAATGGGATTGAATCAAACTAAAAAGTTTTTTCTCAGAAAAAAAAAACTATTTTTGAGGTGAGCAGAAAGCCTACACCTGGGAGCAAATCTTTACCCCTCACACATCAGATATAGCACTAATCTCTAGGGTATATAAAGAACTCAAAAAGCTAAGCACTGAAAAACAAAAAACCCAATCAACAAATGCATATTCACTCTTAATATTTGGTTTTCACATCAACAATTTGAAACATGTCGGGGAACTATTTGGACTCTTGTTTTACAAATGAGGAGACTGTTTGCAATAAGTACCTACAGTAGAGTAAGTAGTGGAGCCAAGTTTTAAAGTTGTCTTTGGATTTCAGATTTAATTTTCTTTCAAGGGATTTAAAGTCTTTGCCTGATATTACAGCTACTTAAATGTCTTTCTCTTTAAGGATAGAACAATAAATAAATTATACTTTATATATACCATGGAATACTAATAATTAAAATTTTAAATGACATACCTGTGAGCTATCATGAAAAACACTCTATATAAATGTGCAGTGTGATCATGCTCATATACCCCCCGGCCCAATCCATCCCAACTATGTATTTTATACCCATGTAAAATCCAAAAAAAGAGATGTGACACATATTCACCAAACTATGCATAGCAATTTCCTTGATAAAGGAAATAAACTTTGGGGTTGGGACTGTGGTATGAAAGGAAATTCACTTCTACTACATATCATTCTTCATTTAAAAAAAATACTAAAGTCAGAAATGTATTTATATTGTATATCTGGTGGATTAAGACTTCAAAACAGATTTGTTAACCTCTATTCAT
This sequence comes from Ictidomys tridecemlineatus, assembly GCF_052094955.1. NCBI lineage: Eukaryota > Metazoa > Chordata > Mammalia > Rodentia > Sciuridae > Ictidomys > Ictidomys tridecemlineatus. The sequence continues at coordinate 75,719,828 of NC_135482.1, read as the reverse complement.
TATATGAAGAGGAACATGTAATGTCAGTTTGTCCCATTACTAGTGATGGGTGTGTTTGTGACAGAGGGAGAGGGAGATGAGAGAGAGAGAGAGAGGGAGAGAGAGAGAGAGAGAGAGAGAGAGAGAGAGAGAGAGAGAGAGAGAGAGAGAGAGAGAGAGAGAGAGGGGGAGGGAGGGAGGGAGAGAAATCTAACCCAGGACCTCACACATGCTCTGCAAGTGTTCCACTGCTGAGCTATACCCCTGGCCCGCTAGTGATTTTAATCTGATCACTTTGTTAAGATGCTATCAAGGGTATTTCTATTTCTTTCCATCCAGGTTTTGTGGCATATTCATAATGGTTTCTCTCTAATTTGACTTATCCTCAAATAGAATGTTATAAGTATAAAAGATACACAACCTAAGCTTAATTATGAGTAAATATCACACAAATCTAACTTGAGATTTTCTTTAAAAAAATGTTAATGTAAAAAAATGCAGAATGTGGTGTGACTCTACATCTGTACAACCAGAGAAATGAAAAGTTATGCTTCATTTGTGTACAATGAATCAAAAAGTTTTCTGCTGACATGTATAACTTATCAGAACTAATAAAAATGAATTTAAAAAATGAAAGAAATGCAAAAAAGAAAATGGTGGAACCATACCAGACTGTAAGAGACTAAAGAGATTCGGTAATGAAAAACAATGTAGGATCCAGGATTTTCTTTTGCAATGAACAATAATATTAACACATCTCAAAGAAGGTTTGTAGAGTGAAACACGATAATTAATAATTAGTACATGGCTAGGTATAAAATTCTAGGGTCACACTTTTTTCCTTTCATAGTTCTACTGTGTTGGCACACTATTTTCTAGTAGTGAGTGCTTCTACACAGAGTGGGAGGTTGACTGAGCATGTAATTTGTTTTCTTATCTGGATGCCTATATGGTTCTATCTTTGTCCTTGAAACTCAAAAATTTCCTGAGAGTATGACTCAGCACTAATTTTTTTTTTTCCTTTCCTGGAATGTGATCTACTTCTTTGATCTGCAAATTAAAACCATTATTTCAGGAATATTTTCTCATGTTTTAGATTTGAATTTCTTTTCAATTTGTTTATTTTCTTGAGCAAAACAGCAATGATACACATTTGTTAAATCTCCTTGACTATGTTCCATGTCTATAATCATCTCTCCACTCAATTTAAAATAATTCTTCTTTTTCATTTTATTTTTTTTGTGAAATACCAAATCCTGTTAACCATGTTCTTGACTGTGTTTTAATTTGTGTGTTTGTGCATTCTTGTTTAGCTACTAATCTATCATTTGTCTCTATTATGTTTTGATTTTCCTCTTTTCATCCTTCTGAACTCTAAAACTCTCTTTTCACCTCTTTCTTTGCTCTGGACATTTGAACCTAATCATTGACTTTTTTTTTTTTTTTTACCTCCAGATAGGGAATAGGGGTGGGAGGGAAAGGGAAGGAGAATGGGAATGGCATGGATGGTGGAAGGAGACCCTCATCATTATACAAAATACAAGTATGAAGATGTGAATTTGGTGTCAACATACCTTATATACAAACAGAGATATGATAAATTGTGGTATAAAGGTGTATTAAGAATTTTCATGCAAAAAAAACAAGAGAGCTCATGTATAATGGCATAATTTGGCACGAACTTACTTTATATACAGAGTTATGAAAAATTGTGCTGTGAATGGATAATTATGAATGTAATGCACTCCACTATTGTCATCTATGTAAGAAATAAAAGAAAGAATTTAGAGCTCTGATTTCATTGAGAGAATAGAGACTCTTTATTCATCTGAGTTTTTATGTTTCACTGAGTAAATTCCCATTTGATTGGTATTTCTCATCTTCCTCTTTTCATTTCTCTCCATCCAGGTTTTATGCATGTTCTATAATGGTTTCTCTCTCATTTGACTTATTGGTAAATAGAATATTTTAACCCGTGGACGAATAGCATGAAAGCAGGAGAGGAGGGCTGGGGATGTGGCTCAAGCGGTAGCGCGATCGCCTGGCATGCGTGCGGCCCGGGTTCGATCCTCAGCACCACATACCAACAAAGATGTTGTGTCCGCCGAGAAATGGAAAATAAATATTAATTCTCTCTCTCTCTCTCTCTCTCTCTCTCTCTCTCTCTCTCTCTCTCTCACTCACTCTCTTCTAAAAAAAAAAAAAAAGAAAGCAGGAGAGGAAACCTGAGGAGGAAAGAGCTATCTGACTATGGGCAGCTGTGATTTGTGGTCTTGAAAAACCTTTCATAAAATCTGTCATTTTATTACTTTTCAAATCTGGGGCTGATCAGTTTTGTAGGAGAATAGTGTGGCTAAGAAAAGAACTTTAGGGTATAGCATTGCTGAATTTCATTCCTCCTAATCACATATTCACTTCTGATCTTTGCTGTACTAGAAATCTCGGGGGTAAGTAATAGACATACTTTGGACAACGTGACTTGAACCCCAACATGCTCTGGTGGTGTGTGACTGTTGAAAGGAATCACTTCTCTTTACAGGACCATCACCTTTACTTCCACTCCCAATTCTGACTCTAGATTTGAACAATTTAATCAGAGCACAGCGTAAGCATTTCTAGACTGAAATTCTTATTTTGGCAGAAATTCTCCCTCTGATAGAGAAAGCCCCAGGAAGCACAAGTTCATTCTCAGCACTTCCCCGCCAGGCTCAGAGTCCATGGTGTTCAGCAGGTGAATTTTATTGAGCTTTAGGCCAGACAGAGTTAACTAATCAAATATGAATTCTTTTCTCTGGTTTTCATTATTTTTTAATGAAGTTTTTTTGTTGTTTTGCAGGGAAGTTGTGAGAAGAAGTAAATATAAACCTAAAGTTATTTATAATACAATATTTTATTTTCTTTAAATTTAATAGAGTCTATAACTTATTATGGAAAGCAGAATGTGATGTAACAAACAAAATCCAATGATTTCTTAGAAGAAATAAAAATAGATGGATTCATGTTTTCCATGTGAACTTTAAAATCTCACTTGGATTTATGGGTAATACATTGAATACTTATGAATATGTATTAACTCAATATAAGACTTAGCTTGATTTTTTAACTGAATTTTGTAGTAGTAGATAGCCTAAATCGGTAATTACGCTAACATTTTCTGTTTTGTAAAGTTCCACTTGATGCTAATTATACTCAATGATTATAGTTCTTAACAGCAATTACAGTGGAAACTCTTTAAAGCAGAATTATCTTTACTCATTTAGTAGGCTGGATTTTTAGTAAGAAAATGAGACCTAACACTTTAGCAATACAGATATCTCAGCTACAAATTATATTTAACATCTGAGTAATATTCAGACTAGATCATTCAGTGCTCCATTAGAATTTAGTGGGCTTCTTGGTGAGTTCTGTATGCTTTCTCACTCAGATCTTTTGGGGTGCTATAACAAAATGTCATAAATCAGGTAGCTTTTGAGCAAGAAAAATTTTATTACAGTGCTGAAGGCTGGGAAGTCCAAGATCAAGATGCTGACCTATTCAGTATCTGATGAGGACCCACTTTCTGGCTCACAGATGGTACCATCAAACTGTCTCATCACAGTCAAAGGAGCAAGGCAGTTCTCTGGGGCATCTTCTAGAAAGACACTAATCCCAGTAGTGAGAATTCTCCCTTATGACTTAGTCTTTTCCCAAAGACTTACTTTCTAACACCATTACTTGAAGATTAGGTTTCAACATATGAATGTTAGTGGGTCACAAACCTTCAGACCGCAGCACTTTCCTTTACCAATCTCTTTTTATTCTTATAAGGGAATGTCAAAAGGCAAGTAACTTTTATAGCTCTAAAATTGAACTATTTTAGAGTGTGAATGTGAATGCTACCTCTGGTTAGTGGCAGCTTACACAATTCAGACCAGTTTTCCACAAAAGAAACAAACCCATGGAAAACAAATAGGATAGCCAGAAACAGGGAAAGCCAGAAGCCAGAGAGGTGAAGTGACATTTTGTGGCCTCTTTCCCTCTAAGATTCTTTGCTTATTCTTTAGGAGGTAGATGAAAGACCAAGAGACTGGGAAGTACCTGTGACAGCCTCACAAATCTTGGTGAACCACAGTTGTTGTCCAAGGACTGTGGGGGAAGGAGAACAAAACTCTTTGCTTTGAGTGGGCCCCAGAAAGTATTGCAGCTTAGCAGTAAGTAACTATGGTTTTCTCAGATAGTTCGGTTTAGATTCACCTTAATTCTTGGAAATTGGATTGAGAAGATAGCAGGTTCCTGTGGCTCTGTCTTCCTAGCAAAAACAAGATTCTCTCTCTTAGTTTAGCTTTGCATTACCATGAACAAAATATCAAATCAGAACATCATAGAGAAGGAAAAGTTTATTTGGGGCTCACAATTTCGGAGGCCTCAGTCCACAGACAGCTGACCTCATTGCTTTGGGCTCCTAGTAAGGCAGCATTGCATGGTGGAAGGGCCCAATTGAGGAAAACTATTCAGCACATGGCAGGTCAGGAAGCAAAGAGAAAAGAGAAAGGGCCACAAGGAAAAGGCACAGTTCCAGGGAATTCCCCCAGTGACTCACCTCTAGCCATATCCCACCTACCTATGGTTACCATCCAGTCAGTCCATTCTGACCAGGAGGGACTGATTAGGCTGCAGCTCCCATAATCTAATCATTTCACCCCTGAATATCCCTGCATTGACAGGAGCATTTGGGTGGCACTGCATATCCAAACCATAACATCCCTAGAGGAAAATTACATAATCATCCTCAAATGTTATTTCTACAAATACTTTTGCAAATTATATAGCTGTATGCGATAAAATCTAATTTGCCAAAGAGGAAGATAAGAGTGTGTGAATATATTCCTGCATGAAATAGAGTTGTCAACAATAGAAAAGACAGGTAAAGAATCCTACTATGGGACCTATCAGAAAAGACTTTAAAATATAGAATATCTAAAAACATTTACAACAAAAATGGGCTGTATATTTCAAAGTTATAAGAAAGGAGTCTGAGTGTTTGCACCATAACAAAATAATAAATGTTGGAAGAGATAGATATGTTTTAACTGATTAAAACATTCTGCAATGTAGACATGTATCAAAATACCACATGGTACCCCATCAATATGTATACTTTTTATGCTTCTATGATAGTTAAAAAATTTTTGTGTATTTTAAAAATTGATCAAATTTCAGGGCATAAAACTAATATCAAAAAGTTAAAATCAGCGGTGGGGCAGTTCAGTGGCAGAGCACTTGCCTAGCATGTGTGATCCTTAGTGCCACATAAAAATGAAACAAATAGAATAAAGGCATTCTGTCCATCTTCAAAAAAAAATCTAAAAAATGTTAAAATAATTCTCATCATTATCTTAAATCACTACCATGGTTTGAAAATGGTTTGTCTCCCTGAATTTGTATAGGAATTCAATCCCCAAAGTCATATGGTATTAAGTTAATGGTATTAAGTGATTTGAAACTTTATCAAACTATGGTGCTGAGAGGTGAGGCCTTCAGAAAGTGATTAGGTTCAGATAAATTCATTAGGATGGAGCACCCCATGATTGAATCCTGGTGGCTTTATAAGAAAAGGGACACAGACCAGAGAGCAATGTATAACATGTGATGCAACCAAGAAGCTTTTGCCAAAGCCTGAGCTGTGTTTGAACTGTTAGACTCCAAAATGACAAGCTAAATAAATTTCTCTATAAAGTTATACAGACTCAGGTATTCTGTTATAATAATGAAAAATGAATTAATGTGACAATAATATCATTATTATAGAAATTAGCATGTTTGTGAAATAAAATAGTAAATATGTTGACAAATAATTGGTAGAACAAAGAAGGAATCATAATGGAAAATTAATAACATTTAAAATAACAATAAAGTAATATATAATAAAGCCTGTGAGATGCCACTCAAGCACTACTTAGAGGGAAGTATGTGGCTTTAAGATAATATATTACAAAAAAAATAAGGCTGATAGGCCCTGAAAGGTTAATAAATAATAATAAGTTAAATCAAAGAACGTAGGAAAAGAATGAGAATAATAAAGAGTAGAAATTAATATAAGGACGATATAAAGAAAATAACAAATCTAAAGTTGTGTGATTGTTCAGATAAGTAGGGAAAGAGAGAGAAAGGAGGAGGATGAATGTGCAAATAACCAATACCAGGAATGCAAACGATGCCACTATTCAAATATTTCAAATATCTTGAGATATTTGAAAGGGCATATGATGAATTAAAAAAACAACAACTTTATATAAGTGAATTTGAAAATTTTGAGTAAATATATATTATATATTATATATACATATATATGAAATTCTAAAAAATGCATTCTAAGAAAATTGGTAAAAGAATTGAAAATTGAAACAATATCATAATGTTCAATAAATTAAACCCATAATATTCATAATTTTGAAACAATTTCTACAACTACATGTTTATAAAGATTAAACAGAGAAATCTACCAAATATTTAAGATATTTCACAATCTATTCTAGAGAATAGAAAAAGAGGAAATATTCCTCAATGCATTTTTTGAAACTAGAATAACATTTACCAAAGTTTGATAAGAATATAAAAGATAACTATAGTATAATCTCACACAAGAAGTAGATGGAAAAATCCTAAATTAAATAATAAAAAATTCAGACATGAACGTGGAGTGTGTGTGTATATGTATGTGAAGAGAAAGAGCAAATTCTTTGTATGTGTGTAGTAAGTTATGTGTTAGCATGTGGGGGTGGGCACACAATTATTTCAGAAAGGCAAACTGGGTTTAACATTTTACAAATAAAGAGGTGAAATATTCAAAATTAGAGAGCAAATATCACCTCAATAGATGATGAAATAATATTTTTAATATTTGACATTCATTTATAAAAAAGACAAGCTTTCATAGAGCTAAGACTAAAAATAATCTTATAAAATTTATCTGATAAAGTACTTTGACCTACAGTGAGCATCATATTTAATGATAAAAATTTAAAAGATGTTCCTTTGAAGTTGGAAATAAGGGTACCTGCTATCTCATCTCATCTCTATTCAGGTTGTTCTAGCCCATAAGTAAGGTACAAAACTAAATGAAAACAAAAATACAAAGAAATAAAAAAAATAAAACTGTCATTGTTTATTGATAATACTGTAGAAATAGAAAATCTCAAACCAGTTAGGGATAAATAATTAGAATCAATAAGAAAGTTAAGGAAGTTTTCTAGATATGATGTCATGATACAGAATTGATTTATTTCTATGTATTAAACAGAAAATAAAAGAATAAGTAATGGACAGTCCCCAACTTAAAAATGGTTCAACTCATTGTTCTTTAATTTTGTGTTGGTATGCAAACTATATGCATTTAGTAGAAACCATACTATGATGTTTGGCAGTTTATATGTATTGAATATAGTTTTGACTCAAGCTGTTTTAAATTTATGATAAATGTATCAGGATGTAAGCTCATTGTAAGTTGAGCATCTGTAGTATCTTAGTCTGTACTACCATAACAAATATGTCTTAAACTGAATAATTTATCAGTTATAGAAATTTATTTATCACAGTTCTAGAGGCTGAGAAGTCTAAGATCAAGATGGGCCTGTGTCTGGTGAAGGCTTGGTCTCTGCTTCTCTGTTACTTCATCCTCTGGAGCAGACTCATGTTGGTTCCTCCTATGGTGGCATGTATAGAAGAGCAAAAGGTCCAGCTAGTTCTAATTCTTTTATAAATTTGTTAATACCACTCATGAAAACTCTAAAGAACCTCCCCTAAAGGACCCTATCTTCACAGTGTCCTCTTGTGACTTAAGTTCTCACATATGAATTTTGTAAGGACCCATCCTTTCAGACCATAGAAGACACCCTTAAATATGTCTACAAAAGTTAGGAATAAAGAGATGCATGAAATGTCTACATAGACAACAATAAAACTTTATTGAAAGGAATTAAAGAAGACCTAGAATAGTGATGAGATGTATCATGAATTTGTTTGAAGATCTGTAATTATCAAAATATCAACATTCAGTAAATAGACCCATAGTGTTATACAAATACAATCTTAACAGATCTTTTTAAGTAGTTCTTTTTATGGATGTTGAAAAGATGATTCTAAACTTTACATGGAAACAATAAAGATTAAAAAACAGGAGAACTTGATCAAATACTGTGGATTTATGAACACTGTAGTACTTAAGAGTATGATATAGTAATTAAGAGTATAATATGGTAATTATGAGTGTGATAATGGTGCAATTGTACAAAAGCAGATGAGTAGAAAAGAATAAATGATTGACAAAAAACCCCAACATATATAGAAATATGCATGGCATAGGTGGAAGTTAGTAAAAGACTGACTTTTCAGTTGATGATAGGCGATATCATTAAGTATAGAATAGATGAAAAATTAAACTTGACTCTAACACTGTACACAAAAAACAAGTGTGTCCAGTGGATTGTATGAATAAAGATGAAAGACAATAGAAACATTTATAAAAAAACAAAAGATATTTTGATCTTTGGATAGGGAAAAACTTATGACATAAAATGCACCAACCCAAAGAAAGAGATTGATGTTTAATCATATTAAAGTGAAGAACTTCTATTTATTAAGTCATACAAAATATTACAGAAATGAAAAGACAAGACACAGGATGGAAAAAGATATTTGCAGAAATATAACCAAAAAGAAACACATACCCACAATATATGTAAAAAACTCCTATAATGCAGTAAGAAAAATATAAAATTAAAAACTGTGCAAAGGACCTAAACAGACACTTCTCAAAGGACACCTTGTAATATGCAAATGAACATATAGTCAACCACTCTGAAAGTCAGAGAAATGCAAATAGATACCACAATATAATACCTTTATACTTTTACTAGAATTGCTAAAATTAAAAACTGTCAATATGAAGTATGAAGTATTGGTGACTGTATTTCATTCCCCTGTGAAACAAGGGGGAATTCCTTTATTTTTATGAGAATATACAATGGTATAATCAATTCAGGGATGTTTTGCTTTATGAATTTATTTATTCCTATTACCCAGGAATTTTACTACCAGGTATATCACCAAGAGAAATGCATATGTATGTATTCCAAAAGACATATATAAGAACATTCAAGTCAACATTATTCGTAAGAGAAAATCTAGAAGAGTCCTAGTGACCATCAACAGTATGGATAAATTGGTTTTGATATGCTCAAATATCTGCTATTTAAAAAACAAATGAAATTTTTAGATGTAATGTTGAATTAAAGGAAATTATGTATACCATATGATTTTATTTTTGTAATTAAAAAATATAGGCACAAATATTTCTGAATTATTTTTCTAAACTACTATTCTTAAAATGCATACTAAAGCTAAAAAAACATGGAAATAATTTCCATTTAAAAATTGGTTACCATTAGCTACATTTGCAGGTCACTAGGAGGAATGGTGATGAGGAAAGAACGGGTTACTTTATAGTTCTCTCAATACTCTTTTTCTTAAAATGGGTTATGGTTACACAAGTGTTCATTTTGGGGTAAATTACTGAACTATATATTTTTGTTTTGTACACTGAAGCTCCACAAGTGTAGAAAAATGTACTCCAGTGTGTGGAATTCATGGGATCAGAAGGTGTGGCACTTCTGAATTTATTTCTATAATAGTGACAAAAGTACTTAGGCACATGTAGACAAAAACGAAAGATAACAAGTGTTGGCAAGGTTGTGGGAAAAAGGAGCCCTTGTCCTCTGTAGTTGGGAATATAAGTTAGAATACACATTGGGGAAAACATTATGGAGGATTCTCAAAAAAAATTAAAAATAGAAATACCATATGATCCAGCAATCCCACTTCTGAGTGTGTGTCTGAAGAAAATGAACTCAGTATTGTTGAAGAAATCTACACTTTCACATTCATTGCAGCATTATGCACCACAGCGAAGATATGGAATCAGACTATCAATAGACAAATGTCTAAAGACGATAGAGGACATACAAAAATGGGTTACTACACACTCTGAAATAACATAGATCCACCTGTAAGGCATTGTAAGTGCAGTGGGCCAACCACAGAAATACAAAAACCATTCGATTTCAGTTCTGTATAGAATCTAGAAAAGTTAAACTCAGAAATAGAATGGTGGCGACAGTGAATTGAAAGGGAATTGGAGAGGTTGGACACAAAATTTCATTTAGGAAGAATAAGTTCAAGAAATCTATTATAACATGGTGACTGTTGTAAATAATGATGTATTATATACTTGAAAATTGCTAAGACAATAGATTTCAAGTGCTCTTACCATAAAATAATTATATTTAGGTGAGATAATAGATATGCTAACAATTCCACATTTTATACACAAATTAAAATATGTTAAGCACATTTATACATATTTCAAAACATGTATATCGTGAATATATGTAATTTTTACTTGTCAATTAAAATAAATAAATTTAAAATTTAAAAGGCACACTCATACATTGCTGGTGGGACTGCAAATTGGTGCAGCCAATAGGGAAAGCAGTATGGAGAGTCCTTGGAAAACAGGGAATGGAACCACCATTTGACCCAGATATTTTACTCCTTGGTCTATACCCAAAGGACTTAAAAACAGCATACTACAGGGACACAGCCATATCAATGTTTATAGCAGCACAATTCACAATTTAGCAATTGTGGAACTAACCTAGATGCCCTTCAGTAGATGAGTGGATAAAGAAAATGTGGTATTTATGCACAATGGAATATTATTCAGCATTAAAAGAGAAAAAAATCATGGCATTTTCAGGTAAATGGATGGAGCTGGAGAATATAATGCTAAGTGAAAGAATGCTTTCTTTGATTTAAGAATGCTGATCCATAATATGCTGTGGGGGTGGGGGATGGGAGAATTAAATGAACTTTAGATTGGGCAAAGGGGAAAAGAGGAGGGAGGGTAAAGGAGGGGGCATAGGGGTAGGAAAGACAGTAGAATGCAATGGTCATCATTACCCTAAGTACATGTATAAAGACACCAAGGATGTGACTCTACTTTGTGTACAACTAGCGATATGAAAAATTGTGCTCTATATGTGTAATATGAATTGTAATGCATTATATTGTCATATATAATAAATTAAAATTTAAAAAAAGAAGAAAAAAATCAAGGAAAGACATTTTGTAAAATTCAAGAATGCATAGACCACAGCAAACATTAGGTATTTACAATCAGCCAGTAATTTACTGTAAGACACCATCAGTCAAGGGATGGCTCAAAATAAGACACAGGAATGGCAATGTTTTTTTAAAAAAATAAGTTTAGAGGAATTTTAGGAACTGATATGTCTGGTGATAAGGAAAACATTTATGTAAAGTTTAGAAATTTCTTGAGTTTGAATTTCCTTCTAATCCTTTCAGTTAAATTTTATACTTTTATTAAAAATACAATGTATTTTTGTAAAATAAAATTCTGTCTGCTTTTTCTTTGGTATGTGCTTATGTAGAGATGTGTCTAATATAATTACCAAATTCAAAGATAGTTATTTCTGCATGCTAGTATTTTAGTGAATTACAAAAAATACATTTTAACTTTCAGAATTAGAGCATTTAGGGAGGGGCATGGATTACCATTTTCTAAAATCTATATAATTTTTAAAAGATTAAGCTGGAATTTAAATGTGAAGGATCAAGAAATAGAGGTTTAGGGTAAAAAGGATATTATTTAAATTTATAAATAAATTTAATGAAGAGTAACAATCATGGGGGCATAGTAACAGTAAATGAAATAAAATGAAGAATAACTATAACTGGGACATAGTTGAAAAGAGTCAATTTTCTTATCTCCCCTTTTATGGAATTTGTAAATATTATGTGCATTTGATAGATCAGGGTTTAGGAGGGTAGCATATTATCTGATTATATGCATAACTCAACACTGAAGTTAGGATAATATTTTTAAATATGTAAATCGGGTCATGAGATTTCCTAGCACAAAGCAGTCCAGTGGCTTCCCATTCCACATACTGAAATTACAAGTTCTTATCATGGCCAGCCAGCCTCATGTGACACAGCCAGGACTACCTCCAGCTACAATCCACAAGGTTAACCTGGCTAAGTGGCAAAGCAGAGATTTGAACCTGAACTGGCCTAATTCTGAACCAAATTAAACTAACTTCCAATGTTCTCTTTTTTTGTTTTTACTAAAAACCTTTTTTTAAATAATTTTTTTTATTTTAGAGTAGTTTTGGATTTACAGAAGAATTAGGAAGATTGTGTGGAGTTACCATATAGATGACACTTAGTTCCCTCTGTTAACATCCATTGTCCATTTGTCACAATTAATGAACCAATTTGATACACAATTATTAACTGAAGTGTCTATCTCCTTCAGATTTCTTAATGTCCTTCATTTTTACTTAATGTCCTTTATTCCAAGATCCTACCCATGACACCACTTTAAATGAGTCCTCATGTGTCCTTAGGCTTCTCTAGACTGTGACACTTTTCCAGACTTTGTTTGGATGAACTTGACAGTTTTGAGGAGTACTGGTCAGGGATAGAGTAGAATACCCTTGACTGGAATTTAATCTGATGTTTTTCTCATGACTAGACTGGGGAAATGGACTTTGGGGAGGAAGACTGTAGAGGCAAAGAGCCATCACTGTCACATTTTGCTGTCAATATGACTTATCCCTGTTGATGTGGACCTTGATGCCCTGGCTGGAGCAGCACTTGCCAGTTTGCTTCTTCATCAACTTAAACGTCATTTGGCTTCCTACCACCCCATTTCTGGCCAGCTTCCTTCTTCCTCCTACTCTCTTCTACTGCACTGTGTGGACCCCTTTACTCACCTATCAGTGTACTCCAGCTCAGACTTTTTCTTGAGCCATTATTTCCTATCCTATCTAGTCACTATGTGCTATTTTTACTTTCTATTCCAATCAATCAATCTATTAAAATTGTGTTTTAGTAGCCAGCCATTAACCTAGTGGTTACTTTTGGTCCCTGCCATCTTCTCTACAATTTTGCTAATGTTGGCTAAATTTATATAGTTTGAATTTGGTGTTTTCTTACCTGGCATTACACTTCTTATATATTTTAAATTTTTTTGTGCTTGGATTTTTTTAATCTGCATTTCATTATAAGATGTTAATGGGTTTCAGGATTTCCCACTTAACACAGTGCTTTTCACAGTTTATATACACAGAAGTACCTTGGTTAAAAGATGGTACTTATATGATGATGGCTCACTAATGGCCTCACTATAAGGAGGAAGTACATGCTTTTCTTTCCTTTCTATGATAGATAACACTTTTAATTGTATTAGTTTCAGGCACATAAGGACCATGAATAAGTAGCAGACAGATCCCAATTTAAGATAATTCCACATACCATTTTTTGACATTATATTGGTGCAAAAGTGTTATGCATTTAGTAGAAACTGTATTTTGAATTTAATTTCTTTCCCCCTGGTGCAATATTCTCTTGTGGTGCAATATTCTCTTTTGGTGCTGGGTAGTGGTAGTGAGATTTAGCTCTTAATCACCGACATGAATACAGAGGTAAAGAATTGGTACAGTATAGTGTACTGTGTTGCTAAAGTATGTCTCTTAGTTATGCCTGGTCAAAATTTTGAAAGAATAACATTCCTCCAAATCTAGTAAATCAAGACCACATACAAATCAATGGAAATTGATTCCATTTTATAACAGAAATTTTAAATTATCACAGCAAAAATTTTGGTTTTAGATATTAATTGTTGATAGGATTGATGACTGGTTTGATTTTCAGACTTTTTCTCAGAATTTTTGTCTGATTAATGCCAGTGTTTTTGCTCACTAAACATCTCTTCTGTAGTATCAAGAGAAGTCTAGAAATGAACTACTATTTAGGTTAGAGAATGCTAATTGTCCCCAAGTATTTCATTATCATTCTTAACAGACTCTTAGGAGGTAATCTTTCTATATCCATGTGTCTTTGAAAGCTATACTTAACACCTTAGGTATAGTTTAAATAATTCTTTTGACACTTTCAGAAATAATAATAATCACTTTCAGAAAATGTGACTTCCTTTGTTTTACAGAATTTCTAACAGAATAATTAACATCTGATGTTTTCATAGACATCATATTTTTTGCTTTTTTCTTTATAAATTTGCCAAAGAAAAATAAAAAATAGTTTGATCTCCAGCTTGCAACAATTAAAATAACTCATAAGATATAACATTTAATTATGAATATGCTTAAATATTAATGCCTTATTGGAAGTATAGAATAAATGAAAATGTATACTCTTTTATAGTGATAGCAAATAGAATGTATTCATTTTATGCATGATTGTTTAAATATATTTATGCTTATATGTCATTTTAAAAAGATGAGAATTAGTATATTGACATATTCTTCAAAATGTTCAAAACTCAAATATTCTTCAAAATGCTCATGCCCAGTCATGTCAATATGATGTGAAGGTAAAATAGCTTTATGAAATTAATACTTAATTATCTTTTAGTTTTCTTTAGAATATGGCAGGCAATAGGTATTTTGGAGTCAAACCATTTATAGCTTTATGTGAGTATTAGATAAGAATTTCTCAATTACGCATTTCAGAAAACCTTGCATTGAACAAGTTTAAAGCGTGAATAAGTTTATTATTACAAAAAGCAGAATCTAGTGGTTAGGAGGACCTCCAGCATAGTTTGGGTTAGTGATTAAACAATGTTAGCATAAGTCCAGAATCTCTAACCTTATCTGCTAAAATGTTTACATATCACCTTCATCCTTAGGAATAGTCCTCCTTGTGATGGGAAGATGATTCCCATACATTCTGAGCTATCTGCTTTCTTTTTCCTTGTTCAACATAGGAAAGTGAGAAAAATACACTTTCCAACCATAAAACATAATAATACATAAACATAATAATACATACCCAGGCTTTGATCAATAATATATTTTATGAGAATAGCCTGAGATCACAAAGTTAGTCAAAGTATGATCAGCCCAGACATAGGAATTGCAAATGGTTCAAATTCTTGGAAACTTGTAGCCTAGTGGTTTTTTAGGTAGGGTTTGTGAGCATAATCAGGCTTGTACTAGGAAGGAGTGGAAAGGTGGGCAGATAATATACAGCTCCTGCTAGTACCCACTACAACACATATTTCAAAAGTTAAAGAATGTAAGAAATGTCAATGAGCAGACTGAGGGCTAATCACAATTATATTTTGAATAGTAAAAATATTTATGAAACCCATACACACTCACTCTTTCTTTCTTTCTTTCTTTCTTTCTTTCTTTCTTTCTTTCTTTCTTTCTTTCTTTCTTTCTTTCTTTCTTTCTTTCTTTCTTCCTTCCTTCCTTCCTTCCTTCCTTCCTTCCTTCCTTTCTTCCCTTCCTTCTCTCTCTCTCTCTTTCTTCCTTCCTTCCTTCCTTCCTTCCTTCCTTCCTTCCTTCCTTCCTTCCTTCCTTCCTTCCTTCCTTTCTTCCTTTCTTTCTTTCTTTCTTTCTTCCCTTCCTTCTCTCTCTCTCTCTCTCTCTCTCTCTCTCTCTCTCTCTCTCTCTCTCTCTCTCTTCTTTCTTATCTAAAAGCATCACTATAAACCGTTACCTAAAAATTCTGATGCCCTAAGGGGCAGGAATGTCTTTACAGATTAGCTCAAGGATATTTCAGCTGCCTCGCAAAAGGTTTGGCACTAATTGCTACTATAAAGTCATAGAAGTCTTTCAAGATTATTCTATTTATATGACCCATATAATCTATCCTTCTGAAAGTTCAGTGTATATGAACTCATCTAATTCTCACAGGAAACTTAGGAGAGATGGTTACTATATTATTAACTCCCTTTGAGAGAGAAGGAAGCAGATAACAACATAGTTAAGTGACTTGCCTGGTGGTTGGAGCTGGACTTTGAATGGAGCAGAGCCTGGACTCTTTTAGTCCAAGGCCTTATGTTCCTTCTGGTTCTGATTTAATGGTGGAGCAGAATGATCTCAAGTACCTCCTCACTGCAGTGAACTTCTCACTGGATTCTCTGCTGTGTTCGGCAGTGGGCTTGGGTTTGGATGAGATATCCCATGGTGATTGTCCATCAGAGCCAGTGCCATGCAGCTGGATATAAGGAGTCTAGATCCATATCCCTATTAGCCAGCCAGGCCTGAGGTGACCTTTTGTTTGGAAAAAATAATGCATTCTCATGGTGACCGACTGTTCACTCTCATGTGCAAACAGTCACAGTGTAGAAGACATTGAACATTGCTTTTCAGCAGTTAAGTTCTGTGCTTATAGACAAAATTGACAGCTAAGAAAAACAGAGAGAGAACTAATTGGAATAAATGCTTCGCAATACACATCTTTTAGCAGCCTTGTTACTCATTTTGTCAAAATCCTTGCAAGCTGTCACAAACTGGTTGCATAGATATTAACAGAAGAATCTTTAGAGCTAGACCTTAGTTTAAATCTTGAACCCACAAACCTGCTAGCTATGTGATATGAGGCAAGAGAGATAACCTCTCTGTGCCTCAGTCTTCCCATCTATAAATTGGGGATACTATTATTAATATTCTTATAGGATTGCTTTGAGAATTAAAGGTATACACAGTGTTTAGTGTAATAGCAGGTATATAGTAAATGCTATAGAAGTGTTTGTTATAATTCTTAATTAATTTATTATACATAAATTAAGTAGTTATCACATATCATTTGTAGATAATCTTTGTTTACAAATAACATGTTATGATTTTTATTAATTTCTTATTTGGGATAATAGGAAGGTTACTTTTTAAATGTTTCCATCTCCCGACTCCCCTACCACCCACCAAAATGTTGTAAAAGAACAACATAGTAAGGTATTAAGGAAAAGAAAATACTATCACTGGCAGTAAAACTTTGTCTCTTTATAAATATTGTTTCATAAACTGTATCCTGTTTGTTTTATGGTTTGCCATTTGATTTGTCCCCTAAAAATAAAAAAGCATGACCATTTAAAAAACAGACTTTCTCTTTTGGGGAGATATAAATGCTATGTTTTTGAGACTTAAAATGGAAGAAGGATTTAAATTAGGGATAGAGGAAGCTTATTTAGGGATAACTCTTCAGGGGATACCTTCAAATTCCTCTTTGTTTATACTTAGGATCATTGTTTATTTATCTAAGTGCATGACATCCTTTTCAATAAATTACAATTATTTTTTAGGAAGAGAACTGCAGCAAGCCTGAAATTTAATTAAAGCTGATTTGATACCCCTTTTGACATTTAGAGTGAATTCTTACCACTTACTGATAAATTGATTTGCATGTTTTATTTTTAGAAAAAAAAAGATTAGTTTTGCAAGGACAAAGTGGGGCAACTGTGTGATCTTTAATACATGATATTGGATCAATTTGATAGCCACATGAAAATATTAAACTTGCTCCCATTTCACATTATATTCATGATCAATTGTAGACAAATTAGAGATTATACATGTCCTACATGAAAAAATACAAAATAAGATTTTTAGAGGCTGACACAAGAGAATGTCTTTAGGACCTTTGGATAGGGAAATTCTTCTTAAAAAGAACAAAAAAGCACTTAGTATCAAGGAGAAAGTTTACAAATTGGATTTGTTAAAATTTAAAGCTTTATATCAAAATACTCTTATTCAAGGAGAGCAAAGGTGAAGAATTGAGTGGGAGAAGATATCTGTGATAGTGTATTTGCAAATAAAGATTTCCTATAACCAAGGTGTCGGTGACCAACAACTTAAAGGAAGAACCCTTGGATAGGCACTTCATTAAGGTCAACAATTGATTTTTAAGCTTATGAAAAGATGTCTCTAATTATCATGAAAGTGAAAATCACAAACAAATGAAATACCTCTATGAACCTACTTAATGGCAAAATAAAAATAAACACTATATCAACGTCAAGAATTGGAAAACATGTGGCAGCTAGAACTCTCATTAACAACTGGAAGGAGTGTAGATTGGTATGACCACTTAGGTAAACTGGCTTATCTATTAGAGCTTAGCTTTCACAAGCTCTATGACCCTGAAATACTTTTCTAAAAAAAGAAGGACTCCTGCCTGAAAAAAATACATATGTATGTTTTCTAAAAATACTCTTATACAAGATTCATAGCATAATTATCAATAGCAACCTCTATTGAGACACGATCATTTTATCTATCCACATGTATATATTATAGCATGAATATATGATATGATGTAACAATAGGTATGAGCCTCACAAACATAATATTGAATGAAGGAAGCCAGACACAGTACTACATACTCTATAATTCCATTCATAAGAAGTTCAAAAAGGCAAAACTACCTAATAGTGGTAGAAGTTGAGAGAGAGGGTTCCTTTTTGGGATGACTAATGTCCAAGAATGGGTATGAGGAATGCTCCTGGGATGCTTATCCATCTAGACGGAGCTGCACTCTCTACAATGTTTGTAGAGGTACACATTTAAAATTTACGAGATATATTTTATACTACTTTTCAATAAACAGTAAAGTCTATCGTGTTAGTGTACTCAAAACCAAAAAGAATTCTTGCAATTAGACATAATTTACTGGGATCAAAAGCTGCCTATGGACTCAAGGGGATACAATGCCTTGCTCTCAAGAGCGATGTTTCTAAGGAACAAAACAAGGTTTTTGTTATGGTTTGGATGTGAGGTGTCCTCCAAAAGCTCACGCGTAAGACAATACAAGAAGTTTCAGAGAAATGTTTGGGTTGTGTGAGTCTTAACCTAATCAGTATATTAATCCCCTGATAGGGATTAATGAAGTGGTAACTGAAGGCAGGCAGGGTGTGGCTGGAGGAGGTGGGTCCTTTCCAAGATGTGTGGTTTTGGGGTATATATTTTGTATCAGGCTGTGGAGTCTCTCTCTCTCTCTGCTTCCTAATCATCATGTGAGCCATTTCTCTCCACCGCACTCTTCCACCATGATGCTCTTTCTTCACTACCAGATGCAAGGAATGGAACCTGCTCTCTATTGATTGAGACCCCTGAAATTGTGAGCCCTCAAATAAAGTTTTCCTCCTGTATAGATTTTCTGGTTAGGTCTTTAAGTCACGACAGTGAAAAAGCTGACTAAAAGAGTTTTGAATTTCAGCTACAAATTAATCTGATTGGATAATTTGAATTTTCTAATAGAGAGATCTGTATAATGCCTATCATTTTTCTAGTGCTATAAATGAGTCAATTTTGAATGATAAAATATTTAGAAATGATTTAGAATTATTGTAGCCTCCAGAAAAATGAAATAAGACTTATGCACTTGTCTTTTAGCCTGTGTTGAGTGAAATTGTACTTATTTATTTTTATTGGAATGAATGAAATTTTTACATGTCAGCTGAATAAAATCATAGCTACTGCAATTCTTCAGGCTAATTGGCAAATACTGCAAATGCTGCTGTCAAGACAATCTCCAAACCCTTTTTCTTTGATGTTATAGATTGTGGATAAGGGTTAGTATATAAAAGTGAATGTTATTGATTTGGATTATAATATATTCATAAAGAGGAAAGGCGATAATCAAGTCCAGGTAAGAAGACATAAGACAGTTTTGGTTTATGCGCTGAAGCACTGGCCAACGTGAGTGGAGTTTATCTAGGAAATCTTAGAATCTAAGAAATAAATTGCTATAATGTCTTTAGCAGTAAACTTGCTAAGCTAGAAAATTTCAAGGCTAATTTAATAGGTTATTTTGAAAAATCTATGCCAGTAAGAATTTTTATACCTGTTGACTTTTATAACTGCTCATCGATTATATCAACATGTCACCTTGCTTGGGCAGATTCAAAGCTTCTTAGTCTTTGTAATGGGTACTGGCTACAAATTTGGTAAATAATCTTAATTGAAATATATCCAGATAAACAAGAGACAAATGTATTTACTTTAGCTAGCTTGAGTTTCACATGCAAAACAACAACAACAACAACAAAAATCCTACCTTTGCTTACAAGGTCTTAGTTGAATATGTAAGGTCAGCAACTTAAATAGAACTCTACCTCTACTATCTTCTAAGGATCTATCAGTGTTCCCTGGTAATGTCAAGTAAAAGCAATAAGAGCCTCACCTACAATTATTTTAAACTGGTGTTTTTCTTTTACTGTGTGTTTTATTAACACACTGCTAGTGCCTTGTTGTTATGAATATTCATTTGAAAAATGCTCATAACTCACAGTAAATGGGTTGAGGCACAGGGTGAGTTGAGTGCCCCCGAGTGTAGTTCCTCAATCCCCTGCCCAACCTTTCATTCTCATTGCTTCAACATTCTAGAACTTTCTCATATGTTGTGACTTTTGCACAAAAGAAAATAGGTAATGAACTGAATTCCAAAAGAGTTCTGAGCTGTTTTCAACAGAGTGCTGTAAAAAGGAAGAGCTTGAGTTGAGGATCACATGTAGCTTGATTCAAAACTCGGCTCAAATACACAGTTGCTGTGGAGATTTGAGAAAATGGTTTGACCACTTTCCCCATCTAGTCAACATTCCTCCTAAGCCTACTATGAGGATTAAGGGAAACAAAGCACAAATCACCATTAATGCAGTGTTGAGATTGAGGGAGTACTCCATGAATGGTCAAATATACCATGTATTTGACCTTGGGTATTTACTGAGCTTCCCTAAGACTTGTTTTTCTTATCTGTTGAATGAAGAGAGATAACGGGATCTATTCCCAGAACTTTTGAGAGCAATAAAGAAAAATACACATTTTGCTCTTTGTAGGTTAGCTGGGCCACAGAAAAGGCTTTCTAAATGTTAGCTACAAAACTGGGCTGCTTGTACTTTTTCTTCAAGCAGATAATACAACATATAGCCATTTCCTCTCATTCCCCATCCCTCACACAACAACTTCTGAGAATAGTATTGATGATAATAACAACAGCCTGATGTAGCTTGTAACTTTCTGTCAATCTGGCTTTTTGACTTTAAGAAAACCAAATTTCTCATAGTCTCTATTTTCTCATTTGTGTAATAGGGATAATAGTACCTACTTAAGGCTATTACGAATACTAAAATTATTTATTCTTTATTAAACAATAAAAGGTAAAGCTTATAGGATAGGATTTGGTTTACAATAAGTACCTTCACAATGTTGTCCTTGAAAAGTGTTTTTGTGTATATAATCTCTTTTTACTGTGACAGGTATTTTTCTAGGTGAAACTTTTCAGCATACACTAAGACATATTGGACATTTTCCAAAACATATACAAATAAAGGTGTGTATCACACATACAAGAAACAAGAGAAACACATAATTTTCCCTTGCTCTAAACATTCAACTTGAATGGGTTTTAGCAGGTACTAATAGTGTGGTTTTTAGGGGTTGAGCATTCCTCCTGACTAACATAATCCTCCACCTATCAGGCCTCAAAGTCAACAACAATGCAGATACTCCTGAAATAGTTCCAGCTTAAAGAACATCAATCATTAATACTCTAGTGCATATGAGTTTGTTAGGATATCTCCTGAGTGTTTTGGCAGGAGATGTATGGAGTAACAGCATGTACCAGATGTATGGAGAAGAGCAAAGCATCTTGAGTGCCTGAAGAAGCAAGGACACTAAAGAGAGGAAAGGACCTACATCAGGAAACTAATAATGCTGGATGACATATGCCACCTACTTGGCATGTTTGCCTGTGGCTGACCCCAGCTGTCACCCTTCTTGATACTCAGCATCCTAAACTGAATTTGCAGCTCCTCTGAGGATGTTTTGGTTCTAGCCCTGTAGAGAGGATGGTCTCAGATGATCCCACACTATTGAGATGAAATTTGTGTCATGCCAAGAAAGGAAATTATTAATCCTAAATGTGTCACAATCCAAAATGTGCTTAATTAATTTTTGATACCATGCCATGGAGAAAAATAATTCAAAGCAATTAAAAAATAAATCTTAAGTGCAGTATAATTATACCCAGTGTTCTTCAGTTATGTTGACTAAAATTCTTATCCTTTTGACTCTAAGAATTGCATGGAAAAGGGAGGTAACCACAATATCACCTTTACGTGCCTGACTCAGGAGCTCCAAGACTTTTCACTGGGGAAGGGCATACTGTATGTTAGAGCACACTGTGCATTCAAAACGCAGCCTCACCTGCAAGTCTATGTGCAGAGTCATTGCAGAAACATGCTCTTGTTTTGTTTTAGTTGCTGCTTAGTTGTCAAAATAAATGTAGTTTTCCCTTTCTCTGAATTTGTTGTGCCCTCTGAAGAAGACCCCTATTTGATTTTAGTAGGAGAGAAGAACCACTAGACAGGAGAGAATCTTGAGTGGTGGGAAAACAGGCAAAGGTGATTTGACCTGAGGAAAAAGTGTAAGAGTCCTCACTCCTGAGAAAGGACCAGTGACTGGAGAGTACATCACCTCAAGTCTTGTGGGCAGAGTCCCAGATGGAAGAGGTATTAAGTGACTTTAGTCAGCTTTACATCTCTGTTACCAAAAGACCTGACAACAACGATGGAGAGGAGGAAGAGTTTATTTGGGCTCTTGTTTTCAAAGATTTCAGTTCATAGATGGCTGACTCCATTGCTCTGGGCCCAAGGTGAGGCCAAACATCTGGGGGAAGGGCTTTGTGGAGAAAAGCAACTCAGAACATGGCAACCAGGAAGCGGGTGGGGTGGGAGAAGAGAAAAGAGGAGGAAGGAGAGAGAGGAAGATGGGGAAGAGAGGGGAGAGAGAAGAGTTAGAGAGGGGAGAGGAGAGGGGACGGAGAGGAGAGGGGAGAGGGGAGAGAGCGTGAGACAGTGAGCTACACTTACCACAGGCAAAATATAAATCCCAAAGGCATGCCCCCAGTGACCGACCTCCTGCAGCCACAGTTACCACCCAGTTAATCCATATTAGTACACTGATCCACTGATTAGGTTACAATTCTTATAAATCAAATTCTTTCACCTCTGAATGTTACCGTATTGCCTCACACCTGAGCTTTATTGTTTATTATCTAAACAATGATAATGACTGTTCAATTTGCAACTGGGATCAGTAGAGGGGACCAAGGGAGGTGTAGGAATATTGGACCTAGTAAAAGGCAAAGGGCAAAGACTCAACAGCAGCACCGGCAGCAGAAAGAGTATTGGTGTTAACACCAAAGAGTAAGCCCCAGATCTCATCTTCCAATTATGATTTAAGCTTCTCAGATTCTTATAAGACCCTAGGAAGGGAGGAGTTTCCATAAACATGACTGGAATTAAATATTTTCACACTCTGTTAAATGGATTCAGAGGCATGTTTAGTTTGATTTGGAAAACAGAGTGGTCTTTCTTGCACCTTGGTGTTGTGGAACAGGTTTTTATCTATGATCCATGAAAATAAGATTCATGTGTCTTTCTTAATCACTATATTAACATAAACTGGTAGAATATCGAGTAGGTGGATTCTCAACAAATACATATAATATTTGAAGAGAATAAATAAGTGGAATAACTAACTAGGAACACACAAAAATTTTAAAAACTCAGCAGAACCCAAGTTTTGGTTCTGTCTTACTGGGCAAAGCTTTGGTATAAGGTAGAATTTCTCAGCCTTGACACTACTGAAATTTTTATCCAGATACTTCTTTGTGTCTGTGTGTGCAGGTCTTTCTGTGTTTCCTAAAATGTTTGTCAGCATCCTTGGCCCAGCTCAAATTGTACAGGAGTCATCAAGCATCAGAAAATTAAAGTTAATTTTGTGCGAATTTGGACTTTCACAAGTGATTTCTTTGAAACTGAGGTTATTAAATGGAACAATCTGATCTTCTGAGTTCACCTGTCAAATAGTATTATAACTGTGTTTTATTTATATGGAACTTGCCAATATGAGGCAATGATATTTTAAAAAGAATACTGGACTCATATTTATAAGATAGAGGATTGAATTCTGGCTTTGCTGCTTACTATCCTTATTATAATTTCAACTTTTCTATCTCTAAAACTTTTTGGTCTATATTTAAAAAATTACTAAAAGCACTTCACAGATAGTTGTGAAAATCAAACTATGTGAAAATGCCTATTTATTTATTCATTTCTTAACAAACATTGAATAATTGTCTTTTATATACTTTAAACCTTTTAAAATACAAATGTCTCTGGGAGTGGTAACAAGATACAAAGGCATATGAAGACAGTCTGAAGAAGCCAAAACCAAATCTCTGTTCACTCTCGGTTAACCTATGCATATGTGTAAATACATGAGACACATAGTATTTTCCAAACAGCCATAGGTGAAAGATTCTTTCCATGTTTAGTTTTGTCAGGGAAGTTTAAAGATTAAATAATGTAGTCCAGAGAGTCAGGTGGAATTAGTCTAGGTATTATGAGTAGCGTGATCTGGAGATCAGGTAGGGCAAGGCCTAAACTGGTGGAGGTCACACTTTAACAGATGGGAAGATGATACCTTGATCAGAGTCCAGGACAGGCCTGACCATGCTAGGACTTGAAAATCCCAAGTGTTTAGAATTATGACTGTGTCACTGAAGGTGTGGGATGGTTGTGGGAAGATACTCATTTCCATGCTAAGCAAGTTCTGGCATTCTGATCGGAAGAAGGTGCAGTTGTACATTACCATGGGGATGTCTTGTTGAGAAATTTAAAATATTAAAGACTTGATAGAGAGTGAACAATGATTAGAGTACAGATTTGCGATTACATTTTTACATATTGATTTATAGTCTTGTTAAACTTTTAGGAGACATATTCTTATATAGTGATACACTTTACCTCATAGTCTTCTTTAATCTTAAAATTTAATAAGTTATTCTTGCAAATTAAAAAATCAGTAATATTAAAAAACTGGAGTTTGAAAATGATGGTTGGATAAATAAGAGTATAATGTAATTACCATCTCACATTTAGAACTATTCAGTAATGTAAGCAACTCTATTGAGATTGGAAAAAAAAAAGGAGGAATGGTTCACTATACTGGTCCACATAAGAAGGGTTGCTCTATCAGGATCTGAAGAAGCTTTTAAAATTATTGCACCAGACCCACCTTGAAGAAATTCATGGATCTTAGGTGAGAACAACAACTCTTATTTATTTATTTATTTCATTTAAAAAACTCCCAGGTGAGTTTAGTGCAAAACATTTTTTTTCAAAAATTATTATAGAAGAAAGTTTTAGATGCTTAGAAATTTTCCTTTAAGTTGTATAGGTTCTTTACTTAAATGGCCCAGTGAAGTTTTAAAAGTTTTTAGACCAGTTTTTTGTAGAACTTAAGTTTTCATGTGGAAGTTTTATTTTTATGGAACTTGATATCATTTGTCAGAATAGACATCCATAAACCTTAAAATGGGGGACTTGAATCTGTGCTTCCAAATTATGATTCTGCTTCACCTAAAATGCCTTTGATGTGCTTATAATCCTTCTCTCGATAAGCAAAGACGTCTGTAGATTTTGAAGGTTGAATTTTACATTCCCATTTTGTGCACATTTTATTCATGCTTTTTATGTACAATAATTTTAAAAGCTTCCTCAGACCCATCTGCAGTGCTGGATAAGCACTAAATACTAACTATACTCTTGGTAAACAACTCTTCCCCTTCCTCTGATAAATTTAAAAAATCTGACAGAAAGAGGCTTATAAATGCTGTCATAATTCTCTCCTGAATGCTTATTTTGAGTCATCTCACTCATAGCTGAATGATTATGATGAAGTGAAAAGAATATGAACTTTGGATATGAATTTGAATTAAAGTTTGTTATTCATTTATTCATTCATTTATAACAAATATCTACTGGGTGTCTATTTTGTGCCATAGACTATTCTTGGTATCCTTGATAATAATGATAGCATAGGCTCTGGGCAAGAGAAAATGATTAGAGAATAATAAATACCAGAAGATTTGTGAGCACACAGTAGGAAGTCTGAGGACTGAGACGTTGATACAAATATGTTGTGGATGGGTTTATTGAGAGGGTATTGGAATTTTTAGTCTTCTTGGAAAAAGTTTGATCTTTAAATGAAAATGTAAGCTAAGTGACAGGGTGTGTGGGGTAGGTCAGTGGGGTGGTGAACTTTGTTCACTTGGAAGTATTGAGAGTTTTGTAGAAAACTAGTAAAGCACACTTCTGGATATATCTCTGAGGGTGTTTCCACTGAAGTTTGGTATGCAGGTCAAGGAACTGAGCTGGGAAAACCTGCCCAAAGTGCTTGGCATCATCCCATAGGCTGGGGGGACCAGATGGAACCGGAAGCCGGAAGTGGAGGCTAGCGCATGCGCATGCGTGTGCTCTGACTTGCCTGCAGGAGCTGGACCGTTTTTTTCTGGCTGCTGTTGTAGACGCCAGACTTCCGATTCTGCTGACATTGAACGCAGACTTGTTTCAGCAACTATCTAGAGAGTTTTTAAACCTTTAGTTTCAGTCTGGGACTTCTTTTTTTTTTATCTATCTTGTGGTTTATTTTATTTTATTTATTTTTTATTAGTTACACATGACAGTACAATGATCTCGACATATCATACGTTTGAATCAAGTGGGACTTCTTCTTGGATGTCTCTTACTCTGAGGTTCCTGGTTTCTCTAGTTCCCCAGCCTGCAGATGACCATTGTGAATTATCCAGCCTCTGGTCATGTAAGTCAACTTAATAACCCACCCCCCCTCCCTCTTATAATTTTATGTCTTCTATTGGTTCTGCTCCTCTGGAGAACCCTAATATATCCCATCCAAGAAAATATGTGTGCACTTTGTTTGAGAAACGCAAGTGATTTAGGATAGCTGAAGGAAGAGTTAGAAGGAGAAAAGTAATCACGGACGATGCTAGAGAACTTGACAAGAGTTGCATTCTTAAAGTCCGTGGACTCTGTTCTTAAGGTGAGAGTGAGAGAGTTGCAATCAGATTTGCACTTTGGAAAGATCGCCTCAAGGGACATAGCTTTCAGCAGGAAGTTGTCCTTACTGACTTGAGAGACATTGCTGCTGATGCTGGTAGGGAGGAAATGGATTGTAGAGTTATTTAGGAAGTTAGCTCGACAGAACTTTTGTCCTTAATCACATGCATGTGTAAAGGAGAAGGTAGTAATTTATGATGTCTTGCAATTTTCAGTTTAGGAAACGGATGAATAGCAGTGTCCTTCACCAATTAATGGAGCAAGGGAAATGATGCACTTCTGAAGGAAGGTGTTCTGATCCAGTTTTCTCTGAGAAACTTTTTTTTTCATATTTATTCTAGGTCACAAGATGGCATGTGTTGAATTTTGTATCTATTGTGTCGCTGAAAGCAAAAGTAACATCAACTAAAATCATCAAAGCTGTAAATGTATTAAGATTATTCAGATTAGATGTCATGCAGCAAGAATACAGTATGTAGCAAATTTCATGCAATGGAATGAATAAAGATACTTTTTTAATGCCACCATTACCTAGTTGTTATGGTTTAGATATGAGATGCCCCCAAAAGTTCATATATGAGACAATGCAGAAAGTTTAGAGGTGAAATGATTGGGTTATGAGAGCCTTAACCTAATCAGTGCATTAATCCACTGATATGGATTAACTGAATGGTAACTGTAGGCAGGTAGGATGTGAATGGAAGAGGTAGCTCATGCTGGGCATGACTTTGGGTTTGTATTTTGTCCCTGGTAAACAGAGCTCTCTCTTTCTCTCTGTTTCCTGCCTGTCAGGTCCTGAGATGCTTTCCTTCTCCATACCCTTCCTCCATGGTGTTTTACTTCATCTTTGGTCCAGAGCAGTGAATTCGACTGTCTATGGACTGAGATATATGAAACTGTGAGCCCTGAATAAAGTTTTCCTCCTTTATTTATTCTTGTTGGTATTTTGGCCACAGTGATGTAAAAACTGACTAAAACACTAGGCATTCTAGATTTGTTTATGTTCTTAAGATATTAAGTCTGAAAAATAAATTGTTAAGAAAACTGGTGCTTGGGCAGCATCTCTGTGCATCTTCCAAAATGGAAATTCTCCTAGGACTGCGTATAAATTAGTTTTAAAATGTATATGGAATTAAAGGCTGCCACATGTCCATTGATGGACCTGAGCAGGTGAAAGTCTGTCCAATTTCTCATAAACTGAGAAGTGAACTGTGAAGTTGATTTCAAGTTGAGCATAAGGCAACTGGAAAGGCCTAGATTGTGTCCCTTAGAGTCTCCCAGATGGGTGTGAGCCATACTAGGTATATAATTGTTGATGAATTTACATACATGAGGCCTATGCCTTCATGTCATTATCAGTGACCCTATACTAACCTTGATCCTGATGACAGTGGCCCAGTGTTTAGTGAAAGCATAGTTGACATGTTGACTTTGGAAGAGATTCCAGGGACAACTGAGAATATAAGTCTGGAGTTGAAGATGCATCACTCTCTGGACTAGATACTCGATACTTGAGACTTTTCTGTATGAGGTATGAAACTTAAATTGACTACTTTCAAGATCTTGGGTGCATTTCTCCTCAGTTTTTTTATAGCAGCCTGTCATCTATCCAGTACAATGTTATAAAGTCCTTAGATGACCTTTGAAAGAACATTGTAGTTTTACCATTTCAAGCTAAGAAGCATTAGATACAAAAGTAAATGTGGTAATTTAGGGGTAGAGAAATCTGACCAACTTCACTTTAACCAAGTGGATGAAATTCACTTTACCAGTAATGGCACAAACAAATGTGAGATCCCTTCTGAAACAATACACTAAGAATATTCTTTGCTGTGGTTTTACTGACAAAAAGCAGGTAAATTGAAACTAATCATTAGGATGCACTAAGTGAACCCAAATTCAGTGGCAATAACATCCCTGTATTCTTTATTTTATTAATTTTAAAAAATTTATATATGACAGTGGAATGCATTATAATTACAATTCATATTACACATGAAGAGCACAATTTTTCATATCTCTGGTTGTATACAAAATATATTCACACCAATTCATGTCTTCACATGTGTACTTTGGATAATGATGACCATCACATTCCACCATCATTTCTAACCCCATGCCCTTTCCTTTCCCCTCCAACTCCTCTGCCCTATCTAGAGTTCGTCTATTCCTCCCATGCTCTTGCTCCCTATCCCACTATGAATCAGCCTCCTTATGTCAGAGAAAACATTCTGCATTTGATGTTTTGGGATTGGCTAACTTCACTTAGCATTATATTCTCCAGCTTCATCCATTTACCTACAAATGCCATGATTTTATTCTCTTTTAATGCTGAATAATATTCCATTGTGCATATATAACACATTTTTTTTTATCCACTCATCTACTGAAGGGCATCTAGGTTGGTTCCACAATTTAGCTATTGTGAATTGAGCTGCTATTAACATTGATGTGACTATGTCCCTGTAGTATGCTGTTTTTAAGTTCTTTGGGTACAGACTGAGGAGTGGGATAGCTGGGTCAAATGGTGATTCCATTCCCAGTTTTCCAAGGATTCTCCATACTTCTTTCCTTATTGGCTGCACCAATTTGCAGTCCTACCAGCAATGTATTAGTGAACCTCCCTTTATTCTTTCTTTAAAAATTAAATAAAAATTTAACATGCAATAGAGTATGTTTTGAAATATTATACATTCATAGAATAAGGATAACTTGTTCAAATTAGGATCCGATTATTGTGGTTGTACATTATGTGGAGTTGCATTGGTTATGTATCTGATTCATTCTACTCTTTCCTATAACCACTCACCCTCCCTTCCACTTTGTCTCATAATATGAATGTCTAATCTTATCTTCACTTGTTGTAGGTTAGCATCCACATATCAGAGTGAACATTCTGCCTTTGCTTTTAAAGGACTGATTTATTACACTTCATTTGATATTCTCCAGTTCCATCCATTTACTCACAAATGCCATAATTTCATTCTTTATGGTTGAGAAATATCACACTGTATATATTTACCACATTTTCTTTATCCATTCTTCTGTTGAAGGACACCAAGTTCGGTCCCATAGCTTGGCTTTTGTGAATTAAGCTGCTATAAACATTGAAGTGGCTGCGTTACTATAATATGCTGGTTTTAAGTCCTTTGGTTATAAACTGAGAAGTGGGATAACTGTGTAAAATGGTGGTTCCATTCTAAGTTTTCTGAGGAATCTTCATACTGTTTTCCAGATTGGTTGCACCAATTTTCAGTCGTACCAGCAATGTATATTCTTGATAATTGCCTTTCTGACTGGGATGAGATGAAATCTCAGTGTAGTTTTAATTTGTATTTCTGTAATTGCTAGAGATATCGAACACTTTTTCATATATTTGTTGGCCATTTGTATTTCTTCTTCAGTGAAGTGCCTTTTCAGTTACTTTGCCCATTTATTGATTGGGTTTTCTTTTTGGTGTTAAGTTTTTTGAGTTCTTTGTATATTCTGGAGATTAATGCTTTAAGGTGCAGATGGCAAAAAATTTCTCCCATTGTGTAGGCTCTCTGTTCATGTTCTTGATTTTTTTTCTTTGCTGTGAAGAAACTTTTTAGTTTGCATCCATCCTGTTTATTGATTTTTGATTTTATCTATTGCATTTGAGGAGTCTTATTGAGGAAATTGGTTACAAAGCTGTCATGATGGAAATTTGGGCCTACTTCTTCTTCTAGTAGGTGAAGAGTTACTGGTCTAATGCCTAAGTTCTTGATCCACTTTGAGTTGAGTTTGTGCAGGGTGGGATTCTACTTCATATGGATTTCCAGTTTTCCCAGCACCATTTGTTGAAGAGGCTATCTTCTCTCCAACATATGTTTATGGAGCCTTTGTCTAGTATGAGATAACTGTATTTAATCTATATTCCAATAAACTAGAAAATCATGAATACATCAATAAATTTCTAGAGACATATAACCTACCCGAAATGAATCAGGAACACATAGAAAATTTAAACAGATCAATTTTAAACTATGAAATTGAAGACACCATCAAAAGCCTACCAACAAAGAAAAGCTCAGCACCAGATGGATTCTCAGCTGAGTTCCAGAAGGATTAAGACCAAATTTCCTCAAAGTATTCCATGAAATAGAAAAGGAGGGAACCCTTCTGCCGCAGTCTGGCTGGGCACAATTCAGGAGCCACTTGTCAAAAGAAACGAAATTTATTTTAGAACTACACACTGCACCACACAGCTCCTCAGGAAAAACCCTCAGAGCCCAACTGCCACCACCGGATTCTCACAAGCCTCTCCACCTCCCCCACTCCTCCTGCTCTTGAGGCCGATTGGATGGGTCATGTGGGCGGAGCCAAAAAAAGTCCCCCAATGAGCAGCTCTGTAGTCTGAAAGGGCGGGGAAACAGCCCAATGAGCATCACTGCAGAGGAGCCAATCATCTAGAAGTTGCTGGGGCTGCTGTGAGCCAATCATCAGTTGGCAGCTGGAAGTTTGCTGGCAGCTGGAAGTTTGCTGGGGCCCCTTCTGCTGTGGCTCTCAACATCTCCCCCTCTCTGTTTAAAACAGCAAGCATGTGGCTTAGGGACCGTGCCTGCCTTAGGTTGTCCAATAGTACATATGGTTTTACCCGTAATGGGATGAGCTGATCTCAAGGCGTCAGCCTCCTGTCTTAGGTTGGTACCATTGCAATTGGATTTTACCCGTTATTGACTACCGGTTCAGCATACAGCGACACCTATGGATAGGTCTTTGTACCAGCGGGGGGTGGGTGAGGTTCTTTGCCTCACCTCTGTTGGCCCCCAAATTTTAGCTGAACGACAATGACAAGCAGAAGGGAGGAAGATACACCAAGCCAATTGACGGCTCCTTTTGGAAAAATTGTACCACCAATGACACCATCAGCAAAAATACTCCAACACTACCACAAGTCGCTTCACCAACAGATAGTTCACAATGCATACAAGTGAGTTCACAATGCATACAAGGGATACAAAGTCCAGGAAAGTTCTGCAAGCAGTTCAGTGATGGCTATTGCAGAAGCTGTAGATTGGTTTTATCTTTGTCTTCACCGGCACTGGGATGAAGATAGGAATTCTGGCAATAATGGCTAAAGAAAAAATTATGTGGCTCAAGCAGTAGTTCGCTTTCCTGGAATGTGTGCGGCCTGGGTTCGATCCTCAGCATCACATACAGCCAAAGATGTTGTTTCCACTGAAAAACTAACTAACTAAATAAATATTAAAATTCCTCTCTTTCTCTCTCCTCTCTCTCTCTCTCTTAAAAAAAAAGAAAGAATTATGTAACATTCCAGAAGGCACTAAAAGAGAACAATTTTCTCAACAATTTACATTATCTTGAACAGAATTTAAATATAATGAAAAGGAAAGGTGAAAGTAAACAAACAGATCTGTTAACTTCCTTTTTTGTTCACATTTTAAAACAATCCTCAACAGCTGATTACCCAATTTAAATTAAACCATTTAAATCACGTGAATAAAAAAAATTATTTGGATCCAGTTTTTCATGAGTGCTCATCATATATGATATATGGATATACGTACATACAAACATACAAAATAAAACACAAGTGTGCACACATAATATAATACGTACAACACATAACATAATAGTAAAGGCCTTATAACTTTTTACAGGTGAAATCTCCATTGCAATGTCTAAAAACTCTATAGTCAAAAAATAGAACTGATCAGCAGAACATCTGTATGAGCTCAAAAAACAAAATAGAAATTCATGATGTGGGAAAGGGTAATAATAAAATAGATATTGAAAAAAGCATCCTGATTCTGTCACAGATGTAAGGATAGCCAAACTGGAGTTTTGGATATCAGCTATTATGGATTTGAGCCAAATCATCTTCTTTTTGGTCTGTAGAAATCACTTTAGTTATTCTCTCTGGAATCCAAATCGGCTGCTGTTCTCCCTGTGGAGACACATAAACAGACCCCGACTCAAGACAATCACTGGGTCAGAACCTTAGTTAATCTCTCTGGAATCCAAATCGGCTGCTGTTCTCCCTGTGGAAACACACAAACAAACCCCCTACTCCAGACAATTACTGGGTCAGAACCTTTCCATTGTCCTGTTAGAATATCCTTCCAAAGTACCTTGGGCTTATGTACATTTTTTGGACACATGCCTTTCCACAGCACTAAGCCCTGATGAATCCAAATTTAAAAAGTTTAGAGTAAAAAGGGTTATTTTAAGTTTATCTTTGGGGAATATATACCCCTTCCCAATTCCCTCTTTTTGCTTTAATAAGTACATTTTAATAGTTTGATGAGCTCTTTCAACTACGCCTTGTCCCTGTGGATTGTATGGGATTCCTGTTATACGAGTAAAGCCAAATGATGAGCAAAATTGTTTAAAAGAGGTAGAAGTATAACTAGGGGCATTATCTGTTTTTAACTGTTTTGGAACACCCACAGTGGCAAAATTTTGTAAGCAATGAGCTAAAATATCTTTAGTTTTTTCTCCGGCATGAAGGGAGCCCATCAAAAATCCAGAAAAAGTATCAACGGTAATATGCAAATATTTTAATTTTCCAAATTCTGGCAAGTGTGTGATGTCCATCTGCCAAATATGGTTAGGTATCAGTCCTCTAGGATTGATTCCAAGATTAACTTGTGGTAAAAAGGTCACACAATTTTGACATTGTTTTATTATTTGTCTAGCTTGTTCCTTAGTTATTTTAAAATGCTTTTGTAAAGTATTAGCATTGACATGGAACCTTTTATGAAAATTTGTAGCATCTTCTAGTGTAGAGAAAATATGTATGTCATGTGTAGTTTTATCTGCTAAATCATTGCCCAAACTAAGAGCTCCATGCAATCCTGTATGTGCCCTGATATGTCCTATAAAGAATGGATCTTTTCTGTCCCAGATTAGACTTTGTGTAGTGGAAAGCAAACAGAAAACAATAGAGGAAGGGGAAATCCTACCAGCATCTTCAAGGGATACTATAGCATTAACTATATACTGACTATCAGAAAATAAGTTAAATACAGAATCTTTAAACATCACAAAAGCTTGTAATAATGCATTAAGCTCTACCTTTTGAGCTGATTGTTTGGGTACTAAAAATGTAAAAGTTTGATCAGAGGTAACTACTGCTGCTGTACCATTATTTGACCTATCAGTGAATATATTTGGAGCATTCATGATAGGTATTTTTCTTGTCATTTTTGGAAAAATTACAGGATGCAATGACCAAAAAGACAATAAAGGATTAGATGGTAAGTGGTTATCAAATGAAACATTAGATTTGCACATGATTATTACCCAAGTATTTAACTCATTAGCTAACTCTTCAATTTGATTCATAGTATATGGAGTAATAATTTTATTGGGAGAAATTCCAAACACTCCCTTTGCTGCTTTTATTCTTTTGAATATTAATTGTCCTACAGCCTCAGGATACCTAGTAAGAACAGTGTTAGGAGAATAAGATAAATATATCCATAATAATGGACCTTCTTGCCAAAATACTCCTGTAGGAATATTTTTTGTTGGTAGTACAATAAATAATAAAGGCAAACTTATATCAATTCTATCCAAATGCATATTTTCCATATATGTTTCAATGATTTTTAATGCCTTTCTTTCTTCAGGCATTAACATTCGGAGTGAATTTGGATCTGATGGACCTTTTAGGATATCAAATAAAGGTCCCAACTCTCCTGTTGGTATACCTAGATAAGGCCTTATCCAATTTATGTCTCCTAATAACTTTTGAAAGTCGTTAAGTGATTTGAGTTGATCTACTCATATTTGAATTTTTGGTGGACGGATCATGGTTGAGGATAATAAAACTCCTAAATAATTAATTGGAAAATTTAATTGTACCTTATCTATTGGTATCTCTAGATTATAATTTTTTAATAAGTTTGTAAGTGTGGCATAACATTTTAGCAATGTGTTTTTATCTTTGTGTGCTAATAATATATCATCGGTATAGTGAAATATTTGTAGTTCAGGATTTTGATTTCTAAGTGGCTGGATTACTTTTTAACATAAATTTGACACATAGTTGGGCTGTTAGCCATCCCTTGAGGGAGTACTTTCCATTCATATCTCTGATCAGGACCTTCATGCTTCAGTGCAGGGATAGTAAATGCAAAACGTGGACTATCCTCAGGATGAATTGGAATTGAAAAAAAAACAATCTTTAATATCTATAACTAAAACATACCAGGTTTCTGGCAAAGTAGACAATTGAGGAATCCCCGATTGAGCAGGTCCAATAATAACCATCTCATTATTAATGGCTCTTAAATCTTGCAATAATCTCCATTTACCAGATTTCTTTTTGATGACAAAAATGGGAGTATTACGGGGAGATACAGAAGGTTGTATATGTCCTTCCGCTAATTGTTGTTTGACCAGGTCATGGGCTGCTTATATCTTTTTTTTAGTCAGGTGCCACTGAGGAACCCATACTGGTCTTCCTGATTTCCAAGTAATTTTTATTGTCTCAGTGGCCCTTTCTGAAAATCCAATCCATGTCTGTCTGTTCCTTGATCTATTTGCATTGGTGCTGCTATACCTTGTTCTTGTTTTTCTAAACTTTTTCCTTTCCTAAAACCTTGTCTAGTCATAATAGTGGGTGCATTTTGGTTGATGTTATTTGTTAATGTCAAACCTAATTGATCTAGGACATCTTGTCCCCATAAATTTACGGGAAGATGATCCAATACATATGGCTGTATAGTTCCTTCACATCCTTCAGGATCCTTCCAATCTAATACCATTACACTTCTATGGGGATTAGTCGCCACTCCTAGACCTCGAAGTGTTTAAGTGGCTTGTTGTAATGGCCAATGTTTTGGCCATTCTTGAGGAGAGATGATACTAAGGTCTGCACCTGTATCCAGTAGCCCATTAAATTCATGTCCTTGAATATTTAGTTTTAGCATGGGGCGAGAATCTAAATTTAAAGAAAGCATAGCCCAATCTACACCTGTGGAGCCTAATCCCTTGGAACCTCTTTCTACAGTATGACTGGAAAATTTATCATGCAGGCTGGGTATTATTAGTAACTGTGCTATTCTATCTCCTTGTGAAATTACTGATATACCCTTTGGAGAACTGGCTATAAATTTTATTTCACCTTCATAATTGGGATCAATTACCCCAGGACTTATCATAAGACCTTTTAGAGTAGAAGAGGTGCGTCCCAATAATAAGCCTACTGTTCCTTTGGGAAGAGGTCATTTTACCCCTGTGAGAATGATTTAAACTCCCATCTCTGGAGTTAGTACTGCTCTGGCAGAGGCGCAGATGTCCAACCCTGTACTCCCTCTGGTTGTTCTGATGAAGGATCTAATGGATAATGTGTTCTTGGCACTACCCTTATGGGGTTACTGGGTTCCTCCAGTGCTCTGTATATTTGTGGTTTTGGACCCCGGAGCATTGGGCCCCCCTGTCCATTTTTTGGCAACGGAGCCTGATGCCTTTCTCCACGATATTGTGGATAAACACCTGGTCCTTGTTCGTTTTTTGATAATGGAGTACCCTCTGTGGTGGTTTGAGAATGGCATTCATTAGCCCAATGTCTCCCTCTATGGCATCGTGGGCAAATACCTGGTATTCTACTCCTTTGATACCTAGTTTTGTTAAACCCTCCTCCTATGGGGCAATTCCTTTTAAAATGTCCTGTTTGTTCACAATTGTAGCATGTTCTTGGCCTGGCATCTAAAGCCTGTTTTACTGCAGCTGCCACGACTTGCTCTTGTTCATTAATGTCTCTATATTATTTAATATATGTGTTTAAATCTTCATGTTTCCATGGTCTAATGACTTCTCTGCACCGATGATTCTCTTTCTCATAAGCCAGTTGTTTTAG
This sequence comes from Ictidomys tridecemlineatus, assembly GCF_052094955.1. Classification (NCBI taxonomy): domain Eukaryota; kingdom Metazoa; phylum Chordata; class Mammalia; order Rodentia; family Sciuridae; genus Ictidomys; species Ictidomys tridecemlineatus. Next base: position 75,683,208 of record NC_135482.1, on the reverse strand, counting down.
TAATGGCATTGCTTGTTCTGTATTCCCAAAAACTCTGGTAGCTGTTTGAATAAGCCTATCTACAAATTCAGCATAAGGTTCATTAGCTCCTTGTATTACCTTAGATAATTGTAAACCTCCATGTCCTTGTAAAGTCTTCCATGCCTTAACTGCATCTGCAGCAATTTGTGTGTATACACCAGGATCATATGCAATTTTGTTGCTCCTGATCCTCATAAGGTCCCTTTCCTAACAACATATCTAGATTTCTCTGAGGATAACCAGCTGCTGCATTTCGCCTAGCCGTCTCCTTGCAAAATTCCTCATTGGCAACCTTCCATAACAGGTATTGACCTCCATTTAGCACAGATTTACACATATTAGCCCAATCTGCTGGCGTCATGTTCAAGTTGTTAATGGATTCGAGCATGCTTACAGTGAAGGGTGCTTGAGGACCATCTGTTGTTACAGCCTCTTTTAGCTGCTTCACTGTTTTGAAATTTAAAGCATGGTGAATTCGCTGCCCTCCTGCCTCAAATACAGGGCATGTTGATACTTGAGATCCTGTCTCAGGATCCGAACTATCATCTTCGGGGGTTGGGGACCTCCCAGCATATGGAGGTAGCCTTGTTAGTTGGACATTTACATCCTCTGGTGATAGAAAGGTGTTAGTAGCAGTCTCCTTTAGTAACTTTCCCCCTGATGGTTTTTTTCTGCTCTACACTTTCTTTCTCTGTCTGACTAGCTTGAGAGGCCTTCTCTTTTACTTGAATTTTTTCCTCTGTCTGACTAGCTTGAGAGACCTTCTTTTTTACTTGAATGTTTTTCTCTGTCTGACTAGCTCGAGAGACCTTCTCTTTTACTTGAATATTTCTACTATAACTATAATACAACCCAACAAGATAACGCCAAACAAAACTGAAACAGAATGAAACAAAAGTGGAACAACAGAAAATCATTATAGCCTTTCTATCCTCCTGAAATGTCCATCCATCCTTTCTCCCTATCTGTTCCTCAGATGTGAGCGCTTTTTCTTCCATCTCACTCAACTCCAGGGACAGGCAACTTAAAACAAAAGTGAAGCAAAACAAAAGAAGAATCTTAAAATGGCTACCCATCCTCTTGCCCTGCCCTCAGGGGCAAGCAATTTACCTTATCACTTACCCTCAGTCATTCCCCATGGGGGCCATCAAATGCCGAAGTCTGGCTGGGCACAATTCAGGAGCCACTTGTCAAAAGAAATGAATTTTATTTTTAGAACCACACACCACACCACACAGCTCCTCAGGAAAAACCCTCATAGCCCAACTGCCACCACCGGATTATCACAAGCCTCTCCACCTCCCCCACTCCTCCTGCTCTTGAGGCCGATTGGCTGGGTCGTGTGGGCAGAGCCAAAAAATTCCCCCAATGAGCAGCTCCGTAGTCTGAAAGGGCGGGGAAACAGCCCAATGAGCATCACCGCAGAGGAGCCAATCATCTAGAAGTTGCTGGGGCTGCTGTGAGCCAATCATCAGCTGGCAGCTGGAAGTTTGCTGGCAGCTGGAAGTTTGCTGGGGCCCCTTCAGCCTGGCTCTCAGCACCCTTCCAAACTCATTCTGTGAAGCTACTATCACCCTCATACTAAAACCAGACAAAGACACATCAAGGAAAGAACACTTCAGACCAATATGCCTGATGAATATAGATACAAAAATTCTTAATAAAATCATGGAAAATTGCATAGAAAAACATATTAAAAAGATAGTCCACCATGATCAAGTGTGGTCCATCCCAGGGATGCAAGGCTGGTTCAAAATATGGAAATCAATAAATATAATTGATCACACCAATAGACTAAAAACAAGAATCATATGATCATCTCAGTAGATGCAGAAGAAGCATTTGGCAAAATATAGCAACCCTTCATGTTCAACCTAGGGATAGTAGGAACATACCTCAACATTGTAAAAACTATATATGCTAAACCCAAGGTCAACATCATTCTAAATGGAGAAAAATTGAAAACATTTCCTCTAAAAACTCAAATAAGACAGGGATGCCTTCTTTCATCCCATATTCTTTAAAAATGGACTGAATAATGACAATAGAGAAGGAGAAAAAGTAGACCAACTTTGGACATATTTAGAAAGTATATCCCCTAAAGAATTTTCTACTATAAGTACATGTGTTGCCATTTGTGTGGAAAAATAAACTAGTAAAATATTCAGAGACCTCTGTGCCTAAAATTATGTCTGTCTTCTTTGAAGGACTTTCATATTTATTGTGGTAAAACATACATAACAAGTATTTTTCTGTTTTAATTTAAGTATATAAATTAATGACATTAGGTTTATTCACACTGTTGTGCAACCGTCACCACAGTTCATCCATTGCACTTTTCATCTTGTAAGACTGAAACTCTGTGTCTATTAGATGTTGATACCCTGTTCCATTCTACTTCCAGCCATTGGCAATTACCATTCTACTTTCTATCTCTGTGAATTTGATTACTCTAGGTACATCATATAAATGAACTCATGCAATATTTGTCCTTTTATGACAGACTTATTTCATTTAGGATATCTTCAGGGGTCATCCATATTATAGCATGTGCTAGAATTTTTTTCCTTTTATGGCTGAAAAAATATATATAGTACATCCATAAAACAGAATATTCTGTATGTGTGTATAAATATATATACACACATAAATATATATATATATATTTATGTGTGTGTGTGTGTATAAACACATATACATATATAGAGAGAGGGAGTGAGCACACATGCAAGTGTGTGCAAGAAATGGAAAGAGAATGTATATTTGAGATTTTTCTATGTCTTTAGATTCAAGGTGTATTGATGCTGGTATTTTCTTGATCTAACTGGAAGTCAATTGAAGTGTTTAAAAACTTGCATGTATATGCACATATATAAAGACATAATAAATTTGTATGTATGATAATGATACTTGGGTTGTCTTTGCCTTTTGACTTTTGTGAATGATGATGCTATGAACATTGGTGTACAAATAATTGACTCCTGTTTTATGTCCTTTTGGTTATAGACACAGTAATGGAATTTCTGTACCTTATATTAATAATTTTTAAAAATAAAATTATCATGAAGCAATATATTTATGAAAGCTGTAGAAAAGATATGCCTTGTGTTTTTTATTTTGATATAATTTCAAAATTTAAATATATTGCAAATTTCCACAAAAAAGCAAAACTAAAAGAAAAAAGTTATTAAAAATATTTTTAAAAATAAAATAAAACCCAAAAAACTAAAAGCAAAAATACTACCTGTGATATTTTTCCACTTTCAATCAATATGTTCACATGAACACATCTGAAGACACATTTGTCTTTAAAATTATTTTTGGTTTTATTTCTTAAATGGCTCATATCTTGGGCAACTTAAAACCCCAACTTCTCGTGAAGGTGTCAGGAATATTGAGAGAGAGGTTTAGGTAAGGAAAGTAACTTTGAGTAGGTTATTTTTAGTTTGATGATGCTTTTTTGAATTGAATTTTAGAACATTGTCATGATTGGTATTGTTCCATGTGACTGAATTTTATAGTCAAAGTACAAATAACTAGCAATTAGGCAGTCAGCTTTAGAATTAAGTAGTGGCCATAATGAATTTTTACACAAACAAGTGACAACTTAGGGTGTTCTCTCCCCACCTCTCCAAGGAACTCTTTTCTGCTGTTATAGAGTCAGAAAGGTACTTATGAGACCATGAATAAGGTATAAGTCTCATCTACTTTCTCATTGATAATTTAATGCAAAAAAACACAGACTGCCCTAAGAAGCTCAAGTATGATGGAATGTATATTTGAGATTATCCTATTTCATTACAATCAAGGTATATTTATGTTGGTGCTTTCTTGATCCAATTAGAAGTTTTCAATGGATAGACTGAAATTTTTTGAAAAATCGTGTAGTAAATGTTACATTGTCAATAGCAATTGTAGCAGTGTCATTTACTATAAAATGTATTCCAAAGTGAGAAAGTAAAAATGTGAAAAAAGTCCCCATAGATCTTAGAATTGATGAAATATATATGTGATTTGACCATTAGCAAAAAGGCTAAAAAAGTGTTTACTTCCCATTTGGACCTCCTGGGAAGATATAGACTAACCCAAAGAAAACGTAACACTAAGAGTCATACAAGAAAGTTCTTACCTGCTGCCGCCATCTTACTTGGCTTTCATTCTAAGAAAACTGAAGAATGGTCACTGAGATTCTATTCAAAGAAGCCTTACATTTCCAAACTCTCTTTGGCAAGAAACATTAGCTAACAGATTTTTACTCTGGCTTGGCCACCCCATGGTGGCATTGCCTTGCTGCTTCTGTTGTAGCCCAAGGGTCCTTTGCCACCACCATTATGGACATTCAAGAGATTGTAGTTGCTGTTGCCAGACCAGGAGAAACATCTTGGATCTGGCAGAGCAGGTGAAGGTCAATAAGGCAGTGGAAGACAGGATCAATCAGCTGGAAAATTAGCTTCTGTGTTTACAAAAGAAGTTCAAGGACACAGAAGATGGAATGAACAAATATTCTAAGGTTCTCCAAGTCCAAGAGAAGCTGGAGCTGGCAGAGAAAAGCAGTGCTAAAGCCAATGTAGCATCTCTGAACAGACTCTCCCCACTGGTTGAGGAAGATTTGGATTGTACCCAGGAGTATCTGCCAATAGCTTTGCAGAAGTTGGAGGAAGCTAAGAAGACAGCAGGTTAAAGTGAGAGAGGCATGAAAGTCATTAAAAGTCAAGTCCAAAAGGTTGAGGAAAAATGGAAATTCAGAAGACTTAACTGAAAGAGTTGCATTGCTGACGATTTGATGAGGATTCAGGAGACCGAAACTTGGCTTAGTTTTCAGAGAGGTCAGTAACTAAATTGGAGAATCACACAGATGACTTAGAAGAGAAAGTGGCTTATGCTGGAGAAGCAAATCTTAGTATCCTTCAGTTGCTGGCTCAGACTTTATTTTTATTATTTCTATAACATGTAAAAACCTCTGTATCCATGAACACATTCTTTCATTTTACTTTGTTGTTTTTTTTAAACACCTGCTTACCATGAAACCCCTTAAATGCATTTTTATTTATTTTTTACCACTGTTACCAAAATATTTGCAAAACATCAGCTAGGTCAGTAGGTGTGGTAAACACACAAAAAACGTAAGCCCATGTCAGGGAAATAATGGTTAAATGTGCTATTTTCTAGGCAGATGTTGCCATGCTGAATAAAGCAATGGGCCACACAGTGTGCTTAGTTCATGTAGGAATTCTCATTGGAGCAGAAAGATTTCCATTAAAAGTGACAGTAATTAGACCACAGGAAGATTGTAGTGGGAATACCATCACCTGTGGATTGTGACCTGACTGTGGTCTTTTGTTCAGTATCATACAATATAAAATTCTGTTGAACACTGATTTATTTTTGTCTTAAGTTTTACTACACAACCAGATGAAGGATTCCATATGCCTGAATTCACTAAAACCAAGGATTTTTAAGTCCAGCTGCTCTTGTAAGACTTACTCCCTTTCTAACTGCCATTCTTTCACTTTTCTTGCAATTTTCTTATTGTGGGACATCTTAAAGATGAAATTTAATCAAATATCATAGGAAAATAAATCCCAATTAGAATGGAAAGAGAAAGTAAAAGGAAGGCATCACTCAATCCCAGAAAATGGTGGTGATCCTTAGAAAAGGAAAGGAATCAATTTCAAATGTACGTTAAATTATTAGAAACTCATTTGAACCTTCTTTGCTATAGGAGATGAGCAGAAAGAGAAATGAAACAGTAGAAGAAATTCCTATGTCTACAGAAAAAGATGGAACTGAATGAAAAGCTGCTCATTATTGGAAATGTGGCAAAGTACAGAAAGATGTGTCTTGAGAAGCATGTGGGGGAGTCTTAGTCCTCAGTAGTCCCTAGAAACTCACATTTGAGTGCATCAAGAGCAGCTTCAGTTCAGCAATCTGCTGAGGCAATTCTCTCAGCAGAAAGAATTGTGTAGTCAAGGGACAAACCTTTCTTGGAAGGTTCAAGCAATTTCAAAGCAAGTGGCAGTGAAGTATCCCCCATGGCGCAGTGCAGAAAGTGTATATTCCCAAGATGAAATGTCTTCAAAAAATATTGGCTGTTAAAACAGGTATCTAAAATAGTATGAAGTGAGCAGGACTGCCACCATTATAACTTTTAAACTTTGCAGAAAGCCAGCAATTCACAGATGATGCTGTCATAAGTATAAACAGGTGGATCTCATCATAGATGTGGTGAATGTAAGTGAACTATTTTATTTTTTTAACTGTAAAACTATGGAATTTATTTTTGAAAGTTTTTATCTATTCTTCAAATCTTTATTTTTTTAAATTTATATATGACAGTGGAATGCATTACAATTCTTATTACTCGTATAGAGCACAATTTTTCATATCTCTGGTTATATACAAAGTATATTAACACCAATTTGTGTCTTCATACATATACTTTGGATAATAATGATCATCACATTCCACCATCATTTATAACCCTATGCCCTCTCCCTTCCCCTCCAACCCCTCTGCCTTATCTAGAGTTTGTCTATTCCTCTATGTTTCCTCTCCCTATTCCACAATGCCTCATTATATCAAATAAGAGACCCAGAATAGCTAAAGCAATCCTTAGCAGGAAGAGTGAAGCAGGTGGCATCACTATACCAGACCTTAAACTATGCTAAAGAGCAATAGTAACAAAAACAGCATGGTATTGACACCAAAATAGACTGGTAGACCAATAGTACAGAATAGAGGACACAGAGACTAACCCACAAAATTACAATTATCTTATATTAGACAAAGGTGCCAAAAACATGCATTGGAGAAAAGATAACCTCTTCAACAAAGGGTGCTGGGAAAACTGGAAATCCATATGCAACAAAATGAAATTAAACTCCTATCTCTCACCATGCACAAAACTTAACTCAAAATGGATCAAGGACTTAGAAATGACACCAGAGACCCTGCATCTAATAGAAGAAAAAGTAGACCTTAATCTTTATCATATGGGATTAGGCCCCAACTTCCTTAATTAGTAGATGAACTAATTTCATAATTTTTTTCCAATTAAATTTAAGTTTATAGTTCAAAGACTCCAGTTATCTGGAAGACTGGTTGGGAACCCAGTGGAATGAAACAGTTTTTTTTCTAACAAAGATGTACAGTTTAGGTGTGAGGTATCTCCCCAAAGCTTATGTGTTAGGCAATGCAGGAAAGTTTAGAGGTGAAGTGATTGGGTTATAAGAATCTTAACCTAATCAGTGCATTAATCCACTGATAGGGATTAACTGGGTGGTAACTGTGCACAGGTAGGGTGTGACTAGAGGAACTAGCTCACTGGGCCTATGCTTTTGGGTTTATATTGGTGAGGAGAGCAGTCAGGCTCTCTCTGCTTCTTGAGTGTCATGTCCTGAGCCACTTTCCTTCTCCATACTCTTCTGCCATGATGTTCTTGCCTCACCTTGGGCCCAGAGCAAGGGAGATAGTCTTCTATCTCTGAAACTCTGAAACTGAATCCCAAATAATCTTTTCCTCCTCTAAAATTGTTCTTGTTAGGTCTTTTGGTCATAGCAATGAAAAAGCTGACTAAAACAAAGATAATATATTTCATTTTAAAAAATATAAATACTTATTTTAGAAGACTTGTTTTTAAATCTATTTTTAAGTTCATAGCAAAATTGAGCAGACAGTATGGAGTTTTTCATGTGCTCCCTGCCCTGACATGTGCATAGTCTCCCTTGTTATCAGTATCCCTCACCAGATTGGTACATTTGTTTCAATTAAAGAATCTAGAATAACACATTCTTTGACATTAGGGTTCATCCTTGGTGTTGTAAATTGTATAGGTTTGAAAAAATGTATGGTGATATGTATCCTTATAATATCACACAAAAATTTCCTTCCACTATAATCCTTAGTGAACACTGGTTTTCAGATGTCCCCATGTTTTTGCCTTTCTCATAATGTCATCAAATTGGAATCATCTTATATGCAGCCTTTTAAAATTGACTTCTTTCACTTAGATTGTAATAGGCATGTATGTTTCCTTTACCTGTTGCCCCATTTAGACAGCATGTCTATTTTTAGGGCTGAATAATATTCCGTTCTCCAGATGTACCATTTTATTAATCCAGTAATGTACTGAAAGACATCTTTTGTTGTTGTTGTTGTTGTTGTTTCTAGCTTTTGGCATTTATGAATAAATCGTCTATAAATAAGTGTGCACAGATTTTTGTGTGTGTATGTGGATATAAGTTTTTAATTCATTTTGGGTGAATGCCAAGGGGTGCAATTTCTGGCTCTTTAGTGCATGTGCAGTTTTTTAAGAAACTGCCAAGCTATCTTTCAAAGTGGCTGTACCAGTTTGTACTCCTGCCAGCAATGAATGAGGATTATTGTTGCTCCATTCCTGCTGGCTCCTTGTCAGCATTTGGTGGGTGTCAGTGCTTTGGAATTCCTCATTCTAATAGATAGGTGGTGGAATTGTGTTTTTAAATTTTTAGTCCCATAATGACATGTTGTTGAGCATCTTTTCACATTTTGATTTGTCATCTGTATATCTTCTTTGGTAAAGTTTCTATTCAGATTTTTATCCCATTTAAAAATATGATTTTTTTATTGCTGTGTTTTACATAATATTCTCTTACAACATTTTTGTAAATATTTTTTCCAGTTTGAGGTTTATATTTTTCTTTTCTTGGCAGGTTTTCTCCACAGTAGAAAATATTAATTTTAATGAGGCATATCTTACCAGTTATTTCTTCCTCCTTTCTCTTTTTGGTGCTGGGGATTGAACCCAGGGCTCTAGGTATGTTAAGTAGTGCTCTACCATTGAGCTACATCGCCCACCCCCACCCTCAGTTCTTTCTTTCATGATTGTGCTTTAAATTTGTGTCTAAAAAGACCTTGCTAACCCCAAGGTTATCTTGATTTTTCTCGTATGTTATTTTCTAATTTTATAGGTTTATGTTTACATTTATATCTATGATCCATTTATGTTAATTTTTGTTAAGATTTAGTGTTATATCTAAATTCATTTTTCTTTTTTGCATGTAGATGTTCAGTTTTTCCAACATTATTTGTTGAAAACAATAGCAATTCTGCATTAAATCACTTTTATCCTTTGTCAAAGATTGGCTAGCTATATTGGTATAGGTCTATTTCTGGAATCTTTATTATGTTCTAGTTATTTATTTTTTATTGTTCTAATATAGTATTGTAATATTATATAAGCTTAGATAGATAGCAGGAGGTGCCCTCCAACATGGTTGTTGTTTATCTGATATTGTGTTGTTGGTTATTCTAGTTCTTTTGCCTGTTAATTATAAAATTTAGAACCAGTTTATAAATATGTACAATTTAGCTTGCTGAGATTTTAATTAAGATTGCATTGAATCAGTTTGGAAACAATTGAAATTTTAATTTATTTTAATTTTTAAATTTAAATTTATTTTTGAATGATACATTATAACAAAATTTTACATATTTATGTGGTGTCATATGATGTTGTGATATATGTATACTGTATGTAATATTCAAATTAGGGTAAACATATATATCTATCTCCTGAAACATTATTTATTTGTGGAGAAAACATTCAAAATCCTTTCTTCTGACTTTTTGAAATACACAGTACATTTTGTTGTCTATCGTCACATGACTGTTCAACTTCTCGCTTGTATCTAGCTATAATTTAGTATTCATAGGTCAACCTATCTCCATTCTTCCCCTTCCCTCGTACTCCCAGCATTTTAACAAGTTATGAACATCTCCAGTCTCGTTGAAATACCTCCCCATTGATTTAGATAGTCATCAATTTCTTTTAAAAATTTGTTATTTATATAGATTCTCTACACGTTTTGATAGACTTATTATTTAAGGATTCCATTTTGTGTGCTATTATAAAAGGTATTTTTAGAAAAGATTTAAATTCTATTGTTCACTGCTGGTATGTATAAAAGGAAGTGATTTTTGTATGTTAACTTTGTGTCCTAAGGCCTTGCAATACTCCCTAGTAGTTGCAGGTCTTTGTTGTTGTTGTTGATTCTTTGAGATTTTCTGCACTGACAATCATATCATTTGTGAACAAAGTTTTATTTCTTCCAACCCAATCTCTATTTCCTTTTCTTATTCATTTGCCAGCTAGGGCTTCTGGTACTATGTTGTATAGAATGGTGAAAGAGGCTGTCTGATCTTGTTCTTGATTCAGGAGGGAAGTGTACAGTTTCTCATCATCAAATATGATGCTACCATTTGTTTTTCTAGATAGTTCTTTTTAAAGCTGAGGAAATTCTTAATGCCCCAAATTTTTTATTATGAATAGGAGTTAGACTTTTTCAAATGCTTTCTCTGTGTCATTTAGTAAGATCATGTGGTTTTTCTTCTTTAGTGTATTTATTTCGTGGATTACATTGGTAGATTTTTAAATATTGAATCAGTCTTGCAAGAGTGGAATAAATACCACTTGGTTGTAAGATGCCAAAAATACATATTGGATACAAAATAGTCTTTTTAACCAATAGTGCTGCTTTTTAACCAATATGCATATGCAAATGAGTGAAACTAGATCCCTGTCTCTCATCCTGCACAAAAAGCAACTCAAAGTGAATCAAAGACTTAGGAATTAGACCAGAAATGCTGAAACTGCTAGAAGCAAACATAAGGTCAACACTCCAATATATTGGCGCAGGCACCTGTTTCTTTTTTTTTTTTTAATTGGTTGTTCACAACATTACAAAGCTCTTGACATATCATATTTTATACATTAGAATCAAGTGGGTTATGAACTCCCATTTTTACCCCAAATACAGATTGCAGAATCACATCGGTTACACATCCACATTTTTACATACTGCCATACTAGTGACTGTTGTATTCTGCTGCCTTTCTGTTTCTTAATAAGACCCTGAAAGCTCCCTGAAATAAAACCAAGAATCAATAAGTGGAATAGCATTAAATTAAAAAGCTCCAATCAAAGAAATTGATTAAGAGTGTAAAGAGAGAGCTTACAGAATGGGAGAAAATCTTCATCAGTTACTCTTCTGATGGGGGATTAATATCTAGAATATAAAAGGAACACCATGAAAATAAATAACCTTATTAAGAAATGGGCAAAAGAGTTAAACACAAATTTCTCAAAAGAAGAAACACAAATGGCCAACAAATAAATGAAAAAATGTACAACATCTCTAGCAATCAGGGAAATGAATATCAAATGTACACTGATATTTCATCTCACTCCAGTCAGAATGGGCAGTTATCAAGAACACAAATAAAAAAAAATGCTGGTGAGGTGGTAGGGACAGAGGTACATTCATACATTGTGGTAGGACTGTAGATTTGTATAACTACTCTGGAAAGCAGTATGTAGATTCCTCAAAAAATTAGGATTAGAAGTCCCATATGACCCAGTTATCCCATCCCTCAGTATTTATTTGAAAGAACTAAAATCAGCCTACTGTAGTGATATAGTAACTGTTTATAGCAGTGTAACTAACTATAGGTAAGATATGGGACCAACTCAGAAACCCATCAGTAGATGAATGAAGAATATGTAGTATATATTCACAATGGAATTTAGCCATAAGGAATGAAATTATGTCTTCTGCCAATAAATCGTTATAACTGGAGACTAACATGCTAAGTGAAATAAGCCAGACTCAGAAAATTAAGGATTGAAAGTTTTCCCTCATATGTGGAAGCTGGAGCAAAGTAATGGAAAAAAAGGGAGGGCAGGTGTGGATATCATAAAGATATGGGGAAGATCAGTTGAATGGAAGAAGGAGATCAAGAAGGAGGGAGAATGGATGGGAAAGTGGAGGAAATGCAGAATAAATTTGACAGAATTACACTGTGTGCATGTATCAGTATACCACAGTGAATTTCACCCTCATATATAGCTATAAAGCACCAATTAAGAGTGAACAGATGTGTGAAAGGAAGACCCGCAGAATAGAGAAAGGGGAATACTGGCTAGTAGAGGGGAGGGAAAGGAGGGATACTGTAGACTGCAGTGGAGTAAATTAAACTCCATGCTTGTATGAGTACATCAAAAAGAATCCGACTATTATGTATAATTATAATGCACCAGTAAAAGAAAAAAATTGTTGGAGTCTTAAAAATTAGTTAAGATCATGTTGAGGATTTTTACATTTACATTCATGAAAGCTATTGGTCTATAGTTTCCCACTCTGTGATATCTTCATCTTGTTTATGGTAAAGCTGACCTCACAGATTAAGTATTTCCTCTGTTTCCAACTTCTAGAAGAGATTGGAGATAACTGGTATAATTTCTTCATTAACTATTTGGTACAATTCACCTGTGAACTCATCTGGGTCTAATGCTTTATTTTATAGAAGGTTATTAATTATTCATTTAAATTATTTAATAGGTTAGGGCAATTCAGAGTATCTGTTTTTCCTGGGTGGTAGTTTGTATCTTTCAAAGAATTAGTGTACTTCATCAAAATGACTGAATTTGTGAGTATTCCCTTGTTACTATCTTTAATGTCCATGGATTCAGTAATGATGACCAATTTTCAATTTCTAAAAGTAGAAACTTGTGTCTTCTCTTGATTAACCTAAGTACTGGTTTATTGATTTTATTGAAATTTTTAAAGAATTGGCTTTAGTTTTTAAAAATTTTTAGTATTGTTTTACTTTTCAATTTTATTTTTTCTATTTTATTTTTATTATATTTTTTCTCTGTTTTAGCCTAAAATTGCTCTTCTTTCTCCATTTTTTTTTAGAGTGGAGACTTAGATGGTTAATTTTAGATTTTCTTTTCTACTATATATTTTTAACACATTCAGATATCATTGTACTCCACAACTTTTCAAAAATTGTATTTTTAACAAATAGATTTTAATATTTTCAATTTCTCTTGAGACATGTATTATTTACATGGGTCTTATTTAATCTTCAAATATTTAGGGATTTTCCAATTATTTCGAATTTCATTGTACTCCCAAGAACATATTTTGTATGATTTCTTTCTTGAAGAATTCAAGATGTGTATTATGGATAAGAATTTACTCTATCTTGCTGATTTTTCCATTTGAGATTGAAAAGAGTTGTATATTCTTCTGTTGTTAGTTGCAATATTCTATTAATGTCAATTAGATCAAGTTGACTAATGGTAGTCTTTAGGTCAACTATATTCTTACTGATTTTCTGCCAGTTTCTTATATCAATTTTTGAGGACTGGTGAACTTTTCAAACATCACCATAGATTTGTCTATACTTTCATTTTTTAAAAAAATTTGACTTTTGTATTTTGATGTTTTATTGTTATGTATATACATGTTTATAATTGCTGTTTTTTAGGAGCCATGACCTGTTCAACAACAAGTCATGCCCATCTTTATTCTTGATAGTTTTTCTTGTTATGTAGTCTTTTTTTCTGAAATTAATAGTGCTACCCTAGGTTCCTGTGAAAACATCAGCATGTATATCATTTTTTCATTCCTTCACTTTTTTGGTTATTTAAAAAATTTTGTTCTTTTTCCATGTACAAGACAATAGAGTGTCCTTTGACATATTATACATACATGGAGTATAACTTATACAAATAGGATCCCACTCTTGTGGTGAACATGATGTGGAGTTACACTGGTTGTATATTCATATATGAATACAGGGAAGATATGTCTGATTCATTCTACTCTTTCCTATTCTCATTTCCCCTCCCTCCTTTGTCTAATCCAATGAACTTTTATTCTACACTCCCTGATTTTACTGTGTGTTAGCATTCAGAACATTCAGCCTTTGGGTTTTTTGGGGTTAGCTTATTTTGCTTACCATGATATTCTTCAGTTCCATTCATTTACTGGCAAATGTCATAATTTCATTCTTATTTATGGCTGAGTAATATTCCATTGTGTATATATACCACATTATCTTTATTCATTTATCTGTTGAAGGCACTCAGGTTAATTCCATAGCTTATATATTATGATTTGAGCTGCTATAATAATTGATGTGTGTGTCACTGTAAAATACTGATTTTAAGTTCTTTGAGTATATGCTGAGGAGTGGGATAACTGGGTTAAATGGTGGTTCCATTTCAAGCTTTCTGAGAAATCTCCTTACTGCTTTCTAGAGTGGTTACACACATTTGTATTCTAACTAGCAATGTATGAGTGTATCTTTTCCCCCACATTCTCACCAACATTTATTGTTACTTGTATCATTTTTTGTGGGGAGAGTATTCTGGGGATTAAAGTCAGGGGCACTCATCCATGAAGCCACATCTCCAGCCCTATTTTGTGTTTGATTTAGAGATAGGGTCTCACTGAGTTGCTTACCACCTTGCTTTTGCTGAGGCTGGCTTTGAATTCATGATCCTCCTGTCTCAGCCTCCCAAGCTGTGGGATTACAGCCGTATGCCACTGCTCCTGGTTGTTATCCCATGTTTCTTGGAAATTCTGTTCATGGTCTCTTTACATCTTTTTATCTATGGTCAATTTTATTTTCAAGATTATATATCTTGTCTTCATTGCCTGAAACTCTGTCTTCCATGTAGTCTAGTCTGCTCGTGATGCTTTCCATTGAATTTTAATTTGGTTTATAGATTTCTTCCTAATTTTTTTTCAGAATCTTTTATCTTTTTATTGAAGTTATCTTTTGATTCCTGTATTTTCTTCCTTTACCTTCCTTTACTTCATCCTTTACTTTGCAAATAATTTAACTATGAACATTCTAAACTTCTTCTCTGACATCTCTTCCACTGTGGTGTCAGTGGGTTCTGTTATTAAAGTATCTTGGTTTGTTTGGTGTGATTTGTTCCCTTGCTTTTTCATGTTGTTTGTATGTGTACCCATCTGACAGTATGGATCTGAGGCAGTAGAGTTTCTACCCTGTGCACTTATAGTGTCCCTGAAGGTTTCCAGTACCTCACTGCTTAAGGGGAGACAAATAATAACAACAATCAGTGCAAATAATTAAAGCATTAAACCAAATGGCTTCTGCTATGACATTTACAATTTTAATTGTCACAATAAACAGAAATGATGTGATTAATTATCATCCAAACTAATTTAACAGTAAGTTTGCAAAAGCGTTTACAAATTTCAAATGGTCAACAGGGTGAGAATAGAAGTGATTTAATATGTGATGATCACGGTGTGGGGAGGACAGAAAATAAAAGTAAAATTTTAAAGGAAGAGTGAAGAGAAAACAATAGAGATTGGCTGTTAGGAGTAGAAACAAGAGAAAAAGAATTAAAAAAACCAAATAAGTGACAGCAAGAAATATATAAAATAAAAATTTTAGAAGTTAAAAATAAAAATAGAAATATAAAACAAAACAGAAATATACTGATCAAACATCCTAGTCCTTAAAATACTGATCAATAAAAAATAACTGTCTCCAAAAATGCTAGAAATGAGAAAAAATAACAAATATGAGTACATATAAGTGTCCATGAACTATGAACCATTCAGGTCACAATTAAACAGAGTAAAGAAAAAAAAAAATACAAATTAAGGGGCTGGGGACATAGCAAAAAATCTTGATGAAAATGTGAAGAATTGTTTCCATTGGAGATAAAATGATTCTCAGCTTCTCTTCTCAGCAGTGGTATGGGGTGTGGCCTGGAGTGTGACGCCTGCTTTCCTCCTGGGCTGGAGTGTAAGAGGCAATCCTGTAGGTAGAACCTGGAGGTTTGGGCTTACATCCTCTCTAGGTTCTTTATTGAATGGCAACTGGTCAGAAGGCTGTAAATGAGCACATCTCCACAGTCCAGCAGTTGTCAGTCTACACAGGAAGTCTGAACCCCAGGGATCTCCCCTGGGTTCCACTTGTGCAGTGGGGGAGCCAATTCTTAGTCCCCTCCCTCCATCACCTGTGGACCCCACATTTCCTGGTCTCTTGGGTGCAGTCTCCAAACTCAATCTCTCCTGCCCTTGCCCCTTGGAACTCCCATCCTGGCACATCTCTTCCAGCTGGTCATGCAAGTGGCTGAATTGAATGGGGAAGGGAGAAGCTGGGTGGGTTTTCATGATCAGTATTCCACTGGGGAAACCCCTCTCCACATTTGATTTTCTCTTAATCACTTAGGCACCCTCTGTGTCATGTGCTGTGGGTTTTCCAGGCCTATATTTTGGACCAAACTTGAGTTTGGCAGGAATTGGCTCTCCTAGCTGCTGGTCCTTATGCAGAGGCTGCAGGATGGTTTCTTCTTGTGTTCTCTGCAGGCAGCCTGGAGAGATGCCCTTTCTGTCCTGGGTGAGGATATTATGTAGCAGTGTTGGCACTGGGAATTTCTTTCTTATTTTATTATATCCAAACTCCTGAGTCCCTGATCTGCTTTGGATGTCCAGTATTCAATCCCAGTAAGATTTCCCCTCCTTTTGTTTGTTCACCCACCTTGCTGAGAAGGTGCCTATCTGCCTTCTCGGTTTCACACCATGGAGCAGCCAGGAAAGTGATCTTCTCTATTCCACCATCTTGAAAAATCCTTCTCCATTCCTTCACTTTTAACCTGAGTCATTATAAGTAAGTTTAATCTCTTGTAGAAAACAGATAGTTGGGTATTATTTATCTTTAATCACTTTGATAATTTCTTAATATATTCAGACAATCACATTGAAAATAATTTTAATACACTTGGACCAATACCTCCCTGTCTGTATTTTGTATTTATGGCATATGCTCTTTGTTTCTTACCCTCCCCACTTTTGTTTGTCTCCTGTGGTTTTAATTGAACATTTGATATCTTCCTTTTAATCTCCTCTCTTAATTATATCAATTTTATTTCTTTAGAAAGTACTTTTAGCAGTAGTCCGAGGGTTTTAAGTATATATTTTAAACTAATATAAATCCACCTTCAAATAACATTTCTCCACCTCACAAGTGGTGAGTTATCTTCTAAGGGGAATATCCCCAACCCCTGCCTCCCTGCCCATGATGCTGCCCTACTTCATTTCACTTACTCACACACCAGCCACCAAAGAGAGTCACTCACTATGTTGTTATTTTTTAGATCGATTCATAAAAATTAAATATTTTATTTTATTTTGCCTTCATTTATTTTTCTCTAATGTTATACCTTTATGTAGATACAACTGTGATCTATACAATTTTTTTCTTTTTCTTTTCCATGATGGGCTTTCTTCTTCTCCTTCTCCTTCTCCTTCTCCTTCTCCTTTCTTCTTCCTTCTTCCTTCTTCCTTCTTTCTTCTTTCTCCTTCTTCCTTCTTCCTTCTTCTTTCTTCTTTCTTCTTCTTCCTTCTTCCTCCTTCCTCCTCCTCCTCCTCCTCCTCCTCCTCCTCCTCCTCCTCCTCCTCCTCCTCTTCTTCTTCTTCTTCTTCTTCTTCTTCTCTTCTTCTTTTTTCAAGTCATCTTCTACTAATGACCGCCCCCCCCCTTAGTTTTTGTTTCTCTTCTTGAAGAGTAATTTCATTGGATATAGAATTTAAATCCATTTCTTTTTTAATGCATAGTTTTAGTTGTCAATGGATCTTTATTTATTTATATGTGGTACTGAGAATTGAACCCTGTGCCTCACACATGGTAGGCAGGTACTCCACCACTGAGCCACCACCCCAGCCCTAAGTCCATTTTTTTAAAAAACAGGTTAAATTTTATAGTTTTTTTCATCCTTCTTGCATGTTTTCTGATGATGAGTCCATGGTAATTCTTATCATTGCTCTTCTGCAGGTAAGCAAGGTGATTTTTGTTGATGTTGCTGTTCTTCTGGTATCATGTGTTGAACTCAGGGATACTGAGCTATATCCCAAGTCCTTTTAAAAATGTTTTCTTTTGAGATAGATAGGGTCTCACTAAGTTGCTTAGGATTCATTCAGTTGCTTAGGCTGGCTTTGAACTTGTGAGCCTCCTGCCTCAGCCTCCTGAGTCACTGGGATTACAGGCATGTGCCACCATACCCAGCATGTTCTGGTTTATTTTAAGATTTTTTTCTGTTTTTGATTTTCTTTGATTTATGTATGAAATCCCTAGGTATAGAGATTTTTTAAATACTTTTTTTGCATGATGTTCTCTGAGTTCTCTGGATTTGTGGTTTGAAGTCTGTCAATAATTTTAGAAAATTATCAGCCATATTACTTCAAATTAGTTCCTTTGATTATTTGTCTTTCTTCTGCTATTTAAATTACACCTATACTATATGTTTCAAATTCTCTCATGGTTCATGATTTCCCCTTTCTGAATTTTTCTTGGCATTCATTCCTTTTTCTCTTTGCTTTTTAGTTTGGGAAGTTTCTATTAATATATCTTCAAACTCACTGATTATTTCCTTGGATTTGCCAGTTTACTGATAAGCCAACTAAAGATACTCTTCAATGTTTTTTATTTCTATAATTTACCTTTAGAATTTTTCTTAGCATTTCCATCTCTCTGCTTAAGATACATCGGATCTCTGTGTGCATATTGTCTATCTTCTTCTTTAAATACTTTGTATATTAATGGCAATTATTTAAAATTTCCTGCATGAATTAACCTTGTGTCACACCTGGGTCTGGTTATGCTGCTTGTGTTTTCTTTAGAGTGCGTATCTTTTATCTTCCCTTGTTACTATCTCTTGTAATTTTTTTTGTTAAAAGCCAGACATAATGTGTTTGATAATACAAATTAAGGTAAATGGGATAATAGTATGAAATTTTATGTTAATCTGGCTAGTAACTGAGCTATTTTTAATTCTTGCTGTACACGTAGGTAGCAAAGGCTTCAAACTCCTTTGGTGTCCTTATATATATGTCTTCCCTGTGGACTTTGGGCTTCGCTGAGAGCTTTCAGAGCATATGTGTCAGGCAGCTTTCACTTAGGATACACAGTTATTATGTTGGAGCCCTGTAGGTGTGGTGAAAGTGAAGTAAAGGAAACATTTTATAATATTTTGATTAAGCCCTAATGTTTTAGCAGCACTGTGTCCCTCTTGTTACCAGCAACCACTCCAAGCAAACTGCCTGGATTCCAGATGTCCTGCTGGCAAAATTTGGCTACCTACCCATATAAGAAATAAGCAAATGATGTAAAAAGAAAGTGAATTTTATGCAGTTTAATTAAACTGGGGATAAGCAGCTGGATTGTCTCTGCTGGCCCTACAGAAACAGTTACAATTTACAGACACAAAAGGCAGGTGATATAAATATGTAGATCTAGTTCAGCCATCTTAGCCAGAGAACATGTCATTCTTCCATTTCTTGGTGCAACACAGGGCAGGGGAGTAGTTTTTATTCTTAGCATGAGCAAGTTCAGGAGCTCTCTGTTTCCCTGGGACTGCACAAGTGTTTTTTGTTTGTTTGTTCATTTGTTTTTGTCATTTTTCTTTTCCTTGGTGAGACAGGACACCTAAAGGGGGCTGGCAAGGGAGAAAGGCTCTTTTTATGTGAGATAAAGCTATGGCAAAGTCACTCCTTCCCCCCACAAATTATCTTTTGTTAGGGAAATTGGTCTGGGTATGTTCTCATCATGGTTATCTTTCCTTTCCCATTTACAATTAGGAGCATCTTTCTCTGCTCTTTACTGAGAGAGGCTGGTAGTGTCCTTGGAGTTAAGTTCCACTAATGTGTTGTGATTGCTCTATGACAATGGCCCCAAGAGTTTTTCACTCTCATGGGAATCTACATCAACCCCTGGAAGTTTATCAACATTACCACCATGGAAGTATTGCTAGTGGTGATAGCCCTTATCAAATCTGGTACAAGCAGACATATCTCACCTGTGAATCTCTGTTTTCACCTTTTTGGATTTTTGTATGATGCTTTTCCCTGTGACCCAAGCTTTCTGATTTGGTCCAAGAGAAATCAGTGATACTCAGTTTGTTCAGCCTTTCCTTTTTGCAAGGATAGGTGTGATGACTTCTGTGCTTCTCACATGTGGGAGCTGAAACTAACGTCCCTCTTACAAGATTTTGTGGGAAACATGACTGCACATAAAAGTAATATGGATGGCAAGTAGAATGGGAAGTGGTTTCCAGTCTTGGAATATGTGTCTTCAGAAACATTTCAGTGCATCTTGGGGACAAAAATAAACACTGCCTATCAGGGGTATTGGGTGGATCTCTGTAAGAGAAGTTTGTGTGAAGAAGTTTGAGGAATGAAAATGCCTCAGGAAGGTGGAAGCAAGAAACTGTGGCTCTCCCTCTCTTGCATCGACCATTTTCATAATTGTTAAGCTCAAATGGCTAAGAAACCAAAAGTGGGAAATATTAAAAGGTAGAATTTATTTTCCCTTTCTAAGTAGCTCCATTAGGTTTATACTCTGGATCTCTGTCTTCCCTTCTTACTCTTTTTTGTGATGAAAGATTTACCCTTAATGAGTTTTGGAGAAAAATCAAGAATATATATCTCACCCTTTTCATTCCTCTTGGGAACCTGGTACCTAAGAAAGTACTGATTCTAATCTGCTCCTTTAAATGGTTTATAAGATCAGGGCTTAGACATGAGGTATCTCCTCCAAAGCCTATGTTTTAATGCAGAAATGATCAAAGTTGAAAATATTAGATTGTGATAACTTTAACCTCCAAGCAGATTAATCCTTTTGATGAATTAATAGCTTGAATGGATTACTGGGTGGTAGTTGTAGGCAGGCTGGGCATGGTGGAGGGATTAGGTCATTGGGAAAGTGTACTTGGACTATTATCTTTTTCCTGGCTCCTCTCTCTCTGCTTCCTGCCTGCCATAAGCTGAGCAATTTTCCTCTGACATGTCCTTCCATTGTGCTGTTTTTCCTTACCTCAGGCCCAAATCAATGGACTTGGCTGACCCTGGACTGGACTGCTGACACCGTGAGCCCAAAATAAACATGTCTTCCTCTATGATGTTCTTGTCAGGAGTTGTGATCACAGCAATGAATGCTTACTAACATTGGGTCCTACCTAAGGAATCCTGCATATCCCCTGCCTGGCTATAACTTTGACAAGTCTGATTTTCATTTAGTGATTCAAAACTCTATTGTCACCCTGCATGATAGACTTAATTGTGAATTGCTTAGAATAATTTTTTAGCTATTCCTTGTTTTTCATTATTTTAAGGTTTTGATGGTCAGGCATTTTTTAGAATTTTCAATTTGAATTTGTTTTGTTATTTGTTATAGTTATACAGGGATTAGGGATGTAGGGGAAGAAAGCCACAGAGTGAAGTGCTGTTTTCACACTTTGGGCCTATGCTATCAACATGAAATCACAGATTATATAAGCCTTGTCACCTGGCCAAGGTTGTTTTCTAGATTTAGCACTGGACAGGTACCTGCCCTGCTCCCCACTTTTTCATAATATGATCTTTGGATGTAAGTCATTGATCACAGTTTATAGTCAAGAGGGGATGCTTAGGTATTTTTGGTCTTATTAACAGCTTAAAAGTCAGGCTTGGCAGACAGCTGGTATTTTTCAGACCACACAAAACACCGACATTAGCAAATTATCTATGTATTAGTCACCAGTAGGATTATTCAGAAGAGATCCATTAAAGTGATAGAAGGGGCATCCATGGTCAGATGAAGAGGAGTGGACTTCAGGCACAGGGGCTTCTTTGGGGTAAGTAACTGGCTAATGGCAGTAAGCAGTGCAACCTAGGGTCCAGAGACTAGAACCAAAAAAAGAGGCACTATGTTCCCCCTGGAGGGTTTCAGTACATTGATCTTAGTTAAGGGGTACAACATTTACCCAGTAAGTTGCACAATTGAAAACAAAATAAATTTTTCTGTTTTGCTTTACATGAAAACTCAAACTCAATGTTCTCTTGCCTGTTTGTCCACATGCACGTGTGACTGATGGCCAGGAAAACCCAAATGAATTAACTTTTAAGAGCTACCTCAGCCCCTGGGTCATCTTTGCTAAAGAAAGACAAGTGGGTAGGTGAACTGACAAATTAAAACCCTTCTGCTGTCAACAAAATTATCTCAGTTTAGATCAAATATCAAGGAAACTAATTTAATTTTGTGCTGTTCTCATTGTGAAGCATTTTTACTCCGTAGGTTATTGCTGCTATAAAACTGATGTTATTTGTAGCTTCTTCAATCAATGAAAAAGTAGAGGCTTAAAGGTGGGCCAGTGGCTGGTTAGTCACAGATTTCTTATTGTGTTCTTTTTTTTCCAAACAAAACAACATGAATATTTATACTTTTTCTCCAATAATCATCATATTTTCTTTTTTTTAGATATAGTTTTAGTTGTAGGTAAACACAATGCCTTTTTTTTTTGTTTAGTTTTTTTTTTTTATGTGGTGCATGGGTTTGAACCCAGTGCCTCATGCATGCTAGGCAAGCACTCTATTCCTGCCCTATCATATTTTATTTTAAAATTTATGTTTGTCAAAATGTATATCTAAAAATAACTCATATATAAGAGGTAGAAATCATTCATATTTCATTTTCAAAACTAGTAGTAATGTTAATTTTTGAAACATTTCTGGAACTGTTAATATTTTCCTGGAATTTCCTATTTTATTCATAACATCTTAGGATAAACAATAATACATATATGAATTTCCTTATGTTTATTTTGACACTTTGATTATATAAGCCATTTGTTCCCATAGTACCAAAAAATTTAAAGACAGAGTAATAAAAGGAAAATGATCCTGAAACTACTTTTTTCAGCACAATCTGTGAGGCTTCTATCATGGGAATTCTTCTCAGTATTAGAGATATGTCCTTGTGGTGCTATCATTTCAAGTAATGCATATGTTTTATAAGGGGAAAAATGCAGTGGATGAGGGGATTGGATAAAATGAAGATATGGGGAAGATTAAGGGAATAGAATTAGGAGAATGCAAAGGAGGAAGAAAGGGAAAGGGGAAGAAATGTGGAATTAATCTAACATAATCTTGTTATATACATATGTTAGTGTTTCAAAGGTACTATCTCCTTTAAGTACACGTAGAAAGTACCATAAAATAATAAGTAAAGGAGGGAAAGGAAGATCAGTAGAGGAGGAAAAAAAGGAGGAGGGAGGAGGAGAGGAAAGGGAGAACAATGGAGATTGAAATCAAATTCTTTGTATGTCCACTTATGTCAGAAGCAACCCAAATACCGTGTGTGTGTGTGTGTGTGTGTAATGCTCTAATAAAAATTAATACATTTAATATCTTAATACATTTAAATATATTTTAAGGAACATAATGAATGCTAATGAAAAAAACATAGGAAGAACAGAAGTTTAGGGGGGGAAAGTGTAGTATTTTAAAATAGGGTTGTAGGGAAAACCTTATTTGCTAAGTGATCACTGAGGAAAGACCTGAAGGAGTTGAGGGAAAGAGCTAAGTGTGAACCCAGGACAAGAGTGATGTAGACAGTGCAGTCAGCAAGGACAGAGGTCCTGAGATCAGGCTTTTACTTTAAGTGTGCTGGGAAATATCAGAGGATCTGAAGCAGAGGAGAGATTTAGTGAGGAAATTTTTAGAGGATCTCACTGGCCACTGTAAGAGAACAGAATTTGCAGGGCAAGGATAAATACATGTAGAGCAATCATATGGCTCTTTACTCAAGTGGAGGTGGTGAGAAGTGCTTGGATATCAAATGCTTTTTGATGATGGAACTAACAGGCTATCTAGAGGATTTTGCATGGAGTGTGAGATTAAGTGAGGAATCAATAATGCCTCAAAGTATGGTCTGAACAATTAGAAAAATGGAGTTGTGACTTACCAAGATGAAATAGATTGCAGGGAAATTTTACATGTTTAAGGCAAAGATCAAGGGTTTGATTTATCAACATGCATTCTTATTTCTTCCATATTTTCTCTCCTAACATTTCTAGTTTTTATGAATGATATCCTCTTCACCAAGAAAATGTTATCTCAAATGTAATTATTTTTAATGTGAAATAGGGAACAATTTAATGTTAATGTAAATGATTACTAAGATGGAATTTACAACACTTATTATATGGAAATTTGTGAGCTTACAGTAAGTCAACAAGACCTTCTTTTAAAAAATAGTAATTTGTAAACTCTCTTAAGTTGCATATTAGTTTTGAAGTACTGTGAAATTAATGAAACTAAAAAAAAAGTCTACCTATAGGTATTGGTGACTTGTAGGTTTTTCCTTTTATAATAACTAATACTGTTTGTGTTAGTCAGCTTTCTGTTACTGTAACAAAATACCAGAGAAAATTAACTCATAAGAGAAAGGTTTATTTTGACTCACAGTTTTGGAGATTCCAATCCAAGATTGAGTGGATCCATTACTTTCACCCTCTTGTGAGTGTGCCAGAGGGCAATGATGCAAGCATATGGTGAAGCAAACTGCTCACCTCATATCCAGGAAGCAAAAGAGAAAGAGAAAGAGATCAGGGTCCCCTAATTTCCTTAAAGGAGATGCCCCCAGTTTCCTAATTTCCTTCCTCTAAGGTGCACACCTAAAGGTTCCACCAGATCCCAATAACACCTGGGAACAAAGCCTGTAACATATTGTAGGGGACGTTCAACATCCAAATTATAAAACTGTTCTTGCAGTGTTATACTGTATGATCTATGGTAATGCTCAGAACTAACAGTTCCAATTTATTTTTAGTCACTCTAGAATATTTAAACTTGATTTGTTCTTCAGTTAACTGAAACAACTATATTTTTCATGAAGGGTATCTGGTATATTTTCTGAGTTCTTGCATTATTGATAATTTTTTTATGTGTGAAAGCAATAAAAGCCAATATAAGTATAAAATATTTATTTTTAATCTTATGTCTTAATAAATTCTATAGATGCTATTCTATTGACTTTTCACATGCATATTGGCAAGAGATAAATTCAATGCAACACTCCTTTTCATGTGTATGAATGTGTGTGTTTGTGTGTGTGTGTGTGTGTGTGTGTGTATAGAGATAAGTTTTTTATTCAAATATATAAAAGTGCCAATGTGCTTCTAGGTGTGGTCTTTTAAAATCAAGTTTAACTGGATTTCTTTCAATTTTCATTTATTTATCTACAGAAATTTCAGCACAGAAGTTTTAATTCTATTTCTTTTTTGTTTATTGCATTTTAAAAATAAGGTTATCACTTAGATGTTGTCATGATTAAGTCTTATTGTATTTTCCTTTGTTAGTTTTACTATTTCCTACTGCTTTATAAAAATTGGCAGAATGTGCATGTAGGAAAGTATTTCATTCTGTTTTTTCCTTCTGTTCAACACCTTTTATTGAAATCTGTAACAATAGATATTTTCCTCAACTGCTGAAAAAGAATGATGATAAAGTTTGTGTAGGAAATATAGAGAAAAACCTCAGCACTGACTCAACTATTTGATAATCTGATTTTAGAAATAGTATTTTCTTTCTTTCTGCTTTTTTCTTACATATTTCACACTTATTAGAAAAAAGGTAATGACTAGCAATGCAGTTCATTCACAGAGTTTCTGTTTTATAATCCTGCATCCACTGCCTCCCATTGACCCTATGTTACTTTATTTTCATCCTTTTCCTTCCCTGTGGTTTTCTGGTCCTGTTTCAAAAATGCAATGTATTTGCTAATCCAATTGAGTATGTCAAATGTTTTTCTAAAGTTTTCTATGTATATTTCCTCTTGGTTCTCTTCTCTCTGCATCATTTGGTATGTTTTTGTTTTACTCATTCTCAAATAAAAACAAATCTCTTGAGCCTGAGAATTTGGGAATGGAGAGTTATTCTGCAGAGTGCCAATGATTTGCCTTGGGTCCCCTTCTGTCTACTTGGCTGAATCAATTCCCTACTCATTCTGCAGCTGGAAGGGAGATAAATGGGCTAGCTCCTAGCTCAGCATTCAGCAGTCTCTCATTTGTTTTAGCTTTACTAGCCTAAAGTAAGATAATCTCCTACCTCCAATGTATGAACAGATGGGGTGCACAAAATGCCACAATTTCCAGTTTCACTGCTACCAGATGGTTTGTGTCTTTGCTCCCAAATATTAGTATTTATTTTTTGGGCCTACATTTTGTAATGTACCTGTACATGTCTTATACATAATATTACATATTGCCATAGTTTTGTGTATATGAAATGCATGTGAAAAGAGGTACAGATATAAGAATGGAAGAGTGCTTTTCTTCTGGACATTTGTGTGCTTTCCAAAGATGTGTAGAAGATCTTTTGCTGTTGCCAGTATCACTTACTTGGGACTGTTTTTGCTTATGCTTTTGACAGAGCTCTAAACAATGATTCAAAATAGCCTTCTAAGTGTAGGTATTGACAATTACTTAATTAAGATGTTACAGACAACATCTTGGTGAGAAATCTAGAGTAGGCCATCAATTCTCATGTTCTTGACATCGCCCAGCTCCAAATCAGAGACTCACATAGTATATATGCCTCAGGAGCTTCCCCTTTTTTTTAAAAAAATATTTATTCTAATTAGATATATATGACAGCAGAATACATTTTGGTTCACTGTACACAATTGCTACACAACTTTTCATTTCTCTGGTTGTCCACAATGTAGCGTCACACCATATGTGCAGTCATACATGTTCCTAGGGTAATGATGTTCATCTCATTCCACCATCTTTCCTGCCCCTATACCAGTCCCCTCCCTCCCCTCCCCTTTGCCCAATCAAAGTTCCTCCATTTTTCCCTGATCCCCCCCATTTGCTTACCTTGATATTCTCCAACTCCATCTATTTACCTGCAAATGTCATAATTTTATTCTCTATTAATGCTGAGTAATATTCCATTGTGTGTGTATACCTCAGTTTCTTTATCCATTCATTTACTGAAGAGCATCTGGGTTGGATCCACAGTTTAGCTATTATGAATTGAGCTGCTATAAACATTAATGTGGCTGAGTTACTTACTATAGTATGTTGATTTTGAGTCCTTTGGATATAGACTAAGGAGTGGGATAGCTGGGTCAAATGGTGGTTCCATTCCAAGTTTTCTAAGGAATCTCCATACTGCTTTCCAGATTGGTTGCACCAATTTGCAGTGCCACCAGCAATGTATGAGTGTGCCTTTTCCCCTACATCCTTGCCAACACTTATTGTTGTTTGTATTCTTGATAGCTGCCATTCTGACTGGCATAAGATGAAATCTTATAGTAGTTTTGATTTACATTTCTTTAATTACTAGAGATGTTGAACATTTTTTATATTCTTATTGATCGATTGTATATCACCTTCCCTTCTACTTCTCTCTAATCCTTTTTTGCTAAAGAGAAGCTCTATCTTACGTTTTAGTTAACTACCCACTGAAGGTCAAAGTTCATTGAAGTGTTTCAATCAGAGAAGAAAGGAGACACACTACTGGATGATGAAGACCACACCTAAAGTGTAGTTTTGTTGTTGAGTGTACTCCTTTTCCTCCCTTTAAAAACCCTTTGTACCCCTGAGCCCTTTCAAGATAGAATTTTGAGGCACAGAAGTTCCCTTTATCATCTTAAGATTTCTGGCCCTTGAACAAACCCAAATTCCTTCCTATTAACACTTATTTCTCAGATACTGGTATTTGAGTATTGGGCAACCTGGACATTTTATTCTGGCAACAATTTTGATGACCCAGCCAAGAAAAAAGATGTACCCTCTGGGTACCATGGCCCTCTTGGTTGCTACTGGGAGGGCTGGTGATTGCCTGTGAAGAGGTAATTGGTGGGCTAAAGTCAAGGTCAGGATACTAGGGAAGTACTAGCAGCTTAAGAGTCTGTCAGAGATTCTCCCTTCTCTCCAATATGGCATTAGCTGCCTATAAACATTTTGTTGGAGGAAGGAAATGATCTTTGCTCTTTTAGGGGAATATTTTGTTGAAGAAAGGAAATGGTCTTTGATCTTTTGAGTTGAACTGCTAGGCTCCAGCTGGGTGGGCTATCTCCACTGTTTGAGGATTTACTAGTCATATGGACCCTTCATGAGTCATTTAGCATCACAGATGGTATGAGATAAGCTATCTCTGCCATTTGGAACTTAAATAGTCATTTGAACCTTGTTTGGGACATTTTGGAGTACTGGTTTATGAGGAATAAGATTCAGAGAGCTAGAACCACAAAGATTCCAAGCTGTCCTTTGGGAAAATCTGTTTGGTGAGTACTCATTCATTTGGTTTGACCATTTCTCTTTCTTCTTGAAGCTTTTTATTTTTAGAGTGGGCCAGTTTCAATACCAGCTCTGTCCTCTGAACTGCATACTAGCTGAGCAGACAACTTTCAGCTATAATCCTATGACTAAAGACAAATTGGTTTCCCATTGTAATACCTAAATTTCCATTGTAATATACCAAATTAAGTAATATTCATTGGATGCTTAGGTTTCTTTTAAGTAGATTAAAATATTAAACGTTAGTTATTAAGCAGAAATTTAAGGTCTATATATATCCAGCATGGCTAATTTAAAATTCTCTATAAACACCTTTCAGATTGGTGTCCTCAGACTGAACTTGTTTGTAGTGATAGCATTTTACAAGTTTATGTTTTGTGTGCTCCTAGTTGTATCATGACTATTATCTTTGAGCAAAGATAATTAGATGTGCCTGAACATGGCCTTTCAAGCAGCACTACTCTGATAATTAAAAAGGCTGAATGTAAAAAAAAAAAAAAAAAAAAAAAAAAAACCCAAAAACCTGAGTGCAGTGACCTAGGAATACATTTGTAAACAAGTACATTCTACCTGGCCACATCCACTTTAGTTTTTTAAATATTTTGCTTATTCTTAAAGGACAAGAAAAAAAATAGCAAAATTAAATGGGGGTTTATTTTTGTCATTTAATAGTTTGTAATTGGATAAAAGTAACCTATTATTGATAAATATATATGGAGGATTATGTTATTGTTTATAATGAGTATAATGAGTAATTTAAATGTATTTTTAGAGAGGTAAAAGAGGACCTGATTAATTTCAAAGTTGGCAGATTTAAAATATGGAAACACTTTGTCACTTTTTTCACAAAGAGAGGAAATTAAGAGCTCTCTTAACCTTTCTGTTTGATGTTTTAAATGTGATGTTATTTTGTCAACTGATCTCCAATAGTCTCAGGAAACAATGCATGAGAAATCTGTTTTCTTGTACTCCTTAATAGACTGATATTTTGAGAGGCATCAGCAGCTAATAACTTCATATATAAAAACTGTAGCTAAGATTTGCCAAAAAATCAGTCTCAGTGGGTTAAGGTTGTGCCTCTTGCCTTCTTTATTTAGAATGACTCCTCAAAGTGAGCTAAAATCATGCTCATTTAAAAAATGTTTTTCAAGGCCTGGTATGGTGATGTATGCCTATAAGCCTAGTGACTCAATAGGCTACTAAGACAGGAAAACCACAAGTTCAAGGCCAGATTGGGCAGTTTAGCAAGGCCCTCACAACTTAGCAAGAACCTGTTTCAAAATAAGAAGGGCTGAGGGTGTAGTGTATAATGGGTATAGCTCAAGGGTAAAGTGCTTTGGGGTTCATTCCCCAGTACAAAAAAAAAAAAAAAAAGGAAAAGAAAAGAAAAAATAATCCTATATAGCTATCTCTTCAACAGGTAAAATTTTGAATTTTTGTCCTTAAGGCAACTATGATTTCAGAGTGGGAAAGAGAGATATAATATAGAATTAAGTAAGGGTTTGGACAAGTTGTAAAATATATTGAGAAAGTTGTAAAAAGTTTTCGGGGACAAAGTGGAAATTGTAAAAGATTTTATGTGTGTTTCATTTGACTAAAATTATTCATGGGGTTTGTGTAGGGGTTGAACAGATATCAAAAGTAGACTGGTTCATGTTTCTTGGTTCACATTTTCTATGTAAACTGAATTTGTTTTGCTCTCACTGCTTTTGTTTTGTATTTTTCTTATAAAACTTTCTAACGGTTGCCTATTAGCATTGTGCAGAAGTACACATCTAATAAAATTGTTTGACCCAATGTTTTCAGAAGCTAGAATTTCCTATAGAACAGACACATTAGAACTAACAGTGGACTCCAGGTAAGCCCAGCCTGAGAACCATTCCTTCTAAACCTCTTAGTTACTCAGATATGAGTGAAAAGGTTTGACACTCACACCTGGTTATCTAGCATTGGCCCTCTGATGCGGGACTAGATCAGACCAATAACCAGGATAGGTCCATCCTGGCAACAAGGGACAATCATATTGTAACCACAGGATGGTTGGTGTCCCCAAAGAAAACCATTCAGAGCAGAGGGGACAGGGTTGTCATAATCAAAATGGAGTGTTAGCTTTACCAAAGAGCAGTTAAGGCTGGGAGGTTATGAAGGAAGTGTTCTTACACATGATTGCTTGATGCTACAAGTAAAAGCCCTTTCACTAGGAATTTCTACACAGAAGGTAGAACCTGTAGCTTTGACAAGGGCCCTCTATTTCAGTGGTGACAATAAGGTGATTGTTTTAACTGATCCTAAATAAGTATTTTTTTTCTTTAATACCCTAGGCCCATGGAACCATTTAGGGAAAGAAAGAATCCCTATGTCATTTATTTAAGACTCCTTCTCCATTTTGTGTTCTGCTTTATAATTTATAATAGTTCTTTTACTATTAGGCTTAAGTACCTGGCTCCTTTTACTTACAATGCTTTAGCTATTGTTGAAAAACCCAACTTGTCCCTTCTGATGTACCAGTTTATCACCCACCCAGGGACCCAGGGAATCTGCAAATGTTTCCAAATGAGTGCCAGTTTCATTCTTCTAACCCAGATTTACACCTTGATTCAGTAGGATATAGCCAGATAGGCTGATGCCCCAATTCCCTCAAGATTGAGGAATGGACAGAGACAAAGGGGAATTGTGACAGGGACTTAAAGGCTGCTTTTACTAAAATCAGTGAACTTGGGCCTGCAGATGCCCAGTGGGTAACTAGAAACAGGGTAAAAGCTTGGCATCTCTGCCTTCATGCTGTATCTGTCTCCTTTTACCACCTTAAACTTTGTGTCAGAATCCTGCTCAACTGGATACATAGACGCATTAACCATTTAAAGAGTGTTATATTAGCCCTGAATTACTAATCTCTCTCCTCATCCCTTAAACTGAAGGCACCAAGATAAGAGTAACAGATATTTTCAAGATTTACAGGGACATCATAATCCATAGATTGTCAGCTGCCAACTTTTACAATGCCCTATTCTAGACCACTGGAGAGGTTCCTAGAAGCCTCCAGTCATTGCTCTAATCCTGAAGGAGGGTCCAGTCTTTGACCCAACTCAGTCCATCTTGACTTTCTGGTTTGTTCTTTCTTTAAGTCATTCTCTTCTGTAGTCACTTTGGATTCCAGAATCAACAGCTGTGGTTGATAAACACAGCAAGAGTTGAAACTACCCACCAAGAAGCAGCAATTTTCTTATCACCAACACAGCTCTGTGTGACTGATTTTGAAATAATGAGAAACTGGACCAAGATTGCCAGCTATGCAAGCCCCGACCTTTGCTTCTATTCATTTCCTGTGTAACTCAATGATTATTGTTAGCTCCTTGTGGACAGATTCCTCTCTGTTCTTCTTAGTGTGGCTGAACTGAGAGTAAATGCCTTTCCTGCCTTCTCCACCATTCTCCTTTTCAGTTGGCTTTTTGAAATGGGTGTCTGGACTTGGTCTGTCCCAAAGCCAGGTCTTTGGCCTAATTAAGGTAACATTGTGACATCTATATTTGTAATTGTTCGATATATTTTTTCAGCTGGAGAGAGATTTTGCAGAGTGCTGAGTCAGGATTTCAGATATTTTTCATTCTTTCTCCCTAAAACATACCAATAGAAGAATGCTTAACACGAGCAGCAGAGGATCATGGAATTTCGACCCATACTCCAAATATTAGTGAAAGCCAGAGAATTTATGATGCATAACCTAAGCCCCTGTTTGGCAGAAAATTCACATTAACTTCTTTCTGTTTAATTGTTTCCTTCCTTTCCTTTCCTCCCCCTGCCCCTTGCTTTCTTCCGCCTCCCTCCTTCTTTCCCTCCCTCCCTTCCTTCCTTCTGTCAACTTTGCAAGCATTAAATAAGTCTTAACTGGTCATCTACTTTTGGATGGTGCTGTAAAATTTCATCTTTTCTTGTGTCTTTCTAGTCATCTAAAGCAAAATACTCCCCAGTGATGACTTCTTTAGTTGCATAAAGGAGTTAGGGTAGGTGATGATCAGGAGTTAGGGTAGGTGAAGTATCCTTTCAGATTCAGATATGCTGGCTAGTTTCACTACTTCCAAGGCAACATTCTCTATTTCTTTAGAATAGAGAACAGAAATATTTTGTATATAGATAGATTATAACTTCAGGTTACAATAGACTTCTGAATCTCAGATCTTATGATTTTATCGCCTGTGGAAGAAGTAAAATACCTTTTTACTAAGCCCTCTTTCCAGAACTTCTTCCATTTTGTGTGGAAATTCCCCCTGCCCCCACCCCCCCCACAATGACTCTTTTCTCTTCCCAGACTTTTATACTGCATTTATCTCATATCAATTAGGATAGACTTCTGTCATTTGCTAAGACTCTTCAATTTGGATGAGATCAATACTCTTTTGCATTCTTAGTTTTTTTAAGCCAGTGATTCTCAAAGTATAGCAGAAAACAATATTCCCTATGAATTTCTAAGAGAGTCACATTCTTAGTTCCCAACTGAGACCCATTAAATAAGAAACATGTAGGTGGGGACAGATTTGTTTTCATAAACTCTTCAGGTAATTTTAATGCATGCTAAAAAATTCTTTTAAGTGCCCTTTCTCTTAGAAATGTCATCTTTCTTTGAGGTGGGAAGGGAAGAAGGGTGGTTAAAAGGTAAACATTTAAAAAATGATCTCAAAGATTTTATATGCTAGTCTTATTTAGGAAATGCTACACCAAATAGCTTCCCTTTTGTCAGTATTAAAATAGCCCATATCACCAGCTGGCTCTGTTCTTAGTAACCATCTGTTAATTTGTTGTGTCGTTAGCAATTCCAATGTGTATTTTTACATTGGATAGGTTTTCATCTACCAGGGAAATATAGATTATGATACACCATTGCTATGAAATTTGATGAGAGGAAGTATTTTTGCACATAGTTTTCTCTCCTCTGTAAAATCTGGGGACTTTGTCCATCAGAAGTATCACAAACCAATTTATATCTGGTTAACATCTGCTCTTTATTATTACATAAGCTAATAATATAGAATTAGTGAGGACTAGCTGTACCTGCTGGTTAGCCATTGTTTTATACTTATAATATTTATGCTTGCTTTTGCAATTAAGAAAAGTTAAATTGTCTTAAACCTCTTATGCTTCATAAGGACCTTTAATGACTGGAGTAAAGCTCTCAAATTAGAAGTCTGACAAGCAGTCTTTATCAGAAATTTTAATAATTTTAATTATATGTTTATTTTTTGGGTTGATGAAGAACAATTTGCTCAACCAGTTGGTTTTATGTTGATTACACAAAGTATGCAATTGTAACCCAGCAACACCCACATGAAATTCAGAAAAATTGGTCCAGTAGATTAACAAAAAAAAAAAAAAGAAAGAAAGAAAGAAAGAAAGAGCCATCAGCCCAAGCTGAGTGCTTTGCATACATGCCTCATTTATCTTTTTCAACTTCCTTGTTTCTTTTTCTTACTGATTTTTTTTACACCTGAATTGTATCTTGGAACAAATAAAAACACTTCCAAATATACTACTTTTTATGTAACAGGAAAAAAATGTGTGAAAAAATTTAATATTGGAAGTGCTTAAAACTCAGTATTCTATAAACTGATAGAAATGCTGACAAGAACTTTCTGTTATATGACCTACATTTGATCCTATCAGGGAAGTTGTTGGGTACCCTGGGGTCTCTCTCATAAGCTTCTTATTCTGTGAAGACTTTATGTTATTTTGTGAATATTATATTTTAGATTTTGAATTATTTTGGGCTGAAAAGTGTTCAGTGTGCTAAAGGACATATTTCCAGAAGAAGGGAAATGATAAAAATTTCAGATTTAAAGGAAGGATTAAAGAGAAGCAGAAATGGTCAAAAAGTGAATAAACATAAACTACATGTTCTTCTTGTAATTTGCTTGAAGATAATTATTTAATGTAAAAATAATACTGTAAAATAATATTTGTAACATATAGAAATAAAGGTTATAACAACAAGTATATAAAAATGAAAATGGATGGACAAATGATTTGCTATTTGAATATGTGATATTATTATATTTGTGGTATGAGCGAAGTCAAGAGTCGTGGAAGGCTGAACAATGATGTCCTAAAGTTGCCCAGATTCTAATCCATGAAACCTATGAATGCATAACCCTACATAGTAAAAGGAATTTGCAGGTATGATTAAATTTAGAATTTTGAGATGAGAGTATTATTTGGGTGATCCATTATAATAAGAATCCCTATGAGGGAGGCAGGAGTATAAGAAACAGAAAAAGAAGATGTAGTAAGGCCAGCAGAAATAAAAAATGGAAGGCTGAGGTAGGAGGATGGCAAATTTGAAGGCAGCCTCAGAAACTTAATGATACTTAAAAAGACTCTCAAAAAAAGTAAAAAAAAAAAAAAGTAAAAAAGGGCTAAGGTTATAGCTTTGTCATAGTGCATCCCAAGATTCATTATCAGTACCTCAAAAAAATCAAACTACAGTTATCAAAATGATGTACTGTTGACATAAAGATAGACATATATAAATGAAATAAAATAACCAGTCCAGAATTAGAACCACACTTATAATGTCACTTGACTATAGAAAAAAGTACAGAGGCAATTTGATGAAAGAATTACATGGTTGAAACATTCAGATATCTGGATATTAAAAAGTGAATGTCAACTTCTACCTTACACCATTTACAAATTCATATTGAGATGGACTTTAAAACTATAACGCAGAATATTTTCATGACAATAGGCAAAGATTTCTTAGGATATAAAAAGCCACAAGAAGACAAAGAATTAAATTAGGCTTTATTAAATTACAAACTTCTTACTATTGAAAAATAGGTATCCCACAAAGTTGGGAACATTGGATAAAGTATTTAGAGTACATACATACATTTGACATTTGATTCACCCAGAATGCATAAATGCTTACAAGTGAATACTAGACAACAACTTAATGTGGAGTCAAGATTTGAACAGATACCTCACAGAAGATTCTTGAATAACTACTAAGTATATGAGAAATATCTCAACATAGTTATTTATCATAAAAATTTAAATTAAAATCACAAGAAGATATCTGTACAAACATTCTGGTATGGCTAAAACTAAAGTGGTGGACAATACTGTTGGTTAGAATGTTCAGCAGTTGAAATTTATATATGCTGCTGGTGATAGTGTAAAATGATACAACTACTTTGGAAGGGTTTTCAATAAAGCTAAGTATATATTTATCCTATGACTCAGCAATTACAATACTAGGTAATTATCCAAGAGAAAATAAAAAGATATGACCACATTAAAACTTGTTATATCAGGTTTATTTATAATATTCAAAAACTAATCTACAAGTCCATCAAGAGAAGAAAGGATTATTTGTGATATGTTTATACAATGAGCTATTATACATACTTAAAAAAGAATAAACTTCTGACACATTCAGTAACATGAATGAATTTTTATACATGCTGAGTGAAAGAAGTCATATCTAAAAGAACATTGTCACGGGCCAGCCATGGGCTATGTGCCTGAGCTATGAGTATTTGAGCAAATGAAGGGGCTGGACTGACGTTGCAGCTCTGGCTGGGATTTGTGACATATGTGTGCCTTTTTCTCTCACTCTGCCTTTGATCCCACACAGCACCTGAGATGAGTGTGGCTTTCCAAGGTATCAGTCAAATCTGCTGACCACAAGACTTCACCAAGCAACCCCCTGAAACCCAATTCCTTGCCTTAGTTGGGTTAAACTTTCTTGAATGTCTTTCCACCCAATAAATATGATGGTTTCAGGTGTGTTCTCTCTATTTTGCCTGCCTCTCTAGCCTCCCTTGTGGGAGCTGAGGTCGAGGAGCCATCACTAAACCTCAAGAAAAAGGTATTTTCTTTTGACTGTGTGATTATTTAGTGCCAGCCCAATTCACCTGGAGTGACCCTGACTGATTTGGTTGCATGTCATGACAGAACATCTGCAGGTGACTTCTTATATATGTGTTATATATATATTATATATATATAACATATAAAATATATATTTTATATATATATTATATATATAACATATAAAATATATATTTTATATATATAATATATTATATATAATATTTTGGAAACAAATCAGAAAGGTGTTACCTCTGAAAGCTGACCTGAAAGATGGAATTGATCCAGAAGAAGTATTAGGTAAATTTCTTCAGTTTTGAAAAGAATCAGTATTTTTATAGGCATATGGATTACATGGATGTATATATTTATTCTATCTGCTAGACATCAACAGTTATATGCCACAGTCTGGCTGCAGCAAAATAATGGAGGGGGGTGGTGACGAGCAACTTGTGTAGATTGATACAGCAGGAGTGGGAGCCGTTTATTGTAGGACAGGAGCGGTATTTATACATTCCACACAGCTTATCTTAATAAGCATAAACTAGATACATTAGTCAACCAATAAGAAATCTCCACACTTAATGGCTCGCTGGCCTAACTTCACAAACCACTTCCTCTGGCATTTTGCCAGGCGCCATCCAGACTTGTTTACAGACTCTAATATTCCCCTGGCAAAATGCCAGGCGCCATCCTGACTTGTTTACAGACTCTAATATTCCCCTGGCAAAATGGCAGGTGCCATCCTGACTTGTTTACAGACTCTAACAGTTATATGCTGGGAAAATATGATGAGTGCATAAATTATGTGCAAATCTTTCTCTTTCATGAAGGTATTGGTAAATATTAAGAGAATTCTGTAGAACAACCCTACAAATAAATATGCATTTCTTACAGCAGTCATTTGCAGTATTATTACAGAAGTTCATCTCAATCTAAAAAACAAAAACTTTACTATAGTCTATAAATTCATACTAGACTTCACAAACTTACACAGAATCTACCAACAATGATAATTTTCCTGATTTTACTTATTAATTTTACATATATCTCTTACATATATATTTTTACATATATCTCTTCTTCATCTAACATACATGATTTACATGTCACTAAACTGATGATAATGAACCTATTAGCACTGAAATATAGCTTGGGATTGTTCTGGTTTAATATGCTTTATAGGTTTTGTTCATTTTTGGCAATGGTGCTTCTTTCCCCTTTTATTTCTATGTACCTGTTTAAAAATTTTATGGAAATGAGAGTCATATACTAGATGCTCATCCAGATCTATCAAGTAAGAATCTGTGGGTGTTCTTACAAACAGTAACTTTTTTTTATTGCTTATTTTTAGTTATACATGACAATAGAATTCATGTTGACGTAATTATACAAGCATGGAATATATCTTGTTCTTATACAGACCCCACTTTCTTGCTTTTCCCTTCCCTCTCCCCACCCTCTGCTCTCTTCCCTCTCTAAGTAGTAACTTTTAAAACTCTTTTTTAGTGGTTCTAATTTAAATAAGATAAGAAAACTCCGTTTATAGATTATAGGTTCTCAGTTCTTATTGCATATTAGAATTATCTAGGGAGTTTTAAAATGTGGATTCACTTGTCAACACCATTCATCAAGTGTCTTGCATTAAGTTAAGCCTGGCCTCTCACCTATATGGCCATCCCTCTGGAATAATTTTAAAGGTGCAAAAAATTTCATGTCTATTCATAGCAAATTATTTTATTTCTCATAATACTTGAAAATTTTTTCCTCTAGAAACAACATTTATATTCTTACATTAAAGATTAAGCTTAAAATGCAAATTTACCATGAAGAGAAAGTTTTGTTTCTCAAGAGTGGAACTCTAAGTATTTAATGGAAAAATGGAAGAATTATCAAAATGAACCATGGTTAGGTGGGGAATGGGTGCCCTCAGGGTTACTGTGATTCAACACAGAAATTTCCCTTCATAGTTTGGCCATAATCTAGACTGTTCTTCAGGGTATAAAAATTACTAGTCTTAAATTATTAGTCCAGAGAAGAGAGAAGACATAGTATCTGCCTTCTAAGAGTTTCTTATCTGATTGAAATGAGGGGCTTGTAGGAGTTATGAGTTTGTGTTTTACCAAGGGAATGTGGACTCTTGCCATTGACGACTCCTCCTCCCCCTCCTCCTCCTCTTTTTTTTTTTTTTTTTTTACATTGGGAAGCAAGGCTTTATTCTGCCATATAGAGGAAACATGCTTTGCTCACCTGCCCCAGACACAAATTATTACCACTCAGGAATTGGCCAGCAATGTCCCTTGCGGACTCCTTGCAGGGTTCTAAAGACAAACCAGAGCCTGAAAATTCTTTCTTCCCTTAAATACACCCATATCATTATTTACAGAATTCACTTTTATACTGGTATCAAAAATTATACTTGGGCTGGGGATGTGGCTCAAGCGCTAGCAAGCTCGCCTGGCATGCGTGCGGCCCGGGTTCGATCCTCAGCACCACATACCAACAAAGATGTTGTGTCCGCCAAGAACTAAAAAATAAATATTAAAAAATTCTCTCTTTCTCTCTCTCTCTCTCTCTCTCTCTCTCTCTCTCTCTCTCTCTCTCTCTCTCTCTCTCTCTCTTCTCTCTCACTCTCTCTTTAAAAAAATTATACTAAAAATTTATCACTAAACTAACTTTATTATATTTTTCCCTCTTAAATTTCTTTGTTAAATATCTTCACTGTCCTGGCGACTTTGGCTTCTTATTTTCTTGGTGTACACTGTGTCTTTATCCTTCTTTAGGTTTTCTGCACATCTCTTGGCATCTCAAGTGACTCTCTGCTCAGATTCACTCTCCAGTCTAGGCTTCATGCCTGGCTTTCTGGACCTCAAACATTTGAAGTCTGAATTTGCAGTTGCTCCTTTCACTTCCTGATTCCTCCTGGAGACTGCCACACTTTTCTCCCTCACTTCCTCTTCTGCTGGGAAATCTGATTCCATCTTCCAGATCTCAAGCACATTCTCTTTTCCCTGGCTTTGCCCCTAGATGTTCCTTCACCTGGGTTTCATAGCTCCATCTCCTGGGAGGTTTGCATGGGCTTCTTTTCCTGTTTCTTTATCTTTTCTGCTGATCTAGTAATTCCTGGTCTTTGCTCTTCTCCTTCAGCTTTATTTTGGTGTTTGGTTCGCAGCAACATTCCCTCATCTGCAGGCGCAGAGTCTTCTATTTTGTGTTCCTTCTTTCCAGATTCCCTATTGGGGTTGTGTTCTTCCACAGGTTCAATTCTGTTTATTAAAAATTTTAGACCCTTCTTCATTTCATGGGCTCAGGCTGCAAAACTGTGTCCATAATCCACAGAACTTTGTCTAGAAAGATTAACTCTGTATATCTGTCTGTTTTGTTGTTGTTGTTGTTGTTGTTGTTACTGTTATGAAATATCCAAGGCTGGATGTTTACAAAGAAGAGATTTATTTAGTTAATTGTTTTGGGGGCTCAAGGACATGGTGCAGTTATTGGTTATTGGTGGATGGCGTTGCAGTAGAGAGGGAGAGATCATATGAGACAGGAAGCAGTAAGAAAGGCTGAGGTCCCTTGAGAGCTATATCAGTCCTTTACAAAGGCATGCCCTCAGTGATCTAATGACTTTCCATGAAGTCTCACCTCTGAAAGGTCCCATCATCTCCATGTGGCCTCCTGTAGACCAGGCTTCTAAGGCTTGGGATGAATCACCTCCAAACCATAGCACTCTATCTTCTTTACCTTGTACTCCAGGATCATCCAGATCCTTAAAATTCAGTAGAATTCTCTGGATAATATTTAGCTGGAGAATTAAGGAAGATTGATCTACAATTTAGTTTCTGATAAAGGCACATTTTTTTCATTCTATCAGTAAGAATGAATCTTTCTTCGTTTCTAATTTGAGTAAGCTTGAAAATCATATTTGATTAAAAATAATGCCAGAGTTAAGTTTGAGGGTTAAAATAGATGAACTTAAGATTCATTAATGTCAAACCAGTGCAGGTCACTGCTGTAGATTGTAATAGTTGTCCCCAGAGTAAAAGATGTGAGGAAAGTGTTAGAATTTTCATTTGTATTTATGTTTGTCCCCCAACGAAAGTGTGCTTTATTAATGTCAGATTAATTGCAGTGAATTTTGATGTAAATAACATATAAATAAGTGTTAATTCATAAATACTTAAAAATTGGAGGAGCATGTTTAAAAAGTTTACTAATAATGCTACATGAAAAAAACATTTTAGTTACTGAAATTAACTAGAAGAATGAGTTTACTTTGGGAGGACTAGTTAATATACTGCTACCTTTTATGAAGGAAAATTATGATCTACAGTAAATTACAGCAGTATAAAAGAGTCATTTATGATGTGCTCTTTTACCTGGAGAATAAATGAGATTTTTCCTTTGCTTCACCGATGTTGTCATTTGAGTGACCTCTTTAATCTGTGCTCTGAGGCTTCTGTGCAACAGGGAATTGATCTCTACTTATTAAGAAGAGACTGAGAATTTTGCAGGTGAAAAGTGTATCAGAGATTTGTTTTATATCCTTACTTTAAAAATGAAGAAACAGGGACCAAAGGC
Source organism: Ictidomys tridecemlineatus (assembly GCF_052094955.1). Classification (NCBI taxonomy): domain Eukaryota; kingdom Metazoa; phylum Chordata; class Mammalia; order Rodentia; family Sciuridae; genus Ictidomys; species Ictidomys tridecemlineatus. The sequence goes on along the minus strand of NC_135482.1, from coordinate 75,642,812 downwards.
ATATGTGGTGAAAATTGAACTTAAAGTTATTTAAGCAAGTCAAGATGAGGATTTTTTGGTACTATGAATGGTGCTGTTCCCATTTTCTATAATACCAGACGTGTTTCCCAACAGATAGTGACAATTTGCATTGAATGGGCATCTGCTTCCAGGTAATCTGACACAATGAAATACTGAGCTTGATTGCAGCTTAGTGTTTCTGACCTTGGTAATTCTCATCTGGTTGGTAAGACTGGAAAGAATCTATAAATATTTAGCTATTTATTGCAAAGAAAAGGAAAGTAAGTTTATTTTTGTGTCCAGTGGAAAAACAGAAACATTTTGGACAGTTTTTTTCCTCAACTTTTTCTGCATTGTATTTGCTTATGAATATAATGAGAACTGTACCTATGGCCTGCTTCTTCAATAAAGACGCATTTGTTATCATCCTAGTATTTGTCTAGTATCAACATAAACATGAAAAGAAATATAAGACATATCTGTGTGGAGGCAAAACTAACTGATATGAAATAGTAAGTTGAGACTAGTAGGCCCAATTATGTTTTAATTTGGAAGGTATAAATGATATATAATATGAGTGTTCTTAGAAATCAACTTGTTCTCAAATCATTGCTTCCCCCAGAGAAATATGGAGAATGTGTGATAATATTTCATTTCCCTGGCCTCTGACTTTGGTAGCTATTCAGCTAGGCTTTCTGGCAGCAAGTATATAAGCAGCCTTAGTTGCTCCTTTGATTTGGGTCTAGTATTAGTCTCCACAGGAAGCCTTTGTCTGATATCTCTCTCTAATCATCCATTCTTCTCAGTTAGACATTGATTTTGAAACTCCTGGGGCAGCTGGGTGCCTGTATTTCCCTGAGCTGTACTTTTGCCGGTCCTCCTGTGTACCAGGTTCTGCAGTTCTGATTGGTTTTCTGTTACATGGTCTTGTTTTGTTAGTAGCTTTTGTAAGGACTGTAGTCTGACTCCTTAGCTTCAGTCCTGTCAGGAATTTCTTGCATGCTCTATGGTAATGGTCTTCCAGTTGATCATCAGAGGCTCTTGTTCATCCTAAAGGCTTCATACCACATCATCCACGTTGTTTAGGTGTACTTACTAAGTCTACGGTGTTCTCCATTCCATGAGAGAGTCTTCAATGTTCTACTGGAGAGAAAGATGGAAGCTTGATTTTTCTTGTATAACTGTTGGGGTTTGGTTCTTGTACATGTAGACTTTAAAGGAGAGACAGTATTGAACAACTGGATATCAAGCATAGCATATCTTCTTGTTGATATCCACTCTGAGTCCTAGATCTTTAAAGCAGGTATAGAAGTTTTTAATCACAAAATGTAACTCCACAATGTATTTTCAGTTTCCAGTACTGATGTAGTAGTTTGAGAAAATATCTGGTTTTCCTGGTATCCTTGGTGTATTGTTCTGTGTTTTGTAGTGTGGGAGAAGATGGGACAATGAATTTGTAAGCCACAGGCCAGCAAGGAGATACACTCCTCTTTCAAAACAACAGCCAATTATTTGTGGTTGTTTTCTTTTGAAAAAAAATGCCAAATTGATAAGAATGTTGAAAGAGTAGCAGGGAAATCTCCCTTATATTTTTCACTTATTTGCCCTTTTTCTTCATCATGCCCCTTTAACCCTTAATACTTCAGTATATATTTCTTATACACAGATACTTTCATAGCCATAGTAAAGCTATCAGATTCAGAAAATTTAATGCTGATGAAATAATTTTTGTGATTTCTTTTTGGTGAGTGTTTCATATACATATAGGAAGCATTGTGTGGCATTTCATTTGTATCTACAAGCTCTGCCTTATTGTTCTATCTGCTGAGATCATCTATATATTTATTTTGTTTTTTTTATATGTTCATTTAATCTGCCTTATACTGAGTGTTTTGCTAAATTCTTTTTATTACTAATGCTATTAGTGTAGCTATTAGTATTGCCGTAGTTCTGACTTCATACAAGAGGTTTCAGCTTTTTACATTTATCAATGTTTATAATTCATACATCTTCACTGCATATTATAGCAACAACAGTTATGAAATTACTTTTCTGAGCTTTAATTAATGATTTTTGGCTGGAATTCTCTATTGTCAGGTATTGAAATCATGTTATTGTTTGGGTCTGGAATGTTTCCCCCAAGGGTCATGCACTGAAGGCTTGGTCTCCAGTTGGTGGCATTAGTGGGTGGAAATTTAGGAGGTGGGGCCTAGTTGGAAGACATAAGTCACTGGAGGTGTTGACCTACTCTCTGCTTCCTGGCTGCCATGAGGAGAACAAATTTGCTCTGTGGTGTTCTTCTACTGTGTTACACTGTCTCACCACAGGCCCAGAAGCAATAGATTCAAATGACAGTGCATTGAAACCTCTGAAAACATGAACCAAATAAGTATGTCCTCCTTCAAGTTGTTTTTCTCATGTATTTTTTTTAAAGTGCCCAAAATCTGGCAGCATAGAAAATTGGTACCTTGAAATGGATTTCTTGCTTTAACTATACCTGACCAATATAGTTCAGAAAGGTTTGGAGATATAGGTTAGAGAAGCCTTAGAATGTTGTAAGTGAAGCTCAATGGAAGATTCTGATGGGAACTCAGAAGACTAGAATGCTGTATGCAGTAAAGACGATGCTCCAGAAATTTCAGATGGGAATGAGGACTCAACTGGGAAATGGATTAGAAACCACTCTGGCAAAAAAAAAAAAAAAAAAAAAAAAAAAAGAATATATTTTGTCCATTCCTACAGCTTTGTTTGAGGCTGAGTTTAGAAATGATGGACTAATGAATCTGGCCAAGGAAATTTCAAAGCAGCACAGTGTGAGAGCAGTGGCATGGGTAATTCTGACTGCTTTTAACCAGGTTTATCATGAGAATTGAGAGTAAAGAGGAGAGCGGGAAGATTTGAAAAATTTGCAATTTGGTCAGAAAAGTAGTGTATTAAAAGTCACAGTCAAGGAAGGTATGATTGCTGAAGATTAATGTCAATAAATAGAAGCTAAGTACTTTGTACTGGGATGAAAGTAAAGGTAAGGGCATCTCATGAATTGCCAGAACCCACTCATAGCAGTCTTATGGTTGTGAAGGGGAAACTTATTTGAGAGACTTTGCTTTGAGCAGTGTGCTCCAGCATGCTGCTTGTAGTGCTCCTGGGGACATTATATCCCCAGGATTTCTTTCCCCAAGTTCAGTCATCAAGGCATTCAGATGCTCTTCTAGCTATCATGGTTTAAGGGGCTCAGGTTACTGCTCCCACTGGCTACACCTGGTGTGTCCACATGGTGTTGGTTTTGTTGGCATGCAGAATGCAAGAGCTATGAGGTCATAGAGACTTCCACTGAGGTTTCAAAGGAATACCTGGGAGTCCAAGCAATGTGAAGGATTGTCAGAATTCCTCCAGCCATCCCTTGAGAGGGTGCTATGTGAAGCTGTGACTAATGGGGACTCCAGGAAGTTAGAAATGACAGGAACATGGAACATTTTTAGAGGAAAGCTGCAGGAAATGAGCAAAGCCATCCCTGAGAGTGGTATGTGGACCAAGCTAGTAAAGCCATAGGGGTGGCTCCCTTTTGTAATGAGAATGTTCACAGGTGTCTCTCTCACTATTGTATGTTAAAAGTGCGTAACTTGTTTTATTTATTTTTACAGGAACTCACAGCTAAGAGTTTTCCCTGAGCCTCAGAGGAGATTGGTCTTGGATATTTAGGGAAATATCCAAGACCAAACTAGTAAGACTATGGAAACTCTTGGAAATGGGCTGAATGCATTTTGCATTGTGAGATGGGCATGAACCTCATGGCCAGAAGGTTAGTTTGTATCGAAAAGCTCATGTGTTGAAGGCTTGGTCCCCAGCTATGGTGGCACTATTGGGAGGTTCTGAAAACTCTAGGATGTGGGGCCTAATTGAAAGAGGTGGATCACTGGAGGCATGCCTTTGAAATGTATGTTTTGTCCCTGTGGGAGGCCAACCTTATGGGTGACTGAGTTACACTCCCCAGCTGGGTGCTGAAGCGCTCAGTCACAGAAATGGGTGTGTCTTGCTACAGCCCCATGGGTGAAGCTATGCTCACCTGTTCCTTTGTAATATAACCCCTTGCCTTGTTTAGGATAGAATCTTCCATGGAAGTGCCTTGTGTGTGTCCCCTTCTCTTACTGTGCCCTTGGGTGTGGCCTACCCAGGTGTCAATCAACCTGCTGACAGTGGACATCATGAAGATGGACTCAGCCCCCTGAAACCTGACCCCTTGCCTCATTTGAATAGCTTCTCCTCAATAAAAGGGGTCAGCACGTGCTCTCGCTCTCTCTCTCTCTCTCTCTCTCTCTCTCTGCAGACCCTTAAGGTCAGAGGAGCCATCACAGCGACCCCAAAGAAAAAGGTATTCGTGTCTCTTGTGTGGTTATTCCGTGCAGCCCAGTTAGCCCAGTTAGCCCAGTTTAACTAGAGTGACCCCTGAGCCTTTTAGTCGCGAGAACAGAAACCCGGAAATTGGCGCCCAAAGTGGCGCCCAAAGTGGGGCGAAAGGTCTTTAAGCCGCCAGGACAAAAGTGACAAATTCTGGCTCCTAAGGGGACTCCAATTTAAATATTAAAGAAAGTTAGTGAAGTTGAAAGTTCTCTCCAGAAGTTAAGCATGCTTAGGATTGCAGAGTATTGTGGGCAGAATTGTAGAAAGTAAGTGAATTAGACAAAAGGAAAATCTGTGACGTTAAAATTTTTAATACTGGGGTATAATTGTAGAGACTCTAAATAAATATAGTTATTAAGATGATTGATGGGCTATGTTGTTGAGTTGAGTCCTCTCCATGGAAAGTACGCATTTGTGGATTTTTTAAAATTGTTTTTATAAATCTTTATAAAAGATTTTTTGGTGGCTAGGATTGTTGCTCAGCGGTAGAGTGCTTGCCTAGCATGGGCGGAACCTGAGTTTGATCCTCAGCATCACATAAAAAAAAAAAAAGTTGTTTTTGGCCTTTATGTTCTAGAAGTTTGCGCTAAGAGAGTGAGAAAAAGGGAGAAAAAATGTGATGTTAACCTGGAGAAAAATAAGTTTCAATTTTCTATTGTTTTTGTCAATACTCAGAAAGTATGTGTGGACCTTTTTACTACATGATTGTCCTATGAATCAGATTGGCTGTAACTCAGCCACTGGGGACAAGAGACTTTAGCCTCTGCTGCTTACTGCTTACTATGGGGAAGCGGCTCACTATGGGGTTCTAGCCCCTGTGCCGGCAGTGCTTTTAACCCTTGAATTACTTGACCTAAATGCCAAACACAGACTAACTTAAGATCTGATGGTAATGCTAGCGTTCGCTGGTAAAAAACCTTTGGAGCACCCACGTGCCACAGAAAAAAGTACAGGATGTACACGAGCTGCAACCGCAGGTCGCAGAGACAGAACAAGCTGCTACCGCAGTAAGATCTTGGCCAGGCGGGGGGGAAAATGCAGACAAAATCAAACAAAATGCAATCGGCTAGGAAAACTTGGGGAACTTTTGCCCCGAAAATGGGCAGCGGACTCCATGTTGTTTGCATCACCATGGTAACCATGGGGTGCCTGGCCGGAAGAGCAGGCTTCCTGGTCCCACCTCCCACACTTTCGTGGGCTTCCAGTTGGTTCTTCCACAGTCACTCAGACGGGACTTCTAGTCCCGCCTACCAGCCACTAACCTGTACTACTGTGTTTCAGATCTCTACTGGAGCTGTTCAGAGCCTGTATTTTTAAGAATGCCTACCTGTGAATGCTAACAAAAGATACCTTTTCAGACAAAATTTAATTTCACAGGTTTCTATGTTGCAGCCCTAAATTTAAGTTAGTTCTGAGTTAAATAACCTGACTTTTCTCTATAGTTGTGTTACTAAATAATGTTCTATTGATGAGAGATATCAAACATGCTTCTTTATATTTTACTTTTAATTTTGGAGGTTATGAGGATGCATTTGGTCGCCACAGGAACAAAGCCGGCAATGTTCCTGTGATGACCAAAAAATCCTTATTCTCATTCCTAACTATAAAAAAATAAATATGTATATTCAAGAATCTTATTTCAGTTACATCAAGTGACGTCACATAGAAGAGTGCACTCCTAGTTAAAAATAAATTAAAATGGATCCAAATATTTTAAGACCACGTGGTTACATAAAGTTAATACAATTATAAGTTATGTTCTTATTCTTAATATATATTTTTTAGATATTTAGATAACCTATATTTGTTAATCTATAAATTAATTTGCACATGCTTAATTGATTAGTTAATATATATTTGCCTAATTGTTTTTCTTCAACAGAAAACCCATAATTTATGTTTTATATTTACATTTATCAGATACTCTACCTTTTCAGTTATAGATATTTGAGATAAATGTGTTTACTATAAATTTGCTTTTAAGTAAAAATACAATCTTCAAGTAGTTTCTAATTCTCAAAGTTACTGTTCAAACTCATAAGATGATAAATAATTATAATTATGTCTACAAAATATCTAAGGATTTTAACTATATTTTCATTGATATTTCTAATCAAAGTACAATAATTTGTTTATAAATTCTAAGGTTTTCAGAAATTGTTCCAAAGTATAACCAAAAAAAATTTCTGAAAAAAAAAAGATGCTTCAACAAAGAAAAAGCACACATGGATCCTAAAAAAAAAAAATCATTTTTGGGTAAAACAAGGTCTTTATATTCATTTTCCTAAGTAAAAAAAAAATTTATATTGTTATCTAAACAGATGATGTAAAAAGTTAAAACAATTAAAAAAGAGATTTATATATACTAAACTGACTATAATTAATTTAAGGGTATTTCAGGTTATTTTCCTAATTTAACTATACTAATGTGAGCTAAGATTTTGTCGATATTTTGACATGATAAACAACCTATTAAAATGTAAGTTTATTTCTTTAAAGTAAGATCCTTATTGCCTAATAATTCTTACTGTTTAAGACAAAGATTAGTTTTGGTAACTAAATTCACATTGTTGATTAAATATATTGAACTACTAACTTAAATCTCGATTTTAACAATTGTCCTTAGAGACTAAAATTGATTGATTCTAAGACACTGAGATACTAATTTTTACATATTTTATTTGTTAGATATTATAAAATTAAAAAAAAAACATTTTATTAAGACTAAGTTTCTCCAAATTAAAGTTATATATTAATTTTAAACAATAAAGGTTACCAACTTAAAAAAATTCATTGATATTATATAAGTTCTCTAACTAGATCTATTGTCCATAAAAAATACAGTAAGATTTATATACTGCTCCCTACACAAAAATAACCTTCATCATATTTTTAAAGGCCATTAAGAGATACCTATTTAAAGGATAATATTCTAAAATATAGAGATTTTGAGACCTTCTCTCAAAAAGATTAAGGATTCTTTCTAAATTGTTAGGATGGATCGACTAGTCTATATTAAAAAATTTTAATAATCAATAAAAGGTAAATCTATTCTTAGTCATTTAAATACTTATACTATTATCTATAACTTAAACTAATAATACTATCACTTATGCCAAGCCTTTACTCGATTTTATTAAATAAGGAAAAGGGGGAATACAGGATCCCAGAGAGACACTATTTTTTCCAAAATACTTTAAAAGTTTTTTCTTAAATTGTAATATTGAGAGTCTTAATGTACTGAACATGATTCAGTAAATTAAATCAGATATCAAAGGAGAGTTTAAACCAGTCATCATGATAATGAGTGAGAAACCTGGCCCAGGAAGGTCAATTTCCAGCTACAGAGTTTATAGCCATGCAGCTTCACGAGCTTGTCAGGTAAATAAAAATTATAAAAAGACTTGTATGGACTCATTTTCCAGGTCCACCTTTAATGTGTCTTTACAGTGTGGACTAGAAAGTCCACCCATGAAACTAGATTAATTGTCCTGACTGTAATGGTCAGTTATACCTATATATTGATTCTATGGTAAACAGACTGTATGGAAGTATCTTTTGAGAAAAAGACAGTATTGAAATAACGGATTGTTCTGCATCCGTATGGATAGCAGCTATGAACCAGATGTGAGTAACACCAACTAAGGGCCAGTTCATATGAGGAATCTCCTCTTCATCTGTCTCTCTCAGCTTTATCACTATATTACTGTTTGTTTTTCTATGGCCTGTCTCCTTCCTTCCTGAACGCATCCCCACCAGCCCAGTGCTGTGAGCTGAGCCCTCCGTGGAGAAGAAACCTGAGTTTGCTGATCCTAGGGTAAATGCTGGCGTGGAGGCCATGAGGGCATTATCTATCTATCAAGGAGACAGAGAGCCCTCTTGGGGACGATGCCATGCACACTCCACATTACCCTGTTTGGCCCCAGAAAATGGCTGGTTAGCCAGTGACGGGTAAGATTCCTCAAGGGAGGGACAACCTAAGACAGGCACAGTCTCAGAGGGGCCATCAGGAAAAAATTTGGGGGCCAACAGAGGTGAGGCAAAGAACCTCACCCCCCCACACACTGATGCAAAGGTCTCCTGCCCCATGGCTGCTTTGCTCCCCACATCCAGCTCAGATCAGAACCCAAGTGACAGAGACCTAGTCAACAGTGACTGCCTGCTCACCACAGCAGGAGACAAATGCAGCTACAGGAATGGGCCATGTCTGGATGCTTTTCTCTTTCTTGGTTTCTATGCCTTTCCTTTTCCTTTCTTTTCTCATCAGGGTTCTCCTTTGACAATAAATTTAATAGAAGAGGAAAAAAATGTTAGAATAGCCTTCAGTTACAACCAACAGCTACAAGCATATAGAGTTTCCTCACAGTATGGTTACATTAGGCAGAAGATGATTGGCCTATGGATATTGTCTTGCTTATGTAGATTGACAGGCATGCCTCACTCAAACCCTATAATAGTTGTGTACATTCCAAAAAGAAACTGAGCTACTGGACATTGACTCGAGGTTTGTCACCAGCCAGTTATCACCAGCTCCCAGGACTAAGGTAGCCAAATAGTGGAGCAACAAATTGACCCCACCAGTGACAGAAACTTATGCTAGACAACAGATAAGAAACTCAAGCCAGCCAATTATGCTGAACTTTAGTGACTAATACTACATTTACCTTTATGGACAATTGTTGGAAAAATTATTAAAATAGATTTTTCCAAGGGTACTTGTATTACTGACAGACCTAATTAACTCCTTAAATATGAGAGTAAAGAGAAAAAAAATGATAAATATCCTGTAGCCTATAAAAATACAACTTATTGCCTCATTAATTATTGCCAGCTAATATTTCAGAACTATAATATTCTGAAGTTAATGTTCAGCTTTGAAACAGGTGTATGTCTATTAACCAGACCTAGACAAACTGCTGGTCTCATAATCCCTAAAGTAACTACTTTAAATATTATTCCTTGCTTGTTCAATTTCGGCCTTTGTGGCTATGTCTTAAAACTTACAATGTATAGATTTTCTTAATGTTTAACTTAAATTACATTCTACTTCCTTCATGGTTCTCCTCTCTCTCTGTGCTTCCCAGCTACTATGAGGTAAGCAGTTTTATTCTACCATGAGTTCCTAACCACGATGTTCTGTCTCACCACAATCTCACAGTGATGAGGCCAAGTAACTATGGACTGAATTTTCTGAAATCATGGACCCAAATAAACATTTCCTTCTTTTTAAGTTGATTTTCTCAGGTATTTTGTCACATTGTAAGAAAGCTGACTAATATAGACCCTAATTGTGCTTTCTCATTTTATTTTCTATTTGCCTGGTAAATATTTGTCAATTCACATTTTGCCTTTTTGAATAGTTCTTTTTTAGGTGTATCTTTATTTGTAGTATTGAGTTTTACTCTTTAAGTTAATTTGAAAATCTTCTAGTAGCAAAGGGAGCCCATTAATATCTATTCATGTTCTTGATAGGTTTGCTGTTAACTCTTTTATTAAATCTTTTTTTTTTTTTTGACTGGGGATTGAACCCAGGGAAACTTAACCACTGAGACATATCCCCAGCCCTTTTTAATTTAGAGAGGGGGTCTCACTGGGTTTCTTAGGGCCTCACTGTTTTGCTGAGGCTGAATTTGAATTTGTGATTCTCCTGCCTCAGACTCTCTAGCTGCTGGGATTATTGCATCTTATTTTATGTTTGTTACTTTATTTTTAACTACCATATGTACAAATGGTCACTAAAAACACATCTCCACAATAAATGAAAATTAAAATTTATCACATATCACTTTTTTGTGTGTTTTGATTATTTAACCTATGAATTATTTTTCCTAATATACTATAAATATCTGAATTATAGATTCTATGATCATTTTTGAGTCTCTATAGGTATAATTGTTAAATTTTTAATGAATGAGTACATGATTTTTTAAAATAAATTTCATTAAACTTTAGCAAACGATTTATTTGCCTATATGAACATAGGTAATAAGGAAGGAAGGATGTTTTAACACTAGGGCTATGACTAGTGGGACTACCAGGCAACAGGTGTGTACATGCTAAAGACCTCAACTTCTCTGTGGACATTTGAGTAATAGCAGAATACTGGGGAGTGTCTATCTATAAATCTTTAGCAGGAAAAACATGATCTGTCTAAATTGTCAATTTTCGCATTTATGGGGCATGCCAGCTAGTCATGTAAGCAACTTTGTGATCAATATTGCAACAAACAGTATTCAAGCTATTTAGATTATTCTGAAACCAAACATAACCTTATTCAGGAGAATAGGGTCATTTTTATAACCTGCATATGATAGTTTTAGGTTCCTTTCAGAAAATATTGTTTCCTCTGTACCTAGTGCTTTCCTGAATCTTTTAAAAAATATTTTTAGTTTTAGATGGATACAATACTTTTTATTTTATTTATTCTGAGGATTGAACCCAGTGCCTCATATCTGCTAGGCAAGTGCTCTACCACTGAAGTACAACCCAGCCCCCTGAATCTTTTTATAAGTCTGGTATTAAATAATATCTGTGATTTACATCAATTGACTTCGATTTCTCAACCTATGTGTTGATATTGGTGATAGCTTACTAGTATGATGTTATTGGCCACTTCTGTAACCCTGTGCTTTCTTTGGACATCATCTGTGTCACAATTCTGTGAGTTCCAGTAACCTGAACATTGGATTCATTAATCAGTGATCTAGTCCATGCCCCAGATTGCAGAGCTGCTATTGTTATATGGGCTTATGATTTAGACCTTGGCTTCATGACCACTATTCCAGGTAGCTGCATGATGAACACTGGAGCAACTGCTATCACAGGCATGTCCATATATATTATTTTTTGAGAACATTCCTATGCTCCAGACCCTAGCTCCAAGGCTACTCCGTGAGCATTGGTGCCTAAGACACTTCAGTCACTGCCATGAAGGTAGTATTCATGCCCTTAACACTGGAGCTGCTATAGCTCTATGCATGCTTGCACTGAATACTCTGTCTCTATAACTGCTCCACAAATTCTATACCTCATACATTGTTACCAATGCTACAGCAGAAATCCCCATGTCCCAGTCACCAGTGCCACTGTTTTTGAAGACCTCTATCTGTGGTTTATCAATGTACAGTTGCACTTCAGACTCCAATTCCATGGCAACTAGTCCAGACACTAGTTCTTGTGTTACCATAACTCTACCTATTACCCATATCTCATGACAAAAGAGATTGCTTTAGCATGACTTAGTTAATGGGTAAAAGATACTAGGATAATGCAAGGAGACTATGTAACCAAAGATTCAACAACCATCACCAGTGCTGCAGATATTCACAGCTTTGACTGATGAAGACCCCTGTAATCTTCAAAGATGCCAATCTCAGCTGATAGAGCTGCATGAAGACGATGCCACTGAGTTCCTGTGGAACTGGAACCACCACAGTCACCCAGTAGGCGCTTTTAAATTTATTCATAAATGGTAGTCTTTCTCCACTGAAGTAAGTCCATAAAGAAGAAATAACTGATGCATCAAATAGGGGCATCATCATTAAGCAACAAGACACATAAAGAATCAAAGAACTATGTCATCACCAAAGGAACACAATAAATTTCCAGTAAATAAATGGAGATTTGTAATTTTCCTGACAAAGAATTCAAATCTTTGTTTTTAAGAAGCTCAAAGAGCTGCATAAGCATACAAATAGGTAATTTAAAGAAGTCAGAAAATAATACATGAACAAAATCAGCATTTCAATAAAGTGATAGGAATCATAAAGAATGATAAAGGAGAAATTCTAGAATTGAATACAAATAATTAAAAAATGCAATGAAGAACATCAATAGCAGATTTGATAAAGAAAAATGACAGATATGTGAACTTGAAGATATATAACTTAAAAATATAAAGTCAGAACAGAGGGGAAAATGAATGAAAGAAATAAAGAATATTTATGGGACTTATGGGACACCACCATGATAGCTAACTTATATAAAATTATAGGATTCCCAGGAGAAGAGAAAGAAAAGGGAAGAAAGCTTATTTAAAGAGATAATTCTGGGTAAATTGTGATACATACCTGTAATCCCAGATATTTAGGAAGCTGAGTCAGGAGGATTGCAAGTTAGAGGCCTGCCTTGGTAGTTTACTGAGACCCCATCTCAAAGAAATAAAAAGGGATGAGAATGTAGTTCAGTGTTACTGGTTTCAAACCCTGGTACCTCTCACACACAAAAACATACATAGAAAAAAAGAAAAGAAAAAATAAGAGAAATAAAGACTGAAAACTTACCAAATCTGGATATTAATATGGACTAGGAAGCTTTAAAGGTCACCACTTAGTTGCAATCCAAAGAAACCTTTATCAAGACATAATTTTGCTGCCCCAAATCAGTGACACAGAGAATTTTGAAAGCAAAAAGAGAAAAGCAGTTCTTTACTTTCAAGGGAACCACCCCACTACCCTTACCTTCCTCTATCAGTGGATTTTTTTAGCAGAACTTTGCAGGTCAAAAGGTAGTGGAGTGATATATTCAAAGTACTGAAAGATAAAAACAAAAATACTTAAAAAACAAAAAACTTAAAAAACAAAAAATAAATTAACCTACAAAGCTATCTTTCAGAAATATAGAAGTTTGTCTTAATTAAAGTACTAAAAAGAGTTCTTTGAGCTGAAAGCAAAGACTATTCAATAGTATGAAAACTTAGGTATGTATAGAACTTAAGTAAATGTATGGTTAAATTAAGAATATTTCAAGAGAATATAGGTGGTATATAAATTGTTTATAATTCTAGTTTAAAATTTAAAGACAAAATTTAAAAATAATTATGATTATAATTTGTTAAGGTATACATAATATAAAGAGATGTATATGTTTTTTATGACACCAAAAACAAATAATGGGGGTATAACTAGAGATTTTCAGTGTGATCAAAGTTTATTTGTTATTGTTTTAAAATAGGCTGTGTTAACAATAAGATGTTTTATGAAAGTCTCATGATAATCACAAAGCAAAAATCTATATTAGATAGTAGATAAAGAGAAAGTAATCAAATTGTACCAGCAGAGAAAGTCATGAAATCATGAAAAAAGACTGTGGAAGAGGAAGAAAGGAGCAAAGGATTTATAAAACAGCCAGAAAACAATTACAATAGGTCAGTACCTATCAAGAATTATTTTAAACATAAATGAGTTAAATTCTTTAATCAAAAGACAGAGTGTGACTTAATACAAAAAAGATATAGCTGTATGCCACCTACAAGAGATTCTAGTGATGGAAAAAGATGTTTCATACAAAAAGAAATCAAAGAATGAATAGGTATATATATTGATATTAACAAAATAGACTTTAAGTCTAAAACTGTAAAAATAGGCAAAGAAGTACATTATAGAGTGATTAAAATCAGTCATGAGGATGTGGCAATTATAAATACATTTGCACCAAATATCAGAACACCTAAATTTATAAGTCAAATACTGATAGATCTGAAAGCAGAGAAAGTTTGTATTATGATAATAGTAGGAGAATTTCAATGCTCTATTTTCACCAATGGATGCATCATGTAGACATAAAAGCAATAAGAAAACATTGGACTTAAACCATACTTTATTCCAAATGGACCTAGCAGATATGTACAGAATATTCATTTTTCTTAAGTACACATATTTTTCACAGTTGATCACATGTTAGGACACAAAAAAGTCTTAACAAATTTAAGAATATTGGAATCACATTAAATATCTTTTCCAACCATAATGGTATAAACCTAGAAATCAACTATAAGAGGAATTTTGGAAAAGTCACAAATATGTGGAAATTAAACATTATACTTTTGCATCATCAATTGGCCTAAGAAAAAAATAAGACATTAAAGATATATATGTATATATATATTTTTTGATACTGGGGATTGAACTCAGAGCACTCCACCACTGAGCCACATCCCCAGCCCTATTTTGTATTTTATTTAGACACAGGGTCTCTGAATTGCTTAGTGTCTGGCCAGTACTGAGGTTGGCTTTGAACTTGTTTGCTTGAACTTTGAGGTTGGCTCCTCCTTCCTCAGGCTCCTGAGCTACTGGAATTACAGGCATGCATCAAGTACAGATATATTGAGAGAAACATCATGTAGCCAGTGATGAGGGGGCAGGCTTCCACAATCTTCTGCTCCCTTGGCGTCTTGAGCCCTCAATTTTTAAAATATTTTTGTAGGCTTTCTGTCCTGAATCTAGAACCCAGGTGTCTGTGCTATGCAGAATCTGAAAACAAATCACAGGGAGAACACTGAGAACCCTGAAAGCCTGGAAATGTAGTATTCTTAAGAAGCAAAATTTCGAGGTGATCCAACATGGCGGCAGGCGTAGAGAGATCAAGTCTCTGATCTCTTCAGCTGTGCAGGCATAGGGAGTCTTAAACCATCTAAATGCTGTTTGCTCAGGATCACTAGGCAATGCTGAACCAACATGGATCTGGGGCGAATAGTGTGCGCCTCTCAGAACACACACCGAGCCCAGATGGGCTGAATTCAGGCTCCAGTTTGCCTGTGTCTCACAGACAAACCACTGTGACTCAGTGCTAAATGATCCCACTGAAACAACTGGTCGGCCCTTCTGAGCCTGCAGAGGTTAATATCAACCGAGCCTTCACAGGCAGTGGCCACAGGATTAAGATGGGGCTTGGGAGAGCCGGTCAGGACCCACCCGTTGCATCAGTCACCCGGCAAAGGGAATGAACTGTCGCCATTCACATGGGATACCACCATGGCAGAGAAGTGACGTCACCAGAATGCAGTGGAAGAGATAACTTCATTGAAACCAGGGGCGGCAGGTGTGTAACCACCTAGCCTTCCCTCTCCACACAGTGGGTAAACCTCAAGGGCCCCTCCCAGCTCTCCTGTGAGCATGATAGACTGAGGGAATCAAGAGCAGCGCAGGACCTGCAGCACGAGACCCCGGGCTACCACTCTCAACAGTGCTGACAACTGAGGTCTCTAGCACCAGCTACTGGGGGCGTGGCTACCGGAGGGCAAGCAAATTACGCTGAGGGTTCTCAGCCCCAAACTCCACAACCTTAGGGTTCGAGGGAATGGCAAACATGGAGAGTGTGCCCAGTTATTCAAGAAAATAGGGCTCCCGGGAGCAGCAGACCTGGCATGTAGCCAGTATTATGGTGAGCGTCATCGGTGAGTGGGGCCTGGCTGGAAGAAAAGTGGGGAAGTGACTAGACACAAGACAAGGCCCTAGGCACTCAGGATTGGAGACCCGCCCAGTTGGGGAGGAGGAGCTGCTGCACAGTGATTGGTTCCCGTGTATTGAGAGGAGAAGCTTGGCCCAGTGGGCACAACTCCACCTACTGGAAGAGAGGTTAATCGAACTCTAAGACTGCATTTAAAATTTTTTTTCATTTTTTTTCATTTTTTTAATTTTTTCAATTTTTTTTCAATTTTTTAATTATTTTTTCACTTTTTTATTTTTAAAAATTTTTTTTCTTTTTTTCTTTTCTATTTTTTCTTTTGTCTTTTCCTTTCTTTTCAATTTCCTTATTCTCCTTTCCTTGAATTCTACCTGTTTACTCTCATTTTCTTTAGTGACTTCTTCCCTTCCCTTCTAATACCTTTCCTCCCAAGCATCACGACACTGTTTATGTGTAATTTACTAAATATGTATAGGTCAATGTTCTGAGGCATTATATAGTGCTACCAAGTCCCTACCTACCCCCAAATACTCCAGACCATTCTCCTGTTAATATCCCTTGTCAGTAGAGCAATCCTCCAAGGTTGCCAAGAGATACCAACCTCAATACCATCACATCATTCGACCTAAATATAAGTCCCAAGACCAAACCGCAGACCGCTATATGCCATCAGAATCTGTACACAGTTTAGGAAACGAATGAATCTGCATTAAAGTGCAACAAAACTCATCATCTCTAGTCATAGTCTTGCATCACAAAAGAGAGACCCCAGAGACACACAAAACCAAATAAATTTATAGGAGTAAATAGTAACTCAGCAGTCAAACAGAAAAAGAAGTAACATGAGCAGCATGAAAAAGCAAGAAAGAAAAGGAGTACAAACAATGCAGGACAGCCTAAGTATTCAGGAGGACCTAGAGGCATCAGAAAAATGGTCAAATAAAGAACTCAAGGAATACCTTATACAGATGGAATGGAATCTTAAAGAGGATATGAGACAACAAATTCAAACAATGAAATAACACATTGAAAATGAATTACATAAACAGATAATAGAGGCAAATAAGCATCTCTATCAGGAGATAGAGATTATAAAAAAATCAATAATTCTAGAAATGAAGGAAACTATAAACCAAATTAAAAACTCACATGAGAGTATCACTAACAGAGTGGATCAAATAGAAGCCAGAACGTCAGATAATGAAGACAAAATATATCAACTTGAAAAGAATCTAGCCAACTCAGAAAGGCTGGTAAAAAATCATGAGAAAAACATCCAAGAGATATGGGATAACATAAAAAAACAAACTTAAGAGTCATCGGGATAGAGGAAGGTATAGAGGTTCAAATCAAGGGAATGAGTGATCTGCTGAATGAAATAATTATAGAAAACTTTCCAGAAATAAAAAAGAAAATGGATGTACAAATTGTAGATGCATACTGGACACGGAGCATACAAAATCACAGTAGGCCAAAGCCAAGACACATTGTTATGAAGATATCCAATATACAGAACAAAGAGAAAATATTAAAAGCTACAAGAGAAAGGAGGCAGATTACATTCAGGGGTAAACCAAGAACGTTAACAACGGATTTTTCACCACAGACGCTGAAAGCGAGAAGATCCTGGAACAACATATTTCAAACACTGAAAGACAATGGATGCCAACCAAGAATTTTGTATCTAGCAAAATTAAGCTTCAGATACGACAATGAAATAAAAATCTTTCATGATAAACAAAAGTTAAAAGAATTTGCAGCCAGAAAACCAGCATTGCAAAGCATCTTGAACAAAACACTACACGAGGAAGAAATGAAAAACAATAACCAAAACCAACAGTGGGAAGTACCTCAGTAAAGCCAGAGGGCAGGGGGAAAGCTAATCATGGAGAAACAAACCAAATTAAAAAAAAAAAAAAAGATAAATAATCAAATATGGCTGGAAGTACAAACCATATATCAATAGTAACTCTAAACGTTAATGGCTTAAACTCACCAATAAAGCAACATAGGCTGGTAACATGGATTAAAAAAACAAATCCAACAATATGCTGCCTCCAGGAGACACAGCTGATTGGAAGAGACATACACAGGGTGAAGGTGAAAGGATGAGAAAAAATATACCATGCACACAGTCCTTGTCAGCAAGCAGGGGTGGCCATCATATTGAATAAAATCAATTTCAAGACTAAGTTAATCAAAAGGGATAAGGAAGGACATTATATGATGTTAAAAGGAACCATTCACCAATAAGACATAACAATTATCAATATTTATGTACCAAATAAGTTTGCTGCGATGTTAATAAAACAAACTCTTCTCAAGTTCAAGAATCAAATAGACCACAACACAATAATTATGAGTGACTTCAACACATCTCTCTCACCATTGGACAGACCGTCCAAACAAAAGTTGAATAAAGAAACTATAGAACTCAATATCACAATCAATAACCTAGACTTAACTGACATATATAGAATATATCAATCATCATCAAGTGGATATACTTTTTTCTCAGCAGCACATGGATCCTTCTCAAAAATAGACCATATATTATGCCATAGGGCAACCCTCAGTAAATATAAAGGGGTGGAGATAATACCATGCATTTTATCTGATCATAATGGAATGAAACTGGAAATCAATGATAAAAGAAGGAAGGAAAAATCCTACATCACATGGAAAATGAACAATATGTTACTGAATGATCAATGGGTTACAGAAGACATAAAGGAGGAAATCAAAAAATTCTTAGAGATAAATAAAAATACAGACAAAACATATCGGAATCTATGGGACACAATGAAAGCAGTTTTAAGAGGGAAATTCATCACCTGGAGGTCATTCCTCAAAAAAGGGAAAAACCAACAAATAAATGAGCTCACACTTCATCTCAAAGCCCTAGAAAAGGAAGAGCAAAACAACAGCAAATGTAGCAGAAGGCAAGAAATAATTAAAATCAGAGCGGAAATCAACGAAATGGAAACAAAAGAAACTGTTGAAAAAATTGACAAAACTAAAAGTTGGTTCTTCGAAAAAATAAATGAGATCGACAGACCCTTAGCCATGCTAAAGAAGAGAAGAAGAGAGAGAACTCAAATTACTAACATACGGGATGAAAAAGGCAATATCACAACAGATGCTACAGAAATACAGAAGACAATTAGAAATTATTTTGAAACCCTATATTTGAATAAAATAGAAGATAGTGAAGACATCAATAGATTTCTTAAGTCATATGATTTGCCCAGACTGAGTCAGGAGGATACACACAATTTGAACAGACCAATATCAATGGATGAAATAGAAGAAGCAATCAAAAGACTACCAACCAAGAAAAGCCCAGGACCAGATGGGTATACAGCAGAGTTTTACAAAACCTTTAAAGAAGAATTAATACCAATACTTTTCAAGTTATTTCAGGAAATAGAAAAAGAGGGAGCTCTGCCAAATTCATTCTATGAGGCCAACATCACCCTGATTCCGAAACCAGACAAAGATACCTCAAAGAAAGAACTACAGACCAATATCTCTAATGAACCTAGATGCAAAAATCCTCAATAAAATTCTGGTGAATTGGATACAAAAACATATCAAAAAAATTGTGAACCATGGTCAAGTAGGATTCATCCCTGGGATGCAAGGCTGATTCAATATACGGAAATCAATAAATGTTATTCACCACATCAATAGACTTAAATATAAGAACCATATGATCATCTCGATAGACGCAGAAAAAGCATTCAACAAAGTACAGCATCCCTTTATGTTCAAAACTCTCGAAAAACTAGGGATAACAGGAACATACCTCAACATTGTAAAAGCTATCTATGCTAAGCCTCAGGCTAGCATCATTCTGTGCCACAGTCTGGCTGGGCACAAATCATGAGCCACGTGGCTCTCAGCAATTCTGAATGGAGAAAAATTGAAGGCATTTCCTCTAAAATCTGGAACAAGACAGGGATGCCCTCTATCACCACTTCTATTCAATATATTCTCAAAACACTGGCCAGAGCAATTAGGCAGACTAAAGAAATTAAAGATATAAAAATAGGAAAAGAAGAACTTAAATTATCACTATTTGCAGAAGACATGATTCTATACCTAGAAGACCCAAAAGGGTCTACAAAGAAACTACTAGAACTAATAAATGAATTCAGCAAAGTGGCAGGATATAAAATCAACACGCATAAATCAAAGGTATTTCTGTATATCAGTGACAAAACTTCTGAAATGGAAATGAGGAAAAACATCCCATTCCCAATGAAAACTACAGAACCCTAAAGAGAGAAATAGAAGATCTTAGAAGATGGAAAAATATATCCTGTTCATTGATAGGCAGAACTAACATCATCAAAATGGCAATATTACCAAAAGTTCTCTATAGGTTTAATGAAATGCCAATCAAAATCCCAATGGCGTTTCTTGTAGAAAAAGATACAACAATCATGAAATTCATATGGAAAAACAAAAGACCCAGAATAGCCAAAGCAACTCTAAGCAGGAAGTGTGAATCAGGCGGTATAGCTATACCAGATTTCAAAGTATACTACAGAACAATAGTAACAAAAACAGCATGGTACTGGTACCAAAACAGGTGGGTGGACCAATAGTACAGAATAGAGGACACAGAGACTAATCCACAAAGTTATAACTATACCATCTCACTCCAGTAAGATTGGCAGCCATTATGAAGTCAAACAACAATAAGTGCTGGCGAGGATGTGGGGAAAAGGGTACACTTGTACATTGCTGGTGGGGCTGCAAATTTGTGCAGCCAATTTGGAAAGCAGTATGGAGATTCCTTGGAAAGCTGGGAATGGAACCACCATTTGATCCAGCTATTCCCCTTCTTGGACTATTCCCTAAAGACCTTAAAAGAGCATACTATAGGGATACTGCTACAACGATGTTCATAGCAGCACCATTCACAATAGCTAGACTGTGGAACCAACCTAGATGCCCTTCAGTAGATGAATGGATAAAAAAAATGTGGCATTTGTACACAATGGAGTATTACTCAGCACTAAAAAATGACAAAATCATGGAATTTGCAGTGAAATGGATGGCACTAGAGCAGATTATCATAAGTGAAGCTAGCCAATCCCTAGAAATCAAATGCCAAATGTAATCTTTGATATAAGGAGAGCAAGTAAGAACAGAATAGGGAGGAAGAGCATGAGAAGAAGATCACCATTAAACAGGGACTACAGGGGGGAGGGAAAGAGAGAGAGAAGGGAAATTGCATGGTAAAGGAAGGAAACCCTCATTGTTATACAAAATTACATATAAGAGGAAGTGAGGGGAAAGGGAAAAAAACAAGAGAGAGAAATGAAGTACAGTCGATGGGGTAGAGAGAGAAGAGGGGAGAGGGCATAGTAGAGGATAGGAAGGGCAGCAGAATTCAATAGACACTAGTATGGCAGTATGTTAAAAAGTGGATGTGTAACCGATGTGAATCTGCAATATGTATACGGGGTAAAAATGGGAGTTCATAATCTGCTTGAATCAAATGTATGAAATATGATATGTCAAGAGCTTGTAATGTTTTGAACAACTAATAAAAAAAGATATACTAAGAAAAATGTAAATGGACACATGACATATTAAAAGTCATGGGATGCAATGAAAGCAGTTTTGAGAAATTTGTTGTGGTAAATACCAACTTGAAGGAAAAAGAAACATTTTAATAAAAAACCTAACTATATTTCAGACAATTAGAAAAGGAATGAAAAACTAAACCCAAAGTTAGTAAAAGTAAGGAAATAATAAAGATCAAAGCAAAAATATGTGAAATAGAGACTAGAAGACCACTTGAAAAGATCAGTGAACTGATAAATGTTTGGCTATTCAAAGAGAAAGAGAGAAAGCACAAGAGCGAGAGCGAGAGTGAGTTAGAGACAGAGAGAGAGAGAGAGAGAGAGAGAGAGAGAGAGAGAGAGAGAGACATGCCAGCCAAATAAAACTAGAAATGGAAGACAAGATTTTACAACTGATAGAATATAAAGAGACTATTAAGAATGATTATATGGTAGCATATTGGAACATGTTTGAACAACCTAAAAGAAGGAGATAAATTTCTAGAAATATGAACTACCAAAAGTGGAATCATGATGAAACACAAAATATGAAGACTTATGCAACTCAAAATTTTCCAAAAAATTAAGTGGAGGAAATGTGTATTAATAGGTCAGCATTCACTTATACCAAAGCCAGACAAAACACAATAAAACAAAATTGTGGGTCAGTATACTTGAGGACCATAAATGTAAGACTTGGGGCTGGGAATGTGGCTCAAGCAGTAGCGCGCTCACCTATCATGCGCGCGGCCTGGTTTCGGGTTCGATCCTCAGCACCACATAACAAACAAAGATGTTGTGTCTGCCAAAAACTGAAAAAATAAATATTAAAAAATTCTCTCTCTCTCAAAATAAATAAATAAATAAATAAATAAATAAATAAATGCAAGACTTTCCAACAGAATAATAACCATTTGACTTCAACATCACATTAAAGATCATTCATTGCATGAATGATTCAATAGACACAGATTAATAAATGTGGCACACCACAGAAACAGAATTAAGAACAAAAGCCATATGATCATCTCAACAAAGGCAGAAAAAGAATTTGACAAGATTCTAAGATTTATGCATAAGACAAGGATGCTCACTTTCTCTATTTCTCTTTAATTTTTTTTTAACTGTTCTGGAAATCCTAGCCAGATAAATTTACTAAGAAAAAGAAAGAAGAGTCATCCATACATGAACAAAGAAATTACAAGAAAAACTTCTAGAACTAATACACAAATTTAGGAAAGTAGTAGGATACAAATTCAACATACAAAAACCAGTAGCATTTGTATACACTTGGAGCAAACTATCCAAAAAAGGAAATAATTCCATTTATAACAGCTATCAAAAAATTACTGAGGAATAAATAAATTTAACTAAAAAGTGAAAGATCTGTACACTGAAAACTACAAAGCACTGATGAAAGAAATTGAGGAAGACATATACAAATGGAGAGATATTCCATGTTTTTGTATAGGAACGATCACTGATGTCCAGATGTCCATGCTACCTACTGTGATCTATAGATTCAGTGCAATCCTTAGCAAAATTCCAGTGATTATTTTCATAGGCATAGAAAAATGCCATCCTAAAATTTGTGTGTAAATATGAAAGAAAACTTGAGTAAGAAGAACATAGCTGGAGGCATCATCCTCCCTGATTTCAAATTGTATTATGAAGCTATAGCAGTGGAAACATCAATAGTACTAGCATGAAAACAAAGACGCAGACCAAAGGGAAAGAGTGGAAAGCCCAGAAGTAAAGCTACTTGTAGTATTAGCAAATTGTTCTTCAGAAGAGTCACTGAGGATATACTTAGGCAATGAGGAAAGGATGATCTCTTCAATAAGTGGTGTTAGGAAAACTGAATATCCACCTGCAAACAATAAAATTAGATCTTTACGCCATACACAGAAATCAACTCAAGTAGGTGAAAAGCACACATATAAGAGCTGAAATTATAAAACTCCTGGAGGAATACACAGAAAAACTCCATGGTCTTGACGATGGGGTTCTTGAATATGATGAAGGCATAGGCCAACAGGGCAAAACTAAACAAGTGGGTCTAAATCAAATTTAGAATTTCCTCCACAGAAAAGGAAGCCAGCCAAAAGAAAGAGAAGGAAAACTGGGAAGGGAGAAAGTATCTGCAAACCTTATATCCAGTGGGAGATTAATATCCCAAATATATAAGGAGTTCATATAAATTGATAGTGAAAAAAATAACCTTACTAAAAATTTTAAAAAGTATTTGTGTAGACACCTTTCTAAAGAAGACATACAGATGACCAACATTTATATGAAAGGGTACTCAACATCACTAATCATCAGGAAATTAAACTGAAACCACAATGAGATGCCCCCCACCCCTACCACCTCTGCACACTTATTAGGCCATTATCTAAAAGAGTGAAGATAACAAGTCCTGGTAAGGTTGAAAAGGAAGGGAAACCTGTGGGATGGTAGCTAGTGTCTCTTTACAGGGGTTCTTCCTGCGGAGGAGGGTAAAAGCCATTTGAGATGTTTAAGTCTAGAATAATTAGTGAAGAACAAAAGACAAAAAGAGTCAGAAATATATTTTCAAAAATGTAGCCCCTGATAGGTTTTGTCCACACAGGAGCTGGAGCTAGACAGAAGAGAGATGGCTCCAGAGGTTTATTTAAGGGAGTACATCAAAGGCAGGATTGAGGTTTCAAGGGTGGGAGTCTTGCTGTCAGAAGGTTGATTGGCATTTTAGCAGGACACACCCATCTCAGAGGGGCTGTGTGGCACCTGTGGCAGAGCTTGAATAGGGATCACAGTGAGTCAGGGCAATCAACCAGAGGAAATGTCCACTAGTCCCAGACATCAGATTCTCCTATTCAATAGGCTTCAATGCCTGGTGGCCCACACACAGCCCATGGATGGCTTGTGACAGAAACCCCGGTGTACTGTCAGTGGGATGTAAATTGTTACAGCCAGTATGGAAAAGGGCATGGAGTTTCCTCAAAAAATAAAAAATGTAATACCATGTAATCTCTCAATCCCACTTCCAGTTATATATCCAAAAGGACTATAATTACCACCTGGAAGAGATATCTGTACTCCATGTTCACTGCAACTTTTTTTTGTAATAACTGAGATAGGGAATCAATGTGTCTGTCAGTTTGTGAATAGAGAAAGAAAACGTAGTGTATAAATACATAAAAAGGAATATTTTTCATTGATAAAAATAAAAACAAGAATAGTTTGCATTTGTGATAACATGGATGAATCTGGAAGACTTTATGCCAAATCAAGTAATCCAGACACAGAAAGACCAAACCTGCATGATCTCATTTACACATGGAATAAAATAAAGCTGAATTCACAGACACAGAAATAGAATTGTGGTTGCCAGGGGAATGGAGGAAGAATTGAGTAATGTTGATCAAAGGAAACAAGCTTTCAATTACAAAATGAATAAAGTCTCTCAATCTTATGGTAATCATAGTTATTAATAATGTGCTGTATGCTTAAAATTTGCTGAGATTAGGTCTTAAGTATCTCTACTGCTTAAATGCAAAAATGTCAACTATATGAAGAGACAGATTGGAAGTAATCATTTCACAATGTACATGTATAACAAAACATTCTGTTTACAAAATATTTACCAATTTTATTTGGCAATTAGACCTTAATAAAGGAGAGAAAAAAACAAAAGAGTGTGTTAGGACTTTTTTTAAAGAAAACACATCTGCCTTAGATTGTGTTATGTGGGACTGAAAATGAAAGATAAAGAAATTTAATAATCCCAGTAAAAGAGGATAGGAGCCTATCCTGGGTCTGGTCATGGTCTTCCTTCATGAAGGTTTAGCAACTATTAATAGCATCTGAGAGACAAGGGAGTGAGAAAGCTTCATAATTTCAAGCATGGCTGACTGAAAAATAATTTTAAAAGGGAATATATTCCTGAGGGAAGCAGCATGACTCATCTGATTTCTCTAATCCAAATGTGGCAGAAGTGCAGTTTTGCCAATTTCCTTGACATGTATCTGAATCTGTGTGACTGATTTTTTTTCAATCTACACCTCTTGATCTGCTCTTATCATGCTTTCCCTCCTGCATTTTCAGCCTTTAAAACTTCACAGCTCTGCTCTCTCACCAATTCTACAAAGATTCATTCCTGCCTTAAATTCTGGAGCCAATCCATGTGTTAGGCAGAAAATTACAGGAGCTTGACCCTGATACCCCAGAGGCTCTGTTTTTCTCATTTGTAGTTGAGTGATAGAGTTCCTGAATCCCTGATTTCTTCCTTCTGGTCCTAAGAGTGCCGGCCTTGGGATAGGTTCTTCTTTGATTTAGTCTTTTTATTTAATTGAAGTCCTGCTTCTGAAGTTTAGACTCCATAGCTAGCAGCAGTGAGAGTGAGTCCATTCTCAGTCACATAAGAAACCAATACTACCATGAACTTTTACAGGGTTATTTACTGATTTTACCCAGTCCAATTAATTTCTTGATTTATAATATTTCAGAAATGAAAAACAGTTTTACATATTAATGATTATATAATCTATACATGAATGGACATTTACATTTAGCATATAAAAAATTACCTCCTGAGCAGCTGGTATTACAGGCACGTACAACCACACCCATCTTCATTAAGTATTCTTTATGGTAGCCATGGAGGTATGTGCTGTGTTGCCCTTCAGGAGAAAACTCACAGCTACTAGTGCACTTACCTGACAGCTCCTGGCTTTTGGTCCTTTTAGGAGTCATCTCAGTTCTAGCTCCAGAGCTACATTCTTCCTGGCTACCCCTAGTGGTTGACTAAGCACAGTGGAGGGACAAAGCTGACCACTTCTGCCCATTGTCCTCTACCAGCAGTCTGTGCTGGGTGCCACATGGGGCTGGCTGAGTCTTTCTCAGAGCTGAGTGTGGTGTCTAGGTGTCTGGTTCTAAAAGGGTCCTATTGATAATTCATTAAGCATTTTTTATACCTAGGGGCAGTGCTAGATTTAATAGGTTGCAGTTCTTAATATCAACAAATTTACAATTTCTCAAAAGAGACTGAGATAAAAATATTAAAATCAGCATATGTAAGTTTAGTTAAAGGTAGGGAACAATTAAGTATCAATAATACAATGTATAATAATATGTTAATATATAGTAATATATTTACATTTAAAATGTATATTTTTTGCAATGGATTTTGGTTTTTTAAAATGTTCTTTATCTTGTTACTGAGTTATTGGACATCTTCTTAAGTTTTTTACCCAAAGCAGTACCTCACTACTCTTTACTCTCCTCATCCTAGTCCTTGCTTTGGGAACATGGGAACAATGTTAGCTATACTTATTTGGAGAACAGTAAGACAAAACTATAGCTTTTAAAAATCCAAAAATAAAAAAAAAATTAAAAAGTCTGATATATTTTGCCTCAGATGGGCACTTAGATTCTGTATTTTCTCAAACATTTAAACAGCCCATGGAGGTCAATACACTTTACCTCCTTGTCTCATCTCTCTCTCCTTGGGCTCGTGATGCTCAAATATCTTTAGACTCCTTTGACTTTCTTAAATGTGTAGGATTTTTGTTTGTTTCTGTTTTCCCTTAGGCAAGGCATTTGTGTCTCTTTTCCGCTCTCCCTTTTCCTCCTCTTCATTTTTCAGGTCTCAGTTTAGCTGTTTCCTTCCTAAAGAGGCATTCCTTGTTATTTCATGTGCCTACTATAGAATAAAACTCAACAAAAATTCAAAGAAATTTCCAGGTAGATAATTCAACATGCATTTTGTTTGTATCAGGAGTTCCAAATCAACCATAAGTTTATCTATTATGTGTGGACTCAAGGATTTAGATAAGCTTTAAAAAAATAGATGAGAACAGAGAAATCACAGCTCTGCTTCTAACATTTTCATTATCTATGTATGATTTCCCTAAAACTTTATATGATTATTTTGACCTTAACATATCTTTTAGTTTCAAAATTTTATGATTCATTTACATGCCCATTCATTGATTTAATCACTCATTAATTTTAAAATTCAGTCCATGCCCAGACACTTGTGCTCATTACGAGGAATACTAGGCAGGATGAGGCCTGTTATAGCTGGGAGCTGTAATGTCTGCAAAATGCTCACCTGTTGAAGGCTTGGTTTCCCAGCTGATGACCCTATTAGGAGGTTGTGGAAATTTCAAGGGGTGTGGACTAGTTGGAAGTGCTTGGTCACTGGGAGGGGAGCATGCCTTTGAAGGATATATATTATCCTTCAACCCTTTTTCTCTGCTTCCTGGCTGCCATGAGGTGAGCAGCCTTGTTCTACCACACCTCTGCCATGATATTCTGCCTCACCTAAGGCCTAGAAACAACAAAGCCAGACAACCTTATAATGAAACCTCTGACACCATGACCCAATAAATGTTTCCTCTATTAGTTTTCTCAGGTATTTTGTCATAGTGACATAAAGCTGACTAACACAATGCCATTAAGTTACCCTTTGTTAATTTACACACCCTTTGTTAATTTTTTGCTTGCCATTTAGAAGAATGAGAACAGGAGAAAAAATTTTGAAATGATTTCTGATAAGTTTATGAGAATATATCAAGTGGATATGAAGGGCATGAGCATTTTTAAAATTAAGGAATATTATTTTACATTGTTATTTTCTGTAAGACAAGAGATAGGGAGCATATCCTAGAGCAGAATGATTACATTGCATGTTGCTCAGTTTTATATTATAGGACTGTCCTACATCCTCAGCTTAGGGACTGTCCTTTTACTTAAATAAAAGTTATAATAATGAGATATTTATATATCATCTTTTTAATGAGTTCTAAATAAATGTAACATGAATGGGTACATTGCTGTCCTAAATGTGTAAATTATATTGCATCCACATCTTTATGTGTAATACTTGTGTACATTTGTCCCTTGAACAAAGCAATTTTCTCACCATTTGTCACAAGAAGTGAATGATAACAAAGTGTACAATTCTAACACTTGTCACATGTCATATTTCCAAGATAATGGTTCTTCTAATAAATGGAAGAAATGTTGAACAGCAAAATTTAAGAGGGGGAGACAAACTAATATAATTCCATAACACTGATTATAATGATATTAAGCATCAAACAGTTTTGTTAGATGAATTTTAACATATTAAAAAGATAAACTAAGTCAATTCTATTAGAATTTTGGGAAGTTTATGCAAAAGTTGAATTGAGGATATACAAGAAAGTAGAAATATTAAAATGCATGCAAAATATAAAGTACATGGTGACTGAGATTGAACACAAATGAACTTAGAGTGATAAAATTTTACTATCAGAGAGGGCTTTAGAAAAATGATTGTATTCAATTCTTAGTGAAGCAGGCAAAAGATTTTTTAAAAACACAAAATTTTCCATTAAGTGATTCTGCCCCACCCCATACCCTGTTACCATCACTACAGCCTGCACCAAAGGAAAAAAACACACGTAATTCTTGCCATATAATTTCATATGTCACAAGTTAAAATAGACAATTATGGTTATATAAAAACAGAAAATAGAAAATTTAGTTGCTTGCTTTCTGTGTTATATTTCATTCTGTTAAGAAAATGAAGTGTTGACTATAGGGGTAGGAAGAAAAATATATTTCTGTGTTTAGAGAAAGACAAGTAATGTTTTTCTGCTTACAAAGAAACAAAATATATTTCCATTTAATAATATTTGGCAAAAAATAATAAACACAGTATTTCTAAGAAATAATCACTTTTTTCCATGTTTTTTATTGGTGAATTATAGTCATATATAATGGTAGGATCTATTGTTACATACTCATTCATACACATAATAAACAATATCATTTGGCCAATATTGTTCCCCAGTATTTCTCCTTTTCCTCCCCTCCTCATTCCCCTGGTCTGTTTCCTTTCTTCTATTGATTTCCCTTTGATTTCCTTTTGATTTTCTTCTATTGATTTCCCTTTGATTTTCATGAGATTTCCCCCCACATTTCCTTTTCCTTCTTCCTCTTTTGCTTCTACATATGAGAGAAAACCCTTGACCTGAATTGGGCTTATTTTGCTTAACATAATGTTCACAGGTTTCATCTGTTTTCCTGCAAATGTCATAATTTCATTTTGACTGAATAAAACTTCATTGTGTATGTATACCACATTTTCTTTATCCATTCACCTGTGGATGGACATCTAGGCTGGTTCCATAATTTGTCTATTGTGAATTATGTTGCTATAAACATGGGTATGCATGTATTACTACAGTATGATGACTTGAATTCTTTAAGCTAAATAGTGAAGCATGGTATAGCAGGGTCATACAATAGTTATGTCTAGTCTTTTGAGGAACTTCCATTCTGATTTGCATAGTGGTTGTACTAGTTTACAATGTCACCACCAGTATAAAAATGTTCCTTCATTTCTAGTGTTTGAATTCTTGATGACTGCCATTCTGACTGATGTGAGGCATAATCTCAGTTGTTAGTTTTGTGTTGCATTTCCCTAATTTCTAATGATGTTAAACATTTTTTTTCATGTATTTTTATTGGCCATTTGTATTTCTTCTTTTGAGAAGTGTCTGTTTAATTCATTTGCCTATTTATTAATTGTGTTATTTGTGGTTTTTTTTTTAGTTCTTAAAAATTCTAGATGAATCCTCTATCAGAAGACACACTAGCAGAGATTTGTGAGGTTCTTTCTTCACATTCTTAATTATTTCTTTTGCTGAGCAGAAGCTTTTTAATTTGATGCCATCTCATTTATTATCTCTTGGCATTACTTCCTGAGCTTTAGGGGGAAAAATGACCACTTTTTAAACCTTTAGTATGTATCATTGCATTGTTTTTTCCCTTGACATGTCTATTTTACATAACTGAGCTCACTTCTGCTTGGTGCTAAGTTGGGATAATGCAGGGTACTTGTGTGGTGATGATCTCCAGCAGTGGACTATAGGATACAATGCACATCTAAGAAAGATGATTTAGCCTGGAGTTTGTGGAGAGCCTTGAAAATCACATTGTTGGGCAAAACACTGTGAGATATCCTTTAACTTGAGAGAATTGTGGCCTCTGTTTTCTTCTTTCCCCAGTCTCTGCACACTGGCCTTGGGGGCCATCCTCTCAGGTCAACAGTCAACATTTTAAAAAATTATTTATATTTTGGTACCAAGGATTGAACCTGTGGTGCTTTACTGCTTAGCCACATCCTCAACCCTTTTTATTTTTTATCTTAAGTTGCTTAGGCTGGCTTCGAACTTGCCATCCTCTGGCCTCAGCCTCCTGAATTGCTGGATTATGGTGTGCACCACCATATCCAGTTGCAGCATTTATTTATTAAGCTTTAAAGAGAGTGGTTGTGATGGTCCTTTTTTGTAGAGCCTGTTGTGAATTACCTCACTCAACCTGAAAATACTCAAATCATATTCTAGTGAGGATCTTTATTCCTTATTCATCTTCCAAACTACATAAACATATCACTTCTTCTCTAGGGTGAATACAATATGGGAGAGTGTAAGTCTAAAATGGCTCAAAAACATGTGCCCAAATTTTCAGCTAATTTTGTTATTCTAGCAAATTCATTTTAAGGCCCTTTCCTGTACTCTGGCATATAATAGTTTCCTAGTAAATAATTTTACCTAAGTTAGAGAGAATTAAACCATTGTTGTAATTGCAATTTGAAAAGGTCTTTACCATAATTCTGTAGTAAATTCAAACTGGTCCTAATCATAATTAAAAAGCATTAGAATATGGCCCATGTCCTTTGCAATTTTTATTTTTATATTAGGTTGTATTTAAACACTAAATTTTAAAATATAAACTTAAACAGTTTTGTTTGAGATTATTATTGCATTTCTTAGGCCTCTAAATATATCAAGCTGGTGACTTCTATCAACATATGGGAAAAACTGACAGATGCCCATACAACAACTTTTAAGTGAATTTTAGGAAGAACCTATATAAGGTTGATTGTGTGAATCACCCACAGAAGTTAATGTTATTTAGACAAAAACAGTTATAAGTAGTATGTGGATATACAGAATGTAATTCTTATGATATTTCAAGTACTTGAGACTTTAAATACCCACTCAGTTTTCTTCATAATGAAATTTCAGTTTCATTCTTAAGCTACAGCCTTGTATACTTTATGTGACATACATGTGGACCATAGTGGCTCCTAATTTGAATCTCTGGTATGGGTAAGTTCCTTTACTTTTTTGTTTTGATGTGTTCCAATTGGCAACCAACCAATCAATAAAAGAAATCCATTCCATGAGCTGTTTTACCTCAGTGTGTCTGAATTACTCTTGCTCTTCTTGGGTTTGGGGGGGATCATTTTGATACAAAATTGCTTTGGTTTAATTCAAGCATGATTTAGTACCATAAAGTATTAATTGTAGGGAGACTACCTATGAGAGCTCTAAGACTTTCACAGGTGTTGGATCTATAGGATAAGAATAAGATTCATGGTTAATAGTAAAAGTTCATGAATATTAATTTCATTGAGTATTCCTTTTGGGGAGCCATTTATCATTACACTTTTTAATTCTGGTGAATATAGGCAAGCTATACTCAAGAGATAGATAAAAGCATTAGGAAGCCTAAATTCAATGAGAAACTAATTTTAATCCCATATTTTACATTAAACTTAATTGCCAACACTTAGCAATGGGATAAAATTATGCTAAGAAGTTAGTTTTGATTATTGCAGTTTGAATCTATAAGACTTGAAAAATTATTCTTTCTCTAACTTTCATTTAATGCATCACATAATTTGGATTTAATTAAAAGGAGATCACAATTTTAAAGAGTTTGGATTCCTGGTATTTATTCTTTGAAAGACCAGAGGGTAGAGTTAGGGAATATAATTGGAAGTTATGGAAAGATGGATTTTTTTACTCAATTTGGAGAAAGATTTTTCTAACAATTACAGCTATTAAAAATTGGAATGGACTGATATGTATGGTAGTATGTTTCTTATCTTTGAAATGTCAGTCAAAGGTTGGATGAACACTTGCCAGAAGTATTATGTGTAGAATTTTTGCTGTAGAAGATCAGGCTAAGTGACTTTATGCAGCCAGTGTTCCAGAAACGTCAAGGTACATACACATGTTCTTATTTTTTTTAATATTGATCTTATACTCTGACATGAATGCACTTTTCCTTTGAATTTCAACAC
This sequence comes from Ictidomys tridecemlineatus, assembly GCF_052094955.1. Lineage (NCBI taxonomy): Eukaryota > Metazoa > Chordata > Mammalia > Rodentia > Sciuridae > Ictidomys > Ictidomys tridecemlineatus. The sequence continues at coordinate 75,610,523 of NC_135482.1, read as the reverse complement.
CTTTGTTTTGCATCTACTCCTTATGCAAAAAATGCTTTTCCTTTGTATTTTTATAGAATTTTGGTGAATGCATATTAAATTGCTCTTTAAAAAAATTATATACTTGTCATGTCTCCCTATAGACTTTAGGGTCTCTGGAATACAGCAATGTCTGTATTCTGTACAAGTTTATAACATTTCGCATAATGCTAGGTATGTGGTCTGTATTCATTAATGTTTATCAGCACAAAGTTACTCCAGATGTGAACCTAGAGTTGCATATATTCTACAATAGTCTATGCTACTTCTGAGATAGGAAATGGAAGCTCAAACTTTGCCAGAATCATCAGACTAAATAAATAGTAGGACCCTGGAATCTGAATTCCAATAACATTCATTATTTTCACTTCACAGGTCACTTCTTTATTTTCTGGTATGAGATAATATGAGTTTCACTTTAGGTTTTAACAAACTAAAGCATTCAGAAACCTTCTAAATGTTCTGGGAGGCAGAGTGAAGTTTATCTGGAATACTTTGCCTTTTGTATTTAACAGATAAATGACTTATGTACTAAGGACAATGATTCTCTCCCTCAGGAGAAGAAACTCTCATACATTCTCTTGAAAGAGTAAAGTTGCTTTGCTTCAGAAGCACTTAGAGCTTTTAGTTTCCTTTCTAAAATAATAGTAACATGCTGTTTTCTGTGCAGGAGTTGGGGGTTTTCTTGGAAGCAATAGAGCATTTTGTACTTCAAAATAAGCCCAAAGTTTCAGAAAAGAGCCATGGTTTTGTTGTGACTTTCTGAACAGGCTCATGTAAAGCTAGGGAAGAAGGAAGACATGCCTAGAAAAGATTAATACCCATGCTGTCTTCTAGAAGATGCTGTGTGATGTAATACTTTGAGGGTCTCACCAGGATTTTCATTAGCAACAGAAATGTGGATTGCTTTAGAAGGACAGATAAACTAGTTTTGAGTTATTGCAGTTTTGAAGTTGCAGGAGAGTAAGAAATATCATATATGTTGTTTTGAAATCAGAGTTAGTATTTATAGGATTATCACATAGCCCCAATTTTTTCTCCTGTTTATCAGCCTAAATGTGATTTTTCTGAGCAATATTGTTTTAGATCATGTGATTGTCTTAATATTCTGTCAGCACCCAGAGAATATGTAGTCTAAATGTACTTCTGTGAAACAAGACTTTCACTTAGTACTTACGTTTAATGAAATTTTTAGTCTTAAACCACTCTTTACATAGTTCCAAACTGTCTAGAATTTGCTACTCTTAAGTATCAAGCAAATATCCCCTGAATGCATCTAATATAAATCAGATATTGATAACTGATATTTTGATTGATTATAATCTTTTTATTTCCTACAAGAACTGAACTGGAAGCTAGAATATTTGCCCAGACTTTTGGGACTGGGGAGAGATATTTCATTTTATTATCAGATCTTAAATGCTTTTAGTTCTCCATGTGAGACTTAAGATGTATGCTATATAACTTTGTTAATTATTATGAAAAATGTCAGTTAACCATTGAAACTCTTGAATTTCAAATATTAAATGAGTAGCTCTATCTAGTGCTTATAAAGGATGAGTTCAATATGATGTGGCAGAAGTGGTAGTGTATAATGCTGAAGCTAGACCCATACATGGTGATATAGCTTCTGTTTTGTTCACTGGAATACTTACAGTAGGAGCCCTGACCTGCCACTTAAGAAGCCTGACTCCTCTGAGGTCATAGGGTAGTCAAGCCATGAGGAGATGAACTCTAGATGAGTTCCCAGTCAATAACCAGAGTCCGTTTATAGCCCTATGAGTGACTCATCTTAATCACTGGGTCCAGTTGAGCCTTCACATGACTTCATGACTGCAACCCAAGTTGAACTGTAGTGAGATGACAGACCCTGTGCAAGAACCTCCCAAATGGGCCATTCCTGCACAAACATTCTGTTTTATCCACAGAATCAAATGAGTGTCGCGGGCCAGCAGCCATGGGCTGTATGTGTGAGCTATGAGCATTTGAGTGTATGGGAGGACTGGCCTGCTGTTGCGTGCTCTTTGGGCTGTGTGACACACGTTTACCCTTTCCTCTCTCTACCTTTGATCCCACATAGTACCTGAGATGTTTGTGATTTACCAAGATGTCAGTCAGTCTACTGAGCACAAGATGATCACGAAGCTAGACTCAACCCCCAGAAACCTGACCCTTTGCCTTATTTGGTAAGAACATTCCATTGAACCTCCCTTTGTGCCCCCACTATAAAAATAAAGAATTCAGTTGGCTTGCTCTCTTTCCAATGGATCCCTAAGGCCGAGAGCTGTCACTGGACCTAGAGAAAAAGATATTTCTCTATCTTTGTGTGATTATTTTGTGCCAACCCAATATTCACCTGGAGTGACCCTGAATAATTTAGTTGTGTGTCGTGGCATGTAAGCATAATAAAGTGGATATTATTCAAGGCATTAGGTTTGAGGTTATTGTTAATAGTACAAATCAACCTATATTTAACATCTAGGGAGGGAAAGTTTCAGATTTTGTACCTGGAAAAAGAAGGAAACTTTCAATGAATATTAACTCAGGCAATGACCATTAATGAACAAGTACATTTCAAAATTCATTTCTTAGAATATCTTTATCAATAGCAGTGCCCTGTGTCTTGTGCAGATAGAGGGGGAGCCAATATAGTCTCTGTCTTCATGGGGACACAGCTAATTGATGACTGAAGAGTATGCACATGAAAATCTACCATCTATTCCTATGGAGTTTCAGAGAAGGTTGGCTTGGGTTGAGGTTACTTGAGAACTCTCATCTACAAGGAAAATCGGAACTAAAATTTGAAAGATGGAATGTAGATAAACAGGTGGGAGGAGGAGAGAACATTCCAGGTGTGGGAAGTAGCCCAACAAGCATGAAGATAGATGTCAGTATTGCCCATTTGGGGGCAGTAAGAAATTTTCTGGCCTGAGTAAAAATCTATGAAATTTAATGAGCAGTCATTAGGGATTATAGACTAGAAGAGAAGCAAGATTAGGGTATTTTAGGGAGATCTGGCTGTGTGCAGAAGAAATTTGAGAAAGAATCCGAGCCTTTTGGTACTCATTCATCAACCTGAGACGTTTCCTGACTTTCAAACTTTGCTTCTATCCACACTTAATCTTTATCTTCTGGGAGCTTGTTGTAGGTTTGCCTGCTCTTTTTTTCTTAGAATCATTATCTCCTTGTTTTGGTGTTGTTCCATCGCAATCATGTGAAAAAAGTATATGCTTTTGCTAGAAAGATGATATATTATTAATAATGCCATTAGTCATGAATCTTCAGATAAACAGAACTGACAGGATATAGATATATATGTATGAAAATAAATGTTATTATATATGTGTAAATTTATTTTAAAAATTTCACTGGCAAGTTCAAATTGGTAGGATGAACCTGAGGGATAGCAACTCAGGGAAGTGCTAGCTTCAGCACTATCATCTGGCAGCTCCCCCTTTCTCAGGGAGGTCAGTCTTATTTTAGGCCTTCAACTGATTGTCTGAGGCCCATCAACATTATGAATGGTAATCTGCCTTAATCAAAGTCCACTGACATAACATTAATCTCTTTAAAAACTCCCTCACAGAACATCCTCAATAATGTTTAACCAAATATCAGGGCACCATGGCTTAGCCAAATGGATACACAAAATTGACCATCACAGCTAGACAGATACAGCTATGCCTTGCTTAACGGTGGTACAGTTGCATTGTTCGGTTATCTTATCATGTAGACATCATAGATTGTACTTACACAAACCTGATGGTTATAGCCTCCTACAAACCTGGACTATGTGATATACCCTATTGCTCCTATGCTATAAAGTTGGGCAGCTTGCTGTTATACTGAATATTGTAGGTAACTGTAACACAGTGGTAGTTATTTATGTACCAAAACATATCTAAATATAAAAGAGATACAGTGATAATTTTAGATGATAGGAATTTTTCAGCCCTGTTCTAGTCATATGGGACCATTGTTGTATACATGATATGTTGTTGACTGAAATATCATGGGATGCGTGACTGCACAATATTTTAGAAAAAGTTTGACAATCACATCACACATATTGATTCATATTCTGCAAATGGTGATAGAACTCTTCTGAGTCCTACAATGTGAAAACCAAAATTATTACTCATAGTATGTTTTTCCAGCTGAATACTCTTTTTTAGGTGATGACAGTGTTTATAGAAATATTTCTTTCCACTTAAAATGGGCGTCAACTTGTTAATTGGACCACAATTTGGAGTCCTAGGAGTTATTAGTGCTTTGGAGCATAGGTCATAGCCATACTAGAGAGGAGAAAAGCATCTGAGAACAGATGCAAAGCAGTCGATAGATCCAAACTTCAACCTTTGAAAGAAAATGCTGCTTCTGGATGGGGAAGGGGTAGTATTGTGGTGCCAGGAGGTACCCAGTTTCCTGATCAAATCATGATTCTTTAAACTCTTAATAACTATTTGTTAAGTTGCTTATAGAAAATTTAGGAACTATTTGAAAGGTTTAAGGAAAACAATAGCTCAATTACCACTGTATCATCAGTATTAGTTTCATTTTCAATTTAAGAAAAAAGAAAATTACTATTTCCTTTCCTCCTCAGATGGCAGTGGTAGAAATCTGTCAGATTCAATGGGTAGCCATGGTAGATTGTTGAGCAGAAGAAAAAATAGAGTTTTTGACTGTGGGCAGAGGAAATCACTTCTGTGTTTTGTGTTTATCATTAGTTTTCTTTGTAGTTTTGTCACTGTATTTGTATCCCTAGACAATAGGTTCTTCAGTTTTTTGTATTATAGAGTCTCATATAAATGGAATCATATCTGCTCATCTTCTGTAACTTTCCTATTCTCCTAATATTATGTTCCTGAGATACATTCATCTTGTTATACATAGCCATTATTTATTCAATTGATATCTTGCAATTAGGAGATTGCATTTTTCTTTTTTTTTTTTAGATATAGGAATTTTTAAGTATGAAAATGTTTTTTGGTCTTTGTAGACTTGATTCAGGCATGGCATCAATAGATGGAATGTAAAAAACACTAAATACATTATTTTCAGTGGTAAATTCTAACAGATGAGTAGAAAATATGAAAAAAATACTGCTGAGACTATAAAAGATATAATTTAGACATACTTCTAGTTTAATTAAAGGGCAATCCTCAAAGTAAAAAGTTTTGGAGACATGTTTTGTCATTGTAGAATGGCTTTGTACTTTCTGGTCTTAATGTCTTTAACAATAGTCTCTGGTAGACATGGCAGAATTAGATGTTTTATCTTCTTATTTCATTTGAACCAATAAGTCATTATTGGTGACCTTTACATAGTTAAGTTTGAAAAAGAAGATGCTTTATAATAGGAAAATTAAATTATTATAGACCAAACAATAGTCTATGTAACTTAAATAATTATTTATGTGTAATATGTAATATACATAAACTGACATAAACAAATTTCTCTCTATATTGTAATATATATAAATTTAAAAAAAGAAAAAGAAGAAGGTGAAAGCTGGTCTTAAACTGTTTGTACTATTTTCCCAAGGAGATTAACTAACATGATGTCACATAATCAAAACAATTAATGCCTTAGTAACACGACAGCTAATTACCTACTCAACAGTGCAGGTAATTTTCAGGTTTGTTCTCTGTATGAAAAAAAAATACCTCTGGATGTAATTTTTTTCTGTTTCTGAGATACTCTCTATTATTCTTGGAAGTGTTATGGAAAAGGATTGGGTTGATTGTAGGACTTTATGTTTTTATGCACAAGCAATCTGAAAATCATCACCTTCATTACTATAGATTTTGTTGTATTACCCTCTCCCCAGGAAGTACCATTTCTACAATATGTTTCATTAATCACAAAAAATAAGAAACTGTGTGTTTCATAATGTGTTTTTCTGTGAACAATCACTATAGTTACTTTTCAGTTATACCCCACTGAGTTAAAAATTTAAGACTTAACATAATGCTTTCAAACTTGTGAACAAGCAGTTTCTTGGGAAGCTGAAGTGTGTTTCTAGAATCGTGGAAATCTATGAAGATTTTTTTCTATAAGCTCAACAAAATTTGTAGGTATAAATTTGAGTAAATATTCAGCTGTACTTAGATGTAATCATGTTTAATAAAATAAAATGAATTTTAAAGTGATACTAAATACAGTTGAAACTACTTATCTTTTATTTAACTTTAATTTTGCATTTTTCATATTAAATATTGCATGTAAATAGTTTTGGACAGCCAGTGGGCTTATATTGAAAATGTGGTCTGAATGTTGTTTTGCCCTTAAATTAATGTGTTGAAACATATGTGAATGGTTTTTAAAGTAGGGCCTAGGTCATGAAATTGGAGGCCCTCATGAATGGAATTAGTGCCCTTGTGAAACAGAGTGCAGAGGGCTATCTTAACCCTTCGTGTGAGGACATATGGAGGATACCATATACGAGAAAGTACACCCTTACCTGGAATCAAATCTGCCAATGCCTCAATCTTGTATTTCCCAGCCTCTAGAGCTGTGAGAAACAAATTTCCATTGTTTAGAAAATCTCCATTCTGCTATTTTGCCGTAACAGCCCAAATGGATTACAACTGGAAGCATGAGGAATTCTAATTCAACCTTATCTACCCCTCATGTGTCTGTTCATAGGCAATTATTTAATAGTTTTTTGCTTATTTTTTCTACTACTCATCATATTTCTAAATATTATGCATGTTACCATTTCTTGAATTTTAAAGTTTTATACATTATTCGTTGATTCCTAAGTAAGGAAGATAAGGATTTACCCCTTTTCTTCTTATTATCTGTGTAATTACAAAAATAATCATATTTTACATCATTAGCACTAAATAAACATTAATTTTAGCTTAGCTACATAATGATATATTTACAATTTAAACAATTTTTATTATTTTCTCATTTTGGGGAATTAATAATCATTTTGGGAATTTACTTATTTAATTGTATACTTACCACTAATAATGTTTCTCTGATCACACCACCAGAAGTGTGTTATCTAATATTAATCAGGTCATGCTTACTTTCAAATATTCATCATCTTTTGGTCTATGATGAGCTTCAGCCTGGAGTAATTGTTCTCTAAACATACGGCTCTGACATCTTAATGTCTTCCTTCTCCATCATCCCAGAGATTCTCTGTGTATTGAATTCTTTGTTTCCTAGTGGAAAGGAGATACAATTTTTGAGATCCTGTATGTCTGAAAATGTTTTCTTTCTTTCTTTTTGTAAATGTGAATTTATTACAGCACAATTAACATATTGGGCAACAATTTGAATTTTGCATTTTCTTATGCACAATTTTTGTCTGTACAAAACACTAAGTGAATGCTGAAAGCTGCATCCAGCTGAAATGAGTCATGTAGTAATTACAAAAAGCACACAGCCACACATCTCAAACATCTACCAACTACTTCAGTTAACCACCTATGTTATGAACAAGACCCACCCTCATCCACCTTCTTTCCACCATTTCACATGAATACATAAGCTACAATTTTTCTGATACCCAGTTCTACCAGCAAACTTCAGGTCTATTTCAAAATAAATGAAGTACCATATTTATTGTAATATATGTATATTTCCTAACAATGTAATCCATGTAAAAAGTGCTGCCATGTTTTTTAGGTTTATGTGTGTCACAAATAAAGTTTTTGAGTGTTGTGTAATTTTTTTTTTGCGGTGGTTTTTTCTTCTGCAAGATTTTAAATAGCATGATGCTTTTTATTACTATAAATTTTTATTATTTTAAGTGTATATTCAAATAAATAAACAATAAATCTGTACTGTCTAAATTTAACTATTTCATTGTATGATTCAAAATTCCTTTAATCTGAAGAATGAATGCAGAAGAAGACAGCTTATATCCACCCTGCCATTATCCCATTATCTGTATTTGACAGATTCTGCTTCATCTAGGAGAGAACAAATAGCTCTCTTCAGAAACTACTCTTGATCCTTTTATTTTCTAATTTCATGTTCCTCTTACCCACTCACACTTACAAATACTAAGGCAGACCTAGTCCAGTAGTTACTTCTTTTCATGATTCAGCCTAGTTTCTTTGGTTTTATCTTGGTGGCATCAGGGTCATAAACAATGGGGTTTTATTGGAATAACTAACTGTATAGTCAAGTATTTTTCCCATGGAAGTTTCATATTTTAATTTAGACTTTTTGATTTTTTTCTCCACTCACGATTTTTAGTTCTAACTTGATATCACCTTTTTATTTTATTATTGGAAATTTTCATGAAATTATTTACCTTCATCTCTTCAGCTCAAGTATCCAAACTTTTAAAATATGAGCTAACAGTCATATCAGTCTTAAGGAGCCATGCTCTTTGATGACATCCTATTTTTTCTTTCTTTTTTTAAAAATTTTAATTTGTTTTAATTAGTTATACATGACAATACAATGCATTTATGCGCTTTGATATATCATACATAGATGGGATATAATTTCTCATTTTTCTGACTGTACATGTTGCAGAATCATATTAGTCATGGAGTCACATATATACATACAGTAATAATGTGTGTCTCATTCTACTATCTTTCCTATCTCCACATCCCCTCCCCTACCCTCTCATCACTTCCCTCTACCTAACCTAAGGTAACAGTATTCTTCCCTAGTGCTCCTTCCTTCTTGTGAATTAGCATCCACATATTAGAGAATATATTTGGCCTTTGGTTTTGTGGGATTGGCTTATTTTGCTTGGCATGATATTCTCCAACTCCAACCATTTATTGGCAAATGCCATAGTTTTACTCTTCTTTAAAGCCAAGTAGTATTCCATTGAGTATATATACCACATTTTCTTTATCCATTAATCTATTGAGGTTGGTTCCATTGTCTAGCTATTGAGCTGCTATTAACATCAATGTGGCTGTGTTCCTGTTGTATGCTGATTTTAAGTCCTTGGGTCTAAACCAAGGAGTGGGATAGCTGGTCAAATGGTGGTTCCATTCTCTGTTTTCTGAGGAATCTCCATACTGCTTTCTTTAGTGGTTTCGCCAATTTGCAGTCTCACCAGCAATGTATAAGTGTACCTTTTCTCCCACATCCTCACCAGCACTTATTGTTACTTGATGATTGCCATTCTGGCAGGAGTGAGATGAAATCTTAGAATAGTTTTGATGAGCTTTTCTCTAATTGCTAGATATGTTGAACACTTTTTTGTATATTTATTGATCAATTATATTCCTTCTGTGAAGTATCTGTTCAGTTCTTTAGCCCATTTATTGATAAGGTTATTTTTTTAAAATGCATTATTTCTCTTTTTAAAATATCTTTATTTGTTTATTTATTTATTTTTGTGTGGTACTGAGGATCAAACTCAGTGCCTCACTTGTGCAAGGCAAGCATTCTACCACTGAGCCACAACCCCAGCCCCAGGTTATTTGTTTTATTGGTGTTAAGTTTTTCAGTTCTTTATATATCTTAGAGGTTAATGCTTTATCAGAGATACATGTGGTAAAGATATTTTCCCAATCTGTAGACTCTTTCCTCACATTGTTAATTGTTTCCTTTGCTGAGAAGAAGCTTTTTAACTTAAATCCATCCCACTTGTTGATTCTTGATTATACTTCTTGTGCTTTAGGAGTCTTGTTAAGGATGTCAGATCCTAGGCTGACGTGGTGAAGATTTGGGCCTATTTTTTATTCTATTAGGCAAAGGTTGTCTGTTCTAGTGCTTAAGTTTTTGATCCACTTTGAGTTGATTTTTGTACAGGGTGGAGAGATAAAGGTTTAATTTCATTTTGCTACATATGGATTTCCAGTTTTACCAGCACCATTTGTTGATTAGGCTATCTTTTCTTCAGTGAATGTTTTTGGCACCTTTGTCCAGTATGACAACTGTATTTATGTAGGTTTGTCTTTGTGTCCTCTATTCTCTACTATTGGTCTGCAATCTATTTTGATACCAACACCTGCCATTTTTGTTACTATAGCTCTGTAGTATAGTTATGCCTCCTGTTCACTTTTCTCACCAAGGATTGCTTTATCTGTTCTGGGTCTTTTATTTTTCCAAATACATTTCATGATTGATTTTTCTATTTCTTTGAAGAATGTCATTGGGATTTTAATAGGAATTGCATTAAATCTGTTTAATGCTTTTGGTAGTATGGCCATTTGGACAATATTAGTTCTGCTTATCCAAAAATAAGGGAGGTTTTTCCATCTTCTGATGTTTTCTTCAATTTCTTTCTGTAGTTTTCATTGTAGAAATTTTTCAACTCTTTTGTTGGATTGATTACCAGGTATTTTTTTTTATTGGTTGCTCAAAACATTACAATGATATTGACATTTTTTTTGAGGCTATTGTGAATGGGGTAGTTTTCCTAATTTCTCTTTCAGTGGATTCATCAATGATCTATAGAAATGTTTTTGATTTATGGGTGTTGATTTTATATTCTTCTACTTTGCTGGATTAATTTATTAGTTCTAGGAGTATTCTGGTTAAATTTTTTGGATCTTCTAGATATAGAATCATGTCATCAGCAAATAGTGATAGTTTAGGTTCTTCTTTATCTATTTGTATCCCTTTAATTTCTTTCTTTTGTCTAATTGCTCTGGCTAGAGTTTGAAGGATGATGTTGAATAGAAGTGGTGAAAGAGGACATCCTTGTTTTGTTCCAATTTTTAACAGAAATGCTTTCAATTTTTTCTCCATTTAGAATAATGCTGGCCTTGGGTTTAGCATATATTGCTTTTTCAGTGTTGAGGTATGTTCCTACTATCCCTCATTTTTCTAGTGTGTTGAAGATGAAGTGTGCTGTATTTTGTCAAATGCTTTTTCTATACCTATTGAGATGATCTTATGATTCTTGTTTTAAGTCTATTAATATGATGAATTACGTTTATTGTTTTCTGTATGTTGAACCAACCTTGCATCCCTGGGATGAACCCCACTTGATTGTGGTGCACTCTCTTTTTAATATGTTTTTGTATGTGATTTGCCAGAATTTTATTGAGAATTTTTGCATTTATGTTCATCAGGGATATGGTCTGAAGTTTTCTGTACCTGAATTGTCTGTGTCTGGTTTTGGTATCAGGGTGATATTAGCCTCATAGAATGAGTTTGGAAGGGTTCCCTTCTTTTCTATTTTATGGAATACTTTGAGGAGTATTGGTGTTAATTCTTCCTTGAAAGTCTTATAGAACTCGGTTGAGAATCCATCTGATCCTGGGCTTTTCTGGGTTGGTAGGCTTTTGATGGTGTTTTCTATTTTATTACTTGAAACCGATCTGTTAAATCATGTATGACTTCCTCATTCAATTTCGGTAGGTCATCTGTCTCTAGAAGCTTGTCAATTTCGGTAGGTCATCTGTCTCTAGAAGCTTGTCGATGTCTTCGATATTTTCTATTTTTTTGGAGTATAAATTTTCAAAATACTTTCTAGTTATCTTCTATATTTCAGATGTGTACATTGTGATATTTCCTTTTTCATCTGGTATTTTAGTAATTTGAAATTTCTCTCTTTATGTCCTTGTCAGCATGGCCAGGAGTTTATCTATTTTATTTATTTTTCAAGGAAGCCCCTTTTTGTTTTGTCATTTTTTCAATTGTTTCTTTTGCTTAGATTTCACTGATTTTAGCTCTGATTTTAATTATTTCCTGTCTTCTACTGCTTTTGGTGTTGATCTGTTCTTCTTTTTCTAGGCTCTGAGATGTAAGGTTAGGTCATTTATTTGTTGACTTTTCATTCTTTTAATAATGCGCTCAATGCAATAAACTTTCCTCTCAGTACTGCCTTCTTAGTGTCCCAGAGATTTTGATATGTTGTATCAGTGTTCTCATTTACCTCTAAGAATTTTTAAATTTCATCCTTGATTTCTCCTACTATCCATTCCTCATTCAGTTGTGTATTATTTAGACTCCATTTGTTACAGTAGCTTGTATTTTTAATTTTATCATTGATTTCTAATTTCATTTCATTGTGGCATGATAGAATACAGGGTATTAGCTCTGTTTTTTTCTTGGTTTTTTTTTGCATTTACTAAGAGTTGCTTTGTGGCATAAGATATGATCTGTTTTAGAGAAGGCACCATGTGCTGCTGAGAAGAAAGTATATTTGCTCGTTGGTAGATGAAATATTCTATATATGTCTGTTAAGTCTAAATTATTGATTGTATTATTTAGTTCTAAGTTTTATTAACTTTTTTTTTTGAAGATCTGTTCAGTAGTGAGAGAAGTGAGTTAACGTCACCCAGTATTATTGTATTGTGGCCTATTTGACTCTTGAAGTTGAGAATGATTTGTTTGATGTACATAGATGCTCCATTGTTTGGGGCATAAATATTTCTAAGTATGCTTCGCTTAAGAAGTATTAAATGTCCTTCTTTGTCTCTTCCCTGATTAACTTTAGTTAGAAGTCTACTTTATCTGAGATGAGAATGGAAACCTCTGCTTGTTTACGCGATCTATATGAGTGATAAGTCTTTTCCCATCCTTTCACCTTCAGCCTGTGGATGTCTTTGCCCATGAGATGAGTCTCTTGAAGACAGCATATTGTTGGGCCTTGCTTTTTAATTCAATCTGCCAGTCTATGTCTTTTGATTGATGAGTTTAGGCTGTTAATATTCAAGGTTATTATTAAGATATGATTTATATTCCCTGTCATTTTGATTTATTTCTGGTTTTTGATTTGTCTTAGTTTCTCATTTGCTGGTTTTCACTTTTTTTTCCTGTTCCTTCTTCTATTCTGATAACTATTAAATTTGGTCTTTTCATGTTATCCCATAATTCTTGGATGTTGTATTCATGGTTTCTTACCATCTTCTCCGCATGTTCAACTCTGCTTTAAAGATTATATATTTTGTCTTCATTGTCTGAGGTTCTGTATTCCAAGTGGTCTAGTCTTTTGGTGATGCTTTCTATTGAATTTATCCTTTGGTTTACTGATTTCTTCATTTTGAGGATTTCTGCTTCCACCCCCACCCCCCCACCATGATCTCTTAACTTGAAGTGGTCTTTCACTTTCTGTATTTTTTTCTTTGACTTCACTGCTTATACTGTCTTTTACTTCACATATCATTTTAACTATATACAATCTGAAGTCCTTCTTGGACATTTCTTCTATTGTGTTCTCAGTGGCTTCTTTTGCTGAAGCATCTTGGTTTGTTTAGGGTATTTTATTGCCTTTTTTTGTCACTGTGTTTTCTCATCTAAAAGTAAGGATCTAAGGCAGGATAAATTCTACCCTATAGACCTATAGTGTCCCTGAAGGTTCCCAGCACTTTGCCTTTACTGATGAGACCAAATATCAACAGCACCCAGTGTACACAATATATAGCCTTAAACCTAATAGCTCTAACTAAGGCATCTACTACTTTCTTACATTAATCCAAAATGGTGAGTTCAATAACTATCTATAGTACAAACAAAATACTTGTTAAAACAATTTATGATTTCAAATTGTGGATGATAGAACAAAAATAGTGTAGTATGCAATATTTGTGAGGGAGGAAGAGAGAAGCTAGAAGTAAAAATTCACAGGAAGAGTGGAAGAGGAGCCAACAGAGATTGGCTATTTGTTGAAGAAAAGTTGGAAAGAAAATCCAAGAAAACAGACAAGAGGAAGAATACGAATAAAGAGAAAAAATTAAAGACATAAATATACAAAAATGCAAAACACCATTCATGTATCATTGTCCTCCACACACTGACGCATAAAAAATCCTGTTCCAAATATTGTAGAGAGATTAGTGAATCAAAAAATAAAATAAATTAAATCTTGCTGGAAAGTCAAACTGTCTCTGTCAGTGCTCAACAGTTTCTCAACCTTTTCTCTGACATCTCTCAAAATCACCAAACCTAGATCAGCTCTCATAAAGAGATATCTAGGCTTCAGATATCTCAGGCTTGACCACATTGCAGTCCTAAGATCTCAATGCTGCTCCTACTTGCAGAGAGACCACAACGGATACACTCATACAAAGGAGCAACCCCAAGATTTAGCAGCAAGACAAGGGTCACCAGCATTCTCTGCTAGAAGACCCCAGGCTCCTCTAAACCTGCAGGGACCCCCACATTGGACCTGCAGGTCCCAGCTTGAGTCCCCAGATAGAGGCTACTGTGCTGGTAATCCTGCTGGCACACAGGCCCCAGGCCCTAGCTGGTGTCCCAAAATGGGTGCAGCCATGTGCAACCAAATTTGGAGTCTCTCCCAAGGGAGTTCTCTAGGCCATGGTAGCAGAAGAAGTGGCAGTGTTTTTTGGCAGCAAGCAGTGAGTCAGCAGTAGCAGCAGATGTAATGGCAGTTGCAACTGTAACTGTGGGGGTGGCATCACCAGGCAATCTCTGGGGGGTCAGCAGCAGTGTCAGCTTCATTTGCATCTGGGGCAGCAATTTCTTCTGTGGCAGCAGCACCCAGAAAAAAACCTCCAGGAAACCTCAGGCTGGCAGCAGTGGAAATCAGAGGCAGCAGCAATGGTGGTAGAGGTGCAGGCCTGAAAGTTTCTTTCCATGTTCAGACATAATTGGTAGTTAAAATAGATAAAGAAGTGTAGTTTGGATATCATCTCACTAAAAGTTTTTAAAGGCATCGCTGCATTTTCTTCAATTTTTGTTTTTATCTTGCTATTATTCTGTATAACTATTCTTATTCTCGTTGTATTGTGCTTGATTTTCATTTGTTTTCTTTTTTGTATAACCTTCTCTTGAAGATTTTCAGATCCTATATTTGTTCACATTGTTTTAAAATTTCATATTGAAGTAACTTGTTATGAATATTTTTAAAGAGAGAGAGAGAATTTTTAATATTTATTTCTTAGTTTTTGGTGGACACAACATCTTCATTTTATTTTTATGTGGTGCTGAGGATCGAACCCAGCACCCTGCACGTGCCAGGTAAGCACGCCACCGCTTGAGCCACATCCCCAGTTCTTGTTATGAATATTTTAAATTCATTGTGTAGGGTACTTACTTGAACTAATTATAAAACTTCATCTTCATTTTATATAGTCTCTTTTTCTGGACTTGGTTATTATATGACATTTGATATTTGTTTCTGGTCTTCCAACTTTTCTATTTGTCTGTTTTATTTTCCCAACCTTTATGTTCCCTTTTCAGAAAGATTTCTTCCATGTTATCTGTTAATTCCTTTAATGGGTTTTCCAATATGTCAGTCATAGTTTTAAAGTCTAACGATTCTGAGAGTTTTGTTTGTTTGTTTTCTGTTTTCTTTTCATTGAAGCAATACCTTTGAAGATGAATATAGTTTGTTGATAACTAAAGTCAGTGTTGAAATTATAAGAACAGCAACAATAATTAAAAACTTGGAACTTTCGGGGGTGGTGCACACTCCAGATCATCAAGAAACGAATCCATCTCTAGAGGTGAAGGTGAATTTTGTTTTCTCACTAGGCAAACAATAAAAAATGTAGAACATCCCATTACATAATACAATTTCTCTCTTACATTCTTGGACTAGGAATTAATAAACACAAAGAAGTTGTAAAAATAATGAGTACAACAGTGAGTAACTTTAGGTTGAATAATTAATTTGTGCTAAGCAAATTATGAAGTATGTGCAAGACAAAGGCATGCCTGAGTAAACTTTTACATTTATCATAGATAGAACATTAAAACAGAGAGCACCACTAGCACAGAGCTACTATTAATGTTGTTGGGCAAGGTGAGCACTGAATAACCTCAGTGGTGCCACTTGCAGACTGTTCTGTGGATGGTGGCCCCAGGAGCAAGATCATCTGACTTTATCAGCTACCTAAATTCAGCACTAATTCCTGGTTAGCTATAAGAAAGGTCATAGGAGGAAAATATGAAGACTTTTTCTGGTGCAAAGAATTTAAACTATATCCAAACAAGGCATGTCTTAATGTATTTTCCAGTATGGTGGATGCAGAACACAATTAAACCAAAATGTCATGGACTTGTTACTGCTGGAGTGGCAGCAGGTCAGTAGCTAACAAATCTTAGAAAATTTGCCTAACTACTCAAAATATAGGACTTCTCACAGAACTGAGGACTTATAAACTTGGAATGAAGAAATATAGGACTCGACTTCTCTGTTAGAACCTCTGGCTCTTATTCTAACTCCACAACTTACTGGATGTGTGGGCTTGGAAGTTTTCCTTTCTGTACCGCAGTTCCATTTTCTCTGAAATAAGTACATACAACATGGGGTTTTAAAGCTTAAAGGCAATGATGTATGAAGAAAACTCATCCCAGCTTCAGGTACACTGTCATTCTCAATAACATCTTAGATATATTTTGCTGATGAAATTCTTTTTAAATGATTTGTTTAGAGGCCCAATTTGGGAAAATAACAAAATCAAAGCCTCTCTAGGTGAAGTATATTTGAGAACCCTTGAGGCAGCTCCTAGGAACCTTCAGAGTCACTCAAACCTTTTGGAAAATCACTAGTTATTATAGCTTCTATTCTCCTCACTACTTTAATAATTAGAAAAATGTTTCTCTCTGGGTTGTTTTCTGGGAGTTTCCCAGTTAATGGCCAATTTCTATCTCTGTTTTTGAGACAGATATGAGGGCAAAGGTAAGATTTCATCAGTTTGGACATACTAATCTTTTATTGTTGCTACACTGTTCACTTGCCAAGCCAGAAAAGAAGTCCATTGAACTAGAACTGCCAAGTTCTTAGAGGAAAAGGCACTGAGATTAGAATTGAGATGTATGGTCTTCTACACATTTACTAATTTCTATGACACATCAGATGAGTTAATCTGGAAAATTATATAACTCCTATGAATCTCAGTTCCTTTAATTGTGAAATAGGTGTAATTATGCTTTTGACACAATGTTACAAGAGTGAGAGACTATTCATTAACATATTTTGGCCATATCTGACCCACATAGGATCAATAGACGCTAGTTATGCTGTTTCCCAACCTAGGTTTATTCATCACCATCACATGGAGTGATGGATAAGTTCCATTGCTTGAAGAGTAAGGATATATACAGCCTCAATTTGTCAAAATTTCTAAGCTGTAACCTAGAAAAGTAGTACCTAGGAAATATGTCAAGAAGATGAGATTCCACATACTTTTCAAAATTATGTAAAATTAGAATCTGAAATTAGCAGGAAGACTGCTCACTCCTGGCTGAAACGATGTAGCTGTTCTCTATTTGCATGAAACAATTTTTTAACTTTAGTGCTGCTCTGCAAGCAGCAGAGTTGTGTGTAGATATTCTAGAAACAGATTTTTCAGTGACACTTATGTTTTACTTAAGATGTTATTTCACTGATTCATTTGATCAATCTGAAAAATCTCAGGTTAAAAATAATAGCATTTGTAAAGTGTCATCATTATTTTCAGAGAGTTTAAAAAATATATTGTTTGCTCAGTAGACTTGAAGTTAGAGTCAGTATTTTTTTAGAGAAAATATATCACAAATTCCTCTATCCATGGAAAATCTTTATATACTGATAATTAATGATACCTACTCAGAAATTACTCATCCAATCAACTTTTACCAATTGTAACATTTTTTCTGCTTGTGCTTTTTATTTTGTGGGGTTTATTATTGATTTGGAAATTACTGTCTTTAAAAGATTCCATTGCCAGTGGATTTTTTTAATATGTATAATCTTATGCTTCCAAAAATGTAGTTCATTGGTAATCAGAGGGCTTCCATTGGAGTTTTTTCTTTCTTTCACTTACTACTCCTATGACCTTACTTAAATTATTTAGCCTTTCTAACACTTGTTTGCTAGAAAATTTAAAATTCCAATAATGAATTTAGTCTTTCCAATAATCCATAGGATTATTATAACACTAGAAATGAGATAGTGTAAATGAGAAAGAGTATTTTGTAATAGTGAAATACTATACAAATATGTTGCGAATTCTTTCTAAGTTTGTGAAAGTATAAGGAAAATAAAAGAAGCTAGGATTTTTTTTCTCATGATAAGGAGGAATTTCTTTATTTTAGAAAATTAAGATTTCAGTAACATTACCATTTTTCTTATGATATATTGATATTTCTGCATTCTTTTAAGTCTGGATATTCTAAAAGAGAGGGAAATAAGTTTTAACTTTAAGATCCAGAATGAACCATATTTAGTTGATGCCCAGATGAAAAATTCTACTGTGTGATATGGCTTGAGTTCTGTCACTGACTGGCTGTGTTTTCTTGGATGATCTACTGAAGGCATACTTTCAAAGCCTTTATTGTGCTCATATTACTGCAGTGAGATGTAAAGATGAGAAGGTGCCAATCTTAATTTTAAGGAATTTATAATGTAAATAAGGTAGAAAGGATAATACAAGAAATTAGAAAATGGTAATCATAGCATTAAGGATCACAAATTAAAGGCCAGGAAACTTTTAAAGAAGGAAGATTCCATACATTTTGAGGACTCTACTCATGTGACCTTGCATAAATTTCTGGTATTAAGATTGAATTAGAGAGAATTTTTCTTATGGACAGTATATTAGCCCATTTTATGTCGACAGAATACCTGATGTAAGCTACTTTACTTTTTAAAAAATGGTTTATTTGATTCAGAATTCTATGGCTGGAGGGTTCAGACAGCACGGCATTAGAATACTTGTGGAGACCCTCTTCTTGTGCCACAATGTGGTGGAGAAATACAAAAGGGACTGGCTGCCTGCAGGACAGAGGGAGCATGTGGGCAGCATGACTTTCTAACAACCCATTCTCATGGAACTAGTTCACTCCAGGAGACCAACATGGATCCCTTCTGAGAGCAGGCTCCCAGTGACCAGAGCTACCTCCCCTGGACTCCATCTCTTAAAGTCCCCACCACTTCAACACTGTAATACTGAGGACAAAGCTTTCAGCCCATGAAACTTAGAGGGACAGACTCTACCCAGACTGCAGCAGGCAGGGAAAGGGAGGAAGAGCACAGAGATGATAAACTGCAGGAGTGCTTGTAGAGTAGATCCAGTTTTAACTGGGAAATATAATAGCGACTGAGAAATAGGGAGGGAGAAAAAATTCTTGAACAAATATGTGGAGGCCATGTTATGTGAGAACTTGAATGCTAAGGAAAGGAGTTTCTCGCTTAATCCATTAGGATACCCAGAGTCTTTGGACTTTTTGAGCTAGAAAGTAACATGGTCAGAGTTACATTTTAAGGTAGTTGATTTGTGGTAAAAAGTGTAATGGGTTAGAGAACAGAGAAACCTGTCATGGGAGGACTAGTTAAGAGGCTTTTTTATAGTCTGGGTTAGAGGTAAGGAAGTTGGACTGCAGAAGAGCTTGGGGGCTGGAGCTGCATGCCTGCAGATGGGGCATGTGGATTTTATTGGAACTGTTGACTGACTTGGTGAAAGGGGTAAGAGAGGACTTGCTGTGTATTATGGTTTTGAGCCAAAGAAGTTTGTCCATTGGTGTTTTGGTTGTGAGGAAGAGAGAAGCATATGAGGTCCTATATGGAAGAGACTAACAATTAGAACTGAAGCCACAAAGAGCTAGGGACAAAGAGCTACAACAGCAAATCTCTTTTTTTCCTTCATTTCTTTCCCTTCTTCCTTTTTTTCCTTCCTGACTTCTCTGCTTTTCTTTTTTTTTAAAAAAAATATTTTTAAGTTGTTGATGGACCTTTATTTTATTTATTTGTATATGGGGCCAAAAATTGAACCCAATGCCTCATGCATGCCAGGCAAGCATGCTACCACTGAGCCACCACCCCAGCCCCTCTCTGCTTTTCTTAATATTTCTCTCTACTCTTCAGTTTCTGTAACTTGACTTTCTTTTGTGTATTTAGTTTTCAAGTAGTCACTCTGGCCATTGGCCATTTGCTGGTGTTACCCTTTGAAATGCCTAAGAGAAAAAATAGATTTGTTCTTTTCATTCTTCTCAAGCAAGGTAAAATAAATTAACATGCTTACCAGTCTATGGGCAGCTGCTCTTGGGCTTGGGCCCTAGATTTAGGCAATAATGGCTGAATAGAGTGGGAGTGGGTTATGTGTTCTGGTGGCTGGACAACTGAACTTATTGGATGAGGCTGGACTGCCTGAGAAAGAAATAAAGGTGGGGCAGTATATCAGTCAAGGCTCTCCCAATGAAACAGAACAGGTAGTACTCCAACTAGTCTTCCTTCCTGTCTATCTATCTATCTATCTATCTATCTATCTATCTATCTATCATCTATCTGTCTATCTATAATCTGTCTGCCTATCTGTTATTTATCTATCTATGGCAAGGAATTGGTTTATGCTATGGTGGGGACTGGGTAGGCAAGCTTGTAATCTGTAGGGCAGGTCTCAGGAAGGCCAGGCTGGAGAGTCCCTGGCATGAGCTCATGCTGTAGTCATATGTAGAATTTCTTCTTTCTTAGAGAAACCTTAGTTTTTCTCTTAAGGCATTTTAACTTGTTAGGAGAGGTCCCCTCAGGTTTTTGAGGATAATTTTCTTTGCTTAAAGTCAGTTGATAACATATGTTAATCTCCTCTATAAAATGCTTTCACAGCAATGCCTAGATTAGTGTTTGAATTAAGAGGGGACTGTAGTCTAGCCAAGTTGAAAATTAAAACTAATTATCACAGGAACATACTCCAAACCATGCCTAACAACCTGACTATATAGGAATTGTAAGCACATTAGAAGAAAAAATGTTGTCTAATTTTGAACACAAAAGTTTGCTAGTATTGACTCAGCATTTCTGAGTCATGGACACATTATCTTTGTGCTTTTGTTTAAAGGGGTTGTTCTAGATGATTTATGAGGCTTCTTTCAGTTATAAAATTGTTCCTATTATTATCATGCTCAAAGGCAACAGAGATGATTAACCAAAGACAACTGTCATTGTGAAGAGAATAACCTTGCAGAATTGACAGTTTCTCTATCTACTTCTTCTTCCCAAAAGATAGCAGAATGCATTTATTAAGGCAAAGCAGTAGAGCATTTGTTTAGTCACCTACTCAATACACACAGTATTGGATGCAATAGATATAAGGTGGGGTATGATCCTGTAATGGAGAAACATGACTATAATCTAATGATTATGAGCAAATGATCATCTCAGCACATGCAAAGTGCTATGAGAGATATGTATAGCACTGAGTGGCATCTGAACTAAGTCAGGGATTCAGGTGGCATTTCTTGCGTGGCATGTGTTTGGAGTGGCAAGAGGGTAGCTGTAGAAAGGCATACCTGCTAGGAACAGAGAAACCTTGAGAAATCCTCTAGCCCAGCTGCTGAGGTGGACAGAACTATCATCACACAATTTCATAGGCTATTTAATACCTGGCAAAATGTCACAAGTTTCCAGGGAAAAGTGGTGGCGTGTTTTGGGGCAATGGGAGAAGTCATCAGAACCTTAAAAGCAGAAAAAATATTTCTAGGAGCACAGCATGGGGAGGGTGGTCGGGATAGGCACGATCAGAGGGACACTTTTGGGCAAAAGATAAAACACAGTGGGTTTAGGGGTGAGATGGAAGGTGGATCATCTGTTTGTTTTCAGGGTATGTTGTATCTCTAAACTGTAGAAATATCCTACATTAATAGATACTATGTTGAAATTCAGAGTATTTATATTGCATGACTGTCATTTTAAGATAATTGTGTTCTACAGAATTATTCTTAAGACATGGGTAATTTTACACTAGATTTATTAATTTGATTTTAAGCACAATTGCACTAAAATACTTTTGTCCATTTTTTTTTGTTTTGTTTTTCCCCCCATCGTTTTGGTTCTTCTATCTGCCAGAGTTTTCTGGTTGCATTAATGTTTCTTTGTAACACAATCATATTCACTTTCTTCAGCATACATAATGTTAAATTTCCAAGCTGTTACTAGAACCCAGCAGTTCTGATAATTCTTGTTTACTCTTGCTCTTTTAAACATTGATTGGAAGCAGAATTTTTTCATGCTGATATACCCATGCATTGTGAAAGCTGTCATTGAGAGTGTCAGTTGTTTATTTATGCAAACCTTAAATCATCCAAAGGCTTTTTGAATAAGAATTTTATCTTCTCAGGACATATTACCATGTTGTTTTCATTTGCAGTGTTATGACCCATCACCAATATTCTCAGACATCCAGATGAAGTAGATGGCAGATTGGGTGAGGTTGGAATTGTTTGTGATTCTTTGTGTGTGTATCTGTGTGTTGTATTTTCAGTGGACATTTCCTGTGAAGTGATAAAGGGCCCCAGAACAATGCTAATATATGGCTTTCTCTGGATTTTGTGCTCAATGACTCTCTATTCTATATATGAAAGTATGTGAATACCCTGTGCATAAGTAGTACATCATATCTGGGTGAAGCACTACTTCTTTGCATTGTATTAAAAATACTTCAGATTATGAGCACCTTATTAAAACAGAAATATGTTGTAGTTTGATTGTTCCCATCCAAGTTCATATGTTGAAACTTCATGATCAGTGTAACAGTGTCACCTTTGAGAGGTGATTAGGACATGAGGGGCTTTCCCTTTTACATAGTATTAGGTGCCTTTATAAAAGAGCTCAATGGCGAGGGTTCATCCTTTTTTGTCCTTCTTCCTTCTGCCATGTGAGGACACAGCACTCTTCCCTGCTGGATATATCAACACTTAAGGTGTCATCCTGGATGCAGAGATGAGACCCTCACCAGACTGTGAACCTACTGGCACCTTGATATTGGATTTCTTAGCCTTCATAATGGCAAGAAATACTTCTGTTTTTTAATAAGTTACCAAGTCTGTGGTATTTTGTTATAGTAGCACAAAAAGACTAAGGCAAAATATATTTATTTAAATTTAGTATTAGCAAAAGTTTTAATGTAACTCCCTATTTTTATTTTAATATATTTCTCCTTCCCTTTCTTCCATTTTTGTTAGTTCAATAATTTTACCTTGATTCTCCTCCTGGTATGTCTATTTAATGCTTGTCACCCCGAAGGCTATACTCTTGATGTTGTAAGTTAGAAAGAAAAAACAAATACTACACATAATTAAACACTTTTGAGTACTTATTATGTGGCCAGCACTCTTCCATGTATTTTATATGCATTAACTTACTTAATCTGCACAGTAATTGAATGGGAAAAATACATTTATTACCTTCATCTTACAGGTGTGGAAACTGAGTCTTAAAGAAATCCAATATGCTGGTTTTGGGAATGAAAGCAAGGGAGAGAGAGGACAGAATAAGAAGCTGAATAGGTGCATAGTTGGACTTGGTAACATCTTTCAGGAACAGTGAGGTCTCTGGTTTCATAAGGCACTGTGACTACAGGACAATGGTTATACCATACATTTACACAGGAAGAGGCTTGGGGAGAGCAGCGGAGATGCCTTTGTGTTTTGACCTGTACGTGGTCCACTACTTGATAGGAAGCAATGTGTAGAGTGCAAGGACTTTTAAGAGGCCATCAATGCCCAGCCTGGATTGCTTGGACTTCCTTCTTTGCTTTCTCTTGGTTCTTTCATGTTTGGCCCCCTTACCATTTGGAAAGCTTTCCAATGCCCGAACCAACTGCTTACTACAAATCTTCTCCTTCCAACTGTTCTATCAAACTCTTGAAGTTATACTCTTAGCTGTTGTATTAATGTGGGGCTGAACCTTTAGAAATATCAATACACATTTTGGCTGACCTTAGTAAAACAAAATGAAAGCAAAAACAAAGCTAAACCAAAACAGCAGAGCAAATAACGTATAGCCTTTAAAGAGAAGAGGGGAAGCCATGCTTCATGAAATGACCCTTATGAAAGCCAAACAGAAACTGCTACAGAAACAATGCTGTCTACACTTACCTGCAGAGATTCATCTCATATTTGCCAAAGGAAACCTTAGAGTGGTTCTTTGTAATGATTAGAGTAGGGTCTGTCGCCAGAAGATTAGTTGGGATCAAAATTAACTCTAGAGTAAAGGAAAGATAAAGGGTTTGGTTTTCTGGACTGAATACATAGAAGTTAAAGAACTGTATGAAGAGAGGCCCCAGTGAATTAGTCAAAGTGAAAGCATTGAAACATTGTTCTGAATGTTTTATTACAGAATGCAAGTTCAGGATGCTTAGGAAAAGCTTTATTATATCATATTCCTCAAATCCCATTAGCTCTCAGATAATGGAATTGGTAGAAGGAACAGTATTTTTCAAAATTCCTTCTCTCCATCTATAAGATTACAACTCCTTCCTGACAAGTATTTTATTGAAACTCATAGGGAACAATTTTAAGATCTAGTTATTTCCTCTGTTAGTGATTAATGTTATTCATTTCAGACATCATCAAATATTTTGCCTTTATTTTTCTTCTTCCAGATGTGCTATAATTTAGACTAAGTCTTGCCCTCTACGTGTCTCTCTGGAGTTCTGCAAGTTTCCTGTTAGCATCTGTTTCTTTCTTTTACCAGCCATCTCTCTATATTACTCATCTTATTTTGTGTGTGTTCTGCCAAAAGTATGTTTGTGGGTCACCTGACCAATAGATCCACACTGTCAAATTCACTCCTGGCACCCTCTGCAGACTAAGGACTACTTAGAATGTGAACTCTTGTCTTTAATCATATTATCTTTCACCCCTAATAATAACTCTGCTTCTAAACTCAGGGCAACTCACTGTCACTGGAGTGGTCTCTGTGACCTCCTTTCTTCTCTAGTTGAGTTAGGTGAGAACTCTCATAGACCTCTGTGTTTCAAAATCTCTACATGTGTTGTAATCCCCTCTGTCCTTGAGCACAGAGGTTGTGTCAATTTTTTTATCGTTAGGACGTTGCACTATTTTCAGCACATGATGAGTTCCTTGAGAAAGACCTGTGGAATGAGAAACATAGGCTCCATAAAGGACTGTTTACTTATATATGTTAAAAATGTATGCTTTGGAAAATGGACTCAGATATTGCTAATGAACAAGTTCATTTTCAGCCTTTTCCCAAGTCCCCTTTCTGAGGCATCATCCTCCACACCAGTTCACCTCATCTGACACTAGTGACCTTGTGCCATCTTTCTGTATTGCTTAAAGCTCAAAAGTGTCCACTGCTTTTCTTCCTGTCATCCTTTCATTCCTGTGGCAATAAGTAGTTATCAGAAAAAGCCTCCAAATCTCTCCATAAAAACCAGCCTACATGCTACTGGATTTGTTATTGGGGCAGGGGTAGTTTTTTAATTGGTTCTTTTTAGTTATATATAATAGTAGAATTAATTTTGACATAATTATACAAGCATGGAACATATCTTATTCTAATTCAGACCCCAGTACCTCTCCTTCCCCTTCCCTCCATCAATCTTTCTGCCATTTACCCACAGTTATTATTTTTTTAAATTAATATCTTGTGGATGTACACAATGATGAGATTCACTGTGATGTATTCATCTGTGTACATAGGAAAGTTATGTCAGATTTATTTCGCTGTCTTTCCTATTCCGATCTTCCTTCCCTTCCCTTCACTCCCTTTTGTCTAATCTATTAAACTCCTGTTCTTTATGCCTCCTTTATTTTAGCTTCCACACATCAGAGAAAACATCCAACTTTTGTCTTTTGGGGATTGGCTTATTTCACTCGGCATGATAGTCTTTGGACCCAGTCATTTACTAGCAAATGTCATAAAGCCATTCTTCTTTATGGCTGAGTAATAGTCCACTGTAAATATATACCACAATTTCTTTATCCATTCATTTGTTGCAGGGCATCTAAGTTGGCTGCATAGATTAGCTATTGTGAACTGCTATGCTATAAACAGTGATGAGGCTGCCTCACTGTAGTATGCTGATTTTAAATTCTTTATGTACTGAGGAGTGGGTCAATGGTAGTTCCATTTCTAATTTTTTTGTGGAATCCTCATATTGCTTTCCAGAGTGGTTATACCAGTTTGCAGTCCCACCAATAATGTATGAGTGTAGAGAATAGTTGTTTGAGGGTGGTTTTCATTAGGATATTCTCTTGCCTGCCATCTCTATGTCCCCATTCTTGGTTAGAGAATATGTTAAGTACT
Organism: Ictidomys tridecemlineatus; assembly: GCF_052094955.1. Taxonomy (NCBI): domain Eukaryota; kingdom Metazoa; phylum Chordata; class Mammalia; order Rodentia; family Sciuridae; genus Ictidomys; species Ictidomys tridecemlineatus. The sequence continues at coordinate 75,584,623 of NC_135482.1, read as the reverse complement.
TAGCGCAATTCCTGGCTCATGGAAAGAGAGCCCAGGTTCCTCTATAGGCTCATCTATTGCCATTTCCCTCTGCATGCTCTGCTCCAGCCCCAGCCCCATTAGCTGTGCTTAGTATGCACAGACAAACCTGCATACTAGCCCATCTTTCAGCAGTGCCACCCCTTCCTCTTCACCTGGCTAACTTTTACTTATTCTTAAGGTCTCCACACAGATAGCACTTTACTCTGTAAGGCTTGCCTGAAGTCATCTGGATGTTAGAGACCTTCTTCATGTGCTTTCATAGCATCTTAATCCTCTGTCCTAGAATTGTATAGAAGAAGCACAGGTGGAATAACATGCTAAAGGCAGGACTTGAGTCAGACTGCCTGGGTTGAAATCCAAGCTCTGCTAATTACTGGGTCTGTAAACTTGGGCACATTTCACTTAACTACTCTATACTTCAAGTTTATCATCTGTAAAATGGAAATGGGCATAGTATTTTTATCACATTTAGGCTTTATAAGGAATAAATGAAGCATTTAGAGGATTTAAAATGATGCTGAAATATAAAATATGTACATTTTCTTGTATATACCTTTGATTTTATTGTTTTTATAATTTTCTTTTTTTACTCTATGGAACAAGGTTTTCATAATAATATGTTGGTACTATGTCAATTTTTCTTAGTATTATATACCTCAAAATTTCTGCAGTGAGTGCAGATGGCTAATGACTTCCACAGAGGTTGGAACCTAATTCCATTGCTAGCAGAGTACAAATATAGGTTCTACCAAAGGAAGTATTCTGTCTAGACTGTGCTGTGCAAAGGAGCTGGAAGTTCTTGGGTATTGGCAGCTGTGGAAGCAGCTGATTAGGGCTCCTGCAGAATGGGCCTGCAGAAGTTGAAGATAAAAACAGACTGCAAGCCAAAGGTGGTCACATCAGTGCAGTTTCCTGCAATGCTGGGTGGTCACTCTCTCGTCCAGCGAGGAGGTCCATGGAACAGGGTAGAGGAGAGTGTGGCCGTGGAGTCTCTAATCAAGATCTCTGGAGACTGGGTAGGAAGCAGGTCTGATTCTATTGCGCAGTTACTATGTATATATATTCAGGCAGTAGCTAAGCAGATTATAGGCAGCCATCAATACAATTTCTGGCCAACTGTCCTTGCAGCAACTAATCAAGGAGCAGACCATGGAGCAAACACAGGGACTGCAGCACACAGCCTCATGCCCTGACACAGCCTCATGCCCAGGCCTGTACCTACAGGGTAAGTGGTTTGAAGCTCACGCCCAGCACAGGGGAGTGGTTTGCCACTCAGACACCCTTAACGTAAGTCATGCATGCAGTATTCCATGCACTTGTCCCGATACAATGGTGTTAGTAGCCTCCTAAAATTCCAGATTTCTGTAGGACACACTTGTTACTCCTGTACCCCACAGTCCTCACAAAATTTTTAAAATCCATTGGAAATCTAAAATACCTAGAGTAGTGTCTGCTTTCCTTACCGAACAGTAAGGAAGTACAGTATTGTCGGAAATCACATAGATGTAGATTAGAAATTTAGAAAAAGGAAAATGAAGATAATACATTCTTTGTCAATATAGGAACTATATGTTATTTTCCTGTGCATTCATGATAGGCTAAAAATGTTTATTTATTCAACAGTATTTATTAAGAAGACATTTTTCCCAGGAGTTGAGGCATATGCCTATAATCCTAATGACTCAGAAGGCAGGAGGATCCCAAGTTCAAGGCTAGACTGGGAAATTTAGAAAGGACTGGGGATATAGCTCTATGGAAAAGTGCCCATGGTTCAATCTCCAGTACCAAAACAAACAATTAAACAAAAATAAATAAATAAATAAACAAGAAAGAAAATGTTCTGTATATTATTTTAGGCCATGAAACAATCATGTGAGTTTGTATATGTGTGTGTGTACATGCACACATGTAAAATTTTAATATGCTCTTGATTATATAAAACATCCAACATAGTTTTTTTTTCTCATATAATTGTAAGACCACTGTACACCTCCCATATGTCCCCTCCCTTATGTGGAGACACTCTATATTTCTCTTCATAAATGCCTGCTCCCTTTATTAACAAGATGGTTCTCTCCTTTATGTCATATTCCGGGAAAATGCAAGGCAGAAATTCCAACACTTCAACATAGGAAAATAAAAAAAAAAACCCAAGCAAAAAACTATATACTCTGAGAGAAGCTATAACTGAATACTGACCTGAGAATCAGGAATTGAATGATAATCCTATATCTACTTCTTTGAACCTTCACTAAGCAACTTCTCTGTACCCAACTTTCTTCATTTATAAAAAGGCAGGATTAGACTAAATTGTTTTGAATGTACACTTGGGCTCTGTACTACCATATGTGTGGCTTTGCCTTAATTTTCCCAAGACTAGGCATCACATGATAGCTCCATAGTATCATCAAGTACTAAGGATACTGCTCTTTTTTTAAAAAAAAAATATACATATTAATTATAGGTGGACACAATACTTTTATTTTATTTTTATGTGGTGCCAGGGATCGAGCCCAGTTCCTCACACATGCTAGGCACATGCTCTACTACTGAGCCATACCCCAGCCCCAGATACTGCTCTTTTTAAAATTATTTCCTTATTCTGTTTGTTAGGGATTTTTATTATAATGTGCCTTGGTGTGGATCTGTTGTGATTTTGTACATTTGGTGTCCTGTAAGCCTCTTGTATTTGATTTTCCAATTCATTCTTCCTGTTTGGAAAATTTTCTGATATTGTTTCATTGAATAGATTGTTCATTCCTTTGGTTTGGAACTCTATGCCTTCCTCTATCCCAATGATTTTCAAATTTGGTCTTTTTATGTTATCCCATAATTCTTGAATGTTCTGCTCATGGTTTGTTACCATCTTCACTGTGTGGTCAACATTCTTTTCAAGATTATATATTTTGTCTTCATTGTCTGAGGTCCTGTCTTCCAAGTGATCTAATCTGTTGGTGATGCTTTTTATTGATCTTTTAATTTGGTTTATTGTTTTTTTCATTTCAAGGATTTCTGTTTTTTTTTCCCAGAACTGCTATCTTCTTATTGAAGTAATCTTTTGCTTCCTATATTTGCTTATGTAGCTCTTTGTCTAAATTATCTTTTGCTGCCTGCATTTTCTCTATTGTTCTTAAATTCACAGAACATTTTAATTATATACATCCTGAACTCTTTCTCTGACATTTCTTCTGTTGTGCTGGCCATGGATTCTAATAATGTAATATCTTTGTTTGTTGGGGGCACTTTCTTTCCTTGTTTTTTCATGTTGTTTGTGTTTCTTCCCTTCTAGCACTGCAGAACTGAGGCATCACAGTTTTTACCCTATAGGCTTATAGTGTCCCTGCAGGTTCCCAATACCTCTCCTTTAAGGGAGAGAACAATGTGAACAGATCCTAATACAAACAATATACAACCTTAAACCAAATATCTGCTATTAAGACATTTAATAGCAGATATTAAACCAGTTTGTCACAATATACAGAAATGGTGAGTTCAATTATTATCTACAATATAAACAGTAGGTTTGCAAAAAGAGTCTACAGTTTCTGATGGTGGACAAAGAAGCAGGGGTGAGGTGTAGGATGAGATGTTGAGGGGGTAGGAAATGAGGCTATAGAGTTATTAGATCTTAGGAAGCATAAAGGAAGAATCTAAAGAAGTTGGTTAGTAGCAGGAGAAGAGAAAGTGATTTGGGGGGAGACAAGTAAGTGGGAAGACAATAGAGTACAAAAAACAAACATAAATATTAAGAGACATAAAAATGTAAAAATAGGAGATAAAAGAACATACTACACATCTATATTATACTATTCAGACATTCCGGTCCTCAGTAGCCTCATTCATGAAAAGTACTTGGTTTCACAAACCTTGGGGATATAAAAGCAGGAAAAGAGAGAGAGAGGAAAAAAATCTCGAAGGAAGATACAAGGATTATTTTTGTTGGAGATCAGTATCTTTCCCTTCTCATTCAATAGTTGGGCTTGTCTGTTGTTTGTTGGTATCTCTACCCTCAGGATGGTGAGGGTTATTATGGTGAGAGTGTTGGTCTTGGGTGCAGGGCACCTGGAGGTGGGGTTTAGAACTTGCCAGTCCCCAGTGGGAGATTGCACCCCAGTGATCTCCTGTGGGGCTCACTTGTGGGATGTGGGTGCCTGGTCTTATTTCCTTGTATTGCCTGTAGACCTCACAATTCCTGGTCTCTAACTTAGTCTCTAAACTGTATCTCACTCACCCCCTCCCTTTCTACTTCCCAATCAGGAACCTTTCTCTCCAGAGGTCTTGTGGGCTGCACTCTGGGGGCTACACACCTGTCAGCAAGAGCTGTTTTATACTGGGCAGTTCAGGACCTGGTTTTGCAAGCTATGGATAGGCTGTGTAACTGCAAGCACTCTGCTGGGTTAGTGGTTGCGGGGAGAAGGGGGGGCGTTGGGAATCTTTGGTACCTTGATAGTGCTTCTAAGCCCTAGCCAGTGTTCCAAGCTGGGAATTACCCCAACTAAGGATGGCGACAAAGGTGTCCCAAGATGGAGGCAGCTGCTTTCAGTGATGGGATGTTGGATCAGGTGGGGCTGGGTCATGGCATTGAGTGGTGTGTTCAGAGATGCAGCTCTGTGGCATGCAGAATTGTGGCTGTCAGCTGTCTCTGGATCCAGTATGGTGTCCTCAGGTGCAGGCTACTGTATATAGGGGACTATTGCAGTGATTGCAGTGTCCCAAGATGGAGGTAACTGAGGGAGCCCCACATTGGTAGATGGGCGTCCACACAGGAGTGTTGGCTGGAGTTCCTGTGCAAGTGAGCAGCCAGGAGTTCTGCATGGGTGCAAATGCCAGTGGTCCTACTTGGGCACACAGAGGTCCTGTGTGGACAAGTAGCCAGGAGTTCTACACTGATGCTGAGGCCTGGAGACCTGTGCAGCACATTGGCTGTGATTCCTGTGTGGGAACAGCTGTCAGGGGTCCTCTAATCACTAGTTGAATCCCAGGTCCTGGAGTGACACAGAATGCAGCCTCCCACTAGCCCGCCATCTTGAATCCAGACAGGATCCTGCTAATTTTATCTGCCAATATCCTCAAAGATGCCATATCCTAGGTAGAAGGAAGATAAAAGAAAAAAAAAGGAAGAAATGGAGAAATAGAGATGGATATTGGCTAAGTTTACTGCATTGAGCTAATAATCTTATTCTTCATATATTTATTCATTCAACTAGAAATACTCTTGCAGGACCTTCTGCATGTCAGACATTCTCTTTAGCTACTGGGCATTCAGTGGGAAACTGTTTTAGTTCACTTTGTGTTGCTGTGACCAAAATACCCAGCAGGAAAAACGTAGAAGAGGAAAAGCTTATTTTGGCTCATGGTTTCAGAGGTTCAGTGCATGGCTGGAAAACTCCATTGCTCTGGGGCAGAGGTGATGCAGAACTTCATGGCAGAGCGCCTGTCAGAGAAAAGCAGCTCAGGACATGACACATAGGAATCAGAGCTCTGCTAACAGGGACAAACTATAAACCCCAAAGTCAAACCTTCAAGGATTTCCAACTAAATTCTACCTTCCTACAGTTATTATCTAGTTAATCGATATCAGTAGATTAATCTAACAATTAGGTTATCACTCTCTTATTCATCATTTCACCTCTGAACATTCTTATATTGTCTCACATATGAGCTTTTGGAGGACACCTCATATCCAAACCATAACAGAAGCACACAATATATTGCCCTTTCCTTCATAGAGCTTAGTAGAAACTACTAGAATGAGTAAGGAAGCTGTATATAAAAAACAATCACAAAAATAAATATATAATTTCACCTTAGAATATATGTTCAGCTGAAAAGAGGCAACAAATTATAAAATTTTGATTACAAAGTTAAAAGCCACAAGAGAAAGTAATATTTAAGACAGAGTTAGCATAAAACGTGGGTGGATAAGAAGAGTCTTGGAATAGAAAGAATGGTGTGGTCAAAGGCTTAAGCTCCAGAAACTCCAAAATGTCAAATGTAGCTGGAAGTGTTGATTGAAGGGAACACATTGGTTGAGATAGAATTGACCAGGCAAACAGGGGCCAGAGTATACAGGACAAGACAGGAGAGTGGGACATTCCAGGCAAAGGGAACTGCAGCACTGACATATGGAGGTATCAGCTTTAACAGTTTGTTCAGTACCAATGATTAATAAAGGCAGAGATGAGGGGAGCCTGGGGTTGTGACTCCATCAGAAGGCTAGATCCAATTAAAGGGTATTATGGTCCTGCTAAGAAAATCAGATTTATTGAAATTGATGGTTGATGAAGCATTGGAGGGTTGTAAAGGAAAGAGTGGGTGTGTGACGGGCAATAGATACAGGCAGTTTGACCAGATAAGGGCTGTAGGGAGCTCTAGCAGGTAACTGTAGGGAGGGTGGACTTAAAGGAAGAAATGCAAGTTGGGGACATAAAAGAGACAATGGAAAAAGCCTAGGTAAGTGATAATAAATGCTCAGATTTTATAGATCAACATTTTTTTTTCTGAAGTCAAGGAACCAGGACAGAATTAATACAGCTGAGTACAAAGTACAAGGTAATTGTAGTAACAATGCCTGTCTTTAGTGCAGTTCTGGTCTGGGCTATGGTTTTGAGTTCTTACCTTAAATTAGTTCATTCTTTGTACAACTGTACAACTTATTATGTTTTTATACTTCTCATATTTTACCATTTTATAGAGCAAACATATAAAGATTATCATGATTTTTTTGTTTTACCTTTTGTTTTGTCTGAGTTGACACATAATAATTGTATGCATTTATGGGATGTGGTGTGATAATTTGACACATGTACACAATGTGCAGTGATTAAATCAGGGTGATTAGCATTTCTTTCTCCTTTAACATGTATACTCATTGTGTTGGGATACTTCACACTCCTCTCTTGTGTGTGTGTGTGTGTGTGTGTGTGTGTGTGTGTGTGTGTGTATGTTTTAAAGATATATATGAATTGTTATGAGCTATAGTCACCCTGCTGTGCTGTAGAACAGTAGAACTTATTTCTGTCATTGAACTGTATTTTGGTACCTGTTCCTCAACCTTTCTCTATCCCCCTCACCTTTCTGTTCTCTAGTGACCACTATTTTACTTTCTACTTCTATGAGGAAAACATTTTTAGCTTCTACATATGAATGAGAACATGTTATTTGTTTTTATGTGCCTGGCTTATTTCATTTAACACTTCCATTCAAGTAGCTACAAATAGCAGGATTTCATTCTTTTTTATGTCTGCATAAAACTCCATGGTGTGTGTGTGTGTTTGTGTATGAGTATATGTGTGTGTGTGTATATATGTGTGCATGTATATATATCACATTTGCTTTATCTGTTCCATCATTGGACACCTTGGTTGATTTCCTATATTGACTGCTGTAAACAGAGCTGCAGTAAATATAACTCTCAACTATATCTCTGATATTCCTTTGGATAAGATTCATTTGATTAATAAAGAGGGGAACCAATTGCCTTTCAACATGATTTCTTAGGGTGTATATTCATGAAGTGGTAGGCTCCATAAGAGGCCAGACTTATTTTATTTTATTTTTTACAAGATTTGGTTTGGGCCTCCTGACCCTTGGAATTGTAAACACATCCCTCCAATATTAACTGAGAATTCCATTGTGACATATACAGGAGGCAGTCATAAAGTGAGTCCAACTTGTCTCTCAAAGTGACAAAAGAGACTTAATTATTTTCTCTTCTACTTTTCTATTATACTTGTGTGCAATCTTTGTGCTTCTTTTACACATGTGTAAATCTGTATTGTATATTCTCCAAGGCTCTCTCCCTCTCTTCTTTTTTTTTTCTGGTATGGAGGAATCTTTGTTGTCAACATTGTTTAATTTCCCAGTATTAGGCACAGAGAGGTTAAATACCTTATGTAAAATCACAAGGCAAGTTAGTGGTAGAGCCAGGAATTTATAAAATTAATAAAGGATTATAATGTTAAATTTTAGGTGTACTTGACTGGCTATAACATCATTTTTCTGATCAAACACTAAGTATTGCTCTGAAGAAGTTGGTAGATATAGTTAACACCTATCATCAAGATTGAGGAACAGGTACCAAAATACAGTTCAATGAGAGAAGTAAATTCTAATGTTCTACAGCACAGAAGGGTGACTACTCAAAACAATTATATATATATATATATATATAAAATCTTTAAAACATATATATTCAAGAGAGGAGTGTGAAGCATCCCAACACAATGAGTATACATGTTAAAGGAGAAAAAAATGCTAACCACCTTTGATGGTTTTAATCTTTGATTACTCTTGATATTATAGTTTGGATTCCTTTAATCATTTGTGACCTGTGGAGTAAAAACTGAGCTGTCCTGGAGAAGAAAGAACTCTGCCTCAAAAACAAAACAACCCCCCAAAAACCCAGTGTCAGTTCTAGCCTGAATGTCGTACCCTATATATTTCAGATCTGCCATTCCCCCAAATGCATGAACCTTAAAGCCTATGTCTCTATCCTGAGTGACATGTGTGAATGTTCAGATTCTCTATTGGCCCTGTTTCTCTGGAGAACTCAACTGATACAGACATTTTCAGGTGCTTTTTACTGTTCACTGAAGGAAGAAATGAATGGTGCTTTGGAAAAATTTTACTAATACAAAACTACAAATCACCTAGTGCCTTGTAAACATAATCCATTTAATAAGTACAGTTTGATGAAATATAAATGTTTCTGTATTAAGAAAACACATTTTTTTACTATTAGTTGAATGAAATCCTTGAAAATAAGAGAAAGGAAAAGGCTTTAATGCAAAGGAGGAAATGACTTCAATTATCATGAAGTCATTACACTTTTAGAGAATTTTCTGTACCTACTTTCTTGTTCTCTATGAGTAAAGGAATTGCAATGTTTGGTGACCTAGGTGATTAAAAATTTAAAACTAATCATAATATTATAGTTTAAACTAGGAAATAAATTATTTTCAGTAGGAGAAAGAAACAGCTAACCTACTTTTCTGGGGAGAGGTGGAAGAAAAGTAAGATTTTTTAAAAGCAATAAAATTTTCATAGAATTCTGTCAAATTTTCAAGAAATTACTGGTTTTCAAAGAAAGGAACTTTTTCTCAATGTTTACAAAACTAAAATGTCTTTTATTAGAGGTCCCCCCCCACTAAGGAACTTTCTAATAGCTCTAATTACAGTTTATCACTTTACTGTGGGAATTTTTTAAATGGGACAAAGGAATTATAAAGGGTTATGCCATAAATGAAAAAATATGCTATTTATAAACTTAAAGAATGTTTTATTTTTAAAAAGTTAGTGTGATGCAGTAGTACTGCTACTTTTGGTCTCTAGGGCCCCTTATTAAATTCAGAATTAAACCTGTCACTTCTTTATAATTATATTTTAAATATGGAGCTGCTCCATCACCAGGTTCAGCAGGAAATTCCATTTTGGAAAACCACAATACAGTTGGTTGAATATAAGAAATTTCCTACAATTCATCCTGTCTTATGATTTGGATATGTAGTGTCCCCCAAAATAGCATATATAAGACAATGTGAGAATGTTCAGAGGTGAATTGATTAGGTTATGAGAGGTGTGCCCTAATCAGTGGCTTAATCCATTGATATGGATTAACTAGGTGATAACTGTAAGCAAGTGGGACATGGCTACAGGAGATAAGTCACTAGGGGCATGTCTTTGGGGCCCCTTTGTCCGCAGTGAGTGCACTCTTTCTTCCTGCTTCCTGGTGGCCATGTCTTGAGCTGCTATCCTCCTCCGCACAACTTCTGCCATGATGTTCTTCCTCACCTCAAGCCCAGAGCAACAAAGTCAGCTATCTATGGATTGAGATCTCTGAAACTGTAAATCCCAAATAAACTTTACATTCTCTACATTGTTCATGTCAGGTCTTTTGGCTACAGTGATGAAACACTAATTAAAACACACTGATATTGGTTTTGAAATAATCTCAGGAAACTCCCTGACTGACATGGACCAATGTTTGTAGTTTTCCATGGCTACTAGTATCCCTGATTTGAAATTAGAACTGAGGCTTTTAGCTATTAAAAAGAACAATACTGGTACAGATGACTGTAAGAAATTGTACTGATTTTTAGATCAATTTTGTGCATAACATCAATGCATGCATAAGTTCCTTTCACTCTACTTTTGAAAACTGCAATTCTTCCAGTGTTTTTCATAAAATAGCATATTTCTTTTTAAAAGGAGTATTAAGATATAAGACTTAATTTACTTTATTTTTATTTTTTTGATTCTTTTTTGGTACCAGGGATTAATGCTAGGGCACTTAACCACTGAGCCACATCCTCACCCCTTTTTTAAAAATTTTATTTAGAGATAGGGTTTCACTGAGTTGCTTAGTACCTCACTAAGTTGCTGGGGCTGGTTTTGAACTCACAATCTTCCTGCCTCAGCCTCTCAAGCTACTCAGATTATAGGCATGCATACTGTGCCTAACTATGACTTAATTTATTAAAGCTGTCTCTTATTGTGCTTCTTGACAGTAATATTTTTGCTACTGTAAACTGAATTTTCTATTTGTCAAAATTTATTTAGGGTGGTTTTCAAATCAAAATCACCTTCTCTCTTTCTGTCTTTACATACACACACACACACACACACACACACACACAGCCAAACTGTCAAACTCTACTGGGAAGTCACGAAGTGTTATAGGAGAACTTGGACTCATGTCCTAGATCTATCACTTACTATGGATGTGAGCTTAAAAATCTCTTGATCTTTCATCCTCAGTTTCCATTACTGCAATAGGAGAATAATAATAACACATGATGAGTAAGAATTGATTTGGTAGCTATTAAAAGTGATTTCTTTGGATTTAGTAGAGTAGAAAAGCAGACAGTAGGGAAATAGGCATTTATGACAATCACTGACAATAGCTCTTCAAGAATACTGAACAACTTCTTGGTTTGAAGCATTGTACTTGGTGACAAGAGTGTTACAAATTCAAGAAATGAGCCCTCTGCACTTTAAGCAATATGCTTGCTTCTCATTTATTCAGGGATTCATAAGCACATTGTGACCTAAAATGCAGATGTACGAGTTTCATGGGCACTCTTCAAGGCCCTTCAGGTCCTGTGATACTAAGAAGGCTAAAAGGTGTGTCTTAAGTGTATGGTGGCTGTAGTGGGAGGGACATCAAATGCACAGGCAGACAGTGATTTTTTTTTCTCTGCAGAATTTCATAACAAGTTGTTTGCATTAATAAAACTCTTAGCAATAAACTGATGCAAGATCAAAGTGATTACTTATTTTGAGGGGAAGAAAGCTGGGGATCTTGTAAAACACTTTTTTCTTCTAAACACTTCTTATTGTCTAGGCAAGTTTTTATGGAAAGGTTACTGCCTAGTTAGAAGCTGAAAGAGATAAGAGGAATATAAGATTAATTATTACTTTGTGTAAGGAATAAAAGCAACTTAATTCTCCTGTTCCTTTTCTTTTACTGTCCCATAATAAAGAGTCATGTGTCTTCTATCTACAGAGAGCCAAAGCCTGAGTCAAACAGACCTCAAATAGCCTCAGAAACCACTGAATCAAGTTATTCTCCAGTACCACCACAAGTTTGTACTGTTGGAAAACAACAGAGCACTTTGCTCTGAATTATAATTCTTTTTTTTTTTATGTTGCAAGGTTACTTACTATTCTTGAAAAGACAGATGGGAACAAATGATAGTCCCTGTCTAAATATCTATCCTGCTAAAGATATATTCATTAATCTATTGAAATAAAAGAATTTGGCTACAGTTTTCGTACAAGATATATTGTGATCATACAATATATCTTGTATTGTGTTGAAGTAAATATATATATTGTATAGTGTTGAAGTAAATATATATATATATTTCTCACATTTAATATATCAGTTACCTCCAGTGGAATGATTTTCATCTAAAGTTGATATTTTTGAGGTCATTGGAGTAGTATATACATTCTGAAACTATAATATTAAGGTACATACGAGTGGTATCAGTTTTGCATAACATCATAATGCTAGGCCACACATCTGCAAAGAAAACTATATTGCCCTACTTAAGTAAAATGTAATATAAGTTTATTGACTTGTATTTATAAATTTCCCTAACCTGTACATACCAGTATACATAATTTTTTTGTATCTGGGTAGGGGACATTCTTGTTGGGGTTTTTAGCCCCCCTGTTCCCTCTTGACCTGCAGGAGAGATAGGGAGAGCACGCCCCGACCAGGAGGAGCCAAGAAAGGAAAGGCCAATTGACTGCCTGCACCCAGCCCTCCCACACTGGAGGACAATCAGAGGCATCAGGGAGACCAGTCAAAGCAGGATCTCAGTGTATTGAAAAAACACACACAGCTAATATAATGTACAGTAGCCAATCAGAATAAAGGTCAGCAGGGTGGGGAGAGTTCACCTGTACACCCATCCTACAGGCAGTAATAGGAGACACAAGAGTTCTGAGCCTATCCTAGAGGTGGTCTGATTTTTCCTCACAACTTAGGCAATGCCTTCTGGCTGATCCCTAGGTGCTATTTAGCCACATGTGGCCCCAGGACCAGGAAGTGGGTAGCAAGTTAGGTTTCCTCTTTTCTGATGCAACATGCCCCACATGTTGCATGCCCTACATCAAGTTAGGTTTCCTCCTTTCTGATGCAACATGCCTCACATGTTACATCATACCCTACAGTTCTGAGTATCTTATTGAGTCAGTAGAAGAGTAAAGAAAGTTGTAAAGCATACCATGAGTGGAATATGGAGAAGTAGAAAGAAACTAGACGATACAGGCCTTGGAGAACATCGTAATCAGTTTACTCTTAAGAACAATCTGGAAATCATAGAAATGTTTTAGGCTAAGAATGTGAAGGATCTAAGACTCTACCCTACTAGATAATATAATACTACAGATCCAAGTTTTCTGGAAGAAGACATGAGGCCCATGGATCAGAGAAGGGCAACATTGTTCCTTATTCAAGATCATGCAGCATGAGCATCAGCATATCTGTGCCACTCTCTTTGCCCCTAACTCCCACAATTTGAATAGGCCCAGATGGACATGTGCACCTTCACTTTCTTACATGAGAGAAGACTTGAGTTTGAGAAGCCCAAATATTTTATGAACAATAAACTTGTAAAAGAGGCTTTACTTTTCTGGAAAACAAACCATTCTGGCCTTTTGTTCTGGAAAAAAACATTATCTCTTATCTTTCAAAATTGTTAGCTCTTTGCTCTGGACTATTGTACCATATTTATGTTCCAAGGCTGTTTACTATTTAAATGTACTTGAAAAGATAGATAAATGACAGTCTCTGCTTACAGTGTAAATAAATGTGAAATACCCATGAAGAATTATTTCCCCAAATATCCACTTCTTGTTTCCATATTGCTCACTTGTGCAGAATTTTCTTATGTTGGGTAGTCTGTTCAATCTGACCAACCAAAGGGGAACCAAATATATTTCATATTTCTCATAAAACAGCAGAACTCCAATCAGTAAAAAGAGTCCTGCATACTATACAGACTAGAACCACCCCTTCAGTGCTCCTGACATAACCAACTGAATAAACCATGTAATCGAGAGGGTATGTTGTGGAAAGTCAGGTGGTTCTTTTTTTTAAGCTTCTGTGTTAACTTTATATGCTTGGCTCTAGGCATTAATCCAAATATAGGAGAAATATTTGTGATTTTACAGTCTATCTTGTCCTGCAAGGAAGGAGTAGAAGGCAATTCCCTCATCCATGACCACCCTGGTTGTGAATTAAATCTGACCCGAATGTCTCCTAGGGCCAAAGTGATGACAATGGTCACTTCCTGTCAAGCCAAGGACAAATTTTATGTCACCTTTTGTAATTGTCTGATCACATTGTAGGGATAACTGCCTACAGGTTGTGTATAAATAACAAGTCAGTGATTACTCCAGGAAGCCTCTTCAGGTAAGCATGTCTCCATAGTCATTTGAAGCCTACATAATCTACCTATTTCTTTAAATCCTTGAAGATCTCTTACTTCAACCTTAAGATACAAGTTAACTTTTTTTTTTCTTTGAAGGAGAGAAACACTCATTACTTAATTCATAAAAAGAACATTCTGGCAATGTGTGGAGAATGGGTTGGGGATGAGTATGTGTAGAGACATGGAGCCAGCTAGGAAGATTTTCCTGGCTAGAGATAATGCTGGTTTGTGCTAGGAAAGGTGTTTGTGTGTAGATGGAGAAGAGTGGACAGTTCTAGATAAATTCTTAAGGAACAGCTGGTAGGATTTGCTGATGGGCAAGATGTAGTGTTGCGGGGCAGGTAGCTCAGAAAATACACCAAGTCTCAGTTTTGTCCAAATGGAAGAGTCTTTATTTGTCAGCCAGCCACTGACTGCCCCCTGCAGGACCCATAACTGTTTCTTTGGAAGCAACAGCCCTGAGCCTGAGCATTTTAGGATATTTAAAGGCAAAAACTGCAAAAACCACATCCAGGTTGAGGTAGTTGCAAGCAAGTAGGTACAGAAGCTGAATTGGGCAGTTAGCAAGACAATGCAGTGGGTACATTGTATTGGGACTTTCCAGGTTGGCGCAGCAGCAAGCAAACAGAAGGGAAGTGGGTCAAAATGACCCTAAATCAGTACAAGTTAGAGAATGGTTACTAAGGTCTAGACAATCAATATCTCTGACAAGGTACATTGCCCAAGAAAAATGGAAACCAAAGAGAACAATTTTACATTGTATAAGAATTGCTATTTTGTGTTGCCAATTGTGCTGTACTAGGTAACTATTAATGGGTTCAGAGGCTGGGCTTTCCCATGGGAGAAGCATTTCTTACATGATATGGAGTCTCAGGGTAAAATGGAGTCTATTTGGTCATTGCCCATATAGCCTGGCCCATAACAGTAGTACATGAGAGAACAAAAGGAACCATGGGTGACTCCTAAATTTATGGTGTTAGCATCTTATCTTATTTCCTGAGATGTGGGAGGAGAAGTTAGGAGGTAACCAAAAGCCTTGTTTTGAACACAGCTTTTAATAATGCCTACCACAGATCAAATCTAGCTTGCTCAACCCTAGGACATTCCAAAAAGATTGCATTTGGAGCTTTCAAAGCAAATGCAATATGAAGGTTCTTTTATTGTGTTAGCCAAATGAAACTAACAAACATGAAAAGCCTAAAGAGAATCCTCTTTCTCTGTTCCCCACAAAAAATGGGGATCCTCTTTCTGTCCCCCTCCCTAAATATACAGGACACATGGACTCAAATGCATGTCATCACTTTATTCTAATCTGAAACTGGTAACCCTTCTGCCATTGCCCAGTAATGACTCTCACCTTCCTTTGCCTTGCTTTTCAAGGGTGGCATGATTTACTGGTTGGTTGGACTTATTGGGACACTCCAATCATTATGGATACCCTAACTCTCAGTAATTGTTGAATGAGCTATAAATTCACAGCAATCAAATTCATTTGTTCTGTGGACAAGTTGACTTAATGGCCAGAAGTGCAAATCATAATTGCCAAGATCAAGCTATTTCCTGAAGTTATTGAGAATAAATCTGTATAATAAGTGTATTAGAAGAGAAAGAGGAGATTATACTTATAAAAATGGTAAGGTCTGGGGTTTTTCTGTGTTTTCAAGTATTCTGTGGTCAATACATTCTTTTCATAATAGCACATTATATAAAATTGTGAAATATGTATACCCACACAAAACATATGCACATGTGCACGTGAATGCGCACACACACACACACACACACACATACACAATTTTGGAGGATGGCTCCATTTTTTAAATAAGCTTAACTAAGGACTAGAGAAATTGGGAATGGTTAGGCCAAGGACTTTGACTTTTCATTTCACATATTTTGATATTTTGATTATTTTCATCATGAACATTTGTTAAATGAAATTAAACAGTCTCAAATTTATAACATGGAGTTAAAAGTCTTAAAAAAGGGAAAAATGTAAATATTATCAATTCACACAGATGTGCAGGGTGTGCAAAATGCAAATCAGGGGACATCTTTTGTATTACATGAATAAAGCCTTCTGAAATTGTACAGTGACCAACCACAAAACTACACAGCTCATGGGGCCCTTAGTCTTCTGTCTCTAAGCAGGTGATTTGTGTTGAACTGAAATCAAATATATGTGGTGAAGAGAAAACATGTTGATTGGTTCTTAAAGAAAAAAATTAACTTGAATGAGCTTCATATTCCTTTAAAAGCTCTTTGTAGCCCAAGAAAACTGTTGCAATTCAAAAATTTCACTTTTAAAGTTTATATAACCATAATATGTAGAACAAATACTGTGTTAGGTTCTTTGCTTCATAGACGTTACTTATTAGAAATTGGAGAGGAAAACCTTCAAAACCATTGACCTTAGTGGTTGACACTGGGGAAGGACAACAAGGGGCACTGCCTATCAGCCTGTCTTGGGGGAGTGTTGCAAACTGGCACATGCCTGTCCATCTGCCCTTTCACCCCCTTTTCTCTTCCTCATCTCTCAGTCTGAGATTCAGATGCCTTAGGGCATATTCAGAATCTGAGGTGGGCACCTGCATAATGGACATGTGTGTCTGTATCTGAGAAATAAGGAAGACATAGAAGGTGTGTGTAGTTTGAAAACTTTGGTGATTTTGACCCCTTTTCCCCCACACTCCATTCCTTGCTCTCACTCACCCCTACTGAAAGCAAAAGATGTGCCATGTTTAAAATGGATTAATTAGCCAACGATAAGGCCACTGAGTTAGAAAAGGATAATGTTGGAATTTGGATCCATAGCCCCTGATTGTTTGGATTACTTCACATTTTAGTTCACTTTTAAAATAAATTTCATTAAACTCTGAATTTTCTACCTGTGTTCAACACCAATCATAATATACTTCATTATAAAACAAAAAGATAAAACCTTGCTAATGGCATTTGACTGATAGCTCCCATTAAGATTACTTGATTTGAACAAGATTGGCCTTGAAATTTTCTATGAATAAAATGGTTGCATAGCTCTTTTACTTTAGCAAAGGTTCTTTGTATTTTAAAAAGCATGTAGTTAACTTCAAGAACACATGCTAAGAAAATGGCATAGAACAAACATACAATTTAGGATTAAATTATATATTTATCATCACTGTGTAATCTTATCTGAGGATTGGTATCTAGAGGCAGTAGGATAATGGTTTGTTATAGAACAGATATTGTCATGCTGTATAAAAATAAAACTTAGGCTAATGTTGAGATATAAGGGGAAGTTAAATACTTTTAGCTTTCTTTTGTCTTTTTCATCTAAATTAACATTTTATAGAGCCGATGTTATGTTTCAAGTTGAATTTGGCAGTATATTCAGATCTTTAGAAAGTGCTTTATTTTGTCCCTTTGCATTCTTTGTAGTGATCCAAAGACTGGTAGATCATTACTTTATCACCAGCCCAGGGAATCAGTATAATGAGTTATGATGAGTTAGAAGTTAAAAAGAAAGAAAAAAGAGAAATAGGAACTGCATGAGAAGGAATGAGAAGTAGGAGAAAAGAAACAGGGAAGTGCATATAAGGTAGATCCAAAATTCAGGATCCAGGAAAAAAAAAAAATGGAATACAGGAAAAAAAAAACTAGGAAACACTTTGAAGTCAAGTTCCATTCTGTGACAAAGAGCTATGTGGAGATTAAAATATGTTTCTGAGCCATTTATCTTTTTCTAGTGTTAACAGAAGCTTGGATTACTGTGGCATCTAAACACAATTTCTGGAGAACAGCCTCCTTGTTATTAATATATCATCATCATTATCATCATCATCATATCTATCTGTTGTACTCCCTTTCTAATTCCTTATGCTGTGGAATCTGAAGGTGCTCTGTACAGGTACTTAAGTCTTTTGGAAGAACTGTTTGTAACATAAAAGCCTGTCCCCCTCACTCCTGAAAAAAAAAGAAAGAAAGAAAGCCTATTTTAAAAAAGCAGGAAAATAAGCATAATTTTAATTTCCACTTTAGTAGCCGGTGCTTAAGGTTTCCTTAAATAAGTGAGGCAACCGTAACAACACCATTTCTATATGAATGTTTATACTTTATGTCTGTATGGTTCAACTAAAATGCCTCTTCTTTATAAAAACTCTCCCTGATCTCCTTCCCGAGGTAATTTTACCCTATTCTACATTCATAGCGCCTTATCCTGATTATGGCACTCTCCACCATCATTATAGTTATGGGTTTGATGCATCTCTTCTATAACCATTCATATCCAATTTATTTTTATATAACTTAGAAGCGGTAGCTCTGTAGGAACTGAAAAATATTCATGAAATGAATAAATATCTAATTTCTTCCAGTGCAAGCCAGGGAGAATTTATTGGCATCTATTTAGAATGCCACTGCTCTTTATATAAATTTATCTTATGGTAAGCATAGGTACATTTTCTCCTTTTTATCTGTGTAAATGCACATGTGTATGTGACTTTTTAAAATATATTAGTTTAATTCATGAAAATTAAATCATTTACTCCCTTGCTTGCAGATAGTGTAACAAGATGATTAAGATCTGAGACTCTGGAGTAAAACAGAAGGATACAAGTCCCTACTCTGGCACTGTGGATTATGCATTTTCTAATTTGCAAAAAGGGTAAATATTTGTAATTACTTCATAACATTATTCTGAACAGCAAATGAGATGAATAATACTGAGCAAAATATCTGAACCTGTGAAATCATTCTCTGCTAATGTTAGCTATAATAGCATCTTTAGAGCTGCTCTGTGTTTAATTCCCACTTTTCTGGAAACTTCCTTTATGTTCCAACATATACAGTTATGTCCATGTTTGTTAAATGTAGTCTTAGCCTTTGGCCACAGTTAATTGGCTTAGAAATGTATATCATCCAAGGTTCTTCTTTTGAGAATTTGAGCCCAGGAGAATGATTTTTTGTTTCGTCAATTCAAGTGATAGCCCAATAACTTAGATGTGAGTGCTATTGTGTACAATCACACTTGTGGGTACAAAGAAATAAAAATTTAAGTCAATACAAAAATTGTACAGAAATGGATATAGCAATTTAATTTGTAGTCATCCCAAACTGGAAAAAACTAAAATGTTCCTCAATAAAGGTATTGTTAATCAAATTAACAATGACACACTCATAGCATAGGATGCTACTCAACACTGAAATGTCACAAAATAGTGATAAACACAACAACTTCAGTGGATCTCAAGGAAGTTCTGTGAGTAAAACAAGCCATTCTCAAAAGGGCACATACTGTGCAGTTCCCAACAGGACAAAATTATAGAGATGAGTAATAGATCTTAGGAATAGCAGAGGGAATGAGGTGTGTATGTGGGGGAACATTAGGGAAATTTTTCTGTATCTTGCTTTCATTTGTGGGTACCTGAACCCTCTACATGTGACAAAATGGCCTAGGACTGTAAGCACTCATTGTGCAATGTCATTTTTCTTGTTTTGGTATTATGCCATCAGTATGTAAATGTTTCTCAGCTCAGTATCAATTCTGTCTTTGGTAATAAGAGTTGCTGTCCTCTTCCTGGTATGGGGAAGAAATATGGAATAGGAGAGATAACTTCACAAAGGGAAATTTATTCTCTGCTTTTGGGAAAATTAGAGGAAAGCAGAGAATTCACTCTTCATCTGTTGATTCTTGATTGCTTTCAATTAAAAGGAATCTTTATGCAAAATGGTGTATTTTAAAGAGGCATAACTTGGTCTTTTTCACAGCTCTTCCCAGTTCAGGGTTCTGAGCTTGAAGCAGGCTGGAACAGGTGAGCTGAGTTTGGAATAATAAGACAATTGAATGGGAATATTATGATTTATTATTCAAGAGAAACTGGAAAAGCTAGAATATTGAGCATAAATTGTCAATGGAATGGGTTTAGTAAGGAATAAAAGGACGAAGTTGCTTCTCCTTGCTTCCAATCAATTAAACCATTTGTTTTGGGCGGCTTGGTAGATACAGGCACTATGGCATGATTAAGATTGTGGGCCAGCTAGGTGTAAATGATCCTTGTGGTCACCTGATAGAAAAGTGTGAGAGATGAGTATTCTAATACAATACACGGAGTCAAATGAGATGTAAAAGAAATGATGAAAAATTTCCTATGACGATGGGATGTAACATGTAGTGGGATCATAGTGTGAAATTACATTAAAGTGCCCCTACTTCTAGACAAAATGATTATAGCAATAGGTAAATTATATGGTGTTCATTTAGCCTCTAGCTAGAAGGTGGGAATTGTGTGTCTAGGTACAGGTAGAGGTCGTGGTGTGGGTGAATTGGTAGAGTTCTGTGGCAATTTGGGGAGCAGTGGAACAGTATGCCCCTCCAGACTCATTCAAGTCCAACATGTAACCTCAACCTAATGAAGTTTACTTTTCTTTGGCCAAAAACCAAACAAACCAACAACCCTCAAGAACTCAGTGAACCAAATAGAGCTTTAGGTAGGAATACAGAAGAAATGTCAAATTCTAACTTAGAAAATGAATAAACAGAACTGTGAACAAGGGGACTTGGAGTGGGCTGCCAGCATTTTACTAAACTAATGCATAGCTCCTGTTGCCATATGGACAGCAAGTTAAGTCCCACTGCCACCAAACAAAGGTGGCTCCATGTTGAGAATGATGACATCACACACATATTAAAAAGGTTTAAAAGGTTTATTACACGTGAGGCTTCTGGGGAGCAAGGCAGGCACCCAAACATGTCCCAAATAGCTTGAGTGAAGAGAAAAGCAAATGGCTTGGGCTTTTACTGGGGTGGCAAGAAGGGAAAGATTTTTGTGATTTGAATTTCCCCACCTGTACTAAAATAGGAAGCTCTGGCTCATATGTGGAAACTAAAAAAATGAAAAAGAAAGTCAACCACTAAATAGTGATTCCTAGGGTCTGGGAAGGGGGCGGTGATGGCAACGGTGGAAGAAGGGTGCACATTGTGCGCAGGAGTGGAAATGGCACAGAGGACCCAGTGATGTGTATGATTAATATGTTAATAAAAAACAGGAAAAAGAGGGAGCACTGGGCTTTCTTATCAGTTTGCCCAGAAGTGGGAGAATACCAGAGAAAAAACAAGGTTAGGACATGGAAACTGTTATCAGTCAAATATCAAAAGCGGAGTCAGCCTCATTAATACAATAAAAAACACCTGTCTCCTAAATTTATAGTCAGAGTTAACAATTTCACATTCAAGGAAATAGATCTGAGAGTATACAATGAAAAAAAGAAAGTGTGCAAGGTAAAAATTGTAGCCCCCAGAAAAAGCCTGGGAGCTCTTGGATGGATGGAAAGAAATTAAGGCTGAGGGCTGGTGTTTCAGACTGAAGAGACAAAATTTAAATATCAAAGCCTATCCCACATTAAAAAGATCTTTTCTATTATTATACACTTGTCTCTTAATTTTACATCTTCACCATTTAAAAAATGTCCTATTATTTCAATTAAGGAGTTTCCATATAGTAATATTTCTCATGATAAAGGGCTAGGGCAATTTCTAATCTCTCACTGCAGGGTTTACTATCCACATTGTTGCATCTCTCACTTTGAGTGCTTTTGTTTAGGGTATCACAGATGAAAGAAGTTGGAACTTTAAATTTACAAAGGTCTTATTTGTAATTTAAATCTGTGACTAAAGTAGGAGAAATAATGCAATTGGAAATAGATGATGGGTAACTAGAAGAACAAATGATAACTGAACATTTTAAAGGGAGATTTAGTGTATTTTCTGGTTGGTATTTTAAAAGGCATGTCAAAGGAATTTTAGATCATTTAGGATATTGTGTTTTAGGGCAGGTGAGAGAAAATCATAGCCCTAGGCCAAAACCAGGTTATTTTTATGCATATCAGGAGATAAGAATGGTTCTTAATATTTAAAATGATTATATTATCTAAGTACTTATCTAATATCTTTGATTTTGCTTCTTGTCCTACAAAACCTAAAATATTTACTATGTGTCCTGTAATAGAAATAAATTTTCTTAACCTAAGTTTAGGGAATAGATTCTATTCAAGGAACACAATGGGTTAAAGTTTTGGAAATAAGCAAAACTGTTTATTTGGATAATAAAATAACAAGGGGAAAAAACTGTTAAGGTAGAATGTGTGTTTAGGACCTCAACTTACAATACATGAAACAGTGTGAGTTTTCGAATGGGCCACACAGTGTCACGATTGGCTTTTAACTGTTCTGGTCAAGTCTGCAAGATTGTTGACAGTTTATTTGTTCACAGAAACAAGTCTTCCCGAGGAGGACTTGAATCCAAGAAGCAAGGAGTTCAGCAAAGTTATGTGAGCAGGAAGCTTCATAAAGGGCAGGGGAGCCACGTGATTGGCCTGAACTGAGTGGTAGATTGGTCCTAAGGATGAAGTTAGCATTAATCCTCCTGCATCTTGATCCACGTGTGAAGGTCATAAGCCAATCAAAAAGGATGGGCCAAAGGGTCCATTGCGGAAGGGGAAGCCAAAACAAGGATCTAACCACCTAAGGTACAGTAATATCTACTGTGTCTTCAACACATTGTAACTAAATTGTGTGTGTACCAGTCAGTGTACTGAGGGGCTTGTGCTGATTTTGGGTAAGCAGCATTCTGTCTGCTGCTCCAAAGTCCATTCCATGCTCATCATCAAGGGGAACTTGTGGTGGATCCCACCTAAGACTCATGTGTTCACCTCAGAATGCCTAGTAGTTGGTCAGATTGGCTCTACTTGGAGAATTCCCTCCATAGATTCAGGTTTCTTAGATGTAATTAGTTCTTTAGCAAGTTAAAACTTTTTGGCAGTGCAGAAATAGCCAGTGAGAGTCTGGTTGTTTTAAAACGAGAGATTATACCATATAATTCAGTAGTCAGATGCCAAAAGAAATGAAAAGTCAGAGGTAAGAAATGAACCCAAATATAAAGTTAAGGACTAGCATTGCTATCAATGAAAACTCGAACTTTACAAGAAGGGAACAATTTCTCAAATGCCATTTTCTGCAAAAAACAAATAGAATGAACTGGTGTTTTTCCTTCAAATAAGATAAATTTATCACATAAAACACATCTTTCTTTCATATATTTTTTTTGGTGTATTGTAGTTATATATAGTGGGATTTGTTGTTATATACTTGTACATACATACAATATAATAGTATAATCTGGCCAAAATCACCCCCCAGATTTCTGGGAGATTTTTCCAAAATCATTTTATGTTCACAGGTCATGGCTCCCAGAAAGACTGTTTTCTCTGCTTTTCTGCAGCTGAAACCACTGAATCTCTACCTCAGTTTGTGATTCTTCAGGGGTTGGATTTGGGCTAGTAAAACTTAGTTAGGGATAACTATTTTGGGGTCTAAAACAAAGTTTGTTTTCTAAATTTCATGCACATGGATTGTTGTTGTGGCAATATCCTCTTTGCTATTACCTTCTTTTTGTAAAAGTGAGTTTCTTGAGAGATGTGGCATTGAATTGATGCAAATTCTGGGGCCTAGTCCAGTCAAAGATAGTCTTTAGGTTACAGCTCTTCAAAGAATCCAACTCCATCAAGACTCAGAATCAAAATCTAAGGAGGATGAAGCATATATATTTGAACTTCACCTCACAAGGCCAAAAAAATTTGAATTGTCATTTTAATTCCTATGTATTTTTATATCTATGGACTTTAACTTGCAAATGAGTTTCACTTTTGAACTTCAAATTCCCTTGAGAATTTCATAGTGGGAATAGTTTACTAGCAAATTTGAGGCACATCTGTAATATGGGAATTTTATTTTTAGAGTCATTTAAATGTTTTCACTTGATTTCATTGAAGAATATTGAATAGATTATATTGGATAATATGGCTGTGATAATTTGAGATGAGATTCTCATCTCTCACCTGAGATTGAAGAGTGAACTTTTAGTCTTGGGCACGGAATGATTTAGAAGTTAACTATACTAATTTTCTATTCATAATCCATAAACAGAGGCCTCTGGGAAAAAATCTATGCAGCCTGCTAGTGGACTTTCAAAGTACTCAAAGGACCATTTTTAGTATTAGGTACAGCAGGCCTGTTTGGATTTTTTGTACATCTGACCCCTAAGGGAAAAGTTGTAGGTTCCATATATGACAGAATAGTTGAGACCAATGAGAAATAGAATACAAAACAGGGAGATGGGAGTAGGGAAATACTTCTTTCTGCCTTCCAAAGATGGTCGAATCTGATAGCTTTATGGACTCCTTCCACCCCCTTATTCTCTTTATCTTGAAACTCACATATGTGACAGGTGGATTTTGGAAGGAAATGCTGGTATGGATAGTCCAGACTCTTCTCCTTCTCTTCTTTAGGAGTTAGGCTGCCTTCAAATGGTGTATATTAGTCTGGTTTCTTGTATGCCCAATTTTTTCCAGGTATCTCATTTGAATAACTTCTGTGATTGGGAAGCAAAGCCCATCTAATTCTGAAATTCACTATTAGCAAACTGCCCACCAATAGCAGCCACATTATCCAACATCAGTCTTATCTGTAACAAAGGGAATATGTTAGGTTTTTTTAAATATATATTTTTAGTTGTAGGTGGACACAATACCTTTATTTTATTTATTTATTTTTATGTGGTGCTGAGGATCAAACCCAGTGCCTCATCCATGCTAGGCAAGCGCCCTGCCACTGAACTGCATCCCCAGCCCCCATGTTAGGTTTCTTTTTTAAAATAAATTTTTAGTTGTAGATAGACACAATACCTTTAATTATTTTTATGTGGTGCTAAGGATTGAACCCAGTGCCTCAAATGTGCTAGGCAAGCATTCTGCCACTGAGCCATAACCCCAGCCCCCACATGTTAATTTTTTTTAAATGGATAGTTCTTTTACTTTATGTTTCTTCAGCACTTGGGTAGAAAAAAAGAGTGTTATTCATTGGATCCTTTCAGAGATGCCAAAACTCACTGTGGCATAGCTGCTTTTAATTACATACTTTCTGCCTCACTTTTACTTGCTATTGCTTATACCTTTAAATAGGAATGTGTCATACCATAAATATTTGATCAATATATAATTTTGAACTGTGTCTACCTGGAAAAATTTGCCACATATTTGACTTTCTATTTTTTTAAAAAAATTCAAAGGAAAATTAGTTTGTACATTCTAGTTCTTTATTTCTTCATAGCTTCCAATTTCTATTTCTTTTTTATCCACAACAATGACACTATGTGTTACTATTCTTATTATAAATTTCAATGATTTGTCTTTCATTTTAAACAAGAGTAACAAAATTATCTTGCCAGATTTTTAAACAGCACTTAAATGTCATGTTGCAAATTGGAAAATATAATTTTGTTCAGACCCTTTAAACTGGTCATTTTATACACCTAGCAGACATACTTTTGATCCTTGGTTCTAACAGAAATGTAAGTTTCTCAAATCTTCCCCAATGTCCTGTATTTCTTGTTCCTAATTCTACCTCTTTGTACGGCTCTCACTCCTGAAACTTCTTACTCCACTCTTAGGAATGTCTAGGGCAAAGAAATCCCCTAGATTCTCTTAGTCATTAAATGCTACAGGAATATTAAAGATGCTCTACATTATTGATAATCAAATGAATAAAAGTTAAAATAAAGGATTGTCATTTACAATACTAGACATGGAGAATTTAAAGACCTAGCTACTGCTGAATATTGGTAAGAACAGGAACTCTTTTACCCTGCAGGGAGGAGTGTAGGGACCTGATCTACACAGCAGCCTAGTAATATGTAATCAATGCAAATATATATACACATACAATTTGTTTCAACAATACTAATTCTGCATATAAGCCCAAGAAAATTCTCACACTGTTTCATAAGGAGACATGTACAAAAATATCTATTTTTTTTGGTGGTGGGGAGTTAGTAGTAGTTCATTTTGTGCTGAAATAAGTAGCTTTCCAGAAATAAATAGTTTGGAGACTAACTTTATTTCCCATTTAAAGAGTTAAATAAGCACAGTTTGCTGACTTCCCTCCTCATATAAAACTCTGAATGTTCTGGGGAAAACATAAGAAGGCAGACCAACACAGGTTCACACTAAAAACAGGTACAAAACTGTTCATATCCTTAGGACTGGCATTAAAAAAAAAAAAAGAGCTCCCAGTTTTTTAAAAAAAGTGATGTCTAGAAAGTACTATTAAGAAAATACAACAAAGAAAGTGGCTTATGACTAAGGAAGTACGTTTGATGGAAAAGCTGTAGAGAAAAAGACTAAAATAATACTCTATTATCTGAGAAATAAGAGCAACTGGAACAAACAAAAAAATAAGAACAAGTAGTTATGAAGAAAAGCTAACTGGAAAGATTGGACATGAAAAATATTCTTGTCAAAATAAATACACTGATTTGGAGAGGAGGCAATATTTGAAGAATAATGCAAAAGCATTTTTCAGAACTAAAATATATAAGATATCAGAGTGCACAGCAGAATAGATCACAACTGGGCACATCAAAGATGACAAGAGAGTCTTAAAAATCTCTATTGTGAAAAAGCATATTTTCACAGAAATGAAAACCAGACACTTATGCAACAAAGATTTATAGAATATTTATTATAGGTAAAGAATTTTCTAGATTCTTCAAACAATTTGTGTCCAGATACACTAAGATTTCTGTCTTTGTGGAGTTTATATTGAGATAAATGGGAAGTGGAGAAAATAATAAACATAGTAACAGTGACAACTAAAGCAGAATAAGGGGATTAGAATTGCCACACAGAATGGGCTGGGGGTGAGAATATGGCTATTTAAAAATATGCTTATCAGAAGAGTCCTCCTTTCAAACATATCTGAATGTACAAAATAACAGTAAATGCCCTACATGGTGTGATGCTGCATTATATATAAAACTGTGTGCATATATTAAATTTTGTCTCTTGAAAAAAAAGAGTCCTCCTTGTCTTGCAGCCATATTCCTCTATGGGTAGTCATTTCTTGCCTTAAAATAGCATACATAAGATTTTTTTCCAGTTTGTAATTTGTTTATATTTAGTTATTATATGTAACCAGCCTAAGTCCCTGGGGGCAGTGCAGAACAGATCCAGATAGATGCTACACATGCTGTCCTGTGTTTTAGTAGAAGAACCTGGGGATTAGGAAAGTTTAATCCTTAAAAGGGATTACTAGAAAACTCGCCCAACTTTTGCTTGAGGTAGGTATTATCTGTGATTTTGGTCCAAAATAAATCTACCCTCTGCCCCAGAGGAAGACACTATCTCGGTAGATTCACATTTGCTCTACAGCTGTCATTGTAGGATACTTCTGAACAAGTTCATACAAGACATAAAAAAAAGATAATTTGGAAGATAATTTAGGCTATTCTCAGCTGTGATGAAAATAAGGACAAGGAAAAGAGAATTGAAAGATTATAATATCAGAATATAATACCTCAAAAGTGGGGTTCTTTGACATGCTGAACATGAAAAACAGTCTCAAAACCAAGGTCTCTCTGACCTTCCTTCCCTTGGTCCACTCTTGATCTTCTTTGATCTTCCTTCTTTTCAGAAGTACAAGGAAGAGGTTTTCTCTGAAGTTCCTTTATGTACTAAAGACTGGATCTCCAGAGAAGCACACATATTGCCTCCAATCCTCAGACTGAAACTTCATTAACTAGGTTACTGAAAAGACTGAAAATTAAACATTGTACCAGAGGAACTTTGTCCCAGACTGTTGTTCTTTGGGTCCATTCAATTCCTTAAAAAATATTTCCCCTTCTACAAATTCCTTCAACCCTCCACTTTTCTTTCTCCAATGAGGAAGGTATTTAAGCTTCCACCATCTTTTCCTTCTCTTGAGTTTCATACTTCATGCAGCTCCTGGGCACACATGCACATTCATAAACGTGTGTACTTACTTTCCTATTAATCTGTTGTCAATTGTTTTAGCAGACTCAGTAATCAAACCTTCAATGTTGAAGGCCCCACATAAGTGGAAATGTCATGAAAAATGAATTGGAGGAGCTTCTGAGTCCTAGTTATGGTGAATTCAGAATTCCTTCCCAATAATATCTCCCTCACCTTTCCCAACACCAGGGAATAATATAGATTCCACAGCAGTGTTAAAAACCTAGCTCAGGATTTTCATTTTAGATCATTTCTAACCCAGAAGAATTTAGATAATTTCTTTTCTTTTGGAGATAAAGAAGGGGAAGCTGCCCAGATGGATATGGCCCTGCCATTCATCAAGTGAAATGTGTGGTTAGAAAGAACATTTTTCAGAGAGAAGTCCAGAATTTCATGTATAAAATAGGTTTGATGATAAGTGAAGATAGATCTTATCACAAAATACAGCTATATCTAGTTGTATTTCAAGGTTATTAATGAAGGAGAAAAGAAAGAAATGAGCTGATAAGCTCTCCCTAAATACATGCTTGAGTTCTTTTATAAATATCAGAGAGAAAAAACAATTCTTAAAAAAACAAAAAAAAAAAGACTGAGGGGCAGTCATGGTAAGCTACCCTTTCCTCTGAGTGTGTTTTGCTCTTTGTCCATGCAAGAGTCAATTCTGCATCTCCATAGTGCCCAGAAGTCGTCCTGGTGGTTTTTGGCTAAAGGGCAGTGATATGAGCTGCCATATGAGGTTCTGTGAATACCAGCTGGCCCTCTGTTTTGCGCAGTGCTCAATACAGACTGGAAATACCATTGGTGGTTGGGACATGTTTGTTAAATTCACTACTTCAAAAAGTGCTGGGTGCATATATGACACATGTTCAAAATATGTGAGTCCTGGGTTGTGGACATATAATCATGGAAATAAATTAAATGAAATGGGCCTGATCTATAACAGGTAACATATAGAAGTTGTAAAAAAAGTGAAAAAAAGTTGAAAATTTATTCTCTTTGGATTGGCAGTTTAGCTTTCTTTTGGGATAATAGAGATGCATATAGTTGTATGATAGTCTCTGAGATATGGTATTTACAACATATTATAAAGGATAGGACACTAAATATGCTTGAAGAGACAAGTTTTAATAGTCTACTTGAGAGATGTAAAAAGCAAGTAGGGCAGTGGAATGAAGGAATACATATATATATATATATATATATATATATATATAATGTACACTGAGATATTCATATTATTTTAAATGTTATGCAATATAAAACTTCATTAACTATGCAGACTTAATGTTATAAAATTATTATGGGAATAGGAAAAAATGAAATCTAGAGCAGTATAATTAGAAAAGGAAGTCCTATTTTCTTTGCAGAGGTCAGAAAATTATGAAACTTAAAAATACCAAATGAAGAAAGTGTTTAAGAAAAAGGGTAAGAGCAAGGTTTAAAGAGCAAAAATTGATCTTTACAACAAAGTTCAATTAATTAGGTTATAGATGGAAATGTTAAAGGTGAAGAGATTGAAACATACATAGCAAAATCAGAGAACAAATGAATAACTTTATAGATAAGTTTAAGATCATGAAATAGCAAGTCAAGAACAATTCAGTATATTTTACATATAGATGCATCTTTGATGGTTGACTAGGATAACTTTTGGGTGCAATTAAAGTGTGGTAAAAAAGCAAAAGTGAAAAAAGAAAAATTAACATTATATTAAACTAAGGACAGAGAGTATAGGTAAGGAAAAATAATTTCTTTCTGCCCTTCATAGTTTTTAGTTGTTATGGACCCCTGTAACAAAAGACAGGTCAACAAGAGAAAAATAAACAGAAGCTTAACATAATGTTTTAAAGGGAGATCACTCAGGTAAACACTCAGGTGATGCCCAGTGCAAGGAATAAGTTTCAAAGAGCTTCACAATTCAAGCTTCACTTCAGATTTGAAGTCAGTCTTAAATACCATTCTCCACTGAAATGAAGAAAAAGAGAGTGTAGGATATGACCAGGAAAATCTGGGTAAACAAGGGTAAGGTTTTAATGGCGATTAGTCTGTGCCCTCTCCATTGATCAGCATCTGATGATTTAGTGTCATCTTCTCTTCCTGGTACAGAGGGAGACAGCCTGATATGTGGAGGTTTTTATAGATGTGAGTGGACAGTATTCTAAACAGTATCAAAGGGAACCAATGGGAGCAAATGAGGTCTTTAATCAGGTCTGCATTGAGAAAAGAATAGCTTAGCGTATAAGCCACTAATTTCCAGGCATTGAGGCCTTGAGCCCCTCTCTCTTGCTCTGCCTATTCCACTCTACTTTACAGAGTGCTGTATTTACCTTTGCTTTCAATAAATCTGTGCTCTGCCTGTTACTTCTATGTGTCTTGCTCAGTTCTTTGGGAAACTAGGGACTTGGACCCCAAGTAGATAGTATGCCAGCTGGCTGTAGTATGCCAGTTATTTTAG
Source organism: Ictidomys tridecemlineatus (assembly GCF_052094955.1). Classification (NCBI taxonomy): domain Eukaryota; kingdom Metazoa; phylum Chordata; class Mammalia; order Rodentia; family Sciuridae; genus Ictidomys; species Ictidomys tridecemlineatus. The sequence continues at coordinate 75,554,362 of NC_135482.1, read as the reverse complement.
TATAATAGGAAGGTTTTATTTAATGAGTTATTCAGCATCATATAACACCCCATAATATGTTGATAGGTAGCATATGTAACATAAGAGAATAAAGATGGATTTTGTTTTGACAAACTAGAGTTGAAATCCTACTTCTACCATATTTTAGGATATGTGAGGGAGTGACTGTGTGACTTTGGTTAAATTTTTTTTGATGTTATATGTTTTAATCTGGATAATGAAAAAAATAAGTGTTCATATTATGAAGAGTAAAGATAAAATATGTAAAAAAAGTAACACAGGATTTGGGCAAGGCATTAAATGTTTTTTCTTTCTTTGTTTTCAAATTTGCACATTCTTCTTCACCTTCTTTCTGAAATTGGGATGTATCTTAAAAATATAAAAAAATATCAAAAAAGACATTCTCTAGCTGGGCACAGTGGTGCATGCCTGTAATCTGTAATCCCAGCAGCTCAGGAGGCTAAGGTAGGGGGATCATGAGTTCAAAGCCAGACTCCAAGGTTCTAAACAACTCAGTGAGACCCTGTCTCTAAAAAAAAAAAAAAAAAAAAAAAAAAAAAAAAAAAAAAAAAAGTGTGGCTCAGTGCTGAAGTGCCCTGAGTTTAATCCCCAGTCCAAAAAGAAAAAAAAAAAAAAAAAGACATTTGCTGGCCACAGGGCAAGCGTGAATTTGTCATTTTCATTACCGTTGCATGTGAGAACTCAGATTTTACAGAGGTTTCTGTTCATTTGATTGTCATCTCAATAGAGATACTTACACTAATAATTCCACAGGCGATAGAATTTTAAGTTAATTCTGGATTCCTAATTTTTACTTGAACTGTCTTCGAAAAGATTGAATTGTGATGCGGCATTGAAATGCAAAGTTACATTGTGTATAGAAGATTGCTTGTCACAAGCCAAGTAATTCAAAGACAGAAGAAATTACCAAATCTCTCAGAATAGAACATAAAAATTTTTCAAAGCTAGGAGAGGTTGGAGTGACTGATTAGTATGTCATAAAGAACTATATTACTTAGGTGCCCATCAACAATCTGTCAAAATTTTCCAGGTGACTAACGAGAAGTGTTTATCTTCCACTGATACATAATTCCATTGGAGACTTTTAAAAATTGAGATAATTTAAAGCAATGCAGGGGGAAAAAAAGCAACCCAGAGTTCTTCAATATGCCTCAGTGCCAAGCCAAAAAGAAAGTGATGAAGAATAGGAGGCATAAAAAATGAAAATGTGAAAATCTGAGGTATCCATTATTGTATCTATATGTAGTTTTAAATTTATATAAAAATTAGTTTTAAAATTATTTTCTTTAAATATTTTTTAGTTGTCAATGGATCTTTATTTTATTTATTTATATATGGTGGTGAGAATTACTGCAAACACAGGAAGTAGGTACAATTTCAGAGAGATAAGGCAAGTTGTCATAATAATTAGACTGAGATTTGTACTTAGATGGCCTGTCTTATGAGCATGCACAACCAGCTTCTCTTAACCATTAGGCACATGCCCTTACTTGCAAAACAATGCCTCATGGAGAATTGAAGTGTTTCAGGATGCAGTACAACTCATTGTCCAATTACTTCCTCAAACTTTTAGTTATGAGTATTCATAAAAAAATAAATTATTTAAATGTAGGCATGGGGAGGAGAGGTAGATATGAGAATTTTGGAAAGTGCCTGAAGATAACTCCCTATCTCCCTTGTTGGAGAACCTCAGGTACAGTCTATTCCTTTCTAATCTGCTTTGCAGAGTTTGTTCATTGTATTGATCACTATGCTACCATGTTGCATTTACTATGAAAAATTTCAATTTTAGTGGTCAAACACAATTTATTTCTTGATCATATTATAGTTAAGTGAAGGCTGTAATTCACTTTTCGACCAAACTTTTCTGGTAGTATCCTAGATTTGATCTTTGCCTGAAAGCCACTTTTTAATTTTGTCATCATTTGCCTCTTGGAAAGGCTAGAAACATAACAAGTCCTTATGTTGTGTTTAACCATACTTCTTTTATCTTATCTCTTTCCTTTAACATTTCACTGTTAAGTAGCAAGAAGAAACCAGGCAACATCTCCAGTACTCTGCTTGAAAATGTACTTAGTTAAATCACCCCATTCATTTTGGCTTTTCATGTTACAGAAAGTGATGGTGTTCCTAAACTTTCTGCTCTATCAAAAAGTCTTCTCCTTCACATCTCAGGAAAATGACACTTTCCTCACATTTCTGTAAGTCCTCACCCATAAATAACATCTTGAAGGGTAATTTAACATGTCTTAGTGATTTCTTCAAAGTTCTTCAGTGTCTTATTTGCTCTTTTCTCAAAGTTCTTCCAGCTTTCATTCACTGCCTAGTTCCAAAGGTACTCACAATTTTAAGGTTTTCTTACAGTGGGACCCTACTTTTAGGAACCAACATATGTATTATTATTTTTTTAATCATTATATATCTAATTACCAAAACCTAAAACAACATGTTGCTGGTTGGAAATCTGTATATGGCTATTCTGGCTTGGGATATCTCATGAGGTCACAGTCATCATGTCAGCTGGTGCTGTAATCTGAAGGTTTGACTGGAATTGGATAGCTCACTTCTACTAATTTGGGTCATTCATATGGTTGGGAAGTCATACTGATGGTCAATAACAGACCTGTTTCACTTGGTCTTCTCTATACCATGGATTGAATATGTTCCCAGAATGGAAGTTGGCTTCCCACATGCAGAGTGATATGAGAGTGTCACGGGTAAGCCACAGTGCCTTTTATAATCTAGTCTCAGGTAACATAATTACTTTTGCAGTATCCTGTTGTCTTCATAGGTCAATTCTATTCATGGTGGGAGAGGATTACACAGACACTTCAGTAATGGGAACCAAGAAGCCCTGAGGTCTCTCTTGGATAATATCCACTGCCAAGGAGATATACACTATAATAAAGTCATAATATAATTTACAAATGCTATAGAAAAGGTTGGTAGGAAGGGCCATTATACTATGGTGACAAAGTATGTACCTAATATAGCTGCGGGGTCAGAAATTCTTCTCAGAGAAGTGACACTTGAAATGAGTCAGTGCTAATGAGTGGGAATTCCATACTCAAAAAGGGAGAAAAAGAAAAAAAAAAACCTCAGGGAAGAGAGTAAGTTGTACTACTTAGTCTTTAAATACTGTGATATATATATATATCATATATATATAAATACTGTGATATATATATTATATATATATATAATGAGAAATAATGTCAGTAAAGAGTAGGTAAAAATGGTAACATTTATAAAGTTCTCTACATTCTATGAAAAGAATCATCTTAATTATTCTTTATGTATAATGAAAATCTAAATCATTTTTATGTGTTAAAAAATTGTAAGAAGAACTGATCAGAGTGACTAAGCACAGAATATATATGAAATGTAGAAAAAATAGCAAATTTTATTTTAAACATTATTTATCATAAATTCATTTATACTAATCGGTTTTAAAATAAATCAGAGTCAGAAAATCGAGAGTCAAATATTTTCTCTTATGTGGAAACTAGACTAAAATAAGGAAATGGAAAAAAAAAAGGCGTGAGTGTGTGGGAGAAATCCCATGAAAATAGAAGAGACATCAGGGTATTAGAGGAAGTGGGGCGGGATTGTGGGGTGAGAGGAAGGTCAGGAAAAGATAGGAACAGTGGAACGAATCTGACCAAACTTCCCTAGTACACATGTGAATATGCCACAGTGAATATCAACTTTGTGTGTATTCACAATGCACTAATTAAAAAAATATATATAACTACATAGAAGAAAGATAAGTAGGACAGAAGAAAGGGAATAGGTGGAGAGACGAGAGGGAAAGGGAAGTACTGGGGAATGATTGGAGCAAATTTTATTCCATGCTTATATAATTTTGTCAAAATGAACTTTAAGATTAAAAAAATACATAAATATTGTGATGGCCTAGAAATAAAGAGAATAAATCTCATCTGTTTATCCAAAGAGCCACTGTTATTTCTACCTGGATTAAAGTTTTTTTTTTTAATTTTAAAACTCTTAAGATTTTTTTTTTCTGAACATTTTTTACCCCCAAAATGTACCAATGTGAAGGGGGATATACCCAAGTTATTAGAACTATTTGTGAAGAAAATAGCATTTAATCAATAATTTGTTATGTGGAGACACTAAAAATTGGATCCCAACTTATACATACTGTTTATGTAGTCTTCCCCAACTTTTCAGAGTAAAAATGGATAAAGGAAAAAAACAATTTGCACAATGAAACAAATGAAGACTTACATCCAAGTTTAGCTTTCAATATTCTGGCTTTCCCATATGCAAAGAAAAAAATCCCAAATAAGAGGAAAAAAGATGTTTATTTTAGACCAGAATCCTTAGAAGCAGAATCCAAACTGATACAAATGATGAGATTGTTGAAAGTGCTGAAGAATGAGGAATGCCAAATCTACCTGGAGAAAAAGCTTATCGAGGGTTTAGCTCAGTGGGAGACTAACTTCAGCCTGAGGAGCTCTGGGAGACAGAGCACTTCACTGAGTTGACCTCACATGGAGGCAAGGTGGGCAGACTTCAGTAGGTCAGGTGGGTAGAAGGCCAGGTGAGATACAACCTCAGGGGCTAGAAGGGTGTTCTTCATCTACTATTTCTGTAGCCCCTAGGTGGTTGACCTTGTGTGGCTATGCAGATATCCTCATTCCTACTGGCTGTTTCCTGGTTACTATAATCTTGTTAGTCTGTGGTCATTGAAATTCCCATTTATAGCTGTAATATAAGGAATATTAAAGAAACCAAATGCATTACTTGAATTCTTTTTTTTTCTTTTTTTTTCTTGGTTGTTCAAAACATTACATAGCTCTTGACATATCATATTTCATACTTTAGATTCAAGTGGGTTATGAACTCCCATTTTTACCCTGTATACAGATTGCAGAATCACATCGGTTACACATCCATGTTTTTACATAATGCCATATTAGTAACTGTTGTATTCTGCTACCTTTCCTATCCTCTACTATCCCTCCTCCTCTCCCCTTCCATCTTCTCTCTCTATCCCATCTGCTGTAATTTAATTCTCTCCCTTGTTTTTTTCCTTTCCCCTCACAAACTCTAATATGTAATTTTGTATAACAATGAGTGTCTTTTTCCATTTCCATGCAATTTCCTTTTTCTCTCCTTTTCCCTCCCACCTCATGTCTCTGTTTAATGTTAATCTTTTCCTCTTGCTCTTCCTCCCTGCTCTGTTCTTAGTTGCTCTCATTATATCAGACATTTGGCATTTGTTTTTTAGGGATTGGCTAGCTTCACTTAGCATAATCTGCTCTAATGCCATCCATTTCCCTGCAAATTTCATGATTTTGTCATTTTTTAGTGTTTCGTAATACTCCATTGTGTATAAATGCCACATTTTTTTTTATCCATTCATCTATTGAAGGGCATCTGGGTTGGTTCCACAGTCTAGCTATTGTGAATTGTGCTGCTATGAACATCAATGTGGCAGTATCCCTGTAGTATGCTCTTTTAAGGTCTTCAGGGAATAGTCCGAGAAGGGCAATAGCTGGGTCAAATGGTGGTTCCATTCCCAGCTTTCCCAGGAATCTCCATACTGCTTTCCAAATTGGCCGCACCAATTTGCAGTCCCACCAACAATGTACAAGAGTACCCCTTTCCCCACATCCTCACCAGCACTTGTTGTTGTTTGACTTCATAATGACTGCCAATCTCACTGGAGTGAGATGATATCTTAGGGTGGTTTTGATTTGCATTTCTCTGACTGCTAGAGATAGTGAGCATTTTTTCATGTACTTGTTGATTGATTGTATGTCCTCCTCTGAGAAGTGTCTGTTCAGGTCTTTGGCCCATTTGTTGATTGGGTTATTTGTTATCTTACTGTTTAATTTTTTGAGTTCTTTGTATACTCTGGATACTAGGACTCTATCTGAAGTGTGAGGAGTAAAAATTTGTTCCCAGGATGTAGGCTCCCTATTTACCTCTCTTATTGTTTCTCTTGCTGAGAAAAAACTTTTTAGTTTGAGTTAAGTCCCATTTGTTGATTCTAGTTATTAACTCTTATGCTATGGGTGTCCTATTAAGGAATTTGGAGCCCAACCCCACAATATGTAGATCGGAGCCAAATTTTTCTTCTATCAGATTCAGAGTCTCTGATTTGATATCAAGCTCTTTGATCCATTTTGAGTTAACTTTTGTGCATGGCGAGAGAAGGGGATTCTTAATCCTATATGCAGTAACAGTCTTTGATGATGATCAATATCAATTATCCCTGCTGGTGCCTACCAGTGAATTAATGACCAGGTGTCTCAAACTGATGCCCATGCCTGAGAAAAAATTGCCATTGGGTTTCTTTATTAGAGTAGGGCAGATGGAGGTCAGGTTACAAATGAGATCCAGCTCTTAATGGTTTAATGGGTCTACAGGTTTGCCTAATGAACATTTCAAGGTTTCCCAAACTTATAATTTAAATGGATATCCATGGAAGTTGGTAGAATTCTCACATTGATTTCTTAACCTGTATAGTAAGATTTAGCATAATCAGAAATGGCCAAGTGAAAGGCTTTGGAACTCAGCTCATTTCTCCACGTCAACATAAATAAAAACATCTTGAAATTAATGGCAGCATTAAAAATCCTAAAGGTAAGGAATATGATCTCCATGATAGCTCTTTTAAATTCATAGTTTGAACATGACACTGAACTCCCAAAAGTGCTAAATTGACATAATATGTGTATTTCTCAATTTCTTTGTTTATCACTCCAGGGAATCCCTACTAATTGTGCTGTGAAAAGGAGAATTTATTTCACCTACAAGATCCCCCTTTCCTTGATGTTATATTATTGTTTGGGTTCTTCTTTTGGGTACTTCAGTAATTTTAGATAACTAGTGTACCCCTATTTTGTGTTTAACACTTCTCACTATCTTGCCTCAACTTTATATAAAATGAGAATTATTCCCAAATCTGTGTTTTATGACACTTTCCTTTTCTGCTTTTATCTTCTCCATCTCTCAGTCATCCTTTCACTTTTATATTACAAAGCCTCCTAACATTTCTGTTCTGTTCTGTAACCCAGACCAAGTCTCCTGTACATTATCCAGGCATTGACTTCAAAGTTGAAAACTCAGAACAGAACTTATTGTGATCCTACATTTGGTTCACACCTGATCCAAGAAGTTGTGCAGTGATGACTCAGCATTTATTGAGTCTACCATGTGGCAGGGACTTTTAGGCACTGGAGGTACAAGAGTAAACAGGTAGAAATCCATGCCTCAGAATGTTTGTGTTCTCTACTCTTTAGAGTCAGGGCCACTGCTACTTTCCTGCTTGATGAAGAATATTTCTAACAAGATCTAAGAAATTTCCTTTAATTAAATCCCATCAATTGTTCAAACCCATTGTTCAATCCATCAGTTATTCAATTGTGGCATATATATGGAACTAACTATAGGACTCTAATTTTATAATAAAGCTGTAATATAAGGAATAAAAAAGACTACCAAGTGGATCACTGGAGGGCTAAATTTATTCTTACTACTGCCATATGTTGTAGCAGTCAAGTGCTCTAATAATTATTGCACATATATTAACATTGTTATGACATCCTTATGAAATGCATATTGATACTCTCATTCCCTATATGTATGCACAGAAAACAAGACATAGAAAGGTTAGATACTCTATGAAGAAACTATGAATAGTTGTCGAATAGAATCTTATTCAAATAAATGAACAAAAAACAATTAAAGATAAGGGGAGACATTTTCAGAAATGCAATTATATGAAACACTTTTTCAGGCTTTAAAATAATCAGTCAAAAAATAATTATAGAAAACAGAGGCACTAAATGATAAGATTTATTTCAAAGCCATAAAGAAACTTTTGCAATATAAATACAGAGAATATAACCTTTCTAAGTGGCAATGGAGTAACCATAAATATTTAATAGAGTTTAAATAATGATTTTAAATTTAGAATTCTATAATTTTATGCATAAAATGTGTAAGTTTAAGTTTAAATATTCATAAATTACTGATTCTGCATATTTTCTCTTCTTGCCTTGTTTCCTGCCTGGAATACTTAAATGATGACTTGGAATACTTAAATACGCTTCAATAGCCATGTTGAAGCATGAGGACCATGTTGGCCAGAGCAACATTTGTCCAAGATTCTCTATTTCAGGATTTCCTTTAAATGAGAGATAAATAATATCCATATGTTTACCAACAGGACATTTCTGAATTCTATTATTTCTCTTATATGCAACTGAACTTCATCCTCATGGACAGTCAATATTGCTGTCATTTTAACTCTGTTTCCAAACTTTCACTAAAATAGTCTTAGGTTATATGTTCCCTTGATGATACTGTCTAATAAGCCAGATATGACTATAGAAAATAAAGTCTATTCCATCTGCTTAGCCAATGATAGATTAGGTAGATTTAAGTGTTGTATCACTTAGATATGGAGTTCCCTTTTCTTTTGCTGTGAGTTACAGTCTTTTCCCACAGCTGTTAAAGCCATCCAACATGACTTAAGCATTTTTTTTGGTGACCTATTTAAAAACACTAAAATAATTATAAGTGAAAGGAGATGTAAGGACCGTCTGTGTTTCATAATATAACTATAGAATATAATATATAAATTCAGTATATTTTAAATAATGGATATGTCAGAAGTTACATTTAATAGAAAAATATTTTTGAGAAGTACTTGTACAAGAAATATATATACTTATTCAGAGCATATGTTGCCATTTTATTGAACAGTGAGTATTTTTTAATCATTAAAATAGTATCAGTATTTATGAGAGTTTAAATGTTTTATTCTATCCACAAAGTGCTCTTGTTTTTGACTTTAATAAAAACAAATATTACACAGAATATTCATTCAAACTGTAAAATATACATTTTACACATTATTTCTTGTATTTAACAAATTGAAACACACCACTGCAAGACAGGTTTGAATAAGAATGATGAGAAACTAATAGATTTTTGCTGTGATGTTTTTGACAATGTTGCAATTAAGCTGCCAAAAGCTGAGAGAGAAAAAACACATGTGCAAGCTGTATTTGACTAAAGAATGGTTGTTCAAGCAGATAGCACATTTTGTACAACAGACTCAAGGAAGCAATTAGCATGTCTGACATATAATAGGTGATGGGCAGTGAGCTATTAGACACTGGAAATAGCTTCACTATGGAGCTTACTCACTTCACATAGTCTGCTGCCTTCGACCTTTGTTTATGAAAAAAATGAAAATATAAGTACATGTTAAATTAGTAATGTAATGAAAACTGCTTTAAAAAGAGTGAACTGAAAATGTTTGTGTGGCCTCCCTTTAAGTCTTGTCACCTTGATGATGTACAGATAGGCACTGGAAGATGAAGTTTCAATTGACAGCTCTGGGTTCTTAAAGCAGCCATCTTTCCTGGAAGGGAATTGAGAACTGCTTCCACATTAATATTTTGGTAGGCTCAGAGCCCAACAAAGGCTGTGAAAATAAAAAAGGAAATTTCAGTGGAGATGTTAGCAGCTTTCATTATCTGAGAAGAATGCTTGGTCTATGTGGTTCATCTACTGCAAATGTTCTTTTAATGCAAGCCAACATATTTTTAATGAACATTCAATTTCATGGCCACTCATGCCTGTTTTTAAAATATTGGTGGATGAACTAAACTTGTAAAGGAAAATCCAGTGTTCTAAAGAATGATAGTTAATGTAGACAAAAAGCATGAATTTTCACAAGCTTCCACCGTTTTTTTTTTTTTAAATGGATAATCTAAGCACGTTCTAAGATCAGAAAGTTCTTATAACTTGTCTTGCAGAGGCAGAACTGCAGGAGTTTGAATTACCTTAATTGACCCATTCGGCTCAATTTTATTAAGGTGGATATAACCCCATGTACTCAGGAGTAATTCCTAAATTCTTAAAGTCTTTCCCCCAAAGCAGGTTTAAATGGTCTTCATCCATTAAAATTCATGCCAAGGTTTTTCAGAACATAGAATATTTCTTTAACCTTTTTTTTTTTTTTTTTTTTTAGTATTGGGGGATTGAACCCATGGGTGCTTTAGCCCTGAGCTATATCCTCAGCCCTTTTTATTTTTTATTTTGAGACAACAGGGTCTTGCTAAATTGCTTAGGGCCTCACTAAGTTGCTGAGACTGACCTCGAACTTGCAACCCTCCTTCCTCAGCCTCCTGAGTCACTGGGATTACAAGTTTGCACCACCATGCCCGCTTAACCTTTTTTTAAAAAAATTCATTCATCTCGCTCATGCCTTAGCTCCATCAAAACTATAAAGAAATAAAAATATTATCTCTAAATTTTCAGGTAACTGGCCTTCATGCCTCTCTCTTTCTCTTATATAAATAACCCACTTATTGTAAACTGAAGATATCTCAAGTAGTGGAGCCATTGGTCTTTCAGGATGATGGTGGACTTAGCTGAGATGGTAGGTGTGGTGCTATAGGTCCAGGCACCACCAGCCCCCATTTTCATGCAGCCTGCAGTGTCAGATCAAGTGTGCTTGGCATGCTGCCTAATTTCACTTTTCTTCACCATTTCCTGGAAGGAGGCAACATATCAGGTTCCATAGTTATCTACCATTCTAATCTTGTATTTAGTCATGTCACTGTGACATAGGTCCAAGCCCAGAGAGCCCTTATACTCTTTATTGTTTTAAAAGTTTAAGTAGGTAATAATTAAAAACATGAAAAGATGTTTAATATCATCAGCCATTAGGGACATGCAAATAAAAACCACAATGACCTATCGCTACACATCTATCAAAATGGCTAAAAATTTTAAAATTGTAAAATTGGCAACATCCAGTACTGGAGAACAACTAAAACTCATATTGTGGATGAAAATGCAAAAATATGTGGCTAGTTTGAAAAGTAGTTTGGTTATTTTTTTATAAAGTTAAACATTTACTTCCCACATTATCCTACTCCTAGGCATTTATCCCCATTCCACACAAATAAAAATATATTCACTCAAAATGTTATGAGAATTTATACTGACACTATCCCTGATTGCCAAAACAAGAAACAAATCAAATGTCCTTCACCTGGTGAATGGTTTAAAAACATTGTAGTAGATCCATAAGATAACTGAGTTCTCTCAATGAAAGAGAACATACCCTTTATACACACAACATGGAAATTCTGAGAGGGAGAGGGAAAGGAAGATTGGGGGTGCAGGTAGAAAGAGAGAAAGAGAAATGAAATTAAGGTCTGTCTTAATCTGTTTTCTTCTGCTGTTACTGAATACTACAGACTGGGAAGTTTACAAAGAATAGAGCTTATTTAGCTTGTGAGAAGTCCAAGAGCATGGAGCCCACATCTGCTCAACATCTAGTGAGGCCTTTCTTCCTGAATTATAACATGAGGAGAGCATTGCATGGTGAGACAGGGCAAGCCTTACTACTTTGATAAAGCTAATTCTTTGATAATACATTCACCCATTAATTCATTAGACGATCTCCCAAAGCTCCCACCCTCAACAATTGTTGCATTGGATACCAAGTTTCCAACATATGGGTTTGGGGGAACTCATTTAAACCATAGAAGGACCTGAGTCATAAATTCATTGACCTTTCAGATTTTTACAAATAATGAAAAAAGAGCCAGCAAAATAGAACTTTTGATATTTTATTTGCATAAGGAACCTATGCCATTTTTAAAGTAAGAAATGTGACTAGAGCAGAAACTCCTATTAGGAGTTAATGCATCAGTTGGATTGTTTAAAATCAGGGTTAATGCAGGAAATATCTTCTCAAAGAAACCATTATGGTTCTTCATAAACTTATGTGAAACATTTCCCTTGAATCAGAAGAGTGGAATTTGAGGAATGAAATTTCCCTAATTTTTCTGGCAAGAATTGGGCCAGGGGAAGCTATTTTTTATTTGCCATTTTGTTGTTTTTTTATTCACTCACTCACCTGCTCATTGATTTATTCTCATACACATTTATTCATCATCCATTCATTCTGATGTATTGCAAAAATAATTTTAAATGGTTCTTAAGAGTATCAATTAAAAATAGAAGTGTAGAAAATGAAAAAAAATCAGGAATAGAGAGAAGATACCAAGATTATGGGAAAGACAGAGTGATTATTACAACTGAGCACAATGGTACATGCCTGTAATCCCAGCTACTTGGAAGGCTGAAGTAGGAGAATTGCAAAATTGAGACTGGCCTCAGAAACTTAGTGGGATCCTATCTCAAAATAAAAAGTAAAAAGGACTGTGATTGTAGCTTAGTGGTAAAACACCCATGGATTCAAGTTACAATACCAAAAGAAAAAAAGAAGATTGTTGCAATAGAATTGTGTCAGACTTTTCCAATGATAAAGCAAAAAGGCGAAAAATGTAAAACAACAAAAGGAAGAAAATTTGTCATACAATTTGCTGTTATCTGTGCAAAAAGGTAGAATTAATATTTCAGGAGAAGCATAATGCTTTCCAGCCTTAAGAACTAAAAGTAAGTTCTCTTGAGGAATAGACAGAGGAGAGGTATATTTCAGTATAACCCAACAGTGAACAAGAATGGTCTGTTTCTCACAGCAACCTCTGATACTGTCCTCCCTGAGCCGAGGACACAGCAACAGATGGCAAGAAAGTGCAATTTGTGAGTGGCCAAGATGTGGTTTCAGACTATATCTTTTTGAAATTCAGTTAAGACACCTTGGTTTAAGTAACTAGCAACCAAGTCAACCTACAGTGACCAACTAAAAAATAAAACAACTTGCAAATAAGAAATTCATGTTAATGATGCTGGACTTTACAATATTCTTTGGATAAGCCAATCATTTCCGATCCTCTCAGCTATGACACATGCTCTTTTTTTGTCTGAAAAGATCCAACTTTTCTAGTTAACATGGCAAACTCCTAATTGTCCTGCTGTACAGTGTAGTAGTGTAGAACATGGAATTTTCCAGAAAATATGCCTGGATGTGAGTTCTGGTCCTGTGACTTACTAACTTTCGACCTCAGGTAAGTAACTTAACTTTGTGTCTGTTTTCCAGTTTAGTGATAGTTAGTTCTATGTGTCCATTTGTCTGGGTCACAGTGCCCACATATTTGGTCAAATGTTCTTCTGGATTGGATGAGATTTACATTTATGTTAGTGGACTTTGAGCAAAAACTATTAACCTCCATAATGTGGGTGGGTCTCATCTGGCCACCTGAAGGCCTGAATAGAATAAAGAATGGCCTCCCCTGAGCAGGCAGGGATTCTGAAACAGACCCTTCAGACTTGAACTGCAGTGTTGGTTCTTCTCTGGATCTTTGGTCATCTCACCTTGAAGATTGTGGATTTGTAGCTTCCATGGTCACATATACCTATTCATTAAAAAGAATTTATGTACATTTCCTATTGATTCCATTTTGCTGGAGAACCTTAACTACTATAGGTACAGTATTAATAGCACCCTCTTCAATGTCCCTTCCCATTTTAATAGTGATTGGTGTATAGTGAGGCTTAGTTAGTATTATCAGTATTAATAATATTAAAGAATGTTTATTACTGGTTTGTATGAAAAGCTTGGTATATAAAATATATCTTATAGGAAAAAGCTTATCAAAATTATCAGCATATCCTAAAACACTGTATTTTATAAAACTTAAATTTTTTCTTAAGGGCTGGGGATGTGGCTCAAGTGGTAGCGCGCTCACCTGGCATGCATGCGGCCCGGGTTTGATCCTCAGCACCACATACAAACAAAGATGTTGTGTCCGCCGATAACTAAAAAATAAATATTAAAAAATCTCTCTCTCTCTCTCTCTCTCTCTCTCTCTCTCTCTCTCTCTCTCTCCCTCCCTCCCTCTCTCTCTCTCACTCTCTCTTTAAAAAATTTTTTTTTCTTAAGTTTTTATATTTTTCTGGATGACATACCATTGCTCACCTTGTTTTGGCAGGCTATGATTGATTCAATTTGAATAAATACATGGAATACCTTATTTTTGCAGTGTGTCAGCAAAGTAGTTAAAGACATAACCTCTCTTATTTCATAAAAGATAAGCTTAAATTGGAAAGATCTTGAGTTTAAAAACATGAAAAACTTTGTTAAAGCAATGTTTTAATCAGCTTTTTTGCTGCTGTGACTAAAGAATCTGATCAGAACAATTATAGAGAAGGAAGAGTTTATTTGCGGGCTCATGGATTCAGAGGTCTTAGTCCGTAGAAGGCTGGCTCCATTCCTCAGGGCTTGAGGTGAGGCTGAACATAATGGTGAGAAAGGGTGGCAGAGGGAAGCAGCTCACATCATGGTGACGAGGAGGCAGAGAGACAGACCCCACTCTCCAGATACAAATATATACCCAAAGCCCTGTCCCAATTCCTACCTCCTCTAGTCACACCCTCCCACTTCAGTTACCACTGTTAATCCTCATCAGGGAATTAAATCACTTTTTGGGTCAAAATCCCCACAACCCAATCATTTCTCCTCTGAACCTTCTTGCATGGTTTCACATGTGAATTTTGGGGGGCACCTCACATCCCAACCATATAACAGGCAGTTCTTTCTTTTTCCTTGTTTTGGAAAAGGTAGCAGTTCATACCTTTTTTTTTGTATTTAGTTTAGAATTATTCTTAATGACTGATGATGTGCATTTGTGTAAGCTGAATCAGTAACCATGTGTTCTGACTACATTTAATGAATTTGACCAAGAGGGAATAATTGCAGTATTTTAGGTACAATATTTTCCATCATATTATCAGCTTCTCTTCTGGATTCAGCTTTGAAAATTTCCTTATACTGTTTGAAATTTTCTATGTCCTTTGAAACCAAAGAAAGGCAGTTGGCTTTAGTCCTACTGAAAAGGAGACTGGAAGCCTGAAAGAAAGCTCCATGATACCTTGGGGGCCAAACCACCCTGTGGTCGAGTTCCACTTGTCACCTGGACCAATGCTATATTCTCAGGCATGTGGTTAACCTAGGCACATGATTGGAGGCTGGGAGCTGAAAAGCAGACTTTGTACCCCAATTTATCCTTTGGATGAGGCTACTTACCTCCTTTCTTTCATTATCTCTCTATTTTCCTTACCTTTTTGGTGATTTTTAGTTTTTTATAATTCCATTAATCATTGGAGTGGTGTCTCTCTCTTTTTTAATTTGTCTAACTTTGAACCACAAATTATGAAGTCATTTGCTATGGTTTCAATATGTTTCCCTCCATCGAAACATATTGGGATTTCTCCAATGCAGTGGGTTGAGAGGCACAAGGGCCTTTAAGAGATCAATGCTTACTTTTTGGAAGAGAGCTCTCATGTGTCTTGTGGAATTCAATGAGTTATAGTTAATGTGGATTGTTATAAAGTGAACCTACTTCCCACAATCTCTCTGCACATATGCTCCTTTGCATGTGCTGGTGTGACCCCTTTCTGCTTTCCACCCTGAGTTGAGCTGTCATGAAGCCCTCAGGAGAAGTCAATGCTGGTGCCATACTTTTAAATCTCCAGAACTGAGCAAAATGAACCTATTTTCTTTATAAACTATCTAGCCTTTGCATTTTATTAAAACAACACAAAATAGACTAAGTGTTTATTTCAAAGAAATTTCTGCTAATTAAAATTAAACTCCTCAGCACATCAGGGCATTATTGTTCCCAGATAATATATTCCAATTCATATTGATCGTTCCTTTGAACTTCAAAAGAACTTTTTTTGTGCTACTTATCTTGTCATTATATTGGAATGTTTTCTTTTTCTCTTTTTAGTTTGTTTAAAAATTAAAAAATAATTGGCATATAATAATTGTACATACAGAGCATAATGTGATATTTTTATACATGTTATCAATGTGTAATGATCAGATGAGGGTGATTGACATATCACTTTATCACATATATTTCTTATTTGTTTGTGTTTGAAATATTAAATATCCTTTCTACTGGCTATTTTGTAATAATACATTGAGTATTATCAATCATAATTACCTTTTTGTGCTACAGAATATTGGATGTTTTTCTTCCTACCCGATTGTACCTCTGTACTCATTAACCACCCTCTTTCCATCCTTTCCCTCTCACTTCCCCTTCTAAGCCCATGGTAACCACTATTTTACACTTAAATTTTATAGGATCAATTTTCAGTTTCCACTTACCAGTGAGAATGTATGACATTTGTTTTTTTGTGCCTGACATTTTGCTTGACATGGTTTCATTCTTTTTATGGCTGAATAATATTCCATAGTCTGCAAACATTTCTTTATCCATTCATCCTTTGATGGGCATCTAGGTTGATTCTATATTTTGGGCATTATTATTAGCGCTGCAGTAAACATAATAGTGCTGATGTCTCTTTGACACTGATTTCTTTTTAATATATATATTTTTAGTTGTTGATAGACCTTTATTTTATTTATTTATATGTGGTGCTGAGAATTGAACCCAGTGCCTTACAATTGGCAGGCAAGTGCTCTACCGCTGAAACCCAGCCCCAGCTCCAACACTGATTTGTTTACTTTGTTTGTATGCCCAGTAATGGAATTGCTGGATGATATGTTAGTTTTATTTCTAGTTTTTGGAGAAATATCATACTCTTTTCCATAATGGCTGCACTAATTTATATTAGCACCAACAGCAGGCGAGAGTTGCCCTTTCTCTATATCATTGCGAGCACTTGCTCTCCTTATCTTTTTGATAATAACCCATTCTAACTGTGACACAGTGTCCTGTGATTTGGATTTTAAATTCCTCTGATGATTAATGATGTTGAACATTTTTTCATGTACCTATTGGCCATTTATATGTCTTTTTTTTTGAGACATGTCTAGATCTTTCTATATTTCCTACTTTCTTCCTTCCATTCATTCATTCATTCTTTCATTCTTTTCTTCCTTTCTGCTCTTAAGCTTTTGGAGTTCCTTATATGTTCTGGATATTTACCCTTGTTGGATGTGTAGCTTGTAAATATTTTCTCCCATTCTTTAAGTTTTCTCTTCAGTTCAGTGATCCTGTGCAGAAGCTTGTGCTTTCTTTTACTTCCTGTGCTTTGGGATTGTTATCCTAAAAGTCCTTTCCCATTCCAAGGTTCTCTGTTTTCTTCTATAACTTTCATTATAAACCAATAGATCTTAAATTCATGTAATTGATTCATTTTTAGGTGATTTTTGTACATGGTGAGAGATGGAGGCCAAATTTCATTCTTGTTCACATGAAAACTTAATTTTTCCAACATTATTTATTGAAAAGACTACCCTTTCCCCAATGCATGTTCTTAGTGCCTTTATCAAAAATCAATTGGCTGTAGATGTGTGAGTTTACTTCTAGGCTTTCTTTTCTTTTTATTGATCTATATCTATGTTTTAATGCAAATATCATGCTGTTTAATGATTACAGCTTTGTAATATGTTATGAATTCAGGGAGTGCAATGCCTCTTGCCGTGTTCTTTTTGTTCAGAATGGCTTTGGCTATTCAGGATCTTTCTATGGTTTATATGGCTCTATATAGAATTCAGGATCTTTTTTCCCTAGATTTACAAGAATGTCATTGGTATTCACAGGGATCGTATTGAATCTATAGATTGCTTTGGGTAGTACAAAGATTTTATCAAAACAGACTCTTCCCAACTGTGAATGTGGGATAGCATATAGGAGAAATGCAGCCTATGTCTATAGCCACTCACTTATTCCACAATAATTTATTCAACATTGTCTGTGGAGTCTCAGCTATTTTATTGTATAGTGTGAGAATAATAAAAAAATATCAGGTAAGATCCCCTATAAAGGGTTGTTGTTATGAACCAATGCATTAATTACCCCCTTAGATTATTCCTTGGATTATCTGTAGGCTGGTAAACTTTACAGGTCATGTTTTGAGTGCTATGGTTTTAGACTCTGTAGAAAAAAAAGTATATTTTTGAATTTTTGTTATATATGGTTTCTTAACATTTAAATTTTCTCAATGAATTAGAATGTTTACATTAAGAATATCAGAGAAAGGAGAATTCATATTCACATGATTTTTTTTGGTATTAATTATAGGGATACAGTGTGTAGATGATTGATTAGAAATCAACTTACTATAATATGTAACACAAACTTTCCCTATGCCTTCCTATATTTCATGGTTCATTCAATAACCAAAAGCAGAAGTCTCAGACATTATATGGTTTTTATCCAGGGGTCATATATCCAGCATATTGGATATAATACTATATATTGCAATGTAATTATTCTTTTTAACATGGTTTAATTGAAGAAGAAGAAAAACATGCTATATAGAGCAGAGGTTAGCAAAGTACAGATTGTAGGCCTAATCTTGTTTCATAAGCTTCAAAAGCCAAGAATGATTTTTACATTTTATAAAGAGTTGAAAACACAGACATACACACACACAGTACACAAAGAATATGTGGCAGAGATTTTTAGTTTGTGGACTATAAAGCCTAAGATATTTATTATTTGGACATTTATAGAAAAATTTTGATTTTTGCTGTATAGTTTCCCCTTGATATCCTCAAAGGATTCGTTCTAGAACCCTACCCCACCCATGGATACCAAAACCCATGGTTGCTGTATTCCCTTACATAAATGATGTAACACTTATACAAAACCTACACATATCTTCCTGTATACTTTAAATCATCCCTTAATTATTTATGATGCCTAATATAATGCAATGTTATCTAAATAGTTATTATAATGTATTCTTTAGGAAAGATGAACAGACCAAATCTGTTCATGTTCAGCACTGATGCAATTTTTTTCTTAATATTTCCAATCCACAGTTGGTTGAAGACAAGGATACAGAGGGCCTACTATATGTGAAAGAACACTAGCCAGGGAATTTAGAAACCAGAATTTTAGTGTGATAGGAATGAATGTGGTTTAAAAATGTTTTGGATGCATTTGTATAGTTTATAAAATTTGTTGCCTTACAGCTATCCACTTACTGAATCCATCATATTTATCTCTACAGTGGAGGGACATATCATTGCTCAGAACACAGTCATCCTTCTTAAGCTTCTAGCCTCCAGACTGGTTAATCATCTTGAAATTCAGGCTTTGTCTATAAGAAATTAGGTCTAAATTCCTTAGTTTCCTTATGCCTTTTTTGTATATCAAAGCACATTTTGAGATCTGGAAGCAGATTTTCTTAAAAAGTAGGATGACAATATAATTTAGAGTCCAAACTTAGATATTATGAAGAGAAAAATAGTATACTGAGCATTAAACAATCTAAAACTGGTTATAAACTAGGAATTATAGTGTATTACATATGCTGTTTGAATTGTACTTAAACATGACAGAAATTGTGAAGCCAGATTTCATCCATCCCAGGAAGAAAATGAAGAGTCAAAAGTAAGAGAGAGGTTGGGCTCCAATTGTCCCCTCTTCACACACTGGTGGCTCTCCTCCTTCTACCCCAGACATACACTTGGTGATTCTTTGTGAAGAGATGCTATAAAAACACCCAAATGAATTTGAGAGACTTGGCACATTTCTTACTGATTCAGGATCTAGGAAGGTTACAAGCTTCTAAGAAAATCTTGGTGATTAGAAGTGGCTGGCTAAAGATATAATTTATGACCCTGGTGCTTGGAGGTAACTGGCAGGGAAATCCACATGTTCTTTCAGGCCCTAATCAGTGTCTAGGGAAGTGCCAAGAAGATCAGTATGCCAGAAAAGAATTAGGATTTGTACAAAAAGAGCTTGGTATCCAGGAATTGTGTTTAAAGGGTTGGGCCATGAACTGTATGTAGTTGAGGCACACAGAAGTGATGTGAACAGTCTCACATCAGTAAATAGTAGTCCTGGTACAGACCAATCAGCCCATCAGCACTAGAACCTAGGAAAGACCAGAGAAAAACATTTGTCTCATACCCATTTCTTCATCACCAAAAAATTCTTTGGCCCTTCTGCTAGCCATCCACATGCCATTAGGATCAGAAAGGGAAGGGAAAAGTCTGAAAACTTATAATTAACTCAAATGAGATTAAACTTCATATAAAATGTTTAAACTTCTTTGAATGACTAATCATTCATTGGAAATTTTAGGTGATTTTTCAGCCCCTACCACCTTCTATTTCTCTCCCACCTATCAAAGGATTGATGTTTATGAAAAAGATAAAACCAATTATTGGAACTAAGAGCAACAAAAGCAAGGAATGTGAGGAAAAAATTTGTCCTGGAAGGACCAGACAAGGATGGATGATTTTTCATACAAGTTCATAGTATATAGAAATTATAATTTCATTGTAGAGTACTACTATGATATATCTGAGGAAGTTTCTGTGTGTGCTACATGAGTAGTAATAGCTTTAGGCAGATTATTTCTCTGAACCTTAGTTTTCCTTTCAATAAAGTTTGGAGTAATAATAAATAAGTTAAGATGATTTTTTAAATGGTAATGATTTTTTTAAGGAAAATTGTGCAGTTTCAAAAATGACCCTAGAAGGGAAAAATTCTTAAATTATTTTTACATATGATAAAGAGTACAGAGATATTTCAGTGACATATCCTCACAGATAGTGAAATATAGAACATTTAGTCCTTTATGAACTATTAATGAAGCAGCTTTTGCCAGATCCTATCCAAGAAATAAGGAATGCATTGATATAAAAAACAAAATCAGATGAATGTGTATTAAATTAAGCAGAGGAAGGAAATAAAGCAAGGAAAAGGAAAGAACTTGGTGTGTGTGTGTGTGTGTGTGTGTGTGTGTGTGTTTGTACATCAGTGAATGCATGCATGTGTGTCTCTCTGCATGTGAATGCACAAAAATGTGTTAAGTGCTTCAATAGTGATATTCCAACTACAAACACCAGCAGCACAGATGGTGACCAGTCAGAATGAACACCTTGACATGTTAATATGAGCAAGAAATCAATCTTTATTGGATTAAACCACAGAGGTCTCAGGTTTCTCGTTTTTTTCTCTTTATGCCAAACTATAGCTTAGTCCAACAGGACTAAATCAATTTTAGAAAAACATTGTGTGTTAAATATGTATAAAAATCTACATAGAAAGGATGTACTAAGAATTTTTTTAAAAAATTTACACAAATGCATTTCACAATATAAACCGACATTTTCTAGACTACTTTTATCCCTCAAATTGATACTTCAGCTCATAAATTATAATGAAGTAATTCCTAGAAGAACACAAATTGTTTTTGAAATACCAAAATGTGGACTGGAAAAGTCTAAATATATTTAAGAACATTGAATAAAAGCTACATTAGCTGGAGTAATAAATAAAGCAACCCTGGCTCTAATTATATTTAATTATATGGTAGCAATTTTGGGATTAACAAATATGGGAAAATAAATCTTTGGCTGTTGCAGCATTTTAAAAAATTTACTTAGCAGAGGAAAAGAATAGCATGGATGCATTAAATAAACTTGAAGTGCTAATAAAGTAGGAATTTGAATATTACTCCTAAACGTAATAAAATTAATTGAATATGTCTTCAACAAAAGTCATAACAAGGGACTGATAACATCTTGCAACATTTATAAAAATCATTTATAAATCAATATTTATAAAAATCTAAAAATTGAAAAAAACTAGAATTAGAAGCAATAAAGCAGTCATCAGCTTTAGTACATAAGTCCCCTAATCTTACATGAAAGACAAGAAACTATAAGTCCTTAGAGTCATTATCATAGAAAATCAGTGTCATCATCATAGACATCTTTAGTCTTTAGGTATACAAAACATACATTAGGGCTGGGGAGTTTCAGTTGGTAGAGTGCTTGCCTCGAATGCACAAGGCTCTGGGTTCAATCCCCAGCACCACAAACAACAACAACAACAACAAAAACATACATTAAGGTCCATGGATACTTTATAAGGTTAAAAGGACTACAGACATGTTTTTCTTTAGAAAACTGAATGCTAGTCTGTGAAATTCACCCCTGTCAATCTGTAGTGACTGTATATCACGTATGTTATATGAATTGATTGTCAATGGACCATATTAGCTTTTGGTATATTCCAATTCTTTGGTTGTCATTTAAATGCAGCTACCCTTGATTTTTGGTAACAGTTCTTAGAAAAATTGTACCTATTGCACCTTACCATAATGAAATAAGGATTGTTCAATGGCATGGCTCACTTTTCCACTAGAATTACTTTTATAGTCCCCCCCCCAAATAATAAAGCCTATATATTTGAACAAATTGATAAGCAGGCATTAAAAACAGATTGACTAGAAGGATGCAATTAACATACAAAAAACATGATGGAGAATACAAGTGTACAAGCTGAATTGGAATAATGTAAGGAAAAATTTGTCCTGGAAGGACCAGACAAAGATGACTGACTTTTCATACAAGTTTGTAGTATATAGAAATTAGAATTTCATTGCAGAGTACTACTATGATATTCTCAGTCTGTTATACTATCCACATTTTATTGTCAAGTGTATTTTTTTCTTTTTTTATTTATACATAATAGTAGGGTCTATTTTGACATTTGGCATGAAATACATCTTATCTTAATTAGGATTCCAGTCTTGTGGATGTACATGATGTTGAGATTCACTGTGGTTTATTCATCTATGTATATAGGAAAGTTATGTCAAATTATTTCCACTGTTTTTCCTATTCCTATCCTTCCTCCTTTCCCTTCATTCCTCTTTGTCTAATCCACTGAACTTCTACTCTTCTCCTCCCACACCTTTCTGAAGTAAAATAAAAAGTTAACATGAAGATTATATTCTTAGTTGCTATTCATTATAAATCACAGAGGATTAACTCATTCTCTGTTGGACCTCTGTAAAGTTTCACAGGTGAATAAGCGAATTATACTTAGAATGTGCTTAACTTAGTAAATTTTGGCTACATAATAAGGGTATAAAGAGATGTTATTAAGTGACAAGTCAAAAATTAGAAATCATTAGAATTTAGTATTGTATTCTTTTCATAACTAAATTTTACTGATAGAATCCTAATACCATAGCATTATGAGACTGACATTCCTAAACTTTATCTCCTCTTTGTTCTTTGCTCTTCTTCTCCTTAGCTACTAGGGTATACTATTTTCACTTTAATATTACCTAAAGAGCTGAAGAAAAAAATAATTTTTTATTACTACCAATTGTAGTCAAAATTTAACTCATTTGCCATGAAATTTCCATTATTCAAAACAAAACAGAGGGCTGGGGATGTGGCTCAAGTGGTAGTGCGCTCGTCTGGCATGCGTGCGACCCGGGTTCGATCCTCAGCACCACATACCAACAAAGATGTTGTGTCCGCCAATAACTAAAAAATAAATATTAAAAAAAAAAAAAAAAAAAAAAAAAAAAAAACAAAACAGAATAATTAAAATTTTAGAACTAGAAATTATCTTTGAGTTTACTAAGTTGCTGCTTGACTATCACTATCAGTATCTCATATTTCTCTTTTCCTGTTAAAAGGTTGAGATATTCATCTGTATCTTTGGTGATAGCTGAGGCCCACTCAAATTGAGAAGTTGCTTTATAAAAATATGCAGAGGCTCTGGAGAACTGGAGGATTCTGCCAAATCAGGTCAGGTGGACAGGATTTTAAGTATGTACTTTTGCTTAAGTTTTTCTAGTCTGTCTCTAGATATCTAACACACTTCCTTAATTTTTTCTCAGAATTAATGCTCTTTTATGCTCAATGATCTAATAAATATGCCAGTCAAACATGGAGATGGGAAAGCCATAAAAGTTTTATAAGAGCTCCAACCTGAAACAATTCCACTTTGAATTTCTAACAAATCTCTTAGGGATTCTGCCTAGTTTTTCTCTGCCAGGAAA
Source organism: Ictidomys tridecemlineatus (assembly GCF_052094955.1). Taxonomy (NCBI): domain Eukaryota; kingdom Metazoa; phylum Chordata; class Mammalia; order Rodentia; family Sciuridae; genus Ictidomys; species Ictidomys tridecemlineatus. The sequence goes on along the minus strand of NC_135482.1, from coordinate 75,530,626 downwards.
TTGTAAAAACCTTTAGGATGATACTTCACTTTGTTTTCCCAGAACTCCTGCATTACAGGTTATAATGTACCTTATTAAGTTCATCTAGCATGGCTTATTTGTATCCTCCTTACATTAGATTTGAGTTCCTTGGGGAGGAAGTTGGGGCATCTTCATGTCTGTGTTCTTTGTAAAGTAGTGAAATTTCTTGGTACCTAATGAATGCTCAGAAATTATGGGTTGAATTTGAATGTTATCTCCTCTGGGTAATTTTATTTTCAAAACATTCACATTTGAGTGTCACTTATTTTATCAAAATGATTTTTTTTCAGTAGAAGGTACTATGACAAACTAGAAGACATGAAAACCTTTAAAATGTTGTTTCTGTTTTCGTTAGGGATTTAGTAGGATTGGTAAAATGTGGCAGAATGTACGGGTGCCACTGGTACCTGATCATTTTCTGCTTGTGTTTGCTGTGAGAGAATAAGGCACCTGCTTCATGGGAATTTTGGAAACTTTTATTGTGGTAAGAATGCTTCGTGTGATACCTACTATCTGAACACACTTTTAAGTTTGCATTGTTGTTGATCATGGGCACAAGGTTATGCTGCACATCTCTAGAGTTCATTAATCATGCTTAATGAAACTTTATATCAATTGATTAGTATTACCCATTTCCTCCTTCCTGGGGGGCTTTTTAGAAAATGGGGTCAAGAGGCCCAAAAGTACATATATATTTAAAATTCCCATAATATTTGTGCACAAAGAAAAGGAAGGACAGTGAAATAAACTCTAAAAATTACTTATTTTTTATTATTTGACATATTTATATAAAAAGTGCAAATGTTCAATTCTATAAAGATTTTGTAATGCCTACCTACTGTATAAAACAGGTTCAAATGTACAGAGTACGCATTTCACAAAAAATTGGAAAATTACTTTTAAAATATTCTATATTGATTAATCTCTATATGCCAATTAAACCTTTATTTCACTTCAGAATTGATAATTGATTTATTTGATCATTCTATTAATATAACAATTTGATATTATTAGAATTATCAAAATTAGCCCTAGTAGTTGGAGTCGATCAGGATTAAATTTATTCATTCATTGTCTCTCTCATCCAAATCCTTGCTGCTTCACAGAGGGTCAGGAAAGAACCAGTAGAGAACATCCTTAGTGGCTGATTGCTCTAAACTCAGAATAATGAAGGGTTTTGGTGATTAAACAAGTTCAAGTATATGTAGCTTCCCAGTAGCCATAATTAAAATCAAAGTTTTAAGCAATCTATTTTAGATAGTAGCAGCCTAAAGTTAGCAGACATCTCCCCTGAGGCATTTATCTAAGGAAATTCTTTTTATGAGTTCCTGTGAGTACAGACTAACTCTGTCTTTGAAAAGGAACTTCTCTAATATTAAGGTTAGACCTCACTCTGCTCATGGATGTGGCAAATGTAATTTCTCATCCAACCTGAGACCCTTGTAAGTGGGGGGTACACTGTAATCAGGAACCCACAATTCATCAGTCAGTACCATCTCAAGGCCTATAAATAAGGTCACCACACCAATAGAAATTCTTATATGTGATTGTATTACTGCATGAATCTCTTTCTCCCTCTCCTCCTCTCTCTTTTGTGTCTTTCCCTCCCTTCCTTCCTTTTTTCTCCCTCCTTTTGCTTCTTTTGTTTTCTGTCATCTACATTAAATACCAGCTAGAGCGATTTTCAATAAAGGATTGTCTTTTCCTTCATTTTAAGAAAATTTCTAAATAGTCTGTTTTATTTATGCCACATACAACTCTTTTATAAATATTTCAAGTGTTTCCATTTAATTTTCACTTTTGTTTTCTTAAATTGCTCCTTCCTTTCACTCTAGCCTTCTATAGCAAAAGAATGCCTTTAAGTTTGGTCATTTATGCCTACAAGATTATTAATGTATTAAAGTTAGGAGAAAGGGAAACTGGAAGAAATTGAAAGATCTCATCATTCATATAAGAAATGGGCAGGCTAGGCTCGGTGGCATACACCCGTAATCTCAGAAGCTGGGAGGCTGAGGCAGGAGGATCTCGAGTTCAAAGTCAGCCTCAGCAAAAGCAAGCTGCTTAGCAACTCAGTGAGACCTTGTCTAGAAATAAAATACAAGAAAGACCTGGAGATGTGGCTCAGTGTTGAGTGCCCTGAGTTCAATCCCTGGTACTTTAAAAAAAAAAAAAGGCCAAAATATACTTAGAGAAGTTGGAAGAGCTGGGTCAGAGGGAGAATGGTAATCAAGAAGAAATTTAGATCCTCTGTTAAATTTTTTAAATAGGAAGATTTATGAGATGTTAATAGTTAACTATTTAAAGTGAGACTCTTAGGTTGTTTGGAAAGTTTTTCTCTAGCTTACAAAATCATTACAACATGTATTTAGGTGAACTGCAATTAAAATGAGCAAATGTTCACCCGGAGGTGACTAAGCTAGAGAAAAACTTTTTTGTTAGTTTCAGTGCAGAAACAGAGAAATATTGCCTAATCCTGCCATTCTGTCATTTGGCATCTAAAGCAGTACTATTGTCCTCAGACAATAACATGTTCTACAATACGATTATTTATCTTATACTCTTTCTTCACATTGATGTCTGAGCCCAGTGACAGGGCTTGGCTAGGAACTGATGCCACCCTCCCTACTCCACACTCTCTTTCCCTCACTTTTCTTTTTGTGATTCATTTACTTATAGAAGTGTGCCAAGATATTCTGGCTTCAAAAAGGCCTGTCTGAATAGCAAATGTCTCAAATGCGTGCTTGGGCAGAGTATATCCCTCAATACAACTAATAAGGTGAGAGAAAGACAAGAGAATAGCCTGAATGTGTATTTTTGATACTTTCTCTTAGACTAGTGTCAAACAATAACTGAGGTGAAGTTATGAGCAAAATGTGGATGGTTTTCTTTTTCTGATTTTTTTCCTTTCTTTAGCCACTAACAAGTTGACAGGTTTTGATTACTATTGTTTTTTAAAACTCTATAAGCATAGATCCCTTAAGTTTTGTACTCTACATCAGAGTTGCAAAATTCAATTAGGTTATTGTAACTTAATTATACAATTGTAACAAAAAATGAGCAATATTCTTAGTGCTTTTTGGAATAGAATATCTGTAACTTGTGAATATAAGTAGATACACTAATTTATGCTGTATCAACCAGACATATACCAGATTGTAGGCATCATATTTGGGGATGTGATCTTGAATAAGGCATCTGTAACAGATGTGTCTGTTGAATGATAGTTAATTAATGCACAATGGATGCAAGAACACACTTGGAAGGTCAGGAATTTTTCTCTCCTCTGGGCAGTTTGTGAGCAAGTAATATACATCATGTTTACCTTTAAACATTGTAGTGCATATTTTGTCAAAGTAAAACAATAATAGTGTAATTTTACTTATTCTCTTCATCAATTTTGTGGGTTTAGAGATAGTGTGGGTGACTTGGAATGGTTGCCATTGTTCTCCTGAGAGTTATTTCTGAATAATGTATTTTCTTGTGCAGATAGGACCATTGGTTATTACTTCAGAACCATGACATGGGCACACACTTATGAGTCCTTTCCTTACTTCTGCAATTGCAATTTGCAGGAGATTAGGCCACCATGTTCATCGTACACTTTCAAATGTGCTAATTGCCAGAGCAGATCATACAAACAACATTTTTTCCAAGGACAACATCAATAACACTTCTTCCTTCAAATTTCAACTCCTTCTTAGGAAAAATATGCTGTCATCTAGCAATTCTCAACAAGCTTTACCTCCTGTATTCATTGTCTCATACCTGCCACTCCCTCCCATCAGCAGTTCCTGTTGTGTTCTCTCCTTTTCAGCTTCACTTACAAACCTACAAACAATGGGAGTTTCCACTCCATTCCACTCTGCTCCTCTCCATGGGTCACTAGGGTATGGTGTGAGTTTTGTCCCCGCTGAGTTTATCATGTATTACTTTCTATCACATGTATTTAGTAACTACGTTTCTACTTTCTACTATATACTTTTCTTGTTGTTTTTTCTCTCCTTGTTTTTACTTCATTTCTAATTTTGACTCTTTCTTTCTCTTATTTTTCCTTTCTTGTGCTTATTGAAGTCTTTAAAAACAATGCTTTAAGTTAAAATGTCTGGGGCCACTAATGTATTGTTTACTGGGTCTTCTGAGAAGTTTGTATAAATTTTAGTGAACTCTGTTGGTGGTTCAGGGAAACAGCAGGAGGGCGTGGATGGATTAAATTGGTGTGAGCTTCTAGTTACCTTAAGGGAGATTTTGCAATTCCTGATGTCAGATCCAAACTTTAAGACTGACATTTCTTTTCTTCTTTTTTAAAATCTTGACCCTCCATTGATTTAAATATTTTTCAACTAGTTGCCAGCATTTATCACAGAAATTTTGGCTTCCCTTTAAAGTACGGGTCTCTCATCCTTTAGACCAGGCTCTTTAGAATGCTGCTGACCTCATTGGATGGAGTGAATGGTTTGGAGCTAGCCACATTCCCTCACCACACTTGTTTCAATCATTTACAGTCCCTGCCTGGCCCCTGTGGGCACTTGAATGTGTGACATCTATGTTAAGGGCTTAGAGAACAGGACCATATCAAGGTGATAATTGTCCTCAAAAGTTGCAAGGAACAGAGTGTCTCTGCTGGGGCTTCTTGGCCTTGGTCCCTGCTGAGTGGTGATATTTTGTTAAAAATGAGTGACTGAGGGAATAAACTTCTCAAGAATCATTACTAAACCTTAATTTTATAAACCTCTGAACACTCAGCAGGAATAGTGTTCAATCTGCAATCCTTTCAAGCTCTGGACATTGGCAGTTGTGAAGGAAGAGGCAGAGCTGTGGCTTGGGCAGAATGTTCTGGTTTGAGGCCAGGGCCAGAATCATTCTCTTGAACTTATTTATTCAACTAGCAAAGCTTCTAATTTTTTTACTGTTATCATGTTGATTATTTCCTAAGAAAGGGATCATTAGAGGTAAGAAAGAAACATGGAAGCCATTGTAATTGATAAAAAATATAAATGACTTCATGTGGCAGCCTTGGTTAATGCCCTCTTTGGACTTACGATGCATTTAAGGACTGTCTCCTAATTAGGGAAAGCCACTGTTCCTCCTTGCCCCCTCCGTAGCTACAGTATAGTTATGTGCTACTGTATTTATCCACTTTGCTTCATACAGACCTCTAAGTTCTCTAAGTCTCCTTCAGATTTTTGTCATCTGTACTAAAGCTTTGAAAGCACTCTATTTGGGGAGGTGGAGAAAAGGGCCATACCAAGACGTAGTTGTTCCTCGAAATTCATCCAGAGTCTCCTTCTGCTTTTTCTAGAACATTCTTCTCTGCTGCAAGAACTGGCATTTGCTATCTTCTTTCACCTTAACTCATCTCATGATTTCATCCCAGCTCATCTTCTAGGTCTGTTATGGTCTGGATATGAGGTGTCCCCCAATAAGCTAAGGTGATGGACAATGTAGAAATGTTCAGAAGTGAAATGATTAGATTACAAGAGCTGTTGCCTAATCAGTGCATTAATCCACTTTAAGGATTAACAATTTGTAAGGGTGCCATACTGGGTGGTAACTGTACGCAGTAGGCATGGCTGGAAAAAGTTGGTCACTGGAGTATGCCTATGGGGACTATATCTTGAATGCCTGGTTCCTTCCTCTCTCTCTGCTTTCTGGCTGCCATGAAGTGAGAAGCTTTCCATCACCATGCCTTTGTGCCATGATGCTCCTCCTCACTTTGAGCCCAGAACAATAAACTCAGCCCATAGACTCAGCTGAGCATGGATGGAGACCTCTGAAACTGTGATTCAAAATAAACTTTTCTCCCTCTACATTTTTCCTTGTCAGGTATTTTCATTACAACAATGAAAAAAGCAGACTAATGCAAGGTTAAAACTTAAATAAGCCACCCTTGCTGGGTATAGTGGGACACTCTTCCAATCCCAGTGACTTGGGAAACTGAGGTAGAAACATCAGAAGTTGAGGCCAGCTTGGGAAATTTAGGGAGTCAGTCAGTCTCTCTCTCTTTCCCCCTCTCCCCGCCTCTCTCTTTCACAAAAGGCCTGGGGATATAGCTCAGTGGCAGAGATCGTTCTTAGCATGCACCAGGCCCTGGGTTCAGTCCCCAGTACTGAAAAAAGACATCCTCAAAAAGCTCCGCTTTGATTATCTTATTCAATTTGGCCCACAAATTTAGTCTTCATTATATCACATTATTTACTTTCATCTTAGCACTTATCACCATCTGGTATTATATTTTTTTATTTATCATTTTTGCTGTCTCTCTACTTAAGACAGAATATACACTCTATGGCCACAGCAATCTTATCTGTCCATTTACTCATCTATTTCTACCACCTAAGCTATGTCTGACTCATCGTAGTCACTTGACAAAGATTATAGAATAAATGAATGTTCCTTTTGTGCCTTTGATATGTCTGCTGCTTGGTAATAAAGTTTCTACAAATAATCTATTAGAGCATATTAGATTAATTATTTTCACCATACATATAAATTAACCCAAAGGTGCCAAGGTATCAGAGTATAATTTACTCTAATTAAGTACTGGTATACATCAAAGTAGAAGGGAGACTTTTAGAGAAGATGCAGGTAATCAGAGATTAGGGAGGAGGAGGGTTAGGGAGAGCAATGGAAGGTGGTGGAAATGATCAGACTATGTTACATTCATGTATGAATATGCCACCGTGAAACCCATTCTTCTGTATGATTAATAGGCACCACTAAAAATACTTATGTAATTTTCTAGAAATATGAATTGACAATGTTATCCACTCCTATTTCTAATAAGTTCTCTATGATTTCTTTTGGAAGTGACAGTAAATTTGTAAGTATGAAAGTAAAGTTTTTGGATGGGATTGTATAGAGAAAATTTAATTTAATGCATGTTTATTTGAGAGATATGATACCATGATGGTTATATGAATAATATGGTTACTAAACTGATTTTAATATGTAAGTAAAATTATATTGTAAATGGACTCAGATTATAATAGCCAGTGGTTTACTTCTCTACATTCATAGGCATTATGTATTCTATATTTCTCAAATATCAAATTAATTTTTAGAAAGAAGCTGGTGAATTTAACTTTCAGAGAATGTAATAGCTCTTGGAGGCACCAGCTCTCCATTTTCTCTAAGCACCAAATCTGAAACTATTCAATGCTGTCTTTAGGTATAGGTATACTCAAGATTTAAGTATAAATTATAGTCCAAAGTGGGAGAAACTTAGGAATTTATTCTGGTTGCATATCCATACAGTACTGAGTCAGCTCTTGTACCTTCCAGTATGACCAAAGTCCCAAACCCTAATAATGAAATTCACTGCCAATGAACCTCATCTACATTACCAGTGACTCTGAGCCCTACATGTCTTTCTGTCATTTGGGGCTCTCAATTGCCTTTTCCATTATTATTCTGGATTCTTTTATTTAAGTTTACATTATTGTGCAACTCATTCTGCCCCCATATGGTCATTCAGTCATGTATATTTGAAAGTTTGGGTCTATACACATTGATTCTCTTATTGTATTTCATATGTTTTTAGTCACTACAGCATGCTTTGAATTTCTTACAAATAATCTCAAATGAAAAATATCATATATCATTATTATTTGCTTTGCTCTTTGAATCTCATTTACAAATGGAGTTTGGAGGTTTGTAGGTATCCTTTTCATTATAGTTCTCTCAGAGAGTTACTCCATGATCAACTTACCTCTTATTGACTTAATTCTTCTCATTTTTCTTTTCTTTCTTTTGTGTGTGGTACTGGGGATTGAACCCAGGTCCCTGCACATACTAGGTAAGTTCTCTGTCACTGAGCTACAACTTAGCCCTACTACTCTTCTCATTTCTAATTTTTGTAGATCCACAGAAATGTCACTACTCTCCTTGTTTATACACAGAATATTGTCCAGAACAAGTTCCATAGGGGATCTGATCTAAAATCAGACCAAACTCCAGTGGTATCTTATCTCAAACTCTTCATTTCCTTTTATTTCATAACTGGTTACCTTAGATTTCTAGTTTTAGCAAATCTCTCTTCCCCGTGATGATGCTGACTGATCAAGCTGAGAGGGTGATTTCTGTGATTAAAATTTCATGGTTTCTTGCTTCTAAGTTCTTTGCTAGAGAGAACATCAAATAGTCTCTGGAGGGAAAAACAATACATACAGCATAATGATTTTTTGTTGCAGAAATTTACCATTACAAATTCTAGGGAGTGCCCTTTTATTAGTTCTCACCAGGAGAAATCCAATAATGCTAATAAGCTGTATAGCAAGAATCAGGTTTTGACAATTTATGTTTTTAATAATAAAATAATATCTTTGAGATATAAAGGACAAATTTTTAATGTAGATTTTTACTTTCAAGACCAATTAGAAAATAAAACAGGAGTATACTTATATGAAAATTTTCATCCTACATTGTGCTATTTTCTAGTTTCTGTGGTTTATTGATCTTGCTAATTTTATTATGTTTTCAGTAGTGTTTTAAATAAGGAATGGATTTTTTTTGTGCAACCAGGAATTCAGTGGGAGATTTATTATTATTTTAATTGTACATATTTATGGGATACAATGTGATTAAATCAAGGTAATTATCATTTTTATTTCCTTCTCATTATTTTGTGTTTGGATGCTTCATGTCCCTTTCTTCAAATCCCGTATTCATGGAATGTGTAATACGTTATTGTGAACTGCAGTAATTCTACTGTGCTGTGGAGCACTGGAACTGATTACTTTCATCTAACTGTGTTTTGGTACCCATTATCCCACTCCCCTCCAGCACTCGTCCCCTCCACCCTTCTTAGCCAGTAGTGATCACTATTCCCCATTCAGATTGACTTTTGTTAATATTCTCACATGAGAGAGAATGTGTGGTATTTATCTTTCACTGTGTGGAGTGTGAAATATTTCATTATCATAATATCCTTTATTCTGTTAAGTGAAATGTCCTCTCTTAATTTTTGCTGAAGATGATGGGCTATTGTTCTTATTTATGGCAAATATTCTGTCATAGATATATGCCACATTTTCTTTACCAGTCCATTCACTGATGCATAATCTATGTTGATTCCATATTTTAGCTATTGTGAATGCTTCAGCAATAAACATGCGTGTGCAGGTCTCTCCTAGGTATGCTGATATCATTTCCTTTCCTGGATATATACTCAAATATGAATTGTGTAGTAGATCTATGTCTGGGTTTTTGAGTGACCTCTATACTGTTCTTTGTTGTGACTAATCTATATGCTCATCAAAAGTGTGAAAGAATTCCCTTTTCTGAATTTGTCTTTGTCTTTTTGTTAATAGCCAGTCTAATTGGGGTGAGATGATATCTCTTTGTGATCTGGATTTACATTCACCTGATGACTGATGATGTTGAGCATTTTTTCATTCATTCATCGACTATTTGTTTGTCCTCATTTGAGAATAATATGACTATTATTAGGATTATTTATTTGGATTATTTGTTTTTCTGTTATTGAGGTTTATGAGCCCCTTCTGCATTCTGAATATAAATCATTTTTCATATAAATGGTTTATATTTTTTCCTATTTTGTAGGTTGTCCATTCTATTAGTATTTTCCGTGCTATGTTTATTGTTTCCTTTCCTGTGCAGAAACATTTATTTGATATAATCTCAATTGTCTACTTTTTGTTTGTTGGTTTCAGAGATTGAACTCAGGGGCTCTTCACTACTGAGTCACATTCTCAGCCTATCATTTTATCTATCTATCTATCTATCTATCTATCTATCTATCTATCTATCTATCTATCTATCTGTTTATCTTTTTGAAACAGGGTCTTAACAAGTTGCTTAGGACCACATTAAGTTGCTGAGGCTGGCTTTAAACTTGCAATTTTCTTGCTTCAGTCTCCTGAGCTGCTGGGTCACTTGTCTACTATTGGATTTCTTGAATGTGTTTTTGCAATCTTACCCTCCTTTCCCAAATCATTACCTATGCCGATGTCTGGAAGTGCTTCTCCTGTGTTTCCGAGCTTTGGGTCTTACATTTAGGTCTTTGATCCATTTTGAGTTGATTTTCATATAAGGTAAAAGATTTAGGCATCAGTATCCATTGTGTGTGAATTGCCAGTTTACCCAGCCCTAATTGTTAAAGAGGCTCTTCTTTCTCCAGTGTATGTCTTTCCTTTGTTAAAATTTAAATGGTTGTAAATGCATGAGATTATTTTTTGGCTATTTTATTCTGTATCATTGATTGGTCTGTCTGTTTTCATGCCAAGTACCATATTATTTCCATGCTGTTTTGATTATTGTAGCTTTGTAGTATATTTTGAAGTCAGGTAGGGTGATGTCTCCACCTTTGTTCTTTTTTCTTACTTTTTTAATTTGCAGTGCTCCAGCCAGGGCCTTGAACTTGCTAGACGAATACCTTGCCATGAGCTATATCTTTAGCCCTTCGACTTTTGTTCTTATAGCTCAAGATTTCTTTGATTGTTTAGGTTTTTTGTATCTCCATATGAATTTTAGTATTATTTTTCTAGTTTTGTAAAGAATGTCATTGGTGTTTGTGTTAGTCAGTTTTTCTTTGCTGTGATCAAAATACCTGATTAAGAACAATTTAGAGGAGGAGAAGTTTATTTTGGTTCATTATTTCATTGGTTCAGTCCATGGTCAGCCAACTCCATTGCTCTGGGCCCAGAGTAAGATAGAACTTCATGACAAAAGAGTGTGGTGGAGGAAAGCTGTGCAGCTCATAGCATCTGGGAAGCAGAGAGAGAAAAAGAGGATCCAGGGACAAAATCTAATCTCCAAGAGCACTCTTGCAGGGCTCTACTTCCTCCAGCTATGCCCCACCTGTCTATAGTTATCACCTAGTAATACACTCAAGTGATTAATCCATCAAATGGATTAATCCATTGATTAGGTTACAGCTCTCATGATCTAATCAGTCCACTTATGCACACTTTGGCTATTATGGACATTTTATTTATTTATTTATTTATTTTTTATTGTTGGTTGTTCAAAACATTACATAGTTCTTGATATATCATATTTCACATTTTGATTCAAGTGGGTTATGAACTCCCATTTTACCCCGTATACAGCTTGCGGAATCACATCAGTTACACTTCCATTGATTTACATATTGATATACTCATGTCTGTTGAATTCTGCTGCCTTTCCTATCCTATTATGGACATTTTAACAATATTATTTTTTCTAATCAATAAAGATGGGAAGTCTCTTCAATTTTTGTGTCTGATTCAATTTTTATCAGGGTTTTATAATTTTTATTATAGAGCGTTTTTATTTCTTTTGTTAAATTTATTCCTAAATCTTTTTTGTAGTTATTGTGAATAGTTATTCTCATTATTCTTATCTCAGCAATATAATTATTGGTGTATTCAAGTGCTCCTGATTTTTGTATATTGATTTTACATCTTGCAACTTTATTGAATTTATTGTTTTTAATAGCATTCTGGTAGAGTCTATAGATTTTTCTTTGTAGAATTATTTCATCATCAAATAGGAATAATTTGATTTCCTCATTTTTTCTTTGTGTGCCCATTCTTTCTTTCTATTGCCTACTTACTCTGGTTAAGACTTCTAGTGCTTTATTGAATAAGAGTGATAACAGTGGACACACTTATCTTGTGCCAGCTCTTAGGGGAAAAGCTTTCAGCTTTTCCCATTTAATATGATGTTAGCTTTAGGTATGCTATATATAATCTTTATTATGTTGATGTATGTTCCCACATGAATATTTGTTCAGAGTTTTTATTATGAAGGGATATTGAATTTTATTGAGTATTTTATGCATCTATTGAGATATTCATAATTTTTGTCCTTCATTTGGTTTATATATTGTATTACATTTATTGATTTGCATATGTTGAATTTCCTTTCATCCCTGGGATAAATCTCACTTTTGTGAATCTTTCTGATGTGCTATTAGATTTGATTGCTGTTTTTTATTTTTGTTGTTGTTTGTTTGTTTTTTTGTTTTTTTTGTTTTTTTGTTTTTTTGGAGAATTTTTGCATCTAGGTTTCTTCTTAGACATACTGGTTTAGTCCATTGTTTTCTCTTTCTTGCTTTCACTCTCTCTTTCTTTCTTTTTTTCTTTTTTTAATGTGTTCTTGTCTGTTTTAGTTTTAGTTTTAGTTGGCCTTACAGAATGAGTTTGAAAGAATACCTTTTCTTTCAAAATTTTGAGGTGCTTTGAGAACAATAGTATTACTTCTTCCTTAAATTTGTATAATTCATCAGTAAAGCCATCCTGTCCTTTGCTTTACCTTTTGGAAGTCTTTTTAATATAGATTTGGTTGCATTACTTATTATTGTTGTGTTCAGCTTTTCTATGTCTTTATGGTTCAATTTCAGTAGATTATATATGTCCAGAAATTTATTCATTCTAGGGTTTTCAATTTGTTGTCACATGGTGGTGTATAAATAGTTCCTAATGATTAATGATCCTTTTTATTCTGTGGTGTCAATTGTAATATCTTCTTCATTACTACTGTTATTTATTTGGGGTTTCTGTTTCTCCTCCTCCTCCTCCTTCTTCATAAATGTTTGTTGATTTTGTTAAATTTTCAAAAAAACAACTCTTCACTCCATTCATCTTTTGTATATTTTAGTTTATTTTCCACACATTTATTTTCTGATTATTGCTATTTCTAGAATTTTGAGTGTCATTTGTTCTTGCTCTTTTAGGTCAGTAGAGAAGAGGTCAGTTTCCATCAGTTTCCTGGGGCAGTACATTTTTTTTCTAATACTAAAATTTAATTGGACCATCTCATCACAATATGTATAATGTTGTCTTTCCTGCAGGATATTTAGATTTCTTGCTAATCATGAATAAGATCTCTGAGGTGATTTATACCAACTGAATTAGGCCATGTTTAGTGGTATTAAGTTTTTCCACATGTGCAGATACAGTTGTAGCTCTGAAAATTATTTAGATTTTATTTAAATAATTAGAGGTTAACTGGTAAGGTCACTCTGTGATCCAGAATACAAAGACAAAATGTTCTGAGTCAGATAAAAAATAAAAACTGGAGATGTGACCAAGATTATTATCAGGTACTAGAAACTTAAATGTATTTTCATATTGAAGAAAATCAACAAGATAATTTGGTGAGATATGTTCTAGTCAAGAATTTTCATCTAATACTGATGTCTGCTTATAGAAGTTAGGGTACTTCTAGTAGCTATAGAGAGTAGGGAATTTTAAAAATACTTAAAGGAAATATTAAATATACAATATCTTCTAGGTAGACAGGAAAATATTTTTTAAGATCTGCTCAATTTGAACTTTGCTTTCTTTTTGTCAAAATTCAGAAACTATATATCTTTCCTCATGGTACAATGTAGATGAGAAAGCAAATGAAAAATAGAAATGGAAAGTACAAAGAATATGAAGTTGGAGAGAGGCAGGGGTACAAAGATAAAGAATAAGACCAAGGGATAGACAGAGACTATATGATACATGGACTGGTAACTCCTTTCCAGAACCCAATTCTCAGTGTTTTAGACTAAATTGTATCTGGTCCCACCCCCAAATTCATATGTTGAGGCCCTAATCTTCAATGTCATTATATTTGGAGATAGGTTCTGTAAGGATCTGATTGAGATTAATGGAAGCCATAGGGTATGACTTATTCTGATAGGACTGGTGTCCCTACAAGAAGAGGAAAAGACACCAGAAATCTCTCTTTCTCTGTGCTTGCATAGAGGAAAGTCCACGTGAGGACCCAGGGTAAAATGGCTGTCTACAAACCAGAAGGATAATTCTAATCAGAAACTAGCCCTGTTAGTACTTTGTACATCCAGTCCCTGTAACTATGAAAGAATAAATGTATATTGTTTAAGCTGTCCAGTGTATGGCATTTTGTCATGGCAGTCTGAGTAGTCTAAGATACTTGGAATTCTAGTAAAGAAATGCTGTAATTAGGAGAACTGGGAGCAGTATTTATATTGAGGAAAACTACCTAGAAGAGATAGTACCCAAGAAGGCAGTGGTTAGGAAGAAAGGATGGGGAGGAGAGCCTAAAGATTGGCAGTTGCACCCCTTTCCTGCACCTTGTACTGTTAGCAGGGATACCTTGGAGTTGCAACCTGGGAAGCAAAGCCCAGAGTTAGGGTGTAGCTTCTTCATCATACTTGCAAATCTTTGCTTATGCTTGCTATATAAGCATAATATTTAGATATAAGCATTATTATCTACCCCCCCTTACAAAACCTAAAACCAAACCAAACAAAACCAAAAACTCTGCATGAAGGTTGACATATCACTTCAAATTGCTGAGACATGGAGCTGAGAAGCACAGAGCACATAGTTATCTTGATATCTAGACAGCATCAGAGTTCCAGTGAGGTGGGGTTCCAGCAGCTAGATTCTAGGTCCCAAGTTTTGAAGCATCTATAAAAATATGTTGTTTTGTTTTCTTAATATGATACTGTCATAGTGCTAGGGTAATGTGACCAAGCTTAGAAGGACTTTAAAATTTTATAGATAATGTTAAAAGTTACATATTAAATTATTCTACTCTTTTTCTGGTACACTCATGTAATCCAGCTGACCAATGTGATGCTTACAGATTGTTTTCAGAATCTCTTCCTGTGCTTGTTGGACAGTAGGTTGTGTGCTTAGTTCTCTTGGCACCTGTCCCTTGTGTTCTGACTTGGGGACTTTGAGGATTTTTGTGGGTGCCACATTACGTGTTCAGGGTGAACCTTTACTAGAAAGATGAAATCAAAACCAGCACAAGTTTCACCTGAAATAGGATTAATAGTGGCCACTTATTCTCTTGCACTGTTCAAAATATCCAAAGAAGAAGACTGGAATAAGGAGGAAAGGGGAAGAAAGAGAATGAAGGGAGGTGAGGGGCAATCTGGACCTAGTGGGAAAGACAGCCACATGAACACATTCCCAGTTTACTGTCCTATGTAGGAGAAAGGATCAGTGGCCCACAAGAGCTCAATTTTGTAGCCTTGAATATTGGGGAAGGCAGCACTTTGATTTGTAAAAATGAGCTGAATCAGTCAATATTTGTGTGCTTTTAAAGCCAAAGTAAAACAGTTACTACAAAATCAAAATTAAAGGGGGAAGGAAGCCTAAACACCACTGTTGAGAGTCACAGCCAAAGGGACCCCAGCAAACTTCCAGCTGATTGGCTCACCGTGGCCCCAGCAAACTTCCAGCTGCCAGCTGATTGGCTCCTCTGTGGTGATGCTCATTGGGCTGTTTCCCTGCCCTTTCAGACCACGGAGCTGCTCATTGGGGGACTCTTTTGGCTCCGCCCACGTGACCCAGCCAATCGGCCTCAAGAGCGGGAGGAGTGGGGGTTGAGAGGCTCCCTGAAAGTGGCAGTTGGGCTCTGAGGGAATTCCTGAAGAGCTTGTGTTGCAGTGTGTGTGTTCTAAAAATAAAGTTCGTTTCTGCTTGACAAGTGGCTCGTGAATTGTGCCCAGTCAGACTGCTGGCACACCGCTTCTTCCTTTAACCTTGGCTTTCCCTCATTAACCAGCCAACAAGTAAACCAACTTTACTACCTTCTCTGCTATAAGGAGAAATGAGGGCCCATCTTAGTCTGTGTCTAATGAAGGTGAGGTTACGTTGCACTTGTGATATTGTTTGTTTTGTCAGAATAATGGAAGTGTATTAGACCATCTAGCAGTCAGAGAAGATCTTGAGCTGCATCCCCAACCACAGCTAGTTACAGTGACTTTCCCTAAATGCAATTGTATTATGTGTCTAATCCCTACTTATTCTTCTGTCCTGTGATGTTAACTATCAGTTGCAAGTGAATCATAGTAGTTGAAATATGTCAGGAGGGTCCAAATAGCATTACAGATAGGCACACATTGCTTGCTGCTGGGTGTAGATTGGCTGTGGTCTAAGGAAAGCCTTCACATCATTAAGAAGTTAACCACAAAAAATGGGGAATGGGCAGGGTTCCTTTTAATGAAAGTGGGAGAAGGGGAGCTGCTTTCTACCTCCAGTGTCAGACGCTTGAGTAAAATGAGAGCATTTTACTCAGAGTAGTCCTTTACCTTCAAACCCCTAATTTCGTATCACATGAATCATTTATGGATGGCCTTCTCATCTTAGGCTCTGCTCCCCATCACACATCCTATAGAAACTTGCTCTGGAAATGAAGAGAACTGGACTAAGTCATCTCCATGCCACAGTGAGCCTAGGCCAGGATCAAAAGACAACACTGTTTTTTCTTTGTTATACTTCTGTCCCGAGAAAAGGAAAATGGAAAATGTAGCTGCTTTGGTTGTGGAAAATGGAAGACAGAGGTAGAACAAGTTCAACTCAAAAGAGAAAGGTAGAAAGAGCAACAAAATTGACACGTCATTCTGCCATGCTTGTTTTGCCACTAGCTATATGTGACCTAGACAAATGAACTGCTGTAAGCTCTGCATCTAGATCTGTAAGGTGAACTGTAAGTTGCTAGTAGGATTGACTTTATTAAGTCTCACACAGATTTATTAAACTATAGTGAAAGAAGTAAAGTTGGACTGTTGTTGCCACATCTGCATCTTCAGATTCAACTAACATATATTTGGAGAAATGTTGCATCTATGCTGAATGTGTAGGGAGCTTTTTCTTTTCATTATTCCCTAAACAACTATTTATATATCATTTAAATTGTATGTAAGAGGATGAGCACAAGCAATGTGCAAAAACCCACATCATTTTATATAAGGGACTTGAGCATCCATAGGTTTTGGTATCCTTGGAAGTCCTAGAATTAATCTCCCTGGATACTGAGGGACCACTTTAATGTCATTAAATCACTGATTCTCAACAGAAATGACACTGCTCCCCAGACGTCATTTTGAAATAGCATAGTCCTGTGTCTTTTCTGAAGAAGGACCAGGGATGCTAGATGTTCTATAATATTCAGGAATGCCTGCACAAGAAATTCCAGTATACTGCATGGCTTTGATTCTTTAATTTTTATATTTAAAAATGAAAATTGTATATATTTGTGGTATAACATGATATCTTGATATGTATGCCTTGTAGAATAGATAAATCAAGCTTTTAACATACGTGTTGCCTCATGTATTTATTTTGTGGTGAGAACACAAAATCTCTCACAAGTAATTTTAAAGTATACCATTTATTGTCATTAATCATGGTTACCATGATGTACAATAGATCCCTTTAATTTCTTTCATTTAACTGAAGTTTTATTATTGGTACTCAGAAAATTATACCCTTAAGTATGGTTCTTTGACTCGCTGACTACTTTAAGGACACTGGAAAGACCTGCAAAACAAAGTCTCTTTCTGACCTTATCTTGCCAGTTCTACTCCTGCTTCCCTTTTCCCCTCAAAGCAGGCCACAGAAAATGAATTCTTTTTCTTTAAGGTGGATCAGAGAATTTCTTTATGGAAATTTTCCTCAAGTTGGGTCTTAGAAACTAGAAATATTACTCTGACCTCCCCCCTGCCCCCGCTGCCCTACTGTGTGTTTTCCATAAAGCAATTCTCTGATCTACTTTGTCTGATAGTAGTTCATGCGTTCCTTATTCCAGCAGGGATCTTGCCTTAAACCCAGGAGAAAGAAATGCTGCATAGAGAGGCCAAGAAGAATTCCAAATACAAGGGCTTTGCTGAAGTTTCCCTTCTCAATCTTGTACCATTAGGTCATATCCTTTTGTTCCCAATCACGTTCCATTCTTCATTAAATCTAAGCACAAAAATTGGTTTCCTTGGCCTTCAAGTCTTCATTTTGGGAGGTCTTGAGTCACTTAAAACTTGATTAAATAAATTTGTTATGCTTTTATTTTACTAATCTCTCTTTTACTATAGGAGTGTGGGCCATGACCTTTATGATGGGTGAGGAAAGTCATTATACCTTTCTGTTTCTATAGTATTCTTTGACCAATTTGTCTCCCATTCTCCACCCTCCCCAGGCTCTGGAAACTAACACACCACTGTCAGCTTCTATGAGTTCAAGTGTTTTAGGTTTCCACTTGAGTGAGATTATGGAGTACTTGTCTTTCTGTGCCTGGCTTATTTCATTTAGTATAAATTTAATATCATTTAGTATAATATTCTCTAGGTTCATCCTCACTGTTGCAAGTGACAGTGTTTCCTTCTCTTGTAGGCTTAAATAGTATCCCATTGTGTATATGTACCATATTTTCTTTATTTATTTTTGACAGACATTTAGGTTATTTTAATGTCTTGGCTTTTCTAAATATTGTAGGAGGGATTATAGGAATTTAAATATATATTTATAATTTGATTTCATATTCTTTGGATATACACTCAGTAGGGCATGGCTGGATTATATAATAACTATATTTTTAATTTTTTGAGGAACTACCATGCACTTTTCCATAATAACTGTACTAGTTTACATTACCTCCAATACTGTGTAAAGATCCATCTTTTTCCATATCATATTCAATAATGATCACTTATTTATAGTAGTAATTCTAATTATTTAGCATTTTTTATATGTGTGGTCATATTATTTTCAATTAAAAAATTATCTTTGGGGGCTAATTGAGACCCCCAGTGGGTGCCTGCAACCATAAATAGTACCGAACCTTATACATACATACTGTTCTTTTATACACACACACACACACACACACACACACACACACACACACATACACATATGTGCACACATACACTTATGATCAAATGTAATTCATAACTTAGCTACAGTAAGAGATTAAAACAATAATAAAATATTTGTAATAATATACTGTAACAAAAGATACGTGAATGTGATCTCTATCTTTAAATATCTCACTATGCTATACTTAAATTTATTGTGATGATGTGATATAATACCTTCATGATGTGATAAGGTGAAGTGAGTTATTAGGTGGTGTGAGATAGTGATAGGCTACTGCATGAGACCATCCATGGCAGCTCATCTGATAACAGACAGGTAGGAAGTGACCAGCATATACAGCATGGATATGTTAAACAGAGGAATGATTCATATGCCAGGAAGAAAGGGATTGGGACAGTGTGAGATTCCCTTGCACTACTCAGAATGGCTTGCAATTTAAAATATATGACTTGTTTATTTCTAGAATTTCCCATTTTCAAACCATGGTTAACTGTGGATAACTGAAACCATGGAATGGAAGACAGATAAGGGGGGACTTTGGTTGAGATAATTTAACTTCTTCCTTTTTTTTTGTTTGACTTTATTTTCATTTGTTTTATTTTCCACTGAATATTTTTTCTGGCCACAATTTCTTTGTTGTAGTTTTGTCTTTTATCTCGGTGATCCCTTACATATAGTTTCTGAAAAAGTCTTCAGGGTCAAGACCTTGTACCTCTTTACCCCCACCTCTATACCACAGAGAAAATGGTATCATATTGGTAATACAAATGGCTTTCCCACAGGTCTTCTGGAGATCTTCTGTGGGAGCAATTAGGAAAATCCCACATCTGCATCTGGTTCTCTCACAAAGTCACAGATGATGGGGTAGAAGTAAGCCAAGAAGTATTAGCAGAAAAGAGGAAGAAAGGAAAGAGTGGAGATACAGAGAACTTGTAATTGATAAATGGGAAAATAAACACCTAAAGTACAAATGTCAGCTTCAGGATATAGGGACAGCCAAAAGAAATATGTTAGAGGACCACCACTGGGAGTCTATCTCAACATGGCTTGGAGATGGTATGTAAATTCAAGTTTAGAATGTTCACAAGAATAAAAAGAGTACATAAGTCCTATCAGTTTCTGAAAGCAAAACCAGGATCTGAATCTGAACATTCCAAGACAAGCAGGGACAAGCAGAACATCAGCAGGTCCAGGTCTACATGAGGAAGAACAATTAAGCAGAAAGAAAAATAAGCCCAGGCCCCAGTCAGGAATTCAGAAGATGCTGATGAGAAGCAGGGTCCTGCACAGGCATTGGTCCAAACCAACAGCCAAAGCAAATTAGATTCAACTCATGAGGCAAGGTCTCTGATAGTTGTTCTCAGCCCTAATTTTATGGCTGTTTGAGTGGTGTGATCAGGATAGAGTTTCACACCATGCCAAGAGTCAAGGAGAGGAAGGGGTTCTTCCAAAACCATTAGATGTTACAGTCTTTGTAGTAGAGGTCTTTTTATATGTCCTTATCCCTGGGATAAAGGTAAAACTTCACTTTTTTCTTAAAGGCAGATAAACATCAACTTGGAAATGTCTAGTGTTTGCTAGGAAAAGAGGAAAAGGAAATGGAAATGGGAAGGGAGGAGGAAGGAGAAGACCTTCAGTGCCTTCTAGGAAGCTGCACATATAGAATAGTGATTCTGTTCTCCTTGTCATTATGATAATATGGTTCTCGTGATGACATGGTTTCTCTTATTGGTCACTCCAAGAAACCCTCACTCATTCTATTTTCACAACTTAAATAGTAGAATGATTATTTTCTGTCATCATGTCACTCATTGGCATTTTTTACCTTCCATAAATTTTGATTTATAGACACTTTATATATTCTTAAATTCTGTTTAATTATTATTTCCTATGTATATTTGGTTTACCATAGTTTTCCCAGCAACTAAAAAAATTGAGTAGTAACTGAAGTTGATTGATAACTACCTATAAGAATATGCCCCTAGAGAACAAAATAACAACTAGAATGTAAGGAGTAACCATTTTGTGCAAGGTACCCTTGTAATCAATTTAGAGTAAATCCTTCCAATAACCTTTTTAAAAAATTATTTGTTTGTTAATTTATTTATTTTGGTGCCAGAAGTTGGGTCCGTGGGCACTTGGCTACTGAGTCACATCTCTGGCCCCTTTTAGTTTTTATTTTGAGATAGGATCTTGCTAAGTTGCCAGGAACCTTGCTGGATTGCTGAGGCTGGCTTTGAACTTGCAATTGTCCTGCCTTAGTCTCCTGAGCTGCTGAGATTGCAGGCATGTGCCACAGAAGCAAGCTCCAGTAAGCTTTTGAAGAATACTTTCATTATCCTCACTTTACAGATGAGACAAAAAGAAGTTTGGTAACTTGCCCTGGTCACTCTGCTAGTAAATGGTAGAAATGACATTTAAATAAAGGCATTGTTACTACAAAGCCAACATTTTTAACCACTGTTCTAGATTAACTTCTCCCTTTTAATATATTTTATTTCTTTCTCTTGCCTAATTACTCTGTTTAGTTCTTTTCAGTACTATGAATAATAGAAATGGCAAGAGGAAAGTATCATTTTCTTCCTCTTGTCTTAATCTTAGAGGAAAAGTTTTCAGTTTTTTATCAGTGAGTATAAAGTTAACTATCATATATGGCATTTTATTATTGTGTTGAAGTAAATTCCTTCTCCACTTAATTTGTTGAAATTTTTTTATCATGAAAAGACATTGAATTTTACAAAATGTTTTTTGTACATCTGTTGGGATGCTCATATGATTTTTTTTATAGTTGTAGATGGACAGCATGCCTTTATTTTTTTTATGTGGTGCTGAGGACCGAACCCAGTGCCTCCCACATGCTAGGCAAGTGCTCTACCACTGAGCCACAACCCCAGCCCTCATATGATTTTTATCTTTCATTTTTTATGTCATATGTCAGATATATTGATTTATGTATCTTGAACCATCCTTATATTCTAGGCATAAATTTCATTTCATCATGTTGAATGGTCCTTTCAACATGCTGGTTAATTCAGTTAGTATCTTATTTGAAGATATCTATGTCCATATTCATCAGGGTATTGGCCTGGAATTTTCTTTTTTCCTTTTTTTTTTTAAAGAGAGAGTGAGAGAGGAGAGAGAGAGAGAGATAATTTTTTTAATATTTATTTTTTTAGTTCTCGGCAGACACAACATCTTTGTTGGTATGTGGTGCTGAGGATCGAACCCCGGCCGCACGCATGTCAGGCGAGCGCGCTACCGCTTGAGCCACATCCCCAGCCCTGGAATTTTCTTTTCTTGTGGTATTCTTTCTGACTTTGCTATTGGCCTTGCAAAATGAATTTAGAAGTAGTGCCTTCTCTTCAATTTTTTGGAATACTTTGAGAAAGATTGGTATTGTTCTTAAATGTTCAATAGAATTCAGCAGTGAATTCATAAGCCCTGAGCTTTTCTTGATTAAGGGCATTTCATCACTAATTTTATCTATTTACTCATTATTGTTGTTTGGATTTTCTGTTTCATGTTGATTCATTTCTGGTGAGTTGAATGTTTCTAGGACTTTATCCATTTCTTTAAGGGTGTCCAAATTTACCAAATAGGGGATGCCTTTTAATTCATCCACAGAATATCTATATCATTAAAAATATGTCTATAATTATCTGAACCTATAACAACCCTATAAAAGACAGTAGATATTTTTTACATAGTCTTAAAGTATATTAAATTTTAGAAAGAGTCATATTGAGGAAAATTGTAGATTTTGGGTGTTGGGGGGAATTTACTAAGAGTTGTTACTCCACATGGAAAATCATACATTTAATGGTAAATGCTATCGGTTGATTTAGGCCTAACTTTAAACTTTTGTCATGAGCTGTCCATGGGTAGTGTGTGGATAACCGTGCATTGAAGTCTAATAGATAGAAACATCTGGTACCTGGGAATGACCAGTGGACATTTTTTTTTTTGATCAATTGCCCAGGGACAGTGTGAATTTCTATCCTGCTCTGCCATGTCCCACAGAGCACCTGAGATGAGTGTGACCTGCCAAGATGCTAATCAACCTGCTGACTGCAAGACATCATGGAGCAAGACTCTGCCCTTGAAACCTTATCCCTGCCCTTAAATAAACCACAGGAGCCATCTTTCCCTTTGTCCAGTTCCAGCTCTTGTGTGGAATGGATGTATCAGGGGCTCTGCTTTTGTAAATATTTTTCTGTCTTTTTATGTTTTGCTCTTCACTAATTATTGTAGACTTTAAGTTTTCAGGTGTCTTATACCCTCCTCAGCTGGAAGAACACCCCCTCTCCCAATGAGACACTAGCTGTCACCCCCGCTAACTGACTACTTCATTATACTTTATAGTCATGCCCAGACAATCTCATGTTTCCTTTAACTATTTTATTACAAATAGCATTTCATTTAGCTATACTTTGGTTTTGTAGTAATGGTCTCATGGATTTTTGAAAATTAATGTGTCTTAAGGTTTGGTAGTGTGTACATGTAGCAGGGGTTCCTCAAGACCACCCTCAGGATTAATCTTTAACTAGAAGGATACACAGAACTCAGAAAATCTATGATCCTGAGGTTTATTATAGTTGAGGCTTATTACAGTGGTAGAAAATCAGCAAAGGCAAAAAAGCACAATTTTAGAGTATAGACAAAGAATCCCCAATTGTCCTCACCACATGGAGTCACATGAACTATGCTCAATTCTCCCAGCAACAATGTGTAACAGCTTGAATATGAAGTAATGCCAAAAAGGGAGTTCGCCTGAGTCATAGAATAGAGTCCAGGATTTCAACTGGAGTCTGATTCTGTAGTCAGTGGAATGTCCATGTGGCTGACTGCTATGGTTTGGATATTTTTGTTCTCCTAAACTCAAGTTGACACTTAACCTACATTATGGTTATATTAAGAGATATGATCTTTGGGGGAAATTATTAAGTCATGAAGGCTCTATCCTCTTGAACAGAATTAATACTGTTTTTAAAAAGGCTCAGAGAATTTCCTTCCATCATATGAAGACACAGCAACAAATTGCTATTATTGAAGCAGAGAGTAAGTCCTCACCAGACATTGATTATGTTGGTGACTTACTTTTGGATTTCACAGCCTCCAGAACTATGAGAAATATGTTTCTAATATTTATAAATTAATCAGCCAAAGAATGTTGCTATAGAAGCACAAATAGACTAACCAAAATGACTTTAAATTTTTAGTTTCCAGTTCTCCAGAGATTAAATTAATACTGCTTGGCCCAAAGCTCCCCCACTATACATCATATTGTTAGCTTGATGTCTGCTGTGGCCAAGGCCCCATGTAAACATATTCTTATCAGACATGATATTCCAGGTGTTTTAAGGTTATTATTCTGATCAAGAGCCAAATCTTGGAATATGTAGAGTTTGGACAACTTGGGTCTGCAGTGTTGATATCCTTTACTGTGCACTGTGGATTTTATTTCAGAATATTAAGAGGGCTTTACAAAATTTTTGTTATAAAAGGGAGTATTGACTTAGAATCACTATATTAAAACATGCAAAGAGATTGAGAGACAGTAGACTGAAATCTTAAACCCTGAGAGGAAAAGTAGCTGATCACACTTCAATCAACCCACTCTTTCAACCTCCTCTAGACAGTGGAATGCACTTTTGAAGTTAGAAGTCTTTGGTTTACTAAACAAAAATCTAGCCCACTATTTATAAAGTATGTGATTGAGGGAAACTATTGAAATGTTCCTTCACTATTTTTCTTCATCTGTTAGTAAATTAGGGTTGTAATGCTCCTCCCAAGAACACAGTCAGGTACTAATAAATAGTTCTTGGAAAATACTCAATGCTATTAGTATTGCTAATAAGATTATATTACTTTTATATTATTAGAATAATAAATGTTAATATTATTAGCTTTCCTAAGTGAAGGAATGGTCATATTAAACTCAGGAAGCAAAGGAAGTTTCTATGTCATCTGAAATTTAGATGTTGATGTCTTTTCAGAATGGAGTTTGGAGAGCTCCTGTTATTTGTCTTTCAGACAATCAAAGGAATACATGCTATCTGTGATGAGTTTTGAATCCGGAGATGGAGGAACTAAGGTGGAGAAGTGTGAGTTGTCTACTGAGGGCCTTCTCAGCTTTTGATTTAGAAAGAGAGTTGACTAACAGTAAACAAAGACGAATGGGGGGAGAGAAAGGGAGAGAGAAGGGAAAGCATATGGAAATGGTAGGAGACTTTCAATGATACACAAAATTATAAGAGGTTATGAGGGGCAAGGGGGAGGGGGAAAAAGGGAGAGAATTGAACAACAGCAGAGGAGGTAGAGAGGGAAGATGGGAGGGGAGGGAAGGGGAGGGGGGATAGTAGGGGATAGGAAAGGTAGCAGAATACAACAGTCACTAATATGCCATTATGTAAAAATGTGAGTATGTAACAGATGTGATTCTGCAATCTGTATTTGGGGTAAAAATGGGAGTTCAAAACCCAATTGAGTCAAATGTATGAAAGATGATATATTATGAGCTCTGTAATGTTTTGAACAATCAATAATAAAAAAAACTGAATAAATAAATAAATAAATAAATAAATTTGAAAGGTAAAAAAAAAAAGAGAGAGAGTTGAAAGCACAATTTATTTTTGTTGTTGTTGTTCCTAAATTGTGTGAACCTGTTTGCCAGAGTCCAAATGAGGAATTCAAGCAGCCCTTTAGCCAAGTACTGAGCATTGGGCTGAAGCTTATTTTGGTGTTGCTTCACTTGAAAAGCTCAGAGAACAGCCTTCTTTGACATCCTCTACAATAACTGAGTAGTTATCTAACAGCTTGAACTCGTAAAACTTTCTTATCCAGGGTGAACAAATCATATTATGTAAAGTGATTTTGAAGTGCTTTAGTCATTGCTTTTCATGATATAGGTCTAACTTAAAAGAGTACTCCAATGATTCATTTAGCCAAACCAGGTTGCATAAATTGACTTTTACCAAAAACAACTTAAGCGAATTGATTAATACAAGACTGTATATCTCAGCCAACATCTCCATTTATGGTAGAAGTACATTCCAATTTTCCCAAATTTAAGTACATGAAAATGCATACTTTATTTTGGGGAGCTTGCTTTCTAGATCGGCCCACAGGGCATGGGGGTGGCCCTTAGGGATGAAGTGACTCATGTTCTGAACCCTGACTGAAAGCTATTAATCTTTCTCTTCTTTTCAGAAAACAGTTAACTTTTTCAGAGAGTCAAAGCACAGTTGAGCATGTTGGATAATGGAATTTAATAAAAGAAACTTTCCCTAGGAATTTCCCACGGTTGTCACCCAGAGATATCAAGATGCCCTTCCCCCATCACAAAGCACCAGTCATCCTTTCTAGATGTCTGCTACCTTGGGATGCTGAGAACCCAGCTCCCTCCAGGGACTACTGAGGTGACATCTGCTTGGTGTTCCTGGTATCCTCAGACTCTTCCCTCATCAAACCACTCCTAAGCATCAACCACAAGCTCTGGGGCTCCTCTTCACTGACCCAGTTGCTCATTCCTTTTATACCCTCCTGAGCCCTTTCACTGGGCCAATTGATGTTCCTGCTCTGTGGTCAGCAGTCTTCCTAGCCTCAGCTGCTTTCACATAGGTTGCCTTAATCAAACCTCCTGCATAATGTGTCTCAAGCAGAGTTTGCTCATCTGCCCACATTCCACTCATCTCCTGAAAAACAACAGGTCATAATACCTGGACCACCTGTCTCAAATGGTGCTCTTCCATCCACCTGAAGTTCAATTTCATGAGTACATTTGTACCTTTTGTCATCCCAAACTGTTATTTATACCTAAAAATCCCCATTGCAGATGTTTTGTTGGAAAGCCACATCCTTCTATATTTTTTGTTGGTTTATATAGCCTATTGGGATACTTGTTTTGGTTTTAGTATTCACCTCTTCAGCATCAACCTTAACCTATATAGCTTTCTCATAACTACTTCTAGAGCTTCATACTTTTATTCCCCATTACTCTTAGCAAATGATTTGAACTTTGATATCCATCTATTTGACATAGTAACTTAAATGTCTCAATCACTCAAACTCAGTGCAAGTTTTTTTTTTCCCTGAACCCTCCTCCTCTATGAGAAACAACTTCAGTGTTTTTTTTCTTTCACTCTTGCATATCTCCAGTTTAGCCACTTAGTATTTTAAAATTGTAAACCTGGAGCTCTCCTGTCTATGGGCATCCCATCAATTCCAGGTGTTCAGTATGTTGCTACTGCATGGTCTGGCTATTGCCTATCTCTCTCTTCAGCCTCGTCTTGTGTTGCTTCTTCCTCTGCCAGTCTCTTTGTCTAACCCACAAGAGGCATTTTTCGTATCTTCGAAGATACTCAGGGTCTTTGCAGAGCCAGTTATTGCTATTTACCATCACACCCTGGAACAAGTTACACTCTCTCATTCTTCATGTTTCAGTTAAGATGCTCCGTCTTTCAGGTTGAATTCTGCTGGACTAGGTTAGGTCGTCCTGTTAAATAATATGTTAAAGAGGTATATGTCTCAATTAGAACAACTGATTAACATTTCTTTCCTACCCTCAAAGAAAGTTCTAAAGGGTAGGATCTTGATCTGTTGGAAGTTTTGCAATAACATTCATAGGGGAAAAAAGAGTAAATTGTGGTGAGCCGTTCCTGCGGACTGTGGTCGCCATTACATGATGGCGCTGGCTCCGTTGTGTTCTGTGAAGGACAACTCCATATCAAAGAGAGTTGGCGTGTTCCCAGCTCCTTATCAGAGAAAGTTGGCGTGTCATTTTCTAGCACCCTGTGAGAAGGGTACACGTGGCAGCTTTGCATTGGGGTTCGAGGTGCTTTATTAAGGCTGGGAGGGGCATCCAATTATTATTCCGGGTAGTAGAAGAATCATTAGAAGAATATCAAGGGCCTGAATAAACTGCTGAAAGAAGATTCCTGAGTCGCGTCTTCCTTGCGGGCAAGGGGGTCGTGACAGTAAATGACTTTAAATCCATATCTTTGCTATATTTTAGAAACTGTAATAATTATTTCTTTATTGCAATTCTTAGTGGCATGATTTTCTCTTTTCTCAGGGAAGGCATATATAACTGCATCCCCTTTATAATCTCAATTTTATCCACTCTGTTCTTGGATAACTATTTCCTATCTTTTCAGCTTGCTTCCTCTTTTACTCCTGCTGCATTGAAACTTTGTGCCTATACTTCTGAATCTGAAAAACAGCTGGAGAAAAACACAAAACCACACTGACTTTAAGTTACCACTTTAAGTTCATGGCCACAAGCCTAAAATTAGACCCTTTATTCTGTTGAGAAATCACAGTACTTTTCCCTGGGATGTTACCTTCCCACTCTCCTGAAAGATTATCATACATCCTCCTTCTCATAGTTGGAATATGTGCCCTTCCTTACGGCCTTCCCTCTCAGCAGACACCTTTGCTTCCTTCTTCACTGAGAACCCCGAAGCAATAAGAAAGAGAAATTAAGATGTGAAAGACAGCATCAAGCTTGTGTGCTTCTGGGAATATTAGTGTAAACTGGTAAAGCAGAATCACAGGAGAGAGCGCAGACTTTCTAGAGTTATGTCTTAACGAGGGTGAGCACAAAGGCACATTGTTATTTTTTCCCATCTCAATTTCTCTTTAAAATGTATAAAAATAATTTTCTAATTTCATTAAGTATTCTTCTGAAATATGATGTTTTTAAAAATAAATTTTATTGTGTATGTTTGAAGTTTACAACATGCTGTTATGATATATATCTATAGATAGTAAAATGGTTATTGTAATAAAGCATATTTAAC
The DNA here is from genome assembly GCF_052094955.1 of Ictidomys tridecemlineatus. NCBI lineage: Eukaryota > Metazoa > Chordata > Mammalia > Rodentia > Sciuridae > Ictidomys > Ictidomys tridecemlineatus. The sequence goes on along the minus strand of NC_135482.1, from coordinate 75,502,224 downwards.
ATTCATTTCATCTTGCATAGTTACTTGTTTAAAATGAGCAGATAAGATCTACTTATTTGGCAAAAATACCTAATCTACTACAATTTCACTGTTCATGCTATACATTGGATCTGCTGCTTTGTACCCTTTGACCTCCATCCTTTCATCCTCCACCCTACCCTTGCCCCTGGTAACCACTGTCTTATTCTATATCTCTATGTTTTACCTCTTTTCCTTTTAAGATTCCACATATAAGTGAGATCATGCAATATTTCAATATTTGTCTTTCTGTGCCCTTATTTTACTTAGCACAATGTCCTCTAGATCCATTTATGTTGTGGCAAATGACAGGATCTCATTCTTTTTTTTTTTTTTTAGAGAGAGAGTGAGAGAGGAGAGAGAGAGAGAGATAGAGAGAGAGAATTTTTAATATTTATTTTTTAGTTCTCGGCGGACACAACATCTTTGTTGGTATGTGGTGCTGAGGATCGAACCCGGGCCGCACGCATGCCAGGCGAGCGCACTACCACTTGAGCCACATCCCCAGCCCTGGATCTCATTCTTTTTTTAGGGATAGAGTTAATTTTGTGAAATTGTCTACTATTTAAAGCAATGTTTGGATTCAGTGCAATCTCTACCAAAATTCTTACTGCATTCTTTACAGAAATAAAAAAAATACAAAAATTCATATGGAATCAATCTCTCTCTCTCTCTCTCTCTCTCTCTCTCTCTCTCTCTCTCTCTCTCTCTCTCTCTCTCTCTCTCTCTCTCTCTCTCTCTCTCTCCTTCTCTCTCTCTCTCCCCTAGAGACACTCAAGTAGCCAAATCAAAGTGAGAAAGAAAAACCAAGTTGGAGGCATCACACTCCCTAATTTTAAATTATACTGCAAAACTATAATAACTGCCCCCTACCCCGCTCCAAAACATGGATCAGTGGAATAAAATGTAGAGCCAGAAATAAGCCCAAACATATACAGTTTACTAATCCTCAATTAGTCAATCAAGAAAACTATGGGGGAAAGACAGTCTTTTCAATAAACGATGCTGGGAAAACTAAATTTCCACATGCAAAGGAATCTAAGCTGAACTCTTATACTATATATAAAAATCAACTGCAAATGGATTAAAAAACCTGAATGTATACCTAAACAATAAAACTTCTAGATGGGAACAAAGGGGAAAGTTCATTGATATTGGTCTTGGGTATGTTTTTGTTTTTCCTTTTTTGGATATCACACCAGCAGAGCAAAAATAAATAGATGGGAATATATCAACCTAAAAAGCTTGTGAATAGAAAATGGAACAACCAACAGGATGAAAAAGTTAACCTAAAGGCTAGAAAAAATAGTTTCAAACCACATATCTGATTAGAGGTTACTATTAATTCTCTTATAATTCAATAACAGAAAAAAAATAACCTGATTAAAAAATGGGAAAGAACCTGAACAGATATTTCTACTAAGAAGACACAACAATAGCTAACTGTGTTAAGAGTGCTCAACATCTCTAGTGATGTTAGTTACTTTGTATCACTGTAACATATACCTGAGATAAATCAACTTAATAAAAGGAAGGGTTCATTTTGGTCTATGGCTTTTGAGGTTTCAGTCCTTGTTGGCCCCATTGCTCCTGGCCCATAGTGGCATAGAACATCATGGCAGGAATGCATGCTGGAGGAGGAGCCCTTTTCATCTAATTATGGTCAGGAAACCAAGAGACTTAAGCGATTGGAGGTTCCAGTGTCCTCTTTAAGGGCATGCCTCCAGAAACTAACCTCCTTCCACTGGCCCCTCTCTTAAAGGTTCCATCATCTCCCAACGGTGTCATGGACCCAGGACCAAATCTTTACCTTATGTGCCTTAGGGGAACATTTCATATCCAAAATATAACACTAATAATCAGGGGAAATTCACAGTAAAATCCCTAGGGGATCTCACCTCACACCCATTAGGATAACTATTATCAAAAAGTCAAGATATAAATATTGGCAAGAATATGGAGAAAAGGAAATGTTGACTGGTGCAGCCATTACAGAAAGGAGTGTGGAGGTTCCTGAAGATACTCAAAATCACTTGACCTAGCAATCCCACTTCTAGGTATATACTCAGTGGAGACAAAATCATCATTTTATAAAGATATCTGTACTCCCACATTTATTGCAACATAATTCACAATAGCAAGAAGTGGAAACAACCTAAGAAACTGTTGTCAAACAAATGTATATATATTATATTTCATATATATATATATGTTTTTTTATTTTAAAATGCAGTATGGGCAGAAGTTCTATTGTTGAATATTTATGCTATTTATTTTATTGGACATTATTGATATGTGATACATTCCACTTCCTTTACCTTAACTAATATTTTTTCTTATGTTCTTGTTATATAATTTATTATTTTTAAATGGTTTCTTGTTTTCCTTTTTTTTATTTTATTTTTGCTATATAAACTATATATTTTTTCTTTTCATTGATTTATATGATATAGACTTTGTTTTCATTTCAGTAATACCTATTTTCAGGTAAATATATCATCACCTATTATTTTCCTTGACTATTGGTGTCCATTAACCATCTTTGTGTATCATAATAAATTCAACTTGATCTTTTTTTTCTTCCATCCTTCCCATTTAATTTCCATTTTTTTGGTGAAATGTGATATTTAAGTCTATGTTATCATTTCATGTTTTATACCATGTTTTCTCTTTTTAAAGTTTTATGGTATGATAAGTTTTACAATGAATTAATATTTATTAAAACAATATATTGTTTCAATAATTTTATTCCTTAGAGACAATTCATTAATACTGTGACCACTCTATTTTTAAAATCTTTGGCTTTTTATTCTTTTCTGATTTTGTTCAATTAATTCTTCAAATGTCTTTTAATATTTTTGCGTATATATAGTTTCTGAACACCTGCATATATAAAGTGTATTATGAATTCAATTGGTTGATCACCTCTGTGGAGAAAATTTTGTTAGACTTTGTCAATTAATGTTATATATAATTATCTCATTACAACATTTATTTGCATTTCCTTGATATGAGATGCAGCATCTCTTTGTTTTTATTTCTATACTCATTTCCTCCTTCATTAAAGACTAAAAATGGAGAAAGATGAGGTAAGGCTTAATCTAACAAAATCATATCAAGTACTAAAAATGGAGAAAGATGAGGTAAATTCATGTATTTGCCCATTTGTAAGATCTATTTATAAAACTTGCTACTATCCCTTTGTTAATTATATGCATTGTAAATGTCTTGTCCTCAATTCGTGTCTTGCTTTTTTACTTTTTAAAGTTGTACTTTGATAATAAGTTATTTAATGTAATATGATGTATTGATCTTTTTAAATGAAGAGCATGTTTTGTGCCTTAACCATTCCCTCTTTCCAAATTATAAATTACAATAGAATTTTGTAATTTTTCATTTGACAATGAATTTCATTTGAATCTAGTAAAAGGGCAAACATGGGAGTCATTCTTGCATTTTACTTATGGATAATAATTTCTTAAGCTGCAGTTATTAAATAGTCCCATTTCCTCCCACCACTTGGTATGTCCCCTGTGTTACACATCTAATTTTCATAAGTTTTTGACATATTTTTATTTTTGTCATTTTGACTGTCTTCCCATTGGTACCAGAATGCCTTGATTGCTATCGATACAGAATAAGATATGATTTTGTTAGATTAAGCCTTACCTCATCTTTCTCCATTTTTAGTAGAATGGCTATTTATATTACTTTACTTTTTTATACATATTTAAAAATGAGCTTGTCAAGTTCCATTAAAACAGAAACAAAGCTTATAATTTTGATTGAAGCTACTTTGAAACTTTGAGTTGCTTTGAGATCATTTGGAGAAAATTTAAATCTTTACACTTTGTAGGTCCTTCTCAATTAAGTTGAGTCATTTCTAACAACAACAAAAAAAACAGATCTCAGTCAGAAATGCCTACTACAAGGTCACAAAAATATCTTGCCTGGTATTCTGGAAGCTTTGTAGCTTTTGGGATTTCCATTTCAGTGTTGTGTATATGAAGTTAGTTTCTGTGTATGATAGTTTACAAGGGTCAAATATCATATTGTTTTATATTCCTATAGATTTCCAATTGTTCTAGTATCACTTTCCCTTTTAAGTTCCCTTTAGGCTCTTTATTTAGGTTGTAAGAGGGTGTAATGTTCAGATATACATTTCCTCGAGATGGATCTGTGTAGTAGACAGTGGCTTTTATGAGTATGTAGATGTCTTTAAACCAATTCTCAAGATTTACAAAATGTAGAAAAGAGGTTGCACATCCTGAATGAGGGTGGTGATAATAGGAAAATAATAAAAATATGAATTATGATTAACAGAATTCTCTTCTCTGGGATTTGAGCCTATAGACCCTGCCTTTCCCTATCCTTCTTTGCCTTTTTCTTTTCTTTTTTAGTTAGATCAGGGTCATTTTGGCATCTAGTTTCTTCTTAGACACTTGATTTGCACAGATACCTATTTTATGGGTTTTAAAATATTCATATCATCATCCATGACTTTCAGCTATTAATTATGAGAAATATTAGTGTCTTAAAAACTAGTGTCTTAATATTTGCATAGAGTTTTATATGTCACAAAAGTGGTACATACATTAGCTGACTGATAGGTCGGGCATCTAACTGATCTCAATTTCTAGGTGAAAGTGTCAATGAGGTTTACATATCTTTCATCTCGATGATTCATCTATAAAGGAAATGATACCTTTGTTTTCTTTTGTTTCCCAGTATGTTGAGTGTATTCCTCTGAAAAAGCAAAAAGTTATAAAGTGTGCATGTTGTTTAAGGGCCAAAGATAGATTTGAGGCCAAGCCCTCTTGCCTTGAGTTTTTGCTTAACCAAAAGTATCATCCATGTTGAATGGTGGTGATGAAACTTATATACCCTGTAGGAAGAAATTAAAAATATATATATATTTGGAAATATTTTAAATTGTATGAATATTAGTTTTTAGAGTTCATGACTTATAGAGAACTAAAAGTCACTTTGAATAAAGTCTGTGTGCAAAATTGTGCTTTCTTGTTAACTACCTGTGTATCCACTTAATTGATTTGAGTCTTAATTTTTCTCCATCTTTAAAATGCTCATAATTAAACAAGTGCAATGGCACATGACTGTAATCCCAGCAACTCACAAGCTCAAGGATGGAGGTTCTCAAGTTCAAGGCTAGCCTAGGCAACTTAGTGAGACTGTGTCTCAAAGAATAAAAGAGTTGGGGATGTAGCTCATGGTGGTACTCCTGGGTTCAATCCTCAGTAATTCCCCCAAGTCATCATAATATGTCAAAGAGATTTTGAAAACACTAGAGATAAGGATGTAATGAACACTGTGCTTGGTGCATTGAACACTTTCTGTATGTTTCAGGCTACATGACCAATACTTAAAAATATGGCCTTCAACTTTTTTCTCTATGGTTTAATTATAGCTTCTGGTTGAGGCAACTCTGTAGCTTTCATTTTTGGTATGTCTTGTTATTAACTAACGTGAAGTGGTTGATTTGTGTGTTCCTGATGGCACCATTTACATAGACTGCATTTGTGGAGACATGTAGTTTGGGGGCCTGTTTTTTTTGTTCTCAATATGATCCTTATCTGTTAGCTCTTTCACTTTCTGGTCTGAGTTCCTCCTGTCACTGACTCAGGTCTAGGCTTCCCATTTAAGGCAAAAATTTTAGTCATATATATCTTGAAATTTATATATATTTAAATAATATATAATTTACATATAAGTTTATAAAATTATAATATTACATATTAATTTATATACACATAAATAATATTTATATATCCAAAACTTGCTCATGAAAACAATCTGATCAGTTAGATCCACTAATGTATTCATATGGAAATTGGTTTCTCTTCACATAATTTATCATCAAATTTGGAACTCTGAATGATTTATATTTATTTGGAGAAAAGTGGATTAAAAAGAAAAAACTCTAATTGCAGCCTGAACTGGTAACTGTTAAGTCTGATTTGTGGTTTTTGTTTAGAGTTTTGGTTTTTGCTTCTGTGGGCATTAATGGATTTAGGTGCCTTTTGTTCTGTGTCACTTCATGAGTAGATAGAAACAAAACTGTTCAAATGTAGCACAAAAAAAGAATTTTTAACAATAGCATAAATAATGGATTTTCCATGAAAAGGATTATTTCTAATTCTTTGAAAAATACCAGTGGTTACATCCCCAAATCTTCTGGAAATTGTCAAGATAAAAACTCATGCTTTTCAAAACTTTTGTTTGTACTTTGCTTTACATGTCTTCACATGTATATTTCAACACATACTCTTGATTCATACATATTACACAAATTGCCTTTATGAATATTACCTAATGTTATGCCTTCTGCTTTGCAGAATGGAGTTAAGTTTGAGAAATGATTATGTGTGAAGAATGTATTTTTTTAAAATGGAGCAAAAACCTCTAAAAATAATTGAGAAAGAAAATCCCAACAAAGCCATTGGGAAAAGACATAAACAATGAAAAACAAATTGTCAGTCCATTTGTAAAAAATGGTCAAGCAGAAAAAAAAAGGACAAATATAAATTAAAGCATCGATATCATTTTTTCATTTTCAAATTGGCAATAAATGGAACAACAGTGTCAATGTTGACTAAGGTACTTGGAAACTGTCACATATTGTTAGCAGGAATATAAATTTTAGCCCAGTGTGAATACAAATATAAATCCTTCCTGAGAAGAAATGTGGGGGAAAAAAAGTCTTAAAAAGTGGCAGTTGGACTGTTTTTTAAGAAGCAATTTATATTTTATTCTGGTACCTCACAGTTTTGGGATGTAAGGACTTAAGGAGGGCTAGACAAGTCAAATCATTGGCTCCTTCTTCTGTATCTGAGGCAGAGCAATAGACTTATTTACTTGCTCCTTCTTATTAGCTGCATTTTTTCATATGTGTAAACAGTGACTCCAGGTGTGGAACCCTTGGTGTAGTAACAAGTATGATATTCTTTGAATCAGTGTTCTACTGAGTGTCTAAAACCAGTGGCTTATGCCTACACTCCTTAAGAAAATATTTTTGAAACTCTGAGGCAAAGAATAAACAACAACAAAAAATAACAAGCAAAATAACAGACATACTCCAAATACTGGATCACCTGCTGAGGTATTTCTAGGACTTGGAACTCTTTCGCCGGTAAAAAGATTAAGCTAATGTGTGAAAATAATATTTACCTCTTTTGATGCTTGACTTATTTCTTCTTAATGGAAATAATCAAGGAACTTAAGTTTATACTTTTGTTATAAAATAATTTTGAGTCTTAGAACATGATATGCAAAGAATGGCATTTTGTCATGCTGAGTACTTTGAAGGACACGGAAAGGGCCCCAGAGCAGTCTGTTCCAGCCCTTTCTCCTGCCATCCTTTCTGGAGGGCAGTCCATAGACACTAGAGCTCCTCTCCTCGGTAGCCAGCCACAGAACCCAAAATGTCCCTGTTGTCTTCCCCAGGCTTTCTTTGTTAGAGATGGCCATAGAGAAATTCTCTGACCTCTCTTGTTGCATAGTGGATCATGAAACCCTCATTCTGGAAGTGGTCCTGCCCTATACCTGGGAGGAAGAAATGCCACACAGAATCTGAACAGGAGGGCCTTGCTAGGTTTTCCCCTCTCAGCCAATTACCATTTCCCTTTGTGTCCAATCACATTTCTACACTGCTGTCTGTACTTCATTAAATTAAAATATACATTTTTTTTCTGGGTCTTTGGGTCTATATATCTAAAGGCTCTCATTATGTGAATTTTTCTTTCTTTTGTGATATTTAGGATCCAATCCAGAGCATCCTATCCCAAGTGCCAGGCAAGTGCTCTAACAGTGTAAAAACTTTGATTAAATAAGTCTGCTCTGTAAAACTTTGATTTAAAAAGTTTGCTATGCTTTTTTTCTTCTTCACTTTCTTTCATTACAGGAGTATCAGCCATGGCCCTTATGATGTCACACCTTTATGCTCCTTAATAGTGTGTATTATAGCAGGGCTGTGAACTATCATCAGTCCTTGAGTTATTGATTGATTGAAAAATGAATGATTGCACTATTATTGTGTACCAAAAAATAATTTACATTAAAGGAAAACTTAACAGAGGCCCCAAAATTAAATCTGGAAAAATTGTTTTCTTCAAAGACAGACAAAAATAATTTGTAATCACTTTATTTCTTTTCCAAAATACATATGAAACAATAAAATTATATTTCAAGTGCTTTTCCATTTTCTGTTACAAAAAATCACAAACTATACTTCATAACAGCTTTGAGGTTTCATTGTTACGTAATTCATCTGAACCTGACAAATATGTTCACACATTCCAAAGAAGACATTGTAAAAATACTGCAGTGTGTAACATCTTTTAAAGGTGGTTGCAAAAACATTTGTTCTAAGTTATACAATTTTATGCTGTCAAGTTTCACAAATGGCTGGTTACCAGGTACAAAAGCCAGAAACATGAATTTCAAAAGATTTTAAAATTTTTGTTCTATACTACGGACGTCAAAGATACTTATTTGAACAATGGCTAAGTATTAATCCACCAACTTCAGTTAAAAAGTCACTTATGAACAATGACTGAAGAATATAAAGAAAGATCAGGTATGTTGGATCTAAATTATTTGATGTGTGAAATGAATTGTAGTAGTTCCTGCCAGTATAGAATAATTGATAAATACCCATTTTGGGGGAAGAGGGAAGAGTGGAGTCATCCCAAGTACAACATGAGGCAGTTCCTTTCTATTTTGACTTCTTTATTCTTCATTCTGAAATTATGGTTTCACTTAATTGCAGTCTGTAATTTCTCTGTATTTGCAGATAAAGTCAATCACTGCTCTTAGTTGGAGATATTGATAATAAGCTTATGCCAATGATACCAACTTGGGTGTTGGACTTTTGTTTATCAAACAAGGTATAAATGAAAATATTTTATATATTAGAGTTGTTCTACCTGCTTTTTATTTATTCAGTAATAGAGTTTGTGAATCTCTTCACACTGGAGACTACTGTGTTCTTTAAGTGGAAAGCTTAAAGAATATTTTAAAAGAAAACAATAGAAATTATAATGAACCCATTAAGACAATCTACATGAATATAACTAGGATAAAATATGCAGTCTGCAATAGAGAATGATTATTTGACCAGTTTGTACATGATCTTAGAGATCATAGTTATTTTGGAGTCCACAACTTTATGTTAAAGCAAAATCATAGCCAAATAACAGTCTCTATAATGTTATTCAGATGGGGTGAATACAAAACAATTTAGAAAGGTGACAAAGATACCTAATGTTTTAACCTTCCAATCTTGAGGCTTACAGGACAATTTTAGATTCAAAATGATATACACTAATATTCAATAGTTTGTTTTTGAGGGAACAAAAACACATGAAATTGAGTAAAACTCACCATCTTGTACAGTAAATAAACTCTGTGCACAGCGGGTGCAACTCAGCAAAATTTCAGAAGAAATGACCTATTTTTACACTCTGGTAATAAGGTCAGGCATAGTTCAAATCTTTGAGGAGGGTTCTTATGGTCTAGGTAAGTTTATAGAAGAAATTATTTTGGGTTTGAGATTAAAATATTTCCAAATAAAATGTATCTATAAATAACAAACCCTTTCTGGTGTTAGCATAGGTAAAAACAGAATTGATTTAATCAATTATTCCTGGCAGGAGTATATTCAAATCATCTCAGGCATGAGAAGCCTCTTTTTTCTTTCTTAAACATCTATTTATTTTTCAATCACTGTTTCTACTATTCAAAGTGATTGAATTAAATAAATCATTAAGTCCCACCTCAGCCCTTAATTTAGTGTGGTTTTACTCTGAGTCTCTGTAGCCTGATGTTGTGAGGCTACCAAATCAAATTTTGGTTTCTTGTTTCATAATGAACATGGTAAAAATGAGCATTTACTTTGAAGAGAATATACTTTAGCCAAATGTTAAATGCCACTGTTCAAATACACATCTTTTTGGTTTACTATTAATGACAGATGACAAGTAATTAATGATCAATACACCTTTTATTCAATTACAATTTATTTTAATCAACAGAATACTGAATAAATACAGAAGTGTCTTATGAGAGAAAATTCTTACCTAAAAGGGTAACACTGAATAACATATTGGAAACAGCATTTTTTTTTAGTTATCCCTGTTTCCTATGAAAAACATAAACTCATCATTTTCTTTTAAATAATAGATCCTTACAGCAGGTTCAGATGAATCATATCCTGAGCCATGTCACTGAGTAACTATTTAATGCTGTGTCATGGAATTTTTTTCTGTCCACTAAAGTTAAAATACAAAGGAGTGTTTTATATATCTTAATATCTTTATTTCCATAGGCTTAAAGATCTTTGCTTACCTCTCATTTAATTATGTAGATGCCTACTTTATTATATACTTCCAGGTCTTTTGACTCATTTCTCCTTGACAGCAGTACATTTTAGCCTACAGATTATAAAGGTCAAGATCAATTAGAGTATCACAGAGCAAAGGGAGCTGATAGAAGAACAAGATGAAAAAGAAACAGATCTCCCTGTTTTCTTCAAATTTAGTTTAAGAGATTGAATGACTTTCTTTAATTCTTATCAACCCATTTTTCTTTTTAAATTACCAAGTAATTGAGTTACCTAGGTATAGTTACAACTTATGTGGCAAAGAAACAAAAACAAACAACAAAACTAACCAACTCCATTCCATGAAAATGCACATTCTTAAATAATAGCAAGCAGCCTTTTGGAAAAGGTAAAGAAATTGCTATGTGTTCAGTATTGAGATGTGTCCCTTTGTCTTTGATTCTTTTGGGCACTCTTTCTGAAATAAGTTACCTTTTTTAATGGATAGTGAAAATTGGAACAGGGCTGCAAGTCCGATTGTTTCATTTTTTAAGTAATTAATCATCAAATGAAAACTTTATAAGAGATTGGTAGCTCTTTATTGAGCTGCAAAGTTTTAAAATAATAAACATAGCTGTAAATGTCAATTAAATATCACAACCAAATAGGTCCAAATATATTTGCTGTAATATAAAACCTGAGTCAGTATTGATCAGTTGTGATCTCCCTGCAGTAACTAGAACGTGCACACACTCCTCAAGACTGCACAAGAAGGTGAGTGCTTGGCTCTGCATCCCCATTCCACCCTGGCACTAGTCCTAATGTTGCTGAACTGTGATGCATTAATACACATAAAATAAAGTCCAGACACAGGGATGGCCTGGTTTAGAAAATTAAAACTGCCAAGCAAAATATTATTAGAAAACTAGTGAGAAAAAGGAATCAACTCTTCAGTTTTATGGGGAAAAAACATATACTTTACAAACTTTGATATTTTTTCCTCATTCATTCTACTCTTTCCCCTGATAGGTTGTTGATGAATCAGGTAAAAACAAAAACAAAACCCAAATAACTAAAAAGGACATTGGCATGTTATGCTAATGCGTCAATACTTGACTTTTTTCCTAGACTCATATTTTGGTAAGTCCCTGAATAAGTCCCTGAAATTAGGTAGTTGATATCTATATAGAGTACAACTTCATAATGTGTCAATACTAACAGTAAAGTTTATCCTGCACAAATTAGTGGAGGATATTTCTAACATCAAACTTTATTTCAAATACTGAAACTAAAAGTATTTCATTCTTAAATCACAAGCTGAAAGAAGATAAGTTAGGTATGTATGGATATGGAGGACAGGGTTTGTTGTCCTAAATGTGGTACGATTACATTTTTAGAACCCTAACTCTCCTTTTTCTCTATCAATTTGTGGGTGAGCATCCCTTACATATGACATGAAAGCAGAGTTGTGAATTTCTTTCCCTCAGTGTCTTCCATAGGGTTAACAAAGTACTCTGGCATTATGAGTTTATTCTAATCCCTAGGGGAAAAAGGTTTTAATTTTTTTAAAAAAAATTCTTTAAAAACTTATTTTAATCTATAACCCTCATATTAAAGTCTCCTGATTAGCTGATAGTTCAAATTTATTTCATCATAAGCATTGGCTTTTTCTCCTTAGGGAACAAAGAAAAGTACAAGCTTTCAAGAATTAAGAAGAAGTCCTTAAAATATGTTTTTGGGTGAAAATACATATCACACTCACAAAGGAAATATGACTGCTAATATACTATAGGCTATAACTATATCTTCTAACAAAATAATTGTCTACAAAAATGTCAGTTTATTAAAAGTACATCCTCCATTGGATAATTTCTATTTCTCAGTAAAAGAGTTCCAAAATTTAGATGTCATTCTTCAGTCATTCTGACTATAAGTGGTTCTTTTAGGCCTGATAAGGTAGCCAAGTATTTTGAAATAGATTTTTCTATTTTCTTCAATGAAAAAATATTAAGTAGGAATTTTTTTTATTTGTTAGGATGACATAGGCAGTTTTGAAAAATTTTAGGCAGACTGTATTTTTCTTTAAAATGTGAATTTGAAAAATATTTACAGCTTAATTGACCATAATTCCAACTTACGAGAAGCCAACAAACAAAATTTCAAGGCTTGTAAAATTTTATGTTTTTTTAATATTTATATAAGGTATTTTATGAAAATAAATTTTCTCATCCTGATGAATTTGTTTTTGTATTGCAAGCATAATTTTTCTTGCTTTTATTTTTAACCTCTATTTCTGATAAACTTGAAATATGCATTATGTGTAGTGCACCACATCTCAAAAGTAAGGTTGGGATAATTCAATACCTTCTAAGTGGGGCCTGGAAATGAGACAAAAAAAAAAAAAGTTGACCTGATGAAAAGGAAATTTCTGTCCTGTAAAAGTATTTGCATAGTTTTTTCATCTAGTGACCTGTCCTTAATCTTTGTGAAGGTAATGCCTTTCATAAAAGGACTGGAGGTCTGGGCCTTTAGAATAAATTTTTTGTTTTACTACATGTTGAAGTTACACTCTATGGTATTTTTCTATAGTTTGCTGAGAAATAAGTCATGCTTTGTTTAAGAAAATACCCAATTCCGATGATAAGCTTTTGATTGGGTTTAAGAGTCACCGTTACTGCATATAATCTAAATGACAATGAGCACAGACAGTTTTGTTGAACCTTTGGTGTCTATTAGTGTGATCTATCAGAAATACTGGATATACATAATAGCTTCATGTCACACACAAGAAATACATGTCACAGAACTTGAAATCTTACAAATGCTTGAAAAATGAACTGATGCTATTCACTTAGGAATACCAATGCTACAGTTGAGATTAAGATTATTAGAATTTTAAAAGTATCAGTTCAACAGTGCAACAGATCTTTGAACTAATGTGACAGTATGACATTATAAAATGGTAGCCAAAAAGGCTCAACCTCCACTTTCCAGTACTAAATATCATTTCTTGAGTTTATATTCAAAATGATTCTTTAAATTTACAGCTTTATCTGTATGTTTTAAAGAACAAGCTTGAGCTACAAAGTTTTCAGTTTGGCGGAACCAAACTTCAACAAGTAATTTGCTGAGAATGAAAGAAAAAACTATTTTCTAATAAGTAATACTATTATGAATGTGCAAGAACTTAATGCTGGGTACATTAAGTTTAAAAATGTCCATTTAAAAGTTATGTGGAATCATGTACACATGAAAGGAACACAGTTGAACAAAATCAAAACCACATTTATGAGACATGTACTACTTTATACAACAGCAGTATGAACTATGTTTAATTTTAGATACATGAGGATTCATTTTTAAAAACGTATTTCTTTGCTTATGCAAAGATTACAACATATCAAAACACTCTTTGTGCTAATAGGCATATAACATGAAGGATAAAATGCCTTATTTAACTAAGGACTATTTGTTTTCAAGTAAAACGTATTAAGATGTTCAAAGTTATAAAACAGAAAGGAAGTAAATGAAAAAAAGTACACATCAAGTTTGCTCATTAACATGGATATATCTTAAATGAGGAAATCAATCAAACCTTCCACTTTTTTTTTTTCTGATCCAATAAGCACATGATCTTACGTCCTTATCATAAGGGTCTTATTTTGGAGGCATTATGGTGTGGAAGGTGGTTTGGGAGAAGAGCAGGATCCTTGACTATCAAAACTGGTTGCCCGGCCAGGTAGCTGAAAAACAGTAATTTTATTTGACCTCATGCAGAAAAAATACAATGGGTAATTGGTGCTTCTCTTTTTGGGAGGAGGGTACTGGGGATTGAACTCAGGGGCACTCGACCACGAGCCATATCCCCAGCCCTTTGTTTTTTGTATTTTATTTAGAGACAGGGTCTCTCACTCAGTTGCTTAGACCCTTGATTTTGCTGAGACTAGATTTGAACTTGCTGTCCTACTGCTTCAGCCTCCCAATCCACTGTACCTGGCTGATGCTTCCTTTTAATAGGAAATGTTTACCCATGACATGCAAGCCTCTGAAGAGAAGCTGTAGGAGCTCTCCTATCCTTCAGAACTCATCTTTTCAGGTAGAATGAGGGGAAACAAACATTTCGGAGATGTACACAGAGCATGCCATTTAGATGGGACCTGAAGCAGCCCTGAACAGCAACTATTTATGAGTGCAGAATAATTTCACGTTTTGTGACAAGCTTTTAGTTCTTTTTATAAAATAATGATTTACTATAGTGACAGTAATTGCTGCATAAGAGCAATAAGAAGTTCTAGACACAAAAGCATGTGTTCCACTTGCTCTAAGGCAGGAGGTGATTTTTATGGGGGCAATCAGAGAGGAGAAGCACTGCACTAGGCAGGTGAGTGCTCTCCTTTCTAGATTCTTAGAACTGATGTTCACTGTTCAAACTTTTTTAAAAAAAGCAAGATTAGAAGCACGGAATGGACAGTAATTCTACAATAATTAGAATAGACTTCAGACAGTACCTACCACTGAAAGGAAATACAACCTAAGACAAGCTTTTCAGAGAATGCATTTGTCTCTACTTCTGAAACCCTCCAGTTGGAAAATTGCATGTGACTGGGGTTCTCTCTGTGCATTTTTGTCTTTTATAATTTACATTAAATTATGAAGTTAGGTAAATACTCAAAACATTTATATATATATAAACATATCTGTGATGACAGTTCTCCTCTATCGTCTGAGCATGCAGTGTTTATGTAATTTACCCTATAGTATTTTATATAACACAGCCAAGGTCACATTTTTGTGACTAAACTGAGATTAGAACCTGGTCCTATTGATATATTTAAACAATAACAGTGTACAACCTCTCTTGTTCTCCTACCTAGTGTCTAGTGTGAAAACAAGAAACAGAATCTTATCCATGGGGAGATGGCAGATATATCATTCATATACTATGTGGCTATTATGATGATTTTTAAATTTAATACAGAAATCCTTCACCTACTAGACATCCTTTTTGAACTTGCATTACCTCTCAATCCTATAAATGATTTACTTTGTAACTCTTCAGGAGACTCACAAGAAAGAAAGTCATTCCCCCTAGCAACATTCACTGTATCAAGTAGACTGAAAACTGTTTCATGGCTAGAAATCCCAACAAAAACGGATTAATGTAAGTATTAACAGTAGTTCTCATAGGAGCTAACACTGTACCATACTCTGCTAGCACTTTGTATTCAGTATTTACTTTCGCTGAGTTGATTACCATTAAAGAACCATAGAAAAAACTCAGAGGTTCAAGTCACTTATCCTAGGTTCCACAATAAATAATCACCCATTAAAGCTTGTGCCTTGATATTTTTAAAATCTGTGAGGTCTTCCTGACGAGAGCTGGGGGAGATGTCCCTGACCCTTACACAGATGACATTACCTCTATTTAAGGATTCTTAAATGGAAGGGGACTTTTGGAAAGGTAGCTCTGTTTACCAAAATACAGTGTCCACTCAGTAATAAACATACTAGATTGCTCCACTGCTCACTGATGTGAATTTTCAGGCTGTGAGAAAATGACAGACTTGCAGTGCTTATGGGCGTATCAATTATGAAGCCCAGAAAGTCTAGTGGTTTCTATGATCCCACATGGCACACAGAATTTTGAATACTTAAATGTTAGAGACTGTGGGAGAAAAGCAAGGGGAATCTTTTAAAAAGGTGAATATATTAAAATGTCAGATATGGGTTAGCAAATAAATAATATTTAAACTGAAAAGATAAAGAGCAGAAGTCAGGTGATCACATGCTTACCTCCAGCAAGGGGTGCCAGTGTGTTATTGGTTTTCGGTGATAAGCCAGCATTTCATTCCAGTGGTCTCTCCCAAGACCCTCAGCGTCCAGTCCTGTTCTACACACTCCTATGACCTCGTTGTGTCCCACCCTATGATTTGTGGAATATTATACTTTCATTTCCAACTTTCAAAGATAATGGAATCTCACACATCTTAAATGAATTGTAAACATAACAGTAACTAGATGCTGTCGTTTTGCAAATTATAGTAATCCCCTTATTTGCAGTTTCACTTTCTGTCATTTTAGTTACCCATGGACAACTGTGGTCTGAAAATACTAGATGGAAAATTCCAGAAAAAAATAATAACTTCTAAAATAGTACATTGTTATAATTTCTCTATTTTATCATTAGTTGCTCTTATTCACTTATACTGTACCTAATTTATAAATTAAACAATCATCTGTATGTATGTATAGGAAAACACAGTATATATAGTATTATCAGGTTTAGTATTACCATTGGTTTCAGCAATCTGTGGAACATACTGTAAAATATTCCTCACAGATAATGGGGACTACTATATACCACTTCTAATCAAATGAAAAATTTTAAGTAAACAAAGATTTACTAAACAATTAACTAAATGATATGAACATTTAAGAAAATGAATTTGGATAAGAAGCACTCACAAATCATTTTAAGCTCTTCAATTTGAGCACATTTCACAATAATAACAATAGTGTGAATGGCAATGCTACTAGTTCCGAACATGTGTGAAACATTGCTTTTTCAGAAGCAGTCCTATTA
Organism: Ictidomys tridecemlineatus; assembly: GCF_052094955.1. Taxonomy (NCBI): domain Eukaryota; kingdom Metazoa; phylum Chordata; class Mammalia; order Rodentia; family Sciuridae; genus Ictidomys; species Ictidomys tridecemlineatus. Next base: position 75,485,287 of record NC_135482.1, on the reverse strand, counting down.
AGTTTAAGTGATGTAAATCAAACCCTGTTCTTTTTACAAGGCTTACTGTCTTTATAATGACATTTAGGTTTTACACCATAGGTATGGTATTCATTTTCTTGCATAAAAGACCATATTTAATTGATTCTGAATGATATATCAGTGTATATTATTGCTTGTACTACAAATAAACAGAGCAGGGTTGTGTTCAGTTCCATTGCATTTGATTGTTATTGCACAACAGAGAGCATGATAGATGACATTCCTATTTTTTATTCATGCCCTGCTTTCACAGGAACAAATAAAAAATAATAATATTTAACATTTTTGAAAGTTTATTATGTACCAGTCAGTGTTCTAAGTAATTTAAATGTGCTGACCCACATAATTACCACCCCATTACTACAAATAACATTTTTTATTATATTTTACAGATAAAATTATTATTCTATTTTATAGATAAACTAAATGTCCAGAAGGTTGGGAGCTGATGTGAGCTTACACACTTTGTAGGAGGCAGAGGCAGGAGCTGAATCTGGGCATTTGATTCAAGAATACATGTAGTAAGTTTCTTCTTGAGAACAGAATGTGATTTACAAGGTATTCCATAGGGTTATTTTTACATATATCTCTGAAGAGACTTTTCAGGTGCTTTAGAATATTGCATTATTCTCTGCCTGTTACTAATGTAGATCTGTATATTTAGTATGATTTGCTTCATGTTGATCCCCCTTAATATAAAGTTTCCCAAACAAGTATATTTCAGAAATAATTTTTTATTTTCCTGTTTATATATTATAAGGATCATTTACTTAAAGTTGTGGGTTACAAACGTTCAAGTGTATCTACTTGAACTCATTGCTGTGAGAAGTCAATGGAGGTAATTGATAAAACAAAATGGTCTGCTGAGGAAAACATTTACATTTTAGAATTTGAAATTTGAACTAGTTTTAATTTCTAAGTTAGCACAGTTTTTTTCCTTTGATACAGATTCAAACAGATGGTACAAATAATACTATTTTTAGTGCCTTTTTTTTTGTAGCTCTGAGCCAGAGGATGGCACATTAATTTACCTACTTATATTTGAGGTATTTTTAGGGTCCTGTTTACCATCATTTTCATAATACTATAAAAAGGACATTCTTTTTGTGTGTTTGTATATGTTCTGTACCACTGTGTCATCCTTAAAAATAAATGTATCAAGGCTTATAAATAAATGTATTTACATGCTGAAACTTTTGTAGTTTAAATCGTACAGCATTCCTTTCCAAAAATCTTATAAAAAGCAAAACAACCCAAAGATGTATGCAGGAAGGGTCAAATGAGAGAATGAGCCTTTAGTGGAACGAGAGTTCAGAGGAAGAAGTTTTGTCGGTTGAGAAAGACTTCCAGGGTGCTAACATGAGTTGGGCTATGAAGCGTAGTTGGAACAAGGTACACTCTATGAGGACCATCTCAGACTAAGGGAAGAGTGGAAGGGCGAAGGCTGGAGCTGCAGGAGGAAGAACCTTCAAAACTGTCCTGATACAGTTTATTTTGTGAAAGAGATGACTCTATGTGTGTGAGCTGGGGGAGCTGTCAATGAAGTAATGTTTTAAGATAGATGTGAACATATGGAACCTGTTTCCCAATGACCAGTATTCACTTTCCATGGTTCATGGTTCATGCCGAAGTTCCACAAATGGGCAAACTAAATCCCACTGGGATGACGTACGTAATGAACCCTTTCACACAGCTAGTTAAGATCCAGCTCCACTGAACATCATGATACTCACATTCTAGCCCCATTAGTAATACAAGCTGTTGAGTGGACTCTGTTATTACTGTAGAACGACTTTGAAGTAGTGCTGTCTATAAAGTGTTCCATACATACTATATCTAGACCCGTTCTCTCTCTAGCCTTAGGTGAACTTTAAGGATGAGTTCTTTACAGGGGAACCCCCCCCCACAACTATAATGTAAGAAACAAGGAATTTCAAATGAATAATTATACCTTTTCAAACTTAAATTAACACTGTTGTAGCAGAAAATAACCTGAAAAACTGAATTAGACCAGTATTGTACTGGTTGTGGCTATTCTGTATTGAGTGGAGGGTTCACTTACCTATCATAATCCATGACTGCAATGGAGAGGCTGACCTGGTCCACGTTCTCCGGAGGGATGTCAAAAATAATAGCCTCATTGTACACAGGGTTTAGAGTGTTTTTCTTTGTAGTTGTTTTTCTCTTTTTCAGTCTTCGGCCCTCACACATCAGTGATACTTTGACATATGGATCTAGGAGTAGGAAGGTAATTTTAATAAAATGAAAGTATGGATATCAAATATAAATAGAACTGTAGTTCCTTTTTACTAAATAAGTGGTTTGTCAAGCCTTTTACTAGTTTAAAGTTCAAACAGATTGAATAGATTCAATAGATTATCTAAGATTTCTTATTTTAAAGGTAAGCAATTTATAATGAATAAACTAAAAAGAACTAATTTGACCTCATTATTTTTAATACAGGAGAGAAAACACAGTAGTTTATCAAGAGCTAGTTCAGAATTCTAATGTGTCTTTTGACTACTGCTCTTTTAGGGTACATGCTTTTAGAAGTGATTTATAGGATGTAAACCAAACAAATAAGGATAAGGGTATTTAGATTTCTTTACCTCAGAATTATTTAGAATAAAAAAAACTAAGTCCTGTGAAAGACTAGCAGCACTGTGTCTGGACAAGTATATGAAATTACAATAAGTAGAAATTAGAAAGGAAAAACTAAATTATACTTAGAATTTTGATCAATGGCTAGTTAAGGTAGTAAAATTAGAAGAGTCATTTTAATCATAGTGTTGTTGCTTGATGAATTTGGATTGAAGAAATGATCACTAAGGTGATTTAGTAGCTACATCATGGTATATAATAAAAAGCACTATTTATTCTAAGGTGGTCACAGGAAGGCTCTGATAGGACATTGTTTATGTGGTGTTTATTTGAAAGAGAAAATTTTAGGTTACTATATTGTAATGGGCCTAATGGAACAAAAAATTGTGAACTAGTTTTTCCACAGATAACTTCATCCCTGTTCTCTTACCCTTACCATCTTAAGTTTTTTTTTTTCAAAAAAAACGTTATGTGATTATAGAAAATTACGCATTTTACAGCATTTCTAAGAAGGCTCATGGCTTTGAGAGCAATACTGGTGTTAGGGTGAGCATGCTGGACAGGTAAAACAATCACAGCTGCTCGCTCTCTCTTTTTGACTACTGTGCAGTGATAGTTCCATCATCTCTATTTCTCCATCTCTAGAGGAATAAATATTATTTCCTTAGAATAAGACAAAATGATGTTGAAAATATTAATTTACTGAGCAGGATGTGCTTTTTAAACTCTAGAAAAATATATTGAAATATCTCAAAAGCATTTTCCTCAAGGAACAAAAAAGTTATTTTGCTGCTGGCAATAATGTATGTAATGACAAGGTAACAGGGCAGTGTTAATGTCTGTTTCCCATTTATTTTGATTTTTTTCTCAAATAATAGGAAGCATGTTCCAAGCAAGAAATTTGCTTCTGTGATACAGGATGAGCCCTCAGGCCTATGAACAATGGGAAAGAGGCATAGTTTATCCATTGCATAGTTTTATCCCCACTGTGCCTTTGCCTGCATTTCTTCTCTTCTGACAAGGATAATTTACTGGCTCCATAGTTGATTCACAAGCCTGTTGTGAGGATTAATGAGGTGGTGCTCTCCAAGTACAGGCTCCTCCAAAGAAAAGCTTCATATAAATAAAAAAGTAATCTTGCACTTAATTACAACTTTAATGTTGTTTGCTTGTCTCAAAATTTGATCTCTTTTGATACATGGTAAAAAGAGTAAACAATAATTTGCAGAGTACACTGTTTATCTTAAGTTCTTCTACATTTATTGACCCAAGAATTTTTCCCCCAAATAAATGTGGAATATATTTTCTATTCTGCCTTTATCACATGCTATGTTTTGCAAATTAAAAAGAAAATGAATAGATAATTCGTGTTCAAAAATCAAGATGTTAGTGAGAGACATGCAATACCACAATCCCATCTGTCCCCATCCCTTTTCACCCATTGTTGTTGATGTACCAGTCCCTTATTTTTATGCAAATATTGGCAGTATGAATTTATGTTCTAAATTCTCCATCCTTGCACATAAGTGAGCATAATTCCATATTTATTTTTGTGCCTTGTAGATCCTGGAGCTTTTCCCACATGAGAACTTGGAGTTATGTTATACTTTGTGTAATGTGAATTTAGCTTGTTTTTGTTCTGAAGAACTACAAAGTTATAGACCCTCCTCTCTTATATCATCCTTTGTTATATTTCCACTATGATTTCTTATTTCTATTTAATTCATCAAATGTTTACTGACATCCCCATTCATCCTTTATTGTTTTTCTTCCACAAATCTGTGCCGATTTTCACATATTATGTTAGAAATTATCCCCTGAGAGCTCCAGTGAATTAAGTGAAGGATAAAAGTGCATTATGTGGCTTTGCCTGTTTATTAAAGTCAGCACAAGAGAATTTTTTTCAAGAACTTCTTTACAAAATTCAGACAGCATTAATTTATCTTATTGTTTCTTGCAATCCCTACAGATGCCCAAATTTTTGATTGGAAAAGTTGCAAGAATGCAAATGCAAATGATGGTCTTGGAATGTGGTTGTTTCTCTAAAGAGCAGGTGAGGGGAATAAGTTCAATCAAATATGTCTGCATATGGTATTCTAGTTGAAACTGGGGAAGTAGATTAAAAGTTATGTATTTTTGAGATGGGACAAAATCAGTAGGGAAAGAAATGAAAACAAGAACTCAAGTTCAAAGTCATTCTACCTGAAAATACCTTCTAAAAGTTCATAATGATACTGTATATAAAAGAGGTGTTTTAGAATATTTTAATTTGTAATTTTATACTTTCATTATACCCCATTATAAATAATTCAATAGGCATATATAATTGTAGATACATGGCAAATTTAATTTGGGAATGTGCTTTGGCCTCTGGTCAACTGTGTACATACCTGATGAGCCGGTGATATCCATTGCCTTCAGATTTCTGCACTTGATCACGGTCAATGTCATACGACCAGCGGTGGGCAAATAACAAAGGGAAAACATGATTTCACCCAGGTCTATGCTTTCCTAGGAAGGCAATTAGCAATGTTAGCAACTTCAAACACCAAATAAGGAAAACAAAATGAAATGGAAAATGACAAATGAAAATTGCTTTAACCCATTATGTAGGGCTATGGGTCTAATTGAATATTAGACTATTGTTTTAAATACGTTTTATTGAGATATATAGATTAACATTGTAAGAAAGCAGTTCTGAATGGAGTAAGAAAAAAAGTGATATTTCCACTTGCACTTAAAACAAGAATCTCAAACTTAACACAGTTAAAACCAGACTGCTGATTCTGTCCATTCCCCCTCAGATTCCCAAACTGGACCCTCTATTGGTCTTTCCATAGTCAACAAGTGTCATCACAATTTACGTGGAAGCTGGAGCCAAAAATCCATTAGTCACTGTTAATCTGCTCTTTCCCTCAATCCTACGTCCAACCCATGGGTGGGTCTTGTCTATGTTATTTACAAACTATGTCATAAATCAGTGACTTTCTTTTCAGCTGTATCACAACCATTAAAACCACTATCGCCTCTTGCTAGGATTACTTTACTAGCATCTGAGATTGATCTTCTTGTCTATGTTATTTACAAACTATGTCATAAATCAGTGACTTTCTTTTCAGCTGTATCACAACCATTAAAACCACTATCGCCTCTTGCTAGGATTACTTTACTAGCATCTGAGATTGATCTTCCATTCCAGAGGTTCATCTTCACACGGTAGTCAAAGTGATAGTATATGAAATGCAACTCAAATTATGTCCACTCTTCTGCTTCAGACTATCAAGAGCTCATTACTGTACCAGAATAAAATTCAGACTCCTTGCTGACACATAGTGGGGTGACTGAGTCCTGCTGTGCCTGGGAAACTCCTGCTTCACTTTGTTAAGAGCATCCCTGCCACTCTTATCTCTGACTGTTTGGACAATACCCTACAAGGTCTAACACAAAAGACCCATGTCATCTGGACACTACCTTTCTCTACATCTTCCTTTCTTGGCTCCCTCTGCCCCCACCAGCTCTGGTACAAACACAAACTTTTTTCTGTTACTCAACTGAATGAAGTTTCTTACTGCTTTTGTGCATTTGAATTTTCTTGTTTCTTTGACAAGTCCTTTGTTTCCCTTGTGTATTTATCTGGATGACTTTTCACCAGGCTCCAACAGCCCCTCTTCTGTGAGGCATCCCCTTTTATCCATTCTAAGGCAGCATCCTTTGCCATCCCATTCCCACCCCACTCTCAGATCCTTCACATGTTTTCATAATGTTATCACTGACTGGAATCATCTTTAAAGTTCATTTTTTGCTTCCCTGACTTCTATACATAGCATCCAGGACAGCAGGATTCCTGGCTGTCTTATTTTCTACACCTTACTCAAAGGCAGAGCTGGTTCTCAATACCCATTCTTTGAAGGAACAAAGAAATTAATTAGTTGGAAAATAAGGCAGAATTGTCCATAGTAGTCTGATGCAGATTGTTGTGCTGTCTTTACTGTACTAATGGTGGACAAAAGAAAATGAATGTGGATGGTGAACAATTGCAGATTCCTTGTGAAGAGTTATGTACAGGATTCATTCAAATCTCTGCTGGTGAGACACTCTGAGGTAGGTCTAACATTTGTCAGACTTATTCTTACAGCTCAGGTTCTAACTTACATACTTTCGGTTTCTTTATTTGTGGTCTAGAAATAGAGCCTAGTAATTAAGAGCACAACTTCATCTGTAGTTAAAATTTGGGTTTGATCCCAATTTTCTTTCTTAACGATGAGATCCTAAGGAATTTAATAAATCTTTGAATCTCTGAAATGCTACTTTCAAATTGAGGCTAGCACCCACGTCACAGGGTTTTTAAGCATTCAGTGAGATAATGTAAATAACACACAGGCATTTCACACAGCGTCTGGCATATGGTATCCCTGGATATTGTTTTGTTCTTCTGTATTGCTAGCATATAACAGGTGCTCAGCAAGTACTGGTACATGAAAAAAAAAAGTGGAAGCATTTATTATCTTTCAAGAAAATTAGTAAAAATAAGTATTTTAAAATAGAGGTACAGATATCTACCTGGAACTCCTCTGGATTGCTACAGATCAAAGATAGTGAGCAAGGTCCCACAGAAGAAGGTTTGGGGGAACAGGAGGAGCATAGCCTCCTATTAAGGAGGCTCATTCTTTTTGCCACCTGAAAATAATTGAGCATTATTTGTCAAGTACAGTGGCAGCTGCTGTGGATATCAAGATGAACAAAGTATTATTCTGCCTGGAAGGTCTCTGTTGAGAAGGAAGAGAGCTAATTATTCAGAATCCCATTTTATCTAATGTTTCTTCTCCTTAGGCTCAGTCTAAGGGTTGAAGCTTCCTGCCTGACAGGTGGCCCTCTTCCCTCATTGGGCATTTCTCCTTTATTACTATCAAAAAGCACAGGAATATGTTGTTGCTATCTGATCAAATTAAGGAATGCCTCTGTGGATGCAGAGCATGATACCAAGTTCTACCAAGAATCATGGTGTAGGTGATGAGAGAGAAGCTAAGAAAAAAGAGTCATGATCACTGATATGAAATGCTTGGAATACAAGAGGAAATGCAACACACAAAACAGGGGGAAAAGTATACAAAGAGAGTCATCTAAAGGGATTGACATATAACAGTCACATATCTGACTGATACAGTTTTGCACATTAAAAAATCTAGGAAAGTAATTTTTATACTTCTTTAGATATATTGCATGCTCATTGACTAGAACAAAGAATTTTTACTATGTTCCAATTCTCAAGATCCTTTCTATACATTCAAGTGCAACACAATATTGACCATCTGTTATTAACAGATACTGATAGAAAAATTAACTGACACCAATAAACAGAAAGCAGAAGCCGTGATTAAAGGGCATCTAAAAGGGCTCTGAATTGCCCTTATACCTAATGCAGCAGTAAGAATTCACTTAAATATTCAAACTCTATGTACTCAAAAGAGTTTTCAGAAAACTGAAATGAACTGGATGGTAAAAAGTGATACATGGTATGCATGCATAATAACTGCACAAAAATTTAATTCTTCATTAGACTAAATTTTTCTTCAGGAAGCATGAATGTGAATGAACAATTGCCTATGTACTGAAAAGGGCAGAATACACTCTAAGGTAAATACCAATATTCTTAAGCTTTTAAAAAATGGAAGCAATTTAAGAGCTAATTGTGAGAGAATGAAATTAATGAAGTTAAGGGCTATATGACCTTAAAAAATGATCCTGTAACAGATGTAAGTCAGAATTTGAGACTGTGGCTGTTGTGCTCCCAACTGCAGGGTGCACACATTCTCAGGACATACCTCTGTGCAGTCCCTGAATTGACAGTCCAGCTATAGGGAGCAGGGAGCTTTGTTGCCTCTTCTCAGCTGATCCCCAAAACTGTGGTTTCTAAACCTACACTCAGTCACAGCAATCTGAACTCCTTGCTGCCCAATAAAGAACCCAGAAATAAGGCAAAAGGCCTCTGAACATACATCATAAATATTAGAAATTATACACTAAGAGTTTTTTAATGTAAGGAGACTACATAATTTTTTAATCATCCATTTATTGTTATTTTAGACAAAACTCTAAAAAAGAATGTTTACTTGCTACATTAATCTGCAGCCATAAGTATACAGTCAACACTCAGGCATGAAATATGGAGAGGAAGAAATTAATAGAAACAACAAATAATAGCTGTTTACAAATACTTATATATAAACACACAAATAAAATAAATAGGTATAAATAAAATAAATATATAAATAAAAATAATTATCTGGAATTATCTTGTATTAAGAGGAACTGATGCTAATAAAACCTTAGTAAACTTAAACTCAACATTTTATTACAAACTTGAGCAGAAATTAATACTAAAATGATGACTTTGAGTCATTAAGACAATATATCCTGTATGTTAAATAGGTAGAGAAGAGTACACTATTTTCCGAGTTATTTTTATCCACATTTTTAAAAATGTTTGAAGTAGAAATTTCAGCTTAAAATGATAAAGGCTTTGAGCTTCTAAAGATTTTATTTATGTATACCTGTATTTCATTACATAATTGTGGCAGATATTTTTGAGGGGTGGGTGGGTACCAGGGATTGAATTTAGAGGCACTCAGCGACTCAGCCACATCCCCAGATCTATTTTTTATTTTGATTTAGAGACAGGGTCTCACTGAGTTACTTAGCTCCTCACTGTTGCTTAGGCTGGCTATGAACTCATGATCATCCTGTCTCAGCCTCCCAAGCCACTGGGATTACAGGCATGTGCCACCATACTGGGCATTTGTGGCAGATTTTATGCCAAAGTTGGGTTTTTTTTTTTTTTTTGCAAAAATGTGGGGTGTGCCCATTATACCATTATTTGAAGTTTTTTTTTTAATTGTGCTGATATTACTTTAAATCATTCATTAGTAAAATGTCTTTGGTGAGAGATTATGATGCATGGAATACATATTAATGTACGTGAATGTGGTGGCAGTGGTTTTGCAATGAAATATGATCATCTTATTTTCTTCAATATTATATAATCAGGAGTTTACCAGGTTAGCCTTTGAAAAACTCTTGCATCTAACCTGCTATTTAAATGGATATAGTTTCATAAAATTTCTTTCAGGTAAGAAGATCTGTAACCCATCCTTATGGGCACTTATTTGGTTGATCATTTACAATGACAGTCTTCTGAGTGCATGTTTGGCAAGGGGCTTCTGGAGAAAGGCTAAGCGGAGGCTGGGCTGGGCTGCACACACACTTGGTTTCTTCATCCCAGCTCTACCAACATGGAGCTGAGTAGATAAAGGTTATTTTCTGATGATTGACTTTAGTCAACCTCACAGTCAGTCAGGGATATGTTTTTCCCATGAACTATTTGTGTGTGTGTGTGTGTGTGTGTGTGTGTGTGTGTGTGTGGTGCTGGGGATTGAACCCAGGGTCTTGTGCATGCAAGGCAAGCACTCTATCAACTGAGCTATACCCCCAGCTCTCCTATGTACTCTTTCTCCAAAATATAACTAAATATCACTGAAAATGTAAATTGGTATGCAAATGTCTGCACTGCCCATCCTATTTCAGGACTAACAGAACTAATAGTAAAGTCAAGCTGTAGAAACTGAAGGGATGGAGAGGAAGCCAATTAAAGTCTTGGCAATAACCAAGGGAAGCTTTCCTGGAGGGAGATAATAATTGCATTGTGAATTAAAGAATGAAAGAGATGGGATTTCACAGAGGGTAAGAGGAATAATATTGCATGAGAATCCTGTGAAAAATATTCAGAAAATAAGAATGGGCAGTATCTTGAAAACTGTGAAGTTGGTGACATGTTTGATGGCTTCTGTAGGCAACAGGTAACATGAAGGAGTGGGAGCTTGGCAGAGTGGAAAGAGCACAGGTTCCTAGGTAAGAAAATGATGGAGCTAAAGTCATTAATCTTCTATGTGCTAGTTCCTGACCTCCCTGAATTTAAGTTAAAATTGCAAGTAAAATGAGGATAATAACATTATCTTGAGAGGTAGGTATTAAGTAAGTAAAGAGCCTGGTATAAATAGACATTCAAAAATAATAATGAGGATAATAAAAATAATATTTGAAAATAATTTATTTATCTTGAGAAGGTTACATCAGGATGAAAAAAGACAGGAGAGAGTCTAATAAAGTGAAAGAGGTGTAGGAGGTGTTGGCCGAGGAAAGGTTAAATTCTGGGATATATTGAGAAGTAAGAATCGTGAAGACTTGTTGAAAAAAACTTTAAACAATTGGTTGCTATGGTGACCACAGTCATCACATCCACTTAGCACCCTAAATGCAGCCTGCCTTCTTCATTTCCTTGAGGGTAAGAAAACCGTATGGTTTTCTTGACACTGCTAAAAGTGAGATGTTACTAGATCAGATGAGCTTCTTCATCATTACTATTCTTTCATCCACCTGCTCATAAAATGAAGCTAGAGCAAAATGTAGATTCATACCAGACTAAAACTAGCATAAATGCTTTATTTCTCACTTACCCACACATCTCATTCACCTTAGAAAATCATAGAATTTAACGTTGAGTCATCTGTTTAACCTCACTTGCCTTCAGTATTTTTGGTTTAAGATGAGGTGTTCAGTGAGATTTATTTCAATTCTAGTTCTGATATTTTGTTACTGTAATAAGGACTGGTAAAAAATGAGGACTAAGTAAATTATTTCCAGCATGTCCAAGATTGTCTGAACAGGCCCTTTCAGGTGTGTTTGCTGTAGGGCTGCAGAGACTCATAGACAACACAACAGAAAATTAACTGGTGCTGAGAGCTTCATTTCAAAGTGAAGAACAAGCAGTCACAAAAACCACTGTCATTTCAATATCCAGAAAATGCATTAGATGAGGAAGAACTAATCCTCAAGGCAGTGAATGTCAGGGTTGGTCTAGTTGAGGATTCATGAAGAAAGGCCACCAGGTTAATGAATGTGCAATGTCATTTATATTGTTCTGGGCTCAGGTAAAAATTTCAGTGGGATTCACTGATATGTATATGTTGGATGCACAGGTCTTAAAATATAAAATCCCAATTCCTTGGTATGACATGTGTGGCCTCTAACAATTAAGTCCCCAATTTTTTAACCTTCATTTTATAAATTTCTTATTACAATTTCACAATCTCTAAATTTTGCATGCCAGCTGTTTTCAAATGTCTTTTCAATCTATAAACAATCACTCATTAGCAAGCTCATGTTTATAGAGAGCATCAAAGTGTCAAGCATTCTAGTCATCTGGGAACACTGATGACCCCACACTTTATCTCCTCCACAGGTCTTATGGTAATTTTGAACAAATTACTTAACCTCTCAGAACATAACACAATTAATTAGGGGACAAGCTGGAGTGAAAACAGGTCTATATAATTTTAAATTATATCTCTGTTTGTGTGTTTTTTGATCCAGTGTTGAAAGTGCTTTTTACTCGGGTCTAATTACAGGAATAGTGATGAAAGGTATTTGATTTTTCTCATGAGGATCTAGGCCTCAGAGGTGATGGACAAATAACCTCACCCTTGAAGAACTAGGAAAGATGAAGGAAATTAAAAGCAGAAATAGCAGTATCCATACAGGCTTCTAGGTGAGGTGAAGCGTCTGATGATGATCACAAAGTCTAACAAGAAGCACTGGCTCTGGCAATACCAGATTATACTTTGAATGGAAACAGTGTCCTTATTCTAAATGTCCCCTTCTCAGAAGAACACTTAACCATATCACCTCTGATTTTCTCTGTAGTCAGGATGAGTTCCATATTTATTGTTAATAAAAATCACCTGAAGGAATCATAGTCAGAAATTAAAAGGGATAATATCCAAAAACAATGTATGTTACAGGTCTAGTTCTCTAGCATTATACATAATAGATGATGAAATAAAATGTCTTTTTTATTCATTTATAATTTTTCTGGGGTAAATGATTAGCAAAAGATTAGTGCTTAATAAAGAGCTTACTGAGAAAATTATATCCCATCTATACATGATATATCAAAGTGCATAAATGCATTCTACTGTCATGTATAACTAATTAAAACAAATTAAAAAATTGAAAAAAGAGCTTACTGAACCAATAAATGAGTTAATAAATCATAAAAGCATTAAGCCAGGTCATGACTGTAGTTACAGGAAAGGAATCTACTGCTTGAAGGGGTGAACACTACTCAGTAGCCAGAGACCATGTAAGCAAAGATATTCCTTACAAATGTTGTTTTTGTGAGTAAAACCCCTGTAGCCATTGCAGCCAAGTCCTCATACCAAGGCCTGGAGAATATGATTAATTACCAGCAATTTTGAACCATTTAAAGATACATGTATGGTTTGTGGAGCTACAGTTAGAGAATGCTAAATCTACTAGTCTTATTGATTCTTACTTCTTTATTGCTCTTTCTAGAGAGTGTGTTGTTTGGGATTATGTTGGCTGTAATTCTATAGTGAATCAAATATATCCCTAATGTCTGCAAATTGCTTTTTTTTTTCTTTGTACATCTGGCCATTCCCCCTTAACTAGCCAGCACAAGTAGTCTAGTGACACTACATGGCAAATGAGAAGGAGGAGGAAGCTGTCAATTAGGAAGTGTAATTAACATTATCACCCTTCTCCAGTCTCTATCCCACTGTCCCCCTTTTCTTTCAAACAACCACAATTTTCAAAAGCATTTCCTCCCTGCCTTTCCTCTTTCTCCAAGTGATTTCAATTAAACTAGGTTTTACTATATTCAATTAATGTGGGGAAAATATGGGAAAAGGAGGCCTATTTTACAAAACCTGGTTAGATTTTTACATATTTGCATTATTGAATCTTTTTTGCTATTTCCTCTGTAAATCAGAGAAAATGCTCACCAGGTATTCCTTAGCAGGACCTCCTTGACTTCTGCATGAAGGAAGGAATGCATTTTGTATGAAACATGTAATCTTTAGATTTTTCCTTTTATAACTCTAAAAATTTTACATAAATATAAATTTCATGCATATTTATGGTTGACAATATTTTACCGGAAACATAGTAAAATAGTTACTATGGGGAAATAAGTGCATAAACCTAAGCATTTTGCTTGGCTGTGGCACAAATTCAAATGAAGTCTTTAGCCTAAGTCAGGGCAAAAGCTGGGCAGAGAAGTTGGCAGTGTTCAGGGTGGGGTAGTCACAAAGCCTACTGGGTATTGCATGATTACTGATAACAATGCAGAACTATAGTTGCCAGGGATGCTATTTAAGAGTGCCCATGTTTCTGCTCAGTGGAAACTCATTTTCAGTTTCTCATCCAAGTGGGAAATAACTCTGCCAAGATTGTTTAGCTCTTACCCAACACAGACATGGACATTAGCTACCAGCAGCCACAAAGCATTCAGGTTAGAGAGGTAGAACTGGGACCTTGAAACAACTTTTCCTTGATTTAGCAAATTTGGTCTCACTACCTGTGTAATGAAGCGAAGAGGGAATAGCCCACCACAGATACTGGGACAAGAGTTATTTGGAAAATAAAAAGACGCACATTTAGTAAGAACTCTTTCAGCATATACGGGTTGAGAGATTTCATAAGCTTCTTGGTGAAAGGAATTAGAGACTCACTTAAATTTTAATCATCATTTATAGATAGGGGCATAGTAAATCATTCAATAAACCATATACAGCTCTCCAAGCATCTTTGTAAAATTATTTAAATGATTTACAAAACCATTCCTAACTAAAGGAATCTCTTAAGTATTGCTGTTACTGGACACCTGGACTGAATAAACTTGGTTTCATTATTCTAGTATCTATCTCAAATTGATTTATATGCTTCCATATATGCCTCTCAAAGTTTATTCTCCACATAGTAGTAGTCCGAGATCTTTTTGATGAGACTAAATGAGACTATGGCTCCTCTCTGAACAAAACCCAACAATGGTCTTATATGTTACTTAGAGTAAGTAAATCCTGAAACTCCTCCCATGGCCTATAAGGAGCTAGATGAGCTTACCTGGAATTTTCTCTCTCTGACTCTGACTCATAAAGGGTATCATTCAGATTGTTTAAAAAAGCAAGATGATTATTTTCCTTAAATTCATTGCACCTACATCATTTCCAGATTTAATTTCTGCATCGTTTTACTTGTGAAGATTATAATTGCCATGTAGCTTCCTCATTATTCCTGTGACTACCTTCCTATAACTATAGGTAGAGGCAGGGAAGTTAATGCAATAATTCTGTTTGTCTAAAAAGTGTGGCATCCATGTTGAATTGAGTTTAACACTAGTGGTACAAATTTAAATTTCATATTTGCATTAACTTTGAATATTTGTTTTGTGAAACAGAACTCTGTAATTACTATTACAGAAAACCTCTGTTTAAACTGCTAATAAAAGCTAACAGAAGCATTGGGCTATTTTATAGCCAATTTACCTGCAACCTTTCCCATGAAATTCAAGGATGGTCAGAATAATCCCAACAGACAATGAAACCTTTTTCTATAAATGAACATAATGTGATCTAATGTAAAAAATAATGTAACGAACAGTGGTGATTTATGAACTATTAAATATTCGTGATTCAGAATTCTTTTCAAGTGTGCCTGAATTGGGCAGGTGTTAGACCAGGAAGAATCATGCTTTGAGATCTCTTATATGTTTGTGATCATCTATGATAGATCCTATAATTTGAGGCTTAGCTTAAATGTAATTCATTTTTATACTTCAACAGAGATGCTTCCTGTCAGTTCTTCCAAGATGACTCAAAGACCTTAAAGATAGGTTCACAAAATATGTGTCATTTGAGTCAATCTATAATCAATTAATTGTTATTCCATAAGCACATGTGTAATCCATAGCACTCTAGGGTTAGGTTTACTTCAGAAATAACACACAGAACAAATTAGGTCTGCTCAAAGAGGAACAGATGTGGGGTGGGCCAGCTGTCCCGACCTATGGACCTGCAGACCTGTGGCTACAGTACTGCCTGCTACATCTCAGGAGATGCAGACAGCCCCTGACCAAAATGTCCATTCTCTGCTACCCTGACGTCTACAACACCTTTTCCTTATAATGGGATTGGAATTTTGCCACATTCTAAAATGTTATTAGGTAACACACTATTCCATAGTTATAACTTTTTCTAATTAATGATGAAATGCAAAGAACCTATACATATGCAAACACACACACAAACACACACACACACTCATATACGTTTTAATATATGAGGAGACATTATTCTGATCCTGTAATAGATCCAGTATAATTGGGGGTAGAATTAAAAATATATTGCACCCATGAGAAAAAAAATTCAAAACATTTTTAAAAACTTTAGTAACGTGTAATGAAATACATTACTTCAATACTCAGCAGAACATTTAGTACTCTGAATGGTTGCTGCAATAAGCACAATTTCTTATATTGTCATGTCAAGGCCTGCTTTTACAAATAATACTTGTCAGATGCTAAGTTAGAAAATAATGGGTTCAAACATTTTATACCTGTAAACTAGGTCAATGTGGTGTGCACATGAACCTTACTTTCTTGTGAGAATTTTTAAGTATCCAGAACAATGTTGTGAAAAAATGCTTACTGCATAGCTGAGTAAATAAATAAATATGCAAAGTGAAGTTGATTCTGTTGAAAAAAGAGAAATCTTTTCCTCATTTTCTTATACATTCAATGGCTTCTTGAGTGTCGATAGGAAAACTGCATTTAAGTATTCAAAATACATTAGTCTCTATAGTGATCAGATTTTTCAAGAGCTAATTAAACATTTTAAACAATATGGTTAAAAAATTAAAAGAAAAATACATAAGGCAGTAAGTTGCAAATCATTCCCTTTCTATATTCCTTCATCCAGTTTTACCACATTTTCCAGTTTATTATTTAATTAATGGGTGTCTTTACATAGATTGTACGTGTAACTGAATATGTAGTTTACTTTCTGGTCACAAAAATAGTGGTATCTGATATACACTGCTTTTCCTTGTGATAGTTCCTTTTGTTAGGGATATTTCCATGTTGATATAGAAGTAATTGGCTTGCTATATTTGTGATATATAGTATGATGATCCCTACATGAAAATTAATTTTTTACACACAATTATTTTCTTACTCAAAATAAACACCTCCATCTGAGAACCAATTTGGGATACAGAAGCTGAAGATTAAAAAAAAAAAGCTTTACTACCAATCTCCTAGAAAATTACAATAATTTTAGACTTCATTTGCTGATTACCTGTCTCTAAACCTGATTGTATAAAAAGAACATGCCTCAAAAATTTGTTTATACAGAAATGTGTTGTTGCATCTTTAATACTTACAGCACGCCAAAACAGAGTAGGCACTCAGAACTTATTTGTTAAAATAATCAAAGGAATAATAAGACTAAAAAGTCAAAGAAATAACAACTAATTACAATCTGCATCTGTAGAATTCTAGAAGCTGTCATGTTTTTAAAAGCTGTAAAAAGCACAGCTCACTATATTTTCCCTGTAGGAATTCAGGCAATAAAGGGAAAAACTAATGTGAAATCAAAAGAACTCCAGAGTGCCTTTGAAATATGATCCAGTTTCAAAATTCCTTCTTTGTTTCCTAATCAATATTACAATGGAGACCATGAAATAAAAACTAACATGATGTAATACAGTATTAAATGGGCAGGATAAACTTTTAAATTACTTTATCTACATAATTCATAATAATAGCACAACCACCCCAAATACTGACTGCAATTATCAAAATACTGATCAGAGGACAAAACACAAAAGGGGACTATTTTTAAAAAAATAATTTTTGTTTTAGTTGTAGATGGACACAATACCTTTATTTTATTTATGTATTTTTTATGTGGTGCTGAGAATTGAACCCAGTGCTTCACACATGCTAAGCAAGTGCTCTCCACTGAACCACAACCCAGCCCCCAAAAGGAACTATTTTAAAATTTTATTTATTTTTATATGGTGCTAAGGATCAAATCCAGTGTCTCACACATGCCAGGTTAAGTGCTTACAACTGAGGTACAACCCTAGTCCAAAGGGAACTATTTTTAATTGGAAAATTATTCTTTCTTTTTCTTAGTAATCCCTCTCTATTCAAAACTGCAATATTTTAAGGTTATTATTTTGGTAAAAATTTAAAAATACATAGACTACCTGGAAAGAAGTCAAATGATCTCATTTTAAAACTAATAAACCAAAAACTATTTAGCAAACTAACCTAAGAAACCAGTTCTTTAATTCCACTTCTAGAATTCTATCATAGACAAAGTCAAATAAAAAAACAGATATAAAAAACTATAATTTTAGTATAAAAATTTATGCCTAATTAAACATCTAACAATAATAAAATGGATTATATATTTAAAACATGCATTAAAACAGATTCAATATGAAAGATAATTATGCTGAAAAACCTTAACAGTATGATTTAATTATGTTAATGTACACATTGCAAAATTGGAAAGAAGTATACCAAAAATATTTATATAACTGGTAGTATTGTTTATTGTCTTAATTTTATGCTATGTATTTTGACTATTTTCAAAATTTTCAGTAACAAAATTATTATTACTTTATCATTGGAAAAAGCATTTCATAATGAAAAAGTAGTATTATAGTGTGACCACTTCTTGATCATTCTGTATTTCATCTGCTGTAATCATATGAATTCCATGAAGGCTTCTGAAGAAATGAATTGTGTTTGATCAAAATGAATAACATCATAGTACATTTTCAGTTTTGATCTGATGAACAAAATCACATTAAATAATGAAATCAATATTAAACATGAGGAAATTGGGTGCTGAGGGTAAGTTACATATAAATATTTTATAAGAGAAAAGCTTGCTAATTTTGGTAATTTATAAAGGGCTAATTAGATATTTACACAATACCTAATTTTATCTATATTATGTTAGGTACCCAAGTTATGATGATGATGATAATGGTGATGACGATATAAACAAATCCTACCTTTGCAGGTTCTTAGGATCTAAATTCTAGAATTCTGTAGAATTCATCCTAATAATCTAGGTAATAATTCATCTCCTATAGGTAAAAAAAAAAAAACAATATGATGGTGAAATTATTACTTACTGTGGTAGCACAATGAATATCTTTCCAGACTGTGGCTTCCCTGGAGAGATCAGAGACTTCAAACAAGTTATCAAGAATCACCTCGCCAATCATGTCATGTCTAGAAAATCTGTCAAAATCATACACACTGAAATGGAGTTTTCGGTTGCTTAGTTGATCATATGCTACTGGAAATTGAAAAGTTTCATCAAACAGAGGATTTAAAGTCTTTCTGTGTACACGGGTCTGAAATTTCTTTTTCCTATCTGGAAGAAGATACATCTTCACATAAGGGTCAGATGTTCCTGTGAAATCTTTAGCAGGAAGATCTAGGGCTTTGATAATTTTGACAACTAGAAGTTCATTTTCATAATCATACTGCAGGGTAAAGTTAAGTTTCCCACAGGTTTGGACATCTTCTTTTCTGTTGCCCTCGGAGTCAACTGACTTCTGTTTGTACAGCTCTGGTTTTATCCTCCCAATGCTGGTGGTGGTTTCTCCTCTTTGTAAAACAGGTTCAGTGCCCATACTGTAATCAACACTGGACACTTGCATTTGCCTTGGTAGGTGTCTCCTGAAGGAATTGTGGCTGTACACACACAAAACATATCATTTAGGCAAATCAAATTAATGACCATATTATAAAAAGGTACATAAACTCTCCTCACCAAGATATATATATGAATTTAATTAATGAATATTTAAATCATTGATTCATACATGCACATTGATTTCCTAAATAGAAATTAAATTCATATGATATATATATTTAATTAAATTCATATGATATATATTATATACACAATATGTATATGTATATATATGTTTAAATAGACACACACACCAACACACACACACGTGCATAAATACTTTTGAAAAGTGATATATGCAATATTCAAGAAGAAGCCTCCTCAAGTTCTAGAAACACCTGAAACAGATATACATTTTATGAGGCTTTGAATTTGGTACTTTGAATAATAATAAGAGCATAAAGAAATGTGATTACCAACAAAATTCAATATTGCACAAAAATATGCTGTCAATCACCTGGGTGTATCTAGGTGTAAACTTCATACAGATAAAGTATTCATATGACTGTTTTATTTCCATGTGGATGTTTGGGTCTCATAAATTTCATGTTTTAGTTGTTACAGTATTAAATACATATAGATTCACATGTCCTCATATGTTATTTCTAATACATAAAATAAATAATTGTATATTTACTTTTACAAAGAATATAATGTTGTGACAGACAAAATTAGTACATTTTCCTTTTTTCAACATAGATTGGATTTAGAAGCTCTAAGAAAACAATAAAAGTAGAACTCTAGAATTTGGAGTCAAAATAACAGTTTTAAAAATTCTAACTGAATTTCCTTAATCACTATTTAATATGTAAGCTTACTAATGTCTTCTAAATGTGATCTGCCTTAAGACCTGCTTCTCAACACCCGCTACCAATCCATTTGTCTCCTCCAGACTTAGTCCAAGGTCTTTTTTCTTGTCTCTCCTTAGTCCATCAGACTAATCATCTGTTCTTAGACTATAATTGTTGTCTTGAATCTGATAGTTCCACAGATATTTCCTAGCTACAATAATTTTAAATCCTATATCTCTAAGTCTTCCAGTTTAGAAATCCAATGAATATTTCTAAACAGATGTATTAATTCTACCTAAACTCAAGCAAAACTCATCTATTTCTCCCTTTTGCTCTGAAACCAGTTTTCTCTTTTAAAATCACTAACAGCACTAACATTTTTATGAGTCACTCATACTTGGAAACATGCAATGTGCTTTGAATCACCTTCTTTTCATCCATGAAATTTATTCAGTTTTCTAAATCTGTTGATCTCATATATTTATCCATCCCATTCCCTTTCCATTTCTTCTCAGTCCAAATCCTCATCACTATATCCTTGCTTTCTCCAGTAGTCTTCAGCATACTCTCAGGTAACTCACTTCAAAATCCTCTGTTCACTTCTGTTGTCTATTGGGTTCCACACCTTTATAACACTGATACTCAGGACATTGCTTAATGAACATTTAAATCATTGATTCATACATGCACATTGATTTCCTAAATAGGAATTAAAAACTTAGTGAACATCAAACAACAAGGATGTTGAACCTAAAAAGGAGAGGAAAAAAACAGGGGCTAAGGGCAAAGATAGAATTAATGCTAACTGTCTGCTAATGCCTGAAGAACTTTCATGACAATAGGGATTTATGGAAGCTGTAGGTAGGCAAACTTCAGCTTCATAAAAGGAAGCATTTTAAAATATCTAGCGCTATCCAACATGATGAAGTAATGAACTTCTCCACACTGGAATAATTAAAACGGAGATTAGATGATGAAGAAAAGGATTTTTGCCTCAAGTGAGGTGCTAAACTGTTAGAGGTTGTATAACCCTGAATGGTTGTATGATTCTGTCATTCTTTGGTTCTTTGATAATTTTATAGGTTTAAATATCCATGGTATTACCAAAATGGGATTTGTTAAAATCAATTATATTCTGAGGTGTTGCCAATTTCATTCTCTTATATTTTCTTATTATCTGTAACTGAACTGAAATGATGAAGTTATTGAAACAACTCCATAAAAAAATTTTAGAGCTGTACTTCAACTTATTCAGCCTTTCTCTATAGTTCCTCTTATACAGATAAAGATAAACCAAAAAGAGTTGTGAGAGTATGAACAACTCTTTGTCTGTTATTTGTATTAGTCACAGATTTCTCAAAAAATAAAGGAATTACAATTCAGTACATATACTGTAAATGGGGCTATATATTAAGACTGGTATAGTGGCAGAACAGTGCCAGAGGCAAACGTGAAAATATACTGTAGCATTTTCAAAAGATCTCCAACATCCTGCTTGGCTTCACCTGGAATAAGGGACTTGCAGAGTGCTGTTGCAATTATGTGGATGAAAAGACTTACAGAAAAAAATGATATTACATCCAGCATAGGATCAGGTGCTGAAGAATACAAGAAACAGAATGAGAGAAAATAATATCCAGTGATAATTAGGGATAATATCAAAGGAGAATAATCAAAGACAGGAAAAAATAAATAAACTATCAGATTTTTTCACAGTTAAAAATTAAAATGCATCCTTACTCTTTAGGTTTTTCTTGTAAAGACTAACAATGAGTACTTATGATTTGGCAGGTACAAGCTTAAATTCTTATCAACTCAATTGATTCTCCTGTAACCCTATGAAGTATATACTATAGTGTTCTCTAATTTACATGTGAGGACCTGGGGCACAGAGGCATAATTTATTCAAAGTAGCACAGCTACGCTGGTGCTCAAATTAAAATCTGACTGAGGGAGCCTGGGCCTAGTGGCCACACTGGACCACCATGCTCTACTATCATATTCCTAGTTATGCTGCCTAATTACATTATTTCAGAAATTAGTCATTCTACTAAGTCTATCACATGAGATATTGAAAAATTATTTATATATGCTTTTATATAACTTTTTCACTTAAACATTATTTATAACATACTTATATAATCCAATCAGATCCAAAGTTTATTTGGTTGAAATAGCTTGAGATGTATTTTTAGAGATGTTTTTCACTTCCTTGACTAGTTACCAAGAATTGAAAGGGAACAAAAATGTTGAATTTGTAAGTTAAATTATAATTAGACATTATGTAAAACATTCTTATAACGTTTACTGTTGTGGTACATCCTATAAAAAATTGACATATTTTGAAGTAGGGTCAAAGGAAAATGTGTTTACAATTTATATTGTATTATATGTTAAAAATGGTCAAGTTAAAATTTGACTAAACTAAAAAATTGTTTGTATACAGAGAGATACACTAGGACTACTTTACCTCAAATGAGAGAATTAGCTACTAATTCTATTAATTAAAATCATACTGAACTTAAAATTCAATATTTTAGTTTCTATAACCAAGTATATAAGCAAAGTTTTTTTTTACCAACTTAAATTTTGAAGTGTTGTTTCCTTAGATCTATCCCATTTTCATTTACTAGGCATGCTATGAAATGTAATTTGACCTTGAAATCTGCACAGGTATCTATAGGATCAGTAGCCTACACAGGACTTAGGAAAGTGGTCAAAGAGAATACATGAAAATAATAACAACAATATATTGTGAGGTACTAAACTGATCTATTCTAATCTGGTTTGTACGATGTTCCTAAAATATTTGAGATATTTTATTGAGTAATCAAATATTTCTGTTAAAATCACTTTTACCCATGCAATGAGATTCTGATTCTTATTTCTTGTGAATTTATTCCTTAATTCACACTCATACTCTTCAATGTAATAAAACTTAAATCTTCTATCCTTCCCTCAAAGATCAGAAATGTCTTCTTTATGCCCTGAATATGATTTTTTCAGGCTGTAAATCCTCTTCTAAAAGAAATCAAAGCCTCTTCTAACAGGAGTCAAAAACATAGTAACATTTTTGTTCTTGTAAACCATTGTCCTAATTACAGGGTAAATAGTGTATATTCTAAGTCACAGTTTAGCTAGTCAGTTAAGAAAAGCTTTAATTATTACAATGTTAAACTATTGCCATGACAACACAGATCTTTTTTTCTTCTTTTTTTTTTATCTTTTTCTTTTTTAGAATGACAGTGATTAGTGGCTCACACAAATATCCAACTGGTGGAAGTGCAAGCCATTTGACTGTTACTAATCCCATTCTCATCCCTCAGATCTAGCAGAGTACCATCCAAACATTGGGGAGAGTGCTGAATTGGAATCTGACTGCAGTGTAGCTTCAGCTGCCCTGTGCAGGGAGGGTCATTTCACTTGGCTTGAGCTTAATTTTCTTCTTCTGAAAAACAGTCCTTTCATAGTTATTGTGAAAGTAAAATGAAGTTATATAGAACTTTGAAAGCTGTAATCCTTTGTATTGATATTAATTATTATCATTAAAATTCAGGACACAAGGAACTGAAATTCAAATGCCATAATGAACTCTCTAGTTTTGACAAGCTCAAATTTCATCTTCCTATTTGGGGATGCAAGGATGGCACATACAAAGTTGTTCCTGTGTGAGCATGCCCTAGATTACTCCCCAACTCGTTTCTTAAAGTAAGTCTCTTTTCTTAAAGTGGGGAACTGATATCCTCTTATCTTATTTACAATGTCTTTATCATCTAGTAAGTTAACCTGATTTTTTTTTTGAGAAATCAAAGAGGAAAAGTAAAAATTTCTTTAGCAGCATTCTATTTGTTCTTAAATATGTTTAAAAGAGATTCTCGTCTCTGATTAATGGAATTAGCATTGGAAATTATAATATATTAAAAATTATAGCCCCATTTTATGGATAAGGAGGTTCAAATAGACTAAATCAAGTTTCTGATAAACAGAGTTTTCATCTTTTGTTTCTTTTTTCCTTCCATTTGATCTGAGACAAGGACAAGAGCAATTCCTTCATTACACAAATATCTGAGCTTTTATCATGTAAGGAACTGTGTATATCATGGCAGACTAAGTTATATAAAATGCCA
This sequence comes from Ictidomys tridecemlineatus, assembly GCF_052094955.1. Lineage (NCBI taxonomy): Eukaryota > Metazoa > Chordata > Mammalia > Rodentia > Sciuridae > Ictidomys > Ictidomys tridecemlineatus. The sequence goes on along the minus strand of NC_135482.1, from coordinate 75,461,113 downwards.
CAATGAATTTTTAAAAATTAGTTTACCTCTTCCCTGACTATTCTTTTCAATGTATTGCTTAGAAGCAACTTGGCCTTTTCCCCAAGAAAAGGAGATGGTGATTACCAATCCTCCAGAGCTCTATCTTGTTGTGGCTATTGTTTTTTCCACAGCCCTATACCACTGGTCTCCTGTCCCCCATTATCACTTTCACACCATTCTCCCTTCAACCACCACTTTCAGCTGAAGCAACATCAATGAATCACTTCCCCATTATTATCACTTATTTTTAGTCATTCATTGATATCCATATTGATCATTTTAAAGTCACTACTTTAGTCTCCTGGCTCACTAACACTCTTTTTGATGGTGCTTCTGCTCTAAATCTTTGCAATGTATGTTTCTTTAAACTGCTCGGCCTCTAAATTCTATGAATTCTTCTCCTCCACTGATGTTCTCCTCTTCCCTTACTTACTACCAGGTTTCATCCTTATCATTAACTGCAAGCTCTCCACAACTCCAATTTTATGCATGCCTCTGCCTCTCTCTGATCAACACCTCCCACCTTCTCAGGTTCTTTTTAGATAGAAGAAATAACAGGATGTTCTTATTCTGATGGTACTGATCAAATAGAGTTAATAATGCAGGAATCAGAGAGGAGAATAATAAAAGTGATATGAGGAAAAATGAGCTCTGTCACACAAGTGTGGTGGCTTTGGCTTTAGATCAAAGCCTTGATCATTATTATCAATCAAGCAAATACGTATTTATAGATGCTGGTAAAAGAATTGACAAGATGGTAAGAATCTGTGGAAGTTTTATGCTTTCTCCATTTTTCTTACTGAAATCGGAAATAAACTCATTAATTGAAATGGAGTATGAGGATGAATGTGGCAGAAGTTTGAAGAAGGTGAGAAGTTGTGAAATAGCATGTAAGATTGAGAGGAAAAATGGATTGCTGTGTAGCATGAGTACCTGTGTGAGGAATGTGATCACAGATTTAAAGTGGATCAGTGAGAGTTGCTTTTTGTTTTCTTCCAGTCATATTCACTTGAACATGTAGAGATGACAGAGTTGAATTCATTCAGGGCTGTGGTTTTACTGTGCAAATAAGAAATAGGGTGCAACTGGGAATTGTTGATGAATACAAGACAGTGGCTCTAATGATTTACTGCAGAACTGAAACCAAGTAGAGGAAAAAATAATAGTAAGGAATTAGAGAGTACAGTGTGGTGATAGAATCAGTGGATTGGAGGTTCTGGCAAATTGGAAAGGTTATCCTAGTTGAGGTATAAGAGGGTCTCAAAGAAATCCTCCATTCACCCTACTTCCTCTCTCCGTACTCCTGTTTCTCTAACATTCACAGCAAAACTCCTGGTTAGAGTTGAGGACAGTATATTTACTGTCCAATTTAACTCTTCCCTTTCATTTTTGCATTTTCATATATGTCTTCCATTCTCCAAATCTTTTTCTAGAGTATGGCTTTTATAATGGCAGAGATTAAGTATTATTAAGTGTTATTAAGGCTAAGTATTTTTTATGCATCATAAACATGTGTTGGAACTAAGGAAATGCATGTTTATGAAAACAGTTTACCCTAAACTTGTGTCTAATAACATCAAACTTTTCCCAAATTATTTGCAGTGTAAAGAAGAAACACCAATCAACTTACAATTAGTACTTCTGTAGAAAAATAATATTTATCAGTGCCAGAAAACAAACTCTTCAAGTTTGAATATATTTAGTAAAGTTCTATGTCTGACTTTGGTTCTAAGGGCTACCCTTTTCAGAGAACAATCAAGTGTGTACATCAGATCCACATTTTCCATAAAGGAGATTGTCGGGTCATGTCAAGTTACTGGAAAGCATGCTTTGTGACTATCTGTTTCAAGGAGAAAGAACTTGGGTCGCTTTGGCAAGCATTGCTTTTCTTGATTTCCTAAATAGATTCCAACCTCTTAAACTCTGTCTTTGTGAAGCAACTTGTTTTCCATTCCTCATAGTGGCCTGGAATGAACAATTTCAAGTTTTGATTTCTTTCAAGAGAATTTTTTTAACTCCTTTATAGTAAAGAAAACTATGGAATCCCATTGATTTCTTTTTACATAATTCTTCATTTTCCTTATAATGAGGTATACTGAGTATTCTTTCTGGCATTGTGTGTGATCATTTTAAGAACTACTTTTCTAATTCACCATAGCTAATTGTAAATGTTGTACATCTGTCAGAACACATGAGTCAGTGATTTTATTTTCCATGTATATTTTCCTGCTTTTGTTCATGTTCCATTGGGTCTCCCATTACATTACCTAATTATTTGCAGCAGGTAGTTAGAATCCTCTCTAACAGTGTCAAACCTTTATAATTCCTCATTCTCACCAAATTATTTTGCCACTGACGATTCACTTCATCTTTATACTATAATGAATGCACAGAACATTGGGTCTCATACACTTCCCTGTGAGTATACCCTCATTAACCTCCTTTTAATATGAGCACAGTTATCTCACCACCTGGTGAAGAGCAAAATGAAGCACAGTGACGATAGATCAATCAAAAGTATTCACTTGGTACTTATTATGCACCTACACAGTGCTGAGATTAGGAAGGGATAAAAGTAGGTTACACACCCTTGTTCTCTGAGAATTTAGGATTTAGTTTGTTAAACATTTGGAGCTCAATAGTAAGACACTAAATAATGACTAGGGTGTAACTGCAGCTTTAAACAATAAAGGCTAATAAGCTTATAATTAGGCAGAAAAACTAGACTCTCAGTACATTTTCTGTGAAGATCTTACAGTAGATAAAGAAAGCAGCATGAGCAAAAATGGAGGCAAAGAGAGTTAAGATCTCCAAAAGTCTGATGTAAAGGCCAACTACCCTTCTAGTGGGCAACTGTGGAAAGTCTATTTGAGTAAGTAAAATAAGGTCATTGAATTTATATACTACTTTTTTAATTAAAAAAAATATATACCCTGAGTTTCTGGAGTCCTTTGTCTAGGCATCAGAAAGCAATATAAAAGTAAACAAGCAGATTCTCTGCCTAAGAAAGCATCATACAGCCATATGTCTGAGTATTTATAGAACCAAAATGGTATAATGGCTCCTTTGTCAGATTACAACAGCCTTCATTCTGTATGAGGCTCTAAAAAGGTTTGGAATGGACATAGAACGACTGAAGTGACAATTATTTTTTAACCACATGCACATCAGATAGAACACTAGTCTCTAGATATGTAAAGAACTCAAAAATCTCAACACCAAAAAAACAAATAACCCAATCAATAAATGGGCCAAGGAACTGAAGAGACACTTCTCAGCAGATGATTTACAATCAATCAACAAATATATGAAAAAAATGTTCATCATCGCTAGGAATTAGAAAAATGCAAATCAAAGCTACTTAAGATTTCATCTCACTCCAGTCAGAATGACAGCTATTAAGAATACAAACAACAATAAGTGTTGGTGAGGATGGGAGGAAAAAGGCATACTCATACATTGTCGGTGGGACTATAAATTGGTGCCGACAATATGGAAAGCAGTATGGAGAATTTGGAAAACTTGGAGTAGAATCATTTTTGACCCAGCTATCCCACTCCTTGGTCTATATCCAAAGGACTTAAAAACAGCATACTACAGTGACACAGCCCCATAAATGTTTATAGCAACACAATTCACAATAGCTAAATTGTGGATCCAACCTAGATACCCTTCAGTAGATGAATGGATAAAGAGAATGCAGTATACATACACAACGGAATATTACTGAGCATTAAAAGAGAATAAAATCATGGCATTTGTAGGTAAATGGTTGGAGTTGGAGGATATAATGCTAAGTGAAGTAAGCCAATTCCCCCCCAAAACAAATGCCAAATGTCCTCTCTGATATAAAGATGCTGATTCATAATGGGGATGGAGTGGGGAGCCTGTGAGGAATAGATTAACTTTAAATGGGGCGAAGGGGAAGGAGGGTTGAGGGGTATGGAGATAGGAAAGTCAGTGGAATGAAGACATCATTACATGTATAAAAATAAAACAAAAAGCAGGTAAAAGAATCAAAAGAAATGAAGACATAATCAATAAGTCTTTTTTATTCTGCAGAGAATTCTACTTTCATTTCCTTTTGTATCAGTGTTGTCTGCTAAAATAAAATTTTCTAGATTTTGAAAAAAAATAAGGGAACTTAGATTCTTCCTTTATAAATTTTCTTAGATTTCTTTTTGTTGATGTTTGATATTTCCTGATTTTAATTATGCCTGAACTACACACTATATTAATTTTAAAATACATAAATACCTTCCCTTATAGTGTGTTCTATAAACTGTTGCCAAAATAATTATTGTAAAATATATCTCATACCCAAGAGACTCTGGTAGTGCAAATATTTTTGACAGGATAGTATTGGAACATCTTAGCCATGGTTTCAAGAACTCCTTATAATTTAATTGCAGCTGACTGTATCTTTCATTATTTCTCTCCTTATCTCTTTTCTAATCCAGGTATCTTACTTGGTTTTCTTAACAAGACTACCTGTTCTATCAATTTTCATATAAAAATGTTTCTATCTGGGATGCCCCTCCTCTTGCAGTTGTCATGTACAGAATGTGAATTCTTAGGTTTCTCTATCCTTAGTGTAATGGAGTTTCTCCATGACTCAGCTGGAAATAATTTCTCTAGCCTCTGAATTACACATGCTCCATCACACAGTTGACACTTATAATTCCTTATACTGGAGTTGGTGTCACATGTCTTAGCTCCACAGTGTATAGAAAATTATGGCATTTAGAGTTTTCAGAGTGGAGAGAGAGTTCAGAATACAATGACTCTATCCATAAGTAAACATATTAGTTGAATGAAGTTATTAGATGAATGAACAATCAATCAAGACGGACATTAGAAGCATGTGAGTAAAAACGAAATACACACATACTGACTGGATCATTTGGTTGCCTGATGGGTGGTGCATTAGATTACAGGCATTTGAAAAGGAGATGAAAAATTGGGAATTGTGATAGTTTCCAGTGATGTCAATAAACTTAAACCTATCAGAGTGTTATTTCAGTATAGAGACAAATTAAATTCAGAAGAATGGGATGTTGTCATCTGCTGTCTTAGCCAAATGAAATAGAGTCCCAACAGCTGAGCAGAACTGGGGATAACAAGGCAAGGAAACTAAGTCTTGAAGTTAAATTTGGTTTGCGTGTGCGCATGTGTTTTTGCAAGTAGGTTTGATTTTGTCACATCTCAGGGAAAAGTTGGCATTTGAACTGAATAATCCGATTTGTGATAACATACTGTCCATCTCTGTGTCCAAGTGGGCTGCATAATGAACTCTGCAATTTCCTCTTCCTCTCTATATAAAGGTAATTTCTAGGATGATGAAGTAATTAGTGTAGATGAGGTTTTTTTTTTTTGAGAAGTATGAATAATCAAGTTTTCTACAAGGAATTCATTCCAAGGCCAAACAGATTTAGAATCATGACTGTGGTCATTCACAATAACCATACACAATCCCCAATTTCTAATTGAGTGGAATGAGCAGGAAGAGGCTCTCTTCTTTGAGAACTAACTACTTGTCCTCAGCAAATTCTATAACCAACATCCTCAGTTACAGAAAAACTACCTCTCTTGGACTTTAAAACTTAAACTGTATTCTGTCAATCTGATTAAAATTGCATTCTTACTCTTGCAGCTGCGTGTCTTCAGGCAAATTTTTAAATCTCTCTGGACTCCAGTTAACTCACAACTAATGAGGATAATTAATAATCCTTAAATCATACAGAAGGATTAGAAGGAAGGATACACTGGCACAGTGACTAAGTTGCAAGTGCTCAAAAATAATCTTTTTCTTCTTCCTTTCCCAGCCACCCAAATAAACAAGGGAACTCAAAGAGCAGATGAAGTATCAAAGTTCTAAGAAAACTATGAATTTGTATTGTGTTTTTCCTCTTAAAGAATACCAAATGTGCAATATAACTTTGCTTTTTTAATTGAGATAAAAGTTTTTTTCTGATGTTTTCAATTTCACATAATTACTAAGAAATCTGGACTAAACAGATGTATCTTTGTTGCTAGTGCATATTATTTCCAGAAGCCACTTCTTTATCCAAACCCCAATCTTCACACAATATGTTTTCATTCTTCTCTAGCTAAGGGTAATCAGATAAATGGTCTATTTTTAATCAACAGATAATATTTTTGAGATAGAATTTTGTTTTTCCAAAGCTTCTAAAAAACCACTTACTTCAATTTGTCTTTACTAAGTTTTCTTATATGAAGTGTACTTATCAACTAAGCATTGACTAATTCTAAAAGCTAAACTGATACATATTTCAAAGCAGCTGTTCATAGAATAATCTCCTACCTTTATCCTTGGTTTCACATAGTGATAAACTGAGGTCTGGAAATATTGAAAGGAAAATTTCAGAAACAAACTATCCATGAGTTCTAATTTGTGCATCATTCTGAGTAGTGTGGTAAAACCTTGCACTATTCTTTTCCATTAGGATGTAAAATATTTCCTTGTCCAGAGTATCCATGTTATATATACTACCTGCCTCTTAATCACTTAGTAGTCATCTTGATTATTAAATCCACAGTCTCAAGTAACCCTTATAGTTACCTAACAGTACCTCACAATGCCTATATTTTTCACCTTATTTATCACATCACATAGGCATTGTTTTTTCAATGCCTATGTGATAAGAAGTGTGAATACAGTACAATTAGATATTTTAAGAGAGACCATATTCATATAGTTTAAATTATAGTATGATGCTATCATTATCTTATTTTATTATCAGTTACCGTTAATTTCTTACTGTACCTCATTTATGAATTAAACTTTATCATAGGTATGTACCCATAGGAAAATACATAGTTTTTATAGAGCTTAATACTTTCAGGTATCCCCTGAAACACCTCCCCTGTGAGTAAGTGGGAACTACATTATTTAAAAAATGTTTCGTTGTTTAATTCAACATTTTTATCCTAAACTTTTTGTAGCTTAAGGCTTTTTAGATATTAAATATCATATTTGGTCACAGTTTTCAAAAGGATAGTAGTAATGATAATGAGGAGCCACATGAGGTCATTTTAAATAAGTTAAAATCTCTCTCTATAAACATATATATAATATTTTCATATACATATATAAAATATTTTCACATATATATAAAATATATCTCCAATGTTTTAGAAAAATGAGATTTACTCCAAAGCGTTTTATTTTCATTTATAGAATATGTAGGAAAGAGTATATTGGATAATTATTTTACAGGTAAATATTTATTAAAGTTAGTATTTACTGGATTACATTATATAAAACTCATAAAAAGAAAAATTAAAATCAAACTAAAGGCCACTGTCCAGAAAACAAGTCAAAATAACAACTCATATGAAGCATGCCTTGATTATAAGATTTCAGTAGTACAGAAAAGCATGATATGGAAAAGACACCTCCATCCATCCAACTTCCTATCCCAAATATCCTCACTTCAGTGGTAACAATTATCCTGATTCCTCTAGAAAATATTGCAGAATGGAGTGTATTTATTTATAAATACAATCCTCTTTTATGCACACAAGAGATGTAATAAATAGTCTACCAATCCCAGTAGCAAACATTACCCAGTTTTCACTTTGATAGATTTCTCAAACTGTGAAATCTTGTCACGTCAGAAAGCACACATGCACCCTACATTTACAGGGGTAGGAGGTAAGATTAGGAAGTAATTTGGTTAGCAGAAAACATTAGTAACCTCCCAGTACCATTGAATTTACCCCTGGGTAAAACTAGTTGCTACTTCTAGGAACCAGAGAAAATGTTACTATCATGATGTCATTTGTTTTAAGAATTGATGACTATATTTAGCAGGAAAAAAACAAAAACAAAGACAAAAAAAAAAAACCACCTCTTTGCCAGAATCTCTTTTTTTTTCAGTTAATACAATTTGAATATGCTGTGGCAATTTTTAAAAGAAATTCAAACAAACTGGCTGATCCTCCCAGGATGAGGTAAAGTGCATTTTGTGAAGGCAAACTGGCTCCTGGGTGGGCAACCCTCCACTCTGTGTGCTCCAATATTAGGCTCCTGTGGAATTGTCCAGCGTAAGTTTGGTCTACCTGAGCTCAAATAAACAATGCCACTTTCCACAAATTTGTGTTCGTGATGTAGGTGCTAGATAGTTGTAACCTAAACATTAGTCTCTTAGTTGTGATCAAGAACTGTTAAATATTTCCTGACCTTTTTTTTTTGTTTTGCTTACACGATATATATTTCAAATGGTTACTTTTATATGTATTAATAAAATAAATTGAAAGACTACAGTAGCAGCTATCAACCAGTGATATTTCAAAGGAAAGAGCCAAATAATAATCTGTGTGACATGATTTTACTAATACCTCAAATTATACCAAGTTCTTTCATGTGACTGCTCCTTTTCTCCTTCTCTGCCTTCAGTTTCACCTGCTCTTACTTACACTGTCCTACCTTTCCCTCTTTATGGAATTATGTGTTTCCTATGCTTTTCCCATCTTTCCTGTTCCTCTTTTTACTTTTACTTTCCCACTTAAGTTTTTTACTCTTCTGAAATCTCTCTCTCTCTCTCTCTCTCTCTCTCTCTCACACACACACACACACACACACACACACACACACACACACACACACACACAGTTTTACACATTTAATCTTTCCTTACCGGGATGAAGACGTAGGCTCAGTAGTTTGTCTTTGCACACGTGCATGTTTAATTAAATGTTCTTTTAAAGCAGTTTGGACTTCTGCTGGGATATCAGGGGAAGTGTGGCTGATTTTTATTGCAGGCTCAATAGCTTTTAGTGCTGGCTTTCCATTTTCTTTAACCTCTTTTTTCTCTTCTGTCTCAAAAACTTCAGTAGGAGCATTTGAAATGCTCTGTGGAAGGGTACTGACATTGGGGGTCACAGGTTTGCTTTTCCAGCATGGCCAGCACAACTTCCAGAAGACAAAAAGTGAGACAACTAGCAAGGCCAGGCCACAGAAGCTGACGACAACTGCTAACAGGCTGACTGAAATATCTGGAAAAAAATGACAACATAAAGAAATACTAATGAATCTTGTACATAAAGAGGCAGACATGGTGAGATCATAATAGATATTTGAAAAGTTTCATCCCACTTATATAAGGAAAAGCATAACATATGTATATCAATTAAAAAATACAAGGGATTCAAGAGTTATCAAAAAAAATGATTGACAATTTGCAACCAACTATGTAACTGCAACATTAAACTCTAAAGGTGCAACAACAGGAAATGCTTCTGTTTGCTTCATCTTTGATTTCAAGATGAACCCTCTCATTCTTTGTGCAGAAAATAATCTTAAATATCAGTCTAAGCATTTACATTACTAATTATGAATGGGTTACATTATTAGTTGTATTTTCAACTCCATAAATCCTTTCTGATAACTTTGTTCCTAAATTTTTCACTTTCCTAAGATAACCAATTGTGGGAGACCAACCTTACACATAACTGAGTCACACTCCTCGGCTGGGTTCTGAGGCGCTCAGTCGCAGAAATGTGGCAGAGCTTTCCCCATCCTTCTTGGGTTCCAGGATCAGTGTCTTGTGCATGGTTGTGTCTTGCTACAGCCCCATGGGTGAAGCTACGCTCACCTGTTCCTTTGTAATATAACCCCTTACCCTGTTTAGGATAGAATCTTCCATGGAAGTGCCTTCTGTATGTCCCCTTCTCTCACTGTGCCCTTGGGTGTGGCCTACCCAGGTGTCAGTCAACCTGCTGACAGTGGACATCATGAAGATAGACTCAGCCCCCTGAAACCTGACCCCTTGCTTTATTTGAATAGCTTCTCCTCAATAAAAGGGGTCAGCGTGTGCTCTCACTCTCTCTCTTCCTGCAGACCCTTAAGGTCAGAGGAGCCATCACAGCGACCCCAAAGAAAAAGGTATTTGTGTCTCTGTGTGGTTACTTTGTACAGCCCAGTCAGCTCAGTTTACCTGGAGTGACCCCTGAGCCTTTTAGTCGCTAACAGAAACCTGGCAACCAATGTTAGCAACCTGATTATACAGTATTCTTATAACTTTGAAAATCAAATAGATTTCCTATGAAGGATTTTTTTTTGTTGTTGTTGTTAGATTTGAGTAACCTTTCTTCACAACTTTGTTTGGACTCAACATCAAATATAAATCCAATCTCTTTTGTTTTAAATTAAAATGTTAGGAATATATTATAGGCTGAATAGTGTCTCTCTCTTCTCTAATTTTTTTTTTAACCACAAGAAATTCTTTATTCTAGATAGAAGGAGCACAAGTTTTAACTTGAAGGTGACCAGTAACCTCAGGGTTTAAGGCACAGCAATTAATGATATTTAGCTTGAAGTTAAAGCTAGGGCTGGAAAAATATAAATAAATATTGGGAGTAGAAAAATGAGGTCTGAGTACAAGCATTAAAAGATTATACAGACATACTCAACTTAGAGAGTAAAGCATGCATTCTTGACAATAAAATTAACTGCTAGTGACATGACAACCAGAGGAAGTATACTAGGGCTTTAGGGAGTTATAGCAAGATAGAGAATAACTCCTCTCTAAATTTGTATCTTGAAGTCCTAACCCTCGGTAACTCAGAATACAACTGTATTTGGAGATAGGGCCCTTTGATTAGTAATAAAGGTAAAATGAGGTCATAGGAGTTGGCTCTAATTCAATGAAACTGCTGTGTTCTATAAGAGGAGGAGGTTAGGGATAACACATGGAGGGAAAACCGTCTGAAGACACAGGGAGAATGATGGTCATCTACAAGCCAAGGAAGGGCCTTAGTGGAGTTCAACTTTACCATCCCCTTCTATCCTCAAGTACAAGGAGGGAGTAAGTTTTCATTATCTCCAGTTTGGAGTATTTTGGTATGGCAGCTAGTTAACTAAATACAGAATAGCTTCTAATTTCCTTTAAACATGACTAAGTCTAAGAGATTCCATCCCTCCCTAGAGGTAACTACTGATACCAAGTAAGTGTGCCTGTCCAGGCCCAATAATAACAAACAAAATCTCTCTTATGAAATAATAAGTATATAGAATTATATAATGTTCTCCTTCTTTTTTAAAACATAAATAGCTTACTATGTGTTTATTCTTTAATTTGCTTTACTTTTTATTCACCAAATTTGAGGTCAAACTTCATCTGATATATAACATTCCGTAACAATTAGTCATGATGGGTATTTATGTTCCAATGTTTCATAGTGCAATACAGCTACAGTGAGCATCCTTGTGTCTCCCTTTCTTGTTGTGCATATATTTGTGAATGTCCTTCTGAAGTAAATATTTTGAAACAGAATTGGTGGGTCATTTGTTATGTAGTATATAATTTTTGTATAGCTATTTTCAAAACGAGTACAACAGTTGCTGTCACAAAAACAACAGAAAAGTTTACCAGTTCCCACAATTTAACAGGAATATTGTTGTATGTTAGTGTTCACTAACCTCAGGAGGAGATGATACCTTGTTTTAATATCCATTTTCTTAATTGGTAAAATAAAATTTGTAGCTAATGGAAATCCATTCAGAAATCGAAACATTTCCAAATTTTTATTGCTACTTAATTATATGAATAAGAATTAATTTTCACATGCTGTGATACACAGACATTAATATTTTCCTTCATTTTCTAGTTACTTACTAAAGTAACTATTGGCATTTCTCCTTTATATTGCATTGATGAGAAGGATAGGACCACATTTCATATTTTATAGATTTTTTATTACTTATCAGTATAATTTGAGGAAAAGAGAAAATGTATAAAATGAATGTGCTTCCTGATTAGTACCTATGGTTTAAAAATGGATAAAAAAATAAAATTATGGCTTCTGCTGTGGTTTAAAAGTGTCCCCTCATGTTCATGTGTCAGATTTGTCATCCCCAATGCAGCAGCACCTAATAAAGGGGTGATTCATTTACTGAAAGCTCTGCCTTCCTGAGTGGATTATGTTGTTATTCTAATAGTGGGTTAGTTATCAAGAGAGTGGCTTGTTACACAAGTGAGCTTAGCCCCCTCTTGGTCTCTGGTTCTCTTGTGCCCTCTTGCCCTGTCACCTTCTGCTATGGGATTACCACAACATGAAAGGCCATACCTGATACTGGATTTCCCTGCCTTATGAACTAAGGGAAATAGATTTATTTTCTTTATAAATTCTTGATCTGTGGTTTTCTGTTATATCAACACTAAAGAGTCTAAGCTTCATAAGTCTTCATGTATTTTCAGCTTTATTTACTTATACTTTTCTGTATATTTTACTTTAAGAAAACCTTCTTGAACAGGTTTTTTTCCTGTGCAGCTGGAGCCAAAACAAAGATGTAGGAAAATTCCAGGACCGCATGGGATGGGGGTGCGGGTGTGAGCAGTTTCACGCCTCTAACTGAAAATGGGCTCATTTTTTTTTTTCTCAAGGGATCAGGCTTGAGAGAAACTTATATACTCTTCCCACAGGTGTTTTATAAAATCCCTATATGTCATTGTTCCCAAGAGATGGATTTGGTACTCATACTTTGTCATTCAGGAGAGCTCTGTGGAAATCTTCTGAAGCTACTTCCGTTTTCCCTACTGCTTATTTTTTTTTTTCTAAAATTGACATCTGGTTCTATCATTTGGAAGATCATGTAATCTTTCTCCAAAATCAGGATACTTTTGAGTGAATTGTTGTGTTATCAATGGAGCCAGGATAGTGGAAAAAAACAAGTCCCTGTCCTGGCATTTGGAATGTAGAGTCACCTTGCCTCTCTCAACCTACAATCCTTCCAGGTCTCGCCTGAGCCATCTGGGCCAAATCTAAACTTCCTAAGACATCCCATTAGATCTTGGAGATTTGATCCCTGGCTACTCATCCAACCTCATTCTTCTACATTCCTCTTCTGCCACTTCCCTATCTATATTCCTTATCTGACCACATATTACTTTCTTAGAATTTTTTTTGGGGGGGGATGTGATGCTATTTCATATACTTCTGTGCATTCTTTATCTTACTTGGCCACCTGACAAATTCTTATTTATGCTTCAGCAATAAGACCTAATAGTACTTATTCCTTGTAGCCCTGCCTTTCTCTTCTATTTTTTAATGGACTTTGAAGCCATACTGACCACTCTAACCCTAGTATTGGGTTCATAGATTGGCCTATAATCCTCTTACCCCACTCTTTGAGCATGAAGCATTTCAAAAAGATTATTTTTTTCTTTTGGGTATGATATATATAATATGGCACAAATTATCTAGGAAAAACACTGAAGGCCAAAAAAACCTACTGTCCTAATTAAAAAATTAATGCTGATTCAGGCAAGTTATAGGTGCCAGATTATTTACAATTTACAAAATAATTTTCAGTTTTCAGAAGTTTTGGGTTTTATAATTGTGGATAAGAGAATTATAAAATTCAGATGTGTTTTTCTTCTCTAAACATTGCCACCCCATCAGTACATTTGTTCCTTGATCCTTCAGAACAGAAATCAAATTTATTCACCTCTTTATGTTTAGTGTCTAGTATGTATCACATGGTCAAAAGATGTTGGTGGATCTACTGAACTCATATTTTGGGAGTTATTTGAAAAGGCACATAGCTGTGTAGATTTCTAGGTGTTTGGACTAACTGAAAGTTGGGTGGTTTGGAGGGAAGGTACAGAACTCTTCTATCTTATACTCTGTAGGCATTTAGACCTGAGTTCAAATGTCATCTGCAACCCTGTGTGACTTTGAGCAAGTTGTTTAGGTCTTCAGAACCTTGGTGTAAAATAAGGGTAGTTGTATTTTTTTCATAGGAATGTTGTGATGTTTCAATAAGGAAAGGTATTAAAATTTTGGGCATTGTATATTACTCAAGCATTGAAAATGAAACCAAGTGTTTAATGCTCAGGTCTTTATGAGTTAATTTTTTTCCAACAAGCTACATTCCACAAAGTGAAAGAAAAATCAAAAGATGGGAGGGGAGGGGAGGGGGGATAGTAGGGGATAGGAAAGGTAGCAGAATACAACAGTCACTAATATGCCATTATGTAAAAATGTGAGTATGTAACAGAAGTGAGTCTGCATTATGTATTTGGGGAGTTCAAAACCCAATTGAGTCAAATGTATGAAAGATGATATATCATGAGGTCTGTAATGTTTTGAACAATAAATAAAAAAAATGGAAAAAAAAAAGAAAGATCAAAAGATTGAGGATTTAGGAGAATTTATAAAGTCATCAAAAATTTTAATGACATTTTTATATCTATGATTCATCATTGAACCATGATCTAAAGGGTGCTGTATCATGAATTTGAACTTAAGATGAAGTAGCCCCAGAAACATGTTAAGTCAGGTGTTGAAATGGTCAGATATGCATTTCAGAAATAGCAGTCTGGCCAAAGAGAAGACAGAAAAGGAGACAAGTCTGGAAGAGGAAAAACTGATTGACTCAGTGAAGAGTGCTCTGGTTCAAGGGAGAGTTATTAAATCAGGAAAAAGAGAAGATTCAGGAGAAAATTTGGAAATCAACATTCCAGTGAAGGAATGTGAAGGAAAAAGTTCTAGTGAAGAAGTGTGAAGAAAAAGAAGGGCAGGAATATGACTCACTGGGAGACAGGCAGGATGGTGAAGAAAGGAAGACCACGATTTTGGTTTTGGCTGAAGCACTTGTGATCATGCAAATAGAAATTTGCGTAGGCTCTTGGTCATGCAGACAAGACTGAAAGACTTCCTTAAATAGTGGGATCTGAATCCAAGGAAGAGAAAAGTTCCTCAGTAGAATCATGAGTCCACCAATATTTAAAGAAAGCGAACTTTAAGGAATAAGAAGCCTGAATAAAAGACTGGAAAAGAGGATAGGGATAGGAGCATGGGAGGAATAGAGGAACTCTAGATAGTGCAGGGGGTTGGGAGGGGAAGGGAGAGGGCATGGGGTTATAAATGATGGTGGAATGTGATAATTATTATTATCCAAAGTATAAATATATATTTATGTATAAAGACACTAATTGGTGTGAATATACTTTGTATCCAACTAGAGATATGAAAAATTGTGCTCTATATGTGTAATAAGAATTGTAATGCATTCGGCTGTCATATATAAATTTTAAAAAACAGCAAAAAAAGATATGAAATAAAAATCAAGTCAGCAGTTTTTGTAGCAGCTAGAACAATAATATTTTAAGGAGTGGTCAACAGTGCAAAGTGTTAAAATAAGCTCATCTGAAATAAGGGTTGACAAATTACTATTAACATTAATAAGTACATCTTTAGCAAATTTGATGAGACTAATAGAGAAGAGGCTATTCGAACCCCACGAATGTGGTTTAAGAAAAGAATGGCAGTCTGTGAGTACAAATAATTTCTTTAAGAAATTGTACTTACAAGAGGAGTAGAGAGGGGGCAAAAACTGGAGTAGCACACGGAGTTGAACATTTTTATTAGGTAGGATGTTTCAGCATGCTTAAAACCAGTGAAAAGGAATCAATAGAAAAAAGTTGAGTGGAGTAATTAAAAGTGAAGTCCCACAAAAGTTGACAAGGGATGGAGTCTGAAGCAAGGGTGAAAGAATGGGATCACATTTTCCTTTGTAAGAAAAGGTGTCCATTTTGGGTGCTGATCAGTTTTACCTCAGGGCAAGAAGTCAAGGAAATTTTTATTTATAACTATTAATATTTTTCTATCCAAAGAGGGAGTTAGAGAGTCAACTGACAATTATTTTGCTACATTTGGGGATAATTTGGTGTGTCAGTCAGCTTTTGTCACTGTGACCAAAATACCTGGGACAGACAATATGGAGGAGGAAAGGTTTATTTTTGGCTCATAGTTTTAGAAGTTTCAATCCTGTGTCCAGCAGCCCCTTTGCTTTGGGCCTGTGGCTACACAGAACATGGTGGGGAGGGTGAGTGGTGGAAAGTTGTTTATCTCATGGCAGCAAGGAAGGGTAGGGGCAAGATATAGCCCTCTGGGACCTACTGCCTCCAGCCATGCCTGCAGTGCATACAGTTCCCAGTAGTCCTTTCAGCTATCAGTGGATTAATCCACAGGTCAGAGTCTTCATGAACTAATTACTTCCCCAAAGCCCCACCTTTGGGCGATACTGCACTGAGAACAAAGACTTCCACATGTCAGCCTTTGGGGGACATTTCTGACCCCAAACCATAACATTTGCAGTATTTAGAGGGTAAGAAAATTTTGAAACAGGATCTACAAAGAACAGGAGAAAATTGAATAGGAAAAAGTAAGATGCCCATTCAGCACAGTGTTGAAATTGGAAGCTAATAAGAGTGATATGAGGGCTGGGATTGTGGCTCAGTGGCAGAGTACTTGCCTGACATGTGTGAGGCACTGGGTTCAATTCTGAGCACCACATAAAAATAAATAAATAAATAAACAAACAAATAAATAAATAAAGGGAAAAGTATTGTGTCCATCTACAACTAAAAAAAATATATATTTTCTTTTTAACAAAAGAGAGTGATATGCGTCTGCCTGGTTTTAAAATCTCCTATTCAGTTGCTTTCAGGTAGGAAAAAAGAAACAGTTGTATTTATCCATGAGTGAGGTTTCTGATTTGTTTTTCAGGAGAATGTAATAAACTCCAAGTGAAAGTGACTGCGATGATGAAATGAGGCATCCCAGGTATGATGATGTACTCATTGATGGGGACTCACAGGCAAGCAGGAGGTGAAGTAGGAAGGAGAAAAGGCTCATGAACTGGCATTCCTGCTGAGAAAGACGAACACATAGGAGCTTTGTGTGTGTGTGTGTGGGGGGGACTGAAATACTTGAATTGGTAATTCTAATATAATATTGTTTGCCATAGTAACACATGTTTCAGCATCATTATAAAGGGGAAGTGGTAAGGCAGAGAAGAGAATACTGGAGGCAAGGGGCCAACTGCTGGGAGGCCCAGGTGATGAATATGAATGGCTTGTTTGTGCCACATGAACTCCTAAGTTACACATGACAATGAGTAAACTTGATGACTGAGCTCTCTCTCTCTAGCTTAAATTTTCAATGTCTCCAGATAATTAAAAAGAATCCATTATATGATATGCATCCTATTATATCTTGGTAAGATTAGGAGGTAATGAAATTTACACAGATTAAATTAGGCTGTGAGATAATGAGGTTTAAAATTACTCAAACTCTAGTTTGATTACATCCATTTGCATAAACATTTCTCTACCACTATGTATTTACTTATCTCCTTATCTGTCTCTTTGTCTGAATATACATCTCTACTTTAACTATAAACATTTTACCCTTTTATCCTGTCTTAATATAGCAAAATGAAGCGACAGAGTTCTGAAAAACTGACAAAAGATCATGCTTATTAGAAAACACAGTAAATGCTCCAAATGCGAATTCCTCTGAAACATTTAGAAAAGCAGAACTTTGTCAGCGTCTATCTAACCAGGCCATCCCATGTGTGTCATCTCACCCATTGTGACTCATGAACACTGTTAGGTCCAACTGCTGTCACCATGGGCCTGGTCATGATCATGGGGAAAAACACAGAACAGTTTTCATGTTCTTGATTCCAGTTACCACTGTCTCAATTAGTACACTTATGTGTGTGTCTTTCTGAATTGTTATTTTTTAAATTTTAAATTTCTAGTTACCTTTAATGTTTTAAGTTGCATAAAAGTCTTATTTCACATATAAAAACGATAACTTAGTTGATGATATTTTTCATGTCTTTTGTTTCACTGGTTGCTCCTCACTGTGGCCTGAGCACTGGTTGCTCCTCATTATGAAAAAACAAAGGCACTATCAATTCTGGATCAAAAATCCACTCAGAAGAATCATACTCAGAACTTTAGTTTTTAAATTATTTTAATCTACTTATTTCATGTTTTCCTTTTTATGGTTTTGCATATGTAATATATGATTTTTAAAATCTCTAAGTTTTAAAGAGATCTTTCCATTAGTATAAAATGAAAGAATCCTATAGGATAAGAAATTTATCCTATAGGATAAATTTCGTTAACTCCTAATCTTACCAAGATATAATAGGATGCTTTAAATTATGTGTCATAATTTAATTGTCAATATTCTGTTTACTTTCTTGGTGCTACATAAAATAATGATGTTACATCAAGTACTGTTATAATCAATGGCCTGTTAGATTCAATCAAATATGGTTACCAGTATGGTATTCAAATTTATTTAAAAATCTTTACATATTCTCATAATTGTGTAAATAATTTGTAATCTGTGATTATATATTACACATTTACATGAACTAAAAGAATCATATGGATTATCATACACTTAATTAGTAGCATCAGTGCAGTTCAATGCCCGGCACAGTTGCTTTTACATAGAAAATGCTTAAAAATATTTGTTGAATAAAATCATATGGTGAAGACTGCCTTTTAGATATATTAATAACTCCTACTGTAACATTATAAATGAATTTATAATGTAACATTATAAATTCATTTATAAATAAAATCAGGAACATAATAAGCTTCTGATTATTTTGTTCATTATTCCTATGATTCCATAAGTACTTAAACAGAAGTAAGGAATCATGAAGATTGAGAGAAATCAATAGCTTTTGTTTGATGAAGATAATTTTTTAGTATGAACAAAGTGACATTCACAAACTTCAAAGTTGACAGTGAGGTTCCCTATTCAACAATAAAATAATAATAAAATAATAGATTAGACAATAGGCTGTAAAACATTTCAAAATCCACCTGAAGGGGAAAAAGTTACCAATATTAGCTCCTTTTCACCCCCTACCCCCAGATGATCCACCCTTCTGGCTCCAAGGCCAGCACAGCACAATTCAATTTCTCTCTTCTTCTCTCTCTCTCTCTCTCTCTCTCTCTCTCTCACACACACACACACACACACACACACACACACACACACACACACACACACGATTCTTAGTATCCACTTGGGGTTGGTTTTAGGACCCCCCCCCAAAATTCCCAAATCCATAGCTGCTTAAATCCCTCTGGTGAATGTAAAACAGTATTTCTACATATGCAATTCATATCTTCCCAAATACTTTAAATAATCTCTGTATTACTTATAATGCATAATCCAAATTAAAAGTTGTATTGTTTAGGGAATAATAACAAGAAGAAAAGTCTGCACATGTTCATTATGGATGTATTTTTTCCCCCAAATATTTTCCATCCATACTTGGTTGAATCTACTAATATGGAACCCATGGACATAAGGGGATTTCTGTGTGTGTGTGTGTGTGTGTGTGTGTGTGTGTGTTACATATATGTGTGTTATGTTTTATGTAACATATATTCATATATATTTTCCTGTTAATCTGAGTCATATTAGTGCCAGCTCTTACATTTAAATGGTACTTGGGATATATGTGGTATTATGAAGCAAAATAAATCTACCTTATTAGACAATAACAAGAAGCCATCTCTTTAGTCAGGATTATGTTTCTAAACTTGATCAGTGTTGGTTATCCAAAAAATGGAAATTGGCATTGTACAAGTTAAAAAATGAGATAATATGATTTATTGACTTTTAACAATAACACTAACAGGAGGTCCAGTTTCTTTGATATATTCATGCTAATTATGCCTTGGGATTTTGAATAAGATGACTTTCAGCTCTTTTTCCACTGTCATGTTGTTTCCAGTGCCTTACAGTAATGAATTTTAATTATGATATGAACTGTTAGTTACTTACCTTGGCCAAAATATGGCAGGAACATATTACAAATGAGACTTTGGTGAACTTTTTCCTAATAACAAATTAACAAAAACAATTTAACTGTTTGTTTTAATATCTGTTTTCATTATAGGCTTTTATATGAACACATAAAAAAGAATTACATTTGAAATTATGCATTTAAAGTTGTACATTTCAAACACACTAAAATCTTTTTCATAATTTATTATTGGTACAAATAAATTCTATTTGCCAAGAATATGAATAAACAAATATTCATATGGATTTAAATGAATATATATGCACATACTCAAGAATAATAAATAATGTTGTGTGTCATATTTAGATGATAGTAAAGACAAAGGGTTAGGATTTGAGTAATAATGGCAAATTGAGAGATTTTTATGGACACCTTCTAGTATGTCATTAATTGTATACAATGGCATAATAATAGTTGAGAGAACTATCCTTGCAAAAATTTGTTCCAGTGCCCTTTAGCAGCAAGAAATGCCCTCAAGATCTCCTCTTTCTTTTTCTTCTCTTTCTGTAACTTAGGCTGGCCTCTAAGAATCCCTGAGTTCTAATCCTCACTTCATTACTAACCAGTTTTGTGATTTGGGGGAAGTTTTAAATTTTTCCTTGCCTTGGTTTTCTTACTGACAAAATGATGATTCCCAATTCTAACTGGAATGATTAACAGCAATTCAAATAATGATATGGTTAATTTTTCCATGATATTTTCTTCTTAAGCAAACTTACATGCCTTCTTTTACTGTTGTAAATGCATATGTATACATCCATCCATCCATAAATACATACATACAGATGGCCCTGAGTTATGACTCTCCTGTGGTGCAAATACGGTAGAAACCATACTTTGAATTTGGATTCTGATCTTTTCCCATGCTAGCAATATGTGCTGCAATACTCTCTTGTGATGCCCAGCTGTAAGCTGAAGTACATGATCTGAGCACATTTAAGATAGGTACAGTAAGCTGTAATGTTCAGTGGGTTAGGTACTAAATATATATTAGACTTACATTTTCTATTTATGATGGGTTCATCAGGACATAATCCCATTATAAATCAAGGAGCATCTAGATTAAACAGATATTCCCACTTTCCTAGAACTTCAGTAAACTGAGTCGATTTATTGTGCACTTACAAGTTTAGCTATGGACTCACAGTTGTAACTGAACACACTCTGGAGAAATAAATGGACATCCATTTTGTTTTCATTTGCTTTTTCATGAGTATGTTTCTCATTATATTCTAGCTTTTAACTGGGTCAAGTGCTGTATTTCCTGCCATTATCATGGACTAAATATTTTGTAGACTTATCTATATGATATTGTATTAGACACTGGAGACACAAAGGTACAGGTATACCTAATTTAGTTTCACAGGGTAATTGAAAATTATTAAATAGAACTTATTCATTTACAAATAGGATTTTATTTTATTCATTCAACAAATATTTATTGAACTTCTAGGATGTACCATAGATCACTGCAGATTAAAGAATAAGCAAACCCTTGCCCTCAAAAAAACTTACATTCTAGTTACTTAAAAGTGCATATCATTAGTAGAATAAATTTAGATCAGGAAGAATCTAAACTTTCAAAAATAGATATAATTTTAATTAGCATTAGAAATTCCATTAAAATTTATGGTACTGTTTTTCTTCTTCCAACATTTTGTAAAAAAAAAAAAAAAAAAAAAACTTATAAACGAATGTAGATGTACTCCCAAAAATGATCAACTTTTTTTTCATAAAAGCAAAATTACATTGAAGATTAAGATATAAAGAAAATGTGATTTAAATGAAATGGACAACTATATAAAATCGCTAGCATAGCAATTAGATTTCAGAGATGCCTAACTCAGCAAAAGAAGAAATATAGATCTTAGTTTATTACAAGAATAAAATGCAAAAAGAAAAATCCCTTCAATATTGCCAGATATCCCATAATTAAGGGAAAATGATTGTTTGCTATAACTTGCTGGGCCTTCAAAGATAGTCTTCCATTTGTTTTTGGAGTAAATTGAGACCAAGAGCAATGTACATTAATAATCATGTGACAATGAGACAAGAAATAGTAAAAATTGGCCATTTTCCAGTGGAGTGATGATGTCAAGGAAGGAAACACGATGTTTTCATGCATCCCTTTTCACATGAGTATATTGGGCTTCAATTTTTTTCTTTCCCGACCTACAAGTCTCAAGGGAAATTTTCCACTGATAAATGTTTCTAAACTGTAATTCTTAAGACAATCAGGAAGATGTGAAAAACCTAGAGTTACTGTGATCCAAAAATGATAACTCAACTAAATAGTTTTTTGTTTTGTGTCTGTTGAGTAAACCTACTGAGTCCCACCATTCATTTTAAGCCCTAATTATGGTCTCAGAGAAAAATCATGGTGTAATTTTAAAAACTGTACTTAGTTATCTCTTTTTTTTAAAATAATGAAGTGCTTCAGTAAATTTCATTGATATGTACCTTCTCATTATCCCCACCTGTAAGAAAACGAAGAATACATGTATGAACTTATAAGAATTTATCTAAATTTTTGCTTCAGGATCTTTAGTCCCAAATTAAAATAGTATAAAAATGCAAAATTGAAACACTAATGAATTGAGTGCTTATTCAAATATTTATATTAAGTTTAGGTCTATGCAACTATTATGTGTGAATGTGAACTTCAGTGGGTTTGATTAGCTGTGATTTTATGAGGCCTGTCTTTCAAGCAACATGGTTTTATTGAATCTGATAGACACTTCTGCAATAAAAACTGACCTGAAATGAACTTAAATCCAGTTAAAAAATGATCATGTATATTCAGGTAGTTTATCTGAAAAATAAAAATTGAGAAAAACATATTGTTTTGTATTTTTCTAGACATTCTAATATTTATCATATTGTGCAATAAAATGAATTTAGTAGGTAACATCTATTTGGGGGAGAGGGAGAATCAGTGGTTAAAAAAATTCCCCCAAACCTAATTTTCCAAAAATTGCACATGATGAATGTTCTGGTATGCTAGTAATGTGGATCCATGTAATGGTTTTTAATCTCAACTATTCTAAAACAGTAGATTAATTAATATTGAAAGCTATAATCTAACTGGTCACAAATTTTACTAAAATATGAGACTGATCAACTTGGTTGGAAGGGGTCCTAAATGGCAAAACACTACTGCTGCTTCTCTTGCCAATGTTATGGTAAAGATGGTGATGCTTGCTCTTTTGGGCATTTTAGAAAAAGTAGGAAAATAGCTCATAAATATATATGATTCTTAACTCCTTTAATAATAGTGGAAATAATAACTTTAACTGGAATTACCTAACTCTCCTTCCTTCTAATTACTTTCAAAATAAATAACCACTGCACCATTAAATTCCATTGATGTCCTCCTACCAGCAAAGATTTCTCATTAAACAATGAGCAGAAGGATCAACTATGGAAGTATTTTTATTTAGGGACTTATAATAAAGGGCACAAGTGCACTAGTTAAAAGAAAATCTACAGAATACTTTGTAGCTGTGTAGCTAATGAATGTTATTAGATTTAATATTTAGTAAATATCTTTGTATCTACTTCATAGATATCTATTCATATTGGAAGTCTATTTTCAAATTAGTTTACTTCCAACTGTTGCATAAATTTGCAAATGGAAAAGGCAGACCAATCTTGTTTACCTTTGTTTCATATATCACCTAGCAAAATATCTCTAGTAACAGCCACTTAATATATATGTTCACATACTAAATTCAATAACTTACTTATGTTTTTCCTTTAAGGTGAGAAAAATATTCACACAATTTAGACTAATTTTTCTACATTTTTGTTCCCAAGGTATAGTCCAAAAGAAATTAGGACTACACACCTTCTTATACTGCTTAGGAAAAAACTCAGAAATTCATATAGTGTGTTTTACCTTAAACTTACATAGTTGTATGGAGTGGAAAGATTTAGAAGGCAGTACTATATTTGGTTTTCAACCTTCATGCATTTACATTACCAGCCAAGAAGTCCCAGGAAACCACTATTTGGTGTGTGATTACAAAGGGGTAGGAGAGGGTAATAATCAGTAGTTTTATTTAAATCATCAAATATAAATGACCAAAACATGGGGCCTTAAACTTACCCTGTACCCTATTCTCAGAGTCTTAACTTAATCCTTTGTATCACTAAAAGACATTTCAGAAGATATGACCCAATATCACCACAGTGGACTCTAAGGTTATACTATTTCTTTACCTCCTGCTTAAAGATCATACACAGGACAGAAGTATACATGATGCATGATGTTCATTCATTCCCTTACGGTGTTAATTGAATTTCATTCACTTAACAAGAATTTAATAGAAAATAGAATTTAGCAAATAGAGAAGACTCAGCTGTTTATATATTCCTCAAATATCTAAGTTTCCAACAGGTTGATGGCAGCAATTGTGTATCATTGTGTTCCAGGGTCTAAGCAGCGGTATCTCACGAACTGCCACGCAAAGACAGAAGCCCCTCTTGGCTCCTGTTGCCATAAGGAGAGAATACGAAAACCCTGCAGATATGCCACTTAAAACATGGTATGCAAATCCAAACCAAATCGCTTCCCACCTTTCCCCTTCCTTTGTCTGGGACTGCTTTGAGGTGGGTGGTGTGGGAAGCACTCATGTGCAGTCCTTTTCACGCTGGGTTCTCTACTGTCCTGCTCTGCCCAGAGCTTGTCCATCCAGCTCTCACCTGTTGCCCTGGCTACACTTAACCCATGAAACCCCACACCGGAGACCAAAAATGATCTGAGAAAGCAAAGGGAAAAAATGAGATCCTGCGGAAGGAAAGGCAACCTTCTAGTCAAATGCTGAAAAATTCAGCACAGGTGTTTTGTTTCCCAATGCAACTAGTCATTTGCCCATGTCCCCCTCCCCCACTATTGCGCGGGTAATCAAAACCTTTTCCCCCAGGAGTAACTAAAGGTGGCTCTGATTCGCCTCCTTCCCTCAAGCCTTGAGGGAAAAAAAAAGAAGAAAATCTGGCGCCTGAAACTTCTTTCCATCTCCAGATTTCTGATGGTGGATGTTCTCCATCCCAACACCCCATTTTATTCCAAGTTTCCCGAAGGTATAGGAATGATGCTATAGGTCAGGGTGTTGGGGACGGGTGTGAAAGTATGTGTGGAAAAGACTTATAGCCTTTTCCCTTTTCATTAGAAAAATCATACATGCTGAGGGTTTTGAAAGCGCTCAAGTACTCCACAGGTTGCTGCTGAAAGTTAACCCGATGGGGACTCTTTCTGTTCCTGAAGGTCAAGGCAGCACCCTGTGCAGGAGATTCTTTGCGTTCAAGCATAGATTCTCGTGCTTGGCTCCTTCGCGGAGCCGGTGACCCGCGACACGCAGGACAAGCTAGGGCAAACAGAGTCCCGCAGGCGAATCGCCCCCGCAAGCAGTCGCGCCGCAAGCGGTCCCGGCGTCTCCACCCGCGTAGCCTCTTTCACTCCAGGAGGTAAACCAGAGGCGTGGGAGAGCGCAGAGAGACCGGGTGCAGGCGCCAGGAGCAAAAGAAGCCGGCAGGCAGGAAGCAGAGCAGAAGCCCGGCTGGTAGACAGGTGGAAACCCAACCCAAACACCCCTCGCTCGAGGTCGCCAGCGGCTGAGTCAAAGGAAGGATAGAGGTAGGAAGGCGCGGCGCCCTAAAGATGCCCCGGGCACGGCGCACTAGTATCAGCAGCCGGGAGCTTAGAGCGAGCGCGCGGGGTCCCAGCAGAGCGCGGACACCAGAGAGCCCCCGTTACCTGTGCTGCCTCCGCTCTGGCTGCCCCTGTCCGGGGGAAAGATGCCCGAGCACTTCTCCCACTCCACCTGGCCTGCGAAGCACAGCTCGGTGACGATGTGCAGCGCCTTCTGGCACAGGCTGCTTACTCCGTCCTCTTTGTGGAAACTCATCGTTTGGTTTTTCTTCGGGTTTCTCTCTTACTCAGTTAGCCGCCCTTTCCCCTTTCTGTAACCTCTAGGCTGACCCTTCTTGCGCCCTAAGCCATAGCCAGCCCGCGGGTTCTTTGGCTGGTGAACGAGCAGCCAAGATCCCAATAACTCTTAGGAGCCTGGAGTTGGCCCCATGGCTCAAGCGGAGGGCGCTGAAGGCGAATAGGCACTGGCGGGCAGGAGGCGGCGGCGGCGAGGTTTGCTCCAACTCTCCCGCCACGAGAGCGAGCCGTGACTAGCTGGAGCAAGAGACCCGGCATGGAGTGCCGAGAGGAGGTGGGAGACGAGAAAAAGCCAAAGCCCTCCACTCGCAAGAACGCCCCCTTCCTCTTTCCAGCGCGTGTGTGTTTCTGGCGGGTGCCTGGCGGCGGCGCGTCCAATCGCAGCTCCGCGCGGGCCTGGGATGACAGGCGGCGGAGCGCGCAGCCCTCGATCCAGTCTGCTGGCGGAGGCACTGGCGCGGAAGGACTGCGGAGGCCAGGGGTGCTGGCGGTCGCGGGGAGGGGGCCGAGAAGCCCTCTGTTTTCCTTATACTTCTTTGAATCTCAGTCCCTCCCCACATCAGGCTCACCCCCTCTTTGTCTCTCCAACTTTTCTGTGCTCTGCAAGGTTCTGCTGTTGTGGAAAAGTCATTTTGGAAAATGTCAAATTAAAAAAAAAAAATCAAACCGCACTGCTACAAAGAGAAGAAAGACACCCCTTCAAAGTATTTTTAGAAAGGATTTCTAACAATGATAGTTTAAGGACAGAGAATTTTTTTTTTCCTTAGAGGACTTTAATACTAGTAGTAAAATTCACCATAATGCAATTTTCATGTTTACACAGTCCAGTTTTTCCTCCTGTATGGATACTATGAATAGTCAAATTTGAAGTCATTGCTTTTGGTTTTAGCCATTTTAGGTAGATAAAACGAAATATGTTCATTTATACTAATATTCATTTGGGACTCTATTGATTAATCCATAATTGGCAGTTAAGAATGCACAACTTGATGTCCTTTATCTCTTTTAATAACGACTTAAATACTGAAAAGACAAGACTTGAGTGACAAAGGGGAGCTAGCAGGTTAAGTTCTAATCTGTCATAAGCCCTTCTTAATATTAAATTGTTGCCAGCTCTTTTTCTCAGCCTGCAGAATGAGGATCTTAAACTAGCATATCCAGCTCACCTTTACCTATAATTCTTTCATTTAAGTGATGTGAATCACTAGTGGACCTAAAAATCACAAAATAAAATTAGCAAATATGTGTCACAAAGTTATAATGCATATACATCTTTTAAAAATTATTTTCATGCAGAGTTTGATCCCATATCATCCTGAGGCTTGATTTAACTATCATGGGCTGGCTGAGGGGGTTCTTTATTTTCAAAGTGAAATAGTCAGAATTTATTAGTCTGCACTAAAATAAGCAGTCTAATTCTAAACTGCTAGTCAGTTCATGGCTTTCTATGGACATTGTGGTAAAGCTTACTATAAATATTAGGCAAAGCACCCCAGTAGGTAAGCATTCATTAGTTGAATCATTTTGACCTGATTCATAGGACAGTTGGTTTAACGGGGGCTATTTTTACCACGAATGAAGACAACCTGAAATCTGCAGGCTTCATTTAAATTCTGTACTTATGTATATTGATTTGGGTGGTTTTTAGGTTAGATTAACTAAAGAAATAATTTCACTGTCAATTTTAAAATACTGACCATCTACTGTGTGCTCAAAGTTCAGTAACACACTTTTATAAATTCTTTTCTAATTGTCTTACCCTTCTTTTTTCTACAGTCTAGTCAGACCCATATAAACTAACCTGAATGCCATGCTCTGCTGTCATGTTTACTGTAATAACAAACTGCTGAGTGGGAGGAGCACATGAGTAATTTCTCTTTATACTACATACAGACTATGATTGCTTAAGTGGAGTAATGCAGAAGGTTTCTCTAATGACCCTCTTACATTTTATTGAAGTGTTAAGAATGAAGTAAATGAATTCTCAAGGTAACTTTCCCGGTATTTGTTTATATTGTTCCTGGCCTGTTGCTACTTTCACTGCTCTGTTTCAACAATATGCAGGGTTAATTTCACTTGGATATTATTTTTCTGAGTTGTCTGAAGCCTTTTTTTTCATCTAAAATGAATACCATAAGGTTTTAATTTTTCTCTTTGTTCTTCAGACCATCTCTCAGCTCATTAGCAGATGAATCAACTTTTACTTGTCACCTATTAATAGCTCACGTGAGAGTTTTGGAAAAAGTAGAAACTGCATTCAAGGTTATTTTTTTCCCCTAGTGTTGAAGAATAAGATGACAAGGATTTCAATTTGCACTCTTTAAAAATTCTTTACCTAATAGGGCATTATGTAAAATTGTGGATGTGTAACCGACGTGATTCTGCAATCTGCATTTGGGGTAAAATTGGGAGTTCATAACCCACTTCAATCTAATGTATGAAATATGATATGTCAAGAGCTTTGTAATGCTGTGAACAACCAATAAAAAAAATTTAAAAAATTTTTTACCAACTATTTCAGCTACCAATTCTAAAAAATAAACCAAGCAATACATTTACTGCATGTATTTCCCCACACAGATTCTGAAGGAACTGCTAAGATAGTAAAAGCAGGGAAGAGCAAGGTGATTATTTGCTGTGCCAAGTACTATATACTAGGTGTTGTTAGTCAAAAAATGCTGGTTTTAATAGTCTTTGTCCCAGCTTGCTTCTGAATGACCTCTATATTAAGTAGAGAAAAAAAAATGGTTTGGAGGTAAGGTGACAAAGAGAAATAAATCCCTGTGTACTAATGATGGCTCTTGTGTGGCAATTTTCAGCATTCAATAAATACTGAGATTTCCCTACTTTCTGAATCTACTTCCAATTCCTTCTTTCTCTCCTTTCAATGACCCTTTAAAATAATTGAGGAGGGAGAGTTATAAATTAAAGAATATATGGGAATTATTTCTAAGACTTTACTTTTAAATGTTATTTGACTCCAAGACAGAAACGAAGGAGGTGGAGGTGGGTAAATGAGGAAACCTCAGAGCAGCTAAGCTCGGACTGAATTAAGATCAGGGCATACATTGAATTTTAATTTACTTAAAACTTTACTACTTTCCTTTTCTGTGTTCTATAGACAGCTCAGACCCGTAACAATGTAACTTCCTGTACATGTTTGGGCCTTTCCTTTATTCTTTAATTCAGAAATGAGGTTGCCACTCACTTCCAATTGTTGATGATGGCAACCAGACTTCTGATGTATACCGATGAAGCTGGAACTAAGAAGTCTAGTTCCATTGTGACTCCAGATCCTTTTCGTGAAACCCAATTCATCTCTCCTAAAGGTTTGATGTCTTCTCTTTTTTGCTATTTACACTTTCTTCATTAATTCTGTTGGTTACTCAGTGGGCATTTTAATTTGAGACTCAGCTTATATCCTTCAGTTTTGAAAAATTCTATCGATTTATTCCTTTTAAAGTGTTATGCCTTTCATTTTTTTTCTGTGCAGTCCTTTTCTGGAACTCCTTTGGGTTGGATATTTGATTACCAGAATTAAATCTCAAATTTTAATTTCTCCTCTGTCTTCTATCTCTATTACAACTATTTCTTATGCTCTAATTTTTTGGAGATTTCTTGATTTTGTCTTTTGAGCCACCCATTAAACCAGTACATGTTTAGCTACCATAGTCCTTAGATCTCTGCATATTTTTTGGTTTATTGATTGTTTTCTGTTTCTTATTTCATGAATATAATCATTTCTGATTTTTCTAACCATATTAATTATATGTTTTAACTCTCACTTCCCATTTGTCTTGTGTCTTTTTCCTCTGAACAATGTTTTCTTGTTGTTTAGTTGTTCTTGATGTTTAGTTATTGGTGGATTTTCTCAAGTGTTTGCTGATCCTTGGCTGTCCACTTAAGAGCATTATAATATGGATTTTATGCCCCAAGTGCATCAACAGACATATAAGTGAACTGAGATGTATTTTTAGTTATAACATCCCAAATATTTTCTGGAGCACTTTAGTCTTTTCAGAGAGACTATCTAATCTCTCACCAGGGATGTGGGATAATGACTAAAGTACACTTGCTTTAACTTCTGATGCTGGTTTTTTTTTTTGTCCCCATCTGATGCCTCACTATGCTCTCTTTTGGGTTTGGTGTCTAAGGTCCGGAGCATTCCTAGTTTAATATTTTCAGGGAAAACCTCCTGTTTGCAAGTTTGGGGAATGGTGAGCACAAAAGATGTGTGGGTGGAGACTTCAGCTTCAAGAAACCTTAAGAATTACATGGCAGAACAAGATGGCCACTAAGATCCTCTGATGATTGTCTTCCCACAAACCCAAAAAGTTGACCAGCGGTTCATGCACCAAACCACTTCTTCAGAACTAAGGAAATCAGTTGAGAGACCACAGTGCCTTCTTCCAGTATAACAAAATGAAAAGATATATTGAAGAAGGCAGGAAAGAAAGAGTGGGTTGTGTCAAATTTCACCCAAGGCTATGCAGCCCATCAAGAAACAAGATGCCTTCTACTTTAAAGAGGTAAAGATATACAAGCTTTAGACTTTAAACCTAGTGTCTTGGCCGTCAGGGGCTGTGAGTAGACTATGTTGCACATAGTAGCCTAATGAGGGGTTAGGTCTGGTATTGTGAACTCCCTGTAGTACCCCCTCAGGAATTGATCGCTTGATGCAGGTAAACCTCCATCTCAAGCTCTGCCTAAGATCCCACACAGCACCTAAGATGGATGTGACCTTCCAAGATGTCATTCAATCTGCTGACCACAAGATATCACAAAGCAAGACTCCACCCTTGAAACCTTACCTTTGGTGTATCCCCTTAAATAAACCACAGGAACCATTTTGTTTTTGTTTAGTTCAAGAACCCATGTGGGATAGATCTATCAGGGGCTTCGCTTTTGTAAATATATTTCTGAGTATTTGTGTTTTATTATTTGTTAATTATTTGAGATATTAAGATTTAGGGTGGCTTAATTATTTGAGATATTAAGATTTAGAGTGGCCATTTGGGGCTTAGATTCCTCTAGGCAGAAGAACTCCCAAATGAGATGCTGACTGTCTTCTCCCCGAAAACCAAGTACTAAGTCTGTTGTGGTGAAACCTGGTGCTGGGCAAAAGCTCATGATGACCCTGGGCTAATACTGTAGACTGAGCTGCTGAACCTGTGTAAGGCTGACTAATTCCATTTCCATCCTTGGGTAAATGGCAGAGTAGCAGAACTTCAGCCTGGTGGAGCAGGACATGAAAGCTAGTACAGGGCTTTGTCTTGAAGCCAAGTTCCAGGATCAACACAGTAAGACCCAGAATCCAATAGAAACTGAAGGCCCCATAATACAGGTCAGAGCTCACAGGCAGAGCTCCTAGACTGGCCTCGGAATGTTAAAATGGGAAAGACAGGAATCTTAGTGTGCATCATTTCCAGCCTTGGAGAAGGCCTGGGGCACTCCTGTCTTCCTCCTGGGACTAAGCAGGCTCCTGAAGCTGTGAGACTCCGATTCAGTCCAGCCAGGTGTCAGCTTCTGTGGCAAAATAACTATCCACCTCCTCCTGCTACTAACACAGCTATTGCTAGGCCAGTACTTGCAGACAGGGTGCTAGAATTTGCTAGGATTGCCCTGGCACCAGGTTATACTTATGCACTATGGATTGTATTCAAGTGTTGGACCACATCAGTACCACCTGTGTCAAGAGCCTTGATATACTACTGAGGCTGCTTAGGATCTGGCTGCATTGACACTCAGGTGGAAGCCAACTTAGCATCAGCCTAGGGAGCCAAGGGGTTGCCTTCACCAACACTACCCAACCTCAGGCAGCACAGTTTAGTACAAGACCCATTTGCACACAGTTTAGTACAACACTCTTGCTCACACAAGGTTGGAGATGGAAGCACAAGAATTTGCTTTGATAGTTTGAGCTAGGGTATTACAATCTAATATCTGGTGGATCTTAATGGCCCTCAGCCCTAGTTTGCCTGTGGACGGAGCATCTTGCATATCTTCAGCACCTGGGGAAGACAAGTATCCTGTCTATTGGACTCTACTTTAGCTAGAATCACCTGTGACTGGATGTGGTGGTCTTGGGCCATAAGTCTACTTCAGCAATAGGAAGTCCATAGTGATGTGGGCTTGGTCCTACTCATATTGTGCTGGTTTTGGAAGGCTATGGGCTCAGGGTGTGACACAGATTGGTGGAATTATTGGCCACAGATATGACAGAGGAGTCTACGGATGGTCCATCCTTGGTGACTCTGCCCCATGCAGGGCAGAATTCTGTAATAACTGACCATAGGCTGTTAACTGGGAATAAGGCATCTTAACTTCCCCTGGCTGGCCCTAGTGAGAGGCAGGTGGAGACAGACTACTTTTTCCTAGGGACTGTTCTATTTCTTTCTGAACAATACATCAATAATATGTTTGGGGGGTAAACCTGGACTTAATTGCCCTTTAGTACCAAAAGAGCAACAACATGCCAACAGCAGATGCTTAGTATCTGGATCTGGATGACACCAAGAAGGAAACAGTGGAAGTAACTACAAGCTCAGAAAGAATAAACCGCCAACTTAGAATTTCTGGAAAGATAGGCACAAAGCTAGACTAGGAAGACTGGAATAAATGCTCAATCCTTTAATGCCCAGATGACATCACATGCCAGTAAGCATTAATAGCTTTCAGGAAACCATGGCCTCACCTAATAAGGCGCTAGAAACTTATGAGAGAGAGAGAGAGAGAGGGGGGGGGGAGAAAGAAATCAGAATGAGAGAACTCAGAGAGTATAAAAGATCTATTTTGAAGAGACTTGATTAGTAGAAAACACAGAAAAACATTTCAATACTGAAACAAACTTAACAGAGATGAAAGCAATTTTAAAAAATCAAACAAATTCTTGAGGCGAAAAATACATTTGGTTAAAAAATGCAACAGATGGCATCAATAGCATGATTGATCAAGCTAAATAAATAATTAGTGAGCTCAAAGGCAGGCTGTTTGAAAATACAGAGTTGGAGGAGAAAAAAAGCACAAAGAGAAATGAAGAAAGCTTGGGAACTTTGGGAGAATATTAAAAAAGGAAATATTTGTGTTATGAGTTTAAGAAGGACTTGAGAATGCCAAAGGCTAGAAAGTTTTATTCATAGAAGTAATAACATAAAACTTCCTAAACTTAGAATTGTATAGGAAATAGACAAGTAGAGGAAGGTCAAGTTAATCAGTCAAATTTAACTAAATCTAATCCCAAAACATAGTCAATTCAGAGGTGAAATTTAAGGAAAAGGTTCTCAAGACTGTGAAAGAAATGAATAATACATAAGGATACCTGACTTAGCAGATATCCTTCAGGCCACAAGAGAGTGGCATGAATTTTTCACAGTACTGATGGAAAAACAAACAAGAAAAAAAAACTGTCAGTTGAGAATATTGTACCCAGCAAAGCTATCCTCTAGAAACAGAAGATAAATATGTGATAAACACATTCCTAGACAAACATACACTGAGAGAATATATTTCTGCCAGACCTGTTCTATAAGAAATGCTAAAGGATGTTCAAACTGAAAGAGAGTAATGACTAAGATTAAAGCATGGAAAGGCATAAAACTCACTTGTAAGAATAATTATACAAACTCAGAATGTTCTAATATTATATGCATTGTATGTAGAACAATCATATTTAGTATAAATACTGAAAAATAAAACCATTAGGAACAATACAAACTT
Organism: Ictidomys tridecemlineatus; assembly: GCF_052094955.1. NCBI lineage: Eukaryota > Metazoa > Chordata > Mammalia > Rodentia > Sciuridae > Ictidomys > Ictidomys tridecemlineatus. The sequence goes on along the minus strand of NC_135482.1, from coordinate 75,427,769 downwards.
ATGGTTATGTGTTAAAATATAGACAATTTAAAAAAATATAAAATGGGACACAAAAATTCAATATGTGGGAGGAATGGAATGCAAGTGTTGAGTTTTATTTTTAGTATATTTTTCATTCATTTTGTTTCAATTCTTTATGGTCATAGCAAGTTGCTATTGTTTCAAAGTAGCTTGGTATAATCAAATTGTGTCTTTATAAGTCTCACTGGAACCACAAGGCAAAAAATTTATAATTGCAAACCAACAATAATAAACAAAGAATCAAAACACACCACTATAGTAAATCACTTTGCCACAAAGGGAGACTGTAAAAGGTGGATAAAGAAAGAAAGGAACTACAAGAAAACTAGAAAACAAGATATGTAATGGCCTGGGTGGGACTTTGCCTATCAATACTTATCTAGAAAAGCCTATAATTTGGGAACAAATTTTTACCACACACACATCAGATAGATCATTAGTCTCTAGGACATATAAAGAACTCAAAAATCTTAACAAAAACAAACAAACAAACAAACAAACCAAATAACCCAATCAAAAAATGGGCCAAGGAACTGGACTGACACTTCTCAGAAGAAGATATACAAGCAATCAAAAAATGTAGAAAAAAATGTTCAATATCTCTAGCAATTAGAAAAATGCAAAACAAAACCACTCTATTTTTTTTTTGGCTCAACACAGTTTAATTTAATACAATTGATAAACTGGACTTCATCACAATTAAAGGTGAAACTGTTGTTCTGTGAAATACCCTGCCAAGAACATGAGAAAGCAAATTCCAGGCCAAGGTCCTAACATCTCGAGGACATAAGGAGCTCACATCACTCTTCAGTGGAAGCAAACCAGCAGTCCAGTGGTTTGCTTCCAAAGACATCGTCAAAGCAATTTGTTGCTCCCATCTGGTAGAACAAAACCACTCTAAGATTTCATCTCACTCCAGTCAGAATGGCAGCTATTAAGAATATAAACAACAATAAGTGTTGGTGAGGATATAAGGGGAAAAGCATACTCATGCATTGCTGGTGGGACTGCATATTGGTGCAGCCAATCCAGAAAGCAGCGTGGAGAATCCTTGGAAAACTTGGAATAGAATAACATTTGACCCAGCTATCCCACTCCTTGGTTTATATCCAAAGGACTTAAAAACAGCATACTACACGGACACAGCCCCATCAATGTTTATTGCAGCACAATTCACAATGGCTAAATTGTGGAACCAACCTATATGCCCTATCAGTGGACGAATGGATAAAGAAAAGTATATGTATACACACACACACACACACACACACACACACACACACACACAGGAATATTACTCAGCATTAAAAGAGAATAAAATCATGGCATTGCAGGTAAATTTATGGAGTTGGAGAATATAATACCAAGTGAAGTAAGCCAGTCCCAAAACACCAAATGCTGAATGTTTTCTCTGATTTAAGGATGCTGATTCATAATGTGGTTGGGATGGGGCATGGGAGGATTAGATGAACTCTAGATAGGGCAAGGGGAGGGAGGTGAAGGGAGAGGATATAGGGGTAGGAAAGACAGTGGAATGATGAAGATATGAATGGTATGACTCTACTTTGTGTACAATAGATATATGAAAAATTGTGCTCTATATGCATAATATGAATTGTAATGCATTCTGCTGTCATATACAATAAATTAAAATAAAAAATAATTATCTTGATTGTAAATTGATTGAATTCTCTAAATAAAAGACCTAGAGTGACTGAGTAGTTAAAAACCAAAACAAAACAAGCCCCAAATGGGTGTAGCTAATAAGAAACTCACTTTATCCCTAAGGACACCTAAACTGAAACTTAAAGGATGAAATAAAATGTTACACTTAAATGAAACCCAAAAGAAATCAGGAGTATCCATACTTATATCACAGAAAATAGATTTTGATTCAAAAACAATTGAAAATGTTAAGGATTGTCACTATATAATAATAAAGGGATCAGTTCAACAAAAGGAAATGATAATTCTAAATATATATGCACCCAGTGTTGGATAAAGCAAATACTATCAGATCCAGTGGGAGAGATAGACTCTAATACCATAATTGTTGGGGCCTTTACATACCTCTTTCAGCAATGAACAGATCTTCCAGACAGAAAACCAACAAGCAATAAAGTTAAAGTTGTACCCTAGACCAACTAGACATAAGAGACATAAAACATTCCACCCACTGACTACTAGATAAACATATTTCTTACCAACACATGGAATATTATTTAGGACAGATCATATTATAGATCACAAAATAAGACTCTAAAAATCTAAAAAATTTAAAATCATAGTAATTATCTTTTCTGAACATCATATAATAAAACCAGAAATCAATAACAGGAAAAACTTTGGAAATTATATAAACATATAGGATAGACTAAACACATGACAAATAGCAAATTTGAGAAGATAAATAAAATAGACTGACTATGAAAATGAGAGAGAAGAGTCAAATAAAATCAGAGATTAAACTGGAGACATAATTGACACCACACAAAAATATAAAAGATCAAAAGAGGTTATTATGAAAAATTATATGTCAACAAATTTGATAAGTTAGAAGAAATGGACAAATCCCTAGACACATACCTTACCAAGACTGAATAGTGGAGAAAGAGAAAAACCTTAATGGGATACTAATAAGTAATGAGATCGAGTCAGAAATAAAAAACGTCCTGTTAAAGAAAAGCCCAGGACCACATGGCACCAACTTCCAAGTTCTTCCATTTAGCATACTAGTACATAGTCTTTTTAAGTTATTCTAAAAATTAGAAGAGGAAGGAATTCTTCTAATCACATTGTGCAAAGCCGGTAGTACCTTGATACCAAAACCAGGCAAGTACACAACATCAACAAAAAGGAAAGCTATACAATGTCTCTAAGGAACTTAGATGCAAAACTTTTCGATAAAGTGCTAGCAAATCAAACCCAAACCATTCACCATGGTCAAGGAGATTCATCCCAGGGACACAGTGATGGTTTTAACATACGCACTGAAATCACTAAATGTGATACACCATCAACAGAACAATGGAAAAACACCAGATGGTTATCTTGATAGATATAGAAAAGGAATTTGATAAAATTAAATATCCTTCATGGTACAAACACTGAAAAAATTAGGCAGAGAAGGAATGTACCTCAACACAATGAAATCCACTTATAATAGCTAACAGCTAACATCCTGAATGATCCTCAACATACTGAATAGGGGAAAGCTGAGGGCTTTCTCTCTCAGATATGGAAGACAAGCCTTTGTAGAATGATTCATAAGGTTAAATAATTTTTCATAAACTCTGGAAAAAGAAAAGAATCTTTTTCCTTCATCATCACTCTTGAAGTGCCTTGCATTGTGCCAGGCATGTCAATCACTCAAAAAATATTTGCCACGTGGGTTAATTGACTTATGTCATTTGTTAACCCTATGTGTTTCCCTCTAATATCATCAGCCATAAAAACTGTTGTTTATTTCAGAAATATGAAGGTGTAGAGTAGAAACCAGTATACTGTTCTTCATTTCAGGGAAGAAGAGGGACCACAAGAAATAGTAGATGACAGTAAGTGATAATGTCATTAGAGAAGAGAAAAGATGGTCATTTGAATCTTAGGAGCAGACAGCAGCTTTGTGTCCAGGTCTATGTTATATGTTTTATATATATATGTCTTGATAACAATCATGCATAGTTACTCTATTTTGATATACAGGCTATCTAAAACTATGAATTTTGCAATGCAATTGTTTTTATGGCACTATAACTCATATTAATTCACACGGTTATTAACTCACATGGTGACAGGTGTAGTTCTAAGCTTTTAACATACATTAACTCATTTACTTCTTACGATGAATTTATGAGATAAATTGTTATTTTCATTTTACAGATGTGAAAAATGAGCCAAAAAGAGGATTAGTAGCTTTTCTTAAGCCATATAACCATTTGTAGCAGAATCTACATTTGGATTAAGACCTTAAGATTACAGAACTTAGGTTCTTAACTAATATAGTTTGCTAACTCTTTATTTATACTCATGACACACCTATGAAGTAGGCTAAATGAGATTAGAGAATCATTCAGGTGGGCAGTTGAATTCTTCTCTTCCATATAATTAAGCACATGGGTGGGAAAATATATAAATAGGAGTTTTTTTTCTGGTTTTGTCCATTTTCCTAAAAAATATAGTTCTTCCCAACTATAAATAATGAAAATCCCTCTAGTTCTAATGGTGTTTCCTTAACTACTTTTTTCCTGACTTTTCTTGAGATATAATTAACAATTAGAAGTGCAATGTGAAATGAGTACCACAAATTAACACATCCATCACCACAAATTGTTGCCATTTTGTGTGTAGATGTGTGTATGTAGGTGAGGACACTTAAGATCTACCCTCTTAGCAAATTTTGAATAAATAATTCTGCATTATTTACATAGTCATCATAAAATACAGTAGATCCTCAGTATGGACAGTATGGTGGTTGTTCTTAATAAGCAGAAATGTTTAGTGTGATCATATTACATAATTTATTGAATAATTTGCCTACAGCTATGGATTTACTCTGTTTTAGCCATTCACCACTAGGGGCCATGTTTTAGTAAACTTCCCTGTAACACTTACTAAATTACTGATAATTTCATTTATATCACCTATATTCCCAAAAAGGAGAATTCTGCTATATTAAATCACATTTAAAAGTACATTTCTATCATTTCCTTTGTATTTATTATTTATAAAAAATAGAAATTACCACCTTAAAATTCTTACCATTGAGTTCATTATTTTAAAAGATTTCACTAGAAAGTTATTATAATGCAAGCCTATCTACATATTTATGCAAATCTTATCTGTAAAATGTGTATACATATAAATGAGGTTAAAATCAATGAAAGTTTAAAATATTTCTTTTTTAATATAAAAAGCAAGAGTACAAGCATAATAACAGTTACTTATTTTCTAAATGATCCGAAACTTTAGCATGTTTTAGAATCACCTGGAGAAATTGTTAAACTGTAAATGACATTCCTAATGCTGAAAGCTAGAAAACTTTTCCCTGAAAGACAAAGAAATCCACTCTTACCACTTCAATTTAGCATTTTACTGGAATTTTTAGCCAGGGTGATTATGCAATATAATGAAATAAAACACATCCAGAATGGAAAGAAAGAGTTGAAACTATCTGTATTTGCAGAGGATGATCTTGAATATTAAAAATATTAAGGAATCCATACTGAAACTGTGGCCATTAGTAAATGAGTTTAGGAAGGATGCAGGATTCAAGAACAGTATTAAAATATTATGCTGCTACATAATTGCAATGAGTGATCTAAAACAAAATTAAACAATTCCATTTACAGCAGAATTTAAAAATATTTAATAATTTAAAAAGAAAAATAAATATAGGCCAAACCTTGTAAACTACAAAACATTCTCTAAGGAGATTAAAGGAAATCTTAAAATATATAAAGATGTGAAAAAGTATGCTCTATATGTGTAATTGTAATGCATTCCACTGTTGTCTACTTAAAAAATAGAATCAATTAAATAAAAAAGAAAATCTTAATAAATGAAAAATATCTCATATTTATGATACAAAGACATTATTATTAATAAAGCCTCATTCCAAAATCAATATTAGAATTAACTACAGCCATGTGGAAATTTCAGCTGCATTTTTGCAAAAATATTCAGATGGAACTGCAAGACACCCAGAATAATCACAATAGTTTTGAAAAAGAATAAAAATGTTGAAGGTATCATGCTACCTGTTTCCAAATTTATTATAAAGCTCTACAGTAATCTAGACATATAGAATATATAGTTCAATAAAAATCCTTAATAGTCCTTACATTTTTATGTTTATGGGTAATTGATTATTTAACAAGTGTTCCAACACAACTTAGTGGGAGAAAGAAGAGTCTTTTCAACAAGTGGTGCTGAGACAGCTGGTATCTGTATGCAGAAGAATGAGGCTGGATAGGCAGCATGGTATAATTAAGAAAACAAAATGTCAACAGAAACAGTCATTACAAAGGCCTGAGGGCAGATATTGACAGATTTTTTTTAACCTCTTTTAAAGATTCTTAAAGACTAAAGGAAAAATTCAAGCAAATGATGTATGAACTAGATGGAAATACCAATAAAGAAATAGAGAAACATAAAAATAAAAAATTCTAGAGATGAAAATTACAATAATGAAAACAAAAAATTCAATAGAGGGATTCAAAGACAGATTAGAGCAGGCAGAAGAAAAAAATCAACAGACTTGAAGACGGGACAATGGAAACTATTGAATCTAAGGAATAGGAAGAAAAAAAGATTGGAGAAAACTTTAATGGAGACTATAAGAACTATTGGAACACCATCAGCCAACATACACATGTGAGAGTCCCAGAAGAAGGATAGAGAGAAAGGAGCAGAGAAAATAATAATGGCTAAAATCTTTCTAAATTTGATGACAGATATGAAAAAAAAACATTCAAGAAGCTCAATGAATTCCCAAGTAAGAAAAACCTCAAAGAGTCTCACTGAAACATATTGTAATCAAATTTTCAAAAGATAAGGACAGTCTTGAAAGCAGGAAGAGAGAAAATACTTGATATAAATAAGGGATCCTCAATGGTTTTATTGTTTGTTTTTAGTACTGGGCATTAAACCTAGTGCCTGAAATGTGAAAGAAAAGGACTCTGCCCTACATTGATCAAGTTTTGTAAATCACATTTATGATGTACCTCAATTTACTGCTGAACTCAGTTTGATAGTATTTTCTTGAGGAATTTTCCATCAATGTTCACAAAGATTATTGATCTGTAGTGTCTTATCTGGCTTTGTTATCAGGGTAATGCTCACCTCAGAAAATAAGTCAGGAAATATTCCTTCCTCTCCAACTTAAAAACTAATGACAAGCCTCTCCAAATTACAACCAAAAAAAAAAAAAAAATGTTGGCAAGGTCATTAGCTTTTCTTTAAGTGTTTGTGTTAATCCCTCTATTTCCTTACTTATCTTCCATCTGGTCATTCTACCCATTATTAAAAACAAGGTTTTAAAATATCTGACTCTTTTCTTTAAAGAGAGAGTGAGAGAAATTTTTTAATATTTTATTTTTTAGTTATCGGTGGACACAACATCTTTGTTTGTATGTGGTGCTGAGGATTGAACCCGGGCTGCACGCATGCCAGGCGAGCACACTACCACTTGAGCCACATCCCCAGCCCAATCTGACTCTTGTAGAATAATTCTGTCCTTTATTTTTACATATTTCATGTTTTGTCATTAGGTACATTTAATGTTTTTAACTGTTACATCTTCCCTGTGTTTTGAAACTTTTTTGAATATACATTTTTCTTTGTCTTTAAATTATAAAATATTAAGGTCTATTTTGATTTAAAGTCTATTTTGTGTGGTATTAGTTCAACCATTCCTGCTCTAATTTAGTTACTCTTTGCAAGAATATACCTCCTTTCATTTGAGATCCTTTGTCTCTTTAGCTCTAAAGGGAGTTTCATGTAGACAGCATAAGGTAGACCATATTTTTATTTTTATTTTTATTTTTTTTTGAAAATGGACTAACAGGAGGTACACTTACCTCTGTCATTTCACTTTGTTTCCTAAATGCTTATAGCATATTAGTGTTTTGTCACTCATTTCTTGCATTACTGTCTTTTTAAGCTTTAGATAATTTTTTGTAGTGAAATGTTGAAATGTACTTCTCATTTCACTCTGTTTTTAGTCTACATCTATTTTTACGTTTGAGGATATTATGTGTATCAGACTTAACATTTTAAACTCGGAGCACTCTAATTTGGATTCACACAGCTTAACTTCAGTAACAAGTATAAAAAAATACTCCATTAACAGCTCTGTTTCCACCTTTTTCAGATGTCAAATTTTACATTATACATTTTGTTACCCAAAACATAAACTGATAATTTTCTAAGAGATATTTGTAATTCATGTTAGCAGCATTGCTAAAACATGGAATATGCATAAAGGAAGACATATAAATCAATGGAATAATATATAGATCCTAAAAATAAATTCTTCAGACTCTATCAATGGGTGAATAGATATGCAGTATGTAATATATATAGAAAAAATAACTCAACCTTGAAAAGAAATGAAATTCTGACATGCTACAGCATGGATGTACCTCAAGACCATTATACTAAATGATGTAAGTCTGTCATTAGATAAATATTGTGTGATTTTACTTATATGAGACATTTTAAATTGTCAAATAATAGTACAATTGTGGTTGTAGTAGCTATAAGGAAGAGGAAATGAGTAGTTATTATTTAATGAGTGTAGAGTTCAATTTTACAAGATAAAAAGCTTTATGAAAATGGATGGTGGTGATAGATGTTCAACATTGTGACTGTATTCAATACTACCAAGCTATACACTTAGAAATGGTTAATATGTTAAATTTTAGTTATATATATTTTACCATAATGATACTTTTAACTGATGGAATAAAATATTATGATTTTAAAAATTATTGATGAGAGGCTGGAGTTGTGGCTCAGTAGTAGAGCACTTGCCTAGCACATGTGAGGTCTTGGGTTTGACCTTCAGAACCACATAAAAATAAATAAATAAAGGTATTGTGTCCAACTACAACTAAAAAAATAAATATTTAAAAAAGTTATTGGTGAATAAAATGCAGCAATAGTATTAGATTATGGAGAACTAGGTCCAAATTTATTGATTTATAAATAGTAAAAAGCAACAATAAAGTCCTCATAGTATCAGAATATTTGACTTAGTGGCCATGATAGAACAGCGTACAATATTTTCTTTTTGTTTTTTTAAAATTTTTATTAGTTATTGATGGACCTTTATTTATTTGTTTATATGTGCTGCTGAGAATTGAACCCAGTGCCTCACACATGCTAGGCAAGGGCTCTACAATTGAGCCACAAATCCAGCCCCCTTATGTTTATTTTAATGTCTTCTGATATGCTTTCTTGTACTGTCGAGACATAAAAGAGAAACTCCCCTCTTGATTTCACTGTAGTTCAAGTTCTGTGTCTAATTAATGTTCAGAAACCTCATGTCATTGCAGGAGATTTGGAAAGTGCAAATGTGGCTACAGCTTTACTGTTGTTGCTCCTCATATTTCTGCTGGTAAGCATAGTCATGAAGGCATTTTTATTTGTTTCTGTGATATAGCATCATCAGGGGCATAGTTTCAAATTACTTTTAATATGATTGTCATGAGCTGTCCGTGAGGTATCTATTGTTTTGGTGTGTAGTATGTCCGGCACAGGGTAGATTGAGGGGCAGTTTTCTAGGCCTGATAGTAATGGCATGAATTCAAGTCCTAATGTCCAATAAGAAAAGAACCAGAAGCTCCTGTATTATGGCTTTGGGATTCATTTCTGAAAGTAGAATCTGAAATCTGTTTTTTGCCCATATAATAATTTTGTAGGTAATTTAGTACTTATTAAACTCTCTTTTTATTATATACTGTTTTCTGAAACTGAATCCTGATAATTGTGGGGGTTTTTTTTTGTTATTATTCTGTAGCTTATACATATCACCTAAATTTTACAACATATATTAATACTATAACAAGAAAAAACTATTTGAATAATAATAGCGTAAGATAAATCTAAAGTTTACAAAGAGGTTGTATTACTCTATTTGGGCTTCTATTATGAAATATCATAAACTATGTACATGACAGAAATTTATTTCTCAAGGTTCTGGAAATGGGGGAGTTCCAAATTCAGATGTTTGTAGAGGAACTGCTTCATGGTTCACAAGGATCAGTGTATGCTGAGGACCTGCTTCCTAGTTCATAAGGAGCAGGTTTTTCCCCGAGTCCTTCCATGGTAGAAGGGCTAAATGAGCTCCCTTGAACTTCTTTTTATAATATGTAATCACTTCCCACATTCTAATACCATTATTTTAGTGTTTTAGTTAGCTTTTTCTTTGCTGTGACCAAAACAACCAACAAGAACAACTTAAGAGGAGGAAAAGTTCATTTGTCGTCCATGGTTTCTGAGGCCTCAGTCCATAAACAGCTGACTCCATTGCTCTGGGCCTGAAGTAAGCCCAGTAGAGGGAAGCTGCTCCCCTCATGGCAACAAGAAAGCATAGAAAGATGGAAAGGGGAAGAGGCCTCAAGAGAGAACAATTCTTCCAAGGCACACCCCCACTGACTCTCCTCTTTTAGCCACACCCGACCTGTCTGCAATTACCACTAGTCATGCAAAGGGACTGATTAGGTTAAGGCTCTCACATCCAGTCACTTTACCTCTAAACATTGCTGCATTAATACAGGAGCTTTTGAGGGTACAACAGTCATTTGGGGATTAGTAATATAGATTTGCAGGGAACACAAATACGCAGACAAATGTAGTTTAATTGTTAAGAGCTTTGACTCTGGAGTTGACAGTATAAGTTCAAATCTCAGCACTGTCATTTCCTCCCTTAGCACTCTTAAGCAATAACTATCCTAAAACCTCTGAATAATTTTCTATAAATCTAGAATTACAGCACTTTATTTATAGTGTGAGGATTAATGAGATAATGTATATAAATCTCACATTACAATGCTTAATATTTTGCAGGAATTCAATTAATAATGACAGCTTCCCAACTTCACTTAAATGTTCATAGAGCTCATATTTCTCTATCCTTATTGTAAAAACTTTCATGCATATCTTTCTTAAATGTTTTGCTTTGAACTGCATTTCATTATACTATGTCAAAATAAATATAGACAAATAACCTAATCTCATTTAAATTAGATGTAAGGAACATCATGAAAATATTAAATGAAAATTGCTTTTTCATATTAGCTTGTATTTCATTATCATTGACATAACTTAAGAAAAAAAATTCTACTTCAGATTTAAGTCGTTTGAGGATTTTTTTTTTCTCTCAGCTTGCTGTCTCAAACTGAAACAAACACTAGCCTGGTGCTCAAAATTCAACAACACATAAATTTCTGATAATTTAAGAGTCAATGCTTCCTTGGATTCAAAGGCACAAATCATAGTTAAGTTAATAACATGAGGGTATGGAAGAAGTTTCCAAAGAATTTAAAACAAGAACATGCTTTTGAATAGTTTTTGGATAGCTAGAGTACATAGCATAAGCTAGTGCCTTAAAAATACTTCTTTGTATTATGTATTTATATAGTTTTATTACAGATAGATAACGGAAACCTATCAGTGTACTTGAAGCACCTTGTCCAGTAGATCTAATGGTTTCTGCTCATCTTATTGCAGTCAATTTTTCTTCTGCAATGCTAATTTGCCTAGGGAGAAGAATGCAATACATGCCATGGCATACACAGAAAGAAAACCTCCTCTGTTGGGATTCAAACTTATCACGTTGATTTTATTAGCATATATACTTACCAACTGGGCTTCTCTGTTTTAAATATGAATAAATTGTGATATATCCATATCTGTCAGTTGCTTTGAATGTGTAATGTGTGTATGTTTGGAAAAATTGGCATTCATGAGGATTATTCTTTGAGATATGTCCTCCTGAATTATAGGTAACTATCTGAGAGTTCTTTCTGTTTTAACTAATGAGAGTAAGAATAAGACCAGACTTGCAATTCCTATCAGGTCCTAAATGGTGATGTATAAAGTATGATCCAGATGGAAGTGTCTACACTCCAAAAAAACCTTCATGATTTTTTTTCCAGTTTATATGGACACAAATCTGGGGAATATGTTGTGAAATGGATATTAAGTGTGTGAGATGATAATGGAAGAAGCATAAAATTAGATCAGATCAAATTTGAGGCTATCAGTTCACTTTCTGGATGTAATGTTTTGCTTGAAAAGTTATAAAAGCTCTAAGAATGTGTTTGGTTAGTTTGTTCACACATGGACCAAAAGATAACCTACACTAAATGAGCTTAATGACAGGATTGCCTTGGTAAACTATAGAGGAAGGAATCCAAACACTTAGGAGGATCAGAATATTTGGATGGATTTATCATGTAAGAAGTGCTTATCCACCATTGGGAAGTATCAGGACACAAGTTTCACTATAAGAAGTAAATTCATTAGAACAACTTCAGCATCCTTGAAGAGTTCTACAATTTTGTAGGTCAGAAACTACATTGGCAACTGCTGCTAATGAAGTGGGATCCCAAAATGTAATGGTTATAATTGGGTCCTGGGTTGTAAGTCCATGTAGTGGCAGTTAATCACTAAAGACAAGTACAATTGTGGTTGTAGGAGGTGAAAGGTTGGGAAAAATCATAGCACTCACATGGACTCAGAAGCAAGCAGGGGTTTCCATCCTCATATCAAATAGACTTCAAGCCAAAGTTAATCAAAAGGGATAAAGAAGGATATTTCATATTGCTTAAGGGAAACATTCATCAACAAAAAATAACAATAATAAACTTATATGCCCCAAACAATGGAACATCTTTGTTCATCAAAAACCTCTTGTTAAGTTCAAGAGTCAAATACACCACAACACAATAATTTGGGTGACTTTAACACACCTCTCTCACCACTAGATAGGTCTTCCAAACAAAAGCTGAACAAAGAAACTATAGAACTCAATAATACAATCAATAACTTAGACTTAACTGACATATATGGAATATTTCATCCTTCAATGAACAAATACTTTCCAAAATGGAGAGCAGAGAGAGGTATTGCTAAAAAAGAATAGATGGACAATCTACTAAATCATGAGTTGATCTTCAAAAGTGAAAGAGTTCTAGTCAAGTGAAGACAATATTCATTTGAATAGTATCATGGACTCTCAATCAGGTCCTAGAATTGAAAATATTTATGAACCAACAACTGTTAATGTAGCAGTTCATGTGAGTGGTGTGATTTTCCCAACCTTTCACCTTCAGTTTGTGGATGTCTTTTCCAATGATGAGTCTCTTGGAGGCAGCATATTCTTGGGTCTTTTTTTCCTTTTAAAAATCCAATCTGCTAGTCTATGTCTTTTCTTTTTCTTTTTTTTTAAACTCTTTTTTTAACATTTATTTTTTAGGTGTAGATGGATACAACACAATGCCTTTATTTTTATGTGGTGCTGAGGATCGAATCTGGTACCGCTCGTGCTAGGCAAGCGCTCTACCGCTGAGCCACAATCCCAGCCCTTAGTCTATGTCTTTTGATTGGTGAGTGTAGGCTATTAACATTCAGGGTTATTATTGAGACATGATTTGTAGTCCCAAACATTTTTGTTTATTTTTAGTATTTAACTTGAATTGGTTTCCTTTGATTAGTTTTTTTTGTTTTGTTTTGTTGTTGTTTTTTAGTGTAATAACTCCCTTTGCTGATTATCATTGTTGTTTTTCAATTCCTCTTCATGAAATATTTTGCCTAGAATGTTCTGTTCTGTAGAGTAGGCTTTTGAGTTGTAAATTCTTTTAATTTTTATTTGATGAAATAAAAGCCTTCTATGATAAACAAAAGCTTAATTTTGCTGGATATAAGATTCTTAGTTGGCCCGTTTTCTTTCAGAGCTTGATAAATGTTGTTCCAAGATCTTCTAGCTGTCAGGGTTTGGGTTGAAAAATATGCACATTATCTAATTGTTTTCCCCCTATATATAATCTGATTCATTTCTCTTGTGACTTTTAATATTCTCCTTATTCTTTATGTTAGAATAATAACATATTCTATATGAAAATAATTTTCATTATAATGTGCCTTGGTATGGATTTGTTATGATTTTTTTTTTTACATTTGGCGTTCTGTAAGCCTCTTGAATTTGATTTTCCAATTTATTCTTCATGTTTGGAAAATTTTCTGATATGATTTCATTGAATAGATTGTTCATTGTAAAGAACACCTGTGAAGAGACAAACAAAAGAACACAGATACACACAAGGTACAAGGAGGCAGGGAAAGGTGGCAGACAAAAGGGGGCGTGGAGAAGAGTGAAGTGAAGAAGTGAGGAAGAATAATTGTCCATCCTCCCTCTTGCCGAGTTTATTAACTCAAAAAAAGTTTACATTTTACCCATCACCATGACTATACTCTAATGTTTGTATTCCTTTAACCCTGGGTGCTAGCTAACTGAAATAAGGTCTAGGTTAATACAACACAGAGGCCCTCACATCCAAGGATGTTACTATGGAAACCAGGTAGTGCACTTGCATAGTTATCTTAATAGCTCAAGGGGAAACTGCTGGGCATTTCAATCTTGAGAATCATGGCACCAGTTACCCCCTGGGAGTTTGCTCACCAGGGGAATGCTTCCCTATTTCCATGGTCAAAATACCTACAGTTCATTCCTTTGGTTTGGAGCTCTATTCTTTTCTCCATTCCAATAACTCTTAAATTTGGTCTTTTATGCTATCCCATATTTCTTTTTTTTTTTTAAAGAGAGAGTGAGAGAGAGGAGAGAGAGAGAGAGAGAGAGAGAGAGAGAGAGAGAGAGAGAGAGAGAGAGAATTTTTAATATTTATTTTTTTTAGTTCTCCGCGGACACAACATCGTTGTTTGTATGTGGTGCTGAGGATCGAACCCGGGCCGCACGCATGCCAGGCGAGCGCGCTACCTCTTGAGCCACATCCCCAGCCCTATCCCATATTTCTTGAATGTTCTGCTCCTGATTTCTTATCATTTTTACTGTGTGGTCTACATTCTTTTCAAGATTATACATTTTACCTTCATTGTCTTCCAACTGGTCTAATCTATTGGGGATGCTTTCAATTGAACTTTTAATTTGGTTTATTGCTTCTTTCATTTCAAGGATTTCTGTTTGGTTTTTCTTTAGAACCTCTATCTTTCTATTGAAGTAATCTTTTATTCCTATATTTGTTTATGTAGCTGTTTGTCAAAATGATCTTTTGCTGCCTGTATTTGCTCAATTCATTAATTTACAGAACATTTTAATTATGTACATCCTGAACTCCTCTGTAATTTCTTCTTCTGTACTGGCCATGAATTTAATAATGTGGTATCTTGATTTGTTTGGGACACTTTCTTCCCTTGTCTTTTCACATTGCTTGTATGTCTTCCCTTCTAGCAGGATGGATCCTAGGCATTACCATTTTTTACCCTATAGGCTTATTGTGGCCCTATAGGGATCCAATACCTCTCCTTTGAGGTGGAGGACAATGTTATCAGATCCCAATATAAACAGTATACACCCTAAATACAAATGTTTGCTATTAAGAGATTTACAGTTGGTCACCATGTACAGAAATGGTGAATTCAATTATTATCTAGAATATACTCAGTTGGTTTGTAAAAGGGTTTACAGTTTATGAATGTGGACAAAGAACCAGGGGTGAGGAGTGGGATGATATGCTGAGGAGTAGGAGGTGAGGATATAGCGTTGTTATATCTTAGGAAGTGTGAAAGAGAAATCTAAAGAGGAAGATTAGTAGCAGGAGAAGAAGTAATTTTGGGTAGACAAGTTCGAGGGAAGACAGTAGAGTACATAAAACAAACACATATATAATAAGAAAAATAAAAAATGTTTAAATAGTAGAAATTGGGGGGAAAAGAACATACAACATAACTATAATATACTATTCAGACATCCCAGTCCTCAAAATCCTAATTAATGAAAAGTACATGGTTTCACAAATGTTGGGGATGTGAGAGTGGGAGAAAAGAGAGGGAGAGGGAAGAAAATCTTGAAGGAAGACACAGGGCTTGTTTTGGTTAGAGATTCGTATCTTTACTGCTTCCCTTCTCATCCAATAGGTGGGATCTTCTGTTCTTAGCTGGTATCTTTGCCACAGAGTGTCACTGTGCCAGGGTAGTGGCTGTTGAGGAGAGGGTACAGTTAGACATTGGGTACCTGGCCAGCCAGAGTTCCAAATTGGGAGGGGAACGAGTGCATAGAGAACTTCATACATGGCATATATTATGGGCTCATGAGCAGCACACCACTTACCCCATAGGCACAGTCCTAGGTGTGAGGCCATATGTTGCAGTCCTGGCGCTTGCTCCATGGCCCACTCCTCGATTTGTTGCTTCAAGGACATTTAGCAAGAAAGTGTATTGGTAGCTGCCTATAATCTGCTTACCTACTGCCTGGGATTATATATACATGGTAACTGTGCAATAAAATCAGACCTGCTTCCTGCTTGATCTCTGGAGGTCTTGAATAGTGACTCTGCAGCCACATTCTCCTCCACCCTGTTCCATGGACCTTCTCACTGGACAAGAGAGAGCTCATGCAGCCCCCCCACTGAAGATGGTGATGAAGGTGACCCAAGATGGAGGTGCCAGCTTTCAGTGGTGGAGTATCAGGTCAGATGGGGGGAACCGATCAATGGCATTGGAGGTTGAGTTCAGAGATGAGCTCTGTGGTATGCAATGTGTGACTGTCAGCTGACTTCAGAGCCTCTATGAAGTTCTTGGGTGCAGGCAGACTACTGCACACAGGGGACTATCTCCACTGCTGCAGAGTTCCAAGATGGCAGCGACTGGGGGGAGCCCCACATTGGTAGATGAGGGTCCACATGGGAGTGGCTGCCAGAATTTCTGTGTGTGGGAAGCTGCCAGGTGTCTTGCATGGGAGTGACATCAATGATTTCAGCCAAACATTCTGTGCGGGTGCTGATGGTCCCACTTGGATGCCCAGTAATCAAGTCCTATGTGGGTGAGTAGTTGGGAGACTTACTTTGATACTGAGGCCTGGATCTCTGGGCTTACATTGACATCGTTCTGAGAAGCTCAGAGGGAGACCCCACTAAATTAGGACAGTCAATATTTAGTGAACCCATGTGAGTAGGTTCAACTCTGATATTGTACAGCCACCAGCATATGACTGCAACCCATGAGAGCTTTGGTATGGGCCTCACTGGGAAAAGCTGTGGGAAAGAGGCTACCTGAAGCATTGGGTATTTAAAGAAACAAAAATAGTTTGAATATGAAAATATATTTTCCATATGTAAATAGTAAACAAAGAGAGACAGTTATATTTTGTCCTATTTCTCCCCACTTTTCCCTCTTTTTTAAATTTAAATTTTGTTCATTTTTATTTATTGTACATTTTTTCATTTTGAATAATTATGTGTGTTGGGATATGTGTTTATGTGTGAGTCTTCTCACTGGCATGGAGAGGTTTGAATGTATGTGGTGTCTATTTTATACATACATATATTCATATGATTTTCTTTTATTTTGATTTCTGTCTTCTTCATGCATTTATCATTTAGCCGTGGCCTTGGTTTGACTTTGGTGAGGTAAAATTTTGCATGAGTTGGTTTATCATAATATTTATATTTGTTTGTTCATATATTGGTTTTTGTTTCTCTTATTTCCCCTTCTTCACTCTCTTCCCCCACTAATAACCAAATTTTCCTCTTCCCTCTTTCATTCTTTTAAAATTACTTTTAGTTATTTATTCCTCCTCTCTCTTTTTAGCCATCTTCTGCTAACTCCTGCTTCTCTTCTGTTATCTTTTTAGATATTTCAAACTTTCTCTTGTCTTCCTGCAATATTTTCTTATCACTTAAGGAACTGTAATTCCACTATATGAGATAATTATATAATTTATACCGCATTCATGTTGTGATTGTGTAGAACATAACAGACACCTGTTGGTTAATATCTGATCTAGTTCATGTTTGCATATTATTAGTGCTGGTATTGAATGTGATCCCACCAATTTGTTTACACATAGCAATTAGTGTTATAAATGTCAAAATAGAGACCAAATATTTATTTTAAGGATGTGCATTAGTTGCTATATTAATGCTACTCCTTGTTCCCCCTTTCTCTGAGAGGGGCTGGGAAGTAAGAAATTTCAAATTCACAGAGTGGGGATGCTGCTGCTGAGCAACACTCACAACTCAGCCAAGTAACAATGACCCTCACTCCACATATGAACTTGTCCCACTTGAGCCCCAATAATACTTTAACATAAAATAGAGAAGAGAAAAACCCCAAATCAACAACTAGGCTTCAAGTAGGAGTTAGCTAAAGGGGGGACCTCAGATTCCACTTCTGCACATTTACAGAAAAAACAAAGAGAAGTACCTAGAGAAAAAAGATAATTATACACCAAAGGACACATATATAAAAGAGGAAGAAGAATCAATCTCAACTGATGTGCCTATGTGCAAGCCCAAGATCTCTGAAAACATGAGGAAATGGGCAAACAAATTTTGCCCCTAAATTCACAGTTTCCCAATAAATGAATCTGTGGATATGGAGGTGAATGAAATTGCAGAGACAAACTATTAAAAAAATTAATATTTAAATGTTCAGTGAACTAAAAGAAGACCTAAGGAATAAATTAAGAGAGCAAATACAGGAGGAGAAAGTTCATTTCAATAAAGAAATAGAGAGATTGAAAAGAAACCAATAAGAACTCCTGAAAAGGGAAAGACACAATTAATTAAGAAAAGTATCACCAGCAGAAAAGTTACCTAGAAAATAGAACTTCAGGCTTTGTAGACAGGGTATATGAACTGGAATACTCACTATGAAACAAATGAAAAAAATTGATAGACTATGACCAAAATATATGAGAACTCTGGGAAAACATCAGGAGTCCAAATATGATTGTAATTGATAGAGAACAGAACATGGAGATAAAAGTCAAAGGCATTAAGAACCTCTTCAGTGAGACAGTGGCAGAAAATTTCCCTCACTTCAAAAGTGAGATAGACATTCATATACATGAACAAATAGAGTTTGAAATAGATGAGATAAAACAGAATCTCTTCAAGACACATCAGAATCAAAATGACTAACATAGAAAATAAGGAAAGAATATTAAAAGTTGCAAGAGAAAAACCATCAGGTCACATTTAGAGGCAGCCCAATAAGCATCACTTCTGACTTTAAATTCAGACACTAAAATCAAGGAGTGCCTGGAATGAGATATTCCAAGCTCTAAAACAAAACAATTGCCAACCAACATTGTGATATCTAGTAAAGCTATGTTTCTGAATTGAAGAAGAGATAAAAACTTTCCATCATAAGGATAAACTAAAGAATTCATGACTACTAAGCCAGGACTACAAAGAATACTTAGATATATTACATACAGAAGAATTCACCAACCCCAAAGTTCCCAAATGGTTGAAGCTTACTAGAAGAGCCACTAATGGAATGAAAATCAAGACCATATTAAATATAGCAAACAAAAATGGCAAGAAATAAAAAAATCTATCCATAATAACACTGAATGTAAATGGTTTCAACTCCCTAATTAAGAGACAGAAATGAGCAGAATGCATTTACAAAAAAAGTTGCAACAATATGCTGTTTGCCAAAGACTCTTCTCATAGGCAAAGACACTCATAGGCTGAAAGTAAAAAGATGGAAAGAAATATTCCATGCAAACAGAGTCCAAATACAAGCAGGAATAGCTTTTCTTATGTCTGACACATCAGATTTTAAGCAAATATTAATCACAACAGTTAAAAGTCGGTACATACTGACAAAGGGAATAAGCTAAAATTAGATAAAATGATAGCAAATATTTATGCTCCAAATGTCAGTGCAACCAATTATATTAAAAACAGTTCCTGACATAAAATCCCAAATATACCCCAATAAACTATGCTGGGTGATTTCAACACATCCTATCACAAATAGATCATCAATACAAAATCAATACAGATATTTTCAACCTAAATAATTCTTTAAATCAAATTGACTTAACAGACATATACACAATATATCACCCCCCCCCAAAGCTAAATTTACTTTCTTCTTAGCAGCTCATGGAACCTTTTTCAAAATAGACCATATTCTGTGTCACAATGTAAATCTTAACAAATACCAAACAGATGATATACCCCCATGCAGCCTATTGGATCATAATGGAATGAAACTAGGAATAAATAGCAGGAAAAATATAGAAACCACAGAAACACAGAGATCTAACAATACTGTTTTAAAAGAGGAATGGGTGGCACAAAAAAGGAGAAAATCAACAAACTTTTAGAAACAAAAGAGAACATAGATACAATATATCAAACTCTCTGGGACAGTATAAAGTCAGTTATAAGAGGAAAGTTTATAGCAATGGGTGTCCATATTAAAAATAATGATCCCAAATAAGTTACCTAGGGCTTCACCTCAAGGACGTAGAAGAAGAAGAAAAGCCAAATGCCCTACACAGTAGATGATAGGAAATAAGTATGATCAGAGCTGAAATTAATGAAATTGAGATAAAAATAATATAAATGATTAAGGAATATAAAGGATCCTATAAAAAAGGACCAATGGTTCTTTGAGAAAATACAAATAAACAAAATTAAAGAGAAAAAGATATATCACAAACATTTTTGAAATCCAGAGGCTCATCAGAAACTATTTTGAGAATTTTTACTCCATAAACTGTAAAATCTAGAAGAAATTGACAATGTTTTAGACACGTTACTTGCCCAGATTGAATCAGGAAGATAAAGAAGACCTAAACAGATCAATATCAAGCAATGAAAATGAAACAGCAATTAAAACTCTTCCAATAAAGAAAAACCCCAGGCCAGATGGAGTGTCAATTGAGTTCTATCAGAACTTTATAGAAGAACAAACATCAGTCTTTCTCAAATTATTCCATGAAATTGAAAGGGAGGGATCTCCCCCAAATACATTCTGGGAAATCATCAAAACCAGATAAAGACACATCAAAGGAAAAAAAAAAACTACAGCCCAATTTCCCTTATGAACATAACTATAAAGATACTTAATCAAATATTAGCAAATTGATCCAAAAGCATATCAAAAAGATAGTATACCATGATTAAGTATGTTTCATCCCAGAGATGCAAGTGTGGTTCAACATATGCAAATCAATAAATGTCATTCACAGTATAAATAGAATAAAGAACAATAATCATCTGATTAGATTATCTCAATAGATACTGAAAAGATCTTTGATAAAATTTAGTACCCAATCATGTGAAAATGTTAGAATGTCTAGCATAGGAGGAGCTTACTTAAACATAAAGGCTATATATGATAAACCTAAAGCCAGGATCATACTGAAGGCATTTCCTCTAAAATTAAGAAAAGCACAACTATGTCCATTATCACCAGTCCTATCCAACATAACCCTTGAAATGCTATCCAGAGTTATTGGTCAAGAGAAGGAAATTAAAAGGATACGAATAGGAAAAGAAACGAAATTATCTCTGTTTGCTGGTGACATAATCCCATAACTAGAAGACCCAAAAAACTCCACCAGAAGACCTCTAGGGCTGATAAATAAATTCAGAAAATTAGCAGGATGCAAGATCAATATTCACAAATAAGTAGATTTCCTATACTCTAATAGTGATTCTGCTGAGAAAGAAATCAGGAAAACTCTCCCATTCATGATAAACTAAAACAAACAAACAAATAAATAAAATGCCTGGGAATTAATCTAACCAAGGAGATGAAAGACCTCTACAATGAAAACTATAGAACACTGAAGAAAGAAATTGAAGACTTCAGAAGATAGAAAGATGTCCAATCTTCTGGGATAGGCAGAATTGACTCTGTCAAATTGGTCATATTACCAAAAACAATATACAATTTCAATGCAAAGCCCATCAAAATACTGAGGACATTCTTCACAGAACTGGGAAAAAAACTGGGAAAAAACAGTATTAAAATTCATTTAGAAGAATAAAGGCTCAGAATTGTTAATGCAATTGTTATGGTTTAGATGTGAAGTGTCCCCCAAAAGTTCCTGTGTGAGACAGCTCAAGGTTTAGAGCCTTAACACAATCAATGAATTAAACCCCTAATGGGATTAACTGAGTGGTAACTGTAGGCAGGTAGAGTGTGAATGATGGAAGTGGGTTATTCAGGTGTGCCTTTCAGTTTATTTTATTAATGAAAAGGAGAGTCCTTTCTGTCTCCTTTAAGGGTGCCATATTCCAACTGCTTTCATCCACCACGTCTTGCAACCATGGTATTCTGCCTCTCCTTTAGCCCAGAGCAATGAAGTTGGTCATCTCTGAACTGACACCTCTGAAATTGTGAGACCCCAAATAAACATTTACTCTTCTAAAATTGTTCTTGTTGGGAATTTTGGTCAAATTGTAAAAAAATAAATAAATTGACTGGAACAAAAATCTTGAGCAATGAGAGTGGTACTGGAAGCATCACAATATTTGATCTCAAATTATACTTCAGAGTTATAGTAACAAAAACAGCATGACATTAACATAAGAATCAGATATGAAGACTAGTGGAATAGAATAAAAGACACAGAGACAAATCCACATAGATACAGTAATTTGATACTTGACTAAAGTGCCAAAAATACAATAAATTAATTTTAGACAGCCTGTTTAACAAACTGTGGTGAAAAATGGATATCCATATGTGGATGAATGAAACTAGATCCTTATCTCTCACCCTGCACAAAAGTCAATGTGGATCAAAAACTTAAGACTTAGACAAGATTTTTGAAATTGCTAGAAGAAACTATAGGATCAACACTCCAACATATTGGCACAGGTAGAGACTTCTTTAACAAGACTTGAAAACTCAAGAAATAAATCAAAGAATCAATAAGCGGAATGGCATCAAATTGAAAGCTTCAAATGTCAGAGAGAACCTACACAATGTGAGAAAATCTTTGACAGCTACTTCTCTGACATGGGATTAATATTCATAATACATGAAAAGCTCAAAAAGCTTAACATCAAAATAACAACAATAAATAAATAAATACAAAAACAAAAGCAGATAGCCTAATCAAGAAATGGCAAAAGAACTAAACAAACTAAACAGAAAATTTTCAAGAACACAAATAGCCAACAAATATATGAAAAAAATATTCAAAGTCTCTAGCAATTAGAGAAATGCAAATTAAAATTACTCTAAGATTTCATCTTAGTCCAGTAAGAATGGAAGAATACAGTAAAAAGTATTGGCAAAGATTTGGAGAAAAAGATACACTTATATATTGTTGGTGGGACTACAAATTAGTACAACCACTCTAGAAAGCGATACGAAGATTCCTCAAAAACCTAGGAATGGAACCACTATATGACCCAACTATCCCACTCCTTGCTATTTATTCAGAAGAACTAAAATTAACATACTATAGTGATATTGCCACATCAATATTTATATCTATGGAACCATACATAGATGTAATCCATTTACATTGATGTATAGATTAAGAAAATGTGGTATATGTACACAATGGAGCTTTACTCAGCCATAAAGAAGAATGAAATTATGGCATTTTCTGGTAAATAGGTAGAACTGGACAACATAGGCTAAGTGAAATAAGCCAGACTCAGGAAATCAAGGGTCACATGTTTTATCTCATATGCAGAAGGTAGAGCAAAGTAAGAGAAAAAAAGGCCAGGTAGTTCAGCCATTGTAAAGACAGAAGACCAGTGGGTTAAAGGAGATGGAGAAGTAGGAGAGAAAGGGGAGGAAATACAGAATGATTTTGACAGAAGTACTCTGTGTGTGTATAAATACACCACAGTGAATTCCACATTTATTTAAATCAGTAAAGTACCAATTAAAAATAAATACGATTGGAAAGTTGACTAGCAGATTAGAGGAAGAATAATAAGTGGAGTGCAGAGGGGAGGGAAAAGGAGGGCACTGAGAACTGAAATGGAGTAAATTAAATTCTATGCATGTGTGATTATGTCAAGATGAATTTAATGATTTTATATAACTATCATTCACTAATAAAAGCAAAATAGAAAAAGAGGGATGGTTATAAAGTCAGTAATATACTGCTTAAGTCAGAAATTGGTAAAAGAGACAAGGGTATTATATATCAATGAAACTGTTAATTCATCAAAAGATATAAAAATTATAAGCCTAGGCTGATGAAACAACAGAGCCTTAATGTTATATTTGAAGCAAACCTTGACACATTGAAAGGAGCAATAGTTCTAAAATAATAGTTGAAAAATTTAAGTATTCCACCTTTAATAATGCATAAAATATCTAGAGAAAGGTTTGATAAGGAATTAAAAGGACTTATTAGGACTCAAAGAACACTATAAAACATCTAGACCAAATATATCTATAGAAAATTCTACCTAACAGCAGAACACATATTCCTCCAGAGTGCACATAATGTTCTTTAAGATAGACCACTTATTGAGTCACAAAGCATATCTTAATAAATTTAAAATGATAAAAATTATACAAAGCATCTTCTCAAATGAATGAAGCTAGAAATTAATGAACAAAAAAGGGGAGATGGAATTCACAAATGTATGGGAATTAAATGAAACACCCTTAAATAAGCAATGAGTCAAAGAAGAAATCCATGATAGAAATTAGAGTGTGTTCAGAGATTAATGAAAACAAACAAGATACTGGAACATATTGGAGGCAGGTAAAGCAATGATTGGTAGGAAATTTGTATTTTGAGTAAATTTTAAAAATAATAATATTAGAAGTCAACTTTATTCCATAAGGAATTAGAAAAAAATTAGTAATTAAACCAGAATTTAACAGAAGGATAAAGAAATATGAAAACATCAGAGAAAAATCAATGAAATCAAAATTGACTCTGAAATAATATCAACAAATTTGACTAAGAAAAATAAATACCAGAAGACACGCAAGTATCTAAATCAGAAATGAATTATATAATTAATGACCTTATGGATATTAAAAGTATTTTATGAGAATGAAATAAGAGAATGAAAAGCAATTGCATAGATAAAGTAAATAAAATGCGCAAATTCCTAGAAACACACAAGTAATCAAGTCTTACTGAAAAGACAATAAGAAATTTGAGTAGAAACATCACAAGTAAAGAAATTGATCCAAGCTCAATTTGTAACATCACAGTCAAAGAAAAGTATAGATCAATATCCTTTATGAATGAATTTGCAAAAATCAACAAAGTATTAGTAAGCCAACTCCAACAGCACATTAAAAGAATTATATAGTATGACCATATGGGATTTTTCCCCAGGAATTCAAAGGGTGATTTGAAGTAAGAAAACACTGTAATAAAACACATGAATAAAAGGAAAGAACCTGCATGCAGTGGTGCACACTTATAATCCTAATGGCTTGGGAGGCTGAGGCAGGAGGATTTAAAGTTCAAAGCCAGCTTCAGCAATTCAGCAAGGCAACTTAGTGACGGCCTGTCTCAAAATAAGAAATAAAAGATCTGGGAATGTGGCACAGTGGTATGTGTGAATACAATTTACCTCTTTTCTAATTTGGGTTTATGTGTATTGAAAGACTTAATATTATTAAGAAGGCAATACTACCCAAAGTGTTCTATAAATTTAATGCAATCTCCATAAAAATTCTATCATATTATTTTTTGCAGAATTGGGAAATATCAGTCTTCAAATTCATATGGAATTGGAAGATTTCCTGAATATTCAAACCAAAATAAAAATATAAAAGTGGAAGCCCTCAGATTTTCTGGTTTCAATGCTTATCACTGGGCTATGGTTCTAATTACAGACACATGGACAGATGTAATTTAATTAAGAATCCAGAAATAAACCCATATATCTCTACCCAATGGAATTTTGACAAGGGTTTCAATTATTAATTCAACTCTCAATGGATTAATCCACTAATGAGTTTAGAGCCCTCCTGATCCAGTCAATTCTTCAGTAAAAATATTCCCTTCAACTACTGATTCTGATGCAAGGAACAAAGACAGTGATTACCCCACATTATACAAAAATTCCCTCCAAATGGGTTAGTGACCTAACTATAAGGATCAAAAGTATAAAACTCTTAAATGAAAACATGAGGGTAAATTGTCATGATGTTGAATTTGGCAATTGATTCTTTAATAAGACACCAAAGTATAAGAGAAAAATTAAACAAATCAGATGACATAAAAATTTTAAACTTTTCCCCATCAAATAACATTATCAAGAAAATAAAAAGGAATATATACAATGGGGAAAATATTTGTAAACTCTATATTTTATAAAGATTTATTATTGAGGATATATAAAGAAATATTATAACTCAATGCAAAATGACACACAACTCAAATTAAAAATGGGCAAGTGATTTGAATAGTCTTCTCTGGAGAAGATACAGAAATGGCCAATGTGCTTACAGTGTTGAACACAAGACAAGATGGTCAGCAGCCTTAGTCATCAAGGAAATGCAAACCCAAACTATGATAAGATACTACTTCATATCCACTAGTGTGGCTGTCATAAAAAGAAACAGGAAAATAACTAATAACAAAAATGTGAAGAACTTGGAATTCTTGTACATTGCTGATTGGAATATAAAATAGTGCAGCCACTATGGAAAACAGTTTGTGATACCTCAGAAAGGTAAACATAGAATTATATGATCCAGCAAACTCACTTCTGGTTACATTTCCAAAAGAATTGAAAATAGGTACTCAAACAAATATTTGGGCATGAATATTCATGGTATCACTGTTTGCAATAGCTAAAAAGTGCACACAACCCTAATGTCATTCAGTGAATGAATAGACAGATATGGTATAAGACATAGAATAGAAAGTTACTCAGCTTAGAACAGAATGAAGTATTGATGCAGATTTCAAAGTAGATAAACATTGAAAACTAACCCAGAGTGCTATGTGAAAAAAGGACAAAAAATTTCACATATTATATGGCACTACTTATATTTAAATAAATAGCATAAATAAACATGTGAAATTATAAAGTAGATTTTTATTTGCAAGAGGCTAAGACAAAGGGGAGATGGGGGAATGATCACTTATTGACTACGGGGTTCTCTTTAGGGTTAATCAAAATGTATTAGAACTATATAGAACTAGGTGGTTGTTATACACCACTGTGAATGTATTAAATGTACTGAATTACACACTTTTTTTTCTTTCCTTGGTAATGAGACGTAACTACTTAATATAAACTTAATATCTTTTTTTTTCATTCTTGGGATCAAACCCAGGGCTTTGAGCATGCTAGGTGAGTGCTCTGCTACTGAGTTCCATCCATAGGCCTTACATTATACACTTTAAAATGATTAATTTTACATTAAATGAATTTTCTCTCAATGAGAAAATATATGAAGAACCCACTGTATCCCAGTGAATTATTTAAAAACTGATGAATGATTTTGTCACTAAGACAAAAATGCCTGATAAATATCTCAAAGGGGAAAAGATTTATTTTGGTGCATGGTTTTGTAAGTTTAAGTTTATGGTTGACTAACTCCATTGCTTTGGGCTTGAGGGAAGGCAAAACATCATGGCAGAATGGCATGGCAAAGGAAAGCTGTTCAGTTCATGGCAGCAGGGAACAGAATGTAAGAAAGAGGATGAGTGAAGGTGAGAGGGAAGAAAGGATTGGGGACAAGAATACCTTTCTAGGACATGCCCCCAGTGACGCACTTCCTCCAACCATATCTCACCACCTACAGTTTCCACAGTATTCCACTGATTCAGCTATCAATGGATTAAGCCATGATGAGTTTGGTGTCCTCATGATTTAATTAGTGCCTTACCTCTGAACATTGTTGCACTGAGGGTCAAACTTTCAACACAGAAGACTTTAGGGAATATTTTAGACTCAACCCTAACTATAACGTGATCAACTACCTACTACTGCAAAAAGAAAATTCTTTAGAATACAAGAAGAACAGAAGTACACAAGATCTTAATGGCTGAGGCAAAGCACCCAGGGAAGGAACAACTATAGAAGAACTCACCTCTAGGGCTGAGACCCAGATCTTGTTGGAGAGGGTATGGCAGTGGCCCATAGGATCGTGGAGACATTTTCTATAGTACTACACTGGAGTTTGCTGATGATCTTCTGCAAGGGTGACGCATTGGGAAGCTTCCCACCAGGATTGTGTGCTAGGAAGCTGCATTCTGAGAGAAGCTGCCCATGAAGAAGTCTGCTGCACACTGCAGGAGTTTACCAAAAGAAGACAAGAAGACGGTATTTCTTTCTTTTTGGTCCTCCAAGAACTCTGCATTACGAACTTAGCATCATGCCAGCTGGCAAAGAAATATTTTCAAGGCCTGCCTGCATTATAGCATAGCAGGAAGTAAAAGAAGATTTTAAGCTGAGAGATAATAAATTGATAATTGGCACAAAATTATCCTCATAAAGTTATTTGAGATAAAATAGGTTACATAAAAGTTTCTAACTGTGATAATAGCCTCTAATATTTATTAATGTGATTACTTGGTTGTCATCTTGGTTTGTGATATTACCTCCAATTACCTGGAGTTTAGAAAGATATATTCCTTAGAAAGAAAAATGTTAGTTAATTTTAAAATTAGCATATGAAACTATAATGTTCAATTGAAGGTATTAGACTGAAATGTAATAAGTAATTTAATAATATTATTAATAAGACATGCTTATTAATAATGAAGGGCATAATCTGCCATTCGGACTCTCAGGTGCTAATCTGTGTTTTCAAGAAGAGCTTATAAAAAGTGCCTATATAAATAGTAAGAGAATAACTAGATGTACTGAAAAGTAAACTAAAATAAACATTTCTAAATTTTTAACAATAAAGCAGCCAGATTCTGATTGAGTCAAATAATCATAATATTAGCTAATGTAACAAATAATAAATGACACAATTATAGCATCACTATTATAAAAGGATTACCTTTTCCAGCATTTTCTTAGAGCAAGGTATAATGTTTTAGGAATACATTATTAAAATAGAGCATTGTGTAAAGGTTATTATTTTGTGGGAAAAAAATTCCTGTCTCAACTTTGACATTTGTTTTTGAAAAATGGGCTTGACTTCAACATTTATATAGCAGCAGGAGACCATTATCTTGTGACAACACTTCATTGCATTGACATTATCTGTTAATTATCTTTGCCACCATTAATTTTGAGCCTAGTATGCTATATATGTTGGCTCTTACCAGTTGTGTGACTGCTCTTTCTTCCTTCACAGATAAGATCTGGAAAAGATACAAACTTTAATTAAAAATGAAACCCAGGTAAAGGTTACACTTTCACAAAGATTTCTGGAGACACTTATGATCAGATGGAGTAATTCAAAATAACCATCAGGTATTCAGAATTGCCTCTGCTTTACATCGTTTGTGTGTTGCATGCTACAGTTCCTCTCTCTTCAATATATTTATCCCTTTCAAATGACCTGTGACTGAACTCCATATAGTTCTGACCTAAACATCTTCCACTTCATGAGTAACCTCTGCAGGCATTTAATAAGCAAGTATTCTGTAGAAGTATATTTGAGGAGTAAACAGGAGACCACATCAAAAATAGAGAAAAAGTGGGTAAGAAAGATCTTTTCCCTCATAAAGGAAGAGATGCATCTTTTCCAAACTATCTAAATAAAACATACGTCAACTTTAGAATTATCATCTTGTTTCTGGCAGTCTCTGAATTAACGTTGTCTTCTTGTCTTCATACAGAGATTTTATAAAGCCCCTCAACCTATTAGTTCAGACCCTTTGTTCCTTAGGATATACTATCTCCTTTTTCCTGTTACTTTTCCCCTGCCAATTACAGTTCAAAAAATGTTAGGAAAAAAAAAACCTGCCTCTCTGCTTAACATATACAGACTTTTATTTGTTATTATCCCTTAAACAACACAGTATAACAGCTACTTATATATCATTTACATTATATTAAATATTAAATGTAATCTAGAGGTGAATTAATATATTAGGATGATATGCACAGATTTATACGATAAAGTATGCCATTTAATAATTTTACATAAAGGGATTGGGCTTGTGCAGATTTTGGTATGGTGGGGGCCATAGTCCATTCTCCACAGATACTGAGGGATGAATAAATGCTGAACTGTTTCTGCTATGTTTTCCCTTCTTAACTGTGCCTTTTCCACTCCTTCCTGCCACAGATTATCATTGTTGATACTCCAGATCTCAACTACTGGGCAGGGAACATGGTTTTGAGCCCATTCTTACCTTGCTAGTGTCTCACTGGCACTGAATCCTGTCCTTATTTTCATGAGACTGTCTTTCTCACAGTTCTGTCTCATCTTAGTTGAGATGTCTTTTCTGAAATTTGCATTATACAAGGACCCTATCTTATTCTGCTTTCTTCCCCATTCCCCAATAAATTACCTTTAATCTGCAATTTCTTTTTTATATTCTTTATAAGATTTAAGACTCTCTGAAGTAATAACATTATTAAAAATATTTGCTGATTGATTTCCATGTCCCTCTGTTACAATATCAGTACCACAAAGGTGATAAAGTTTTTCATTTGACTGCTCTATTTCCACCACAGAGAATTGTGCCTGCATATAAAAATTCAAAATAATATTTACCAAATATATGAATGAATAAGCATTAACCTCTCCCAGTCCCGCTGAGGGCAATGCTTCAGATTTGGAGATGTATATCTCTAGTGCATGATTTTATTCCTTAATAGTGAGTCCTTCCCATTGACTGAAGATTCCCAGAGTTGGATTTTTTCTAATCAACACTGACTATGGTAAGTATCTCTAGTGTTTACAGACACTAGCAGAGCCACATGTGCATACTTAATGTGTCTGTAAACACTTCTCACCTTAACTGTGTTGGGACTTTTGCCTACTAGTATACTACTACTACTATTTGCTAAAAAAAAAAAAAGGCTTTGATTATCCAGTTCTGCTTTGGAAAACAACAGGATGAAAGGCACTTGGAATTGTTATAAAAGACAGAGAAAACTAGACATGTGTATGCCTGCAGAGTACTTGGAGAAAAAGCTGAATATGTGGTGGAATGGATCAATTTATTCCATTTATTGCTATAACATTTCATGACCAAGATTTCCTTTTTTAATCTTTCCTGTCCTAAATTAGTAGTCTTTGTCTTATTCTATTGTTAAACATGTATAAGCAATTTAGAGTTATAGAACATTCAATATTTTAAGCTCAATTCCTTTTTCATTAAGTAATACCTGTTAGCAGTCCAAAAAACAATATTCTGATTTTTTTTCCTATTTTCTTTCTTTTTGAGCTGAAAGCTAGTTTATTAATATCTCTAAGTAACTGTGGCCCTTGAAAGTTGTCTTTTATAAGCCTTTACTGAGCAACTACCCACAGGTCTGAAGCATCTCAGTCTGCTTATTTACAAAGTCAAATGTCCTGTACTGTATGTGTTGTAGGAAAGTAAATGTTGAATGTGGTGTTGTAACGTCAGTATAAGATTATGGGAAGAAATGAGAACAAGATCTAGCGATTTGCATTTCTCTAATTGATAGTGATGATGAACATTTTTTCATGTATTTGTTGATTGATTGTACTTTATTTTCTAAGAAATGTCTCTTCAGGTCCTTGGACCATTTATTGATTGGGTTATTTGTTTTCTTTTGATGTTTAGCTTTTTGAGTTCTTTATATATCCTAGAGATTAGTGATCTGATGTGTGAGGGGTAAAGATTTGCTCCCAAAATGTAGGCTTTCTATTCACCTTACAGATTGTTTCTTTTGCTGAGAAGAAACCACTCTAAGATTTTATCTCACTCCTGTCAGAATGGCAGCTATTATGCATACAAACAATAATAAGTGTTGGTGAGGATGTGGGGGAAAAGGTACACTCATACACTGCTGGTGGGACTGCAAATTGGTGCAGCCAATATGGAAAGCAGTATGGAGATTTCTTGGAAAATTGGAAATGGAACCACCATTTGACCCAGCTTTCCCTCTCCTTGGTCTGTACCCAAAGGACTTAAAAAATAGCAGACTACAGGGATACAGCCACATCAATCTTTATAGCATTACAATTCACAATAGCTAAACTGTGGAACCAACCTAGATGCCCTTCAATAAATGAATGGATAAAAAATGGGGCATATATACACAATGGAATATTACTCAGCAATAAAAGAGAATAAAATCATGGCATTTGCAGGTAAATGGATGGAGTTAAAGAAGATAATGCTAAGTGAAGTTAGCCAATCCCAAAAAACCAAATGCCAAATGTTTTCTTTTAAAATAAGGAGGTTGATTCCTTGTGGGATAGAGAGCGGGAGCATGGGAGGAATAGACGAACTCTAGATTAGGTCAGAGGGGTTGGAGGAGAAGGAAGGGGGCATGGGGTTATTAATGATGGTGGAATGTGGTGATAAAATTATTATCCGAAGTACAAATATGAAGACAATAATTGGTGTTAATATACTTTGTATACAACCAGAGATATAAAAAATTGTGCTCTCTCTATATGACAAGAATTGTAATGCCTTCTGATGTTTATTATTTATTATTTATTCATAAATAAATAAGAAAGAAAGAAAGAAAGAAAGATCTGGGGAAAAAGTCTGTAGTACTTAAAGGTCCCAGGAAGGGGGCTATTGTGTGCCAGTAGGGCCACCAGAGATGCACCAGGTTTTGGCCATGAGGCAGAAGAGTGAGGGCGATAGTCTAGGCCAGAGCCTTGTGGGGTTTCTATGAGAAAGGCAAGGCAAGGCAGAACAAAGAATTTGATCATTGCCTGGCCTGATCCTGAACTGATTATGGGCAAAAGAAATACTGGTTTGGTGTGTTGACAGCTCAGGGGGCAATTCAGGCTATCAGCTTGAACTTGGTTGACTTATTTAAGATGAGCTCTTTACTGTCTAAAGATTGACTATCCCTAGCAGGGGCAATCTCTTTGGGGGCAGCAAACTTTTTAAAATTACAAAGCATCTTAAGATACAGAGAAGAATTTTTTTAACTTAATGAATATAGTATAGTTCCATAATTAATTTATTTAATAAAATAAGTTCTGTTATGAACTTTAAAAACAAATCCAAAAATGAAAGTAGAAAATAAAACATTTAATTACTGGTAAACAGAGAATTTAGCAAAGGAGAAAAATTTTGCAAACATAGAAAAGCACAAATAGATGAGAAGTGCAAAAGGAGATTATTTTTGTAGACAAGTAGATCAATAAAATCCTAGCAATGTACCCATCAGTTACTGAAGTTATTAAATTGCCCTTTTATCAGTGTTCTCATTACTTGGAAACATTTTTTTAAATTATAATGTAAGTTGTGTCTGTGTGTGTGTGTGTGTGTGTGTGTGTGTGTGTGTACACATAATTCTGGGATTTTTTTGAGTTATTATTGAAAACTTTACTTTCTCCTCCTTATTGTTATGCATACTTTAGAACAATAGCATAATCTATGATTGCTTTTTTAATTTTTAAATGTAGGGTTTTTTTAATCCCCAAGGAACATGCATTAAAGCGTGTTTCTCTCATAAACTTATAACATTAAAAAGTGGCTCAGAAGACCAGCTGACATTACTGTCTTCTTTTAAAAATAAGGACTTTGGAGCAAAGGAAAAATCAAGGAAGTTTCCTGTTATTATATGAATGTGAGGTGTCTCCAAAAGCTCACGTATGAGACAATGCAAGAAAGTTCATAGGAGAAATGATTAGTCCATTAGAAATTATTTGGTTGTGAGAGTCTTAAGGCAACCAGTGAATTAATCCCCTGTTAGGGATTAACTGAGTGGTAATTGAAGTGGTAGGGTGTGGCTGGAGGAGTTGGTAATTGGGGGTGTGGTTTTGGAGTATATATTTATATCTGGCAAATGAAGTCCTCTCTTTCTATGCCTCTTGATCATCATGTGAGCTGCTTCCTTCTGCCAACTCTTCTGCCATAATGTTCTGCCTCACCTCAACCCTGGAGGGAATGGAGTTGGCCTTCTATGGATTAAGGTCTTGAAAACTGTGAGCCCTCAAGTAAACTTTTCTTCCTCTATAGTTGTTCTAGTTCGGTCTTTAAGTAAAAGCAACATAAGAGCTAACTAAAACTTGCCCAAGTGGTGTCTACTTATTGAAATTAGACATACATGATATGTAGCTTAGCGCCTGATAGATGGCAAAAAATAAACAACAGAATATGGTTACTGAATACAAGGTAGTATATAAAAGTCTGCTGATTATGTGACCATGGAAGTGAAGTATTCTCTAATAGCCAAAATACAAGTGCAACCTTTCTTGCTTTTTTTGAGATATTTTTAATGATATAAATGCTATAGTTTAGATATTAGGTGTCCCCCAAGAGCTCACCTGAGAGAGAGACAATACAAGAATATTCAAAGGTGAAATGATTGGGTTATAAGAGCATTAAACCAATCAGTGAATTAATCCCCTGAGTAACTATAGGCTGGAGTGTGGCTAGAGGAGGTGGGGGGTCCCTGGGGACATGCCTTTGGGGGTATATTTTGGTGAGCTGACCTTAGTCTGTCTGTCTGTCTGTCTGTCTCTCTCTCTGCTTTCTGATCATCATGTAAGTCACTTTCTTCCACTACACTCTGCCTTACGTTGAGCCCCCAGCAATAAGCCTCTGAAACTGTGAGACCTCTGAAACTGTGAGCCCCAAATAAACTTCTCCTCCTTAAAATTGTTCTTGTCAGGCCTTTTAGTCATAGTAGTAAAAAAACTGACTTAAACAGTGCTTTGTTTTGTATTTATGCCTGTGTGCACCTATTTCTTTCCTTTCTTATGTAAAATATTATTGGTTCAGCACTAGGATGGAAGATACAGAGAAGCCTGACATGTAGGAATATAATATTTTTCAATGGGAAAATACTCTTTTCTTTATCCTTAAGTGAAAAACAAGTGCAGTCTCTCCTAATCAGACTTTGGTTAGAATTGAACTGGTAAATACTGTGGGAATAAGTTAATATAACTTAAAGTTGTCTTATTTCACTACTTAAAAATATTTGAGTCACTATGTCATCATAAAATACATTTTTTAAAAAGTGCTATTAAGACAAGATGTATCTGTCATCAATCTACATACTCACAAATAATGTCAACAGGTTCAGGCCTCCATGAACATAATTTACTTCTGAACATTATGCTTTTAATAGCAAAGCCTCAGAATACACGAAAAAAAAATTAACCTTACTATAAACATTAGTGGACAAGTCAATCATCCTGATGTAAGATTTCAGAATAGATATCTAAATAAGTGCAAAATTAAGCACATAAAATTAATAAAGATATAGAACAGAACGATAAACTTGATAAAATGGATGATACAAAATAAAAACTCAAGGATTCATAGGATATTTACCACGATTGACCATTCATGTCATAAATTAATTCTCAAAATTTAAATAACTGATAAATAGAAAATATGTGCTGACTATAATTTAATTAAAAATTAATAAGATAAAGATAATATTTCTAAATACTCTGTGCAACTAAGCAGAATTTAAAAAAGATATAGCATATTCAGAAGTATGTTGTAAATACCATATATTAAGCCATATAAAATAGCACACTGAAGGAACCATGTAGTCTTAGATGTACATTAAAGATAAAAATAAGCACTCAAAATTCATGAGGTAAGCATTTAACTTAACAAGTTACAAAAAGATAACAATAAGTGTAATACATAAAATAAAAAAATAAAGAAAATAACTTAATGAGATAGGGTACTTCCACTTCTGAAATGCTGTTGTACCTGGGTAATAGGCTTGCCTTCTGCTAGAATGAAGAAGGCTTTTTTGGTCCCAGAAGGATCCTGTCTTTTGTTAGGGCCAGAGAAAGCTACCAGGAGAAAGCTATCTATTGATTGAGACTTTTGAGACTGTAAGCCCCAAATAAACCTTTAACCAGGAGAAAGCTACTAAACAGGGTGGAAGAAATTTGTTACGTTTTACCCTGAACCCCTTACCCCTGCAATGCAATGATGGTCTCGAAATGACAGCCCACAAGTCCAGAGTGGGGACACCCAGTCTTTGTTCCTAAGGAATTACATTTGTCTGTTTTATCTTCTCTGTGGGTTCTCTGAGGGTCTGACATAATTTGCTTTTGTTTTGCCTAACTTGGAAATCTCAGGGCAGAGAAAGAGCTATGGCTACAGCGAGCAGATTCTCTGAAAATATTGAAATAAAAATGAACAAGTTGTTGCTACTGCAGCAAAAAGTATCAGTTGAAGCAAATAATAGGCACATGGATATTTGGAAAGGAAAAGCTGAGAGGTTACGAACTTCAAGAACTAAGGGATTTGAAAAGCCCCTGTGTATGTGTACCAGGAAACTTAGAAAGCTATTCACATGTGCCAGGCATGATACATGCTCAGAAAAGAGCCTGCAAAACATTAGGCTTTCACTGCTAGTTGGTCTTTAGCTTCAGGTAAAGCAGGAATTGAAGGCTAGGGTAGTTTAAATAGTCTGGCTAATCATTAAAGGAGTGCCTCCAAATCTGAGCAAATCAGAAAAGACTTGTAGAGTTTCTTTTTCTTTCTTTTTTTTTTTTTAATATTATAAGATTCCAAATGCCTACTTTCAACAACAACAACAACAAAAGAGGGAATAATGGGAAACAATGACCCATTATTAGGATAAATGAACAAAAATTGCCCCTGAAGAAGTGTAAATGTGAGGTTTGCTAGACCAAGACTTTACATCAACTATCTTAAATATACTTAAAAAGGTAAAGGAAATAACTAAAGGAAATGAAGAAAATGATGTTTTACCAAACAGAAAATATCAGTAAGAGCATACATTTGCCTCTCTGCTTCATGTCCAACTAATCTACCTCACCTTCACTCCACTCCACACATCCTTTTTAACTCTTATTCTTTGTATAGTCAGATTTTGCCTCCAAGTCAGAAACTTTGTACCAACTGCTCTGTCTGTCTAGGATTCTTTTCTCCTACATATCTGTGTGGTTCACTTCTTCATCTCCTTCCAGTTTTTCTACCTTCCTAATGAGGCCCACCAACTTTCCTTCCTCATTTGACACTGTATTATTGATCTTGCTTATCTTAATAAATTTATAGCTAACATCCAAAATTAATTGAATAGCTGGCATGCATCAAGAGTATTTTCTGTTTTGTTCATTGATATTATCCTAGAATAGTTCCTTAGTAAGTAAGTTTTGAACATGCCTCCACCCTCAAATTAATAGAGACTCATAACTTAAAAGCAAATTCCAAACAAGCTAGGAATAGAAATGAACTTCCCAGGAAAGCATGAAAACATATCTAAATTTGAAATGAGACAAGGAAGTCTATTTTAGCCACTCGTATTTAATATTGGAACACAGGTACTAGATAGCATCCACATACAAGAAAATAAAAATAAAATAGTAAAGCCAGACTTCCTTGGTTTAAATCTCACCTTTACCATATATATTTTATGGCTTTGAGTAAATTGTTTAATTTCTTAGTGCCATTTTCTAATTTAAGAAAGGACTAGTGGTAATTATATAGATCTCCACCAAGTTATTGTCAGACTTAATTTAATTTAAAGGATTTAGAATAGTACCTGGCACATAGGAAGTATTATATAAAGGCTAACATTTTTATTATTGCAAAAGCAATGTAAAAATTTATGGAATTACTACATATAAGAAAGAAAAGGCTAAAAATTAAAAATAATAATAATAGCATGAAAAGCCTAATATATTTATTTAGGAATAAGCCTACCAAACTTGTAAGACAGTTATTAGACTCTGCAGAAATGTAGGCTTAGTCACACCTCTAGACAAAGCACCCAGACTTACCAAGGTGATAGTGAGGGGAAGGAAAAATATGAATGGACAGTGGGGATGATGAGTGTTAATTACAACTCTAGCACTAAGTGTGGTAATCAGAGTTGTGGTTATAACCTCTTCTCTTTCTTATAAGTTTTCTCTTAGTCAGGACCTCATAGAAATGTGGAGGTGTGGAGTTATGCTCCACCCCTTTGAGGATATAGTATCTACTATCTTTCAAACTATTTCAAATTCTTTTTGGAAAGTTTGCTTTTTCTCTTCCATTCATCTATTTATTGAATCATTTATTGTCAGTATGGACACAAAAGTATTTTTTTAATATTTTGGGTTATAGTCTAAATTTGCTGCATTTTGCTACTGAAATTGTTCTCGCTTGGACCATGGGAACATCTTTTATTTGGTTCTTGTATTCCTTTGACATATCACCATCATTGTGGGTTTTTTTAATATTCAGTTTTGTTTTTAAAAGAAACTTTAAAAAATTTTTGTAGTTGTAGATGGACAGAATCCCTTTATTTTGTTTATTTTTATGTGGTGCTATGGATCGAACCCAGTGCCTCACACGTGGTTAAGCAAGTACTCTGCCACTGAGCTATAGTCCCAGCCCCTACTGGATACTGAATTGTGGATTGGCCACTTTTTTTCTTTCATTAGTGATTATTTTTTTCTGTTTTATTTTCCTTCATTTATGTCAACTTGTTTGACAGAGTCAAAAGGTAACACAGGACATCATGTGGCAAGAAATGGGGAGCTTGCCTGTGTGTATGTGTGTGTGTGTGTGTGTGTGTGTATGTGTGTGTTCTGGTCTCTCTCCCTCTTTCACTATTATGTGTTTCTATGAATTTGACTATTTTATTTTCTACATGTCTGTGAGATCATTCAGTATTTGAATTCCTGTGACTGGCTTGTTTTACTTAATGCATTGTCCACCAATGTCCATCTAGGTTATGAACTGTGGCAAGAGGGGACAGGAAATGGTTAGGTGATGGTTAATTGATATAAAACTTCAGTTATATCAAAAAATAAAGTTTGGAGGCTTTCTACACAAGATTGTACTTACAATTGTGCATTATGTCCTTAAAACTGTTCATATAACAGAACATATAACAGGTTTAATGTTCTTACAAAAACAAACAAAACCATAACAAAATGGAAAGGAGTAAACTTTGGGAGCAATAGACATATTTATGGCCTTGATGGTGATGATGGGTTCATGAATGTATATTTATCTTTCAGTTCATTAAGATATACAAGAAATATTTACAGTTGTTTGCATGTCAATAATACCTCAATAAAATGTTCTTAAATTAACAGTTTCAATATCATTTATTTATTTTGGTACTGGGGATTGAACCTAGGTGTACTTTACCACTAAACCACATCCACGGTCCTTTTTATTTTTTGAGACAGGGTCTAAATTGCTAGGGCCTCACTAATTTGTTGAGGCTGGCATTAAACCTGGAATCCTCATGCCTTAACCTCCCAAGTTGTTGGGATTTCTGGTGTGCACACCTATACCTGGCAGTAATTTTATTTTTGTAATGATGCACCAAAAATAAATGTTTAATACTTTTTGAGCAGAAACAGTACTATTTCTTTCGTCCTTGACATATAGCCAGCAGACTTTCTTAGGCTAACAAGGAGGCAGGCAGATTTAAAGATTATGGAAGTTGAAAGTAGAATATTTTATATTAATCTTGAGAAATACTGACATCTAAAACTGGAAAGATCACATTGATATTCACATAGAATAATGTGTGATGTATCTTTTAAAGTTAATTGATACATAATTAAGCAGGGGTTATTGATAGGTCATGAATTATGGCATTCAGGATGTATTAAACAAATCTCCTTTCTGTGGGCACTGAATTTCTATATTTGCTCAAATTTAGGATGCTTAATCATATTCATTATTTCATTGATATCATCACTCATGTATTCATTCAATCAGTAAAAATTTAATATCCTGGGAAAAAAGATTGATGTCTATGATAGATAAATATAAAATTACCTCTTTTAATAGTATCCTTATACCATAATAGTATAATTAATATATTTATGAGAAGTATTTAAGTTTTAGAAAAGTTTTACACCTATTTTTGTTGCAAGAGCTCTCTGAGGTTGGTATAACAAATATTTATGATCTCAGGCATTCATGCTGGTAGCCTGAGATTCTTTTGTTAGTTGCAGAATTAAATAAACCATATATATCTCTTGTGCCTATGTTCCAGATGGAACATCAGAGTTTATTTTTATAGCCACTAGAATAAAAAAGCTCAGTATAGAACTATGGGACAAAAGCAGTTCATTAAAAATGGACATCAATACTGATGGATTCAAAGAACAGGCACTAGAACCACAGGAGCTTAACAAAACACATTTCTGTGTGGAAGATTATTCAAATGTGATTTGTAGTTATTTATTTGATAAAAAAGATGCAACTTATTTATTTGATAAAAAAAGATGCAAGGTTGAAAATTTTGTACAGATGAGTAACACAAATGAAGTCACAAAGACACAATTTTTTTCTGGCGAGAAACATAAAGAACATATACTTCAGATGAGGACAAGTGTCTGTGTGTGCTGATCACACCTGCTTTCCTGATAAAATTACTTAGGGCAGTAGTGTTACCTGTGTGGTTACCCATATAATATGACATTAGGATCATCAATTTCTTCTAAAGAGTTAAAAGTGAATCTATTTGAAATGCCTTTTGTCACTGTACATTAAATAAATAGCAACTGCATCTTAGTTTTCAGCAGAGGGCACTGGAACACATTGTGCGACAAAATGAGGTAAAGGAAAAAGTAATCCACACATTACAGGTTTAAAAAATGCCTTGTATTTTAAATAAGACAGTATTAATGGACAAATGATAAACTTACTAATTTTTTGTTAGTGTTCCCCACCATCATGGATTTGTGGAAATTTCCTTTTCTGTTTCAGTCCTCAAGAGATCTACTTCATTCCTTCACAGAATGATGCAAGTAGCCTATTACAATTTGGTGATAGTGTCACTTACTCATTTATATGGATTAGGTATTTTGATATGATAAAAAAATTAACAATGCTTTAATAAAATAAATCGGGCTCTACACATAATAAACTGGATTTGCCAGGCCTTAGAAATTGACACTCTTTGTTTTCTCTACAAGTTCATTAAAATGTGTATGATATGGAAACAGCTTTGTTTCTGCCACAAGCTAGGTGATAAAGATAAAACTTCTTTATGTTATTGTACTTAATAGAGACTTAATAACCTGTTTTTTTATGAGTATTCATTAAAGGAGGTAACTTTTTCATTTTTGTAAGGCTATTGTAATAGTTACATAGTATTATAATATTGAGACAAAAGTTCTTTTGAAGACTTCAGTTTCAAAGAAAGACAAAATGCATGAGTAAAAAGTGACTACCAACATGAAATAATGAGTATCTGTTGTGAATTACTTTCTTAATAGGCACATTTTAAATGAAAACAAACTAATTATTTTGATTATTAATTTTTATATGAGTCCATACCAGATGTAAGAATTTAAAATTTGGGGAAGTATTATGTAACAAATTTCAGTGTCCTTTCTTACCCAAGTTTGGAATTTTACTCATGAAATGATACTTGCACTGATGAAGTCATTTTATTTATGTTGTAATAGCAGTGTACTTTTCACAGATTACTGTCCTTTAGTGGAGAAAGAACAGCTTTGATGTTCTCTATGTTTTAAAAGGTGGGCATTTATAAATGCAGAGTGATGAGTCACAGTTAATTAAATCAAACTTCTTTACACATTTAAAACAAGCAATTTTGCTATTGAAGAAATGATCTATTTTATACACAATGTACAGAAGGAAAAAGGAAAAATATACAGCAAGTTTTAAATCATTATTTTTGCTTTGCCTACAGGATATACTATGGTGAAAATAGAACAAAATATAATATTAAGTCAGGCTTTTCACATAACAGTATTTCACCACATAATTTGTTACAGAAATTATGCCACTTTATTTTGCAAAAAAAATGTGGTGCAATCATTATGTGAAGTTTTATTTTTAAACTGTGTTGTTGTTACTTAAACACCATTTATTTATTACTAATTGTCTTTGGTGCAAGAGTAGGACGCATGAATATACATTAAAGCAATGGTGATAAGTATGCTGTGAAATGCAGGATACTTATTTTCTTTACTCCATGGCAACAAGTTGCCATCTGTATAGCAAGTAGAGCCAAAGAGGTAAAAAAAAAATTAATGTTACTAGTTCTAAACCAACACTAACCCAAAATAAACCACAGTTTTAAAACAGAAAAAAAATTCTAAATCTTATAAGAGCAAAGATGATGTGATTTTTTTTTCTGGCACTTTGGCAGTACCATGGAAATGAAAGGTCAAAATATATTGTCAAAATTCAAAATTTCATTGGAAATTCTTGGGTCAGACAAAATGATATCATGGCAATTTTGACTAAACATCAGCTCAGTGAAATTGCAATTTTCCTCCCTATAAATTTTATACTTTTAAATGGCCTTGGGTCTGATTACTTGATAGTTATATTGTTTTGTGTTCATTTTCCTATTTTCTCATATATTTTATCTGATGTAAGACATTTTAAATGCTTTTAAAGTTTTCTTGTGCAAGAAAGGGATATCTGCTTTCTCACTTTTTTATGCATGGAAACTAAGGCATGAAAATCTTAAATAACCAATTAGTCAGCAACAGAATGAATTAAGTCTTCTTTTACCCTAACTTTGGCAACAACAAAAAAAAAATTTGTAGAAAAATTGGAGTGCTATAATGTGCAACATGGATCATTCCATTGTTTTCCATATTTTTTGTCTGGCCTGTGGTTAACCAAAGTTTATTGATAAGTAAGGCAGTACCTCAGGCTTTATGGAAAAGAATTATCTGAACATTTAAAAAATTCCCTTTTCACATAAGCATGTAAAAATCTTTAAAACAATGTAGATATGACTGGGAAACAAAGTTTTTACTTCCTATTTCTAACTTTATTTTCTTTTTCTGCAACATAATGCACAGGAAGAGAAACATTTGCCTAGAGTCCATAAACTCTTTGTCTTCAAAACACAGAAACACACACAAAAAATCAAACCAAAAAGAGAGGGGACAAAAGAGTGAACAGCCTTTTAAAGAGTTTTCTTTAGGTCTGCTGGCTCATTCTCATTCAAACTGTCTTCTAATTCCTATTATGCATACTATAATTTTCTTTTAAGCTCTGCTCAAATGATCCCATGTTTACTTTTTTAACACATGGTTTATTATATAAATTTAAAACATATAATGTAAAGTGAGTAGTCGAATATACCTATAACCCAGACACAACATCTGCTAATTATGTGTTTTTTAAAAATATTTTTAGTTGTCAATTTTATTTTATTTATTTATATGTGGTGCTGAGAATCGAACCCAGTGCCTCATACATTCTAGGCAGGTGCTCTACCACTGAGCCACCAACCAAGCCCCTAATTACGTGCTATTTTTCTTTTTTCTATATTTCTACTCATTCCCCAGTTCAGTCCCACTTTATTTACTCTCAGATGAAATCAGATATACAGATATTAAATGTAAAAAATAAAAATCTTAATACTATCTTGCAAATGAGGAAGGAAAATGTTGATTGGGATAGACCAGAGACATTTTATTTGGGATATTATAAATATTCTATGTTTAAAACCATATTTATTTTATTTATTTATTCTTTTAAAAAATTTTGTACATTTATTTTTTAGTTGTAGTTGGACACAACACCTTTATTTCACTTGTTTATTTTTTTTATGTGGTGCTGAGGCTCGAACCCAGGGTCTTGCATGTTCAAGGTGAGCGCTCTACTGCTGAGCCACAACCCAGCCCCCCAAAACCATATTTATTTTTATAGAGAATGCACAGTGTGTCTTTGTGAGGCCTCTCAAAGCAGGGTTACATTAGTAGTGACTTACAACCTTCAGGTTTGGAGGAAACTTGAGAAAAGTTTTAGAAATAGTTTGCTCTGACTGGAAGCTATTTTATAATTCTATTATTAAAACTTAATTTCAGTGAAATCAAGAAATAAACAAAAGGGAAGTGATATTTATTTGTTAGCTTCTTCACTACGGTCATTTAATACACATCTTTCTTCCTCTGGCAAAATTTATTTATGCCAATATAGATTCAGTGAATAGATAGGAAATGGATCAATGTACTTTTCATTTTCTTCACCTATTAAGCTTTACTTTAAAGCGAGTTGAATTATCACCATCATATTTAGGAAGACTAAATGTATTAAAAAATTTAAAGGAGAATCATCTTTACCTTCTGTCCGTACTCAGATAGCATAAATGTTTGTCATCATTCCATCCAAAGAAGAAACTCTCTATTTTCCAGGGGGGGGGGGTGTTATTTATTTATGTATTCTGTTGTCAGTTTTATGTCATATTGTTAAACATAAAATTAGTGTAGGGAGAATGTGGTATTGGTTCTTTAAGACCTTATGTTTGAAAATGGTTGCTAAATTGAGTATTTGGAACTGTCCTTGTCTCTGTATTTAACTTTCCCTCTTAATGTGTTCAGGATCAAATGAATCTCTTTGACATGGGGGAAACAGGAAGCATAGCTTCCGCAGTGTAAAAGAGCCTGATCCATTGTCAAATCCCACTCCCCTTGGCCCTTCCTACCACTTCCCAGCTCATTTGCTGCATGGTTGCTTCTGACTCACCAAAACCTGATCTTCTTGTTCAAATTAAGCTTCCATCCTAACTTTTTTTCCTTCAGAACCTTTTGCCTGTTTGGGTGTTTTTTTGTTTTGTTTTTGGCTTTTATGGTCCAAATTTAGCATGAATTCAAAGGAGAAAGAAATTGAGA
Organism: Ictidomys tridecemlineatus; assembly: GCF_052094955.1. Classification (NCBI taxonomy): domain Eukaryota; kingdom Metazoa; phylum Chordata; class Mammalia; order Rodentia; family Sciuridae; genus Ictidomys; species Ictidomys tridecemlineatus. The sequence goes on along the minus strand of NC_135482.1, from coordinate 75,383,615 downwards.
TAATTTGGGTTGAAGTCTTCATTTTCTTTGACCCTGGTAATTGGAAATCCTCCTCTACCACTCTTCCTGAGTGTACTTCATTGCTGTCTTCATCCCTCCATGACTGGTCCTTACCATCTTTTCCATTCTCCTAGTCATGGTTTTTCCTGACCTTAGTTTTCATATTGCTCCCCTGGAGGTTATTTTTTTCTAATAACATATTTAATAGATTGCAGTTGGTTAATAATTAATTGACGAGCATGAGTAAATTTATTTATAAGTGGATTTCTGATTTTTAAATACTAATTATTTTGGCATTCTAAAACCCACCTACTTTGCTAAACATTTTGGAGTACCTGGGGTACAGTGTACTTGGTTATAAACTTCAGATGATATAAGTTGAGGAGATGTTTTATTCCAAGAAGCTTATAGTGGTAGAAATCACAGACTACTGCAACCCAAAGAAACCATAGACATCTTCTAATTCCTCCCACACATTTTACATACATGATAAATGAGAAATAGGAAGGTTATAATTTTTTCAAGGTTTAAAGGGGTTAAGTAGGGAAGTCTGGACTCCATATTACAAAATGCACAGAGAAAGATAAGCATGTGTTAAAATAAGTGCCTGCCTGACAGACTGAGAGATGCTCTATGAACGAAACACCAGCTAGTGATCCATGATTATGGGGGACTCTGTGCTGTGAGGACAAGAGTCCCACCCTGAAGACCATCCCAGAGCACCTTTTTCTGTGTGACCTTGTGAAATTTGTTTAAAGTCAGAGACTGTTTTTCCATTTGTAAAAAGGATTGAATAATGAAAACTTTGCAATATCATATGAGTTTAAAATACAAAAACTTAACACTAGTTATAGTTTTTGTGATGAAGGCATAGCATTCCATGAATTTAAACAAATGACAAAGCAGATTTTATAATCAGCCAAATGTATATGCATGTATGTACATGTTGCCTGCATTCTTAGTATCAGTTCCTTTCAAAAAGTTACATTTCATGGTTTGATGTCTAATAACAGTTGAGCTATTCCCCCTCCCCAAGAGTTAGAAGATAGCATATCTATGACAGAGGAAATCCTAGAAAAGAGATCAAAACTAGATTTCAACTTGGTGAGAAATGTATTTGAGAGAAAGAAGGAGGATTAAAATTGAAGGGCAAAAAGGTTTCTTTCCTTTCTATAGGTAGATATAATCTTAAAACCAAAGGAAAAAGAATAGACCTGAACAAGAATGTAATGGGGAAGAAAAGGGCAAAATGAAGAATAAAATTGAGGTCATGCCTTAAAGTTACATAACTTTGGAAAACACAGCTTCCTGAAATTGGCAAAGTCATATATATTAAAGCTTTGTGCAAACTGTATTATAAAGTATAATTTCATTGTCCAAGGGATAAATGGCAATTTATTCTTTTATAGTAAAATACCATCTTTTCTTCCTCCTACAATTTTTATTCATATGTTTGTAAGACATTCATTTAAATTATGCAACTTTTGATTAAAGTGAAGGGGGAGGGAGATGTAGATCCTTGCTGACTTTGGATTTGTAAATAAGAAATAAGTAGGTCTCAGAAGAGTACTATTGATTTTTCATAATTCTTTTTATATCTGAGTGGTAAATTATTCTTTAATCTCAGCTCTAGAATGGAAGCTATAGATTAAAAATAAAATATAATGATCTGTATGAGATAAAAAAAATCATCAGAGCTTTGTGATGCATTATATAAAGTAGGCTTGAGAAGTGGCAAAGATGACCTCTAAGCTTGTGGTAAATGACAGGGCTCTTTACTACTGTAGGAAGCATTGGAGAACTGAGTTTGGTTTTTAACATAGTTAGATGCTTTTGAGACAGCCACAGGAAACTGCAAATTGCCGGTGGACACAGGCTTCTGGAACTCTACAATGGGGAGGAGGAAACAAGTATTAAATATGGTCAATTAGCCAGTCGTGGCACATGCCTGTAGTCCCATCGACTGAGGCAAGAGGATCTCCAGTTCAAAGCCAGCCTTAGCAATTTGGCGGGGCACTTAGCAACTCAGTGAGACCCTGTCTCTAAATAAAATACATAAAAGGGCTGGGGAGGAAGTGCGGACCGCGGCGGCGGCGGCGGCGGAGCCCGGAGCGGAGGCCGGAGGCTCCCGGCCCGCCGGCCCCGGAGCGGAGCGGAGCGGAGGATGCAGCAGCCGCAGCCGCAGGGGCAGCAGCAGCCGGGGCCGGGGCAGCAGCTGGGGGGCCAGGGGGCGGCGCCGGGGGCCGGGGGCGGCCCAGGGGGGGGCCCGGGGCCGGGGCCCTGCCTGAGGCGGGAGCTGAAGCTGCTAGAGTCCATCTTCCACCGCGGCCACGAGCGCTTCCGCATTGCCAGCGCCTGCCTGGACGAGCTGAGCTGCGAGTTCCTGCTGGCTGGGGCCGGAGGGGCCGGGGCGGGGGCCGCGCCCGGACCGCATCTGCCCCCACGGGGGTCGGTGCCCGGGGATCCCGTCCGCATCCACTGCAACATCACGGAGTCATACCCTGCTGTGCCCCCCATCTGGTCGGTGGAATCTGATGACCCTAACTTGGCTGCTGTCTTGGAGAGGCTGGTGGACATAAAGAAAGGGAATACTCTGCTCTTGCAGCATCTGAAGAGGATCATCTCCGACCTGTGTAAACTCTACAACCTCCCTCAGCATCCTGATGTGGAGATGCTGGATCAGCCCTTGCCAGCAGAGCAGTGCACACAGGAAGAAGTATCTTCAGAAGATGAAGATGAGGAGATGCCTGAGGACACGGAAGACCTAGATCACTATGAAATGAAAGAGGAAGAGCCAGCTGAGGGCAAGAAATCCGAAGACGATGGCATTGGAAAAGAGAACCTGGCCATCCTAGAGAAGATCAAAAAGAACCAGAGGCAAGATTACTTAAATGGTGCAGTGTCTGGCTCGGTGCAGGCCACTGACCGGCTGATGAAGGAGCTCAGGGATATATACCGATCACAGAGTTTCAAAGGCGGAAACTATGCAGTTGAACTCGTGAATGACAGTCTATACGATTGGAATGTCAAACTCCTCAAAGTTGACCAGGACAGCGCTTTGCACAATGATCTCCAAATCCTCAAAGAGAAGGAAGGAGCTGATTTCATCCTACTCAATTTCTCCTTTAAGGATAACTTTCCCTTTGACCCACCGTTCGTCAGGGTTGTGTCTCCAGTTCTCTCTGGAGGGTATGTTCTGGGCGGAGGTGCCATCTGCATGGAACTTCTCACCAAGCAGGGCTGGAGCAGTGCCTACTCCATAGAGTCAGTGATCATGCAGATCAGTGCCACACTGGTGAAGGGGAAAGCGCGAGTGCAGTTTGGAGCCAACAAATCTCAGTACAGTCTGAGGAGAGCACAGCAGTCCTACAAGTCCTTGGTGCAGATCCACGAAAAAAACGGCTGGTACACACCCCCAAAGGAAGATGGCTAACCCTGGAGCGTCGCCCCTCCTCCTCCCCCAGGCACCACTGGACCAATACCGTTGAATGCTGTATTTGGATCTCACGCTGCCTCTGTGGTTCCCTCCCTCATTTTTCCTGGACGTGATAGCTCTGCCTATTGCAGGACAATGATGGCTAGTCTAAACGCTAAGGAAAAAAACAAAAAAACAAACAGAACTGTTCCAAGTACTCAAGACTGACTACAGACCAACAACCACCTTGCTGGAACCCTTGCTAGCAGGCATTCTTAAAAAGAAACTCTCGAGCCTCCTTATACTGCTGGAAACTCAGCTGTGCTCCAGACTAGAGCCTCCTTACCTATGCTATGGATTTTTAATTTATTTTCTCTTATTTCATGTACACTGCTTTTTTTGGTTACAGTGTATGATGGATGTGTATGAAAAAAAATGTATCTTTGGGAAAACAATTACAGTTTGTTAATTTGAAAAAAAAAAAAAAATAAAATAAAAAAAAAAAATAAAAGGGCTGGGGATGCGGCCCAGTAGTTAAGTGCCCCTGGGTTCAATCCCTGGTCCAAATAAAAAGGTCAGTTAAAGATAACTTCAAATCTTTGATATTTGTACATTTACAAAATAACAAAATACATATTCCTTCATCTTAAGTTAAGGCAGACTCTCTGCTTTGAGAAATAGAACACACTGGAAATGATTTTGTGGCAATCTTCAGACCTAATAATGAAGACATCTATTGTTCCTAATTCCTGTCTCTTAGAATAGTCTGTTAGGGATTACAGCTGAGACATACGAAATCTGCCTGACCTGAGAATACCATGCTGTGAGAAAGCCCAGCTGGAGAAGCAAAGAGCAGAAGGAAAGGTCAGCCAGCCTCCACTACCAGCTACCTCTACCCCGGGGCTAACCATGTGATTGAAGAAGCCTCTTCAACATTCCTTATTACATAGTAGCAGAGACCACAGGGAAAATGGAAATTCACCTATTGAACTGAAAATCTATTTATGCAATTTCTAAATAGCTACCAAAAATATCTGCCTATTTTGTTGTAATAATAAGATGTAAAGAAAGATGCTTTAAAAACCCCACTTTTATGAGAAATTTAAAGGCAATGTAAAAGAATTAGAAATTGCTGAGATAGAAATAATACCATTTTATTTTTATTTTATTTTTTATTTTTTTTAATTTGTTTTAATTAGTTACACATGACAGTACATTGACCTTGACATATCATACATTTGAATCATATGGGATATAATTTCTCATTTTTCTGAGTGTACAGGTTGCAGAATCATATTGGTCATGCAGTCACATGTATGCACACAGTAATAATAATGTCTATTTCATTCTACTTACCATTTTTTTATTCCCAATCTCTTTTATCAGAAGATTCTCAAAGTAAGGCATATCAATATAGTATAAAGGCAAAATTCAAATCCATAATGCTATCAGGAAAACATGGTTTCTGGATAAAGATGTATCCAAAGATATGCTGCATTTGGAAAACACTGTGAAGAGCCCAGAAAATTTAAGTGCATGCTTTGCAGATACTCTGCATTAGGCAATATGGTTTTTAAGAACCTTCTTGGGTCATTTGAAAGTCTTCTCTACACTAAATTTAGTACACATAAGATTTTGAATGAAAGGTCATAAACTTTATAGAGAAATGCTTGGTGAACATCCTCACAGAAAGAGGGAAGTGAATCACTATTTCATATGGTACAAAAAGACAAAAAAAGGAAGCGGGTAATAAATGGACATCTCTGTGGGCAACGTCAAGCAGGAATCTGGGCCTTTATTAGTAAGAATGGCTAACACTCCAGAAACCTGCTCTCAGACCCAGCAGGGTTACAAATGGAAGTCTGGATATGGGCAAAATTTCTGAATACATATGTAAAAGTGCAGCAAATATTGATCTAAATGAAACAGAGGACCACATTTTTAACTTTTGCACCACAGTTAATTGAGGGTATTCAGCCACAAGAGTCAAATGATTCTGCTTTTAAGCAGAATCACTTGCATATAGTTTAGAAGAAATCTGAAATGACTCAAACTAATATCATTTATTGAATTTAGGATCAAATTCTTACTATTTTTAATGGCACAAATGGCCCATAATTTATTCAATCAAAAATATTTACTTCCTCTTTGCTAGATTTATAAGAAAAAAAAATATCTAGGGATTCAGAATCATAAGCAAGCATTCCCTACAACATAATTTGATGTGATCATATTAAACTGCATATTGTTTTATTCCTTTGTCAGGTGTTTACTCCCTATGTACCATGTTTAATGCCTGTTTTCAATTCTCTCAAATATTACAGGACTGAAATTGAGGTATACAGAGGGGGGAGGTAAAAGAGATTAATAGAAACTAATGGTGTTCTTATTTGTTGACATCTGGTACTTTCAGAATGAATTTTCCTCACCCTTGGTGTAAATAATCATTTCCTTGTGTCTCTTTTTCTGGAGTTGAAACTATAGTGAGAATCTGAGTAAGTCAGAGGTGGGGTGGAGAGGGACAGAGAGAGAGGGAGAGAGAGACATAGGGAAAGAGAGAGAGAATGCTAGCACCAGCTGGCCAAACACACACACACACACACACACACACACACACACACACACACACACAAACACAAGCCAGAAAAAAGTGAAAGAGAGCAAAACACAAAATAAACAAAAACTATTGTTTGAATTTTTTTTTACTGTGTGTAATTTTGAAGTATAACACCCTTTAAAGCCATGTAAGAAAGTTCATAGTTCATTGTGTTTCCTTGGATTAAAGGATTTCTTTGCTTTCACACATATGTGATGTGATAATTTTAATGGAAGAATCTAAGAATCAAATCCTATCACAGTCTCTCCCTTATTATCTTCTTTTCTATTCTGATTTATCCTGTTGTTTTTCAGCCCAGAAACTTAAACTTTAATATGATCATTGGTTTCTTATGGGCTACAGTTTCAAAGAAATACACCAAGGCTTTTGTTCAGAACTGATAACAAAGATGTGTTTTCTGAAATGAAATTTGTAAAGTGAAAGTGATAGTGTTACTCCCTCCAGAGCTGATTACAGCCTTTCTATTCCCGAGGCTAGAAGGAAACCATTATTTAAAAAAAAGTAAATGCTTCTGGGAACAAGTGAGACTTTTATGTAGGAGGACATAGAATAAGTCAGCAGAAACATGAAAAAATGTTTTTCAGGAGATTAATTTATAGTAACAACAATTTCATTGAACCTAGGGCTCATGGAGTTCAGGCTTGACAAGGTGTAACATTTACAGATGTGTAATCTAAACAAGCAAAAAATAATCTTGTAAGGGTTTCACTTTTTAACTCCTGGCATGCAGAATAGTACAAAGAATCCAATTTATAACCCTACCCCATCAAAATTCCTCCTTCCTTATGTTAGAAAGTCCTATCCCAGGGTATTTTAATAATTAGCCCCTCTTCCTCAAATTCTTCCAATATCTCCTAGTACTCTGTGATCTTCATTTTGACTTAATAAATCATTTTCTTCCTCCCCCTATTTATTCTCATCTGTGTTTTTCTATCATATTTTTGACTATAAATGTTAGCTCTAGTGTTACAGGTGACTCGTCTGGGAAAGGTATTGAAAAGAGATTGGTCTGGTGTAGGGGCAAATTTTTAACCAACCAAACACACATACACACACACACACACACACAAAAATTGTATGTAATCACAATCATAATTAGTATTGAGTTTCCAAAGTTGACTTTAGTAAAGAGATGCCAACTTCACTGTGGCTTTGGAATACCTCAACATTTCTATTTTCAAAGCATTTCATGTAGGATCCAAGAGGCTTTCTGGCTCCTTTGTTGATCAGTGTCTGCTGCTGGATAATCTGGCTTTGTTCTTCAGTATACTTTTGATCTCAAATTTGCCTAAAGTTCCGTCCTATTACTGTGATGTGCTCTTAGTTGTGGAATGATAAATCTGTTTGGAAACTGTTGACCAATCATATTTCATACTTCATTATTTAAACTAATATTTTCTCTAGTGATCATGTAGATTTTATCAAATAGAAATAAACCTTGATATAAAATCTTACTTATCCTTTGTAATCTCATTTGAGCTCCCTCTTCTTTCATAAGCCTTCCTTTAGTTCACAAGTCATCACTTCCTAGGTATTAAGGAAATTAGTCATTGTCACTCTCAGTATTTCCACTCTCCTATTCACTCAAGCCTTTTCCACTTGGTTTAAGGAAACCAAGATTTGAATAATACACAAAATCTAGCTTCTAAGCCTGTGTTCCACTACAGTTGTTATGTTCTACTTCAAAGAATAGAAATAGATGTTTTAAAAATATTCTTTATATTTTATTTTTAAATAGTTTTATTAAGGGATATTAATATACAATAAACTTTACATGTGTAATCATATAATTTGACATATGTCTGCACCAGTAATAACATCAACACAATCAAGCTAGCGAACACATCTTCGCCTGGGAAGTTTCTTCCTATTTCTTTTAATCCCTTGCTCCCACTCTTTCCTGACTCTGGCCCTCTTTCCTGGTTACACTGATGTACTTTCTGTCACCATAGCCTTACATTTTCTAGAATGTAATATAAGTGGTCTCATATAGAATGTCATCTTCTTCTTCACCCACTTTTACTTTGCATTAATAACTTTGAAATTTATCAGTATCATGGATTAATAATCCATTCCTTGTAATTGTGTATCAGTAATAATTTTGTGCATCAATAGCTCATCTCTTTTATTACTTAGAAGTATGCTATTGTATGTGGATATACATGATTTTAAATTTTCCTGTTGTTTCTGTTTTGAGTTGTTTATCTTATTGTCGGCCATTTCAAATTATTCATCTGTGAGCATTTGTATCTAGTACTTAATGTGGATATATGCCTTCAATTCCTTTGAATAAATATTTAAGAATATAATGACTGGCTATTATGGTAAATATATGTTTAACTTTTGGAAAATTTCAATCCATTTTCCAAATTTTCAAAAACAATGATTGAAGTTTCTGGACAACACTTGGCTTACTTACTTACCTTCTTTCTTGTTAGGTACCCTTCTAGGTAATTAGTAGTATGTAATCGTGGGTTTGATTTGCATTTCCTTAATGGATAGGTGGTCAGCATCTCTTTACATGATTATTTTCCACCCAAATGTCTTTTTCTGGTGAAGTAGCTGTTCAAATATTTGGCCTGTTTTTAAAGATTGAGCTATTTGTTTTCTTATTATGAACATTTAAAGTTTGGATCCAGTCTTTTATAGATATCTAATTTATGAATATTTTCTTCAAGTCTGTGACTTGTCCTTTCAGCCTCTTTTAACAGTGTCTTTTGTAGAAGTTTTCACTGATAAATTTCAGTTTGTCAGTGTTTTTACTTTTATATATCATGATTTTGGTTTTATATTTGTGAAATTTTGCCAAATTCAAGGTAACAAAGATTTTCTCCTGTGCTATCACGAATACATGTGAGATTTTAGCTATTAAATTTTCCTTAAGTACTCCTTTAGTTTCAGAACACAAATTTTAATGTTTTCTTTATTTTAATTCACTTTAAAATACATATAAATTTTCCTTTTGATTTTTCTTTCCTTTAAGTTTTTTGGTCTATGGGTCATTTAGAAGTATATTATTTATTTAGTGTATAATATTTGGGAGTTTCCCAAATATCCTTATACAATTGAGTTTTATTTTAATTTGTCTGTACTCAGGGAACATAATTTTGACTTTAAATTATGATTTTTTTGATATTTATTTTATGTCCAGAATATGATTGATAAACATTAGTGTACTAAATATTCAATGTATATATGAAAATAAAGTTTATTCTGTTAATTCTTGCACAGAATGCTCTATTAATATTGTCTTGCTGTTTTCAGGGTTCTGTGATTTATAATTTTCAAGTTAGGTCATCATTTCCTCAATACATCCTCATGTCTCAAATAACACAGTTATTGGGCCACATGAAGTTATTCTACTGCTCATTTTGGTTTTAGTCATAGTCTTTTGAGTAATTTTTCCATGTTTCATTTGAATCATTTTTTTTTTGCTAGGACTCCAAGCTTGCTAATGTTTCCCTCTGAACCTGCTCTTTAGCAAATATAGTGTGTTTGTCATCTGAGGAATTTGGTTTCATGTCCAGACAATAGATAATTGGTGTGTGTATGTGTATTTTCCACATTTCTACTCAACATGTTCAACCTTCCCTCAACTATTTTTAACATATAGAATATAGTTGTAATAAATGTTTTGATGCTCTTAATGTTATCATCTTTGCTAGTTTTGAATTGTGTTCTATTAACTTAAAAAAAGACTTTTTGTGGGTCACATTGTTTTATGTCTTTGCATGTTTGATAATTTTTTTACTGATACCAGGCATTTTGAATTGTATCCTGTTCAGTGCTGCCTACTTCATATTCCTATTAATTTCTTGATTTTGTTTTTGTGACACAGTTAATTTACTTCGAATCAGATTGGATCTTTTCAGTTCTTTAAAATTTGTTACTTGGAAACTGGCATTGTATGTAGGGAAGTAATTCTCAACTGGCCATGATTATTGCTTTTACAGAACAACTGTCTGAAGACAATTTTTGTTTTGTTTTCTTTCTTCTTTTATTTGTAGTTGTATATGGATAGAATGCCTTTATTTATTTTTATGTGGTGCTAAGGATTGAACTCAGTGCCTCACACATGCTAGGCAAGTGCTCTGCCACTGAGCTAAAGCTATAGACTTTCTTTTTTTAAAAAATACTAATAAAAAATTTATATATATATATATAAAAACTTTTTTTCTAATTTGTTATATATGACAGCAGAATGCATTTTGTTTCATCCTTCACTAATGGAGCACACTTTTGATGGTCATAAGGAGTTGGGGGATTAGAATCTAATGGGTGCATAACAGGGATATTGCTAAATATCTTACAATATATAAGGAACCCCCCCCCATAACAAAGAATTGTCCAAACCAAAATCAACAGTGCCCAAATTGAGCATTCTTGATCTCCACTTTGAGACGCTAATGTGTAGGAAATCTTATTTGATTTTCTCTTTCAATTTGTTCCTGTCTCCCTTCACCTAGCATACTAAAACATCTGGATTTTTAATTCCACTGTAGCATTTAACCTTAACCACATAAATGGGATCCTGTTATACCATTCTTAAACCAGAGAGGACTTGAAGGTTCCCAACACATAGAAATGATAATATTTGAAAGGGTGGAAATACTAATTACTCTGATTTTTATCATTATATATTGTATGCATGTATCAAATTATAATACTGCACCCCATAAGTATGTGCAGATATTGTATATCAATTTTTTTAAAAGGCTCAAAGTGGTCTAATTAAAGCACATGCCATTCTTCTTGTCACTCACTTAAACTCCATTATTGGACATTGACAAACTTCTCACTGCTCTCTTAAGCCAAAGCAAGGCTATACCACATGGAACTTCAAACTATTTTGTAGGAACTGGTAAAACTATGGAACACATTGAGAAGCTGTCATAATGCCCATGGAAAGCACTTCAGTTTTAGTCTGTTATAGAAATACAGATAATGGCATTCAATACCCATATTTTTGAAATTTCAGCAGAACTTTGTATCACCCAAATTAAAACTGAAGAGTAGTGGTTCAATTGAAGTCAACAACTCTAATGAAGTGAAAATGTAATTGACAAATGCTTTATTTTTTAACAATGTACTGGAGACTGTACTTGCCAAACTTTGTTTCTTAAAATTCATTAAAAAAAATCAAACATTTAAACAAAGAACCAAATTTTATTCCCATTTTTCTATTTTTTTCCCCCACAGTTAGCATTGAGGTCAGGAATAATGAACAGAAATACACATATCATGACAGTTATTCTATGCTGCACCTCTTCAGACATAATTAAAACTATTGAATTTCTTTCTTTCTATATCTCACTTAAAACTTGAAGCTTTTTTTATAGCAGTACTTATCTAACAAAAATTATGAGGGGAAAAAAACTCTCAATTTGTGGGATATATTCCATATTAGTTAAGGGAAGGGGAAAAATAATTCAAGCTTCAATTTTAAAACATAAGTGCTGTGATTTGCCCTTTACTAAAAATTCAGTTTTCAGAAAGAAAACACTTAAATTCTAATATAAAAATAAATAAATTGAAAGCTAACTGAAGACCATAAAATTTCTTTCAATTCCTTTTAGTTTTTTATTTTATTTGACAGTTAAAAAATGCTGTAGGTATCATGTGTGTACTCCATATAAACCAGATTGTAGTCAAATCTGTTGTGGTTTTTTGGTGTTCTTCCCGGCCTGCTCATCAGGAATCTTGTGAATTTTATATTTGCAATACATAAAAATAAATGAAAGTTAGTTTTATAATATATGTATAGTTTTGATATACATATATTTATAAGTTTGTTTATTTTCAAATTTTATAAGACTTATACTGCAAGTAGTTTTCTAGGACTAACTGTTCTTACTATGCTTCAGAGATTTTCTTTTCTGTTTTTTTTTTTTTGTTTGTTTGTTTGTTTTTTGCTACAGGGCATTGAACTCAGGGACATTGGACCACTGAGCCACACCCCTACCCCTGTTTGTATTTTACTTAGAGACAGGGTCTCATTGAGTTGCTTAGCGCCTCACTTTTGCTGAGGCTGGTTTTGAACTCATAATTCTCCCTTCTCAGCCTCCCAAGCCTCTAAGATCTTTATGTATTGCTGTGTAGATCTGTCCATGTTCATAACTATTGTATTACATAATAAACTTAAATAACTCATGTATCCATTCTTCTCTTGAGGTATCTATGTTATTCCCAATAATTTCTTATAATAAAAATAAATATTGCTATGGGCATATGCATATATCATATACCTATGAATGGAATGGTTATATCCTAATAATGTTAATTCATACCTATCTTTATAAGAAAATGAATTCTCTCAAATTATGGTACAATTTACACTCCCACCAGCAATGCCTAAGTACTCAACATTCTAGCCAATGACTGATTTTGGTGGACTTGATTTATGCATGTGTAATAGTTGAACTTGACGATTTTGATTCTTCTATTAATTTTCTATTTGAAATCTTTTGCTTATTTACTCATTGGTTATTAAGTTTTTTCCTTATTTATTTATAGGACTTTTTTGTATATTCTGAATATTTATCCTTTCAGTTATGTTAGTTATAAATATCTTTTCCTAGTTTGTGACTTACATTTCACTTTATTTCTTGCATATTTTAATCAAGAGGGTTTTTTAAGGGTACTTGAAATTATCAATGTTTTATTTAATGATTGGAATACTTCTATATAATTTAGGAAAGCTTATGGAAGTAAGTTTTCTTGTAAATGTTTAAAATCTTTGTTTACATTTATAATTGATTTTTGTGTGTAGTGAGACAGGAGCCTAAATTCCCTTTATTCCAATATGGATATCTAACTGTCTGAACACTACTCATTGCACAAGAAACACTATTCACTTCTTCACTAATTTTGAATGCTATAGTATACCATCAAGTGTTTCTGTGTATATTTCTTGGCTCTCTAAGATAATATCTTGATTTAGTTATCTATGCCTATATGTTGTTACATCAAATTAATATATGTGGCATTACATTAAGTTTTAATATCCAACAAGGAAATTCTCATCAACTTTTTTATCCTTTTTTTTTTAAGAAATCCTGGCAATGATTGAGAATTCACTTTTCCATACATATTTTGGAATTTTTATGTAAAGTTCTTTGCATACCCTGCATGAATTTTGAACCTAAATGCATTTAAATTGTAAATAAATTTTAAAAGCAGACATTCATATGATATTATTTTCTCATGTATGAATCTTGCAAAGCTGCTCAGTTATTTAGAACTTAAAAATTTTTTAAATATGTAAAGATTTAATTTATAAACATTTAAACAGCTTTTGTGATTCATATTTCTCAGTGGATTACAGTCAGAATTATTTGCATAGCTGTATTCTGGCTTTAGAATTTCCCTACATTGCATGTTTTGTTTCGATTGTTCAGAAATGCCTCTGAAACTACTGTATATTTTAAAGGATTTAGTTTTATGGCATAATCATATGATAACAAATAACTCTTTAAAACATCTTATTTGTCCTCTGCTAAAAGTATTTCATTGCAGTGACTTTACAGTTTTCGTTTCTAAGGCTGTACATATAAGATGGGAAAAGAAATCAAAACATGGTCAAGTCTATGAGAGGGGAAGAAATAGGGCCACAGATTTTAACTTTGAGTTGGTTTTGAAGCTTTAGTATAGGAATTCAGTCTGGTCTATGGAGAAAACATATCCCACATGGAAAGACAATGTGAGTTGAAGCTTAGTATACAAAGGACTGTGAAAGTCTCAAGGCTTGTAGAGCTACAGAGAGTGGGAAATTATTGACTTTTAACATGATCCTGAAGAGTGTGGGATGGCTAGTTGGAATTTGGGGCATTAGCCTATGAGCACTAGGAGTGTGGAAACAAATAGGTGAAATAATGTCATTTGTTTTAAATTTTTAAAATGTTATTTTGGTATCTATGAATTAAATTCAAGTAATACAGAATGGAGGCAGATAAAATAAACAAGTGATATTTGTAATAAGTGTCTAGCAAGCAGTTAGAAAATAGATAAAATATGATGCCTTAATGTGTCTTAGGTAGAACCTAAGCAGGAAAGAAATTGGGAACACATGTATTTAGAGACCAAAAATGAGTAAATGGAAATGGGAAAAATTGGAAGAAAATGGTGTCATGAAGATAAGGAAATAACATTTCAGAAGAAGTGACCAAAAATATTAGATTGTGCGCAGAGGTGGAGTAAGTTGTTAAAATAATTAACTGGAAATAAATCAAACTGATTTGGGTGCCCTGAGTTACTCTGTAAGCAAACCAACACACAACTCAGTATATAAATGGCCATTTCTTATGAACACAAAACTTTAGCTTGGCCAATCGCAAGTGAACAACAAAGTGTTGGTTAAAAAGTGAAGGGACTTTCCACAGGAATGGTTCAAGCCACGCCACTGCTCCACTTTAAACAATGATGATGTCTGTGCCTCACTTCGGCACTGATCCTACAAGCACCTTTCCCTCCAGCAGCTTCAGTGCAACCCTGAACCACTTGCAGTTGGGTGCTGCAGATCTGTGGATAGCCATCTGACCATAGGAGGACCTTAAAACTTTAATGCGCCGAAGCTGATATTTAAGAAAAGAGAAGAGGAGAGGTTAATATTTATCACATTGTAAATACCAGTTCAAAACGAGGATGCCATGGATGGAAAGATAAATAATTTTAGGGCATGATGACAGCAGAAAACCAGAAGCACAGTGAAATACAGAAATGAGTGGGAGTTAAAACATCCGAAGAGAATATAGGGTTTATTTTTCAAAAAATATTGGGAAAAAAGTGAATGGAGAGGAGGCAGGAGCTGGAGGAATAAAAAGGATCAAGGGATTTAAGGACTTGCAGGACTTGAACACTTTTGTAGATAAAATTCAAGGAATTATAGTGAGAAAGGTTGAAGATGCATAAGGAGCAATTGACGGCATCCCAAGGTAGAGGTGACCAGAAGAGCCAGGAGGCAAAGAGCACAGTCAAAAACGCAGAAGCAGTGAGTCACCTTAAACAGGAGACCCTTTGAAAGCATCAAGGTGGAGTGGAAAGTAGGGGAGTATCATAATATTTATTTTCTCATGTAAACATGAAGTGAAATCATCTGCTCAGAGTGAAGTGAGTATAAGTAGGCTGAGTTAGTGGTGCCAGAAAACTGATGAATGGCCAGGACAGAACAGGAAGGGAGCTTGTAATAAATAATAAAGATTAGAGAGGAATAGTGACATCAGTTGCTCATGGCTGTTAGTGGGAAATGGCTGAGTAAATCTCAGTTTGGCATCCATTTCTATTTGCAGATAGATTGAAATGATACTCATTTTCTCTTACTGATTACCTAAAGTGAAAACATGATTATTTTTAAAGATTTAAAACCAATTCATTTTCCCCAGTGGACCTAAACAAATTTTACAGCTTAATTATATTAGGAGTAATATTCTGTTGATAATAAATTTCAATTATCTTTCTCTGAAATTTATCGTTCAAAGCAATTTAAATGAAAATATTTAAACACATTTAGAAAAATACCCGAAGAAAATTAAACCTTGGGAATCTATATAATTATGATAATATTTTACTTTTATAGAATCTACTATTTGACTATATCTAATTTCTTGTATCCTAAGTAAAAATAATGTTAGATATTCAAAGGAAAAGAGTTTTTTTTCAACAACTATTTATTGAAAACTTAATTAATGTTCACCTCAAGGAGACCTCAGAATAGACTGAGAAAATGGCTATACAATGATGTGTGGCAAACCTGGAGCTACATTTTGATTTAATTTTTTTAACTTCATGAAATGGAAATTCTATTCCTATAACACAAATGAGGACATTAAAGCTTAAGAAGGTTAAGTGGGTGATTTAATTGAAGTCCCAGTGATGAAAAGGGGAAAAGCTGAGCTTTGGTATACCAGTGACTTAGCACTTAACCAGTTTCATGTCTTTTTCTAGCATAGATTTGGTAACCCAGAGACAGGTAGTTGGCCTGATATGTGGCATAATGTAGAGGATTCCTAAAATAGTTGAAAACTTGTAAGTGGTATCTAGAAAGAATTTAGTAATCAATACTTATCAAATATGTATTTTTTCATTAAATATAATTTGTATTCTACCATATATTCATTTTAAACACTTGATTTACTTTCTTTCAACTCCACTGCTAGTCTTTTTTCCCCCCTTTTATAGACTCTCTGTTCTACTGTCTAGTATCCAGTAGGCAATAAGTTATGGAGCATGGCAAAAAAAAAAAAAGGCTGAGCTTTAGTTGGATAAGAACAGCAGTAGGAAGGAAAGTGTATTAGTCAGCTTTTCGTCACTGTGACCAACTTAGAGGAGAACAACTTAGAGGAGGAAAAAGTTATTTGGGGTTTACAGTTTCAGACATTCAATCTATGCCCAACTGACTTCATTGCTCTGTTCCTGCAGTGAGATAGAACATCATGATGGAAGTATATGGCAGAAGGGAAGCTCGAGACATGGCTGCCAGGAATTGAAAGAGGATCCAGGGACAAGATATTGTGCAGGCAATGCCCTCAGAACCCATTTCCTCCATCCATGCCCCACCCACTGTCGTTTACCACTCAGAAGTATTTTCAGATTATTAATCCATCAAATGGATTAATACATTGATGAAGTTACAACTCTTTTAATCTAACTAACCATGTCACCTCTGAACATTAGATTTTGGGGGACATTAAAGATCCAAACCGTAATAGGAGATGACAGAACGAAGCATAAAAATCAAGAAAACATGTTTGTCTTCCCAGAAAAGAAAATGTGATTAGAAGCAAATTAGGCTGATGGGGACCAGATCAGAATTTCAAATGTCGTCCTAAGGATCTTGGACATGTTATTTATTTACTTTTGGCTTGTTTTAGGAAAAAAAATGGAAATTCAAATTTGGCAAAGAGCCTAGTTGTTGCAGGGCAGTGGGGTAAGTTGCAGACAGGCTAAAAAAAGTGCCCAGAGACAGCAGGGGAGACTTATCAGGCTGTTCCAAGAAGAGAGGGGCCAATAGTACCTCTGTCCTTCACAGTAGTTTTCCAACAAGTGTGTCCTGTCCCTCATGGTTTTTGACCAGCTGGATGAGTAACATATATCCTTTCCATAGTCCCTCAGTTCTACATTCCCATTCAAAAAGGGGATGCAGAAGCAGTGACATCATCTGCATTACTTTGCTGGCATGACCAGCATCCCAAGGAGCAACTGTCCTGGCAGACAAGCAGGGAAGTAGCTTTCTACAGACAACATTAACTTGCACTAGTTCCCAGTGTGCATAAGAGAAAGCCAGTGTCCTTCAAAGTAGTGTGTATCTGGGCTTTCTAGCCCAGGCTTGCTCTCTCTTTTCTCTTAACTTGGCTAGGTTTTGGGGGAAAGAAAGAGGGCATTCAAGGACATGGTATTTCACTGTTGTCTTTTTCTTTAGGGATGATACTGCTTAACAAAACTTTTACTTGGACACAAATGAATAAACTTTGATAAAAATGTACTGCTGCATAACTACTCAAAATTTCACATCATTTTTTATTACACAGTCCCCAGACAGACAGACATAGAGATCATAAGGAGTAATGGAATTCGAGGTTTGCTCAGAGTCAATTTTTACTCTGGGCTTGCTCGATAACTTGTGGCATACAGAACCTGCAGTAGAGAAGTGGAACTAGGTCTTTTGTTCCATTTGACAGTACTTCTTACTGCACAACACTCTTTTCTTTTAAACTTTTTAAAATTTTGTCCTCTCTACGCTTTTTTATTGTGGAAAAATTCATAAAACCCATTATCTGAATAATCTTAAGCATGTTACAGTGGTGTTAACTCTGTGCATTTGGTTGTACAGTATATCTGTAGAGTGTTTTCGTCTTACAAAACTGGAGCACTGCCCTTTCCCCAATCCCCTGGTCTTCCCAGCTTCCATTCCAATTTCTGTTTCAAAGAGTTTGAATACTTTAAATGCCTCCCATAAATGGGACCATAAAGAATTTTTCTTTTTTGTGATTGGATTTTTTACTTACCATATGCTTTTGGGTTATCCATGTTAAAGCAAACAACAACAATTATTTATTATACTATTAGATATTATTTATTATAAAATAATATTATTTAAAATAATATTGCATGGTATGTATATGCCACATTTTCCTTATCCATTTATCCATCAATAAGGAACATTTAGATTGTATACACCTCTTGGCTGCTGTGAAAAATATTGCAGAGAATATGGATACAAAAGTATCTTTCAGACACTCTGATTTTAATTCTTTTAGATACATGTACTAAGAAGATGGATTATCAGATTATATGATAGTTCTATTTTAAATTTTTTGAGGATGCTCCATATACACTTTTCTATAATGGCTATACCATTTTATATCCAACCAACACTGTAGAATTCCAGTTTCTCCATCTCTCAAAAACACTTGTTATTTTTTATTATTATTCTTGATAGTGTGATAGTGGCCATCCTAATGTTTTTGAGTACTGTCTTATGGTGATTATGACTTGTAGTTCCTAATGATTAGAGATGAGCATATTTTCATATGCTTATTGACTATTTGTATAGCTGCTTTGAAGAAATGTCTATTCAAGTCTGCTGCTCATTTCATAATCAGATCTCTTTTGTCATTGAGTTGTGGGATTTTATTATGTATTCTGGATATTAACTTCTGATCAAGTGTGGGTTTGTAAATATTTTTTCTTTTTTCTTTTTTTTTTAAGAGAGAGAGAGAGAGAGAGAGAGAGAGAGAGAGAGAAGAGATAATTTTTCAATATTTACTTTTTAGTTTTCGGCAGACACAACATCTTTGTTTGTATCTGGTGCTGAGGATTGAACCTGGGCCACACGCATGCCAGGCGAGCGCGCTACCGCTTGAGCCACATCCCCAGCCCTGTAAATATTTTTTCTAATCCTATAAGTTGCTTTTCACTCTTTTGAGTCTTTCCTTGGCTGTATAGAAGGTAGTTCAATTTATTTTTGCTTTAGCTGCCAAAGCTTTTAGTGCCATATACAAAAAACAAATGCCAAACTCAACATAATAAAGATTTACTCCTGTTTTCTTGTAGGAGTTTTGTAGTTTCGGGTCATGTGTTGCATTCTTTACTCTTATTTTGAGTTAATTTTTAGTCATGGTGTAAAGGTCTAACTTTATGTTTTTTACAGATGGGTCTCAGGCTTTCCCAGCAGCTTTTCTTAAACTGTCCTTTGCCCAGGGTAAATCTGTGCCATCCCAGTCAGTGATCTTTTGACCACATATGTGAGATTTTTTTCTGGGCTCTTTTTTGTTCCATTGGTCAATATATTTGTCTTCATGCTATTCCATACTGTTTTGAAAATTGTGACTTTGTAATATGTTTTTGGAGTTGTTGACCCCAGTTTTGTTTTTGTTTTTTTGGTTTAAGATTATTTTGGCTATCCCATATTGTGGTGAGCCGTTTCAGCAGACCGTGGCCGCCATTACAATATGGTGCCGGTTTCCGCTGTGGTCTGAGACAAACAACTCCTTATTAGGGAGAGTTGGCACGTCATTGTTTAACACCCTATGAGAAAGGTCCACGTGGCGGCTTTGCATTGGAGCTTGGTGTGCTTTATTAAGTGTGGGAGGCGCGAGCGGAGAGAGAATGCCTGAAGACATGTCTGAGTAAAGGCCTGAATAAACTGCTGAGAGAAGATTCCTGAGTCGTGTCTTCCTTGCTGGCGAGGGGTCACGACACCATATGAATTTTAGGATTTTTTTTTGCTATTTGTGCAAAAAAAAAGTAACAGTGGAATTTTCTAGAGATTTCATTTACTCTAGGGATTTCTTTGGATAGCCTGGACATTTTAACAGTTCTTTTTCTCTTTCTTCATCTTCCTCCTCCTCCTCCTCCTTCTTCTCTATGGAATGTTTTTCCATTTATTTGTGTCTGTTTAAATTTCTTACATCCATGTTTTGTTGTTTACAGTGTATAAGACCTGCCTCTGTAGTTTGTTCCTAAATATTTTATACTTTTTGATGTTACTGTAATGAAATTATCTTCTTAATTTTCAGAGAGTTTGTTCTTAGTGGATGTTAACACTTATGATTTTTGTGTAGCTTTGCTGAATTTATTAGTTCTAACATTTCTTTGTGAAATAATTAGAGCTATTTACATATAAAACTGTGTTATCTGGAAACAGATATAATTTTACTCCTTCCTTTGCTATTTGGACCCCTTTTCTCTTTTCTTGCCTACTTGCTCCAGTTAGAACTTCAATAATATTTTGAATGAAAGTGGCAAGGGAAGACATCCTTGCCTTATTCTTGGCCTTAAAGGGGGGATCTTTTCTTTTCTGTTTTTATACTTTTACCTTATCTCTATCCTCCTCTTCTGAAAAATTCTAGCATCACTTCTTCATCTAGTTATACTTTAAAGCTTTAAAACAAATGCTAATGATAAACACATATTAAAACTGTAAAAAATACAATTTTATTAGTATGCTAATTGTCCTAAGAAAATTCAGTTTTGAGGAAAAAATTTATACTTTAATATATTGTATTTATGCTTAATTTGCAGATTTTTATGTAAATGTTTAAATTTATATATGACAGCAGAATGCATTACAATTCTTATTACATATATAGAGCACAATTTTTCATATCTCTGGTTGTATACATAGTATATTCACAACAATTTGTGTCTTCTTAACATGTACTTTGGATAGTAACACATTGCACCAACATTGCTAACCCCCTGCCCCCTCCCTTCCCCTCCAACCCCTCTGCCCTGTCTAGAATTCCTCTATTCCTCCCATGCTTCCTCTACCTATCCCACTATGAACCAGCCTCCTTATATCAAAGAAAACATTCTGCATTTGGTTTTTGGGGATTGGCTAACTTCACTTAGCATTATCTTCTCTAATTCCATTCATTTACCTAATTTGCAGCTTTTTGTTTTGTTTTATTTCTGCAAAATTTTCTGTAGCCTGAATGGGTCCTGTTAAAATATTTCTAGTAAACATGAATTCATAATTGAGTTTCTTATATGATTTCACTGTCATCAATACTCTTTTAGTGTATTTACTTCATATCAGAAATGTGCTTTCTATGGATCTGAATTGTAAGGAGTATTGAGAAGTGGGATGAACAAATAAATAAACTTGAAAATATTAACTAGTAGTGATAACTATTATTTTATATTATGAATAAAACATGTACTTTCATATGAGACTGCAATGAAAAGTTGGTGTCACCAACCATTATTCCAGTGACACTCGCCCCATCCCAACACACACCTGCTTTAAGCACAAATTTAGGAGCACTCCAACTGCAGTCCCACTCAGGGTTTCTGGGTATTTCTTGTCATTGTGCCTTCATAACTAGTCCAATATAGATCATAAAACTTTGCATCTTGCTTGATAGGTAGCAGTTGAGATTTGGTATAGGTGGAGTGACATCTCTGGCTCTGAGAGGAAGATAAATTGGAAGAGATCATTCTCATGTTTAACAGGTATGTCATGCTTAACATGTACAAAACTACAACTTTTTCCCTCTCTGCAAGTCTTCCTGATCCTAATTAATGGAAATCCTGTCTTTCGGGCCAGAAACTGTAGTTTTACCTTGACTGTCTTATTTTGCTTGTACTGATTCACATTAGTAAATTCAGATATTTCTCCTTAAAAAATAGACCCAGACTTTGATCAATATTTCTAGCTTCTGGTCTTAGCATCCTCGTCCAAGCCACTCTCTGCTCTCACTTTGGTTTTAGAATTTTTTTTTCCTGCTTCTGTTCTCCCTCTACTTCTAACTTGCATCAACATATCATCCTGAAGGATCCTGTTATAATATGTCTAGTATGTCCTAACACATAAGTCATATCACTCCTCTATGTCGAACACTTTGTTTCTCATTATACTCACAGTAAAAGCCAAGTTATTTTGTTGTTAATTTTGCAGATCTCTTTATAATCTCTCACATAATTTTCCCCAGTTACTTCTCAACCCTCTTGTCTTATTCTTGATCGTCTAGCAGGTTCTATTCACAGGACTCTTTCTGTTTTTACTGTGATGTCCCTTTTGCAGAAAGGTTTTAATCAATCACAAATGTTGGTACCCATCAGTTTCCCTGCTGTATAGTTTCTCTTGAGAATACGTTTTTTTTTTTTTGTATAGAATGCATGTTCCATAATTCTGTTTTGTTTTCACAAATCACCATTTTCTAGAACAGTGCCTGGCACATAGTAGATATTCAATACCTATGAATGTCATCTTAGAACTTTTTTTGCAGTAGGTCGACAAAAACTCAATTTAGCTTTCATGTGTGTAAAATAGCAAAGGAAGAGAAGTAAAACAATTTTCCTTATTAAGCAGATTTACTGATCATATATGGCTCAATTCAACTTCTTGGGTAGTTAATAAATCACATTCTGATGAAAAAAAATCAATTTTTGAAAAAATGGCCTTTGTTTCCTTGAATATATGGCCTTACTTAGCATTTTAGAATCATCAAATCTTTCCCAAGTACAGAAAAAAATGAAATGTAATGCCTTTGGATTGCTTCTAGTTTCTACTCTTAATCATATTTGACCCACTTTTCATAGTACTTTTCTAGTTTTTATTGATTTTCCTCTCTCAGACACATTTGTCCCTGAGAACTTCAAATCAAACTTGGCTCTGGTATCCACAGCCTTCGGTGGCTTGCTTTGGTCCCACTGACACAGGTCTGAATTAATCTCTCTCTCCCACAGCCTGCATGCTGGTGTTATATCACAGCCTGGTTCATGCATAGGGAAACACCAATATTTATATATCCATGTGTTTGGAGCAGGAAATCAAAAGATTCTTTTGAAGTACATGCTAATATGTAAGTAGACTCTGCATTTATTGAAAATTGAAAAATTTTAACTATTATACCATTAAAGTTTCTGAAAACAAACAACAACAACAACAAAAACCAAAACACTTTTGCCTTTTTACCACCATACACACAGAAATAACAGATCAGGTCAACAAACAGTTCCACTGTTTGCTGACCTCATAAATTTTGATGGATATAAGAATTCTGAAGCTCTTGCTGTCTGCTTCTGCCAGCCAGCCTTCCTACTGTGCTGCATGAACTCCCTGCCCTGTGTCTGGGCACCAATTAACTCTCACTCACTGTGACTCTGATTTATAGTCTTCTAAGCCACTAAAAATAAAACATCAAATGAGAAAATAAAATGATAGCTTTGATATATAAGAGAAGAAAAGCATGTTTAAGTCCAATACTCTTTTGGATTAATCTGCAGCATAGAAACCTGGCTTCTAATCAATAGGTACTGTGTTAGGAATATAGTTATACATTTAAATGCAAGAAACTTTATTTGTTTACTTAATTTAAAATTTTTTAAATGGATCAAATTTTTTATTAATACACAATATTTTTTCATATTTATGAGATAGACTATGATATGTTGATTCAGGTATATAATGACTAAACCTCAAGATAGGTATAGTAGCCATTGCCTTAAATTTTTATCTTTTCTTTATGGTGAGTATCTTCAAAAATCCTCTCTTCTAACTATCTGAGATTTGCTTATAACAATGATAGATGTTCTAAAGAATAAGTACTGTGCCAAGAGAGAAAAATAAGAAACAAATAAAAATAAATTCCCTAAGAGAAATATAAATAACTTAAGTTTACCAGTATTCTTCATTGGCCTTTTTAGTACATACTAATATTTTTCTTTCTCTTTGATTTTTATCAATTGAGAGAAAAAAAAAAAAACCTCTGTTTTTAAAAGGGGACTAAAATTTAACAATTCTGAAAACTATGGAGCTTTTACACTTTTATGTGTCTGGTGACATTTGCCACTAAATCTTACCAGTGAACCGTTCGTGGGGTAGGATTTATCTTCCTGACTGATGTGCTCTTGAAAGTGGAAAGGTTGCTCCTCATCAGTATTCAGAATATCCATGAGTGTCCTGGCAATTTCCCAAAAGCTTTACAGACAGACAGGCTGTACTTACCAAGAGCTTAGCAAAATGCTCCTGAAAGGATCTATATTTCAGTTAGGTTTTGGGGCCTTAAAAAAAAGGACAAAAATTTAAAATATATTCCATAAAACCATTACTAGAAATAGATCCATTGTACAATCAGTGCCAGTTTAGGAAGCTCTATCTCATATGGTGAGCTTCTTGAGAAATGTATACTGAAAAATATCCCTTACCTAAATTCACTGTTTCTGACACATAGATGTGTCAGAAAATAGATAAAATTTACATTCCATTATCTAATCTAATAATGTTATATCCCTTTTCTAGTGTATTTAATTAAAATTGTATCTTTTAGAACAAATTTCCTCTGCTTCATTTTATAATTCAATACAGTATAAATTATATATGTGTGTTAAAATTTGGATAGTTTCTATGCCATGTATATATTGGGATAAAGTTTAGTATTCTCATGTGGCAACTAAAATATTTCTGGTATTTTTCTGGTCTACCAGTTTGCACACTATGTACAATTTTAGCATAAAAAATGCAAGTTTCTGTAAAATTGTGATCTTACCTATGGTTAAGATAGAAGTTTTTACCTCAACTGAAGGAAATACAAGCATGCATACACAAAAGCTCCCTTCTATTTTTAAAAATTTCCTGCAAAAACAAATCTTAAATTAGACTTATATTAAGTAACAGATGGCAATATGAAGTCAATCCATCTGGGGCTAGACCTAGCAGAAATATTAAATGCCACAGTTAAGTAAGGTGCAGGTAAAGGTTTCTTCCCTTCTCTTCATACACTTTCCACCTGTTTACTCTCATCATTATCCTCATTGTACAGTTTCTTATAGCCTATTGACTTGTGAGTAATTTACTGCCCTGGATTTCATATTTTAGCGGCCTGTTGTTCCCATTTTAATGACTTAACAAGTCTCAAATTGCTGTAATTACTTTTCTCAGCCCATCTCCCAATTTTCATTGTCTTTCCCTTACTTATATGTGACCAAAAATAGTGTTTGTATCTCATCTCCTTATTCTCTTTGTTCCTTCCAAAAATACTAATAAAATAGTTACTGAACAAGTCTTTACATTTACTAATGAGAATATTGGTCCATTCATGTGTTATAATTTTTCAATAGTATCTTTGAATATTTATACTTTTTTATAATTGTCTAGGATAAGGGCTCCTAATTTATTATTGTCTTTGTTTTGAATTTTAATTTTAAATAAATAGGAATTGTGTATATTTACAAGTTTCAGTGTGATGTTTTGATATATGTTTACAGCTTTACTGAGGTATAAATAGTACACAATAAATCACCCATTATTTAATCATTAAATTTTATGTTATAAATGTGTGTATACCCATGATAGTATCATAATAGACAAAAATAAGCTATCTATCACCCTTAAAATTTCTTTCATGTTTTAATGTTGCCCCCATTATCCATCCTTGTCACCTTAACCCCAGGCTAACATCTTCTTTCAGTTACTATGGACTAGTTTACATTTTGTATGGAATCATTAAAATATTTATTCTTATCATCTGATTTCATTAATTCCTCATAATTATTTAGAGATTCATCTATAGTATTGTATATATCAATGGTTAGTTTCTTTTTATTGCTGAATAGTATTCCAATGTGTGAATGTACCAATAATTGCTGATCTATTTTTTATTCCTCTCTTGATGGATATTTGGGTAGTTTGGGCTAATATGTATTACTTATGTCCAATTATTTTCACATGCATATGTTCTACTTTCATTCCTCTTGGGTAAATATTTAGGAATAAAATAATATATACTTACATATTAAGAAAATAAAATGTTTTTCAAATATTGTATTTCATGAACAATGAATGAGGATAACCATTGCTCCTCATTTTTGCCAACATGCAGTATCATTAGTCTTTTAGACATTCTTATACTCAGGTGGGAGTGTCTCTTTGTGATTTTGCCTTCCATTTCCTTAATGGCTAAGCAAGTTGAACATTTTTATGTGTTTATCAGTTGTATGGTTTTGATGGTAAAGTGTTGGTTTAAATCCATTGGCTTTTATCTATTTTTTGTTTTTATTGGATTTTTTGCTTGCTTATTGATTTTTTTCTTTATACTGGACACAGGCTCTTTATGAGATATATGCCTTGCAAATATGTCTATGGCTCTTTAGCTTTTATTTTGTTCACTTAACTGTGTCTTTTGAAGAGAACAGTTTGTTCATTTTGGTGAAGTACGATTCATCAAATTCTGTATAGTTTAGCTGGGGTCAAATCTAAGACAAGGTCTGTTTTCCTCTAAAGCTTAATAGCTCCAGATTTTATATTTAGGTTATTGGTCCATTTGAATAGAGGTTCATTTTTTTTCATATAAAAACTCAAAATTTCCAGCACCATCTGTTGGAATATCTGTCCTTTCACTACATTGAATTGCACTTTGCACTTTGTTCAGAGTGAGTTAATCAGACACATGAAGATTTCTTACTTATCAATCTATATGCCTTTTAATTCATTTTATTGCTTGATTGCCTGACTAGAAGAATACTTAGTATAATCTTGAATGGGAAAAGTGAAATCAGCCATCTTTGCCTTGTTTCTAACATAGAGAGAAAGTACTATTTTCTTAATGAAATATGAAAACCATTTTCATAGATAGATCCCTTTTATCAGGAATAGGATTATCAGTTCCCTCTTATTCCCTTCTATTCCCAGTCTACCAACCATTTTACCAGAAATGGATGTTGGATTTTTGCAAATGTTTTTTCTACATTGACTTATATAATTTTCATTTTTTATTCAGTTAATATGATTGATCATTTTGATACGTTTTGAATGCTTAACCAAACTTGACTTTCTGACATACACTTCAGTTATCATGCATATTTCATTTAATATAACTATTTATAAAATTTATGGATTTCTCATACTGTTGTACTGCTTCATCCACCCCATACCCTCCATATACCTTGATTTTTATTGTATCATAGGATATTCTATAGCATAAAAATGGTCAACAAAGAAGATAATTTGATTTGATTTGTTTTCTCTTAAAGGTCAGCTTTTGATGTGTTTGTTATGGTTTTGATCTGGAATGTCCCCCAAAAGCTGTGTTGAAGGCTTGGTCTACAATGCAACAATGTTCAGATGTGGAACTCTAGGAAGAAATTAGACCATGAAGGTCTTAATCTCATCAGTGGGTTAATCTATTTGATGAATTAATCATTTGAATGGATTACTGGGAGGAGATAGAAATTGTAGGTGAGGCTGGGGGCATGATTAGAGGTAGTAGTTCAATTGGGTATGACCTTGGGGACTATATCTTGTCCCTAGTCCCTTCCACTCTTTCTTGCTGTGGCTGCCATGAGCTGAGAAGTTTTCCTCTGCCACACTCTTCTGCCGTGATGGTCTCCTTCACCTCAGGTCCACAGCAATAGAGACAGCTAATCATGAACTGAAACCTCTGAATCTATGAGCCAAAATAAATCTTTCCTTCTGTAATTTTTTCCTCAGGTAGTTTTACAAGTGATGAAAAACTAACATCCAGCAATGTATGTTTTAAGCATACATTGTTTTTTAGTTCTAAGCCAGAGTTGTCTGAGCTGCAACAAGTTCAAATACAATATAGTTTTTTTTGTTATAGTGTGTTTATCTAGAAATTGAGAAGCTGTAAATTTCAGTATGCCCTATCTCAAATGAATAATTAAACAGTTGAAGAATTATTTGGATACAAATCTGCAATGGCACATATTAGAAAAGGATTTAAAGTCAGTCATCATTTATGAATTTCTGAAATACATTTTATCAAATCATGGACAATGTAATGGGAATAATTAAAATATCTAAATAATGCCAAAATTTAAATGTTTCTTAAAAACATATGCATGCAAGTTTCAAATTGAACTGATGATGTCTTGAGGTTACTTATATTTCAAAGATCTGTGATGCCATGAGTTAGAGAAAAGAGGAACTACAATCTTACATTAATATAATAGAAATTCTACTGTTTTCCACATTAGAAAGATGATAATAAGATAATAGTTATAAAGGAATTGTTCTATTGCATCACAATTTTCATGATTTTCTTAGGCATAATTTTGCATGGAATTTGATTTATATTAGATTTGTAGTTACTGGACTTTTGCAATTTATATAGCCAGGACCAATATTGCTTTAATAAGGAAACAACTTTTTACTTAATAAATGGTCCATCCTTAATGCCTGTGATTTTTAATTTCCTTGGTTTCATTTTCCTTAATTTAATTTTGCTACTTTTTCACATTCAAACACAGAGTATCACATGAAATACTACCCAGAGTCCAAAGAGATACCATGTGAAATTCACTGGATAAAGCAATATGAAATCTCAGAGTGGTGCATGAATTCCCTTTAGAAATTAAAGGAAGGTGAATTAGTCCTGAATATGGAGTATAAAACATCAAATGAGACAATGAGGAGTTCTCTGTTCTTTATATCCAAGAACAAAAATAATAAAAAGATAAAATCTCTTATTATTTAAAAATTTTCTCTATACCAATGATGAAGACATTTTATCTTGTAACTTTACATGTAGTGCTAGGTACAGATGTTTGAACCTCTGTAGTGAATAAATTAAAAAAAATTCTAAGGACATTGTTGATCATCTTCTGGTCTTCCATACTAATTTAGAGTCTCTTATTCATCATTTAGTTATATAGCTGGCTTATACTTGGAACAAGACTTAGGAAATTTCTATTATATTATGTATTTTCCAGGAAATAATTTAATCAGTGTGTAACCAAAATAACGGTATGTTAGGTATAGATTTGTAATTAGTGATGTTTAAGTATTTGGATTATTTAAAGAAAAATTATCCTTGGCACTTGTTAAAGAATGAGTAAAGAAGGCTTTTTCAGAGGAACTATGGAGAAAGGCATAAAGACTAGTGCAATGGGGTTTGTATTGGGGAAACATTGGGTTTGGATCTGTTGGGGAAAATGGGAATATGTAGTCAGGTAACAGGGTAAAGATCAGTGAAAGGAATCAAGAAACCTCATGGGAAAGGGAGATTCGGGCTAAACCAACCCAACAGGATTCTAGCTGAAGGTCATACAGTGTGATCCATCATCACTGGGGACAGGAAGGTGGAAGAACCAAGTCAGTTATGGAGAGTGATCAAATATCATAGATGGGAGATGCTGACTGGCCAAGTGATTTAACAGGATTCTCTCTAAAATTATACAATGCAGAGATGCACATGGAAGTCCAAAAGTCATCGCTTAAGTGGGAAGGGAGTTCACAAGAATATGAGAAGAGTTTGGTCAATGAGAGAATCTTTGTCAAGTTATAAAACAAATAAAGCCATATAAAATTTGCATTTCCCTTAGAAAAATCTATAAAAACCAACAAAACAAAACAAATAAAAAACCCTTATGTTAGTCCTATAATCAAAATGGGATTTTCAATAAACATCTGAATATTTTCATATCATTTAATCGAGTACTCTATATCTTATGCATTTCATGTTTACCTGTAGAAAATCCAGTTTCTCTATTTTATTGGAAAGGTGGTATTTAGAGATAATAATGAAGGTTGACTCAGGCTAGCTTGTTTACTGTCCTGAGCGAGAGGGAAGAATGTTCGTACTCCCTGGGGATTATTTACTGAAGAAGGCGGGGAATTCTACGAAGTTTTTTACAGCTTTATTTTGTACATTTGGGTATTTCATATTTGAATATAGACTAAATTACATCAGAGCATAACACAATAAAATCATGAACCATAATGAATATACAAAGCATCACTTGGTAAATTGCTCTCTTTCCCTGCCAGCTTGTCTTCTGTACCTCCACTAAAATTATTTTTATAAGACAATAAAAGGACTCCACACAAAGTGTTAGTATCACAGCAGACAACATAATCACCAAAACTATTTGATAAGACACTAAAAAGATTCAAAGGGTCAGTACCATGCAGACAAAAGAATTTATTTCCTACTCACATTTACATGTGTGGCTTACTAAGAGCCTGACTCTGGGTAAAATATTGAATTTTCTCAAGTGGAAAATAGGCTAGTAACATCCATCTTTAAGGACTTTTTTCAGGAATGAACTATTTTATGTGAAACACTCAGTATGAGTACCGATATATAATAGGTACTCTAAAGATCCCAGCTTTTAATGCAAGTGCTTTGCATAATAAGTTTAATGAATAAAGATGTAAATGAGGAATTCAGAAATAAAAAAAAGAAAGGAAAATTTCAGTTTGAAAAGATGGCAAAGTTTCTGTGTCTGAGAATAAAAATTAACTATGGTATTCCTGACAACTCAAACAAAAGGGAGCCAAGATGTATTATAACCATCCTCATTATACAAATGGGGAAACATGCCTGTTTACCAGAAGAAAGATAATGATTTTTGATATCTTATTCTTAAAAACAAATCTCACTCAAAATTTTATATTATGGATATTGAGTTGCATAGTGGGTAGTTTTATTTTGAACACAGAAGAAGAGCTATTGGCAGGAAGGGAAGAATAGAAGTTCATTGGATTAGACAAAGTGGAAGGGAGGAGTGATGGGAATGGGAAAGACAGTAGAATGAATTGGACAGAACTTTCCTATGTTCATATATGAATACACAACCAGTGTATCTCCACATCATGTACAACCACAGAATGGGATCTTAATTAGAATAAGTTATGCTCCATGGATGTATATGATGTCAAAATACATTTTACTGCCATATATATCTAAAAAGAAAAAAAAAGTAGAGCTATTGACCTGTTCTGGTAGGATAATGTCATTTAGAGTTGAAGACATGACATGACAGAGTAGGTGATGCTATGAAAAGTCCAGTTTCAAGCACAAAGACTAACTGAGCATGTAAGTCAGAGCTATTTTACCTGGAGAAGCACAGCTGTGAGACTTCCTTACAGGATACTCTTAAATTTATCTGATTATCGGCATCCCCTGAGAATCATTAGAAAGTAAAATTCCCAGGCCCATCACTGATTCTGATTTTGTAGTGAATGGCCAGGGAACTGCCTTTTTATAATTTTGCCAGTTGGGGCTGAGAGTTAAATAAATGTGGAGCTGAAATTTTCTTAGATTTCATGCCAAGACATTATTTCTATTAGTGAAGCTTTTGTTAAGCATTAACAACGAGACATAGAATCTGATTTTCTGATGGTTTACATCCTCCATTGATGATTTGAGAAACCTTGTTATGTTGTGGGACTCCATTGCCACAATCAGTGTTTATTCTCCATTCTGATAGCGGAGCAGCTGGGATCCTATTTCCTCCTGGATTTCATCTGCCTATGGCAGTGGACCTCCTCGGTAATGTAGGCAAAAACAAGTTTCTTCTCACAAAGGAGCTCTAGACCTGCTTCAAACCATGGACAAATGATTGATTCAGACCTCTCAATTGTACCTCTCAGAATATGGCAGAAATTGTTCTGCTTTAGAAAATAATCAAGGCAGGTGTTGCATGTAAGCTGCCAATCACCATGAAAATAGAAACCCCAGTAATGCCTCTGTGGAGTGTTTGATTCCATACTTCAGCTTCTCCTCAGGAGCCTGCCAGGATGAATTAGACGCTACATGTACTCCTAGTTAACCAAAGGAGTTAGGGGTGATTCAGGTTTTACCATGTGTGACAGAAGCAAGTTGGATAATTTCCTTCTTCTTAATGCTGAAGTATTGTAGGAATTTATAGTTTATTTAACTAATCAATATTGATTCCTTACAGAGTGAGGCTATACAGAGTCTTATTTTCACAATTGATAGCAGAAAAAAAAGGAAAGACTGTAGAGTTGGTGAATAGAAAAAGTTTGACTTTTAATTGGGAAGATTAGGAGTCAATAAATTGTTTGCTTACTTGTATGTGTCAAGTATAAATGCACACATGATGTTATATAAATATTGTTTTTTTAAAAATAGTGTTTACATACTAGTCTTGTGGCAAAGTTAAATGTAATTCTTTATTATGGTTTTCTGTGCTATTTGGCCATCAGAGACTTCCTTGTTTTGTACTTCAAATATCTGAGTTTGAGACCCCAAACTGAAAATCAGTGGAACATTTTGCATTTTATTGACATTCAATTCTCCTCTTCAAGGTCCTTCTAATTAAAGCATCCTCGAGAAGTCAGAGGCTTTGGTCGTCAGTATGCTTAGTTTATTTTCAGGGTCACATCATTATGTGTCTGAAAGGGCATGGCTATTTTGAAAACTTGGTGGAGTGGAAAGAGCATGGACTTCATTTCAGTGTCAGATTGAACTGGATTGAAATCCATATGCTGACACTTA
The DNA here is from genome assembly GCF_052094955.1 of Ictidomys tridecemlineatus. NCBI lineage: Eukaryota > Metazoa > Chordata > Mammalia > Rodentia > Sciuridae > Ictidomys > Ictidomys tridecemlineatus. The sequence continues at coordinate 75,351,382 of NC_135482.1, read as the reverse complement.
CCAGCCGCGTATCATTTCACAAGTTGCTCTGGGTCTAGGTCCCTCGTCTCAAACTTGAGGAAAATAACACAGATCTTTGTGGTGTTAGTGAATACTAAACAGAGTTAGGTGTGTAAAATGCTTAGACTATGATTAGTGATTAATTCGTTTCGTTCTCTTTCCTCAGGTAATGTTTCCCTTCATGGAAAAATTTGGGTAGCATCTCTAGAGGGAATTTCAATTCAGACAATATTAAAATCTTATTTGGTACTTGTCTAAATTTCTATATAGCCTTCCCCACTTACAGCATATATGACTTTCAGAATGATATGTTAGTATCTTAGGCAATTTCTTCCGATTAATCAGAATATAAAAGCATTTTATTAAAACTAACTTGTTACTTAACCCAATTTGTTGAAGTTATCTGCAGGCTGGATTATTGCTGCCCTAAATGTTTGGAGTTCCATATCTTATCATTCTGTAGAGCCATAAATGAAGTTTTTGTCCTCGTCTTTCCCTCATACTTGACCATAGAAACAAGGAACAAGATCATCTCAGATGACTGCCTATCTGTAGACAAAATAATGAAAACTCCTAGCCTGGTTCAGTGGCACGTGTCTTTACTTCCAGCTACTTGGGAAGCCAAGGCAAGAGGATTGCTTGAGCCCCGGAGTTCCAGGTCAGGCTGGATCAAAGCAGACGGTGAGATCCCCATCTCAAAAAGAAAAATGAAAAGAAAAAAACTCCTAATATATGTCTTTAGTCATGATCTTAGAATTTATATACATTCATATAAGCATTAATAAATATTTGTTATGAATATGAAGGTAAAATGGATTATTTAAAAGAACAGGAAAAGAAAATATTAAATTTTAAGTTTAGGTAATACCAGACTATTACTACCACTTCTACCTATTCATTATTTGCTCAATCAGTCATCCAGGGAATAAAAATTTTAAAAGGAAACCAAGCAATCACCCACAATATTTTCAGAGAAATTTTAATCAATTGTGTAAATTGCTTATAACCACTAATGGAAGTGGTTTACAAAATTCCAATTAAATGGTCAGCTAATTTTTTAAAAAATAAATTCATTTTTGAAAACAAATGGTTACTCAGAATTTAGTATTATAAGTGGTATTAAAAGTTTTCTTAGCTAACTTTGTAATTTTAGATGTGTTATATAATTTTATACCTAGGAAGAAGAAAATAAGAATTCTTTATAAATGAAATGCTATGGATGATATATGACATCCCAGGGTTTTAGTGGTCTAAGGAGAGCTACATATAGAAATGGCAATAATAATCTTCTTCTCATGCTCTTCCTCCCTACTCTGTTTTGAGTCACCTCTCTTATATCAGAGAAGACATTCAGCATTTGTTTTTTAGGGATTGGCTAACTTCGCTTAGTATAATCTGCTCTAATGCCATCCATTTTTCTGCAAATGCCATGATTTTGTTATTTTTTAGTGCTGAATAATATTTCATTGTGTGTATATGCCACATTTTTTTTTATCCGTTCATCTATTGAAAGGCATCTAGGTTGGTTTCACAGTATAGCTATTGTGAATTACACTGCTATGAACATTGACGTAGCTGTGTCCGTGTAGTATGCTCTCTTTAGGTCTTTTGGGTATAGTCTGAGAAGGGGAATAGCTGGGTCAAATGGTGGTTCCATTCCCAGCTTTCCAAGGAATCTCCATACTGCCCTCCAAATTGGCTGCACCAATGTGCAGTCCCACCAGCAATGTACAAGTGTACCTTTTTCCCCACATCCTCGCCAGCACTTGCTGTTGTTTGACTTCATAATGGCTTCCATTCTTACTGGAGTGAGATGGTATCTTAGAGTGGTTTTAATTTGCATTTCTCTGATAGCTAGAGATGGTGAGCATTTTTTGTGTGTAATTGTTGATTGATTGTATATTCTCCTCTGAGAAGTATCTGTTCCTTGGCCCATTTGTTGGTTGGGTTATTTATTTTTTTGTTGCTTAACTTTTTGAGTTCTTTGTATACTCTGTCAAAAATGTTCAGCAGAGGCTGGGAGCTGTGGCAAAATTATACAATGTGCAAAACACAATTCCAGCAATTTGGGAGGCTGAGGTGATAGACCCAGCTAAATTTTCTCTTAAAATTGGGAGCCATCTCACCACTAAGCCATGAAAAATAATTTCGATTTTACTATAAATTACTGCAAATTCTGAACTAGCTTGGAATGCCTGCCCATGCCTTGAACTCACCCATGTCTGGTTCTCTCTGACCAGATAGCAGCCCTCTCTGAAACTTTAGTGCCACTTCATAAATCTTGGCCTTCCCTGGCCAGATAATGACCCTCTCTGAGGCTCTAATGACCTTCATAAATTCTGATGTCGGGGCCAGCAAAAATGTAAACTAGCCTTTGTGTTATGTCCTCAGAGTTTTGTTATCTGTAACCCCACTTTGTGTAACTTTCTGTGCTATAAAGTTGGGCTGCAAGAAAACTGCAGTGCTGTCTTGTTCCCGTGGTTTTTGTTGGGAGAGACAGCCCAGCCAGTGAAAATAATAAGCTTGCTTTAATTTGATTTTAATTGGAATCAGTGGTATTTTCTTGTGTCCTGGTCTAACAAGGCAGGAGGATTGCAAGTTCAAAGCCAGCCTCAGCAATGGTGAGGAGCTAAGTAACTCAGGGAGATCCTCTCTCTAAGTAAAATACAAAATAGGGCTGGGGATGTGGCTCAGTGGTCATGTGTCCCTGAGTTCAATCCTCAGTCCCCGCCCCCCCCAAAAAATGTTCAGCAGATGACAGGTGAAGAGGAGACTATTAGATTTTTTTTTTTTTCAGGAAGTCCAACAGATTGCCAGGTATACTTTGTCATCACCATAATTCTCTCTTGATCACTTGGAGGGTGCTAGGCACTTGGCTTGGGGAGTTATATGGACAGATACTGAATAAAGGAAAAGAAAGAAGCAGATGGTATACCTCGTCAGAAATTGTCATTTAATTTGCACAAAATTTAGGAGGTTCAGGAAAAACTTCAGTTTTCAATATCAGATTTTTAATTTTTATGAACAAAAGCCTGTTTTTGGTGTACATATTAATTTCATATTCCTGCACAACAAATAGCTAAAAATTTGGCCACTTAAAGAAAATACCTATTTATCAACTCATTTAGGGCTGAAGTCTGGATATGGTGTAACTGGATTCTTGCTCTTCTCACAGGCTGAAACCAATGTTGCTTTTCCTGTGGTCTCCTTACCTCAAGGTCCTTTTCAAAGTTCACTGATAATGAGTAGATTTCAAAGAATAGCCATATATCATTTAGTGATGAGAACATGTGCTGAGAAATGTGATGTTAGATGATTATGTCATTGTGCAAAATCATACAATGTATAAAACCAAACTATGGAGCCTAGGATGGAAGTAGGTGCCACAGTCTGGCTGGTCACAAAATCACGAGCCACTCACAGCCTTGTAGATTCCAACAGCAATTCTTTATTCTCGAACTCTCACCAGCACTCTACACGCATGTTCTGGGAAAATCCACACCCTCCACGGGCTCTGCGTACCAAATAATTCCTGAATCCCGCGAGAACTCAAGGGGAACTCAAGGAGCAGGCGCCTGAGGCAGCAGGATACACCCTATTCCCAGCAGGATCCACCCTAAACCCGGATCCGCCCTAATCCCTGAGCAAGGTCACCTTTCAAATCAAAACTCTCAAACATTCATGCAATGTCACTGCAAATGACCTGGATCCAAGGCAAGCCCATTTCCACAATGGAGAGTCCTTCCTCTAAGGAACCTTGGGTAGGCTGACAAGGAAATTGCCATGCGTCATTTCTACTTGGTTATGGTTCTCAGCATCGAGTTTGAGAATAAAGAATTGCTGTTGGAATCTATAAGGTTGTGAGTGGCTCGTGATTTTGTGCCCAGCCAGACTGCCGCATTTGGCAGCCCGTATGGGGAACTTCTGAAGCTTGGAGGTAAGTGAAATTGCTTGCCCCTGAGGGAAGGCAAGAGAATGGGGGACCATTTCAAAAAACAATGTGTTCTTGTTTTGATTTATTTTGTTTTTGTTTCAAGCTGCCTATCCCTAGAACTTTCTCAGGCAAACTAGGAAAAATGGTTGGCTCAAGGTTTGAAGTTTGTCGGCACTGAGGAAGAGAAAATTGATACAATGATTTTTTATTCCATTTTTATTTTATTCAGTTTCGGTTTTGTTTTATGTTATCTTGTTGGGTTGCGTTATCTTTATAGTAGATTAGAAATTAGTAAAAAAAAAATCAAAAGAGTGTTAAGTAAATTGTTAGAAATTCAGACCATGGAGAAAGACATTTTAGATCAAGCAAAAGAGAAGATCTCTCAAGCTAGTCAGACAGAGGAAGAAAATTTAAAGGAAAAGGGGCTATTAGGAAAAAGGCTACAACAGGAGGCTGCTACTAACTCCGTTCTATCACCAGAGGGTGTAATTCAACCAAAAGCTCCACCTATGGAGACAGCTGAGTGGCCCTCAATCCCCGTAGTTGATAAATGGGATCCTGAGACAGGACCTCAAAGATTAGCATGCCCTATACTTGAGCAGGCAGGAGGGCAGAGAATTCACCGTGCTTTAGATTTCAAAACAGTGAAGCAGTTAAAGGAGGCTGTAACAATCTATGATCCCCAAGCACCCTTCATGATAAGCATGGTCGAATCCATTACCAACTTGGACATGATGCCAGCAGATTGGGCTAGCATGTGTAAATATGTGCTAAATGGAGGACAATATTTGTTTTGGAAGGTTGCCAAGGAGGAATTTTGCACGGAGACGGCTAGGCAAAATGCAGCAGCCTGTTACCCTCAAAGAAATCTAGATATGTTGTTAGGAAAAGGACCTTATGAGGGTCAATGGCAACAAATTGAATATGATCCTGCTATATATGCACAAATTGCTGCAGACACAGTTAGGGCATGGAAGACTTTACAAGGACATGGAGATTTATAAGGTCAGCTATCTGAGGTAATACAGAGAGCTAATGAACCTTACGCTGAATTTGTAGATAGGCTTATTCAAATAACTGCCAGAGTTTTTGGGGATACAGAACAAGCAATGCCATTAATAAAACAACTGACTTAAGAGCAAGCAAATCATTGCTGCAGAGAGGTTATTAGACCATGGAAACATGAAGATTTAAACACATATATTAAATTATGTAGAGACATTAATGAACAAGGGCAAATCTTGGCAGTTGCAGTACAACAGGCTTTAGATGCCAGGCCAAAAACATGCTACAATTGTGAAAAAACAGGACATTTTAAAAGGAATTGCCCCATAGGAGGAGGGTTTAACAAAACTAGGTATCAAAGGAGTAGAATACCGGGTATTTGCACACGATGCCGTAGAGGGAGACATTGGGCTAATGAATGCCGTTCTCAAACCACCATAGAGGGCACTCCCTTATCAAAAAACGGACAAGGACCAGGTGTTTACCCACGATATCATGGAGAAAGGCATCAGGTTTCATTGCCAAAAAACGGACTGGGGGCTCAATGCTCTGGGGCCCACAACCACAAATATATGGGGCAGTGGAGGAACACAGCAACACCATTAGGGTAGTGCCCAGGACACATTGTCCATTAAATCCCTCATCAGACAAACCAGAGGGAACGCAGGGTTGGACATCTGCGCCTCTGCCAGAGCAATACTAACTCCAGAGATTGGAGTTCAAATTATTCTCACAGGATTAAAGGACCTCTTCCCCAAGGAACAGTAGGCTTATTATTGGGACATAGTTCTTCTACACTAAAAGGACTTATTATAAGTCCTGGGGTAATTGATCCCGATTATGTAGGTGAAATAAAAATTATAGCTAGTTCTCCAAGAGGTATATCAGTAATTTCACCAGGAGATAGAATAGCACAGTTGTTAATAATACCCAGCCTACATGATAAATTTTCCAGTCATAGTGTAGAAAGAGGTTCCAGGGGATTAGGCTCCATGGGTGTAGATTGGGCTATGCTGTCTTTAAATTTAGATTCTCGCCCAATGCTAAAAGTAAATATTCAAGGACATGAGTTTAATGGGCTACTGGACACAGGTGCTGACCTTAGCATCATATCTCCTCAAGAATGGCCAAAACATTGGCCATTACAACAAGCCATTCAAACACTTTGAGGCCTAGGAATGGCAACTAATCCCCATAGAAGTGCAATGGTATTAGATTGGAAGGATCCTGAAGGATGTGAAGGAACTATACAGCCATATGTATTGGATCATCTTCCTTTAAATTTATGGGGACGAGATGTCCTACATCAATTAGTTTTTTTCCCCCTCATGGTACTAGTTTTTTTTTTATTGGTTGTTCAAAACATTACAAAGCTCTTGACATATCATATTTCATACATTAGATTCAAGTGGGTTATGAACTCCCATTTTTACCCCAAATACAGATTGCACAATCACATTGGTTACACATCCACATTTTTACATAATGCCATATTAGTAACTGTTGTATTCTGCTACCTTTCTGATCAATTAGGTTTGATGTTAACAAATAACATCAATCCTAATGCGCCCACTACTAGGGCTAGAAAAGGTTTTAGGAAAGAAAAAAGATTAGGAGAACAAGAACAAGGTATAGCAGCACCAATTCAAATAGATCAAGGAATAAATAGACATGGATTGGGTTTTCAGAAGGGGCCACTGGGACAATCAAAATTATTTGGAAATCAGAAAGACCAGTATGGGTTCCACAGTGGCCCCTGACTAAAGAAAAGATACAAGTAGCCCATGACCTGGTGAAATAACAATTAGCAGAAGGACATATACAACCTTCTGTATCTACCCATAATACTCCCATTTTCGTCATCAAAAAGAAATCTGATAAATGGAGATTATTGCAAGATTTAAGAGCCATTAATAATGAGATGGTTATTATGGGACCTGCTCAATCAGGGATTCCTCAGTTGTCTGCTTTGCCAAAAACCTGGTATGTTTTAGCTATAGATATTAAAGATTGGTTTTTTCAATTCCAATTCATTCTGAGGATAGCCCACGTTTTGCATTTACTATCCCTGCACTGAATCATGAAGGTTCTGATCAGAGATATGAATGGAAAACACTCCCTCAAGGGATGGCTAACAGCCAAACTATGTGTCAAATTTATGTTAACAAAGCAATCCAGCCACTTAGAAATCAAAATACTGAACTACAAATATTTCACTATATGGATGATATATTATTAGCAGATAAAGATAAAAAAAAATATTGCTGGAATGTTATGCCACACTTACAAACTTATTAAAAAATTATAATCTAGAGATACCAATAGATAAAGTACAATTAAATTTTCCAATTAATTATTTAGGAGTTCTATTATCCTCAACCATGGTCCGTCCACCAAAAATTCAAATACGAGTAGATCAACTCAAATCACTTAACGACTTTCAAAAGTTATTGGGAGACATAAATTGGATAAGGCCTTATCTAGGCATACCAACAGGAGAGTTGGGACCTTTATTTGATATTCTAAAAGGTCCATCAGATCCAAATTCATCCTGCATGTTAACTCCTAAAGCAAGAAAGGCATTAAAAATTATTGAAACATATATGGAAAATATGCATTTGGATAGAATTGATATAAGTTTGCCTTTATTATTAATTGTACTACCAACAAAAAAATTCCTACAGGAGTACTTTGGCAAGAAGGTCCATTATTGTAGACACATTTATCTTATTCTCCTAACACTATTCTTACTAGGTATCCTGAGGCTATAGGACAATTAATACTCAAAGGAATAAAAGCAGCGAAGGGAGTGTTTGGAATTTCTCCCAATAAAATTATTACTCCATATACTATGGATCAAATTGATGAGTTAGCTAATGAGTTAAATACTTGGGCAATAATCATGTGTAAATCTAATGTTTCATTTGATAATCACTTACCATCTAATCCTTTATTGTCTTTTTGGTCTAAGCATCCTGTAGTTTTTCCAAAAATGACAAGAAAAACCCCTATCATGAATGCTCCAAATATATTCACTGATGGTTCAAATAATGGTACAGTAGCAGTAGTTACCCCTGATCAAACTTTTACATTTTTAGTACCCAAACAATCAGCTCAAAAGGTAGAGCTTAATGCAGTTTTACAAGCTTTTGTGATGTTTAAAGGTTTTGTATTTAATTTATTTTCTGATAGTCAGTATATAGTTAATGCTATAGTATCCCTTGAAGATGCTGGTAGGATTTCCCCTTCCTCTACTGTTTTCTCTTTGCTTTCCAGTATACAAAGTCTAATCTGGGACAGAAAATATCCATTCTTTATAGGACATATTAGAGCACATACAGGATTGCCTGGAGCCCTTAGTTTGGGCAATGATTTAACAGGTAAAACTGCACATGACATACATATTTTCTCTACACTAGAAGAAGCTACAAATTTTCATAAAAGTTTCCATGTCAATGCTAATACTTTACAAAAGCATTTTAAAATAACTAAGGAACAAGCCAGACATATAATAAAACAATGTCAAAATTGTGTAACCTTTTTACTATAAGTTAATCTTGGAGTCAACCCTAGAGGACTGATACCTAACCATATTTGGCAGATGGACATCACACATTAGCCAGAATTTGCAAAATTAAAATATTTGCATGTTACAGTTGATACTTCTTCCGGATTTTTGATGGACTCCCTTCATGCCGGAGAAAAAAGTAAAGATGTTATAGCTCATTGCTTACAAAATTTTGCCACTCTGCGCATTCCAAGCAGTTAAAAACAGATAATGGTCCTGGTTATACTTCTACCTCTTTTAAACAATTTTGCTCATCATTTGGCATTACTCATATAACAGGAATCCCATACAATCCACAGGGACAAAGGCATAGTTGAAAGAGTGCATCAAACTATTAAAACGTACTTATTAAAGCAAAAAGAGGGAATTGGAAAGGGGTATATATCCCCCAAAGATAAACTTAAAATAACACTTTTAACTCGAAACTTTTTAAATTTGGATTCATCAGGACTTAGTGCTGCGGAAAGACATATGTATCCAAAAAATGTACATAAGCCTAAGGTACTTTGGGAAGATATTCTAACAGGACAATTTAAAGGTTCTGACCCAGTGATTGTCTGGAGTTGGGTTCTGTTTGTGTGTTTCCACAGGGAGAATAGCAGCCGATTTGGATTTCAGAGAGACTAACCAAAGCAATTTCTACAGACCAAAAAGAAGATGATTTGACTCATATTCATAACAGCTGATATCCAGAGCTCCAGCTTGGCTATTCTTACATCTGCGACAGTGATTAACCAGAATGCTTTTTTCAATATCTATTTTATTATTACCTTTTCCCACATCATAAAGTTCTATTTTATTTTTTGAGCTCATTCAAACCTAGGTTATTGTTTTTCTGATCAGTTTTATTTTTTGACTGTGGAGTTTTTAAACATTGCAATGGAGATTTCACCTGTGTAGCTACAAGGCCTTTACTAAAGCTACAAGGCCTTTACTATTGTCTTATGTGTTGTATGTTTGTGTGCACTCTTGTGTTTTGTGTTGTATGTCTGTATGTGCATATGTCCATATTTCATATATGAAGAGCGCTCATGAAAAAATGGATCCAAATTTTTTTTATTCATGTGATTTAAATGGTTTAATTTAAATTAGGTAAACAGCTGTTAAGGATTGTTTTTAAAGGAGGTTAAGAGATCTGTTTGTTTACTTTCACCTTTCCTTTTCATTATATTTAATAATTCTGTTCAGGATAATGTAAATTGTTCAAAAAATTGCTTTCTTAGTACCTATTGGAATGTTACATAGTTTCTTTTTAGCATCATTGCCAGAATTCCTATCTTCATCCCAGTGCTGGTGAAGACAATGATAAAACCAAACTACAGCTTCTATGATAGCTATCACAGTAAACTGTATAAACTGATGCATCAATGAATAATAACAAGTAATGCTCAATCAAGGAGTCAATTTACTTTGGGAGGAAATGGATATATTGATAGATTTCTTCACTTTGAACTGCTTGCAGAACTTGCCTGGACTATGTATCACTTGTATGCATTGTGAACTATCTGTTGGTGCAGCGAATTGTGGTAATGCTGGTGTATCTTTGCTGATGGTGTCACCAGTGATACAATTTTTCCAAAAGAGCCATCAATTGGCTTGGTTTCATGGCATTTCTGTATCCTCCTCTGTTCTACTAGTGATGGTCTAAATTTGGGGGCCAACAAAGGTGAGGCAAAGAACTTCACCTCCCCACCAGCACCAAGGCCAAATTTGGGGGCCAACAGAGGTGAGACAAAGAATCTCACCCCCCCCCTTTTGTGCATAGGCCTATCCACAAGTATGGCTGTATGCTGGACCAGTAGTCAGTGACGGGTATGATCCAGTTGCAGTGGTATCAACCTAAGACAGGTGGCTGACGCCTAGAGGTCAGTTCACCTTGAATTGGACAACCTACCAGGCACGGTCCTTAAGCCACATTGCTTGTTGTTTAATTAATCAGAAGGGGGGAGATGCTGATAGCCATAGCCAAGTAGGAATGACGCATGGCAATTTCCTTGTCAGCCTATCCAATGTTGATTAGAGGGAGGACTCTCCATTGGGGAAATGGGCTTACCTTGGACCCAGGTCATTTGCAGTGACATTGCATGAATGTTTGAGAGTTTTGATTTGAAAGGTGACCTTGCTCAGGAATTAGGGCGGATCCGGGGGGTTTAGGGTGGATCCGGGTTTAGGGTGGATCCTGCTGGGAATAGGGCGTATCCTGCTGCCTCAGGTGCCTGCTCCTTGAGTTCCCGCTGAGTTCTCGCGGGATTCAGAGGGTGTTTGGTATGCAGAGCCCTGTGGAGGTCTAGATTTTCCCAGAATGTGCGTGTAGAGTGCCAGTGAGAGTTTAGGAATAAAGAATTGCTATTTGAATCTACAAGTTTGTGTGGTGGCTCGATTATTTTGTACCTAGCCAGACTGCAGCAAGTAGGTGAAATTATCTTATAGGACCATCATTGATCAAAATGTTCTGATGTGGCATATGACAATATTTGTGTTTTGTATGATTGAGGTCTCTGTATTCCTGTTGCTGTCAACTGGGATCTGACTCAGCTCATAATTACCATCTAAAATTTCCTCACCACCTGGCCCAATAAGAAGCTCATATCATGGATATTATGGGAGGTATCTCCCAAAAGCTCATGTGTGACACAAGGCAAGAATGTTTAGAAGTTAAACAATTGGGGTATGAGAGTCTTAACCTAATCAGTTCATTAATTCACTTGAGTGGTTTAACTGGTAGGGTGTAGGCAGGTAGGGTGTGGCTGCAGGAGGCTGGTTACTAGAGACCTGCCTTTCAGTTTATATTTTGTCCCTGGTGAGCAGAGCACTCTCTGCTTCCTGATTGCCCTATTCTGAGTTGCTTTCTTCTTCCACATCCTACTGCCATGGTGTTCTGTTATACCTCTGTCTCATAGCAACAGAATTGGTTGCCTATGGAATGAGACCAAATAAACTTTCCTTCTCTACATTTTTCTGTTGGGTCTTTTGGTCACAGTGGCAAGAAAGCTGACCTAAACAATAGATGTTTATTTTCATCCTGGCCTGCCTGATCATATCTCTGATATCTCTTCTGTGACCAGCTGGTAGAAACTCTGCTTTTGAAGGGCTCATATGATTAAGTCAGGAATACACACATAGTCTCCTTAAGGTTGACTGATTCAGAACTGAATTGTATCTCTCAATACCTTCACAGTAGTACTTACATTAGTTTTTGATTCAACAACTGGTAGATGGTGTATGTACACCAGGATCTGGGAAATCAGGCCCATCTTAGAATTCTGGCCATCACAGGGCCTGAACCTAGAGTCAGGTTCCTACTAGTGACTATTCAAGTTTTCAGATTCCTAGAGAGCATATATGCCTTGAATTATCAAAAATAAAAGTATTAAAAATAATTTTCCTGCTGAGATAGTTAAGGATGTTAAACTAAATTTAATGAAATTGAAAGCTGTTCAAACACTAATTCTGTAGCTTAGCAGGTGACAAAAGCAGTCTCCATAATATTAACTGAAATTCAAGATAGAAAATAAAACATAACCTCTAACTAGGTGAAATTTCTGAGTAAGCTAAAACACCAACTGTATTTTAAAATACTTTATATATTTGATTAATATTCATGGTTTGCTCTTTTATAAATGTTCTCTTTCAAAGTACACTAGGTTTGCTTGAATGAATTGGTGGGTAAGTAATATATATATCTGGAAATTCATATGCTTCTGCAAATTAAACACAATTTATAGATTTTTAAATAATTTCTTTTTATTATGTAGCATTAAAAAATTAAACACTTTATTCATAGTACAGTATCCATTGTGTAAATAACTGTTAGCTTAAAATCATGAAAGGAAATGCACTGATTGGCCATCTATAGTTTTGTTCGGTAGATAAGAACATGAATGCTTTCTCAAATATTCAAAATTTTAAAATATTTTACTTTAGTAATAGAAAGATTTAAAATTATCTTTTTAAAATATTTTCTTTCAAACAAGTACTTCTTTCTTTGCCACAATGTTTTATTTGGTATTACAGTTAAAATGCATATATATTCAACACATAAAAAAATATATTTTTTAAAGGTAAGAAACTCCATTTTTCTTTCCTACAAATAGTATTTTTGCCACTCATTAATTTAATGTGTTACAGATGGTTGATTATACCAAATTTTCAAATACAGACCACATTTCTATACATTTTATATTTTATAGGGTGCAATGTGGTGTTTTGACACGTTTACTGAGATTTTCATGTTACCTGTTCATAATTACAGCTTCCATGTACTAAACTGGAGACCATTATCTTATGTGAAGTAAGTGCAACAGAGAAAGACAACTACTGTGTGATATCATTTATGTGTGAAATTTAAATAAAAAGATGAACTCCTAGATATAGAGGGTAGAATATTGTTATCAAAGGCTGCAGCTTGGGGAATGAAATCTTGCTTTTAAGTCTATCCTCAAGAATATGATCTATCCTTGACAATGTTTAATGGCACTTGAGAGGAATGTGTATTCTGCTGCTTTAGACAGAATATTCTGTACATGTCTCTTGGGCATATTTGGTCTAAAGTTAGTTCAAATTCAATATTTGTGTCTAGATGACCTATCCATTATTGAAAATGGGGTATTGACCTCTTCTGCTATTATTTTATTGCAGTCTATCTTTCCCTTCAGGTTTTTAACATTTACTTTTATACTTAAATGCTCTGATATTAGGTGCATGAATATTTATGATGGATATATCCTCTTGATGAATTGATCCCTTTCTTATATAATGATCTTTTTTGTGTTTTTCATACTTTTTATTTCCTATTTTACCTAATATAAATATAATGACTCACATTCTCTTTTTGTTTGAAATATCTTCTATCCCTTTCCTTCAAGCTACTTGTGTCCTTAAAGGTGGATTGAATCTCTTTAAAGCAGTACATAGATGGGGTCTTAGTTTTTTATCCACTTTGCCATATTGAGTTTTTGGAGAAGAATTTCATCCATTCATATTAAAGGTAGCTATTAATGGGAAAGAACTTACTACTGCTATTTTGTTAATTATTTTCTGGTTGTTTTATAAATCCTTTTTCCTCTCTTGATGCTTTACTTGTTTGTTAATTTACTAATTAAATGACTTTCTGAATGGTGGGTTTTGATTCCTTACTTTTTAATCTTTTGAACATCTACTATAGGTTTATGCTTGTGATTATCATGAAGCTTAAGTGAAATATTTTACAATAATATATTTTAAAATAATGACAACTTACCTTTGATCACATTAAGAACAAAAGCCCCTCTACACTTTTCTACTTTTATGTTTTTGATATCATCTCACCTGTTTATGATGCAAATCCTTTAATAAATTATTGTAGCTTTTATTATCTTTAATAGCTTTTTTGCACTCTTCTCCCTTTTATGACTTATATTACAAATATTTTAGTATTCCATTTTTACTTCTCTTTATATGTTAAATATATATTTTGCATTATTTTTTAATGTTTCTCTGAGGATGACAAAATGCATTAACTATAATTGGTTTAAAATTAATGTCATTCTAGTTCATATTAAATATGTAAACCTTGTAATACTCTAGGTCCATTTCCTTCCTTCTGTCATCCTTATTTCTTTTTTATATCTGTTTTCATGCATTAGGAGTCCACAGTACAGCATTATAATTTTTATTTTAAAGATATATAGGATTTTCAAGGAAATTAGGAGAAGAATATAATTATTTGTGTGCATGTGTGCAGACATGTGTATGAATATTGTGTGGTTTGTGCACATGTGTGCATGTGTGCTCCATACACATTTATCTACTATCCATCTCCCCTCTTAGGCTACGTCTCCAGGGCTCTTCATTCATGTTCTTTGTCATGTCATTTTCTTCAGTGCAACATATTTTCTTCAGCATTTATTTTCATGCAGATCTGTGATAATAATGAATTATTTATCTGAAAATAAGATAGATGTTATACCAGAAATTTCTGATTTTCATTTTTTCCTGATCTGAAGTTCATGGTCACTCATGAACACTGTCCCTCTGTATGCTTGTATTAGTTCTCTCAGTTTTATTAAAATATGCCTCAGTGTGCTTTTCTCTGTAGTACTTATCCTCAGAATTATGAAGATTCTTGGATCCATATGTTGGTGGGGTTTTTTTCTTATTATTTGGAGAATTTTTAGCCAATAATTCTTGAAGCCCTATCTGCTCTTCTTTTTGTTTTTTTCAGTTTACATATATGTTGATATCATCCCACAGGTCTCCAAGACTGACTGTATTTATTTTCTTATCTTTCCCTTCTTCTCTTCAGGGTGGATAGTTTTAATTGGTCTTTAAAGTTACAGGCTATTCTGTAGTCTTCATTCATTGGTTAGAAATAGTAAAATTTTCATTTTAGTTTTTTTGTTTTTCATCTGTAGAATTTTCATTGGTTATTGAGGTTTTTATTTATCTATTGGATTCTTTAATCTTTCCATTCATCGTAAATATTTATTTTCCTTAAGTGTTTGAGCATGATTATTAGACCTTATTTTAAGTCTAAGTTATAACATATAGGTTACCTTAAGTTTGTTTTATAATGACTTCTCTCTTTTTAAAAAAAACATTATTTTCATCTTTATGCTGGATATTATATATAATATATTTAAAATCTCTGGATTCTAGAATTTTCAGTGTTACTGCTATTCTAGCAGACAGTTCGTTTGATTAGAATTATTCAAATTCTGTCTTTCTTACATCCAGAAACAACTGAAAACTTAATTCAGTTATTTTAACTTCTAAATATAATTTTTCCCTCCCATGGATATCCCATCAGACTCCCCAAGTACGCATGGTTTTTTGATTAAAGGTTGAACTAAGGTTTATTCCTTTTGTGGATCTCTTCTTTTCTAGGGCTCCTTCCATCCCCAACACACACACACACACACACACACACACACACACACACACACCATACATACACACACACACACACTGTGGGAGACCAACCTTGCACGTGACTGAATCATATTCCCTGGCTGGGTGCTGAGGCACTCAGTTGCAGAAATGTGGCAGAGCTTTCCCTACCCCTTCTTGGATTTGAGGGTGGGTGTCTTATGCATGAGTGTGTCTTGCTACAGCCTACGTAGCTGTCAGTCAACCTGTTGACAGTGGACATCATGAAGATAGACTCAGCCCCTTGAAACCTGACCCCTTGCCTCATTTGAATAGCTTTACCTCAATAAAAGTGGTCAGCATGTGCTCTGTCTCTCTCTCTCTTCCTGTGGACCCTTAATTTTGACTGCTCTGCCAGCCCAGAGCTTTTTTCTAAGGTCCTACAAGAAAGCAAAGTTCTGTGTTTTCTGCCACCTTTTACTGTGAAAAGATAGAAGAGTAACATACTCTCCCATCTTGCCCAGTATAGTTCCACCTTTTCAGTGACCTTTCAGTGATGGTTTTGCCCACCTTTGTTCATTATTCATTGTCTGTAAATAAATGTTTATTTTTGCATATTTTCCACACTTATTTTGTGGGATGATAATTCCAATCAAATTATTCCATCATCACCTTAATCTAATATATTTCTTATATGTGTATGTCATGCATTTTCTTTTCTAGTATTTTCACATGCACATTTAGTCCTTTGAAAAGCAGTTTCCTCCCAATGTACCTACTACAATTGCCCAAATCCTAAACACTAGCCAATGTCAAATGCTGGTGATGCTTTAGAGCAAAGAGAACTGTCACTTAATGATGAGAATGCAAAATTGTATGACCAATTGGAAAATAGCTTGTCAGCTTCCTTCAAACTAAACATATTATTACTGTATGATTTGGTTATTGATGCTCATTGATATTTATACAAATGAGTTGAAAACTTGTATCTACACCAAAAAAAAAGACACAAAAATGATTTTAGGAGATTTATTTATAATTACCAAAACTTGGAAACCACCAGAAAGTCCTTCTATTGAACATTGAATGAAGAGACTGTGGTATATCCAGAAAATTGACTACTATTCAGCTCTTACAGTCAATGAGTTAGAATGCCATGAAAAGGCATGGGGGAATTTAAATGAATAATACAAAAGAAGTTAATCAGAAAAGGATACAGGTACTTTTAGCATTCCAAACAGATGACATTCTGGACAAAGCAAAACTGCAGAAAAAGTAAAAAATAATCAGTGTTTTCCAAGGGCTAGAAGGGAGCAAGGGATAGTGAGGCAGTGCACAGAGAGAGGACTTCTGGGGCAGTGAAACTATTCTGTATGATACCCAGTGATGGACGTGTATCACTATGTGTTTTTCACAAACCGCAGAATGATAACACTGAAAGTGAGTCCTAATATAAAGTATGTATTGTGGGTGATTGTGAGGGTAGGTGTAGGTTTATTGTAACAAATGTACATACACTCTGGTGGCAGATTTTGACAATGGAGAAACTGTGGGGAGGGGAGGTCGTAGTTATGGTAAATTGTGGTTCCTTCTAGTTAATTTTGCTGTGATTTTAATAATGCTCAAAAAAATTAAAGATTTTTGTACTAGGGATTAAACTCGGGTATGCCCCATCACTGAACTACACCTTCAGCCCTTTTTTCTTTCCTTATTTTGAGAGAAGCTCTCACTAGTTGCGTAGGTTGTTCTCAAACTAACTGTCCTCCTGCCTCAGCTTTCCAGATAACTAGGATTAAGCATGTGTCACTGTTGCAGGCTTAGTTTATTTTTATGAACAAACTTCCCTCCCCATTCTTTAAAATGCATCTTTCCCAAAGACTTTATAATGTATTTATTATAGTTAAATAGAACTTTGTCTAGTCAGGAGATCTTGGTCTTTTGTGAGTTGGTTACTATTAATAATTGTTTCTCAATTGTGGGTCACTTTTTTCCTGTTTATCCACATGCCTAGTAATTGTTTTAATACTGCATATTATGGAAGGTACACTTAGCAAGTTATTAAGTTATGAGAGGATCATCTTGTTCATGTGAGGACTTGATTTTGACTTTCTTATCATAAGCTTATTTTTTTCCTTTTGTAGAGCTATTACTCCTCTGAGAATTGGAGATGGATGTGATCTTTCTAGATTTTAATGAAAATATGAAATGTTAGTCAGCTCCCTGAACCTTAGCAGAACATGAACTACAGACTTTTCCCTTTTCAGGACAATTGCTGCTCAACACATAGTCTTTCCATTATTTGTTTCTGCTAGACTCTTTGAAATCTTATGTCACACAAGTGCAGTTTGAGTCAACTGAGGATTTAAAGGGAATTTAGAGCCAGATTTTTTTTTCTCATCTACTATGTTTCCCTTAATTCTGGAAATTCTCTTTAAATCCCAACCTATTTTCAGTTTCAAAACAAAACAATCACTTCAGTAATTCTGGTGTTTTTTGCCAGAATTCTATTATCTGTTAATTGCATCTTGTTGTCCTCTCAGGGAAAGGGCGGATAAATGTGGATCTCATGCAGTGTGGTTCTTTTAAAATGTCTGTAATTCCCTCTAATTTCTGCCTTCTTTTGGTTTTTCTTCATTGTCTTCACACAGAATTTGTGTCTCTGTGTGTATGTGTGTGTGTGTGTGTGTGTGTGTGCACATGTGTATATTTTTGTCTACTTTATGATTGTTATCAGTGGGAATGTTGGTCTGATAAAAAATATTTCTTTTACAAGCAGAAACTGGAAGTCTACAGAACAGATTCATTTTGAGACAATGTTTGTGCCCCTGTTGGATCATTTTTGTATAGAATAGGGAATGTCATTTGTATCTGTCACCACTTATTTAGAGAATAGTGAGCTATGTTAAGATTACTTGTAAAATCTCACATATATTTTTGAAAAAGTCTTACTCAGTAGATATGTAATGTTTGGCAAAAAATAAGAATAAGAAAAGATAAATTTTGTTAGTATTTGTGAAGAATTGCATATTGATTTCTTAGTGATTCTTAAGTGAATAGAGAGACATGACAAAATTTCAAAAAAAGTTCATAACATTGAAAGGACATGACGGTTTATGTAGTCAGAAGCCTTATAAGAAAAAAGCCCATTATCCCAAGCCTGGACTCTTAATCTAAGACCTAGTTGAACCCAATGGGACAGGTAATGAAGAATCTCTGTAATTTCTCATCATTCCAGCTGTAAACATTAGGATACCTAAGGCTTTGGTGCTTGGATCTCTTTGCTATTCTATCCATTTATCCTCTCTATATATTTTTATGTTATTTCATGCATTTAAATAACATTAATGTGTTAGTGATATGCAGATTTATCTTTTCAGCCTATAATTCTCTGCTGTACTGCTTACTTAATGACCCTACCTAGCTGTTTAATAAGTAGTTCAAACTCAATATGATTCCAAGTGAGTTCTTAATTCAACTCTTTCCCTAAAACTTGCTTCTTCCCATCCTTCTCTATTTCAATAAAATTAACTCCTTTATTCCAGCTGCTTAGCATAAGTGCCTTGAATTTCATCCTTGACTCTTCTCTCTCTTTCAGACTCCACAGTCCATTCCTCAGCAGATTCTTATGGTTTTATATTCATCATACATACAGGACCTGTAATGGTTAATTTGAATTATCGATTTGATTGGATTAAGAGATGCCAATGGTTAAGAGGCTTATGGGTATGTCAGTGAGGGTGTGTCTATGATGATTGGCATGTGGGATAGCCAATTGAAATGCAGACCCTCCCTAAGTGTGGGCAGCACCATCTAATAAAATGATGGCTTGAATGGAATAAAAGTTGGAACAAGAAAGCAGCAAGAGATGCAAACTCTATTATTTTTGAACTGGTTCTTTATTGGTACTGTGGTAGATTGTCTGAGGATATTGGACTCTCACTTCTTCACTCTTCAGCCTTCAGTCTCTGTCTAGGGTAGCACCATTGATCCCCCTTGTTCTGAGGCTTCAGCCTTTTGGACTGTGCAGCTACTGGTTCTTCTAGCTCTCTAGCCTGTATACAGCCATTGTGGACTATCCAGCTTCTGGTTGCTTAAGCCAACCTAATAAATCCCACTTTTATAATTATATTTCCTCTTGATTATGTTCCTCTAGAGAACCCTAATACAGGATCCAACCAATTTTTACCCTCTCCAGCCATCACTGTGGTATAAGCAACCATGTGCTCTCCACCGTTTTATTGCAATAACTTCTTAATCTAAAACTTTTCTTTTAATCTGACCTATGTATGTTCTTATCTCCATAAAGCAACTGATTGACAGCATCTTCTAAGATCTTCCTCATTGCTTGCTGTGCTTTAGCCACCCTGACATTTTCCACAGCAGGTGTTCTCCTACTAGTATTTTCATTTCATTTTGTTCAACCTCACATTTATGGTTTCAAAAAGGTAAACAGCATGTAGTTACTTACCTGTCTTCTCCATCTTTCCAAATGTTTTCAAATACTTGCTAATTTCCCTTGAATTTAGGGCCACACATGTTTCAGTTCTTCTCTGCATTTTTTTCTCCCTTCTTCTCCTCAGCTCCCCTAATTTTCCTTCATCAGCATTGCTCTTTTAATACATACTACCAGTGCATTTCTGAAATGTCCCAGTGTTTTGGTATCTAAAAAATTTCCTTTAATGATTTTTTTTAGATTAGTTGTGTCTTTATGTTTTTGAGCATTATAATGAATGGCTTTATGTTTTATAATTATAATTTTATAATTATAATTTTAAGGATGGCATATTAGACTGGCTATTCTTTCTTATGATTTAAAAACATGGATTAATATGAAAATCTTATGACTTATCTTCCTCAGAACTCTTTAGATATTACTTCACTATAATTTTGATGACTAAGGTTTCTGAGGCCAAGAATAAACTTATTCTGCTTTGACACTGAAACTATTTGCAAAGTTGTCTTTACCTTTTGAAAAATATCTCTAGCATCTGTCTTGGTGTGGAGTTCCCTTCTTTCCACTTCTCTGGACTTCCCCCCTCATGCTTTAAACTGTTAACCTACTGCCAATGCTTCCTCAAGTCCTCTTCCCTTGCTATTATTATCTCATATCTTCGCTTTTACTTAACAAAGAGGAAAAGAATAATTTTTAGAGCTTTCTAAATTTCTTGCCAGACTTATCTTCGAACATATGTTTCTGTATTTTTAACCAACTCCTATTAAACCAGGAAAAAACATTCTTCCTTATTCAGAGCTAATCTTTCCACATATACTTCTGATCTTGTGCTTTCTAACTCCTCTGGCTGAATTTTGTATGATTCTAAAGCTTCATTTATTGCATCTTATCCCTCCCTATTGACAGGCCTAAGTCTTTCGAACTTTTTAAAGATGATTTTTTCTGTGATCTCTGTCCTTATACCTCCCACTTGCTAATCATTCCCATTCTCATTCTATTAACTGTCAATATTTTTTTTTAAAAAAAAACCTATAATGTCTTCCTTTATTTCTTTACATCATATTTACTCATCCAGTCACTCACTGTAGTCAATCTTCCAATCCACCATTCCATCAAATTGGCTAGTAAATGTCACCAAATATTTTATTAGAAGTCAGTCCAATAAACATCTTATGTTTTTATTGGTATGCTGTATACTTATTAGTAGGATTCATTGTGACATACCTGCATATGCACAAAACATAATTTAATTGATTTCATTCCACAGTACTTCTTTCCTTTCCTTCCCCTCTCCCCCTGATTCTGTTACTCTATGCTACTGGACTTGATTTTGCCTAAAAAGTGGGATTCATGGTGATATATTCATACATTCATATAGTACAACTTTATTTTTCTGGTACCTCCTTTTTACCTCTCCTCCTCCCTCTCCGTCTATCCCCTGTAACTATTCTACTTCTATTTTCATGAGGTATCTTTTTTCTTTCTTTCTTCTCTTTAGCTTTCATATGTGAGAGAAAACATTAGACCCTTCACTTTCTGAGTTTGGCTTATTTCACTTAGCTTGATGTTTTCCAGTTCCACCCATTTACCAAAAAATGACATAATTTTATTCTTTATCACTAAGTAGAACTCTATTATGTACATATACCACATTTTCATTATCCATTCATCTGTTGACAGGCACCTAGGTTAGTTCCAAAACTTGGCTATTGTGAATTGGGCTGCCTATAAAAATTAGTTTCTGTACCATTCATTACTCATTCAATAGATATTTATTAAGCATCATATGCAAGTACTATTCTATGTTCTAGTGACATGGTAGAATGCAGTTTGGGCAAGAATTCAAATTTGGCACCTGAAGAATTCATTTGACTTCAGAAAAAGAAAAAGTGTAAATGTTGACTATTAAAATTTTTTTCTTCACCTATTTCTATTAGTGTGAAGTTAATAAAATCTTTTTTTTTTTGTATTCCAATAGGTGATTGACAACTATATCCATATTTGGTTTTGCTGTTTTCTTTTTTACAGTGAAATATTTTATTGGTATTTTAGGGAAAGTTAGGGAAGAAAGTCCAAGGCATTTCATAATTTTATCTTTTTATTTAGCAATATCATTATATGATTTTTTGCTTATTAACATATTTAATTTGTATATTTGCAAAATAAAATGTACATCAAAAGAGTGGACTTATGAGGGAGGAAGTGCCATTTTATGATTTTAAATGTGCTATATTATTCAGTTTGTAAAAGCCAAGAATCATTTCTATTTCATAATAAAAATCATGTGAGGAAAATAACAGGAAATTTTTAGTATTTTATGAGTGTGAACCCTTAAAGAATTTAAATCATACTAACCAAATATATTTTGTTTGAGAAACAGGGAATGAAACAAAACTTTAATCCAACATTTTCTCTTGGGTGCCAAATTTGAATTCTTGTCCAAAATGCACGAACTACTAACATGATGGATTTTGAAATATAAAATGGCTAAAAGATTAAGTTTATATATTTTTTCCATTCTATACAAACTATAATTAATATACAAACTCTTATATTTACACTGTATATTTTGATGAGATTTGACAAAATGCATAACACCTGTGTAATCCATATTCCCATTTAGATATGTTAAGATATTTTTCTATTTCTAAAGATAATTATTTCATTTATAAATTTTCTGGTTAATAATTCCTCTTCCTAAGAAAACTATAGATATAATTTCTATCATAATAGATTGCCTTTGCCTGACTAGAACTTCTTATCTGTGGAATAATTTCATGTTATCTTATGCCTGTCTTTCTTTTAAATAATGAAATGTGTATATCAGTAATACATTCCTTTTTTAACTGTTCTTTCATTTAATGGGTTTTATCATAATTTTTTTATTCATTCTCTTCCTAATGGACATTTAGTTATTAAGAAAAATGTTACTATTAACATTCCTTTTTAAAGTTTTTTTTGTTGTTGTTGGCAGGTTTTCTTTTTGATTTGGGTAAATACTTGTGAATGTAATTGATGTATCATAAAGTGGTTTGGTATTTATCTTTAGTAGGCACTTCCAAAGAGCTTTCCAAGGTGAGTTTATCATTTCATGCTACCACTAGCAGTTTGTGGGAGCTTCAGTCATACCATATAATGACCAATTTCTGGAATTGTCAGTGGTCTCAAGTTTGACTCTTCTAGGGGATGGAAAATTCTCATTGTAGTTTTAATTTTGCATTTTACTCTTTCATGGATTTAATGGCCATTTGTATATATGCTTTCATAAGGAGACCATGTTTATTGCTCCTTGTTGGTTAGATGGGAAATTATTTATTTGTTTACAGTATTGTTTTGGAAAATGTTTTATATATTTTATATGCAAGTTTCTTATGAGATTATGTGTTGTGAATATTTTTTCCATGTCTGTAGCTTATCTCTTCATTTTTTTATTCATGACCTTTCATACACTGAATATTTTCTAAAATTTTCATGAAGTTTAATATATCAAACATTTCTTGTATGTTTAGTTGTTTTTTCCCTAATTTTAAATTGATTGATAATATCTTATCTATTACTGTGGGTCTATTCAATTTTTTTCTATATTTTCTCTTTCTTATTCAGATTAGATAATTTTACTTCTCAGAATTTATCTTGATTTAGCTTTATATAATTAACATTTTCTTTGGTAATATTCAATGTACTCTTAAACCCATTCTGAAAATCTTTTATTTCAGATATTCTATGTTTTTGGCCTAGATTTCTAGTCATTATTTTTTTAGGAGTTTCTATTATTCATTATTATTCTTTCTTCTAAATCATTTAAAATAAGTTCTATATCTGCTATAAAATGCTTATCTACTAATCCAACACCTGGGTCATTTGGGGATCTTTTTCTAATGAACATTTTGTTGCTTGACTAGGGTAATATAATAGTTCACTTTTTCACATGTAATATTTTTATTGTTTCTTAGACAATGCAGGTGGTTTGGATTATGTAGTTTTGTTCTGGAGTACAGTTACATTTTGGAGTAGCTCTATTTGTTGTGGGTAGGCTTTGATTTTTTTTTTTTTTTGTCAGGCAGGAGAGTAAGGTTTTAAATTTAGTGGTAGGCAGCATCTGTTCCTCTATTTCCAAATTTTAGATTTTCTGGAGTCTGAACTAAATGTTCTGCAAGTTTTCAGCATCTGCTTTACTGAATTCTCTCTTCTATCACCATTTATCTCTCAGTCACAAAGTGTGAGATTTCTGCTAACAATGATAGAGTCCCATCTTGCACATGTACAACTTAGCTGTCAGCCAAAGAACTCTAGTGAATTGCTGTGCATGCTTCTCCTTCTTCCATACTAGTGGCTTTCTCTTTTCTGTTACCCCAAATACATTTTAGTGGTTTCAGTAACCCTGAACTCTGATTTGTTCCTTCTGAGCTAAGCAACACTGCTGCTATATGTACTTTCTACATTTCTTCCCCAAATAAAAAATGGTCACCAACCAGGATGCCAGAGTCATTTCTCAGTGGAGGTTAGATTTTATACCTAGAGTTCTTTAGCTTTGTGCAGTTTTATTATGGGCTTTCATATTTATTATAGAGATATGTTATGGCACAGAAAACCTTCTGTAAATATAATTATTTATGCTTAATTTGGGGAAGCTATAGACTTCATAATAATTTTAATTGAATACTGCTTCCCTTTGTGCTACTTTTCTTGTAATAATGAAGATTTGGGTAATTAGGTTCAGAAACATAGTATGTTTGCTTGTCTGCATACTGAATTTTAGTGATATTGCCTTCTCAAATGGATTGAGAATAATACTAAGAAGCTGAGATTTTGTATTATATTAAATTAATACTATTGCCTTTTAGTAGATAAAGGAACAATAAAATCATGCACAACTTTCTATATGTTT
The DNA here is from genome assembly GCF_052094955.1 of Ictidomys tridecemlineatus. Taxonomy (NCBI): domain Eukaryota; kingdom Metazoa; phylum Chordata; class Mammalia; order Rodentia; family Sciuridae; genus Ictidomys; species Ictidomys tridecemlineatus. The sequence goes on along the minus strand of NC_135482.1, from coordinate 75,326,688 downwards.
TTACAGACATATATAAATATATACACATTCACACCCATATACATATAGTCATACAGTACATAGTGACATTTTAGCCAATGACTAACCAAATTGAAATGGTTTTTACATAGGACTTTTTCTGCCCCATTATAATCTTATCACTCATTGTAGCTGTAATAATGTCATAGCAAAATGCATTACTCATATGGTTGTGATGATTCTTGTATAAGTAAACCAATTGTGCTGCCAGCTGTATAAAAGCTTAGCACAAACAATTATGTATGGTACATAACAGTTGATAATGATAATACCTGGCTATGTTGCTGCTTTATGTATTTACAATATATTTATCATTATTTTAAAGTACACTCATACTTACAAAATAATGTACTGCAAAACAGTATGCTGTGTTATGTTGACCCATACCATCTAGTTTTGTGCAAGTATATTCTATAATATTCACATGACAAACTCACCTGAAGATATTTCTCAGAATATATTCTCATCATTAATCAACACAACTCTATGTATAAATGTATATATACTCCTATATATACATGTTATAATTAGAACATATTCTTTAATATGCTATGATGCAGAACACACTAATTCTTGTCTGTCATCTCTCAAGAAGTATTAGTTATATTTCAAACAATGTTTTGTTGTACAGGTAATATATTTCAGAACTGGTTATCTCTACTAGAAAAAATTGGTATATGAAAACAAGGTCATGATTTCAATTACAGAATATATAAAAATTATGTTGAGAATGGTTAATACTCAGTGGTTAAATCTTCCACTCCTCCTATATATGTACAAAGGTAAATCATTCATTCACTAATTAATCATTCATTTATACATTTGTAGCACTATAATAATAACTCTAGAAGATTCCTGAGTATTTTTTTTTCTTTTCATCTCTATCATTTTTTATATCTGTATAATTTTTTGTTTTACAACTTGAATTTCTTTGAATGACTTCACACACACACACAGGTAAACTATAAAACATCATACTCATTAATATGAAATTCAATTATGAAATATCAGCTTTTATAAGTTATGCTGAAAGAGATACAGAAAAGGTAGGAATCCTGAATCCAATATTTGTCCTATGCTACTATAAAAGCAAACTCATTAAATTGTTAAAAACCAAGTTCTACTACACATGACACATACATATCACATTTCACTTTTAATCCTTAATGTAATAACAAGCAGAAGAGTAGATGGTTGAAGTAGATTTTAAAAATTGGGATAATAAAATTAATTGAAATAAAAATGCTAAAATGAGATTCTTAAGTTAGATACAAAACTGGATTATGTCTTATTGACTGATAAAAGTGTTTTCTTTTAAGCACTGTTTTTACTGTCTTATTTGAGGAATATTAAGTGTAATGAAGCTGAACACATACTGTGGACTAGTGACATAAAAACTATTTACTGAAGTTTTCTAATGCCTCCATACATACCATACTCAGTGTTTTCCAAATTCTCATTTTCTCTTTCATTCCTTAAATTTATAATTACTTCTTTGCTATTAAATTCATTAACATTATCTTTAACAATTTAAAGTGTACAATAAATATGCAAACCTTAATAATGGTGGCAATGGTATACTTTACTGGAGAAGAATGGTCTGGAAAATCTAGAATAGGATCACAATCACTCAATAGTAGAGAAAAAAAATCCATATTAGATCAGATCAGAGTCTTTCTTTTCTGGCAGTTTTATTTAGTATATTGCATACATTCTCTCATTTAATCCCATTTTAATGTTGAATAGTAGTAGTATAAACATCTTGCAGAAAAATAAAATAAAGGCTAAGGATTAAATATCTTTCCTAAGACTATATAGCCAGTAAGTAGCAGAATTGATATTCAAATCTTAGTCTCTGTCTTCAAGGATTGTGCTAACTTAGTCTCTGTCTTCTAGGATTGGTACTATGCTAACTCAGTTTTCTGGATTCCACAAAAATCTCACTAAATATAGTCCTTTGACTACAAAATCTTACTGTGACATTTTCAGTAAAATTAGTTCAGGTGGAGTTGGGGTTGTGGCTCAGTGGCAGAGCGCTTGTGTAGCACATATAAGGCACTGGGTTCCATTCTTAACACCACATAAAAATAAATAAAATAAACAAAATAAAGATATTGTGTCCATCTATAAAAATTTTTTTAAAGATATTTAAGAAAATAAGTTCAGCCACATCATCACTAGCTAGTTAGATAAGACATTAATCTGTAGTTATCATGGGTCATGGTATCTACAGATGATTTTCAAGTATAAATAAGACCTTTGTAATATGCCCTGGGAAAGATTTCTGGATTATATTGTATTGATTCAGCATGAGTATAGTGGAAATAAAAATAAAATAAATCTGGAAGGAATTGTTGGAAAGGGCCTGAGCTGGATATTTATAACTGTTTTGTTTCTATCTCTTGGGCATTCTTTCTAACCTCTTTCCTGTTGCAGGGTCTTTGCAAATGTGTTTTCAGCTTTCTTCAATAATTTTATTCCATAATCTGAGGGGAAAATGTTTTTTTATCCTTTAGGACTCAAATATAGGTTATCTCTTTAAAGAAATTTTCCCTTATAACCCCATCTAAATTTACTTGTTATCACATTTTATTTGTTAGAAAATTTATTTTTATTTGCGTGTTGTGTCTATTCATTAGATGAATTATTACTAGAATTTTATTTCCTTGGGAGAAGGAGCCATATATATTACCTTGCTCAATACTCTATTCTAAAATCCTATGAAGGTATCATGAGCTCAAAACCAATAATTTAATTGATGAATATTAAAGATAAGGAAAAAAAACACCTCTTTTACTTTCAATTTCTTCATTAAGAATTTGGTACAATGATCTGCGTTTGGGGATGATGGTATCTCTTACATTTCTAACAAGGTGATTATGAATGTAATATGGTACCTCTTACAGAAGAGCACATTGTAGAATCCCAAGTGTTGTACAAATGCTGACTAACCTAAGTGAAATATTTCTTTGATATGGCTCCATCACCTGTTTGAATCTTGGTGTCTCATTTTTCCAGCATCATGTATTCATATGTCTTTATGTGGCTTCCTGATTGAGCAAGGCCATGCTGTCACAGCTGACCTTGTCTTCCTGGAGTGGTGACTAACCAGGTGGGCATATTTGGACCTCAACTCATGAAAAACTCACTTGCTATTTCATGCTCCTGTACTCAGCAGAGAATTGTAAAGTAACTGATTTGTCAATTTGGTGCACTTTAGGATAAATTTGGTAGAAGTTTCTTGGCTTACCCTTTTCCACAATTGCTTTTATTTTAAACTGAAACTTTACTGAGTGGCATGTGAACATTACAAGTCCCATTGTATTAATTTTTGGTAAAGGTGAAGCACATAAATGATTAAATTTTCATGAGAGTGGTTGCACCTTTTTTTGTTGTTTGTGTTTTTGTTTGGTATTGGGGAATTGAACAAAGAGGTCCTTTACCACTGAGCTATATCATCAGTACTTTATATTTTTCACTTTGAGACAGGGTTTTGCTACGTTGCTGAGTTTCTTGCCAAATTGCTGAAAGCGGCCTTGAATTTGAAATTGTGATCCTCTTGCTTCAGCTGCCTGAGTCCCTAGGATTATAGGCATGCACCACTGCACCCAGTTCAAATTGGCTTCTGTTTTGTCTAGTGCTTCAGATGGAAAACTAATGTTGATATAAATTTATTTTTCTATGAAAGTATGAACATTTTTTTTCTTAGAACAACTAATGTCTTTTATGATTCAATCATCAATCTGTGGTTTGTGAGTTTCTTGTGTTATCTATAAAACTGTCAGAATTTGTAAGAGGCCTTGTATTGCAAAGACTCTATACATAAGGTAGTTGCATATTACTTAGAAATAGGATGTAAAGTAAGAGGTTTCATATATGACAAGTGTCTAGATCTCTGTAGGTCATCCTTTGCTTCCTTGGTATATAACTTGTTTTTTTAAAATAACAATGTCATTTTCCTCCCTGACAAACTAAATTAATATCTCTCCAGCTAAATATTCCTTTCAGTATGTAGCTATTTGACTTCATATTGCCCTGAGCCCTGGATAATGGCCTGGAAGAGGGGAGAGACAGGAGTTTCCATTCTTAAATAATGAAACATTACAGCAGGCTTACCCCCATTTTTTTTTTCTATCTGGACTGTGAAAGAGTTGTTTTTTTGCTGGAACAACAGAAAAGCCTGAATTCAACTGAGCAGGGGGTGCAGAAGTAGGCAAGAGATGCTAATAGCTCATTAATGCTGCTCCAGAGTTAGAAGAAGAGAACATTCTATTATCATTTCTATTACACAGGTTCAATGATTGAAGATGAACAAACCCAATAAAATTTCACTCTGAAATGCCACCTTTTTCTTTGTGGTTCTTAAACATTAATTTACAAAGAACATAATAGAAAATAATTATAGCATCCTCCAGAATAATTTGATGAAAAGTTACAGATAATGAGATAGTTTTTCACTCTTAAATTATAACTTCAAATTAGATCAGCAGTGACCTGAAGGCAATTCAGGTCGTTGTAAAATGAGTCTTTCATCCAATATCCCTTCAAGGCTTTGGTTTTCTTTCAAAGCTAATGTTTCTTCTGATTTCCTTCTGAATGGAAAAAAAAAAAAAAGCTGAGGATGAATGATGCTCATAGCTGAATTTTGTAAATATCTTCATATTTCTTTTTCTTTAATATAGTTGAGCCTTACTGGTAGCTAGTCTTAAAGACTTGAATTTAAAACAGAACATTTTAGTGGTATATCCTTAGAATTCTCTCATTTCAAACTCATTTTCCTGGGAAGTTGTTAAGCTGGCAAAACTGAGACCCTTTGTGATCCTCTTTTGTTTTTGCTTAATTGCTGTGTGTTTTGCTGCAGCCACAGGTCTTTTAGTCAGACTGCTGCTAGCTTTGGTTTGTGTACCTGTCTTGTCTCTGTGCTTATTCAAGGCTAGAGTTCTATACAGAGATCCTTTGGAAATGTCCCACTCTTGGGATATTTTGTTATTCTGGTAATAGTAATATATTTTATCTACTTCTTTCTAGGTCCTTCTGAGAAATTGGAATATTTGGGAAATATATGGTAACTCTTGTGTGATACTATTTTTTATGATAGCTTGGGGTAGGATATTTAATATTCAACTTATTGCTAAACCCATGATGATGTATCCTCTCCTACGAGGCAAAAATATTATGTACTTAGGATTCAAAAAAATATGATGTACATGTGATCTCAAATAGTTTGAATTCATCAGAGGAAATGTAACAGGTACATGAGTATATAAGTAAAAAATCATAAGTTGAATAAAAACACACAAAAAGGATTATTAGAATTATTACAATATTATTCCAGGTTAATTGGCAAATAAATGATAGAGGCATTAGGTACATGGATCAGAATTTCTTTATTTTCATGAATCCGTGTTTGTCCAAGTTATCAATAAGTTTGACTAATGGATTGACAGGTGGAATAATGTGTCAACTACAGGGCAGATGTAGCAGCAGCTTGGCCACTTTTATGCTCCTTTCTTGAAAAACATAACATGCCACACGAAAAAGGGTATATTGGTAAAAAGCTAGAATCCACGATCAGTCACAATTAAAACAAATGCAGTTCTTCTTTATATGTTTTTAAGCATTTTTAAAAAGATCTGTCATTGCCATCTTTTGTGATTACTCACTGAACAAATATTAATTAGTGCCTAGTATATTTTGGGCAGTGTAGTTAGTTAGAGATATAATGGTGAAAAAGACGGGCGATTTAGTCACCTTTATTTGATATAAAGCCTAGGAGTAAATCAGACATTAAGTGGTAAACCTGAATCTAAACATATAAATATGTAAAATTCCCATTTAAAAATTCAACAAATACTGACTGAACACATGCTCTGAGTCTGTGCTTGAAGTGCATAAATTTATAAAGAAGATCTGGGCTCAGGATATAGCTCAGTTGGTAGAGTGCTTGTGTAGCATGCACAAGGCCTGAGTTCAATCCTTAGTGCTTCCAAACATAAATAAATAAATAAATAAATAAATAAATAAAAGATCTCTCCCTATTTGGAGCTTTTATTTCTATTCTGGGAATGGGAGTAGACAAAAATATACAATGTGTATATATGTATATTTATACATATACATAAACACACTATGTATACACACTGTGTTCGCGCACTGTGTACTTGAAGCTGATAAATGCTATGAGAAAGCAGGGAGAAGGGAAGTAGATAAGAAGGACTGAAACTGAGAAGGACTCTTTTAAATAGAACATGGTATACTGCTTTGAGAAAGTGACCTTTAAGAAAGAAGTGAAGAATTAGCTATGTGAATATGTTGGGGAGAGAGAATGTTCTAGACTCAAGGAACAAACAATACAGTAACTGTATGGTAGGAGTTTGCTTTAATATTCTAGAGAAAACAAGGAGGTCATCATGGCTGGAGTAGAATGAACAAGGGAAATTGGTTAGAGATGAAAGAAGAGAGGTGCAGGGAAGGGGTAGAGGATGTGGATGCTAGTAGGCCTTTGTGATAGAGAGCCCTTAGAGAGCACTGGGCATGACAGAGATGTGATCTGAGTGTTGCAATCTGAGCTGCAAAGTTAGAGGACCATTCTGTCTGCAGTGCTCTGACTTAACTTCATGGGGTTTGGCTTATTGGAGCAAAAAGTTCTATGAGGATATTATTGAAATCACTCAAAAAAGTGACAGGGGGTTGGAGCAGGATATAAATAATAGAAACAATGGAAAACAGTGAGAATAGGGAAACACAAACAAGATTTTCTAACAGATTGGATATAAGACCTAAGAAAAAGAAGACTCTTTTGTCCCCCCACTGAATAAATGGAAAGATTGAATATTCATCCATACTGATGTAGAAGGCTGTGGAATGCCATCTTGGGGAGTTGAAGAAGTGGACACCATCATTCATTTTTTTATGTTTCAGAGTTTGAGATATTGTAGTTAGACACCCAACTGCAGATTCCAGTAGGCAGTTCAATAAACACATCTCTAGTATTGGGAAGTGATTCCAGCTGAAGATTCACAATAGATGACATTTAAACTCCAAACTGAACCAGGTCACCCAGAGAATGAGCAGAGATAGACAAAAGACAGAACTATGTCCTACTCTGACATTATAGTCGGGGAGAAGATGAAACACTAACGGAAATGAGTAAGGAACAATGAATGAAGTAGGAGGAAAACCAAATGAGTGATAACACTGATTAAATGGTATAATGATTCATTGCTATAAAATAAGCCTTCAGATAACGTAGTTCTTTAAATGGATTCCATTTATAACAGTAAAAAAAGTTTGTAGTTCCGATTTTCATGTGCCACCTTCCCACAGCCATCTTCATTGTTGCCATCACTAATGGGCCCTCCCTACAAAGGTTTCACATGGAGAGCACCTGCTTCCTCTCTGTCACAAAATAATGTCAGGAGGCAGACCTGGCTTTATCAGGTTCCCTTCCTTTCCTCAGCCTCCTAGATGCCTGAGGAGTCATGTCTGAATCTGCTTCTCCTTGTGTCCAGAGGACATTCAGCTTTGCAAAGGCTTTGATTAATTTTAATCTGAGTGCTTTATGGTGCTTCTATTTTAAAACTTTGAAAATGTTCAGAAACTTTGTAACCACCATGCTCCCATTTACAATTTATTTTTGACACTTTGGGTGTATTTCAATTTGATGGGGTTTTTTTGTTGTTTTTGTTTTCCTCCAGGCAGGGGTAAACTCTATAATGATGATTAACAAGAACTCTGTGACACTTACATGAACCTGGCAAAGGGCAGAACAGAACACACCTCTTTTCTCCAAGCACAATAATCTGAACAGATGAAAGTTCAAAGGTTCAAAATTTTGTAACCAAGTGGACCTATTCCTCTGGATTTATTGAAAAGGGCAGGAAATACACCTAGACGGTACATAAGTCTTCCTTTTTTTTCCACTTTGCAATAGAGAATGAGGTAGTATGTGGCCAATGTACTGATGAGTCTCTGGAGTATAGTCTTTTACTGCTTCTTTTTTCCCTTGCTTTTTCTAAACAGTTTGATTAAGTGTAATGATCTCACTCTATCAAAGGTGGGGGGCATTTCCATCCACTTTCAGAATTCAGACTGTACATTGAATAAAACAATATAATTAATCTCTCATAAACATTCACCCTGGACAAATGACTATTTTTAGTAACATAACACCTGATCATCCAGATGAGTTGAGGGTAATTGTGCTTTTCCTACCCTACCTATAAAGGTACCAGAGGAATACATAGGAAGATAATTTCTTACTGCTGTTAACTCTTTTGTAATATTTACATGAAATCTCATAAGGTATATCATAAATTGATGTTAGCATTCAATGAATCTAATAAACATCAATCTAATGTTTAACATACACCATTGGCAGATTATTACTATGAAAATATATTTAAAAACCCACTGATAATTAAAATCTGTAAGGAAAACATAAGCATTTACTGACTTTCCTTATTTAGCTCAACCAATAATAATATCTAATCAGTGCTTTGTATACTCAAAAGGAATTGCATCTGCAAATTCAATTCCTTTCTCTGATCTCTATTATCAAGTACAATTTCAACCAAGAAAGAACTAAAGCTATTAGCTTCCACAAGCATGACTAATATGTTTCTGACTATTACTATTAGATGGAGAAATACTGGGTGGATAAATGGTGGATAAATCAGAAGATCAGTCTTAGACATGTTAAGTTTGCCTTATTGTGGTATTTAGGCAGGAAGGTAAAGTCAGTAGTTAAGTAAATGGATTTGGATAATATAGAAGTTATCTGGATGAAAAATACATTTGAGTGCTATCTATTTATAGGTAGAGTTGAATCCATTAAATTGAATTATACCAATTCAATTAGAATTATATCAATGTTAAGAAGAATAATGAATAAGAAGAAAATTAAGGACCAACCCTTGAAAATGAACTTGCTAAATAGATAAAGAATGAGAGGTCAGCTCAGTAGAGGAAGGCCATCCAGAGGGAAGAAGAAGGGGAGGGCATGGAAAGGTGCTGGCTAAAGAAATCAATCAAATTACAGTGAATCCCACTTTTGTGCATGTTATAATGCACCAATTAAAAAAAAACAGAGGGGAGACCACTAGAGAAAAAGATAGAATAGGGGGTCAGTGGTAGTGAAGAAGGAAGGGAAAGGGAGGGGCTGGGAGTGAAATTATTCAAACTATGTTATGTGTATGTATGGATATTTCACTAATATGTATAATTATAATTCACTAACAAAAAACTTTAAATAAAGAATGAGGGGTCAGGGAGAGAAGAGAAGATTATGTGTTTTATGCTTTGGAAACCAAAGGATATGCATCTTATAAGTGACATAAGTTTAGGTCTAAAGTACTGAAATCATTCATTTCTTTCTTAAGCATGTACTACATGCCAATCACTTGACTAGGTGACAAGATAAAATGATGGTTCCCCAGTCGACCAGATTATAGCCTAGTGGGGCTATAAGTGGTCATAGTAATATGTGTGCAGTTATAAAATGAGGCACACACAGTGAAAAAGAAAAACACAGTGCCATCACAAAAAGGAGGCTATTCTGGACTATGGAGTCAGGGAATGATTTTTTCTACTGAATCTACTCTTGAGCCTAAGAGAAGGCAAATAGGAGAAGGTGAAGGGTGGAGGAAAAAGCAAACCAGATGGAAAGACCTTTGTGTCAAGAAGTAACATGAGAATGTTTGAAGGATTTAAAAGACCATTATGGCAGAAGAGCAGAGATTGAGGTGGAAAGCAGGGAGAGATTGGTCTTCAGAGAGCCATGAACCAAAATGATAAGGGCTTCAGTCATGTTAGTCATTCTGATCTTTATTCCAACAGCCATAGGACACTGTGTATGCTCTGTAAACAGGCAGCTGTCAGCCAAGGAAACTGAAAAATGGAGACCAGGATCATAGGAAGAAACACACACACAGTGACTAGTGTGGGAAGAAAGCAAGAGAAGAGAGTTCAAGAAAGGAGAGCACCAAATGAAAGGGCCCTGAAAAAGGAATGTGGACTTGGAGACGGGGTGACAGTCGTCTGTCACAGAGCTACGTCATTGGTATAAATGATGCAGGAGTGGGAAATGGAGAAAATAGTACCCGTTTCTGTCTAGATTTAGGGTTAAGAAAATCCTATTTCTAGTTACCAAATCCATATGGAGTGATATAACTCAGATATCCCCTCTTCCAAGTAATCTACTATCTCAGAGCATTTCTAAGCAAACATGAATATATTGAAATCTCTGTAGTGTTCCTGAAGGATTTCCATCTCATATTGTATTGCAAACAACTAGAAATCCTGCTAGGATCTTTCACCAGTCCCTCCTCTGTACCTTGTTTCCAGGATCTCTCTTTACTTTCCTTAATCCCTGCAACACATTAGTAAACCTAGCTACTTCCTGGGTCTTTCAGTTCAGCCCAGCCTCTAACCCCAAATGGTATAACAGTATTCTGCAAATGGGAAGGACCTCCATCCAGCCAAACAGCTTAGAAGGCATTTTTTAGTGATCATTTTTATTACTAATTATGATTTCAAGGCCTCCAATTCCAGAAAGAAGCAGAACAACCTCAAAAATGGATTTTACAAATTCAGTTTTCCATCTTATCTATATAATATTATAATAATCTATAATTACATTTTATCTATAATAATAAATCTATAGTAAATTCACATTTGATCAATGGAGCTATTAACAGCCTGACCATTCCATTTCTCTTCTACCTATTTGATTTGTTGATACACAGTTTGTTCTGCTTCTCAGTTGTAGATTCATTTCCAAAATAAGACAGTGCTCTATTCTCTCTGCTTCCAATAAATTCCACAGACACCTCTAATCATCAAGCACAATTTAATTCATCAAACATTTATAAAACCCAAGTATGTAGAAGATCTGAGTCATTAATAGGATTACAAAATGCTTGAAATCATAACCTTTGACTTGGAGGAAGTTGGGTTTAATGCAACAACAGAAAAATAAGCAAATAAATTAGAGCCCAAGTGGCAAATGCTATATTTGTGTTTCAAAGCTTCTACTAATCTTTTACCCTTTTCTGGATTTGTGGAGGTACTTAGTATAACAATGGTCTGACTTTCTAGAAGTTGGAATATTACCAAAAGATTGTGTTTTAGTGGTTTTAATACTTGTGGGAGAAAAACATTGTTTATTACTTAGGATGCCTTGATTTTTCCCAAAATAAGGCTTTATACATACAGACAACAAAACCAAACCAGAAATTGTTGATCAATAGTGGGATCTTGGGTTAGAATAGAATATTTTCATTATGTTCAAAATTACTATTGACTGCCAATCATCTGTTAGGTGCTGAGGAAAAAGCAGTGAGAAAATAGTTACCTACTTACACAGAACTTATATTCTAATGAAACAAATAGTAAACAAATAAGCAAGTTTATATAATAATAAAGAGTATGAATAAAACTCAGAAATAGGTGATAAGACATGATTTGGGAGGAGGCAGATTGGGCAGTTGGAGTCCTAGCTGAATAAATCATATTTTAACTGAGATCTGATTGACAAGAAGGATCAAGTTATATAAAGATGCAAAATAATCCTATTCCAGGAAGGATAACAACTAGTGTAAAAACTCCAAATCAGAAATAGTTTGGTGTTCTAGAGAAACAAAAGCAGCAAAGCTGCTTTCACCTAATGGAGGTCATAATGAAGTGGAGAGGGGGAGAGAAAGGGTCCAAGGATAAGGTATACCCTTTAAATTCATACCTGAAATGTTGGGAATAGGGCAGGAAGTGTATGAAATGGGAATTACAGGGGAAGGTAAAAAATAGATCCTGTGGGGTGTCTTAGGCCTCCATGAGAATTTTGGATGTTTATAGGTCCTATGGGAAACTAAGTGAGGATTTTTAACCAGCAAAGAGGTAAAAGGATTGTATGAACAAATGTACCCTTTCACTCTACTTGGGGAATAAAAATAGGACTCTCTGTCATTAAAATCCACAAACTTTCCAAGAATTTCCAGTGGTCAACTACTGTGTTAGTCAACTTTCCGCTGTGACAAAATATCTGAGAAAATCCACTTAAAGGAGAAAAGATTTATTTGGGCTCCTGGCTTCAGTCCATGGTTGACTGACTTCTTTGCTATGCGTCTGCAAGGAGGGAGCACATCATTGGCTGAGAGGGTGTGATGGAGCAAAGCTGCTTTCACCTAATGGAGGTCATAATGAAGTGGAGTAAGGGAGAGAAGGGGTCCAGGGATAAAGTATACCCTTCAATTTCATACCTGCAATATGACCCAGCTATTCCAACTAGACCCTAGCACCTGAAGATTCCATCATCTCCTAATAGTGTGTTCCATTATGAACCCTCAGTAGATTAATTCACTGATAATATCAGAGCCTTTGTAATCCAATCACTTCCCCCAAATGCCACTTCTGAACCTTACTATAATGGGGACTAAGCCTTCAACACTTGAGCCTTTAGGGAGTATTCTATATCCAAACCATAATATCCACCCTTGTGGCTTGATAAAAATGTTCACTTTAGAGGGATACAGAATGACTTCCTCATTGGTAACAAGCTGATACCAGATTGGCTTAAAGCCACTTTTTGTGAGGGCTTCACAGTGCTTTCCCAAATGTTGAATGAGTGACATTTACCAATAATGGTTCAGGTATAAATTCAAAGCTCTTCTGCAATATCTAAAATTTTGGAACCAATAGATCTTCAAGCTCACATGGGATGATTACTTGGACACAAGCACTTGCTCTTGTCTTCTGATAGGTAGACATTGTCCAGTTGTTCATAACCACTTCTATTTCTCTTGGATCCCTGAGGTTGAGGAGCAGTGACCTTGTTGAACCATCCAGTTGTCTAAGGAAGCAGAGACAGTTGTTCGTGTCATAGGATGTTGTGGTGTTTATTATCTCGATGCTGCTCCTTTTTCCTCTATATTAATAAGAAGTTCTGTTTTGAAAATGTTGGTGGGTTTCCAGATCTTGGTTCAGGATACTATACAAGGAAGAACTAACAAGACAAAAATACAGTCCTTTATCTGCAGAATATGATGGATCTAGTAGTGAAGCATCAATAGACGAAGGTGGAGAGAGGCTTGTGGGAAGCCGGTGGTGGCAGTTGGGCTCTGAAGGTTTTCCTGAGGAGCTGTTTTGTTTGGCATGTGTGGTTCTAAAAAATAAAGTTCGTTTTTTGATAATGGAGTACCCTCTATGGTGGTTTGAGAACGGCATTCATTAGCCCAGTGTCTCCCTCTACAGCATCGTGGGCAAATACCCAGTATTCTACTCCTTTGATACCTAGTTTTGTTAAACCCTCCTCCTATGGGGCAATTCCTTTTAAAATGTCCTGTTTGTTCACAATTGTAGCATGTTCTTGGCCTGGCATCTAAAGCCTGTTTTACTGCAGCTGCCACGATTTGCCCTTGTTCATTAATGTCTCTGGCATCTAAAGCCTATTTTACTGCAGCTGCCACGGATTGCTCTTGTTTGTTAAGGTCTATACATAATTTAATGTTATGTGTTTAAATCTTCATGTTTCCATGGTCTAATGACTTCTCTGCACCAACGATTTGCTTGCTCATAAGGCAGTTATTTTATTAATGGCATTGCTTGTTCTGTATTCCCAAAAACTCTGTTAGCTGTTTGAATAAGCCTATCTACAAATTCAGCGTAAGATTCATTAGCTCCTTGTATTATCTTAGATAATTGACCTTGTAAACCTCCATGTCCTTGTAAAGTCTTCCATGCCCTAACCGCCTCTGCAGCAATTTGTGCGTATACACCAGGATCATATGCAATTTGTTGCTGGTAATCCTCATAAGGTCCCTTTCCTAATAACATATCTAGATTTCTCTGAGGATAACCAGCTGCTGCATTTCGCCTAGCCATCTCATTGAAAAATTCCTCAATGGCAACCTTCCATAACAGGTATTGACCTCCATTTAGCACAGCTTTACACATATTAGCCCAATCTGCTGGCGTCATGTTCAAGTTGTTAATGGATTCAACCAAGCTTACAGTGAAGGGTGCTTGAGGACCATAGGTTGTTACAGCCTCTTTTAGCTGCTTCACTATTTTGAAATTTAAAGCATGGTGAATTTGCTGCCCTCCTACCTCAAATACAGGGCTTGTCCTTACACTTAGCCTGCTTTTCCATCATTTATATTAAGTGCTTAAACTGTCTAGGCATTTGAGTTTGTGACCATATATTACTGCATTATTTAGTTTTGACTAGCAGATAAACTACTAAGTACAGAGTATTCTCAGTAATCTATTCTGTATGTTTTTCCATTTTGCCAAATATTTGTTCTTACTTTCTCTGCTTCCTGTTATGCAATCAATTTTCTTAGCCAATAACTATTGGAAGTAATAAATTACTGAATAGAAGGATGGTCAAGGTAGAAGAGGAACTAAGTGGGAAAACTGTGGCATATTAATAATGCTATAGTCTTTTATTCTCTTAAGTTGGATTAGGGCAATACTCAGGAATTTTAGGCTATAGTCAGGAAACAGAAATAACACTGTTTATTTTAACAGAGACAATTTAATATAAAGAATTGTTAATCAGGACTAGATGATAGCATTGGATAATCACAATTAGATTGAATAACAACAAAGGAAAAGAATGAGCACCATAATGCCATGAAGTTAGCCAGGGCAGGAAGTATTTAATTGCTCCTACAGTTACCCCATAATTGTTCCTATGGCTGAGGAGAAAAAAGGGAAGGGGCTGAAATTATGTGAAAGTGTTAATATTTAGAAGTTTAGAAGACAGTCTTCAAGCCCAGATTTCTATGGAGGAGGTAATTCTCTGAGCTCAGGAGAAGGGTACCAAGCAAGGGGTTAGGACTGGCCTCTGTGGAGGGAATGCCAGTTCTTCACTGATGGTGTTTCTAAGAGGGCAGTCGTTAGAGAAATGCAAATCAAAACTACTCTAAGATTTCATCTCACTCCAGTCAGAATGGCAGCTATCAAGAATACAAGCAACAATAAGTGTTGGCGAGGATGTGGGGAAAAGGCACACTCATACATTGCTGGTGGGACTGCAAATTGCTGTAACCAATCTTGAAAGTAATATGGAGACTCTTTAAAAAATTGGAATGGAATTATCATTTGACCCAGCTTTCCCACTCCTTGTTTTATACCCAAAGGACTTAAAAACAGCATACTACAGTGATACAGCCACATCAATGTTCATGGCAGCACAATTCACAATTGCTAAACTGTGGAACCAACCTAGATGTCCTTCAGTAGATGAATGGATAAAGAAACTATGGTATACATACACAATGAAATATTACTCAGCAATCAAAGAGAATAAAATTATAGTATTTGCATGTAAATGGATGGAGTTGGACAATATCATGCTAAGCAAAGTAAGCGAATCCTCAAAAGCCCAAAGCTGAATGTTTTCTCTGATAAGTGGATGCTAATCCACAATGGGTTGGGGGATGAGTGAAGGAACTTTGGATTGAGCAAAAGGAAGGGAGGGAGGAAGGGGGTAGGAAAGATAGTGGAATGAGATGGACATCATTACCCTTTGTACATGTATGATTGAACAAATGGTGTGACCCTACTCTGTGTACAATCAGAGAGGTGAAAAACTGTGCTCCATTTGTATACAATGAATTGAAGAGCTTCCTACTGTCATATGTAACTGATTAGAACAAATAAATGTTAAAAAAAGGAAGTGGTAAGTCTGGTTGCAAGTGTTGGGAAAACTATGATAAATTCAACAGAATAGACATACTGCCCAGTAAAGAGGCACTGCTGGGGTGACAGTGACAATGACAGACAGAAAAAGGATAGAGCAATGTCTTGCCCCGTATCTAGCCTTCTGTTTTAGTTAGGCAAAGGTGGGACGTAAAGCTGAGAAACAATAACTTATTCACTCAAATAACTTATTCATTCACAAAAAGCTGAAGCAACAACAACCCCCGTAACAAAGTCGTACTTGTCATCTGCATTTTCCCATTAAACTGCTAAGCAAATGGCTTATTCCCTAGGCTCCCAAAGTTCTGACATGTAAATGAGTTTGTTAGAATAAACTCGGAACAGTTAAAATAAAAACACCTACAGAATTTAGAGGATTAAAGACAACAGAAGTTTATTTTTCTCTCATTTATTAGACTCAAGTTGAAAATTTCACCCTTTTGGGGTCATTCGAAGTTTTAGGTCTCCATCTCTGTACTGTGCAAAATGTTTTTGCATTTCCTTGCCTCCCTGATTAAAACTGGGTTTTAGGTTCACCAATAAACTAGCTTATGAGATGGGGAAACCATAAGGGATTGCAGGCAACAGTTTTCTAAAAGCAAGTGAAGATATTTTATACATGCCATTCAACTTATATGCTACTGGGAAAATTGAGTTACATGAGTAAGTAGCTGAAGGAGAGGCTAGAAATCTAACCTGGTAAGCTATACATCTGTGAAGAAGGAGGAAAAGGAGTTCATGGGCAACTTGCAGTTTGTCAGATAAATGTAGATCATAAACAAGTTAGAGAATCATTTTTCATTTCCCACAAAATGGTTTTGTTTATACCTTTCTCTCTATTTCTCTGGCTGTCAGGATCAGGGAGCAGCTTTCTTGCACTGCAATAAACTCCTGGTAGACCCTGAATAAAAATATGGTTGTATTTACATTTGCAGAAGAGTTTTTGTTTATAGACAAAAACTTATAGACAGAAAATTATGATGATACTTCTTCATCTTAAATTCTTGCCACAATTTCTTTCTCTGAAAAATGATCATGTACTCTTTGTAATTTGTAGAAAAAAAACAATGGACGCAAAAGGATTTTACAATTTTATAATTAATGTTATTTTACTCTGGAGCCTTTTTCTTGCTACCAAAAGTATCCCACCCCTCTCTTGATATCAAAGTGACTAGCCATAGGTTCACCTGGAGGAGGCATCATTCCCTTCTAAACAACAATTTTGTACCTATATACTATGTTTTTTTTTTCTGTTTCCTTCTTTCTTTCTTTTTTTAAAATACTAGAGATTGAACCTGAGGTTCTTAGCCACTAAGCCACACCCCAGCCCTTTTTATTTTTTGAGATAGTGTCTCCCTGAGTCACTTAAGGGGTCACTAAGTTGCTGAGGCTGGCCTTGAACTTGTGATCCTTCTGCCTTAGCTTCCTGAACTGCTGAGATTACAAGCATGTGCCACTGCACCCAGCTGCACCTATATACTCTGAAAGGTTAAATTAGAATATTATGACTCCATGATCGTCAAGGATCTTCCTCATTTCACTATAGAATCTAGTTTCATCTTTTATGTTCCAATGTGCTCAAGCTATTACATGTTTTTTTTTTAGCAGAATTGAATTGGACAAATTTGATGATCTTCAAAGTTTTCCTCTGCCTTGAAAACTATAGCTACTATAACAACTACTATAATTTCCTTTTCCTATTTAAATATCTAAGTGTTGGCATTTTTTACTTTTTAGAAACTTAAGAGTCCAAAAATCTCCTTTCAGGTTCCTTTTTGTTGTTGTTGTTTTTGCTATTCTTTTGGGAATCAGAACTTAAGTCTAGTTGTCAAGAACTAATAAAGATATGACCATCTGCCTGGGGGAATTCATAGTATTCCACATATTCTTTTTAAGTCAGTTTCATATTGGTCTACCTATATCTCTGAAATCATCAGCCATATTTAAAGCTCCTAATCATCTCAACAGAAATTTTTTTTCTTAGATATTTCCACTGTTCCCTGACAATCACTTGGCTTTAGCCTGCAGTTAGAGTTAGTCCATGTTTCAGACAGAACAATCTCAAAATCATGTCAACTTTTTTTTTTTTTTAGAAGAAAAGAACTTCAGGCCAGTAACAGATATGCAAGAGACAGGACTTGACCTTTATTTAACTCTTAGTTTCTATTCTGAGTTTCTTTCTTCTTACTATTGTATCCTTCGGATATAGCCCAGTGTCTGGCACAAAATGGCTATTCTATGAATATTTGTTAAATTAAGGCATGCTAAGAATAGCCACACTTGAAATATTAGCCATCAAAACTGGTTTAAACTAGGTAGTTTGATTTTCTCTGTAATTAGTATAGTAAAAATACAATGATAGTAGTAGGAAATTTAGGAGAATAAGTGTTCTTTCTTGATAGTGTCACAGGGAGAATAAATGACCTCAATGAATCTTATCTTTTTATCTGGAAGCAATTCTGAATTTACTAGCTTGCCTTTTTCTTTGTCATAGAAGTACTAATTACTGTGAACTTCACATTTTAAAAGATTCCTTCTGTCTTCCCCTCCTGCCCTATGTAATTTGGTATTTTATGTAAATAACACCGACAAGGAACAAACTGCAGTACTCTGCAGACATTTGTTGGGATAAAGATATTGTGTTTGCATTTATGAAAACACAGCTACAATCTTCAACGGACTTTATAATAACAGTATTTACATAACTAAATACATCAGGGACCTCATTAAATGGCATGAGAAGGAATCAGAGCTGAAAGCCTGTGTTGGCCATTTCCCTAACCAGGAATTAGTTACAAGATGATAAAGCATTGTTTGCCAACTCTAACAGGTTTTCATGACTAAAGGGACTACCTTCTTTTTTTTTCCTTTCCTCTGTGATTTAGAAAGGAAGGAGTAAAAAGACAAAGAAGAAAAGTGTAAAATTTGATATCTTACTATTTTGGCCTTATATCTTGAATGATAGAGAGTTTCATTGTTTTTGTTGTTTTTATAAAGATGTTACAATAGACCTGAATTTTAGACTTTATAGAGTTTGTGAGAAATCTCTTTATTACTCTGAATTTTTTTCAGAAATCATCTTATTTTCTCCTTACAAACCCCATTTTATGTACAGAAACTTAATCTCCATCAGTTCAGGGCTTTCTTGCCCAAACCAGGACGATGGCTGTGTTTGAATAATACCAAGCCACCAAG
Source organism: Ictidomys tridecemlineatus (assembly GCF_052094955.1). Lineage (NCBI taxonomy): Eukaryota > Metazoa > Chordata > Mammalia > Rodentia > Sciuridae > Ictidomys > Ictidomys tridecemlineatus. Next base: position 75,307,776 of record NC_135482.1, on the reverse strand, counting down.
TGCTGTTGGCTTTATAACCATTCCTCCTGGTGTCTCTCCGCAAAGGCCCCAGTGATGGGTCTTCTCCCCTCAGACCCTGATTTTTCACATCAGATAAGTGGCTGCTGGTATCTCCCATTTCCTGTAGTATGTATGGTCCCTTACCCCTTGGAGCTTCCAAGATCATTTGGGAAATAAGAGAACTTAAACAATAACACAAGTAATTATAAAATTTGTAACTGTGATGAGTACTGCGATGACAAAAAGTGAAAGGTGATGAGAAAAAAATAGAAAAGCAATGTCTAGAAAAGGTTGGGGATAAAGTAATGCTTTCTTGAGGAAATGAACATTGATCTGAGGGCTGAGGAGAAGGAGTAATATAAAAATTATTTATATGAGTGGAAACTAGTTATGGAAAAAAACAAATTGTGGACAGAGGGAAGAACACATTCTAAGGTCTGTGAAAGAGGCCCATTTGAGAAACTAGAAGAGGTGGGATGTGACTGGAGCGTGAGAGTAAAGACAGAACGCTAAGGGCAGAGTTGTACACAGGCCTTGGTGGTGGCATTAATGATTGTGGGTTTTATCTTCAGCCCAATAGAAGTTGATTGTTTTAATCATATGATATGTGTGGGGCTACAAAATATGGCTAAATTTGCTTTTTAAACAGTGCTGACTTAGGTATGTAAAGCCAATTAAAGGGGATGAAATATGTGTCTGAAGAAAACAAGGATGGCCACAACATAAGCTAGTGTAACTTGAGCTACTGGGAATGAAGACAAGTGACAGATAATGCTGGAGTTCAGTTGCTGACTTGATGATATGAATACATTGGGGGGCTTGGAGATGAGTGAGGGTCAACAATGACTCTCAGTTTTTCTAGAACAGGATGGGAGGAATGGGTCTATTTGACAGATCAAGTTTAAGGATTAATACCACATGACTGTTTCTCTCTATGCTGGGTTTGAGTTGAGGTTGAGACAACCAGGTACACATGTTAAGAATGCAGATGATTATGAGGCTCTCAAATTCATGAGTATAGCTCTTGAATGCCTATTGATTCTCAACCATTACTTTCCTGAGCTACGGAAAAATGAGATCATCTAAATGTTCATTATTATTTTTGGCATAGACATATGCACATATATCCATACTACAAGTGATAATTTGCATACGTATTCCCCAAAGGTCTGTGTGTTAGAGGCTTGGTCACCAGCCTGTGGCACCATTTGGAAGTGGTGAAATCTTTAAGAAGTGTGTCCTAGTTGAAGGATGACAGGTCCTTAAGTGTGTGTCCCTGAAGGGCTTGTTGAGGCCCCTTCATGTCTGTCTCTTGGTTTCCCATCCATAATGTGATTAGTTGGCCTTCTCTGCTGTTTGTTCCTACTATGGATATCGTGTGCTCTACAGATTCAAAGCAATAGGGTCAAGTGACCATGGAACAATCAGCCAAAATAAACCTTTCCTTCCTATAATTTGTTTATCACAGATATTTTGTTATTGTGATGGAAAGCTTCCTTTTAGTTGATATTCAGTAACTAATCTTCAAATGCTTAAATGAAATAATGAATAAATACTTAGGGAAAGCATAAGAAGCCACATGCTATCTTGGGGACAATAAAGAAGTTTCATGACTATAAGAAATATTTAACTTACATAAAAAGATTTTCAAAGTCATATATAAAATTTCCCATAAAATGAAATGAGTATTATTTAATTTGTTAGTTCATTGATAAGAGCATATTGAAGAAAGGGGAAAGTATATCATGGAATTAAAAATATATGCATAATAAAACATGATTTGGAGTTCATAATTTCAATTATGGAAGAAATTCAAAACTATCATTTATCGGCATTCTATAGAGTGTGATTTTGTGCTTGGTTTTTATTGTTTATTTATTTATTTTTTTTTATCGTTGGTCGTTCAAAACATTACATAGTTCTTAATACATCATATTACACAGTTTGATTCAAGCGGGTTATGAACTCCCAACTTTACCCCGTATACAGATTGCTGTATCCCATCAGTTACCCTTCCATTAATTGACATATTGCCTTTCTAGTGTCTGATGTATTCTGCTGTCTGTCCTATTCTCTACTATCTCCCCTCCCCTCCCCTCCCCTCCCCTCCCCTTTTCTCTCTCTACCCCTTCTACTGTAAATCATTTCTTCCATTTATATTATCTTGTCTTACCCCTCCTTTCCTCTTATATATCATTTTGTATAACCCTGAGGATCACCGTCCATTTCCATGCGATTTCCCTTCTCACTCCCTTTCCCTCCCACCTTTCATCCCTGTTTAATGTTAATCTTCTTCTCAAGCTCTTCCTCCCTACCCTGTCCTTGTTTACTCCCCTTATATCAAAGGGGTCATTTGGTATTTGTTTTTTAAAGATTGACTAGCTTCACTTAGCATAATCTGCTCTAATGCCATCCATTTCCCTCCAAATTCTATGATTTTGTCATTTTTTAATGCAGAGTAATACTCCATTGTGTATAAATGCCATATTTTTTTTTATCCATTCATCTATTGAAGGGCATCTAGGCTGATTCCATAATCTTGCTATAGTGAATTGTGCTGCTATGAACATCGATGTAGCAGTGTCTCTGTAACATGCTCTTATTAGGTCCTTAGGGAATAGACTGAGAAGGGGAATAGCTGGGTCATATGGTGGTTCCATTCCCAGCTTTCCAAGAAATCTCCATACTGCTTTCCAAATTGGCTGCACCAATTTGCATTCCCACCAGCAATGAACAAGAGTGCCCTTTTCCCCGAATCCTCTCCAGCACTTATTGTTGTTTGACTTCCTAATGGCTGCCAATCTTACTGGAGTGAGGTGGTATCTTAGGGTAGTTTTGATTTGCATTTCTCTAACTGCTAGCGATGGTGAGCATTTTTTCATGTACTTATTGATTGATTGTATGTCCTCCTCTGAGAACTGTCTGTTCAGGTCCTTGGCCCATTTATTGATTGGGTTATTTGTTATCTTATTGTTTAATTTTTTGAGTTCTTTGTATATTCTGGTTATTAGGGCTCTATCTGAAGTGTGTGGATTAAAGATTTGTTCCCAGGATGTAGGCTCCCTGTTTATCTCTCTTATTGTTTCTTTTGCTGAGAAAAAACTTTTTAGTTTGAGTAAGTCCCATTTGTTGATTCTATTTGTTAACTCTTGCGCTATGGGTGTCCTATTGAGGAATTTGGGGCCCAATCCCACAGTATGTAGATCATAACCAACTTTTTCTTCTATCAGATGCCGTGTCTCTGATTTAATATCAAGCTCCTTAATCCATTTTGAGTTAACTTTTGTGCATGGCGAGAGATAGGGGTTCAGATTCATTTTGATGCAAATGGATTTCCAGTTTTCCCAGCACCATTTGTTGAAGATGCTATCCTTCCTCTATTGCATGCTTTTAGCCCCTTTATCAAATATAAGATAGTTGTAGTTTTGTGGATTGGTTTCTGTGTCCTCTATTCTGTACCATTGGTCCACCCGCCTGTTTTGGTACCAGTACCATGCTGTTTTTGTTACTATTGCTCTGTAGTATAGTTTGAAGTCTGGTATCGCTATGCCGCCTGATTCACACTTCCTGCTTTATTGTTTATTTTTAAACAACATTTTTTTATTGATTTAAAAAAATAAATAACAGCAGAATGTATTACAATTCTTATTACACATGTATACCACAATCTTTCGTATCTCTGTTCGTATATGAAGTATTTTGACACCCAATTCATGTCTTCATAGATGTACTTTGGATAATGATGTCCATCACATTCTACCATCCTTGCTAATCCCCTACCCCCTCCCTTTCCCTATCACCCCTCTTCCCTATTTAGAATTCATCTAATCCTCCCATGCTCTCCCTCCCTACCCCACTATGAGTCAGCCTCCTTATATCAGAGAAAACATTCAACATTTGTTTTTTTGGGATTGGCAACTTCACTTAGCATTATCTTCTCCAACCCCATCCATTTACCTGCAAATGCCATGATTTTTTTCGTTTATTGCTGAGTAATATTCTATTGTGTATATATGCCACATTTTTTAATCCATTCATCCACTGAAGGGCATCTAGTTTGGCTCCACAGTTTAGCTATTGTGAATAGTGCTGCTATAAACATTGCTGTGGCTGTGTCCCTGTAGTATGCTGTTTTTAAGTCTTTTGGGTATAGTCTGAGGAGAGGGATAGCTGGGTCAAATGATGGTTCATTCCCAGGTTTGCATTTCTAGATTGCTAGAGATGATGAGAATTTTTTCATGTATTTGTTGATTGATTGTACATCCTCTTCTGAGAAGTGTCTCTTCAGGTCCTTTGCCCATTTGTTGATTGAGTTATTTGTTTTTTGGTGCTCAGCTTTTTGAGTTCTTTATGTACCCTAGAGATTAGTGATCTATCTGATGTGTGAGGGGTAACAATTTGCTCCCAGGATGTAGGCTCTCGGTTCACCTCAAAGATTGTTTCTTTTGCTGAGAAGAAACTTTTTAGTTTAATTCCATCCCATTTATTGATTCTTGGTTTTAATTCTTGCAACATGGGAGTCTTATTTAAACCAGAGACTCTGCATCTAATAGAAGAAAAAGTAGGTCCTAATCTTCATCATGTGTGAAAAACAGTTTTTATATGTAATGACATAGATATTTAAATCTCACAAATCTTATTTACAGAAAGTTGCTTGTCCTGAATTCTACTTAAGATGGAGCAAGAGGGATCCGATTTACTTTCCCATCAAAACAACTAAAAAACAAGAAAAGAAACAAACAGTGGTTTTTATGATATTGGATGTCAGAAAATGATAGAAAATGATCCCTAAGATTCAGGAATAAATGACATGAACCTTGCAACTGTCTCACGTTATGGCCTTGAGAGAGTTTTTATGACACAGACTAGAAGAGGAAACCTAGGCAAACCGCATTGTCTTCCTGAGTTAAGGAAGTAGAGCTGAGGGTAAAGAAAGTCAAAAGGTCTGGAGTGATGGAGTGAAGAAAGCTGCACAGAGAGAGATCTCCAGAGAACAACAGAAGGCCCCTTGATACTTAGCAGTGTGCTAGGCAGACGATATAGTTGAGTAAACTACCTTACCCTATCAAAAGAACCACTCAAAGGGATATTTCATAGGGCTAGGAATGGTTTCTATTCCCATCAGCCAGATGTATCCTTAATGCAGTTTTTCCATCTTTTGGTTTTGATAAAAATCTAGTCTATATTTTATGAAAATCTGAATATGCTTTTATCTTATTAACATGGTGAAGGAAATGATTATAGCATTTTAAGAAAATAAATATATATTGTTCTTTATAATTCTTATCTTCATCCATCTGTTTCACCTCTTAAATTTTTTTTTCTCTTTTAACTTCTTATTTTCCTTTACTTCCTCCTTTATATGGATCCTTAATATCTCTTATTTGCTATGGTTTATATCTTGGCCATTGATTTAAACTGAAATGTAAGATATTCCCAACCTATATTCTCTACTCTTAACAAGTTCTTTGTGTCCAAGTGACAAAAATATGAAATAGTGATTCAATTTTACTTACCATCTTTATCCTGTCTTGCTGAAGAAAGCCACAACAATGCTTCAGTAGCATAATAGGAATGGCTATTGAAAAACTAAAGCCAGAGAAATGTGTTTAATCAGGTAGTAAGTAGGATATCTCATGCCTGTTCTCATTCAAAAAAACTGTAATTACTAAAGCCTATGAAAGAAACAAAATAAGGTAGTTTCTATTATTACAGACAGAAAAAATATTGTAAACATCCTTTCTGGAATTTATTTTCACAAAAATCTTCATAATATATACTCAACGAATCTCCCAGTCTTTTCCTCTATTATTCTCTTTAAGCTGGGCACAGCGGTGGCACACCTATAATCCCAGTGATTTGGGAGGCTGAAGGCAGGAGAATCACAAATTCAAAGCCAGCTTCATCAACTTAGTGAGGCCCTTAGCAACCTAGTGAGACCCTGCCTCAAAATCAAAGATAAAAAAGACTCAGTGTTTAAGCTTCCCTGGGATCAATCCCAGTACAACCAATCAATCAATCAATATTTACGAAGGCCTAATTCTCCTTCACTCTGCTCTATACCCATTGATTAGCTGAATAACCAAGTTCAATTTTTACCTTTCCTGCAAGATTTTTACCTTCCAGATGATTCAACAAGAACACAAGTTCTATACCTGCTAGAGCAACAAAGGACACATCCTTCTTTACCATACCTTAACCAATTTATCTCTGTTTCTGTCTTACTGTCTCAAATGGTGCTCTATATTTCATCTCTGGTTCATTTCTGCCAATCCTAGCTTTCTTTCCCAGAGACACTTTCAACTGTATCAGACTCATTCATATTTACAATGCAGTAATCCACATGTTTATGCATTATACTTCACAAAGTTGGTCTCAAGACCAGGACAACAAATAGTGGAAATAAAGAAGATAAAGATGATTGGCAACAGGGAGACTAAGGAGGCATGTGCTTGTGGTAGTCATCATGTCATGTGATATATCCTAGAGAAAAAGTTCCAACTATTTGTAATACCTTGTTTTGGGAGAACTTATCCATCTAGTGAATGAATCAATGCCTTCAAATCTTTAGTAAAAACATGCTCACCATGTGGACATGAAAAGTGAAAAAGGTATACCTCCAGCAATTGCATTGTTGTGCAATTATAATTGTAAATAAAAATTTGATCTTTTAAAATAACAAAGTCAAGCAAGAACAAAGTTCATTAGAGATGGTTTTGAAATTAACATTAAGAAATTTCAGTTGTTTTTAAACTTCTAATGATGATTTTCACAGCAATTTGGCTTAAAAATATAACCATTTGTTTTGACTCATTTCCTCTGATATATTTTATTTGGAGATTTTTAAACTCTAAACATTGTTCTGAATTGTACTATAAGATGTATAATTGATGATGACTATGAAGTGGATCCTGTTTTATGAACAGTTTTACCTAAGACAAAACATGCAAAGATAGATATTATATACAAATGATGTTTTGATTAGCATGAAAAAGGAATTACCTAATTTGTTTATAATTTTTTCCTTGGGGTAATATTTTACAAATTTTATAAAAACAAGCAAAAATGGGTGAATTTGGAAAGAAAACAAAGTAGAAGTCTATCAAAGCTCATGGTACTGGAACTTCTTTCATAGTCAGTGGACAACCAGAAGCCCAACTGCCATTAAATCTGTATTTGAGTATCTGAGTCAAGGCTCATAGCACTAGAAAGTGAGGTGAAGGGATACATTTCCTCTTAGCTCATTAGCAAAGGGATTTAATAAGCAATGTCATTGGCGTGCAAGGTAGGAATTATGGTTGTATGGCTAATAAAATACAGAGCACTTGCACATCTCTTGGGAGAAAACTTGAATTTTAAAAACAAGGGTCTTACTGTCAGAATTTTAAAGAAACACAAATGGTTACTAGTAAGCACACAAATTTATAATATCCATTTTTTTCTGCAAGTGATCTTAATAACAAATATGCCTTTTTATGAGGGGTATGACTGTTAGGTTCAAAAATGAGGAAATATTTCTATTAAAATTTTAGCCTGGAAAGATGAATCTTGGAATTATTCACATATTTTCTTGTCATTCTGCAGGGGAGGCCTTGATTAAGGCCTAAGAAACAGAAGTTCACACATTGAGTTAATGGCAGTCAGAACTCGAACCCAAGGCTGAATTCGAGCTAATGATTTTTAGCTTTTCACACTTCAACAATAGAACCAGAATTATTTGGTAATCTCAAGGTAAGAAGCAGTGGGAAGCCCTGGCAGAAAGCTGTTTTGATTTAGAAACACTGATTGCTGCTCTGGTTTGAATTGTGCGGTAGCCCACATGCATTTCTCATAGGCACAAGCTAATCAGGACCAACGATAAGTCCTGCAATCTCAGGTGACAGACAGACACAGTTGTAGATCAGAAGGACACTTCGCCTGACACCAGAATTATCTCTCTGTTGAAAATCAGCCACAGAGATTTTTTTTTTTTTTTGCTGATTTTGTGAAATGAAATAGAGGTAAATCTTTCATTTTAAACGTAATCGTATGAGTAAAGGTAGAAGAACTATTTCACAAAGAAGAAAAGACAGTGGGATAGTGTGGTCTTCAGGACAATGGTGAAATAGAGTGTATTCAGGATGGTGCTCGGTGATTCCTAGGAGACAATGAAAAGGAAGATTTGTATGTAGCAATCCTCTGTTGTATTAACCACATCTCGGAAACCTATTCATTTAATGGGATCGTTTATGGAACATTTGAAACCTGCTCTTACCTAGACTCACAAACCCCCCTGGTTCCAATAATGGTGTGTTGGATCACAAGAGCTGAGGGTCTTGTTAAGATCAGCATTGCTTTCCTGTTACTGGATTCCTTATCCCCTGTCTTGCTCTATTCCCCAATTAAAATCACTATTCTCATTGCTCTAGAGTGGACCTTCTAAATGGAAAGAAAAAGATGATTACCACTTGAGTGGTGCTTTGTGATCCAATGATAAAAGCCAGGCTCTGTCTGAAAACTTTCCCATTTCTCTGCTACATTTCCTGTCTTGGTGCTAGCTTTATCTTGCTTTCAGGCCTTTGCAAATGTAGGTACCATTCTCTAACCTATACCTTCATTTTCTCAAGCTCTTCCAAGCTCTCTCATTTCTCTATAGGGCTGGTTTATTATTTTCTTTTTTTTAAAGTCCTATGGGTAACAATGCTAAAGATACACAAACTTCCAAAAGTCTATTAAAATTCTAATGGACTGAGATTACATTTTTAATATGTTTAATATGATTTTAATTGGAACTTCCAGAAAAGGAGAAAACCTGGGACCTACAAATGTCTTATTGCGGTTTTGCTTAAGTCGGGGCTGGGTAAAGCCCTTCTCCATATCCCCACAATGATTTACAACTACCTTCAGCAGAGCTCTTATCACATCATTTTGTTATTTTAGACATTTGTACAACTATCTGAATTAATTACACTGTTACATTCTTGCAGTGAGACTATATTCCTAGTTCCTGGCTCATTATTAGATTTTTCACTAACGTTTGATAAATTATCTTGAATTTCACAAATACTACATCTAAGCACAGAAGTCCTACATACAATAATAAGGAATGGAAACCTGAACCTGCAGATAGCAAGGAACAGCAAACAGCCCAGGAGTCGTCCAGCCCCCCAACAGTATTGTGTGTGGAGGAGCAGTGGTAGGGAAGGGGCAAAGAGGTCTAGAAGCACCTATTTTCCTGTCATTTTTGACAGGAAAAGTTTTCATAGGTTATTAGGCAAATGGGGCTGGTATTGTGTCAATGGGAGAAATATTAAGTCTTTCACTGCTTTGTTTTTAGTAGCAGATGCTACTGCTCAAGACCACACTTGCAAATTTTTTTATTAGGAAAGCAACTTCCTTCTACATAAATATCCATGCTAAGCATGTTACCAGGGAGTAACATACACATGTGACACCATATATCTGAAATACACCCTTTGATGGTGTTTTGCTCTTTTGTGAAATGTTCACCTCAAGTTACTAAAAGGTCATTCAAAACTTCTATGATATGTTATACTATTATTAAATATGTATGCAGTCCTATGACATTTCTAAGGAAAGCAAGTTAGCAGGAATGATACTTGAACATTATTCCCAGAATAATCTCTTCATCAATTCTGGACTGAATTTCACCATTAAGTGCTCTGTCATCTATTCATGTTTGTTATGAGTTTGACATTTATCCTTCTTTTCCTTCTTAAGGGATTCTTTACTGCTTGTCAGCTAAGATAAAAATGTGACAAGACATGACCTTTCTGTGATCTGAAAACTATATTGCTATATGAGAACATGAATTGAGAAAGCTCTTGTAAGCTTTCTTTTTACTTGCTTTCTCAAGTGATGTTTGAAATGAAGGGGAGAAGACAAAATATACAAAAATGCCATGGCTTTAAATAAAATGTGAAATTATTTGACACTGATTTTACCCTAGGTCAGCTTCTTTTTACAGTTCCACAAGTTTACCTGTCTTCATACATTGTTTTTACCAATGATAAAAAAATTAAATACAACTAACCTTGTTTAACTACTTCCTCACATAACTATGTATTCAAATTGGTAAAACATAACAGTAAAAGTTTTACCCTTTTGCATTATCAAATTCCAATTATATATTTTTGGAAATAAGAATATTGTTCCCAGGGAGTTTTTCCACTAACAAAAAAAAAAAAAAAAAAAGTACGCTTGTGTGCTTTTGTACACAAATATGTGCTAACACTTAGTAGAACCTTACAATTTATGGAAAAAATACTGTGTTCCATAAATTTGTAACTTAGTTGATAATTTGTTAATTAAAACAGTATTAAATCAAGTGACTGGTTCTCCCCAAGAGAACCATAAAGTCTTAATTAACCTATAATTTAACAAACCATAGATAATGCATTTAACCTTATCAGCATTGAGAACACAGGAACTCCCTTTTCTTCTTGGCTGCTATTGTCTGGTTCTGTCTTCCAAATTCTCATTTCTTTACTTTTACTTACAAATGAGCAGACTTCTCACAGGAGTCCCAAAACTATTTTCTTAAAATTCTCTGTATGTCTTTAGATAGCTTTTCCACAAACAACTTAAACACATGTTGGAAATGAAGTCTTATTTTCTATGTTTGCTCTTTATATGTGTTCTTCCAGGTCACATTCCATCAAGTCCCTAAAGCCCAAACCTCGTAACCTTCCTCTCACACTTCCTCAATGCCCAAAGTCACTAGATCCCATTCACCCTTTCTCAAGGAATCTTTCAAACCCATCTGATTTTTCCTATCTCTAATTCTGCTGGCTAAATTCAGGCTGTGGTTTGACAGTTCTTATATCATAGTGCCAGATCTCCCATTCCCTAAGTCTGCCTCTCTGAGGTCTGTTTCCCACAACACTAGCACAATGTAATCCAATTTATGAGTGTGGTTTGAAAGAACAGAACATGTCTTTTGTAACTATAGTACTTTTTCTCTTAAGGAACAATTGTTTATAGTTCAACATTCACCTTAAAACCTCTAAAATACTTACAAATGACTTATGTTGAAATAGAGGAAGTTATTCCATATTTTTATTTAATTTCTTCACCAAGGGATGTATAGAAAGAAAGATATCACTAATTTCCCTTTAAAAAATAATTACTTTTTTTTGATGTATTTTAATTGAAATCATAGCTTTATTTTAACACTAAGCTGTTGATAAATTTTGGTACTTGCAGTATATGGGCAAGTATCATAATTTGTTTTCAGTTAAATTAAAAGTATTACTTAAAATGTAGGGGATTGGATGAATAATTATATGACTAATGATCACAAACTGGAAACATGTTCCCTTTTGAAACATCTTTGAAGATTTTTCACTTGTATAACAAATATTTATCTTTACAATATAACTTCTTATTGAATCTACTATGTATATGCTATATTTGTTATTTCAAAGAACATTCAAAATCATAAAGCATGTCCCCTCTTCTAAAAATGTTAAGAAATAATAAATAATAATACATGTTAATGTGTTTTCAATCAAGTGACAAAATCAGTGGGGAAAGTTAAATACTGGTTAAATTTGGAAGAATGGCAAATCAATGTGAATTGGATGTTATTAGAGACTCCAAAAAAAGATGATGTATTGTGGAGCTCAATTTATAACTTAAAGATACATAATGAGTTTGGAGATTAAAAATAACATCTGGAATGGGTGACTTAAAACAAATAACTCAATCAACAAAGGGGCTAAGGACCTGAACATTTCTCAGGAGAGGCTATACAATCAATCAATAAATATATGAAAAAATGCTCATCATATCTAGCAATTAGAGAAATGCAAATCAAAACTACTCTACCCAGTCAGAATGGCAGCTATTATGAAGACAAACAACAATAAGTGTTGGCAAGGATGTGGGGAAAAAGGTACACATATACATTGCTGGTGGGACTACAAATTGGTGCAGCAATTTGGAAAGCAGTATGGAGATTCCTTGGAAAACTGGGAATGGAACCACCGTTTGACCCAGCTATTCCTCTCCTCAGACTATACCCAAAGGACTCAGAAACAGCATACTGCAGGAACACAGCCACATCAATGTTTATAGCAGCACAATTCACAATAGCTAAACTGTGGAGGCAACCTAGATATCCTTCAGTGGATGAATGGATTAAAAAATGTGGCACGTATGCACAATGGAATTTTACTCAGCAATAAAAAAGGACAAAATCATGGCATTTGCAGGTAAATGGATGGGGTTGGAGAAGATAATGCTAAGTGAAGTTAGCCAATCCCAAAAAAACAAATGCCAAATGTTTTCTCTGATATAAGGAGATTGACTCATAGTCAGGTAGGGAAGGAGAGGATGGGAGGACTAGGTGAATTCTAGATAGGGAAGAGGGGTGGGAGGGAAAAGGAGGGAGTAGGGGATTAGCAAGGATGATGGAATGTGATGGACATCATTATATAAGTACATGTATGAAGACACGGATTGGGTGGCAACATACTTTGTACACAATCAGAGATACGAAAAATTGTGGTATATATATGAATTAAGAATTGTAGTGCAAAAAAGAAAAAAACAAAGTACATGTATAATGGCATAAGTTGGAGTGAACATACTTTATATACAGAAATATTAAAAATTGTGCTCTGTATGTGTAATAAGAATTGTAATGCTTTTCACTGCTGTCGTGTAGTTAAAAAATAAAAAAATAATAAGATTATTTAAAAAACTGAATGACAAGCAAATGAGCAGGGGTATAGCAGTGAGTTAAAGGATATCTTGAAAACTTCCATCATAGACCTTGGAACTCACTAATGGGGCCATATTTTTCTTTCTCATGAAAATGATGTAGAACTAACATTACCTGTTATTATTTATAAGCAAATTATTGCCAGAGATCTGTGTGTTTCCTTCAGACTCCAAAAGATTGAGCCCATTTTAACTGGAAATTTCTTGTATATTCAAAAAATGGTAAGTTGGTTCAAAAATATCAACATGTTTAATGAATCATATCAACAAACTCATAAAGAAGATCTATGTAATCATTTCAGTAGATACAGAAAACAATCATTATATAAAATACAACATGAATTTCTGACTAGAAATTTTCAGAAAAAATAGAAGGAAATTTTCTTTTTTTATTTGTTCTTTTTAGTTATAAATGACAGTAGAGTCTATTTTGTCATATTTATACAAACATGGAGTATATCATATTCTAATTAGGAAATTTTCTTAAGTGGAAAAAAGACATATTAAGAAGTCAGCTAAAATCATACTTGATCATTTGGTTATATTTAATGATCAAAACTGATTGCATTTCTCATATGATCAGAAATATGAGAAAGACATAACCACTTTAATTCAATGTGATGCTGGAGAGTCATTTACTTAAAGCAAAAAAAAAGCAATCAGAATATAATGAAAGAAGCACAATTGTGCATTTGAAGATGGCATGATCTTCTATGTAAAAAAGGCAATGGAATCTAGAAGAAAACTGTCAAAGCTAATCAGTTTCTCTAATAAAAGTGCAGGGAATTAAATGAATATAGAAAATGAAGTATGTTGGTATAGATCAACACTATACAATCAATGTAAAGTTTTAAAATGTCACTTATTACAGCATCAAAAATATCTAATATCGAGGAATATATTTGACAAAGATGTGCAAAGATCTATATCCTGACAGTTACAAAGTATTACTGAGATAAAGTAAAGGAGTCCTAATGAAATGAAAGAATATTCTATTTTTCTGGGTCAAACAACATGATACTGTCAAGATGCCAAGACCCCTAAAGTACTGATTTACAGTACTGTATTACAGTACAATGCCATGTTAGTCAAAATCCCAACAAATATTTGTTGAAATTAATGACTTAATTCTAAAATTGATGTGGAAATTTAAGAAATTTGAGTAACCAAAGCAACATGAAAAAGGAAGAACAAAGTTGGAGAATTAAGTTGGCAATCTAACTTGATTTCAAGATTTATGAGCAAACTATAGTAATCAAGAGAGTATGGTATTGATGTAAAAATAGACATCTCCAAATACACAATTTTGCTTCTTTCATTATATTCTGAATGCTTATTGCTCTTTTTCTGGTTTAAGTCACTGACTCTCTGACAGAACAGAAAGGGGAGTTCAGAAATGGACCCACATACATGGATAACTGATTTTCACCAAAGGTCAAAAGGTGTTTCAATGGGGAAAAGATTGTCTTTCAACAAATGGTACTGGAATATTCCACATTCAAATGCAAAAACAAACTGCAATTTGCATTTCAGGTTATATGAAAAGCTCATCAAAAAGGATCACAGAATGAAGCATAAAGAAAATCCTCTAAAATTTCAAAAAGAAAGCATAAGATAAAATTGTTACCTTGAGTTAGACTGAGTTTTTAGATAACACATGCACACAAATTCACCCCTCTCCCCTGCCAAAACCTTCAACTTTACCAAAAGAAGGAACCTTGAAAACATGGGAACAACCCTGCTGATATAGTTAAGGGTATGAAAAGGCATCATACCACAGACCAAGAAAAGATATTACCAAACCACATATCATATATCTGATAAAATCCTTCTACCCAGAATATATAAAGAACTCCCAAAATGAAAACAAACAATTCATTTACAAAAAGAGAAAAAAGAAAAAGAATAGCTAGATTCTTTACCAAAGAAGATATATGAATGTAAAGAACAATATCAAACAGTGCTTAACATCATAATCATCAGGGAAATGTGCATTACAAACACATGAGATACCACTAGTAATTTATTCAAATGGTTATGATTAAAATGCTTGATGGTAACAAGTTTTGGTGGTGATTTGGAGAAATTTATTCTTATACATAGCTGGTGCGAATGCAACATGATCCAGGCTCTAAAAATGTATGGTGGCAATATTTAAAGTAGTTAAACATATATGTACTGTTTAATGTCTAGGCATTTAATTCCTAGGTATTTACCTAAGAAAAATGAAAGCATAGCTTTACACAAAGATTGTACATCAATGTTTCTAGCAGCTTTATCTGAAATATCCCCAAATTGGAAACATCTCTATCAAAAACTGAAAAAGTAAACAGATTGTTGTACATATGTGCAATGGGGTGCTGTCCAGTAATAAAAAATAATGAGTTAGTAATATGCAACAATATGGAGTTACATTAATATAATTATGAGTGAAATAAGCCACCTGGCCACCTGAGAGTACATGTTTTATGATTCTATTTATGAAAAACATTAGGAAATCTAACTAAACTGTAGTGAAATAAAGCAGGCTAGTGGCTGCCTGGGGTAGAGAGGGAGATTAAGGAAGAGAAAGAGGAATATGAATTATTAAGTGGAATATGAATAAATTTGGGGTAATGATTATATTCATTATCTTGATTTTAATAATAATTTGCATGCAAATTTTTCAAATTTTACATTAAAATATGTATAATTTATTACATTTCAATAGCCTTACTGTTTTGAAATATAATTTTAAAAAAGAATCCACAAATCCATGTTCATATTTAAATGAATAAATAAATAATAGAGACGCAAAAGCCTTCTATATTGTTGAAAGAATGCCAACTAATGCATCATGAAACAATGATAAAGCTAGAAAACTCTATTTATTCCATTGTCACCAGGGTCAAAATGGATGAACCTGGAAAACATTATGATAGTGTAATGAGCCAAAAAGATTTTTCGTGATCTCGCTTATATCTGGAATCTAAAATGTCAAATTCAGAAACAAAGATTAGAACAGTATGGGGAATAGTAGAGATGGGAGAAATTTAAGTCAAAGATAAAATTTTCAATTGGGAGGAATAAGTTCAGGAAGTCTGTTCAAAACATAATAATTATAGCTATTAATAATATATATATATATATTTGAAGATTTCTAAGAGAATAAATTTTTAAGTGTTCTTACCACAGAAAACTCTTGAGATAATTTATATATTAATTAGTTTGTTTAGCCATTCCACAATATATACACATTTCATAATGTTATACACTGTAAGTTTAGATGACTTTGTCAATTGAAATATATAAAATGTAAAGGGTAGCAATTATTGTTTCCAAAACATCAATAAATGGATGTTAAAGTTTGATGAAAACAGATCTCACATACATAGAAATATATCCTACATGATGCTTATTAATTATAAAGGTAAAAGCAATAACACAGATAAGAAATTTGGAACCAGAACACCTCAACCAAGTGAAGAGAGGTTAACATTCCCAGTAACAGGACCTATAGATATCATGTGCCATCTGATATGATACAAAAGGAAACCGCATCACTTCTGTGATATCCCTGGAAAACTGATGAATAAGCCTGAAAACATGTGAACATCAGAAAAACATATTCTATAAAATATCTGGCTTGAACTCTTAAGAAAGGCCAAGTTTAGGAAATAAAAGAGACCCAGGAATAAAAGACAAAGAAGACATGAAAATTAAAAGTAATATTTAATCCTGGACAAAAAAACAAAAACAAAAGAAACCCCTGGAATGGCGTATAAGCCATTGGCTGGACAATTAGCAAAAATGGAACAAGATCAGTACATCAGATAATATTGGATGAAAGCTAACTATGATTTTCATTATTATACATGAATTATTAGAGAAACCCCTTGATTTTAGGAAATGCACATAGATGTGTTTAGGAGAAAGCAAATGTCACGTGTACATCTTTTTTATTTCTCTGCTTTTTAAACTATCTAAAGTGCAATGCTGAAACCAAAGTATTTATGTAGTACTTCTAAAAGGTAGTATGTGCCATTTACTATTCTTTATTATGTCTTCCTAAAAGCATCTCTAAAACTTCCAAATATTGAGACAACAACAAAACTGTGATATATCTAAATGACCATATCCAAATTGACACTGGATTGCATCTGAATATAAAGCTAAATGATTAAAAAGCACATTTTATGTTACACAAACCTGAATATATTTTAGATATTTCAAAATATGATTAAAGTATTTTACAAAGGGAAATCTTAAAAATGTTTTTTCTAAATTTTAATGTTAGTAAATTTTGTCCCAATCCATTCTTTCTTATTTTCTACTGTTACAAAAACCCAACAGGTTTATGAATGTCATTATTGTTGATTAATTTATGTAAAGATATTTAATGGGTGTCGTATTTGCAGATATATTCTTTAAAGATTAGCTGAAAATATAACTGTTGTTATGTTATAGTCTTATTTTCAAAAAGATAAAATCTGGCCCTTAAAATAATCCCTCTTGCTATTATGTGAGTTTGAAACATTAATAATATTTTCCTATGAAAATATGTGTTGCCAAGAAAAATATTAATATTTTAAAAGAAGTTTACATATTAAGGACATATTGGTAAAAACCTCTAAGAGGAAGTAAATTATTCCCATTTCTGACCTATCACTTGCACTGCAACCAGAATGCTTAGTCTGTCCTCTTCTCTGACGTTTCCTGCATACTCCTTTGTTTCCAACTACATTCTGGACAATTTCTTCTATATGTCCCACAATTACTTTAATTGAATTCCTCACCTGTTGTTTCTTAAGTTGTAGTTTTCTCAACTTGAATATTCCTTCACTAATAAAGCTAAGTTATAGTGGAGGTAGAAGGAAAATTAAAACCCTGTTGTAAAATCATTCCACTTAGGGTTAGAACCTGCCTTAACTGGTACATAAATAATTTAAGTGGTGATGATGGTGCACTTTTTGAACTTGAGTTATAAAACTATAAGGAAACATGCATACCCATATTTATAGACATTCATAATAGCCAAAGTATGGAACCAGCCTAGGTGTTCATCAATGGATGAATGGATAAAGAAAACGTGGTTAGTATACACAATGGAGTTTTATTCAGTCATAGAGAAAAATCAACTTTGTCATTTGCATGAAAATGTATGGAACTTGAGAACATTATGTTAAGTGAAATAAGCTGAACTGAGAGATCAAGGGTCATATGTTTTCTCTCATATGTGAAAGAGCTAGAGAGGAAAAAGGAAAAGAAATGTGATGGGATCTGATGAAAATTAAGGGGAGATCAGCATACCAGTGGGAAGGAACAGGGGTGGGAGGAAAAGAGGGAAAGAGAAATACTGGAGAGTGCTATGGCCAAATTATATTATTATATTGTGTGTATGTATGAGTATGTAACATCAGATCCCACCATTGTGTATAACTACAATGCACTAATCAAAAAATGCAGGGGGAAAACTATAAGGAAGAATTTTCTCTTAAGTAAAAGAATTAAATTGTAGTGAAGATAGAAAATTTTTCAAAGATATGAATCAGGAAGATAGATAAAGGAACCTATTACCTATAGGTTTTAGTAATCAGGTTGGATGTCTAAAGTCAAAGAATGAAAATTTAGCAGACTTCTTAAAATTGTTTCTCCCATATAGTCATCTGTTATGGATATGAGGTGATGAAGTATAATCTGAGTTTTGATTATGCATATTTAGTTTGTAGGATTCAAATGATATTATCAGTTTAGACAATGCTGAATTTTCTTGCAAGGTCTTATGTTCTTCCTCTCCTCACTGTGTAGAATATAGAAGCACATGGAAAGCTGAATATCTGCTGGCAGGTTAGCATCAACTTTATTGTTTTCTAAAGTCATAAATCAGCTAAAAAGCAATCCTTCCTAAAAGGGTACATTGTATAGATTGAGTTATATGGGTGAGAAGCTAGAACAAATTCCAGTAGTGAGGCATAACCTAGGTAAAGAATTAATACGTAGTTGGAGATTGGAGAGGCATACTTGGCATCATGAAGATGCTGAACTAGAAGAAAAGAAAAAAACAGAAATAATCAAAATAATTGAAGACAAACACTGAAAAAGATTTTAGATGTTCCATGGAGATTTCCTCTCTAGTATATGAAAGGCTGAGACTAATGTGATATATATATATACACCTGCCAAGATTACACAAATTTTATATAAAATGTAATAATAATAAATAAATTGATTAAAAAGTAAATATCTGCATTCAATATGAGAAAGGAATTCCCAGTGCCCAAATAAAAAGATGAAAGTTAAGAGTGCTAAGCACATGATCTAATAGAGATGTGCTCTAAGAGCCTATATATGGAGAGCTTATTTATGGAGCCTATATATGGAGAAAGTGGCTAAGGTTGATGTTTTCATGGCTCACCCAGCCCGAGTGGATTATATGAACTATGGCAGAAACTGTGCTCTATGTGTAAATACAATAGAGGTGTTCCCTCAGGTTAAAGAGGTTAGAAAATCTCTACTACACAGCCTAGACATGGTGGCAAGGTAACAGGTCTCCCTGGGGTTTTTTTTTGGGGGGGGAGGCGGGGTTGGGGGGTACTGGGGATTGAACTCAGGGGCACTCGACCACTGAGCCACATCCCCAGCCCTATTTTGTATTTTATTTAGAGACAGGGTCTCACTGAAGTGCTTAGCACCTCACTATTGCTGAAGCTGGCCTTGAACACTTTTTTATGTAAATTTTTACTTATATATGACAGCAGAATGCATTACAATTCATATTACACATATAGAGCACAATTTTTCATATCTCTGATTGTATACATAGTATATTCACACCAATTTGGCTCTTCATACATGCACTTTGGATAGTAATGATCATCACATTTCACCATCATTGATGACCCCATGCCCCCTCCCTTCCCCTCCAACCCCTCTGCCCTATCTAGAGGTAATCTATTTCTTCCATGCTCCTGCTGGCCTTGAACTCTTGATCCTCTTGCATTAGCCTTCCAAGCCACTGGGATTACAAGCATGTGGCACCGCACCTAGCTTCCCTGGTTCTTGGTTTAAAGGCAGATTGCTCCTCCAGAAATGGAAACCCCGAGGCTTTAATATATTCTGCTGAGGGATATAAATTCACATGTTGCCAGATTCCCTGACAAAATTAAAATAAAAACTAATTCTGGAGAAATGAGACTCCTTGGACCCCAAGACAAATAAACATAAAACCAGTCTATTTGGATATTTCTCTATGTAAAAGTGAACATCATTCTATGGGGAAGGGTGGAGCATGTGACAAAGTCCACAATATTGGGCTACTGATAAGGCATTTTTAAAACAGATAAAGGAATATGTTTCATAAAAATATATTCCTTTATTTTTGAAAGCCCAGAGGTAGAATAAACAAGGAACTTTACCTTTATAATTTAAAATATTAAAATAATTCTGAAGATAGGGTAAAATATGCTTGCATGATTAAAAATGTAAAAAAATAAATTAAAATCAACACCCTAATGAAAGGACAAGGGTATGAGATATAAGTTTGAATTTAAAATAATGTATAGAAGTCATTGAAATGAAAAACAGTGGACTTTGAGACCTATAATGACCTTGAAGTTATCACAGAGAATTGATTTTTTAAAAATTAAAAAATATATATTGACAAAAGGAATGATATGAGCCTAATAGACATTTCTTAAAAAGAAAAGAATGAGATGGTTTGTTTTAAAAATTCAGATAGTAACAGAACTGAAACAGTAGATAAGTACCCTCTATGTACTGTGCACTTGACCTTTTTTCCATGTCTTAATCCTCTAAAGATCCATATAATGTCATTATAATTTTATATAGTACAAAAGCCAGACTCAGAGAGATTAAGCATCTTGCCAAAGGTTATTAATTAATAATTAATGAAAGAGCCAAGGTAACTAACTAGAAGTATTTTCAGCAATGCCATTTATCATTTGGAAGCATCTGTGGCTAAACTTATAGCACT
Organism: Ictidomys tridecemlineatus; assembly: GCF_052094955.1. Lineage (NCBI taxonomy): Eukaryota > Metazoa > Chordata > Mammalia > Rodentia > Sciuridae > Ictidomys > Ictidomys tridecemlineatus. The sequence goes on along the minus strand of NC_135482.1, from coordinate 75,287,078 downwards.
ATATGTGAAGTTCATAGTGGAAGGATTAGAAAATATGTTTTATCAAAATTTATCAAAATGAAATGCTTAGGGAATTAGCATTAGCTGAGAGCCTTAATGTCTAGCCATAGTAGATTCCTTGTTCCTGCTACTCTCTTCTTATTTGCTATCCCACCTCCTTTCATTCTCTCTGGCTGTCTAAATATTTCCCCAGTTTTGTTCAATGTCAGTGGTTATGAATACAGTCCATTTTAGTTTCTACTCAGAAAGAAAAGATAATTTTTGTTCAGTCCAACAAGATGAGCCCTGGTGGGTGTCTCCAATGTCCTGGAAAGGTTCAAATGTATCCTAGGTTAGGTTCTCTAGAAATAAAGCTTGAAATGAGAACTCTTGTGCAAGTGATTTAAAAAGAGAATGCTCTCAGATGAAACTGCAAAGGAGAGAGACTAAGAGAATGGGGCCAGGAAAGAAGCTAAGTTAGGTGTGGACTCAGGCTGAAGTCTACCCTCAAACTTGCCTTGGGGAGGTTTAATGGCACCATAGCATTTTCCTACCTGAGGTAATTGGTTCAGACTTTTATGTTTGTATCATTATTCCATGATGGCATGAGAGCCATCTCTAGGACGCAGGTGCTAGGAGAGCCATCTGTAGATGGGATCTTCCAGCTATCTTTGAGTGTGCAAGTTCCTATTGGTCAAAAAAACTGGATTAGAGTAGCTCTAAGCTATTAGCAGCTATTACTCAGAGATCATTGCCTAAAGAAATCTGGCCGGGGGACCAAGAGCATCTTCTTTGCCTTGCTTATCCAAGGGCTATATAGTGCAGTTGATAGGGATCCTGTATTTGGCTTAATGTGCTTTATTTCATTTATGCTTGAAAATAGGGGTGTTGTCTTGGAGTCAAACATGAGAAGAAAGCACTGAAGGTGTGCTAGATAGATGATAGATAAGCACTATTCTAACCAAGTTTCTTGCATATGTGGATTTCATCTCTTTTGTATATCTCTGGAAAGTTCCCCTAAGTTTTAATATAATACTTTCCAAAACTAAATAAAAATTGGGATTATATATACATAGGTGTACCCCAAAGATATTGTGGGTTGAGATTTAGATCACTCTAATAAAGTGACCATTGGAATAATATGAGTCACACAAGTTTTTGTTTTCCTAGTTAATATAAAAGTTATGTTTACATCACATTGCAGTCTATAAAGTGTGCAATGGCATCATGTATTAAAAACTCAGTCTACCTACCTCAGATAAAAACACTTCATTGCTAATAAAATGCTGAAAATTATCTGAACTTTTGGAAAATTGGCACCAGTACACTTGCTCAATGATGGTTGCTCCAAACTTCAATGTATAAAAAGCACATCTGCAAAGTACAAAGAAGAAAAATACAGGCTAGGGGCTGTGCCTGAGTGATAGAGCACTTGCCTAGCATGTGTGAAGCACTGGGTTTGATTCTCAGCACCACATATAAATAAATAAAGTAAAGGTTCATTGGCAACTAAAAACAATTTTAAAAAAGAAAAATACAATAACTTGAGCTATACCTATATAATATGTACATGTATATGCACACAAACATGTGGCTTAGACATATACCTGTTATCTGAAATTCAGTAAATCTAGTCTTAAATTTTTAGTCTTTTCCACAATTTAGTTTCCCCTTTTTGTGTTAATCACAATATCATCGGGCAAGCAGGCTTGAACTGTCTTTAATTTTTTACATTTTTCATCTTCTTCTCATACCATGAATCAAAAGATCTTAAAAACCTCTCTTACAACATGCAAACCTTCATCTCATTTCATCATCCTTCCATTCCATTCCTCATCTTATTGCACCAATAATTTCTTAACTGTCCTCCTTCTCATACCAGTTCCTTGCTCATAGCAGAATAATGTTTCTAAGGTACTTTTAAAATCATATCGCATTTTAACTCAAAATCTTTAAGCATCTTTCTCCTTTGCCTATTGGCCTAGTTTTCTTAAATTTCTATTTAAGATCCCCAAATAATTTTCATCTCGCTGGGCTCTGATGGTGTGCCAATGGATGTTGTATATTTGTAACATTTTTATAAATTATTCTACCTAGCCATAAAAGAGAAGAATATCAAATTGTAAATTCAAGTTAAGATGTGAAAACAGAATTTAACAAGTAAATTTTAACAAGTAGAATTTAATAAGTTGAAATTTATTTATCTATTTATTTATTTTCATTAGGTATATATGATGGCAGAATGCATTTGATTCATTGTACAAATTGCAGCACAACTTTTCATTTCTCTGTTTGTACATGATGTAGCAAAACACCATAAGTGCAGTCATACATGTACCTATGGTAATAATGAAATTTTGATGCAAGAAATGTGACATTCTTAATTTAGTTTCTGAAAATAACATTTGTATAAAGTGACTTAGCACCAAAACCACAGATGGGGAAAAATTAAAAAGCTTAGTATGAAAAATGTGATATAGTATGACTACAATTTTTTAAAATTGAATTAGGAATTTTTTTAAAAAAAGAAATGCAGTCTTTTAGACTATATCACAAGAAATATAGTATAACAAAGTTTCAGTTAGTTTTTTCATCACTGTGTTCAAAATACCTGACAAGAACAACTTAGACGAGGGAAAGTTGATTTTGGGGTCAAAGTTATAAGGGGTCTTAGTCCATAGATGATGATTTCATTGCTGTGGGCCCAAGGTAAGGCAGCACATCATGGGGAAGCACCAAGGGAGGGAATGATGCTCAGCTTCGGTGGAGTCAGGAAGCAGAGAGAAAAGAAGAGGATTGGGAAGTGCAACCCTTCTAGAGCATGCCCCCATAGACTTTAGCTTTGCTCACTTAGAGTACAACAGCATGGATTTACTGCAATATTTTAGATACAGACTAACAGTGGAGTATAACATGTTTTCTAAACTTGACTTTGAGCTATGGATTAGAAACATCAGGAAGAGTTTGGAAAGGCAATCCATGGGATCCCACCCAATCAGTCCATTTCAAAGTAGGACATACTGATTAGGTCACAGTCTCAGAATCCAATCATTTCACCTCTAACTATTACTTCAGTAACAGGAACTGTAGGGAGATACCTTGTCATATCTAAACCATAATAAACATATTATCAAACTTTGATGAAATAAATAATTTTTCCAAGCAAATTCTGACACAGACTCCATACATACAAATAATAAAATAAAAACTATTTTATTAGTCAAGTGATCCAGAGTTCCTCCTTTCTGCCTCACGGCACCTTCCCCCATTAGTCCCTGAAGCCTTTCCGTTGGATCTTAACTCTTCCTGATGTTTCTAATCCATAGCTCAAGGTCGAGATTAGAAAATATATTATACTCCACTGTTAGTCTATATCTAAAATATTGCAGTAAATCCATGCTGCTGTACTGTAAGTGAGCAAAGCTAAAGTCTGTTTTGGAGGACATTCAAGTTAACAGTTAAGTGACTGAAAACCATGTTATGGGGTTTGGAGTTAAAAGAAATGAGACTGTTTAAATCAAATCATGATGCTAAATAAACCCTCTCTTTAACCCATTTTCATTTGCTTCTGCTTCTTAAATATTTGTCTTTGAAACTTGAAATTTCAGCCCTCTTGAAAGAATGAATGATTTAGATAAAAGTTTTGGGAAAAGCATGTCTTCGCTAGTTTACATAGTTAGGAATATATATATATAATATATATATATATATATATATATATATATATAAAATTAATGCACCCTGGGTGTATTAATTCTTAGAATATTTAAATACTCATTGGTGCACACAGTGTCCCAGACACAATAGTAAATGGTGAGGATAAGGATGAACAAGACATGATCCCTATTAACCATCTAGTAAGGAAAACTAACATTCCATAAATATTGCAGAGCAATATTAGAAGCACTAAAGCATTATGGGAAACAAAAGTGAGTAACAGCATGAGCCTTCTCAGGGAGTCAGTGACAGCGTCACAATGACTATCTTCAGTGGGTCTTAAAGACAAAGTCTAACCATTGGCGAAATGGTGGAAAACCTTACTCCAGATGAAATTAATGCTTTGTACAAACAAATGGACACATGAAATCACTTGGAAAAAGGTGAAACATATTTCATATGACTGGGAATAAATGTGCCTATAGATGAGTGAAGGAAAGGTGTTCGGGGATGATAGAGGAGATTTTGAACACTGTGAGTGACAGATCTCTCACCTTTCATCCAACTGTATTTAAGACAGACTGTGGTGGTAGCATATGGAGAGATGGGAAGAAGTGGAATTAGCCTCTATACAATCCTGATTATTGCATTATCCTATACTGTTAGTGTATACAGAGAAAATCGTTACAGAGGGTCGCACTCCATAACTAACACTCAGGATCACTCCAGGTGAACTGGGCTGCACAAAGTGAGAAATACCCTTTTCTTTGGGTCCTGTGATGGCTCCTCTGACCTTAAGGGTCCATGGAAAGAGAGAGAGGAGCACATGCTGAACCCTTTTACTGGGAAGAAGCCATTCAAATGAGGCAAGGGGTAGGATCACAAAGGAATAGGTGAGCACAGCTCAATTCCCACCGGTAACACCTACACCTGAAGACACAGCCTTGCTATCTGAGCTGGGACAACACCTCAAGTCACTACGAAATGTAGTTATTGATCAGAGCCTCATGCTTCAGGACTGGAAATGGTGGTCATTCAGAGTCGTTCTCCACACAGAGGAATAGAATATTTGCAAGGGAATCATGGGCATAATAGCTTTGTTATATTTTTAAATTATTTTAGAAACATAAGAATTTTATGTTATTGCTAAATGATCAATGAAAAGTAATCTTGAGTTTTATCTGTAGTCAGATAAAATAATTCTATGGAATTATGAATAAAAGATGAGCTACATAATGCTAAATAAACCTTCTCTTTAACCCATTATATCTCATTTTCCTATAGATAACTGTAGTGTCCTATATATAGAATTATGGGACATGATGGGTTAAGGCCTTACATTATTTTATAATCTACTTCAAAAATATGTCTATATTTTATTTCTAGCTTCTACTGGAATTGGAAGAATATCAGATTCACAAACAAAAGTTGCTTACTTTGATTTTCACTAACAGACTACCACAAGAAAAAGGAAGGCATTCGTTGTTATCATGTAATTCTAGGCAATACTTTGTCACATGTCTTAAATCATCACTTAATGTCACAATTATATTATTTCACTTAATGTAAGTTCCTCACACTTTTAATATCACTTCTCTGCAATTCATGAAGGCAAAAGAAGCAAGTTAAAATGTTAAATAAACCATTATCCTTGATCTTCATATAATTCTAAATGCACACTCCACTTCGCTCTCTGTAATAGGATGCAAATTACCTTGCATTATCTATTATTTAGAAAGTTGTGTGTATGCTGTAAAATCACAGCATGAAAGGAGGAAAAATGACAGAATTTCATATGAAAATGATTTTTCAAAAAATAAATAAATTTATACTGACTAAACTATATCACTTAATATTTAAATTTTTAAAAATTGAAATTTCATAACCAACTCAATCTTTTAAAAAAAAAACAGAGGAATTATTTAAAAATTAGAGACAACTGCCTGGTTTCCAAATTCTCCACTAAGATTCTACTCATGGTTCTAAATATGAAAATAGTTTGTTGAAACATTACTACACACACAACATCTTTATTTACTTGACCTTTTTGTTCTAGTTTTTTTTTATTCTCCATGCTCCCAAAAGCATACAAATACTGTTTGGGAACAGTTTTGTTTGTTTAATTTGCTGAGCTGAAAACTTTACATATTTTATTTTTTTTAAACTCACAACAACCCTATAGATATTGACAACTATTGTTACTCTCATTTTACAATGTGCCTAAGCTACAGAAGTGGTCACTGGCTCAAAATTCCAGTTATGTTGGAATATAGGCATAAGCATTCTGACCATAGCATCCATGCTCTCAATTACTATATAATATTACTTCTGTATATCTTTATAAAATGTATAGTATAATTCTTAAGTTATACTATAATTTTTAAATGTTAGCTTTTACCCTATGTTGTGAACCTTTTAGTTTATTTATTTATTCAGTTACTAAATACCCACATATGCTATGTACAGGTGATATGTCATGTAACTATACACTCATGTAACTCATACAGCAGTAAGGGAGCAGATATGAAGAACATCCAACCGGAGGAGCACTATAGTGGACTTAAGTCCAGGACTGTAGAGGCCCCAGAAGGAGCACCATGCAGAGTCATGTAAGGTTTCATAAGAAAAGTCAGGCCAAAAATAAGTTTTGAAGAATGTGTAGGCGGTAGCTGGGTAATGATGAACTAGAGTTGAAAGGACATAGCCGGCAGCTATATTTGTTTATCTAAACGCTAGAAAAAGACAAAGCATGGAGTTTTGTGGAGCTCCAGGTAGGGGAATACGTTGGAAGTTCAGAGGTGAAAGTTGGAATGGATGAGGCTCTGAAGGAGATAGGAAAGGGTCTGGTGTCTAAAGAATGTCATAATTACATTTGCACTTTGGAATGTTCATTCTAATGATACCATGGATTGATGGGGAATGGCTTGGTTAGGAATCACTCCAGATTAAAGTGAAGGAGACCTGGTAGGAAGCCATTAGAGTGAGCCAGGGGAGAGATGATGATCAACAGAATTAAGGAGCTCCACCAAGAATGGATAGATGCTAGGTCAGAGATGAGAAGGAATATTTAGAAATAATAACTTTTGATGAATGAATTCAAGAGTCTAAGAAGAACAGTGAAGTATACTGGGATACCTAAATTTTCATCTTGTACAGTTTTGTAGGTGGCAGCAATAATTACCAAGAAGATAACGATTAATGAAGAGCTCTGAAGAAAAAGCTAATAGACTTATGTTTGGGCAGATTAATCTGAGGTTTCTAGGGTGACATCTGAATGGAGAAATCAAGTAAGTACTTGCGTATGTTATAAAAATTGGGAGAAAGGTTTGATGATAAATAATTTGAAGACAGGTCTTTTTTCTTTACTGATCATTATTTTTAAAAAGTATTTGGCATATAATATTTGGAATTGGTTAAATGAGTGACTAAGTATTACATATTTTGCTTTGATGAGTAGAAATCAGAGATCTTTAAAATATTTATCTTAGGGTTAAAAAAGGATTTTTAGAGGAATTATATAGGTGGTTTAAAAATTATCTAGGGTGGTGAATTGTGCAAGTTAAGGAAAGTTTTGCTCTTCCTTCACCTGCCATCTATGCATGCTCTTCTCTGCGTTCTAATTGTTCTCCTCACTTCTGCCGTCAATCACATGCCCACCCAAGGTTTGCTCAGTTGCTGAGCCATCTATATGTAGAATAGATGAAGAGATGAATGGATAAACAACTTGAAAAAAATCTAGTAACTAAATGGTTAAGAACTTGACATGGACTATTAGAGTTGGATTATTGTGTTAAACCAGTCATTTACATACTCACACACCAAGCTAATGTATCAACTCTACTTTGATATTCTGCTTTAGATAGTTAATATAATATTATGGTTTGGATCTGGAATATCCTCCAAATTCTTCCCTAAAGGCTCAGTGGGCTTTTAGGCAATGATTACATTATGAAGGATTAATCCATGGATAGCTGAAAGGAATACTGGAAAATGTTAGAAACTGCAGGCAGTGGGGCATGGTTGGAGAAAGTAGTTCACTGGTATTTAACCTCACCTCAGGCCCAATAATTATTAACTGACCGTAGACTAAAACTTTTAAAACCATGAGCCAAAATAAATTCCCTTTTAAGTTGTTTTTCTGATATATTTGCTACAGCAGTGAAAAACTGAATAGTGTATATATCAAACATTATACTGTATTCAAAAAGTAGAAATATATTTTAATGTAAGATTTTTCATTATTGAGATGGAACATCTTTTGATTTTCTGATATAAAACCAAAGCAGAAATGTGTGCGTGTGGACAGTCAGCTAGATACTATTATACAGTGTTGAACAGAACTGGACAGAGTGGTCTTGTGGAGCTTGGAACAACCATTAACTTTCTCCCCAGAAACGTACATATACACAAGAGCTGTGCTTTGAAGAAGAAAAACATGGTCATAAAAGAATGTTTCTTGTCAGGACATGCTATTACAGAGCTGGGGCCTTCCGAGAAACTGAGGCAGCACACAGAACCCCTCTTCAAACCTGGATTCTCGCAACCAAGTCAGAAAGATTTCAGATATGTCACTCAGAGTAAAAGGAATGAGTTTACTGAAGGGATGGGGAAAGGAAGGGGTACACTCTCAGGGAGAGATTGGATCCTCTTAGAGAGGAGAGGATCAACATACCTCTCTTGCACTTCGGTTTTATTGGGAATCCCAGAGAATTTCCAAAGAATCCTCCCCCAAGGTCCACCTCTTAACTTTTGACGGATAGCAAGATGACATCAGATTTTTAAGTCTCCATTCCCTGGCAACTTTAGGTCACTTTGGTTCATACTAACTAGTCCTAATTGGTTTTTTAACCATATTCTTACAGATTTTATGGTAATGAGGAACTATCCTTATCTCCCAGAGTTTCAGGATCTGACCACATAAATTTCCTTGGTTCCTCCTATCAATACTATCTTGGTCTTGCATTTCTCCTGCAGTTAACAGGTATTTGCTGAGGAATGTAACATAGGCCAGGAAGGGCTGCAGTAAATTGGTTCTTGAAGAATAAAAGCATGTAGAGGTCAGCACAGTGGGCCCATTTTATAGAATTATTCTCTTAACTTTGTGGTCCCACAATCTTCATCTGCCTATTCCCTAACAATATGATTGAGAAAGGAAAACTGATTCCTTCCTTCACCAGCATTATGACTAAGCAGTAAGAAGGAATATTTCACACACGCATACTCTGAACACTCTATTGTGTAATATTGTCTTCCCCCCAATAAATGAAACCTTGATCCCTTTTCAGGAAGTTGCTCACTTTCTAAGGAAAGCAAATTTATCACTGTCTTTTTCATTTTTAATATCCATGGAACTATTAATCCTTGTACATGTAATAACTAGATGAAGAATTGCTTTGGCGGGGACAATGTGACTACTTCACAAACTAATACCTTTTTCTCAATACTTGCCATATTCATGTAGGAAGTGTAGCTCTTCCAAAGTTTGGATTCTCTTGCAAGCTCTACAAATCAAGATATTTTATTTAATTCATTCTAATCTCTTTTTCTTTTGATGTGATGTGATCAGAAGTGTAAAGGAAGTCTCCTGTCTCAGCAAGGATTGAACTGAGATCTGAAAGATAAACAAACTTCAACTCACAGAAGATTGCTGTTAAAAAAAATAATTGACCAAACAGAAAGATTGAAGTTGTGATTTAAATTGAATGTGACTATTTCATACTGGAAATGCAATGGTTCCAATTTATGAAAATGGTCAGAATGATAAGGACTTCAAAGAGATATTACCTAGAGGCATGAAATGGAGATTCACAAAAACATATTTGAAAGCAGATACAGAACACAGAAGAAAAAATTCACTGATATTTCACAGAGTTCAACTTATTCAATCAGCCAATTTAGCAAAATTCAAAATTTTTCCAAGTCTTGTAGGAAGATTTTTTCCCCAAAATATTCAATATTCATACATGCAAATGGAGCTATTAAACAAAGCTTATGTGGAATTGTTTTTTTCTGGTCACCCTTATTTGTTCTTGACACTTTACAATCTATTTAGGCATTGAAGAGACTATAGTACCTTATTCCAAAGAGTAAATGGTACAAAGACCAGTCTATCATTTGCTTGTCCCAAAATGTATATTTTGAGCATCTGTTCTAACAGAGGGACTCTATCAGCACTAACACTAAGATATTCCCTTTAATATATAGTTATATCAAAAAAATACAGTAATGTATATTGTATGTATCTAAATACATATATACATTTAAAATGACTATATTCATATCTGCATGACTGTAAAAAGAAACTAAGTAATATATGTGTATATTTGTATGTGACTATTTCTTTTTGTAGATGTGGTTGTTTGCAGGCAAGGGCATGACTTTTCACATTGGTGCAGAAGAGGAGGAATCGCAGCAATAATGTGCCTTCTTTTTTTCCCTAAAGGAAACTTGTGAAAAATCCAGATTGCTTTGATAACAATATGAACAGATTAGAATGTGGCTGTGGACTTCACAAAATGATCTAGTTAAAGCAGCATTTAAATAGCAAATTGCTCACATTTCTTTAAAATGGGATTGAATTTGCAAAAGGTTTGTCGGGCTCCCATCTATTGTGTGAAGCACAGTGTAGTTGTCCAGCCAGCAGGAAGGTAGGAGGGCCCTGCTTGGTTTCTTGGGGATTGGAAGAGACAGAATGCGCTCACTGAGGTGCTTAATTTGCTTCCCATGGAGACATTCAAACATGCCTTTTTCAGGACGAAAGTCCAAATGAACTTTTTGAAAGAAAGATGTCAGTAAAAGCATCAATTAAAGTACTGTTTTCTTTTATCGGCCAGTGTAAAATCACTTATAATCAGTTGCCTTGGCTTTACCACAGCACTATTGGTTAATGCAAAATGTTTGGATACCACCAAATATTTCAGACAGCTTGCATTTAAAAATGTTTCTCTCTTGTTTTAACATGTTATTTTATTGACAATTAAGTAAAGCTGTGTTTTAACAAAGCACAGTCATGATTATTTGTAATAAAGAAAAATATTTTTTCTCATACCAGTTGAGCAATAAATTAATTGAAAATCAACTTCTATAACCAGACCAAATGCTTTTCATATTCAAATGTTGATATTATATAGAAAAAGTATAATAGAGACTGACTACATTGTGTTTTAAACTTTATCTAGATACAGTGATTTTAATTTTCACTTTAGGGCTAGGAAGAATGAAATTCTAGGTAAGATTTTCAAATGGTTAATTTACAAATTGTCATTTTCTGCTCTATACTGGAAAAAATAGACAATTAATTTAAACAATTGTTCAAATAAGTAGTTTCAAAGTAATTATAACAAAAGACAAAAAGAGATTGGGTATAAATGATCCCATTGGTTGCTTTCATTGATTTAAATCACTAGCTAAAACTCAAAATTCCATTTCATATTTCCTTTCAAACACATATTGGAAAATGAATGTTAACTTTACAAATATCCAATAATGCTACCTAATATGTTAGCAATAAAATATTTCTACAAATTTTATTAAAATTTCTACAAATTTTACTAAAATATATTGTCTTAGAAAAATCCAACTTTAAGATTGGTATACACAATGAATAACTTGGTATCCAAAATATATTTAGTTGAAAATGTAATTTATTCAAGGATGACAGTACAATTAATTATTGAAATATAGAAGTGCTAAAATCAAGATCATTCAGAATATTAACAAAGAAAACTGAAGGCAAGGAGAAACCAAATGAGTGTTTTATTTAAAACATAAGTTTATACACAGCGATTTCCAAAATATCTTTAAGAAAAGTGAATGGTTTGATTTTATTTGCAGAATTCTACTTAAGAATCTTTTTTAAAAGTCCACACTTTCTAACACACTTCCACTTCTATGCTTCCCCTTATTCCTTTATCAAAAATTAAGCTCAGTCTGAATTCTGTAAAATATTCTCTCTTGCTATCTCCCTAAACTTTTATTCTCTATCCTCTCTCAAATCTTGAGAAAGTATTTTACATATATAAATTCTGCTCAATTCCTAATCACCAGTTACCTTCTTAATCTCTCATACTTCAATTTCTGCCCCATGCTCCGTTGTAATTACTCTTTGAAAGTCACCAAGGACATTTGAGTTAATTCAGCCAATTGCTTCTTTGCAGCTCTGGTTTTTAAACACCAGACCTTGTGCATTCAATCCTGATTTTCCCTTGATTTTTAAAATCTTTGCTCTTTCTACCTCCTTGGCTTCCCTGTGATTGTTTCCTTCCCTAATTGCTTATCAAATGACGATAATGTTAGTGAAATTATTTAATTCTGATGCAAAGTGATTTAAAGGAAACTTTCATACATTTTATGTTTCTGGGAAGAAAATATGATGCAGACAACTTGACAATTGCATCAGAAGATGGTAGTATATTTATTCTCTTCATTCAGTAATTTCATTACTGGAAATATACTTTAATAAAATAATTATGCCTGTAGAGTATTGTCTTTTATGTTACTTATGACTTTGAAAAGTAGAAATAACATCAGTGCCTGAAAGAGAGCAAAGATTTAGAAATATATGAAATTTATAATTGATGGAATATTATTATGTCATTAAAAATAATCTTTATGAAAGTATAATGCTATAGAAATTATCTATAACATACATGGTAAAAGGCAAAGAACTTGCCATTACAGAAATATTTATGGAACTGAGAATGAGTGCTACTAAATATTTGTTGAACAAAGAGTGAAAAATATCATGAAAATACAAGTATTGATAATTTTTGAATAGTGACTTCAAGAGTCATTTTTTAATTTCCTGTTTATTTCTTTTTCTAGTTTTTTATATTGTTTGCATTCATTTTATAATCCAACAATATGCTTAAGAGCAGCATAGATACAATTTTTAATTTCTCACAAGTCAAAAATTAAGAATGGATACTAAATAATAATGTTAATGATGTACTGGTAGTAGGTGTTCATGTAAAACAAACAAAAAACACAGCACTAAATCTCTGGAAAGTGACCTGCCACCTTCCTTTGAAATCCTTTCACTTTCAACAAAGAAGATGAACATTATAATTATTATGAACTTGTGAAAATTTGCTTTTGCATCAATATCATTTCATTAAGCCTCCTTTAATCAACCCAGATTTTAAAATATTTTTAAAGGGATCTATCTGAGAGCCAAAGAGACTCTCAATCTGAACATGCTGCCACAGCCCACTCAGACTTGTTTGCATCTACTCACCTCCCAAAGGTCAAATCTGCACAAGTTGTTGAAAGTAAGCTGCAGATAGTAGACCAAATGTCCTCAAAGATGCCTGTTGGTGTAGTTGATGGTTTTGCTGTGGTTGGAAGCAACATGGCCTCATGGTACAGCTTGTGCTGCCATTAAAACAGCCAACTCCTAAAGCTTTGTTCAGTGGCTCACCTCTCCCAAAGGAACTGGCTGTAAGTAAAATATGGGAAGCATATTTAAAAAGCCATCTGTAGAAGCAAAGGATAATTGTTTAGCAGATCATAATAATCAGCAATGTATAGAATACTAAATAACACAATCAATCCCAGTCAACAAGTCAGAAAATCAAAGCCAAAACTAGCTCCTGACTATTGTATCAAGTTTTGAGTCAACTCTAATCTCAAGCAATTATTTCCAAAGGAACAGGTTTGAAAGGGTAAGATTTGCTTCACTCAGATGCTTTGTAAGGCCTCCCAAGTGGATGCTTGGCCTGCCCTGAGATGCTGAAATGGGAAAACTGCAATAAAATTACAAAGCATGTCTCTGATGATGTTCCATCTGTCAAGCATGCAATCTTAGGAAAGCTGCAAAGGTAGGACATGGACAGCAGCCAAATTTTTTGACCCTTTTGAACATCAAATGAATTTTATATAGTTATCCCTTATATGCTTTCGAATACATTATTATATTGTCTGGTTTGGGGATGGCTGAAATCCTTGTCTTGTTGTAAAGCAAGTGCTTGCAGGTATCAAAGAAGATTTCAGGTTTTGTACTTCTCACTTGAGGGAGCCCACCTATATGGACGAGTAATGACGTAGCTATGTGAAGCTCTGCACGTCACTCAAAAACTTTACTCTCCCATCATCTTCTTAAGAAAAATCTAGCAAACATATGGCATTTAAACCTGGAACTTGCAGAGTTATCCAAGACATGTCAGTTGCCATGACCCAAGTTCCCCTCCACCTCCTTAGCTTTCTGTTCTTCTCCAACCATGATTGTGCGTATTTCCCCACTAATCTTTGACAACCATGTTTACAGGTCAACGTGACAGTGACAAATGGCATGGAGATTTTTTTAAAGATCAAGTCTATTATCAGGTAGCTTTTCTCAGAGATGAGCCATAAATAGGTATGAACTTCAGCTAGGATCCCTATTAATAGAAATAACACCATCTAAAGCTTCTTTTGAATCTCATTAGAAAGTACTTTATCAGACACCCTATTTGTCTCATACCCCAGTTAAAAAAGATAATACATAACCACTTCCTATACTTCTGTTCCTATGGAAGATCGTATACGGAGACTCAGGATTGTCCTTAAGCAATTAGCATCAGAATCAAACATCTTTTTAAAGATCCTCAGGTCCAATGGGAGACTATAAAACGTGTGTTTTCAGTCCAAGAACTACAGGTCAAGGTTGCCAGGTGCTTGGAACCACTGAGTGATACTCCCTTCTTGACTCCTTTGTCTTCTTTTCTTGTCTCTTTTCTACTCTCAGTTTCTTATTGATGAAATTAGGTTCTTTAAAGTTCTTCTGACCTTGCTATTCTGAGTAAGTCAGGAGGATAAAAAAGCAAATACTATATAAACCTATTGATATCAAACTGCTTCTCTTCAAATTCTGAGTAGGAGACATTTTTATATGGGTGATTCTATGTGGAACAGGATTTGTGTAAGAGATACTGTCCAAGGCTTTCTTTTATCACTTTGTTTACTGTATTTTGTCTAGAGTCTCAAAAATGTCTATGTAACTATTCCTTTGACAAAAGATTGAAATTCAACAGCATAGAAAAAAAAGTTGTAAAGAACACTTTTGGCAGTTACCAAAGAGTTCAAGGTTGCAATTGAAGCAAGTGGTGCAGATCTGACAGATTGTATAGCGTTTTAATCCAGCCTTAAGACTTGGTCTCCTCCTTGACAGAAAGACTGAGAAACCTTGAAGGACTGAACATTTTTTCCATGGGTGTTTAGATTCTCTGCTTGTCTTCTACACTTAATCAGCTGCAGTTGCTGAAATAACACCCTACTAAATTACAAAGATTATTCCTTTTTTGTCTAGGCGCTTTCTTGACTACTCTCACAGAAACAGTTAAACTTTGACTGACCTCTCCTATAAGGTGCTATAAAAATTCAGGTAATTTAGCTCAGTGGAAGAGCACTTGGCTCATATACATGAGGCCCTGGGTTTGATCTCCACTCCCCCCCACACACACACACACCCAAAAAGATAGAAAAAGCCTTCCCTTCTTCCTTACGATAGAACATTCCTTTGGAGTTATACTTGTGCCACAGAATTCAAAATTAAATTTTACTTTTAACTACATTCTAGTTAATCTTCTTTCACAGTGTGAATTAAACTGGTTCTGTCAGTTTAATTATAACAGCTTAATTAAACTGGTTTTGTCAGTTTTAAATCTTTTTTTTTTTCATCAAGCATTTTGTACCAGCAGTTTCTTACCCTATGGTCTGTATTTATCTGTTGCTAGGATCTACAAAACAAATGAAAGGGAACACTGAAAATCAATCAGAAATTTAGCCTGTGACATAAATACCTTGGTGATTAACTGTTAGATTGACTTTTACAGATTAAAATCATCAGATGCATGTCAACTCTACTCTTCATTATGGAAGAGAGGCTTTTGAGGAAAGAGAGACATTTCCTTAGATATGAACAAATCTAGGTTATAAACCAGGCTTTTTCATAACATATTTGTGATGTTGGATTTTTTTTCACTTCTTTGAATTGGAATGTTGATGAAGATGAGACTGTTATATCCAGAAATATAAAAGGACTTACACAAAGCCATAAACATAGGCAGTATCAGCATCTAGTCTCTCAATTCCTAATCTGATATCTATTTCCCTACATTTTGATCTTCTACACTATGGCTTCAAGCCTGCCAATGACCAAAAGATAGTTAACATTTTTCCAAATATATATTACTTATTTATTATTTCTGTTATCTAAATAATATATTTGTAAACTTAATGGCTGTTGCCTTTGTCAGAAACTATTAACAACTACTCTTTTTTATTTCTTCAACAGTATTTTTGAGAGACAACTGTTCTAGGAACTGGGAATATAGCAATGAACAAATAAATAAGGTCCCTGCCATCTGTCTTCCCCATCACAATCTATGGGGAAGACAGAGAAATCAATGTTTCCTATAATAGCCAGAATGTTAAAAGATAAATAAGGGGCTGGGGTTGTAGCTCAGTGGTAGAACGCTTGCCTACCATATGTGAGGCACCGAATTCGATCCTCAGCACCACATAAAAATAAATAAGTAAATAAAATAAAGGTATTATGTTCATCTTCAGAAAAAAAAATAAAAGAATGAATAAAACAGGATAAAGGGATGCAGAGAGATGGAGATGCCATTTCAGATATGGAGTCAAAGAAGCCTCTCTTGGGAGGTCCCATTTGAGCAATCACCACTGATGGGAGGGAGTGAACTGGCAAACATGTGGGGTAAGAGCAGTAGGAAGACCTGGGATGTGGGTAGTTGAGGAAAACAAGCTGAGCTTGGTGAGTACAGAAAAAAGGGGGGACATGAGGCCAGAAGCTAGGGGACAGACCATGCAGTATCTTATAGGTCATGGTAAGGCACGAAGATTTTATTCTATGTATGAAATTCAGACTGGAAAATTAAAAAATCATGAAGAAAATTCAAACTCACGTGTGTGATATTCTAGAATATCTTCTGGGATGGTGTAGTGGTAGTCACTATTTATAATGTATTAATCTTAATGATGACTTTTTATGATCTTACATAAATAAGACTTTATTTTATAGGTATTTGGGTATATTTATATCCTAGGAACCACAGGAATTATAGAAATAAAAAGAATCCTGAAAATTCAGTTAGTTTTAGTTACATTCTATACTAACGAAAGTTATCAACATGTTTTGATTAAATGTAAAGTTGACTTGTTTAAAGCAGATTTTTTTATTAAGAAAATGACAACAAATGGTTCTTGAGGAACTCTAAAATATTAAATCATAAACTACAGATGAGATTCCTCCTTCTATTCCTCTTCCAGTTCCCACTTCATTAAAGGTAGACTTAGCCACATTATTTAGCCTGGCTGACCTCAGTTGTCTCATCTTAAAGGTGATGATATTAGTAAATCTTCTTTAGGTAACTGACCAGAGAGTCACTGAAATATTCCTTGTGGAATGTTTGGAGTAGCACCTGACAAAATAAGTGCTAAGTAACTGCTACTTTTTTTTTCTCTTCCTATGGGCTTTAAATTTGGTTCATTAAGCCGCTCCAGGCATGCCTCTTCTGCTTTATTCTAGAAGTAATGAATTCCTGAGCAACATAAAATCTATAAAAGAATTATTCATTGAAATGTGTTTCTATACATTTTAAATTATTTGCTATAATTTTATTAAACAGCAAAGCAGTAAACTGCTTCCGTGTTTCAAGTGAATTGATGTAAACAACTGGTGTATAACATTTAATTTTTTGCCTATTCTATTAGTTTAAAACAAGATGCAGCCCCTCTAGGATAGAGCATAATGGGTGCTTAAAAATAATTACAAAAAGTGTAAAGCATGTTATTGAAATAGGTTGGAATTAGCTAAGAAATACACCACTTTATATATGAGACATTTTTACTTTTACTATGTTGTTTAATCCTCAATTCTTTGGCAGTAAATGAGGCTGATGCTCCCATTTCACAGGTGAGGAAGAAGATACCTCAGAGGGATCAGAACTGCTGTAGATAACATCTGGAAAATAAAAGAGTCAAAATTTGAACCCATGACAAATTCTATAGAATGCATTGTATAGAAGTCCATAAAATATACTAAAATTAAAGATAAAACTGTAGTTGTATATAAACTTGAAAACTACTTAACTTATAGCTATAAATCAGACTTTGAGAAAGGAGTTTTTGAGGTAGGGAAAAGATGAATGTCAAGCATTTAAAGAACTATAGGAAAATGATAAACACCTTAAATATACTTGAGAAAATTTTCTTGACAGGTAAATGAGGTAGGTCTGATCTTTGAAACAGTGAATAGAAATACAGTCCATTTCTTCAGCGATCCTCAATTGGAATGAGACCATGGGATCACAAAAAAGCAAAATGTAGTGGAATTCATTAGTGAAGGTGAATCCCCAACCCTCGGATCTGCCCCCAGGATTGTTAACACCGTGGGATTGGGACAGTGATGTTCAGAGCCATTGACTGAACTGGCAGAAATGATGATTACAGATTGAAATTCCACCTTGTGAGTAGGAAGTAAAATAAACGATCCCGTGAGGATTTTCTACTGTGGAAAAAAAAAGTCAGACTTTGAATAAGTCAAGAAAAGAAGCGATCTTGCTTACCCCAATTCCCCTAGCTTCATTCACAGAGTAAATGAAGGACTCACAGAGTGACAAGCAAATGCAAGAAACTCTTAGATAGTAACAATTAGTTAATCATCCTGGAAAGTTTTGAAAAACTTTTCCAATTTTGGATGAATGACATTTGAATAAATATTTTATATTTCCATATTTCTTATTACTACTTGTCACATTCATAGCTTCTCCACAGTGCCAGGTACAGTGTTTGAGTAGATGTTATGTTATCTTTTTAAGTGAAACTTAAGGAGGAGGATTTTCAACTAATTATAATTTTAAAAGTCAGAACATGCATAAATGAATAAGTTATCAATTTATTTTAATTTCCTTTATAATGAATAATAATGTAAAAAAGATTTATTTTTTAATCAGGAAAAACATAATGTTAATTTTTCAAGTTGGTTTTTTTCTTTAATATAGATCTTTTCCTTCCAATACTTTATAATTTTTAAAGAAGCTTTGTAGTTTTTCCCATGTGGAAACTAAGTGAATATGAGAAAAAAGAAAAGGGATAAACATCATGAAAGTACAATAATGTGAGAAAATAACTTGCTTAAGTCCATTGAATCACAATAAAGTTATGTTATTACATTCTCTACCTTTCCAGGTTAATGGCAGTTTTAGAAGTTGAAAATTAGGCTTTAAGAGCAAGGTCACTGTAATTCATTTATTAAAACATTTTTCATTCTCTGACTATGAGATTGCTTTTTTTTTTCCTTTATCCATTGCTCCAGAGAACATAACTCAGTGGCTTTGTATTTCCTTTATTTTTCTCTTCTACTTAAAAATGATTTCTTAATTTAGAAGCTGCCAAGAAACCTTGATGGGAGAAATGACCTGTGTCAAAGTAGCAATTTTGAAAGACTGTACTCTTAGTGGAAGGGGGCAAATCAAAGTCCTTTATCTCTGACTTGGGAGTGGTTCCATGAGGAGCTGATGTGGCTCCAAGTCGAGGTCATACAATTGTATGCTTTCTCTCAGAGCCTTTGTGGCTCTGCAATAGTAGCTGAAACTCTGTATTTTCCTGTTTTGGTTACCTGCTTCTAGAAAGAAGGGAGATTCCTGGTGTCTTCACTTATTTTGTTATGGCGAGATTGTGATAAATGACCCAGTGGATCTTAAAGCAGGAGACAGAACATTTATTCACCAACTGGTGGGCCAAGGGGCAGGCAGCAAGTGTACACCCTTTTACCTGCTCCAAGGGTTAGAGCACACTGCAAAACCATAAACAGACACCATGATATCTAAAAGCATAAACAGAAGGGGAAGTGGGTCAAAATGACCCTATTTGAGTAAAGAATGGTTACTAACATCTAGACAATCATTCTCTGACAGGGTACATTGTCTAAGAAAAATGGGCACCAAAAAGAGAAGAATCTTAAATTGTATAGAAGAACAGAGGCATTTGCATTTCTGAACCGGGTATGCTAAACTGGATCAGAAAGGCAGAGGCAGAGTTTTCCAATGGGAGAAGCATTTCTTACATGACATGGAGACTCAGGGCAAAATGGAGTCTGTTTGGTCATTGCCCATATAGTCTGGCCCATAACAATTTTCGTTTCTTTTCCTCTCTGTCTTCCATTCTATTGATCTGTTTAACTTTACTACTCTTTTCTTCAATTATGTTCAGTTTGCTGACACCCACATTTAATTAAGTTAATTTCAAATATTTGTAATTCTAGAATAACAATTTAATTGTTAAATTGATTCTAATCCTCCGTTGAAGTTTTCCACTTCTTCATTCATTATGTCTGTCTATTACCTATTTATTTTTAATATATTAATCATGGGAAATGTGAAGTCCTTATCAACTGACTCTAATTTCTGGACCATTTTTATTTTCCTATTGATTATTTGATCTCTTGATTACTTGTCATTTCTCTCATTATTTGCATTGCTCATAATTTTTTTTATCATATACTGCATACTGTTGAGAATACATGGCAGGTTCTCTGGATTTGGCTTCTTCTTCTAAAGAGGAACTGTTAAATTTTGTTTTTGCAAGCAGTTAAATTACCACCATATTTCCTTGATGGTTTGAAGCATGGTTTTTACGGTGGATCCCAGACTGAAACTTGGCTGTCAATCCAATATTTCCATAGCCTTGTGAAGTATCTGAAATCTAACCTCTCCAGCTTTCCAGCATCATCTAAACTGCCTGTATTCCTGTCCTGTGCTTATAGAGTACCAAAGACATTTGTTGCTATCTCAGAACCCTAATCTTTGTTTGCTACATTCAACAAGGTCTTTGTTTTTTAACTTGAATGCTATTCCAATGAACTTCGGTTTGGAAAATATCCTCAGAAAGAAAAGCAGGGTTAGAATGGAGCTCACATTTTTGCAGATTTTCTCTTGGGAATTATATTCCTGAACTGATTTTTGTCCCATGACAGAATACAAATGTTTTGTACATCTTTGTAAGGTTCAATATCAGTCCATGCTTTGTATGAAAAGTACTATTGAAAAATTAATTTCGATTGTCTAGATCAGCATTAGTAGTTTGAATACTTGATTAGCCCTATTTTTATATTCAAATTACCCAAGTCTTCAAAAGTAGGAGGGACATCTGTCTTCCTACTGCTCTCATATAATAAATTCCTTTCTTCCACTCTGGTGTAAAGAGTGTGTTCCCATGCCAATAACATGACAATTCTTACATGTTAAAACACATATATGAACATACATTCATATAACATTTACATAAATATTTACATACAGTAAATATCCCCCTATGTAGTTTAATGGTGCAAAGGAATTGGTGATTTTAAAAAAAAGCCATTGTATGAAATGGCTACTAAAAAAATCTGAACAGATGTTTCATTTTAATTTTTAAAGGATGATGGTGGCAGATATGGACATAACTGTCTTTTAAATTCAAGTGAGAATTTCAACCAACTTCCTTTCAAGTGCATGAATATCACACATACAGAGAGATAATGGATTATTTTCCCACGTGAAATTTTTGCTGCATGTTTGGTAAGCTGCCAATTCAAACATCTCACAAAGTGATCAACGAGGGTTGTCTGCCAAAAGCTGGGATCTGAAATTATGGTTTCTGCTTTCCCTGTTCAATGTAGCTCCTGACTGTTTCCAGAATGGAGATTAGTAGCACATGACCAGCTGCCTCTGAACCAATTTCATTTTTGTTACCAAATAATGATCAAAACACAAAACAACATTTCTGGTCAGACTTACTGTCATGGTGTTTGATTATTTTATTAGTACTTAAAAGTAGTTTTAAACAATCCATTGAATTTTTTCTTGGTCTATATTATCCATATTATCAAATTAACTTAAAGGTCATTAAAGTAGTTTGAAAACTACTGTTGTTTATTATAAACTATATAAAGTGGAAAATGGATTTATGATGAACCTTCAATATATATTTTGAGTAGAAAGAAATATATATGTGTCTATGGTACATATATATCATATGTATATAGCTATCATATATACGTATATATGGTTGATATATATACACATACATATATACGGTTGATGAACCAGATTTCTTGAGAAGATGATCATGTCACTGGTGTTCAAAATGAAAAGAAGGCAACTTCCACTATGTACCTAAAAGGTGCTAAATAATTTGAGAAAAAAAAACTGACATGAATGGCCTTGTATTTAATCTTGATAGCAATCCCACAGCGGTACTATCTGCCTTATTTTTTAGATGAAGATATGAGAAATGAGGCTTAGAGCAGCTTGTGTGACCACTGAGCCACATCCCCAACCCTATTTTGTATTTTATTTAGAGACAGGGTCTCACTAAGCTGCTTAGTGCCTCGCTTTTGCGGAGGCTGGCTTTGAACTCACGATCTTCCTGTCTTAGCCTCTAGAGCCACTGGGATTATAGGTGTGCACCTTAGAGCAGCTTCTTTACATGTTCAACATCAAACATGTAAAGAGCTGGGATTCAAGTAAGTCAGCCAAACACGAAAGTCTATGCATTTGCAAAGTTTGAATATTCACTCTGAAACAGAAGAAAATGACCTGCATTGTTCCTGAGTCTCTCGAATTTGTATTTTTATTTACTTTCTCTCAAAGTGGAAATAAATATTGGAGCTGAGAACATAATGCCCCAAAGTATGGTGGCTTGGCAGGCTGAGCACTTACAACTGAAGGGCATTGGAAAGGCCTTAGAAGTAAAGTCTTTCTCCTCCTCTCCTCCATCCTTCCCCGCTTTAAACCCAATTTGTAGAAACCACAGTGGATCATAGAAACTACAACTCCCCTTCTCAAAGGAATGCCATCAAACCTAGACAGTTTTCTCCCTTCTCCACTGAGGAGGCTCATTCCAGAGGAGTCTTTCCCCAGAGTTGTGGGGAAAGAATGCCACACAGAGGCTGAAAGGCTTGCTGGGTTTACTCCTCAGTCAGTAACCATTCGTTCACACCTTCTGTCCAACCACGTTTCTATGTGGCTGCCCATTATTCATCAAACCTGAGCATAAAGAAGTTAGTCTTCTAGAGTCTTTTTTCTTCATTTCTGAAGACTCCTATATCATACAGGTTTTACTAAATAAATGTGTTATGCTTTTCTCTTGTTAACCCATATTTGGGTCTTTGATTTGCTAGTGTCAGCTGTGATCTATAAAATGCCTGGGGCAATGTATCACAATTTTCCACCCCTAAATCCACAATATGGTTTGCATTCTTCAGCACTTTGTGATCTCCACTCACTACTCATGCAGGCTAAATGTACTCTTGATCAGCTCCTCTGCTGTATTTCCCTCTGGCTATTGTGCATCAGCTTAATTTTTCATCTTTATAATGTCAAATGTGGCAGGTTTAGTGTGTCCTTTATAACTAAAACTCCTCAGCTGAAGATGTGCTTATTGCTGGGTACATTTCACATTTACCAACTGTGGGTATGATTGATTTTTAAATTAGAAAACAGTTTTGTTTGATTCCTTTTAAAAGTGGTTCATATCTTGAAGCAGTAATTTTTTTACAGTCTGATTCACCAGCCCTTGACCAAAATAACAATTAAAATACACATGGCCAGTACCCAGTAGCCAGAGAATTCTATTTTCAGGAGAATTTTATCACCTCCCATGAGGCATTAAATACATTCTTATTATAATAGTCTCAGTAGAATTCATTTTTCACGGCTTGAACCACTGAGTTAGCATGCCACAGTTATTGTAGCATTGTCCTAGCACTGAATATTTAAATGTTTTTGAAAATTTTCCCAATCTAAAGTCAAAATAATGATAATCTTATAAGGCCTTTCCACACTTATTATATGCACATATGTTAAAATAATTGTAAATTTCTTGTCAAATACAATTTGATTTTAAGGCATCTGATAAATATTAACTGCTTTTTGGAAATTTTTTATTTTCTATATTAAACTTGAGTATTTTTGAAATGTAAGGGAAAGGTAATAGTCTCTTAATAACAAACACACATACTCATAGGCCCTTTGATTCCCTAATTTAATTTATAAGCAGACCCCCACTAAAAGAAGCACTGTTTTCTCAGTATGAAGTAAAGTAATCTCAGATCGAAGCAAAAAACTGCAGAAAGAAATGTAAGTACAAGAAGGATAGCTAAAAATAAAAACTGACCATTTAAAATAAATGGTAAAAAATTGAAAACAAAAAATCTGAGTTTCAATGTTCTCATAAGATTACAAAAAAAGACAGTTATGTTAAGACAATTAAAAATTAACATTAATAAAATTTTGAATATTGGTGAAATATTAATATATTGACTTATGTATTAATATATTCAATAATGAGATGTAGCAACAGATCTAATATCTAGAAATTTGAAAGTAGCATATGTTTATTACTATATATAGGTTGAGTATCTCTTATCTGAACTACTTGGGATCAGAAGTATTTTAGATTTTGAATATTTTCATATTTGGGTATATTTGCATATGCAAATGAGATATCTTGAGGTTAGGACTCAAGTCTAAACATAAAATTTATTTATGTTTCATATATACCCTATATATAGTGGCTTGAAGGCAAGTTTTATGTAAATATTTTTAGTGCAACTCTGTCTTAATTAAGACCTGTCACATGAAGTCAGGTATGGCATTGCCCATTTGGGGCATCAAGTTGGCACTTAAAATTTTTCATCTTTTGGTGCATATATGGGAATACAGGTTTTTGTATTAGGAATGCTTAACATATTTTCTTTACTAAGTCAATATTTATATACTATTCAGATATTCCTAATTTTCTGGTCATTTCAATTGATTAGAAACATTCTTCTGCTTTGCCAGAACCTCAAGACCAAGCCTGGGGGCTTTTAAGAACAATGCAACAGCTCAGGCTGAACCAAACATTTAGCACAATGAGTCTCCACAATAAGATTAAATACCGAATTATAGGAATAAGATGTGCTCCATGTGCAGCTTTAAAATTCTTTAGGGTTCTAGTGTAACTTACTTATGAAAAAGAATTGCCTGTTCCTTCAGGTAAACATTGGATTTGGTGTTGTTTTTGCAATTCTCCAAAGAATATTAATCTAGTAAATATTTGATAATGTCCTTACTGTTGCCATATCAAGCTAAAAATATTATCCTATAAGATTATGTAATCAAATGTTATAGCATTGTGTTCGATACGGGTCCAAAATTAGCACATTTTCTTACCACAAATTCTATAATCTTTTTTATTCTTTTATTTTTAAGTAGTTTTCCTCACTTATCATTATTCTTGTTATTAGAAGTTGAATTTTATTATGAGGTTCACAGTAGAAGTACAATCTGTTCAACCTCTTATTTTTCATTATGTAAACAAAACATCAATGAAACCATTAGACAGCCCTTTCCTAAGAACTTCCAAGTTCTCTCTTGGCAAATTGAATTTATTTTCTCTCTTGGCAAATTGAATAATGGCCCATCAATGATGTACATGGTCTATTTTCAGGAACTTGGAAATATGTTATCTTATATGGTATAAGGAGCTTTGCAAATATGACTTAGTATGGGATCCTGAGAAAGGAAGGTTATTTTAGAATATCCAGGTGTGTCCAATATAATTATAAGGGTTCTTGTAAGAGGGAGTCAGGAGGAAAAGATACACAGAGAGAGGAGATGTGAAGGTGTAAACCACAGTTCAAAGGATGGATGATGCTATGCTCCCTGTTGGTTGTGAAGCTGGAGCTCAGCCCTGAGCCAAGGACCACACATGGCCTCTAGAATCTGAAAAAGTCTAGGAAGCTGGAGTTTGCAGAAGGAACCCAGAACTGGTAACAATTCGATAGTAAACTTCTGACCTTCAAAATTGTAAGAAAATAAGCTTGTGTCATTGATATGTGTGTAGTAAAGGAGCACTTAGAAACTCATGTCCTCCCTAAGACTTAAATCACAAAGAAAGCTACCATGACCAAAGGAGTAAAACGCATAGTCGAAATGGTTCATAGGTTAGGGTAAAATTTGGATGAAGATAATAGCATATTTAAAGGCAGATCATGTTTGCAATAGTATAGATAGCACAAAATGTCAGAAATACAATACCGGCAGAGAATCCAAGGATGATGTGTGGGAAAGACTCTCTTATTCCAGTTGTTAGGTAGGTTCGTGAGCCATGAACAGGTGGGTAGAGGGAAAGGACAATGAAGCCCAGACATCAGGCCTATACATCAAGAAAAATCCAGGAGCCATAAAACCAAAACCCCAGGGAATTTTATCTAAACAGGCAAGCATCTGGAAAAGAGATCTGGAAGGCCTAACCTTCCCCAAGTGGTACAGAACTATAATCTCCTGAAGGAATTATTACTTAAATTCCTAGGGAACACAACTAAAACAGATAAGCATCAGAAAAGTGGGGTCAGGTACATTAAGACCCCTCTCCCATTACAGCTAATTATAAACCCTCAAGGGGCACAATGGCTTCCAGATAAATGCCATCTTCCAGATAAATACCAAAACTATCTCACAATTACCTTGTCAACCTGAATATTGAGGCCCTCACAAAGAAAATTTGCTGAGGGTGATCCAAAGAGTAATTAAACCAATTAAAGGGAGACAGGGAAATCAAGGCAAGAATAAGGGACTTGGTTTCCTTAAAAACCCAGCCCTGTGAGCACCACATTGTCCTCTCTTGAGATGGTCCATGCAGTCCCTATGCTGTGCGTAACCCTCGATTCTCACTCTGTTAAACTTTTGCTTACAACTTTGTGTTTCCCTGGAATTCTTTCTGGTGGAGTCACAAGAACTGGCTCCCAAGACTGCTGAGGCTGCCTCCACTCAACCAGGGAGGCCCCCAGCCCCATAGCACAGTGACACTGAATAGAATTTAGAAGAGAAGACTTTTGAGAAACATCCTACCTAGATTTTAGTCTTATTTCAATCACTTAATAGCATCAGATTGGATAGTTATTTAGCCTTCCTGAAAATCAGTTCTCGATTTTGTCTTATTAATTATTTTAAAGCTGGTATTTACTAAGTGTTCAACCTTTGTGATTCCAGATATGTGAATCTACCTTCAGATTACAATTTCAATGCAAAAGCAGATTTCTCTATAGTTAAAAATGTTTGGACTAGAAGAGGTGAATATCCCTTCTTAACAGCTGAATGTATCATTGTGAATTAATACATTTGCAATGTTTTAAACATAATCGATATCTATGTGATAGTCTAACTTAGTTCATGCATAGTGATATAAAGAGACAAAAAGTCCAGTTTTCATGCCTGTAAAGAGCAGGACCAAGATATACCTACATCACTCTTCTAACAATATACCACCCACAAGTTTCACAATCAGCTTTTACAATGTTTACAAGAGTCTGTTTCTCACAATTTTTCACACATGCCAGTCTCCCTTTGGTTAACTTGAAAAAGTTTTACAAGTAACCATTACTTTAATATAATTATTTTTAAGAATAAAAATTTACCATAATTAATTCCTAAATTACACTATATAATAGTAGAATAATAGGCATTTGAGAAGCATTATGCCAACCCTGGGATTAAAAATCTTATTTTATAGCCGAGGACACTGAGCTCAGAGAAGTGAAGTGACTTCTTCTAGATCACACAGCTGGGGTAAAACAAAGCTGGGGTAAGAGCTTGGCTCTTCTTGTTCTGGACCCTGAGTTTTCACGATTGCCTTATGCTTCCTCTCTAATTGTAGAAATTGACCACTTGGAAATAAATTTAGGATAAGTAATTATTTCCAATCTTTCTTACTATGGTCTGAATATATCTATTCCCTCGAAATTTCTATGCTGAGATCTAATCCCAAATGCATTAGGATTAAAAGGTGAAGCTTTGAGGAGATGATTAGGTTGAGAGAACAGAACCCTCATAAGTGGGATTACTTTCAGTACAAAAGAACCTAGAGGGCGCTTGCTCACCCTTGTGCCCTGTGAGGATGTAGAAGGCACCATCTTGGAGGCAGAGAGCAGTCCTCACCAGCCATCAAATGTGCCAGTTCCTTGATCTTGAACTTCTCAGCCTCCTTAACCGTGAGCAGTAAGTTTCCGTTGTTTATATATTACCCAGTTTGGGGTATTTTGTTATAGCAGGTCCAAAGAGACTAAAATACCTTGTATAATTGTTTTGTTCATTAGCTCTATTTTAGTTACATTATGATGCAATAAATCTTTTGCCAGAGTAAAACTGAAAATTTGTGCTCTATTCAAGGAAACAAATGTTAGTCATAACTTTTAACACAGACAGGCCTGTATAGAAAATTGTACAAAGGTTTTGGAACCTTCTTAAAAATATGAATTGAAGCCACTAGTTCCCCAGAGCCGTTTCAGAATAGACTCTGTGAAGGTAATGATAAGATGGTGGGTTATTCCTTACAGGATATTAAGTTGGAAAAAACCATCAGCCGACCTGTCATGATTTTTTCAGAGTCACAGGACACACAATAAGTGTAGATTGAAGAGAAAGGGGCCTCTACCTCAACAGAAATGGAGATCTTTATTCTGTCTTTTCAAAGCAATTTTCTTCAAACCCCCAGCTGTTATTTAAATTTAATTAGATAGAAATGGCTAGCTCAAGGCTTTTCAGTCCTCAAAGCACCTGTGACAACAGGTGCTCAAGATTTTGTATTAGTCATGACTAATGAAGCCCTTGTTATTCAATGTGTGGTCTGTGGGCTTGCAGATGGCATCACCTGGGAGCTTGTTAGAGATTCAAATATCTGTCACCTCTCCACATATTTGGAAGCAAAAGCTATGCTTTTTTTTTTTTTTTTTTTTAACCCCAGGTGATTGATAGGCACCTTAAAGTTTGAGAAGCACTGGGTGAGTCTGATTTCATTTTGCTGTACTAGCCAGGGGTAAATTTAAGGCTATTCTATTCAAATTCATGGCTCTGAGATGAGGTATGATAGTATTTTTAACTTAAATTACTTAAAATTTATTTTATAATGGTTTACGGTTACTGAAAACTTAAAGAAAATGAAAAAAAATAATCTTCCTCCTAAGAGAATTTTTTTTTTAAACTAAACAACGTCACTGGAAAAACACTAAAACAATTTCAGAATCCACTGAAAAATCTTCCTTCTCTTCTACCACACTTAAATTCAACTAATATAATATATTATTTGTGTTCACAGAAAAATGGAATTTCAGTGGTTATATTTCACTGTGCTCAGATGTAACTCAAGATCACTCCATTCACTGCAAAAGAAATCAACTCTTCTATGACCCGAAAGGTGAAATTCTTACATCTATCTAGTCTCTCTCGGAAAGGTTTTCAGAGAATGGAGTCCTGATCTCCATAGCAAAGCTTTTAGATTTAACATTTCTCAAAAGTAGAAAGTAAAATATAAATGAAAACAAATATATTATCAAGATGAAGCTGTAATGATCCTTTACCCTTCAGTTGCCTAACATTTTTAACTGAGGGTTAAGGAGTCATTCATATTCATGAGTCTTGGAGGGGAACAAATGCAGCCTCCTCTTTTGAAGCTGAGACTCCAAGTTCTTTCCCAGGCTCCCCTGCAGCTGAGACACAGGTCAGCTCACAGACTCTGCCATTTCAGTTTACCCTCCTCAGAGTCCAGGAGTTAGGGGCACAAAAAGACAGCAGAGACTTGAGCTCCTAACACACAGTGTCGACCACAGTGTCTACACTTGGTAGCAAGGACAGTGGCATCTTTACCAAATAGCACTAAAAAGGCAGTTTGGGTCATTTGTTGTACCTGGAATGTTAGTCTTAAGTGTGTTTTGACAGCTTCCCCAAATTTTGTTACTTCAATCAGTCTTAAGAAAGCTTCTGTTGACGATAAGTAGAAATACTGGCAGACACTGTGACTGTATTTGAATTAAACATCACAAATAATATACATCCTCACTTTACTCTGGCATACCTGTATGGACCAACAATAATTTCTCAGTTTGGGGGGCAACCGCCCTATGTAGAGGGTGCATCTCATCCCTTCTGCCTAAATGAGTATGTTTTCCTGCGGTGAGATTATGTGTCAGAATCTTTTATTTCCAGCTATTGATCCTCATGTGACTAATGTTGTATTAACTAGAATTCTATTGCTTGTGTAACACAAATTGTTCTGCAGGAGCAAAAGGGCCTCATAAAAGAAAGAAACATCCTCTCTTTAATAAACTGATATTAGAGCAAATTTGAGTGTTGTTTTTCAAATTGATATAAATGTTCATTACCTCATTCTTGAAAGCATAGTGTTATAATTGGGAGCTTGAAATGCTTTGTCGTATGTAGTTAGATTTGAAAACCTCTTCTATTTTACCTCACCATAGATCTTATTGATTACTATGTCTGAAAAAGCTTATTCTATAATCAAAAAGATATAAATCAGACACTTTGGAAAATTGGTAGATGGGAATAGAGCATATAGATACAGGGTAACTATGTCATCAACATTACATGCACATTTCCAAAATAGTTCCTTGTTAATATGTCATACCAAACAGTGAGATATTGAATAAACTAATATAAATAACAAGATTTAGAAAGCTTAGGAGTATTAACTCTTAATTACTGCAAACCTTATGCTAGAGCTTTTCACTGAATTGTAAGTTCCACAAAAGCAATAATCTTAATGTTTTCATCACCAATTTATAAAAACTGTTAATGACAGATAATAAAAAATATTTGTTGATATTGGCTTATTTTGTTTAGCATTATATTCTCCAGTCCCATCCATTTACTGGCAAATGCCATACTTCAATTCTTCTTTAAGACTGAGTAATAACATGTATATATATAATATTATTATATATTATATATCCTATACATATCACATATAATATATATGATATTGCATATATCACATATATTATATACATATTATTTAATATACATGTTATATAATATTTCATATATGATATATATGATATATACACACATATATAAATCATTTGTTGAAGGGCACCCTTGTTCCATAGTTTAGCTGTTGTGAATTGAGCTGCCATAAACATTGATGTGGGGTATGTCACTGTAATATGCTGATTTTGAGTCCTTTGGTATAAATAGCGGTATGGGATAGCTGGGTTAAATGGTGGTTCCATTCCAAGTTTTCTGAGAAATCTTCATGCTGCTTTCCATAGTGGTTGAATGAATGTGTTTCTTGTTAAAAATATGATCACTCAGTCTCTACTCAGGATTTCTAAATGAGAATCTTTGTTAGTAGGGCTGGAAAATCTGCATTTTCAACAATCCTTTCAGTTTTTTTTTTTTTTTATGGGAGAAGAGATGTCTCTGAAGCAAGGTCCAAAGAGTTCCCAAAGAGAATCGAGAGCTCAACTTGGGACCTGCAGGGTTCTAGGCATATTTGATAGAAAAGCATTTCAGCACACACCAGGCAGAAGCATAGACACAGGTTTACTTAGGAAAATATTCAAGGGAGAATGCAGGCCATCTTGGGAGTGAGAGATGCGTTTTGGTGTTTCTGACTCTTTTTTTAGAGGAAACATGGTAAGGAGTAGGTATGGAAACGTATGTAGGAATGATGTCAGTCTAGTGATCCCAAGATGGTTTCTGGTGGTCTGGTTAGTCTCAGGATCCTCAGGCTAACATAGTTTTATTGTCTGATCAATAGACAGCATTGAAAAGTTCCCTAAATGATAGGTTCTTCAAGATACCATTTCTCTCTTTGTTTATTTATTGGAGGGGTTAGTTAACAGTGCACAGATAGATTTACCTGGAATTTGGGAGCAGTAAGCTTGGGAAAGAGATTGGTTCTGAGGAGTGACAGATCTAGAAAAGTATCTGGAACTTCTGAATTACATTCTTTTTTCTTTGTCATTCCTCTATGTCTCCTTTCTACCCATTTCTTATTCTATCTATTCTTCCTTAAGCTAATTATCAAAACTTGGAAATGACTCTTGCTGAGGTTCATTCAACAAACTGTTATCTAAGGAAAGGAGTTAATTTGACTGTAAAGAAATTTGATTTTTTTTAAATGGATAAGAGGATCTATAGCTGTACTACCATTAATATAATGTTCTACTGCAATATTTCCAAAATATACTGGAATATTTTGGCATAAACTATTTAGATGAAAGTCCTCATCTATAAAATCTGCAAGTGTCATTGTCCTGGCTTTCAAGAGGGCAAGTCCTGGTGACAGAGTAGCTTGGTTTCTTCCCTAATGTCAAAGTCATTCTTTCCCCCCTTTAATTCTCATGTTTTCATCAGCACAGATTAATTTAGTGCTCACTGTGTACCCTGCACAGACTTCATGTAAAGGAAAACAGATTCTAGTGTTAGCAACAGGAGTTATAGGGAGAAACGAGAAGATAAAAGTACTGCTGTGTGTAACCAAACAAATTTAAACTGAAGATCTGAACTCCCTGGGAAATTTTTCATTAAGTTGACACCAAGGTGGAAATTTTTCTATTAACAAAGAATCCAATAAGTACAAAGAAAAAGGAAAGTGAAATTGAGTTTTAAGTGAGTCTTGAAGATGGAGGAAAGATAACACCTGAAGAATGGGAGAGGGCACAAATGACACAATTTAGAAAAATAAATAAGCAGAGAGAGATGAGTTGGGTCCCAGTTTTAAATGGAATTTAAAGTGGACGTAATAATTTTATCTACTCTAGTTTGAATCACTGTCTACTTGACTTAAAAAGTAGGGTAGGAAACCAGCCTTCAACCTTCCCAAAATGTTATTCATTTGTCCTAACCCAATTTCCAAATATTTTTATGTTCCTATTTATCTGAAATTCTACTTTATGTCAAATATGAATGTCTCATAAGAAAGTCACTCGATAGGTGGATTCTGCAACAATTTATTTTGAAGGTGTTGTCACGCCTTAAAACTTGTGCCTTTATGTTTAAAATTGCATTTGTTAACTGTAGGAAGGAAAATGTAATACCTTTTTTCATCTATCACAAGGGCCATGGCTCATACCCCTTAAAAAAAGATATATTAGTAAGAGGAAAAACTTAACAAATTTATCTAACCAAAGTTTTACATTATATGGGGCCATTTTGGAAATGAAGATCCAAAGGCCCAGGAAAAGCTATAATGAAAGTGGTGGGTATTGTGGGGAGACATGGTTGGTCAGAAGGATAAGGTGTAGGGGTCTAAGGGTAACAATGTGGGAGAACTCATTTTTGTGTCTCGTAAGACATTCCTTTCTCCATTTCCTCATATAGGGAATGATATCACCTAAGGAGCTTCAGGGAGAAAGAGGATGGCAGAGAGTGACCTTTTCAGGTTCTGTGGCTTGCTTTGGTGGAGAAAGGGAAGGAGAAAAGGTGAAAGAAAGAAAGGACTGGCTTCTGAGGCCCTTCCGGTCTCCTTCAGTTCAGGGTACTCAGTATATAGTGTCCTACGTTGAGGTGTTTTGTTGTGAACCCCAAAATAAGTGATACTCTTTGACTTTCTTGTTCATATTTTTCATGATGGTTTTCTTATGTTAATTTTTACAGATTAATTTAGACTATTTTTAGATTTCTCTTCAATATTTATTGGGACAATTCAAACTTATTCATTGAATATACATTTACTGAATGAACGTATTCATTCATGTAGGGGAGAAAAATAGAATGAAAAAAAGGCTTATTAGCAACAATAACAAAAAATTTTTTATTAGTGTATGTCTCATGCAAAAACAGTTATGAGTAACTCAAAGGGTAGTTAAAACGTGAGCTGTCATCACATCTTAAT
The DNA here is from genome assembly GCF_052094955.1 of Ictidomys tridecemlineatus. Lineage (NCBI taxonomy): Eukaryota > Metazoa > Chordata > Mammalia > Rodentia > Sciuridae > Ictidomys > Ictidomys tridecemlineatus. Next base: position 75,253,784 of record NC_135482.1, on the reverse strand, counting down.
TAAAGAACTATGAATTTGTAAAGAGGTTAGGCACTGTGGTATATACACTTGTCATCGCAGTGTCTTGGTAGGCTGAAGCAGGAGGATCTCAAATTTGAGATTGACCTTGTCTCCAAAAATAATACATAAATAAATAAAAAATACAAATAAAAAGAGCTGGGGATGTAGCTCAGTAGGTAGAGAGCTTGCACAATATGTGGGAGGCCCTCGGTCATTCTCCAGCACTGCAAAAAAGAAAAATGGTAGTAATGGACAAGCCAAAGGAAAAGAACTTTTAAGTTTCCAGGGAAGGCAGATTGTGGGAAGGTAAATAAATGGCAGAAACTAAGGGATGGGCTTCTTATTAAGGTTTATTAACATGGATTCTTCTGGTGCCCTTTTTGGGCTGATAAATATATAGAGTTACCTCTATTGATTAAATTCTGTCCTTCCAAGTAAGAAGGGAAAGGGATTACCTGTACAAATTTATGTTATGCTTTTAGGTAAATTGAGGGAAGGTAGAAAGCCTTTCTAATATATGCCTCTTTCCAAATGTCTTCAATTCAAAATAATCAATATGCTAAAGTGGCATATTTTAGGGTATCATATTTTACTGCCCTTCCTTCATGAATTACTCATTAATGTTTGTTAAAACTTATTACTCAATTATGCAAGGATTTTTTTTTTCTTTTTTTACTTTACTGAACAAGAAGTTACCAAAGCCTCTAACTTTCTTCAAGTGTTTTAACTTCCATTCCTGGAGAGTATTACCTAGACATAGATCATTAACATATTTTAACATTTTCATGTTATTTTATATTTAATTGATACTACTCTATATTTTATATTTAATTAATATTACAAATCTATTTCAATTTTATTTTTGCAAGTAAATATTCTCATATAAATGTGTTGAATTTGGATATTAATTTTATATATTTTTTTTTGGTATATGAGCTAGTTGTCTTTCATCTTTCATTTAGCATTATGTTTCTGAGACATTTATTTTACAACATTACAAGTAAACTGAAGTCTATTAACTTTCTTAGCCGTACGCAAACTCTTAGATTTTAACAATGCACTTATGAATTCTCTGATTGGAAGGCTTTTTATTTCTTTTGCATGTTTTGGCTTTTATTCACAATCCCTCTATGAGCATTCTTACACATATTAAGATTCTGAGGGTATATACCTAGAAAGAGAATTGGAGGTTGTAGGATATCATGGGCTTCTATTTAAGTAAATGAATACAGTGATCTTGTAATTAAGGCTACATTCCAATGATCAGCACATGTGAATTTCCTTGACTATACATTCTTATCAACCTTTTAAATTTCTGCCTGAAAACCCTTCAGGGTATTGAATTTATACAACTATTTCATCTTCCAATAGTGGAAGTTTTATTTATTCTTTTGCTATCATTATGTTACTTATAATTTTTCTTACTTCATTGTTATACAATATTTAATAGTGGTGGTGATAGTGGGCTTCATTTTTTATTCCTAACTCCATAGCAACATTTCTCAACATTTATATTGATGTTTATTAAAGGATCTTGTGAAGATGCCATTTAATTGATAATTTTTGTAATTATCTTTATCTTTGCTAATTACCCTTTTGTTATTAATTTAATACAGTTTCTTTTCTTCTAGATTAAGCTAGCTAGTTGATTATATTTTTTATTGGTATTTTCAAGGAACCAGTTCCTTAGAGTTTTCTGAATGGATTCACTTTTCATATTTTTTTAGTTCTTGAACTTTTCACTTTAATATGTTCCTTCTGCTTTCTGTATTTCTGTTGCCATTATTTGGTGGCTTGGGAGAAGAGGAATGTTCTTTTATACAATTTTATAGGCTATGCTTAATTGAGTTTATTTGTTTTATTATAGTAATTAAATTATAAAATTTTTATACTCTTATTTCAGTCATCTCTACATCTCATAAATTTTTAAACATGTTTGTGGATTTAGATCCTGAATATTATGAAAATCTTGTTACCATTCATTTTTTCCAAAAAGACCTTTGTTTTTGTTATATAATCTATTGTTATTTACTGCATTTATAAAGTGTATCAACAGTATTATTTCTGATTTATTAGTTCATTTTAGTTATATATAATATTAGGGTTCATTTTTACATATTTTTACATATAAGCATTGAATATAATTTGCCCCAATTCAGTACCCTGCTCCCTGCCCCTGTTGCCTTTCTCTACTACAGTTTTCTTTCTTCTATTTACTTATGGTGGTTTTTAAATTAGTGCATTATGGTTTTACATAAAGGTAAAATTCATTATGGTATATTCATATATGTGCCTAGGAAGTAATTGGTCAGAGTCATTCCATTGTCCCTCTCTTTTCTTGTCCCTCCTCCTTGCCACTCAATCCTCTTCCTCTACTCCATTGATCTCTCTTCTGTCTTGATGGTATTCACCCCTTTTACTCCTTCCCTCGCCCCAATTCTTTTGGTCTAGCTTCCACATATCAGAAAGAACATTCAATCTTTGATTTTCTGGGTCTGGCTTATTTTACTTACAATCATCTCTAGTTCTATCCATTTACCAGCGAATGTTGTAATTTGATTCTTCTTTAAGACCGCATAAAACTCCATTGTGTATATATGTATGTATGTGTATGTGTGTGTGTGTGTGTGTGTGTGTGTGTGTGTGTGAGAGAGAGAGAGAGAGAGAGAGAGAGAGAGAGAGAGAGAGAGAGAGAGAGAGAGAATCACATTTTTGTTATTCATTTGTCTGTTTATGGCCACTAGGTGGGTTCCAGAGCTTGGCTATTGGCTATTGTGAATTGTGCTGCTATAAACATTGATGTAGCTGCATCCCTGTAATATGCTGATTTTAGATCTTTTAGATATAGACATACGCCAAGCAGTGAGATAGCTAGGTCATAAGGATGGTGGTTTCTAGTTTTTTGAGGAATCTTCCTACTGCTTTTCAGAATTGTATACTATATATTCTATAGTAGATCTGTCTTCTTTTTTCAGTTTTACTTCTTTATTTTGACATTGGGCCATATCATTTCCTACAGTACTGTTGTAGTTTGTTTTATTTATCACTATTTGGCTTTCCATAGCATAAACCTACTACAACTCACCTTTTGATGGTTGATGAGCTCTTATTTCCAGTATTTTGCTGTTATGAAGTTGCAATGAATAGCCCTGTGAATCTTTTTGACAGACAATGTATGTTCCTTAAAGTGGATTTTCGATCACATCATAGAAAGAAGTATGTTGAACTTTGTGGACACTGTTAAACAGTTCTCCAAAGTAGTTATGCCATTATATATTCTCAGAAGAAGTATATCCAGTTTTCACTTGTTACACGTCATTGACAAAACTTGGGGTTATCTATCTTTACTTTTGGCCAACATCTTATATTTGGTTCTCAATATGTGCCACATTTTATATGGTAAACATAGTTCTATTAATCAATTTATCCATTCTACTCAGTCTAAAAACAGCTCCAAAGGACAATTGATTTTATTCATCCAGATTTTTATTATTGTTATTCTTATCTTTTTTGTTAATTTATTGATGCACAATATATATGGAAGTACAATAAATGCTCTTTATATATGTTATATATTCTCTATGAAGATAGAAAAAATCATCACCTGGGAAAACTCACGTGCTATTTCCCCAATCAATCAGTAATCAGGAAACGCAGCAAGGGCTGTCATGACTTTTTCACTATGGAATGATTTTATCTATTTTTGTGTTTTGTCTAAGTGAAATCATATACTATGTACTCTTTTGTGTCTAATGCCTTTCACTAAACTTTTTCTTCAAAACTCAACAACATTTCTGAGTTTATTCTTTTATAGTACTTTTGGCACAATAATTCATTCTTTTTTATTTATTTATTTTTTGTTGTGGTGTAGCATTTTGCTGTGTGAATACTATTCCATATTTGCCCATTCGATGTTGAGAAGAACCTGGGTTTATTACATTTTGAGGTCATTTTGAAGCTGCTATGAACATGATCATGTTGTTTAGTTAACAAAATCACTTTGGGGAGAAGACACTGCTGAGTGCAAATGCCAAGTAGAGGGCACATGAATATTTGGTTGTATTTAATAGCCACCAGTTTTCAAAATTATTTGAACCAATTTGTACTTTCATGGGAAGCAACTTCTACTTGTTTCAAATGTTTGTCAGCTTTTGATATCACTTCATTTTATTTATTCTGATGAGTGTGCAATTAGTTTCACATTGTGGTTTCATTTTTATTTTTCTGATGACTAATGTTGTTGAGCATCTATTTACATACTGACTAGCCATGTTCATACAGATTTTATGAAAAGGCAAAGGTTTTTTTTTTGCCAAATTTAATTGTTGGTTTGTACTGTGAATCTTCTCCATGTTGTTACTTGTATCTTACTATCTTAATCTTTATGAAATATATTTTAACAACTGTTTCTCTTATGCTTAGTGCTTTTCATATCCTCTTTAAGAAAACTTTGACTACTGCAAAGATTTGTCTCTGTTTTTTTCTAGAAGTCTTAATTATTTCATCAATTGCATTTAAGCCTAGAATACCTTGAATTAATTTTTGTACATGGTATATAGAGGATGTCAAGGGTTACTTCTTGTAGTTATCCAATTATTTTTGCACCATTTATTTTAAAAAGACTTTTAACTTTTTTTTTCCTGTTTTAAATCAGGAAAATGCATATGTTTGTATCACTTTAGCATTGTTCTGGTTCTCTATTTTATTTTGTTATACTATTAACACACACTGGCTTAATTACTGCAAGTTCATTTTAGTATTTGGCAGTACAGTTCTCCAACTTTCTTTTCAAGGTTTGTTTAAATATTCTTGACTACTTCCATAAATATCTTGGTATTGGCTTGATAATTGCCATATTAATTAATGATTTAATTTTAAAACCAAATAAAATGAGTTTTGAGTTGAATTATATTGAATCTACAGGCCAATGGGAAGGATTGAAACTTCCATTTTTTGAGTCTTTCAATTCATGTACATGTTTTTTTTAAAAATTTATTTAGACTTTAAAAATTGTTTTTCGGGGGCTAGAGGTGTAATGCAGTGGTAAAGCACTTGCCTAACATGTGAGGTCCTGTGTTTGATCCCCAGAACTACAAATGTATATGTTTACTCACATTTTCTTAGCTTTTAATGCAGGAGTATTACACACTTTTGCTAGTTTTTTTTTCCTTAGTATAGGCTCTTTATACTATTGTTATTGTAAATGCTTATGTTTTTATCTTTGTAGTTGATTTTTTATAGTGCATAAAAATATAATTAAGTTTTGTACATTTTGTCTTGTGCTCTTTCTATACTAATTTATTAATCCTAAAAGCATATATGAAGACATATTTTGGCTTTTAATTGCAAAATCATGCACTCTTTTTCTCAAATATTCATGACTTTTCCTTTTCTTTTTTGCATTGTTGCATTGTTAAGATCATCCAGTACAATAGTGAATAATATGGTGATAGTAGGAAGTCTTGGGAAATGTATTGTAGGAATCAAAAATTGATGTGTTCTTGGGCTGGGGATGTGGCTCAAGCAGTAACAAAGGCTCGCCTGGCATGCGCGGGGCACTGGGTTCAATCCTCAGCACCACATAAAAATAAAATAAAGATGTTGTGTCCACCGAAAACTGAAAAATAAATATTAAAAAATTCTCTCTCTCTCTAAAAAAAATTGGCATGTTCTATAATTATTGGTATAAATTATGTTAAATTGATTAAATGGTGCTACAAACATCTTTATATATTTACTGATTTTTATATCTGTTGCTTGTTATATCTGCAAGTTAAGAGGATTTGCCTATTTTTCTTTATATTTCTGTTCATTTTATCTTCATCAGATTAAAAAATAAGTATTTAACAACATAGAGGTCAGGCTGAGATTAAAACTTTATAGCTTGAAACTATGACTTCAGTGGCCTAAGGACCTAACAGAAAAGGGCATGAGGGAAGGAACTCTCTTCATCCAGCACTGTGCTCAGTTAGCAGTATTCCTGGTAATGATACTACTAGCCGATGCCTAACAGTAGCCTCCCCAACTGAAGTATGCTAGTACCACTTTTCAGTATTTGACAAATATATATAATAAGAACATGGAATGTTAAAATATATTGACTATAGAAAATACTGTATGAGGGAAAGTATTAGTGATACCTATTAGGAAGTGGCTAACAGTGTAGTAAAAAACTGATAGTGATTTTGTTGATGATGGTGGCAATGAAAAAAGAAAGATTTTAGTGATAAATTGGAGATGGCAGAGGGAGCATTTGGTAGTGAATTAGAAGAGGATGACAGTGGGTGATGGAATTGCAAAATGAAGAATGAGTCCAAATTCAGAGCTTGAGCTTTAAGAATTCAGGTTATTTTTGAAGTTCAGACTACTTTTCTTTAATAAGTCCCAGTGAAGGAACTATAAATGATTATAAGGACATTTTTACTAAGGTTAGAAAGTTAGTTCAAAATTTCTTATTTAGTATATTCAGCTTAATTATACCCCAGATTATTCAATGTCTACTTATATGAATGATATATATAACACTACAATTTAAGACAACAAAAAAAGCCATTAAAATAGTTTTAGTACTCTAAAAAGTGTAAGTTGAATATTCATACCATGATATATATGATATTATATACATGTATACATATAGATCATATATATGTATACATGTGTATAAAATTTGGTACTATCATGTAATAGTGACTGCCAACTTGACTCATGTAAAGGTTTTATTAAGTTGAAGCCTGAAACTTGCATACACACACACATACACACTGAAACTTACGTCACTTTAACAAAAACGCTCCCAGATAATTATAGTAAATTATATAATTTTTAAAGTTTAAAATCTTTTATTCAAATTAAAAGACCTTGTTTACCTTGTGAAATAATGCTGATTTGGAAAGGCATAATTACTTCAGGTTTCAAACCAAGTACTGAAGAATTGATAATGATACATAAATGCATATTTAATTGGAAGCATATCATTAAAGGTAAGGTTAAAAGCAAAAGCTTTTCATATTGATATTTGGATGAAAGATGTGGAAGCCCAGAGTAATGATATATTTGAACTAAGATAGGATTGGCTGAATGGATGTTGCCTGACCCATAGAACATAGTATGGATGTCAATCCCTGCAATGTTAAATACTGGTTATGATTACATGTAAAGGCTGAAATGGGGGCTGGGGATATGGCTCAAGCGGTAGTGCGCTCGCCTAGCATGCGTGCGGCCCGGGTTCGATCCTCAGCACCACATACCAACAAAGATGTTGTGTCCGCCGAGAACTAAGAAAAAATAAAATAAATGTTAAAAAATTCTCTCTCTCTCTCTCTCTCTCTCTCTCTCTCTCTCTCTCTCTCTCTCTCTCTCTCTCTCTCTCTCTGTCCCCCTCTCTCACTCTCTCTTTAAAAAAAAAAAAAAAAAAAAAAAAAAAGGCTGAAATGGTTGCTTTGACTAGTCCATTAAATATCAGTTTTCAAAATCTTTATCAGTGGCAAACATCCCTTACTTATACTATTTTTATCTGGATCCAGTATATACTACTCCAATAAATGGTTTGAAATGCCAATTGCAAATGACTGCCTGGCTAATCACAATGAGCCCCATGCACCCATTTGTAGATAAGTGATCTTGTTGGTTGGAGTGCAAAATATGGAAAAAATACCTCTGTTTAAAATGTCCAGTCATTGTGAAGAGCAACTTCTGTTCTATGTAGAATATTTTGATTTAAGACATACACTTATCCAGGGGGATGTAATACCAATGTCTGAGTGTTCACTTATTTTATAAACACTGGTTGAGCACCTACCATTTGAGACCCAAGGAATAAATCATGGACAAGAATGTTGTCCATGACTTACAAAAGCAATTAGAGAATCAAAATAAAACACACATGCACACACAAAAGCCATGATAAAAGTGAAATGTTCATAATTAAAGATAACTGAATGGCAGGAAAGCTTAGAAGGAGTTTGGAGGAGTTGAAAGTGAAAACCTAAAACCGGAGAGATTTTAATTATATCTTGAAGAAGAATGCATTTGACAAGCTAAAGGATGGAAGAAGGCATTTCAAACAGAGTAATCAACTTAATGGAAGTGGTGTGAAGGTTTAGCATCTGCCAGACTGAAAAATAAAATGTTGTTTTATCCCTCATTAATATCCATTATCATTATTATTCCCACACTGCCTATTAAGAATCAGTCTTAGAAATACCTTGTTGTTGATGGAGGTTTGAGTTAGGATTCAAACTCAGCCAGCCCAGCTCCAGGCTCCATGCTCTTAACTGTGTGCCTCAGAGATGGCACAGAATAAGGAAAACCAGGATGGGAGACGAAATAGTATGGATGCTTTGGTAATGGAGCTTTAAATCTCTCCCCTGCCAATATTAAGCATTGGAGGTTGGAATTCCAAGTATGTCTTGTTCTCATAGTATAAATGTTTCTTTTTTCAATTATATTTCAAAATAGCCAAGTAGTTCAGGATTTAAACTTATTCACATTTTACTGTTTTTAAAAGTAAGGTACCTGGACAAAAAGTTGTGATGTCAAAAAATTTTCAAAATCCTCTTCCTCTTTGTCTTGTAGAAATTACTATAGAAATAATTATAAATATGCTTCTATGCCTCTGAAGGTCTTTTTACTACTTACAATGTGTGAAATCTTTTTTCCCTGAAGAGAGTGTTTGGAATTTCTAGTACCTCTTCCTCTCCTTCAATAGCATTTAACTTTTTTTTTTTTTAATTATGACCAATTCTACTTTTTTATTTTTTTGGTCTCCTATGTAAATCTTTGGAAATAAGTCCTGAACAACTAATAATGGTCCTGAGGCAGGACGATGCACCCAAAATAACGTTCCAGCTGGCTTGGTTATTCTTTGTTTTACGGCAATGTTCTGCTTTAGAAATGCCCGCTCTGTAACCCTTAATTTGAACATATATTTAGGGGAATAGTTGGTACTGTCACGTAATAATTGACTGCCAACTTTACTCATGAAGAGGTGTTACTAAGTCAAGCGTGAAAACTGGCAAGGGTGGAGGCAAAACTGAATCCAAAGCAGAAGTACAAGGGCAACTGATGACATTCACCTAATTAAAACTGCTTTCTGCTTTTTATTCTTGCTTATAAAAAAAAAAAAGCAGTGGCAGATGTAAGTGGTGATGCAGAAAAGTGGATTAAGCCCTCATAGCAAATATGATGATTGCCAGGATCCACTGCATATCTTTTTTGGTAACACCATGTGATCAAAACTTGTTATAGGTGTCCTGTGCTTCAAATTCCTCCTCTGTTTTAAATTCTATTCAGACACTCATAAAGGTTACCTATCCCAGATTCTGTATAATCTCTTCGTTATATAACATCTTCTATGTTCTTTTTGTTCTTCCTCAATATTATTTAAGTTATTACAGGTGTCATTTCAGTGTCTGAGGTGGGCAGACACTAACTTGGCTCTAAGTCTCCTTACCTTGTGGTTTTCATTCTCTCCTCCTGTCCCTTCCCTTTGAGTTTGAGCTGAACTTAGTCCCTTCCAAAGACAAGGATACAACAGGAGCACTCAGGCATAACTTGTAAGATTAGGTGACACAAAAACTACAACTTTCCTTAGTGATATGCTTGCTCTCTTTGAAGGAAGCCAGATGCCATTGTAAGCTGCCCCGTGTAGAGGCCTGTGTTAGTTTGCGGGGCCATCATAACCTAATACCACAGACTGTGTAACTTAAGCAACAGAAGTTTATTTCTCACAAGTAAAATATCGAGGTATAAACAGGTTTTGTGTTTCCTGAGGCCACTATCCCTTGGCTTGCAAAATGCTGGCTGCCTCTTCACGTGGTCATTCCTCTGAGAACGTACACCCTTGGTGTCTCTTTTGTGTCTAAGTTTCCTCTTATTATACTGGTATAGGTCAGATTGGATCAGGGCCCACCTAACAACCTTATTTCAATTTAATCACCTTTTAAACACCCTCTTTCCAAATACGGTTACATTTTGAAGTAGTAGGATTTAAGGCATCAATATATTTGGAAGAGATACACATCAGTATATAAGAAGGTCCATGTGACAAGAAACTGAAAGAGGCTTCCATCAGCAAGATATTGAAGATCTCAGCCCAACAGACTACAAAAAATTTAAATCCAATTAACAGCCACATGAATGAACTTGGAAGGGTATTTATCCGTAGGAGGGTTTTCAGGTGAGATCAAAATCTTAGCCAATAGCTTGACTCTAATCTCATGAGTGAATTTAAGCCACACACACTAAGGTAAGTCACAACTAGTATCATTAATGACTTTCAGAATCTGTGAGGTGACAATTTTTTTTTTTTAAGTGGCTAAGTTTTTAGGCAATTAGATATGTAACAAGAAGTAACTGTTGGGGCTGGGGATGTGGCTCAAGCGGTAGCGTGCTCCCCTGGCATGCATGTGGCCCGGGTTCGATTCTCAGCACCATATACAAACAAAGATGCTGTGTCCGCCGAGAACTAAAAAAAATAAATATTAAGGAAAAAAATTCTCTCTCTCTCTCTCTCTCTCTCTCTCTCTCTCTCTCTCTCTCTCTCTCTCTCTCTCTTAAAAAAAAAAGTGACAGTGTCTTTAAATTATAGCATGAGTTTTATTTTCTGGGTCTCTATTTCTCGGAGTAGAAGGTTGTAATGAGGTTGTAAAGACTGTAGTGAATACCCTGTTGCATCACCCACCCCCCACCCCTGCCCCATAGGGACCTGAACACTCATTCCTACTAGAGAGAGTACTGACTATTGATAGCACAGGGCTGTAGCCCTTCAAAATTTGCATTCAGTTGATAGATAATTTATCTGGTCATTGAAATCCTGTCTGTCTTCATGTTGGGGAATTTAATCTTAGTAAGAACTCATGTACCTTCAAAACAATTCTGCCTCTTTAGAAGTTTTGTAACAGGCCCCTCATAAGGTGGACCGGGCCTAAGGAAAATGTTGCCATAAATTTCATTTCCCTTTCTCTCGGTGCACTATTCTCCCCTTGGGTTCAATTCTTATTTTCTAGCAAGATATATTAGACTTGAGGATAAAAAGGCTGAAGTACTGCCCCTTAGATGAATTTGTTCTTTGCTGCATTCAGGATAAAAGACCAGCCCTGTTTATAGTAAACTCAGGATTGCTCTGCTGGAGCTTCCAAGGACGTTTCAACTACCCTACAGAGGCTGCTAGGCAGCTGCACCACGAAAGCACTGCTTTTCTTGGTCATAACTTGCCACTTGACAACACATTCATCAAAGAAGGTAAAATCAAAAAGGGATCCTTAACACATAGCCAGCCATTTCAACTATGAGCACCCTAATTTTCACAATTCTTCCTGAAATTAAAACAACAAAAACGAATGAAAATAATTCTTTGAAGATCAACGGATTTTCTTTCCTTTGACTGGAAAAATACATTTTCAAAGAAGGCCTTAAGAAATTGAGAACTGAAGTTTTATGTTATCTATGTTGTCAAAAAAAAAGCTGAATCCTTTGAAATCCATGATCACTTTTATTAATGATCTATATGGTCAGTAACTAACAGTAGTCCAGTCTCCCTTTTGGAAACGTCAATTAGAGCTGAATTGTAAGTTGCTTCATCAGCTGCAATTTAACCAGGAAAACGAATTTTTAATAACATGATCACCAAATAGTGTGAAAGATTGGTACAATCTGAAAAGATCATCACTATGCAATGCTGAATGCCTCTGTATTTCATTAGGGAACATGTTCAAGTGTGCAAATGAAGGCACCCAAAACAATTCTGGACACTTTAAGAGAAAGGGCATGTTTAAATGTGCTTACAACCAAGAAAAAAAAATTTTTTTCTTTTTGCAATAGTGGCATTTTCCTTTTTTATTTTTATATTTTCATTTTTATAATTTTTAACTGATACATAAAGCACCTAAACAATTGTACATATTAATGGGGTATCATATGATGTTTCACGTAGTGATTTTCAACAGTGAACTGGATAGCTCTTAGGTGAGGAAGGGAACAGGCCAAGGAGGGTCAAGGAGAAGAGTGGGAAGGAGGGGAAGAAGTAACTGAACAGAGTTCCCTCTCCATCTCAACCAAAGGGGCTTCATTTTTAAAATTTATCTTTTATCTGGGGGTTCCACGTGTGGTTTTTAGTACTGACATTATTTGAATAAAATGTATTGGGCAGCTTTCCATTTTGGGGGGGAGATGATACCAGGGATTGAACTCGGGGGCACTCACCCACTGAGCCACATCCCCAGCCCTATTTTGTACTTTATTTAGAGACAGGGTCTCACTGAGTTACTTAGCGCCTCACTTTTGCTGAGGAAGACTTTGACATTCTTCTGCCTCAGCCTCCCAAGCCTGTATGTGCTGAAATCCTGTAAATAGCATGGGAAATGATCTATTCTTTAAAATCGTTTTAACTCAGAGCCTTCCATGGGTGGGGAGATACACTAAAAGGGTCTGTGACCTTTTTTGTTTGGTTGGGTTTTGGTACTGGGAATAACTTTTGATTAAGTTTTTCTTAATTGAAATTTCTATAAAGATCACTGGAGATTCACAAGCAGTTGTAAGAAACAATAGAAAATTCCCCTATACATTTTACCCAATTTTTCCCAAAGTACAACACTATAGTGCATTAACATTGATTCAATCCACTGGTCTTGTATTTCCCCAATTTTCTGGAAATCATGTATGTGTGGTGTGTGTGTCTGTGTGTATGTGTGTGTGTGTGTGTGTATTTCCCCAGTTTTACTGGAAATCATGTGTGTGTTTGTGTTTGTGTAAGTGATATACAGTTCCCTCACTCTGCAAGTGTGTGTATTCATCACCACAGTCAAGATACTCAATATTCAAGTTCAAACACTCCAAAGATCATCTTTATCCTTTTATAATCATATTTCCTTCTCTCCCAGCACCCCACCCCCACTTCTAACACCTGGAAACCATTAAAATGTTCTCCATTTTTGAAATTTTGTCATTTTGAAAATGTTGTGTAAATAGAATCACACGGTATTTAATGTTTAGGGATTGCATTTTTAAACTTAGCATGATTTCCTGGATATTTACTCAAGTTATTACATATATCAATAATTCCTTTTTACTGTTGAATAGTTATCCATAATATGAACATAAGATATTCATTTGTTGTAAGAAATCTAGCTTAGCCTATAGTCCCAGTGACATGGAGGCTGAAGCAGGAGGATTGCTGAGCCTGGGAGTTCTAGACTAGTATGGGCAACATAGTGAAACCCCATTGGAAAGGAGAGAGACAGAGACAGCGTGACAGAGGGAGAGACAGAGATAGACAGAGAGACAGAGAGAGAAAGAAAAAGAAAGAAAAGAAGAAAGAAAGATTGTCCAAATTGTTTTCCAGAGTGACTGGATCATTTTACATTCCAACAAATGTATGAGTGATTCTGTTTGTTTTCTTCACAGCATTTACTGTTGTCAATTTTTAATTTTTGTCATCCTGGAAGGTTCATAGTGATATCTCATTGTGGTTTTAATTTGCATTTCCCTGATGATTGAACAACTTTTCATATGCCGACTTACCATCTTACAACTTTTTCAATAAAATATCTGTTCTTATCATTTGCCCTTTTTCTAATTGGATGATTTGGGTTTTTGTTGTGTTTACAATTGAGTTTTGAGAGTTCTTTATATATTTTCAATACCAGTCCTTATTTGGATGTGTGATTTGCAAATATTTTTTTCTGGTATATAACTCATCCTTTCCACATGGACTAACAGAGACCCCAAATTTTAATTTTTTGATGAAATAGTTTACCCAGATAACCCAATCAATAAATGAGCAAAGGAACTGAACAGACACTTCATAGAAAAGGAAATACTAATGGTCAACAGATATATGAAAAAATGTTCAACTTTTCTAGAAATTAGAAAAATGCAAATTAAAACTACACTGAGACTCCATCTCACTCCACTCAGAATGGCAATTATTAAGAATACAAGTACCAATAGATATTTGGGAGGATGTGGGAGAAATGTACACTCATAAATTGCTAATGGGACTGCAAATTGGTGCAACCACTCTGAAAAGCAGTATGGAGATGCCTCAGAAAACTTGGAATGGAACTGCCATTTGGTCCAGTTATCCCACTCCTCTGTAGATACCCAAAGGGTTTAAAATCAATATACTACAGTTACACAGCCACATCAATGTTCATAGGAGCTCAATTCACAATAGCTAAGGTTTGAAACCAACCTAGGTGCCCTTCAATAGATGAATAGATATAAAAATATGGTACATGTACACAATGAAATATTACTTAGCCATAGAAAAGAATGACTTTTGCCAGTAAATGAATGGATCTGAAGATTATCATGCTAAGTGAAATAAGCCAATCCTAAAAACCAAAGGCCGATGTGTAAATGCTAACACACAATAAGGAGGCATGGGGGGAAGAATAGAAGTTCATTGAATTAGACAAAGGGGAAATGAAGGGAAGGGAGGGGGGATGCAAACAGGAAAGACAGCAGAATGAATCGGACTTAACTTTCCTATGTTCATATATGAATATACCACCAGTGAAACTCCACATCATGTACAACCAACCACACAAATGGAATCCTAATTAGAATAAATTATACTTCATGCATATATAATATGTCAAAATAAACTCTACTGTCATGTATATAAAAATTTTTTAAAAAGAAAGAAGAAATTAAACCAAAAAATTATTGTATTTAAATATTTTCAGAATGTGGGAAAGCAAACATGTAATCTAATCTAAAATGAAAAGAAATCCAGTTTATCAATGTTTCCATGCATGGATCATGCTTTTGGCATCAAATCTAAGATTTCTTTGCCCAACCTTAAATCCTGAAAATTTTTGCCTAGTTTTTCTAAAAAGCTTGTAGTTTCATGTTTACATTTAAGTATATAATCAATATTGATTGATATTTTTTTAACAACCACTTTCAGAGTAGGATTCTTGTGGATGCTCTTTATCAAGTCATGCTAAGTCTCCCATACTCCTAAGTTGTCAAGAGTTTTGATCACAAATAGGTGTTGGATTGTTGAGGACTTTTTTATGTCCAAGTTCAGGAAAATATTTGACTATAATTTCTGTCTCTCTTTGCTGTTTTTGTATCAAGTTGAAAGTATTCCTTCCTTTTCCATTATCTGCTTCAAACCTTCTCCCTGATATTTTAAAACATTCTCAAAAAAAAAATTTAAAAACCAGAACTATGTGGGCCTGAATATTTCTTTTTTTTAAACTTTTTTTTATATTTATTTTTTAGTTTTCAGTGGACACAACATCTTTATTTTTTTATTTGTATGTGGTGCTGAGGATCGAATCCAGCGCCCCATGCATGCCAGGTGACTGCGTTACCATTTGAGCCACATCCCCAGCCCCCTGAATATTTCTTTAGGGAAGCTTTTAAATTATTAATTCTGTTTCTCTAGTGATGATAGGACTAGTTGGATTATCTGTTTCATCTTGATTGAGTTTTGGCAGTTTGTGGGTTTTGAGGAATTGATCCATTTCTTCAAGTTGTCTGATTTATCCTGTGAAGTTGCTTACACTATCTTTGTAATGAAAGAGCTATCAGATATCCCCTATTTCATTCTTGGTATTGGTAATTTATGTCTTCTTTCTGTTTTTGTCAGTATTACTAGATGTTTATCAATTTTAATGATTTTTTTTTAATTTTTATTGTTGGTTGTTCAAAACATTACATAGTTCTTGACATATCATATTTCACACATTTGATTCAAGTGAGTTATGAACTCCCATTTTTACCCTGTATACAGATTGCAGATTGCAGAATCACATTGGTTACACATCCACTGTTTTACATATGGCTATACTAGTGTCTGTTGTGTTCTGCTGCCTTTCCTATTCTCTACTATCCTCCCTCCCCTCCCCTCCCCTCTCATCTTCTCTCTCTACCCCCACTACTGTAATTCATTTCTCTCCCTTGTTTTTTTCCCTTTCCCCTCACTTCCTCTTGTATGTAATTTTGTATAACAATGAGGGTCTCCTTCCATTTCCATGCAATTCCCTTCTCTCTCCCTTTCCCTCCCACCTCTCGTCCCTGTTTAATGTTAATCTTCTTCTCATGCTCTTCCTCCCTACTCTGTTCTTAGTTGCTCTTTTTATATCAAAGAAGACATTTGGCATTTGTTTTTTAGGGATTGGCTATCTTCACTTAGCATAATCTGCTCTAATGCCACCCATTTCCCTGCAAATTCCATGGTTTTGTCATTTTTTAATTCAAAGTAATACTCCATTGTGTATAAATGCCACATTTTTTTTAATCCATTCGTCTATTGAAGGGCATCTAGGTTGGTTCCACAGTCTTGCTATTGTGAATTGTGCTGCTATGAACATCGATGTAGCAGTGTCCCTGTAGCATGCTCTTTTTAGGTCTTTAGGGAATAGACCAAGAAGGGGAATAGCTGGGTCAAATGATGGCTCCATTCCCAGCTTTCCAAGAAATCTCCATACTGCTTTCCAAATTGGCCTCACCAATTTGCAGTCCCACCAGCAATGTACAAGTGTACCCTTTTCCCCACATCCTCACCAGCACTTGTTGTTGTTTGACTTCATAATGGCTGTCATTCTTACTGGAGTGAGATGGTATCTTAGGGTGGTTTTGATTTGCATTGGTATCTTAGGGTGGTTTTGACTGCTAGAGATGGTGAGCATTTTTTCATGTACTTGTTGATTGATTGTATGTCCTTCTCTGAGAAGTGTCTGTTCAGATCCTTGGCCCATTTGTTGATTGGGTTATTTGTTTTCTTATTCTTTAATTTTTTGAGTTTTTTGTATACTCAGGATATTAGGGCTCTATCTGAGTTGTGAGGAGTAAAGATTTGTTCCCAGGATGTAGGCTCCCTATTTACCTCTCTTATTGTTTCTCTTGCTGAGAAAAAACTTTTTAGTTTGAGTAAGTCCCATTTGTTGATTCTGGTTATTAACTCTTGTGCTATGAGTGTCCTATTGAGGAATTTGGAGCCCAACCCCACAATATGTAGATTGGAGCCAACTTTTTTTTCTATAAGATGCAGAGTCTCTGATTTGATATCTAGCTCCTTGATCCATTTTGAGTTAACTTTTGTGCATGGTGAGAGAAAGGGATTTAGTTTCATTTTGTTGCATATGGATTTCCAGTTTTCCCAGCACCATTTGTTGAAGATGCTATCCTTCCTCCATTGCATGCTTTTAGCCCCTTTATCAAATATAAGATAGTTGTAATTTTGTGGATTGGTCTCTGTGTCCTCTATTCTGTACCATTGGTCCACCTGCATGTTTTGGTACCAGTACCATGCTGTTTTTGTTACTATTGCTCTGTAGTATAGTTTGAAGTCTGGTTTCGCTATACCGCCTGACTCACACTTCCTGCTTAGAGTTGCTTTTGCTATTCTGGGTCTCTTATTTTTCCATATGAATTTCATGATTGCTTTATCTATTTCTACAAGCAATGCCGTTGGGATTTTGATTGGCATTGCATTAAACCTATAGAGAACTTTTGGTAATATCGCCATTTTGATGATGTTAGTTCTGCCTATCCATGAACAGGGTATATTTTTCCATCTTCTAAGATCTTCTATTTCTCTCTTTAGGGTTCTGTAGTTTTCATTGTATAAGTCTTTCACCTCTTTTGTTAGTTGATTCCCAAGTATTTTATTTTTTTTGAGGATATTATGAATGGAGTGGTTATCCTCATTTCCATTTCAGAAGATTTGTCACTGATATACAGGAATGCCTTTGATTTATGCGTGTTGATTTTATATCCTGCCACTTTGCTGAATTCATTTATTAACTCTAGTAGTTTCTTTGTAGACCCTTTTGGATCTTCTAGGTATAGAATCATGTCTTCCGTAAATAGTGATAATTTAAGTTCTTCTTTTCCTATTTTTATGCCTCTAATTTCTTTCGTCTGTCTAATTGCTCTGGCCAGTGTTTTGAGAACTATGTTGAACAGAAGTGATGAGAGAGGGCATCCTTGTCTTGTTCCAGATATTAGAGGGAATGCCTTCAATTTTTCTCTGTTCAGAATGATGCTAGCCTGAGGCTTAGCATAGATAGCTTTTACAATATTGAGGTATGTTCCTGTTATGCCTAGTTTTTCTAGAGTTTTGAACATAAAGGGACGCTGTACTTTGTTGAATGCTTTTTCTGCATCTATTGAGATGATCATATGGTTCTTATCTTTAAGTCTATTGATGTGGTGAATAACATTTATTGATTTCCATATATTGAACCATCCTTGCATCCCAGGATGGTTGATCATGGTGCACAATTTTTTTGATATGTTTTTGTATTCGATTTGCCAGAATTTTATTGAGGATTTTTGCGTCTAGGTTCATTAGAGAGATTGGTCTGTGGTTTTCTTTCTTTGAAGTGTCTTTGTCTGGTTTAGGAATCAGGGTGATGTTGGCCTCGTAGAATGAATTTGGAAGTTCTTCCTCTTTTTCTATTTCCTGAAATAGCTTGAAAAGTATTGGTCTTAGTTCTTCTTTAAAGGTTTTGTAAAACTCTGCTGTATACCCATCCGGTCCTGGGCTTTTCTTAGTTGGTAGTCTTTTGATGGCTTCCTCTATTTCCTCAATTGATATTGGTCTGTTTAGGTTGTGTATATCCTCCTGACTCAATCTGGGCAGATCATATGACTTAAGAAATTTATTGATGCCTTCACTATCTTCTATTTTATTGGAGTATAAGGATTCAAAATAATTTCTAATTATCTTCTGTATTTCTGAAGTGTCTGTTGTGATATTACCTTTTTCATCCCGTATTCTAGTAATTTGAGTTCTCTCTTCTTCTCTTCGTTAGCATTACAACCAAGAAATTAAAGTGAAATGCAGTTCTAAAACTCCTAGATTCTATCTTGAACACCTTATAGCAACCAATATTTTGTGCAGTTTGTATCAGCTCAATATAAATGATAAATAATCTGAAAGTCATCTTTATTCCATTCTGGAAAGTTGATTATTGGGTACTGAGATAATTCAGACAAAATCTTAATTGAATATATTGTTTAGAATTAAGTCTGAGGCAATGGTAGGGATATTGAGTGTCTCTCTCTGTGTGTGGTGTTTGTCTGATTTGACAGGGGAAATTACAAACTGTGGGGTAGAAGGTAATCTAGTTCCATCAAATCTAGCTATTTAAACTTTACCCATTGTATATCAGACTTCTCTTTTCTCCCTCTGCCTCCTTATAAGTTGACAATTGGAAAATTTTTTTGTCATTCTTGTTTGAATCTTTAGTGTTTTTATACTAATCATAATAATTATAAATTGGCTAAACATTTTGTAAGTTTAACTAGAGAATGGGTTCATATTGACAAGTCTTAGGCAAAGTGATATAATTTAAAAACCACATAGTTCTCAAAAAAGTTTTACTTTACATGCTAAGAAGACAGATATTAAAACTGAGTCTTTTGATGGCTCAATTTGTATTTCAAATAATGAGGGAATGTGACACACAATATTAGGAAAGTTTCCAGAGAATTAGACACAATGTGCTCAGGTAACTCCTGAGTTTCTGTCTTTTCAGATGAGAATTATGAATCTATCCAAGAATTTTCTCAGAAGATAGCAGGAGTCTATTGGATATTCTCTTGGTTGTATTGACTCTAGAAATACATATTAACACCTTTTAAGTCCATGTAGAAAGAGAAGAACTGGACTGTTCTTTCTCCAGGCAGGAGTTTTGGTTTTTATTTTAAATAGATGTTGGAAGAAGAAAGCTTCTTGATGCTCAAGAAAGGCAGAAAACAAGTTAGCTGAAAGGAACGTGTTACAAATTATTTACTACATAAAATGTTAGTGTTAAAAGTATACTCTTAAGCTATATTCTCTCTTACCTTTGAAACAATACGTCTGATGAATGAGACAGCTTTTCACTAACAATAATGTTGAGTTTGGCATAAAAATTCTCTGAAATAGATTCTTTAGGCAAAGAGGCTTGAATCCAAGGTAAAACATGAAAAAATTCAAAGAAAAAATTAAAAGGCATTATAGCTATCTTTGACCTCTGTTAGGAAAACAAAATTGTTTAAAGCTAAAAATGATTGATCTTAAAATATTAAATGTAACTTCAGATTATTGTTTATTTCAAGAAATTTTTGAGCACCATATTATTCTTATGCAAGATATTGTACTGCAAGAAACAAGAACAAAATATCATTCTGACAGGTTGCTTACACTATTGTAGATGAAATTATGTGAATGATGAGTACCATTATGGAAAACATGTACTAAAAGCTATAACTCGGGGTGTGGGGGTGGGGACAGGAAACTCAGGTAATAGCTGTTACTTCAATTTTGGCAAAAGCATTTGCATTTTTTAGTGAAAAACACTGAGTGGAGTAACTTTTGCTCAGCATCAACTATCATATTTTGAACTTAACACTTTTGCTTTTAGACATTAGGATGTTTGTACAAGAACATTCACAGCATATTTTCTTCTAACGCCAAACTGAAAACAGATTCTCCCCGCCTGCCCCTCTCTCTCTCTCTCTCTCTCTCTCTCTCTCTCTCTCTCTTTCTCTCTCTCTCTCTCTCTCTTTCTCTCTCTCTCTCTCTCTCTCTCTCTCTCTCTCTCTCTCTCTCTCTCTTTCTCTTTCTCCTTTTCTCCTCTCCCCTTCTTTCTCTCTTTCCCTCCCTCCCACACACTAACAGAGGAAAAGAGGTGAAATAAAAATAGAATTCTCTGTATCATTCTACAGATTAATATCATGAATGAAACTTAAATATGTTTTAAAATATTGCAAAAGAACTACATGGTATTTTATGATTTTTTAAAAGTCCCCAATGAGGAAGAAATCTTAATAATAACCATAGTCTAATACATATGTAATGAATTAATTATAAAGAAACTCAAAAGAGAGTTTGCAAAATATGATGCAAGAGTTAAGATACTTCTGGGAAAGAGGCAAGATATTGGATAAGGAGTTAAATATGTGAAAGTTATGGTTTTGGTGTTTTCTCCCTTAAATGTTTGTATGCATAATGTATTATGATTTGTCAGAATATGAATGTGTGGCGATAGATCAAGAAAATGTTGCTATTTAAAAATATATAAACTTCTTTGAAGGCTTGGTTATGTATAGACCTTCTTCATTTGCAATGACATTTAAACCTTTCTCCAGTTATTTTAATGAGTTTTTTCCTGGTCCTCATTGAATCCATGTTCATGTTGGCAACTCGTCCTTTCCTTAGTTCAAGTATTGCTTCTACCCTTTCCTCTGCCTATAACACACACTATCCCCTTCCACGACTGTTCCTCATTGAGAAAACCCTGTCTGTGAAGTCCATTTCAATAGCAGGGAAGATTTCCTAGACTTGGTGAGTCCCATTTCCTGTTAGCATTGTACCAGGTGTGAATCTACCTTAGCACTGACTATAGAAAAGTACTTTTCTTCTTTTGCAAGATTATTCAATGTCTTTTTCTTCTAATATTCCTTAAATTTAATAAAGACAATGGCCATGGGTTTTTTGATCATTATTTCTAGTGTCCCCCATGTGTTGAAGTCAAATACAAATGTATTTCTTTTATAACTATCATTGAATTTTATTATTTATCCTTCATTTTTTTTCTCTTTACCTCCTTCTACAACTCCTATTGCAAATAAATTTTCTTAAGATTTTTTTTATAGTTTATTTAGTTTTCCTCTGTTTTTTTTTTCTCTGAGTTATATGAAACACTACTTGTGTTCTCCTTTACTAAGTCAATTTTCTGCTGTATATTATTTACCGACTCCTTTGTGGTATTTTTTGTTAACATTGAGCTTTTCATTTATCTGTTGTTTTCTTTTGATTTATGCATTTTCCCTCTTCGTTATTACCTATTCTTGACTAGTTAATGCAGTGTTCTCTTGAATTTTACATATATGAATTAAATTTTATGGAAACACATTTTTAAAATTTATTTTCTCTTATTTCTATTTTTTTCCATTTCTTTTAGAAGAAATGCAATGATATTTCATAGTTTCTAAAGGTAATATTTCTTCGTATTCTCTATTTTAAAATTATTAATATTTTCATCCATTTTTCCTTTTTTTATGAATAAAGGAGATTTACATTTGCCTAGCTCTGAAAGTTAAAACAGACCTTCTCAGTCTGGGAGAAAGAGTTTTTCTGCAATGACAATAATCAAATGAGAATTATAAATGGGATAGTTTCCTGCCCCTGCAATGTGACTCATGGGCCAAAAATAGTTATAGCTACTGTTCCATACATCTAAATTCAGATGTCCTTGTGAATGCAGCTCCTGTCCTGAACTTAAAGAATGATACAATAGAAACATTTTTAACAGTAAATCATTAAAATTAAAGTCTTTGCTCAAAATATCTTGCTTCTTACTCATACCCAATTTATGATTTTTGAGTGTGGGAAAGACATTTAACATATTTTGAGCAAAGATTTTATTTTTAACTTATTCCAACTGAGAGATAGTAGATTCCTAAGTATTCTTTATTTCCCAATTTTTCTGATATTGAGGTAGCATGCTTTTATTTAATTGTTTTAGGAATCATTAGATGCTGCATTTGGGTCCTCATAATATAAGACATTGTAGCTTGTGTGTGGTATCAATTTATGCCAAAAATACAACTTCATCACTTTCTTTAAATAAATTTTGAATGCTCGTAAGATTTTAGCCTATTAACTATAAACCACTCTTTAAAAATCAACAGACAGCACTAAATGGAATTATAGACTGGTGCAAAGTATAAGGCATCTCATTTAAAAGCTGAAAAAAAAGATAATATGAGGCTAAAAACATACTGATTTTATTTCCTAATGCTCAGGCACATTAATTAATTACACTTGCACATTTAAGCTATTTCTCTTTTTGGCTTTTTGATGTTTGACTTTTAATTAATTAATACAGAAATACTATAGTATCTGCAGATGCATTAGAGACATTACAGTTTTCTTCCAATGATAGTTACAAAAGTAGAAGGGAACAAAATTGTTTTCTATACAGAAAGAGAAAGGGTGGAAGATGGAAAGCCAGTGTGTCCTCAGTAATAATAACCCTCCTTAAAATCTTCACTCTAAGTTGAATTATAGCCTACCTTTCCCATATCTAATCCCACCAGCTATGATCCAACAATTCTACTCTGAAGCATTTGCCTGAGTGAGATAAAGAAAAACCCACAAGTTGTATACACCGAGGTTTATATCAGCTTTATTCACAATAGCCAAATCATTGTCCATCAAGAGAAAAGTGGACCCTCAAACTACAGAATGGTTATAGAACAGCATACTATCCAGTGATATAAAGTAACTGACTACTGATGCACGCAGAAATTAAGATCTTTAAAAACGTTATGTTAAGAGAAGTCAGACAAAAATTTTTTATCATTCTTAATAATAAATACATACTCTGGTCTCTTCCCCTTAAGTGTAGATAGAACTTGTGAATACAATAGTATTGTCACCTTCATGATTACAATCCATTATATGACCTTATTAGGAGAGTATCTGCAGTTGTCCTTTAATTAGGAGGCAAGCTGTCATATGAGAAGACTATAAGGTTGCACTTAAAGATGCCTCCAGGAACTGAGGACCGCTGTGGCCAACAGCCCAAGAAAATGAAGTCCTCCAGTTTTAAGAAATTGAATTCTGCCAACAACCTGAATGGATTGGAAGAGGACTTCAAGTTCTAAATGAGGACATTTCTCAGTTAGCACCTTGACTTCAGTCTTGTGAGATTTTGATCATGGGATCCAACTATGCTATACTTTGACTTGAACCTACCGCATAGTTGGTAGCCCCCATTTTTTTGTGGTAATTTATTATAAAGCAATAAAAGAGGAATATAAGCTCCTTTGGAGAGCTTATGTTATTTACACTATATAGGTTGGTCTGTGCATAGGAAAGGTGACTGACTAATATTTGCATCAAATCCTTTCATTCCTTAGTTACTGAATTGGACGCTGTATGATAGGACACTTCCGACTGATAGCAATAAAGGATTAGGAAATGGATCAAATCTGCCATATTGTGATAGTGGCCTAAGTTATCCTATGTATTGCCTATACTCAATAATATGTCATAATCCAAGACCTATTTCTGATAAAATAGGGTGTAAAGAAATATAGGAAAAATAGCAATAAATTTAATACTGATTTATTTTGCATTAAACTATACATATGACTATGGCATTTACTAAAAAAGAATACTATTGATTTTAAAATATTCTTAATTAAAATATAATCTAAGTTAAAGAAAATATTTTTTAAATAAATAGAAATCAGAATTACCAAGGTCCAAAGCATGTACCATCACAAAGCACTCCTAATTTAAAAAAAAAAAAATAAATCCAAGATTAAGGGTAAAATGAAATAGAAATTAGGAAGCTAGTGGAGGCACAGGTACATTGACAACCTGTGTGTTCTAGATGAATAATTTACTTCTAGATAACTCAAGTTTCTTCATTAGCCTTAGTGGAATTACAGCAAGACAGAATTTTTGGTAGGAAGATGTTTTAATTATAGCACAGGGAAATGCAACTACACAAGTCATTCAAACTTCACTCTGCCAAGGGTGTAATTTCAACTTTACTGAGTCACTTGGGAGCCTGGTGGTTTTCTGTAATTTAGTTAATGTCCATGAGTAGTATTCTATCCTACCTATAAAATGGAGAGAATGGTGCCTACCTTAAATTAGTATAGAGAGGGTTAGAAATATTATGAAACAAAGAGATGCTTAATATACAAAGTTGTAGTGGGGCCCAGTTAAAATTTAAATATTCAGAGAAGCCCTCATTTTTTTTTTCTCAGTCTTCAGTTATTTTCTCAATCCTGGCTACCTACAAGTAATTATCATCTCATGTTGAGAATGGAAGCCCCCCCCCCCAACCCTGGCCTGGTACCAGGAGGATACAACAAAAGTCAGACCTGGAATCATCATAATATATCTCTGGCTTCCATACATATCTATGTATGACTTTTTCCTGGATTTTTGTTCCCATAAATTGTAACACTTCTGTAGGACAGGTGAAAGCAGATTAGCTGGCTTCACTGTTTGGTCCAAACTGTGATTAAATTCATCTTTCTTTTTTGTATTGTTTTATCTTATTTCTGATGCAGGCAAGTGATCAAATTCAGCCAGCTGGGTTTCCAAATTTAGGTTTCTGGCCAGGGTCCCAGTAAAAGACTCTTTAATTATTAATTGGATAATTTCTTTTACAGTGTCAATAATGTTATCTGAGAGAGTTCTGCTTTAAATATTCTGATCTAATATCTACTACATTCAGAATTGAGATAATCCTTGGAGTTACGATCAAATACACTTTTCCTTCCAATGTTGTCTAGAGAAGAAAAGTTAATCATCTTGAAAGCACATAGACTTTGGATTTCTAGACCCTTCAGTCCACTAAACCTCCTTTTGTTCCCAGATATTAGGTCTTGAGTCAAGTGGAAAAGGGGAGTACTTCCAATTTCAGTATGGTGAAAATTACCATTCAATGGGATAGTCTTAGAAAGAATTTAATTCTAATAGTCCTGAGAATTCTCATATCATTTGTAAACAGGGATACTCTCTTCCTATTGTATGCCTTTGATTTCTTTCTTTTGCCTAACTCCCCTACTTAAACTTAGAGTGTCATATCTAATTAAAAACAGTGATAGTGACAGAGACACCCTTGTCTTATTCCTGATCTTAGAGGAAGCATCTTGTTAAAAACAATGAATAAGCCCTTTTTTAACCTAATGTAATAGGTTATCCCCTAATGTCATAGGCATATACCTATGAGGAATTTTCAGTGTATTTAATTTAATATGAAATAACATAAAAATACAAATTATGCAAAGAAATAATGCTTTGTGTTATAAGCACTAATTATATTTTAAAATTTGTCTCATTTATATCCTGAAAAAGTAATCATGTAGGAAGAAATTGTAAATTGGTATGCTACATATAATGTATCAATGGATCAGCACATTAAATACATAGGTACATATAATGCTTGTTTACAGAATAAGAAAATTTATGAGTTTTGAATAGGTTAAAAGATTTTTTCTTTTAAATACATAGTTATATAATTTTCCATATGTGAAAATAGGCTTGCAATAGAAATTAAGGGAATTTTGACATTAACTTTATTTAATTTTGAATCATGTATTTGATTACATAGTATTTATGAAATTGGAGAAGCAGGGCATACCTAAATGAAACCAAACAATATCCATTTTACTAAGGAAATTAGTGAACTGCCAACTTATACTTTCTCTGGAGACTGTTTTTGGAAATTGAATTCTGAGGAAGTAATGGAAGGAGGAATTTGTATTGCAAAACATCACAGAAGACAAGTCTTTAAATTTGAACAAGGAATTCCCCTAACAGGGATAGAAGTAAACTAGGAAAAGGCCAAAATTTTAATTCCCCCAAATAATCTATGTTGTGGTGATACAAAACTGATTTTAAAAGTAGATGCTAAAGTTTTAAATTATTTGTAGTTGTTTGTTTTGTCATAAACTCCATATAACCCTAGAATTATCTACTTTAAAGTATGTTTATTCTCAGTCTTGACACTCTTTTAATGTTTGATCTATTTTTTGCCCTTATCAAATTAAGGCTCACATATTTTGCATAAAATGGATATTTTGATCAGAAATAAAATGGATAAGGGAGGCAGAATTTCAATATGTAACCGTTCTCTCTCTCCTTTTTAATATTTTTATTAGTTGATGAAATTTTTTATTTTATTTATTTATTTGTATGTGGTATGGAATCGAACACAGTGACTCACACATGCTAGGCAAATGCTCTAACATGGAGCCACAATCCCAGTCCCAATATGTATCCATTCTTTCAAGACCTTAATGTGATAATTTCTAGATACATCAATATTTTCATTCTTAGTTGGTACAATATTTGATTCTTAAAACAACTAAAGAATAAACTCATAGGCTCATATGCAGAGCAAATTGCTTAGACACAAATCTCAACTATTGGAGATTATAAGAATTTTAAATTTCTTCCTCAAATTAACTCTTGAGAAAAGTATGAGTTGTATATTATGAATGAATTAAATAGATTTATTCCAGGAATGTAGGGGAGCACAGTGAGGTAATGGAACAGCAGTTTCCTAGAACTAGTGATTGACAGTCCATCACAAGTGAAGAGATGAGAGACATCCCAACATTGAAAGAAAAATAACTTTATATACTATATTTGTGAATATCAATTAACCTCATATTCATTCTAGAAATAAATACTAATGATTTTAACTCATGGATTAGATAAAAACAATTTCAGGACTTATATCTCTTATTTATCATTACATATTCTTTCTTAATAATTTACCAATTTATAGAAGTCTTTGCTCAATCCATAGCCATATCAGGACTATGATGTTTTGAAGCTTTTCAGTGTTCTCAACTATTTTGTTCATATTTTGTGATCTGTAAAGTGTATGAAACTAAGTTAATCCCTTTTATAGTGTTTTTTACATTATGGTTGCTCAATTTAATGACAGAACTGAATGTCCATACTCTTACTCTTCTTGTGTCCTATACTCAATTAAAATGGAATGAAAAGTAATGACCCTGCATCTGAAAATGTAACACAGGGTTCTATGAGTGCTGGACGGTTCAAGTCTGTCTCACACACCTGAAGAATGAAATAGCAGATGCAGAGGGTGAAAATTCAGTAGCGAATTTATCCAAAGCAAGCAAGGAACACTCCCACAGCATGGGAGGAGTCCCAAAGAGGGTACCATTGGTTTTTCCTTCTAGGGTTTTGTTACAGTCTAAGGGGGTGCTGTGTTCGTTGTCTCTGTTCATCAAAGAACTGAAGAACAGGACACAGAGATAGCAAGCAAGCAGCAGGTTTGTTGAAAAAGCCAACAGAGACAGACTTCTCCAAAGAGAAGAGGCCCCAGAACTGGGAATTCAGTGGGAGACTTTTGGCCCATTTTTTTTTTTTTAATCATCTCTGGATTTTCCTTCTTTCTTTATCTCCTCCCCTGTTCATGTTCTCCTCATTATTATTGATTAGCACCCTCTCTGTCCATGTGTTAGTTTTAGTTTTTCTACTGAAGCCCCCCACCTAGGAGTAGGAATATGGAATGGGTCTCCTGCTTGTATCTACTAGCACTTTTGTCAAAATGGAAGTTAACCTCTTTAGAAGACCCTCTCCGGGCTCCTTTATTATGGACTGGACTGACCTCCATCTCCTCACTGGCCATCTTGCCCTGGCTGCCTAACCCCTTGTACACCACCCTCAATTTTTAGACTGTTTGTATGAGGAACTAACCTTTCATTGGACAGTCTCCCTTGATTGTTCTTTTTTTCTGACTCAATTGAAGGTGTGCAATTTTAATGTGTCATTCTCGTAATAGGATGGTTTAATGTGTGTGTGAACCTGAGTGTGTCCTGTACTTGTCCCTTACAATGAAAGAATTGCTTGATTTCAAAACTATTCTTTGGGGCTGACTAATAATAGAGTAGTCAAGGCAGTATGGGGCATCAACAGAATGTATCTGGAATCCAAGTGAGAGTGGGGCTTTCCAGTCAGGCAGCCAAAAACAAAGAAATGAATTTTAGCCTAGGATTTTAATCTGGAATGTCTGGGATCCCATTCTTCTAGGGCCCAAGTTCTCTTTGCTTATCTATTTCCTGATTCAACAACACTGTTACTGAGGCCTGGGTCAGATGCCTGCATCTGGGGTACTGACTGACCAGACTTGGTCACTTGTTTACACTGAGAGTAATAGAAAAAGATATAGAAAGGACAATTAATTTGTTCTCAGTTTGGGGAAAGACAAACTGGCAAGACAATTTATCCATCTTCTTCCAATACAGAGAGATGATAATTTATAGAAGAGGCTGTTCCTGTGAACAGAAGTCAAGAAACGTGTGGATTTCTGCAAGCATGGGTCCTAGTCAGGCTGAGAGATGGGTTGCAATTCTGGTTTTCTGGGTTCTGTGGCATCCTCCTGGAACCAGGCACCAGGGCTTTGGGGAAAAGTTTCAGCTTTCATCCTCACTTCTATTCTCAGCCTGAGATGATTACTTGCAGGAACTTGGAATGGAAAAAATAGCTTAAAGAGCAAGTTAGTAGGAGAACAACTGGAAATAAGAAAAAAAAAAAAAAAAAGGAGACTTTTTTGAAAATCTTTCATTTTAAGGGAGTCTGTTACATTATGTGAAACCTCTGTGCTCTCTAAATATATTTTGGCCCATCAAGAAGCTATTCCTCTATCTCAGTATATCACAGAATATGTTACGTACACATGGCAGTGTCAGGTAAGATAATTATAGCCAGTCCTTTGACAATGTTTATAATCGTAATGTTTACATTTTGTAAAAATAATTTTAGAAAAAAACATAATAAGCACATTGAATTCAAAATATCAATGATATCACAGCTTAGGATACAGAATTTGAAAATGAATTTATACTAAATTAAATTGCATAAAAATACATAAACAATAGTACATGTGGTATTCATATAAAGCAGAAAAATCATTATAAATTGTAAGAGAATAAAGATTAGGAAACACAATTCCAGCTGGCTAGGCTATTGGGAGTTTTGTACTTAACTTGGTCCATCTTCCAGAGCTATCCAAATTAGAGGAGGAGACAAGACTGAGAAACATTCTATTTTGCATAATTTTGGAGGGTCAAATTGCAATGTGGAAACGGAATTTAGTTCTAATTCCAGCTCTGAGAGTTATAAGATGTGTGTAGAAATGAGACATCATTAAATCTTTCACATAAATTCTTAGAATTCAAATAAATCAAATTTATAAGTGAAATACATTAGCTTGTGTTAAGCACTAACCTACCTCATACCAATAATCAAATTATCTAATACTTTACCAATGAAGGTATATCTTAAATCAATTATATATTTCAAATTAAAATCACTAATCTTGTAGGAAAAAAATTGTACTTCAATTTGTATTACCTCTGGAGAACACCCTCCAGATCACTTGAATGTAATCTTTCCTTGTTTTTGAGTTATTTTGCAAGTCTGTTCACTGTAGGTGACTGATCCTGATGACTGATAAGTCTTCTCTATAGACATGCAAATTCTGTCCTGTCCTGTGGAGATTCAATTCCCTTCCTTTCCTTCCTGGGAAAACTGGTTTTTATGCATCCCTGGTCTATAATTATGCCTGCCTGTGGACTCTCTTTCCAACTGATTACATCTATCTCATTTTCTCAATTATTAATGAGTAGAATAAAAGTCTTTAATATAGTTGCACTTTTGTATCTGTATGAGAGTTTTGCTTTAATCTGTTTTTAAAAATTACCTTTTAACAAGCTATTGTATGATTCTTTCAGACAACGCAAACTGGGAGCTAATCCAATGAATACAAAATGTATTCCTAGAAATAACATTTTTAAAATGATGGGCTAGATCAGTGGTTTTGAGATTTTAATATGCTAGAGAATTATGGATATTTGAAAATAAGGGAGGAGACTTTTTTTCCCTTTCCTTTTCTGAGACCATCTACTTGAGAAAATTTGCAAATTCTTTCTTTAAAGTACATACAAATCTTTAAAAAAGCAAAATAAGTGTCTTGCCAAATTAAAGATTCAGGAATGCCTTTTGAAGGACCTGGGAGCTTTCTGATATGTAATCATGAAAGAAAACAACACCCCACCTCCAAGTTTCTCTAAGAGGGTCAGAAGTTACCTTGGCAGAGCCTTACTCCAACACTGTTGTGTTATAAAACATGAGAATTCAATGACCCCTTTGTCAGTATTGAACGGCCTGCTGTGTCTACAAGGATCTAACAGTTCATGCTTATCACACTTATGATTTTGCAATTTTCTTGTACAAACTAACCTAATTCAGTAGAAAATACAAAATTACTTAGATTTTTCCTTCCCTTTCTCCTTCCTCCTTCTCCTCCTACTTATTCTTTCTCATTACCAGCATCTAAAGAAAACAAGCCTTAGATAAACTTGACACACAAAAAGACATTTCTATTAGGAAGCGAATACCCGTTGTAAATAAAGGGAGTAGGGTCCAAGTCCTTCATATTCTTGGATTCCTGGAAAGTCTTAAATGAAAAGGTCATTTGAAGCAAATGTGATGATCTGATAATTAAATTTTGCTTATCATTTATGGGAGTCCCAGAGTTGTATACACAAATTTGTTTTAATAAAAGCATACTAATTTTGCAAATGAAAGCTGCTGTCTAAAATTCACCATGTTAGTTGACACATCACTAATTTTACCAATGGATAAACATTCTAATGTTCACAGTGTTAATTAGTGTAGCTTCAGGTGTTCAAGGAAGATAAAGACAACTGAAAGACCTGGAGAAAGTGCCTTTGGGGGTGGCCTTTCAGATGAAAGGGGAACAGACCACCTCCAGAGTCTGAATTCTTGATTAGGGCAACTGCTGCCCCTAGGGTGGGAAGGAAACTAACTTAGATTTTATTCACAGTCTCTATGCTAAAATATTTTAAAGTAAATTTCTTTTTTTAAGTTTCATTACTACTCAATTTTTATCCTATTTATTTTCTGATTTTAAATAGCAGGGAATAAATATTCCTCAATTGTGATGTGGCATGTTTTTCTACTGACTTTTATTTTATCAGATTCTATATCCCCCTACTCCCCTCAATCTGCCTCTTTAGCTATAATTCCATTGTCATTGTATTTTCTCACCAGGCCATTTCATCTTTAAAGACATCTGCTTTGATCTTTACAAGCATTTGAATTTGTAATTTCAGTAATTCTTATGACTCGCTACAGTTAGAAATCTATGTTGAAGAGATTTTTCGGGTCATGTTTAAAGAACAGTTTTTATAAGTGGATAATTTTTGGTTTCAAAATGAGACTATTGACAAATTCTGTAAAAGCAAAGGGTACCCATAGAGA
The DNA here is from genome assembly GCF_052094955.1 of Ictidomys tridecemlineatus. Taxonomy (NCBI): domain Eukaryota; kingdom Metazoa; phylum Chordata; class Mammalia; order Rodentia; family Sciuridae; genus Ictidomys; species Ictidomys tridecemlineatus. Next base: position 75,221,983 of record NC_135482.1, on the reverse strand, counting down.
ATGGGAGCCAAAAATGGAGGTGTAGGGGCAGAGAGTTTCCTCAACCCTTTAGGTCCCTGGCTGGGCTGAAAATAAAACTGTCTAAAGCACAGTAGCATGAAAAAAAGCATACAAATTTACTTAATAGAATTTTGCATGACACTGTAGGGAAGCCTTCCTCACTTTTCTTTCAGCTTCAAGTACTCAGAGTGCAAAGGTGTTATATTTTGTAGTATTGTGTTGTGAGCCTCAATACAAGTGAAGACTAGCTGAAGGAAAGGATGTGAGAGTCAAAATTTCAGGTGATAGGTGCCCAAAATAGTTTTTGCTTACTAAAGAAGTTGTTGAGGCTGTTTCTAAGGATACATTTTCAATCAGGGACTTTTTTTTTTTTTTGTATGGGGATTGAACTGGGCAGAGGGGGGCATGTAATGTGACCTCAGCACCCTATTTTGTATTTTATTTAGAGACAGGATCTCACTAAGTTGCATAGCACCTCACTTTTGCTGAGGCTGGCTTTGACCTCCTGCCCAGGCTCCTGAGCCACTGGGATTATAGGCACCTGCCCCCATCCACTATTATTTAAAAATAGAAGGAAATTAAACAATGACACTTTCAGAAAATTATCATGAATACTTTTATATCATGATTATGCAATTATGTTATTACTTCCAAATTATATTTGATATTAGACAAAATAGAATTATTTTGTGTTGATAGCCATATTCAGCACAAGGGAATAGGCACTCCAAAATTTTCCCTTCTTTTAATTGTATGCATACTAGAAAGTATTATTTTTCTGTAACATTTTTTAAAGAAGCCAAAATGGCAAAAGGACAATCCTTTGTTCACTTAATATGAATAACTGCAACTGATATAAAGGTTCTTTGTGTAAAAAATGACACATTATGTAGAGTACAAGTCTAATTGGAATGAATACAATTTTTACTAATTTAAAAGTTATGTAACTTTTATTGAAAAATACATAGGGCAATCTTAGCTCTTACATACCTAAGTGAATAGAATTATTTATCATTAAGAAAATAACATCCACATGATCTGTAATTGAAATTACCAGTGAACTGAATGCTGATTTTTCTTTTGTCACTGATTAAAACAGAGCTACCAGTTTTCTCTCTGATTATGTAAGAGTAACTTTTAGTACCAGGTGATTGAAATCTGACAAAAGAAAGAGTACTTCATAACCAATTCTAGTAGAAAATAGCTTTCTCCTGGAAAATGAAAAGGAAAGGTCATAAGAAGCCATTTTGTATAAACCAAAGCTATAACTCCCAAAATTCATATTAATGAAGTAAAACTTCTTGTTACTAAGACTCAATTATTTTTATCTAAGGTTCCTTTTCCAAAGCAGAGAAAAAAATTACAAGTTGGTTGATCAATCTTTTTGTTGATTTTAATAAATTTGAAAATATATATTTCTATTAAAGATTTATGATTATTTTTTTCTTATAAATTCAAGTGGAATAAACCAGGCCAAAAAAGATAAAAATCTTTCAATCTATTGATACATACTTCCAACACACTTTCATAAAAGATTATACCAATTTATTATTAATTCAGTAGTATCTGAGAGGTCTAAATAGTCATGTATATCATTTTAGTCTTAGTAACATATCCAAACTATTTCAGAAAGCTAAGTATGCATAATTATTCTCTTCTGTCCTAGCAGATCCTCCAGAGAAAGATCATAACATTTTCTTTATGAAAAATTTCCAGAATATAAGAATTATGAATTAAATAATTATAATTTCCAGGAAGTACTTTTTAATTTGTCTAGAAGAAATTCTAAAAATTTCACTTGATTTTCATTTTGTAAAATTCTGTATCCACAATTAAGAAAATCTACAATGTATTTGAATAACATTAAAATTAAAATTATTCCCATTTTAGAGTTGCCATTGAATCTACTTCATAAGTCATTAAAATTCAAATTACTAAATTAGATACTATAGGTATTATCATTTAGAACTAATCATTTGTGCTATTCACTAAATATTTGTTTCTCCTCTTTATGGGGCACATGGAAACATGGGGTGTCTTTTCTGTCTGAAGTTAGGTGGACCAATTGATATGAACAGAAGTGAAAAACTGATCTCCTTCAGGCAGAGGGATTTGTAAGTCAGTTCCTAGTTTCCCAAGTATATTGAATGAGGTTTACATCACTTTGCTTTTGAATGATCACCATTAACAGAGCCTCCCAGATTGCCTGACTTGGATAGGACAAATGAATAGAAAAATAAAATTCAAATGGCTAATTCACTAAGATTTTGGATTTATTTCCTATAATAGCACAACTTATCTATCCTGACTAACGCATAAAGTACCTTCAAATATAGGATATTGGCTTAAAAATTGGGTAGGAGGGATAACAAGGAAACTAATTTGAAATAGAGAATAAAATATCCCAATTCATTATGTAGTCACAACATATTTAGTAAAGCTCTCACATTTTACGTCTAGGCTAGTTTTTAAGTTATTTCTGAGAGGAGAGCAATTATCCAATAACTTGCCTGAAAAGTTTCTTTACTTTTATTTTACTTTTATACAGAGTTTTATCTGTATGTGTGTGCACATGCACACCTGTGTGCCAGTCTGTGTGTTTTAGCCTGTTGGCACACTTTAAAAAAAGCACAACAAAATCCCTTAGATTGGGTAGCTTATAAAAACCAGATAGCTATTTATTCCCAACAGTTCTAGAGATTGGGAAGTCCAATAACCATGTGCCAGCAGGTTCTGTATCTGGCGAGGGAGAGCTTTTTGGTAACTTATAGTTTTGTCCTCTCCTGGTAAAAGGAGCAGGTAGTTCTCTGGGGCCTATTTTATGAGGGTCCTAACCCCATTCATAAAGGCTATACCCTTGTGATCTAATCAGTGTCACATGTCACCATATGAATTTTGGGGACACAGAAATATTCAACTATAGTGGTACAAGTATGTATGCATACTCATTTGCATGAATTTCTGACAGTTTTATAATCTCTATTTAGTTCTTTCAAAAAGTAAGATATTTTCAGTCTTTTTTTTTCTAACTGGTTGTATACATTGTAATACTATTATTGTTATGTATTTCATCTTTCACAGAATGAGCTTCCAGATTTAATGAAAGAAATCCAATGATCATTAGAATTATTTTAATGAATTTACTGTTTGAAACATTTCTTGATTAACATAATACTGGTATCATTTAATTATTTGACAATTTCTGTAAATGGAACCAACATCATAACAACAGTCACTCCATTTCTCATAGATGTACTGAAAAAGATTAGAATAGAAAATGGGTGACATTAACTTAGAAATAGTTTCATTTGTTTGGATAAGAAGTCTTGCTTCAAGTCACAATAAATAAAAACAATGTATTTACCTAAGTGTATTAAATTACCTTTTTAAATATCTGCTTAATAGAAAAATTACATTTGAAATTAATATTTTTTTGCTTCTTTGGCAGAATTGTGTGTTTTGCTATTAATGTGGTCAATGATATACCTCTAGACTCCATGGTGAATGATAAATAAAGACAACCATTTAGTGCTAATTGCACATTTATCACTTTTTTCATTAAAAATAAACCTTTTTAATACCATATTGCTAAAAATGGCTCATTACTTATTTTTATACTGCTAAAGAAACAGTGCTACAGTATCAAGGTTGTTCAGTCAACTCTGTACACCACTGCAGGACTGTTCAGCATCCTTTTTATATCCTACTCATGGCTAATTTCCCCTGTTGCCCACGACCTCACTGACCAGAGGCTTCATGCCTCTCAAAGGCAACACAATTGTGTTTCTCCTTTTCTGAGTTAGTTGAGTGGGGAAGTGATTAGCTGAGAATAAAGAAAATGGAAATACTGACTGTTAGCAAAGTTTGCTGAATACTTCATCTTATGTTACCAAATGTAACCACTCTGATACCCTCATCTTCCCTTAGGGCTTTTGGGAAAGAAGGATCTTATCTGGGAACTATGGTTCAGTTATTCTTGTATGCTCCCTTCTCTGCATCACATGGTTACAGGGAAGAACTTGAGCCTTCTGTCTCTCTCATAGACACATTATTGTTGCCAGTCCCATATATTAGCTTAACTTGGAACAGCAAGTGTCTGACTAACTGTAGCAGTCTTAATTGAAGGATAATGATAATGATAACTTCATCTGAGTCACAGTGTAGAAGGACAAAATGTTGGTTACTAAATATGAATGCTATATTATCTAACAGAAAATAATAAATAGGCCTTCTTTCAACTGGAAAAGCCTTTTTCTAGATCCTCTGTCTTGAGATCTATACTTCCTTCTTTTTCCAATAGTGTGATGGCTTCTCAGAATACATCGAAAGCTCATTCGGTCCTTCATTTACTTGTGTATTATTTTGTTCCTTCAGTAAAATTCTTAAAATTGAGTTTTTATTATACCTAAGACAACATCAAGAAATAATGAAGTTAGAATATTAAGGAAAAAGTATTTAGTGGTACCAATTCTAGAATTGAAGGCACATAGTATTCCTAATATATAAACAAACTTAGAATAGAAATGGAGGTAAATGTTGGTGACATAGGTCATTATCTGAATTTGTGTTTTGCAAATATTTTTTGCCCAGTTTGTGGCTTGTCTTTTTATTCTCTTAATATTTTCTATCTCAGCAAATTTTAGTTTTCTTTTTTTATTTCCCCTTTTTAAAATTGGTGGATTATAGTTATACATAATGATGGGATTTGTTGTTATATATTCTTAAATGCTCACAATATAACAATACAATTTGGCCAATATCACTCCCCAACACTTCCCACTCTCTAGCCTTCTCCCATCTGCTGGTCCCTTTCCTCTATTGATCTCCCATAGATTTTCCTGAGATTCCCCAGCCCCACCTTTCTTTTCCTTTTCCTTTATAGCTTCTGTAAACAGAAAACATAATCCTTCTAAGTTGACTTTTTTTACTTAACATAATGGTGTCAAATAATATAATTTTCCTGAAAATGACATAATGTTTTTATTTATGGCTGAATAAAACTTAATTGACAACATTTTTTTTATTCATTCACCCTTGATGGACACGTAGGCTGGTTTCATAGTTTGGCTATTGCAAATTGTGCACCTATAAACATGGGAATATATGTATCACTATAGCATGATGACTTTAATATTTTAGGATAAATATGGAGAAGTAGTATAACTGGGTCACATGATGGTTCCATGCTTAGTCTTTTGAAGAACACCTGTACTGATTTCCATAATGGTTGTACTAATTTACAGTCTCACCGACAGTATAAAAATATTCCTTTTTTTCCTACATCCTCTCCAGTATTTATTATTGTTTGAATTCTTGATAACTGCCATTCTGACTGGTATGAGATGAAATCTCAGTGTAGTTTTGATTTCCATTTTCCTAATTTACAGTACTTTTGAGCAATTTTTCATGTATTGGTTAGCTATTTGTATTTTTTCTTTGAGAAGTGTCTATTTAATTCATTTTCCCCTTTAATAATTGGGTTGTTACCTTTTTCAGTACTAAGTTTTTGAGTTCTTTATGTATTTTAGATATTAACCCTCTCTCAGAAATTAGGTAGCAAAGACTTTTTCCCCATTCTGTTGATTCTCTCTTCACATTCCTAATTGTTTTCTTTGGTACACAGAAGCTTTTAAATTTGATATCATCCCATTTATTAACTGTTGTTGGCATTATTTCCTGAACTTTAGGGGTCCTATTGAGAAAATCATTGCCTGTACCTATATGCTGGAGTGTGGACCCTACATTTTCTTCTAGGAGTTATGTATAAGTTCTGGTCTAATTCCTAGGTCTTTGATCCATTTTGAGTTGATTTTTGTGCAGGGTGAGAGATAAGAGCCTAGTTTCATTATTCTGCAAATGGATAACCAGTTTTCCCAGCACCGTATGTTTAAAAGGCTATTTTTCTCCAATAAATGTTTTTGGCTTCTTTGTCAAGGATCAGATGATTGTAGATGTGTGGGTTTGTCTCTGTGTCTTCTATTATGTACCATTGGTCTATGTGTCTATTTTTATGATGATAACCATACAGTATTTGTTATCATAGCTCTGCAGTCAGGTATTGTGATGCCTCCACCATTGCTTTTTTGACTTTGAATTGCTTTGCTATTCTGAGTCTTTTATTCTTCCAAATTTTAGAGCTTTGTTTTTTTAGTTTGTAAAAAAATATCATTGGCATATTAATAGGGACTGCATTGAGTCTGAATATTGCTTTTGTTAGTATGGCTGTTTTAACAGTAATCCTGAATATCCATGAACAAGGGAAGTCTTTCCATATTCTAAAGTTTTTTTCAATTTTTTCTTCAATGTTCTGTAGTTTTCATTGCAGAGGTCTTCACTTTTTTGGTTGTTTTTTTTTTTCTTTTTGTTCATTTGTTTCATTTGCTTGTTTTGAGGCTATTGTGATGGTATGGTTTTCTTGATTTCTTTCTCACATTCATTTTTGGTATATAAATCTATTGACTTTGTATATTGATTTTGTAGCCTGTTACTTTGCTAAATTCATTTATTAGCTCCAGCGATCTCTTGGTGGAGTTTTTTGGATCTTCTAGGCGTATGATATCATCTGAAAACAGTGATAATTTGAATTCTTCATTTTCTATTTCTATCCCGTTTATTTCCTTCTCTTGTCTAATGCTCTGTCTAGAATTTCTAACACTATAGTAAACATCACTATCTTGCAAGTTTAAGGAAAATATTTTAATTTTTCCCCATTTACTATGAGATTTGCTTTGGGTTTTTCTTAGATAGCCTTAACGCTATTGAGGTATCCTTTTATTCCTGTTATGTTTAATGTTTTTTTTTTTATTATGTATGAGTGCTGAATTTTGAAAAAGTTCTCTATGCATCTGTTGAGATGATTAAGTTATTTTTACCCTTAATTCTAATTAATTTATGTAATTAATTACAGTTATTGAATTGCATATGTTAAAATATCCTTTCATCTCTGGAACCAAACTAACTTGGCTGTGCTGTACAATCTTCTCAATATGCTGTTGAAGATGATTTGCTAATATTTTGTTAATTAATTTTACATCTTTGTTCATCAGAGATATTGTTCTATAGTTTTGTTTCCTTGACTTGTCCTTATCTGGTTTTGGTATGAGTGTTACACTGGCTTTATAGAATGAATTTGGAAGTGTTCCATCCCTTTCTAATTCTTGGAAAAATTTGAGGAATATTGGCATTAGTTCTTCTTTAAAGATTTGGTAGAACTCAGCAGAGAATAAATCTTGTATTGGATTTTCTTTGTTGAAATATTTTTTATTACTGCTTTTTCCTCATAACAAGTTATTGGTCTGTTTAGATTTTATATGTCCTCTTGATTTAATTTTGGCATATAATACATATTTAGAAACATATCTATTTCTTCTAGGTTTTCCAATTTATTGGGGTATAAGTGTTCAAAACAGTTCCAATGATCCACTGGATTTCTGTGATATTTGTGGTGATTTCTCCTTTTTTAATCTATAATTTTATTAATTTGTGTCTTTTATCTTTTGGTTAGTATTGCTAAGAGATTATCAATTGAGTTTTTATTTTCAAAGAACCAAGTCTTTGTTTCTTTAATCCTTTTTTTAAAAAATTCTCAAGTTTATTGATTTCAGCTCTGATTATTTTTTATTTGCTTTTTTCTACTTTTTTTTAAGTTGATTTATTCTTCTTTTCCAAGGGCCTTGAGAAGCATCATTAGGTAGTTTATTTGGATTTTTTTTACTTATGTAGCACTCATAGCTTTAAACTTTCCTCTTAGAACTGCCTTCATAGTGTCCCATATTGTATCATTCTTCTAATTTGAGCCTAAGATTTTTAAAAATTTCTCCTTTGATTTATTCTATCACCCACTCATTCTGTTCAAAAGTGTATTGTTCAATCTCCATGTGTTTATATGTATTTATATAGTTTCTGTAGGTTGTGTGTATGTGTGTGTGTGTGTGTGTGTTTATAATTTCATTCCATTATAATCAGAGAAAGATGCAAGGAATTATATAATTTTTTTGGTATTTGCTAAGAGTTGCTTTGTGGCATAGATTGTGGTCTGTTTTGAAGAAGGACCATGAATCCCTGAGAAGAAAGTATATTCAGGTGTTTTGATGAAATGTTCTATAGATGTCTGTAAAGTATATTTAACTTATAATATCTTTCAGGTATAAATAATCTTCATTGAGTTTATGTCTTGATTTCCTATCTAATGGTGAGAAAGGTATGTTGAAATTACCCACTATTATTGTACTAGGGTCTATCTGAGGATTCAATTTGAGTAATGTATCTTTTGTGTAATTAGTTGCACCCACATATAGTGCAAAGTATTTATTATTGTTATATCTTCTTGTTTAATTATTCAGAATGAAGTTAACCTTTGCTTTTTCTTATTTTGGTTTGAAGTTTGCATTGTTAGATATGAGAGGAGTAACTTCTGCTGGGTTTTGCTCTCCATTTTCATGGTACCTCAATTTCCATCTTTTCACTTTTAGCCTATGCCTGTCTTTGCCTGTAAGGTGAATTGCTGGCAAACAACATATAGTTGAGTCTTATTTTTTAATTTTTAAAAATTAAAAAAAAAATTTAAATTCATTCTGTCAGGCTGTGTCTTTCAATTGGAGAGTTGAGCCATTTACTTCAATCTTATTATAGAGTAATGTCTATTAATTTCTGCCATTGTGATTTGTTTTTAATGTTTAATTTGTTCCTTTCTCATTTGTTTAGCTACTCTGAAATTTGTTCGTTTGTGAACAAATTTTTTTTTAAATTTTTAATTCTTCTATGTATTTCTTTAAGTGATTTCTGCTGTACTGGTTTGTAGTCCTGAATTCTTTCAGTTTCTGCATATGTTGGAAGGTTTTTATTTATTTTCCAAATTTTTTATTTGTTTTTTCTAGATACATGACAGTAGAGTGTATTTTGACATATTATATATGTCAAATATATATACATATATATGTGTGCATATAATATGGAGTACAACCTATTCTGTTTAGTATCCTATTCTTGTGGTTTTATGTAATGTTGAGTTACACTGGTCTTACATTCATATATGAGCAATGAAAATTTTTTCTGATGCATTCACTATTTTTCTATTCCCATCCAACCTACCTTCCCTTCATCTAATCCAATGAACTTCTATTTTTCTCCTTCCTACCCTCCTTTGTTGTGGGTTGACATCCATATATGAGAGAGAATATTTGACCTGTGTTTTCTTGGGACAGTCTTATTTCAATTAACATCCATCCATTTATCAGCAAATACCATAATTTCATTGTTCTTTATGGCTGAGTTGTTTTTCAATTTTGAAGGATAGTTTTGCTGGTTATAGAAAGCTTTGTTGACAGTTATTTTTTTTCTCAGAACTTGGAGCACATCATTCCAAGCCCTCCTAGCTTTTTATAGTTTATGCTGAGAAATCATAAGTGATTCTGATTGGTTTGTATCTAAATTTGACCTGACATTTTTCTCTTGGGGCTTTTAAAATTCTATTCTTTCTGTATGTTAGACATGTTAATTATAATTTGTCATGGAGAAGTTCTTTTTTGATCTTGTCTCTTTGAGGTTTTGAGTGCTTCCTGTATGTAGATGTCTATCTTATGCTCAAGATTCAATTTTTTTCTGTTATTATTTCCCTGAAGAGTGTATCCGTTCCATCAGCTTGCATCTGACAACTCTCCTCAATTCTCATGACTCTTAAATTTGGTCTTTTGTGTTGTCCCAGAATTCTTGTATATTCTGATCACAGTTACTTCTTTTCTTTAATATTGTCAGTACTTTAATAGTGGCCACTAATCATTCTTTTGACTATTTCATGGTATTTCATCTACTTCAAATTATTTTGGTTACTTGCTGATTTATTATGAACTTAAATAGTGTCATGTTATATTTTTTCATTTTTTTTCCTGTGTTTGGTTTTATGTATCTGTTGGGATGGATTTCTCTTCCACTCTTATCTGTGGGTACTCTAAAAAGTTGCAGAGTAAGGTGCTCTGTCTTTTGTCTGAGTTTACTCAATGGAGTCTCTACTCTGTGAACTTGTAGTGTCCCTGTAGGTTACCAGCACCTCACAGAATAGGGGCAAACAAACAATAGCAACAACCAATATAAACAATATTTAACTTTAAAACAAATATCTGGTTCCTACTGTGACATCTATAAGGTTTATTTCCACAAAACCCAGTAATTGTGGGGTCAGCTATTGCCAACAGCACAAACTATAACCATGAACTAGAATATGTCATTAAAGCAAACATCAGGTGTCAATTATGTCATTCACAGCAGTAATAATTGCAACAGCATGAATGGTGGGGGCAGGAGTTATATAAATCAACTAATTCAAAAATATGGTAAAAATATCATTCATTAAAAGTAAGGAAGATATGATAGAAAAGTAGAAGAAAGTTTAGTGCTTCAAAAGTGAGTAAAGAAATCCATAAGATGTTTATAGCAGCACAATTCACAATAGCTAAACTGTGGAGCCAACCTAGATGCCCTTTAGTGGATGAATGGATAAAAAAAAGTGGCATATATACACAATGAAATTTTACTCAGCAATAAAAAAGAATAAAATCATGGCATTTACAGGTAAATGGATGGTGTTGGAGAAGATAATGTTAAGTGAAGTTAGCCAATCCCCCCAAAACAAATGCCAAATGTTTTCTCTGATATAAGGAGGCTGACTCATAGTGGGGTAGGGAGGGGGAGTATGGTAGGATTAGATGAATTCTAGATAGGGAAGAGAAGTGGGATGGAAAGGGAAGGGGCAGGGGATTAGCAAGGATAGTGGAATATGATGGATTTCGTTATCCAAAGTATGTATGAAGTCTCTAATTGGGTGCCAATATACTTTATATACAAACAGAGATATGAAAAAGTGTGATATATATGTGTAATAAGAATTGTAATGCAAAAGAAAACAAAGTACATGTATAAAGGCATGAATTGGTGTGAACACACTTTAATACAAAGATATGAAAAATTGTGCTCTGTATGTGTAATAAGAATTGTAATGCATTCCACTGTCATGTATTTTTAAAAAATAAAATCAATAATAATAAAAAAAGAAATCCAGAAGAGATGTAGCAGGTGATGTTTATAAGGAAGGAGGAGAAAAAAATAGAAAAAACAAAGCAAAGGGACAGAAAAAGAGAGACTAAAAAATTTTGGCTATTATCAGAAGAAAAGAACGAAAACCAAATGAAAACCAAACAAACCAAAATAAACAAAACAAAACCCTCAAAATATAAAGCAAGGAAAAATAACTACATTAAAAATATACTAAAAATGAGAAAAAACAGACAAATATGTATATGTATATATGTTTATGAACCCATCAGCACAGCAAGGACACACACATATACACAAATGCACACACAGAAAACAAAAAACAATGGAAAAATGACTCTTAATGAAAAATGGAAGAATCATCATATCCAGTGAGGTGGTCAAAACACTTGATAATGGATGGTCACTGCCTATGCCCATCTGTCCTTTCTGTTTCCTCTTGGGTAATGTACTAAGGTGGTGGGGAGGAATGGGGTTTGTTCACCTCTTCTTATTATTTTGTTGCTCACCAAGCTGCCAGTTGGAGTGGCCTAAGAATGAAACTGGCTGAAATCTCAGCTTTGCTTCTTAGCAGTATGAGGCAGGATGGAATGGCAAGTACTGTCAGTTTTGTCTGCACAGGCCTGATTAACGCACTTCTAAGGTAGGGCTGCTGGGGAATTCTATGAGGACAGTTCCAGCTGCTGAGGCTTCAGTCTCATAAGTTCTTAGGGGCTTTGTTGGGTGGTATCTTCTCTGGAGAGATTAGACTGACACATCCCTAAGTCCCAGCAGTTTGAATTTACCTGACCTTTGCTGGGAGTCAATCTCAGGAGCCTCTCAAAAATTCTACTCATGTGGCTAGGGGTAATTCTCTAACTACTCTGCTGCCATGAATGCAGTCTTCCCAGGCTTAGTTCCTGAGTGTATTCACACCTGCCTGTTCAGATTCTGAACCTCACTTCAGCTGGTAATGTGAACTGCTAGGCTGAAAGGAAAAGTGAGGTGGTCTCCTCTTTAGTTTTCTGACTTAAATCTACCCCACCCCAGTATAATCTTCTCCATTCCTATTTTACTCTCTTTCTGCTAGGCATAACATGTGCCACATGGTAGGCACTTGTTGGGACAGTGTCGCGACCCCCTTGCCCGCAAGGAAGACGCGACTCAGGAATCTTCTTTCAGCAGTTTATTCAGGCCCTTGACATTCTTCTAATAATTCTTCTAATAATTCTCGGATGCTCCTCCCAGCCTTAATAAAGCACCGCGAACCCCAATGCGAAGCTGCCACGTGGACCCTTCTCACAGGGTGCTAGAAAACGACACGCCAACTTTCTCTGATAAGGAGCTGACAACACGCCAACTCTCTCTGATATGGAGTTGTCCTTCACAGACCACAGCGGAGCCAGCGCCATCATGTAATGGCGACCACAGTCCGCAGGAACGGCTCACCACAGGACAGTGTGGATAAGGCAGTGTTTACTATGATCTCCTGGATCCCATAGCAACAGCTATAGCATAGCCACTTCAAGATGATCCCTGCCTCAGTTCTCCATGGCCAGTTGAAAAGCAGTGCACTTTTCAATACCAGTTCAGGGTGCAGCCTCTGGTTCAGCTAAATTCAGGCTGCTATTCTGATCTCAGGTTTTTCTGTACTAAATCTGTATTTTGTGTTTCTCTCTGTTATCCCTACCTTCTGTGATGACCCAGTATGCCTGCCACTGGTGCTGCTGCTGCAACCAGCTTGGCCCCAATGCACTCTTTCTTCTTTGTTTAATGTATACAAGTTTCTGAGTCTTTAAGATGCTATGACTGTCCAATATAAAATTTTAGTGAAATTTCTCTTCTTCTCACCTCGATGAGAAGTAGTACTCACGCTGCTTGAATTTTGAGACATGGAGTAACTAGGAATGCAGCCTTTCTCTAATCTACCATCCTGAATCTCTAGAGTTTAGTTTTTATAAAATATACTTTCTTTTCTGTTTTCATTGATGGTGCTTTTGGCGTGACTATACTCCTTATCGAAACTATGATTATCTATTTTTTTCTTGTTTTATTCTCTGGAACTTCTTATAAATTTTCACTTTACATTTAAATTGATAATCCATTTTTAGTTAATTTTGTTAAGTGATATTAAGGAAGGTCAGTGTCAAAATTCATCTTTTTTGAGTTTGAACAATCCATTGTTCCAGCACTATCTGTTTCTTTATCAGATTATCTTTGCTCCTTCATCAAAGGTCAACTGACTTTATCTGGATTTATTTATGAGTTCTCTGTTCCACTGATCTATTTGTTTATTCTTTCACCAATACTACATTGTCTTGGTTACTGTAGCCTGGTAGTAAACCTTGAGGGCTGGCAAGTATTAAATGTCAAGGCACTGTTGGTTCTCTGATTTCGTTCTTCTCAGTAATGTGTGCTGGATATACTGCATATTTTGTATTTTCGTATAAAGCTTCAAATCAGTTTGTCAATATCTACCAAATAACTTGCTGTGGTTTTCACTGAGGTGGTATTGAATCTATAGACAAATTTGAGAATAACTGACACTTGTTAACAAAATTGAGTCTTCCTATCATGAACACAACCACAAGAATGGCAAGTCATATTCCATGTATGCATAATACATCAAAATACACTCTACCATGATGTATAGCTAAAAAGAACAAATAAAAAAATTTAAAAAAACTAGTTCCCTGAGTACTGCACAGCACTTTAACAATTTTATCAAACTTGAAGAGAGTCATGGGAATCACCAATTTATAACTAGTGTATCAGAAGTACCAGAAACCCAGACTTGCAAATAACATGTGAAGTGGGACAGTCTTACAGTACTGAGCTCTTATCTTGTGGGACTTTATGCTAACTCCAGATAGATAGTTAGGATTGAATAGGAATACAATAGGAAATGTAGCTGGTATTTGGAGAGTCAGAAAGTTGCTTTAGGTTGGTATTGCTTGTCTTTATTTAGTTTTCTAAGGTGGAAACTTAGGTTATTGATTATAGATCTTTACTTTCTAACATATAAATTCAAAGTTGTAAATTTCTCTATATTGCTTCTCTTTGTTTTTTTTTTATTTTTTTTTAATTAATTTATTTTTTTTTATTCTGAGATAAGTTTATTTTGTCCAACATCCCTCAATTCCCACTCATTTGTTACTAAAGCCCTGTTGGTAGCCAAGCACACATTTTGGGGGAGGTGAACAAGTTGACCCCATACACTGACAGATATCAGCTCTGTGACATTTTAAATATGTTCTTTTTTCAAGAATGTGAAAGCCCTCCCAAATAGGAAATTCTAGTGAGAATGTTATATTTCAGAATAACATAGGTGAGAGTCAGTCAGTCACGTATTCCCAGATCACTGGACCTTGGATGCCCAAATAGTATAAAATTATTGGAATATATGTGCTTAGATATTGCTTCTCTTTGTATCCTACACATCTTATATATTGTATTTTCACTTGCAGCTAGTTCAAAACATTTCTCTCTTTGAGACTTTCTTGGTTAATGTATCAGTTCAACTGTATACAATTGTATTTTATATTAAAATGATTATTGATACAGTTGTTCTGCCTATTGCATATATTCAATTACTGATAGGTAAATGTTTATAATTTCAGCTATAATATAAAACAATATTTGCTTGCAGTTCTATAATTTTTGCCATATGTGTTTTGATGTTTTGTTGTTTTATGCATGTACATTAAGAGTTGTTATATACTACTGGAGAATTGACTCCATTATTGTTATGTAATGCCCCCCTTATATCCCTGATAATTTTCTTTATCTTGAGGTATGGTCTGTCTGAAATTAATGTAGCTACTATAGCTTACATTTTATTTATATTAACATGATACATTTTTATTCATCTCTTTACATTTATTTTTATCTGTGTCTTTATATTTAGAGTTTATTTTTAAAATATTATATTCACACAGAATGTTTTCAGCTAACGAAAAAGAATGAGATCATTTCACTTGCAACATGGATGAAATTAGAGAATACTATGTTAAGTGAAGTAATATGGGGAGAGAAATACAAACATTAAATGTTCTTGCCAATTTGTAGAAGCTAAAAAAGTTGATCACATAGAAGTACAGAGTAGAATAGAGTTCATCCAAAGATAGAAAATATAGTGGGAAGATGGTATCCAGAGAGACTGAATAACAAGTACCACAGTACAGTTTGAAGGGGGAAATTAGTTTTACTCTTCTATCACAGTTTACTGTTTTATCACAGAGGATAATTGTAATCTACAACACCTTATTTCAAAATATTTGAAATATTTGAAAAGTTACATTTCAAAATAATTAGATAGGTATTTGAAGATTCTGAACACATAGAAATGATAATATTTGAGGAAACAGAAATGCTCATTAACCTAATTTGGACATTATACATTGTATACACGTACTCAAATTATCATATTGTACCCCTTAATAAGTATAAATAATATATTTCAATTAAAAATAAAAGTTTATTGTATGCAATACATTGATGAGCCTTTTAAAAATGAATACACTATGACAATCATCTTTTGATCTTTTAAACAATTTATATTAAAATGATTATTGATACAGTTGCATTTATATCTACCATGTTTGTAACTTAAAAATTCTTCCTATTTTTAGCATTTTTGATTTTAGTTGTGCATTTTATATGGTTTTATTTTCTCCCCTCCACCAGTAAATCAAGTATACTTCTTTTAAAAATAGTTTTAGTTGTTGCCCTAGAGTTTGCAGTATCAATTTAGGTTGATTGAAGTTACTTTCAAAGCATGCTACACTGCTTCTTGAGTAGTATAGATACATTTTAACAGAGTATTCCTACTTTTTCCCTTTTGTCCCTAGAACATTCCTGTCATTCATTTCATTTATTGTTTGTTGTCCACACAACTGAATGCTGTACTCACCCAATATGCACTTGTAATTATTATTTTGAACACTAGTTTAAACAGTTTTTTTTTTCTTGTGCCCATTAGATGTTCACAATCTTTGTGCCCATACAATTTTTTGTGTATCTGGTAAATTTAATATAAACTCAAAAGCCTTTGTGTCTATAGAGAAAGGAAGAAATCTCACCTGGACACAATTTTTTACTGGGCTAGCAGATGGAGCCCTAGGAAATATGAGTGAATAAATAAGGAGTCAAGCAAAAAGCAGTGAATACACAAAGAGCTCCAGAGTGTGTGCAATGTGTGATCTATTTGAGAATTCAGGTATGAAAATTATGGTAAGATATGTCCTGAACAGCTAGAGAGAGTGATCTACAAAAGAGAAGATGGAATGTGGCGAAGTGGATGCCGAGGATCTGAGTCTACACCAAGAGCACACAGGAAACAGCAAAAAAGAATGAGGTAAATGCATATATATATAAAATTATTTTCAGAGGAGGAATTAAAGTTCAATCAGAAATAATTGTGACAATTACTATACAATTACTATAGATAAGGACCCAAGGACCCTTAAGACCCATATTTTAGTCCATAGAAGTATTTTTTAGTCCATAGAAGTATTTTGTGTTCTACGTTTTAAAAATACATTTGACCCAATGTTTTAAAACTGGCAGAGTTCACAACACATTTTTTGCTGAAGAAAACTAGAAATCTGGCAGCCATCTACCTAATTCCTTACCTGCCAGCAATCAGATGGAGCTGAATGGAGCTATCTCATTTAGCTGTGGGCTGCAGCCTCCAGTTTATCACAGCAAGCCCCTTTCCCTCTCCAGACCTCCTCCTCCTTCCTTGTTCTCTCTGTCACTTCTACACATTTGATTTTGACCCCTGGATTGGTCACTCCTTTACTGAAAACTGCAGAATCTCTGAGTTCACTGACACAGGATGAAGGTCAAGTCCTGATGAAGACAGTGTAGACTGAATATGAATTGAGACAACGGAACTGAGAAGCAGACCTTGTTTTCTTAGGCTAAACACCACTTACTTTGTTTGAAAAAGCTTAAGTTATCAAAGCTAAACTGAAATTAGTATGTTGTGCTTTCAATTAATTATAATGTTTAATTTAACTCCAAAGAAAATTCAGTTACTAGTTTATATAAAGTATGTGATTAAATTGTTCCCAAGCAACTATCTTTTTCTTATATGACTCAGTTAAGAAACAATCTGGAGACTTCCAGATAAAAATGGCAAACTAAAGCCATTTCTACCCCCTACCCTTCTGAAACAAACTTTAAACTATAAAAGGGATGACCCACATAAGCTACTCAATTTTCAATGAACTTAGGCAATAGCTATGATTCCAATATTCAATGTAAGAAATAAAATCTAGATCAAATATTGAAAGAATATCCAAACAACAGGACCAGAGACAATCAGGCTACACGCAGGCCACGCATGTGTTGGTGACCCACTTGAAGTCCAAGTAGGAGACTCGTGGCTTAGAACTATAGCACTACAGAGGGCAGGTGAGGCAGAATAAGGAGAGAGATGAGGTTTCTGCGGGAGTCTCTGCATCTCCTGCTCTCATTAAAGATAAGTAGGTCTCACAGAAGACATTACAATACAGAGATAGATCTTGTATTCCAGATAGATAGGTATATCTTGTCATTGTGAATTGAGATACAGTCAAGGCAGCAATGCAGTATAAAATGTGAGAAATGGTTTCTGACAATTGAGTCTGATGTGTCGACTGCCAGGTGCTTTTCCCCAGCCTTTACCTCATGTACTCTTCTGCAAACAGGTGGTTCAGAGAATGGAGAGACACACATACTTTTAAATAGAAAAGAAATGGCAATCATTTCCAATAGCTTCTTTTTTGGAAAGCTATCAGCTGATAAAAAAGATTGTGCTGACAAATAGATGAGTGGAGGAATCATTTAAATAACTAGTGGTCTTTGCCTATCGCAAAATGCTTCTCCTACATTTTCACTTTGTTGTCTTGTAGTTTGGGACTTAAAATTAGGTGCATTTATTTTTTAAGATGAGGGACATTTTCAACTTATTTTACTGAATAGTTTCTCTATACTTTTTTCCTTCTCTTTGTCCTTAAGGGTTCCAACTATTCAAAATTTTTTCATTTAATAGTCACCCATAACCATAAGTCTTGGAGGTTTTCTCCTCTTCCTTCTCTTCCTCCTCCTCCTCCTCCTCCTTCTCCTCCTCCACCCCTCTTCTTCCTCTCTTCTCCTCCTCCTTCATTTAAATGGCTGAAATTCCAAAAGATGAGTCTTCAAGTTCAGAAATTCTTCCTTCTGCTTCATCTAGTCTGTTGTTGATGCTCTCAACTGTATTTTTATTTGATTCATTGAAATCTTCTCCAAGATTTACATTTGGTTTCCTTCATGATCTCTTTTTCTTGGATAAATTTCTCACTGTGATAAAAATAGTTTTCATAAGTTCTTCAAGCTGTCTATGTACTCTTGGGTTTTCTTAGAATCATTCTTTTTAATTTTTTACCAATTATTCTGTCAATATCTATTTCTTTGGGGTCTATTGCCAAATAATTTTTTATTCTTTTAGAGGCATTATGTTTCCTCTAGTTTTCATGTCCCTCTGTTGATATTTGTACAATTGACAGATCAGTTGTCTGCATGTCCAGAGTCTTCTGTCTCTATTTCATAGGGTGATTTCACAGTAAAAGACTTATTCTTTTTTATGGGGTACTGGGGATTGAATCTCAGGGTACTTAACCACTGAGCTATACCCCTAGCCCTTTTTGTATTATATTTAGAGACAAGATCTTGCTGAGTTGCTTAGCACCCTGTTAAATTGCTGAGGCTAACTTTGAACTTGTGATCTTTGTGCCTCAGCATCTGAAGCCACTGGGATTACAGGCATGGGCCACTACACCTGGCAAAAAACTTACTCTTACATCTCTACTTAGGGTGTTAGTTTGATAATATACACCAGCTTGGTTCTAGTTAAGCACTGTAGTGTAGACTCTGGAATCATCAGTGCTAGTGGTGGGGGTTAAGGTTTTTGGACCCATACCCTCAGATCCAGTGGTGGCATGCAGCCAAATAGCAGCTAGTAAAAGGTAGGGCCATGCAGAGCATGCTGTCAGGCTCACCAATGGCATGTGGGCTAAGGGCAGCCAGCAGCTGGGAAGAGAACGGAGAGTGCAAGTCCTCAGGGCTAATGGGTAGTATGTGGGACACAAAGCAGCAGCAGAAAGCAGGACAACTGTGGAAGGAATGGGTTCCAAGTCCTAGAGGCAACACCCTAGCCCCTTAGGTCTTAGGGGCAATACACGGTCCTGCCCTGAGTCACTTCACTCCTATTGTGCAAAGCACTGAGTAAAATTGGATGCTGGATTTGCAATTATCCTGCTGAGTCTGGTTGGCTTTGTGAGGCTTTAGCTCTTTCTACTAGTTTGGTGGAATCTCTGTGGGACTCTAGGGATGGGCATGTGCAGAGTCTTTTGTCTCTAAAGGGAGTATAAATTATGACAATACCCCCCCCTTTTTGGTGACACATCAAGCTTTAGGACCTGTGAGATGGTCAGGGAGACAATTTGAGTTTCTTTTTAAATCAAAGCTGCCTGGCATACTCCAAGTAGTTACCTTAATTTCACATGGGCCTGAGGCCACCTTAGAACTCTCCTCAGGTAGATTGCTGGTGTCCATGAAAATGGGTTCCGGTGGAACTCTCCTACTTAGTCTTTTTCCTGCCACGGAGAGATCCCCAGACCTAGAACCAAGGTTGCAATTGCTGGTGAACTTGTTCTTTTCTATGTTGCCTTTCTAGTTCTGTGTCTTACAGGGTATGATGTTTCTCTTGCTGAGTTCCAGTGCTCTCCTTTAGCCTCTCACCTTAAAAATATAGATATTAGTGTATTGTTTGGTTATTCATGGAGAAGGAGGTGAACATTAGGCCCCTCTATCTATCTTGAAGTCTGCTATATTTAAAATTAATTAAAATATTTAATTTAAAAACACCTCACTGAAATGTAAGCTTCATAAGAATGTAGATTTTTATGCTGTTTGTTCAGTGTTATATTTACAACTTCATAAAAAGTATTTAGAATATGGTAGGCAACAATTTGTGATACTGAGTGAATTAGTGAATAAAACACCCCAGAAAAATAAAAGTTAGAATAGAAAACACTAAAACATGAAAATAGTGTTAATAAAATTTATTAAAAATAAATTCCTAAAGGAAGCAAAATGATTACTGGCTATTATCAAAATTAAAAAGAAAAATGCAAATGTGTAGTAAAATTAATGTTGAATTATATATTATATATATTGATGTTATATATATATTGATGAGGATGGGACATTTACTGAATGATGAAAACTTTTAGTTGGATAAATTATGATTAGTTACCTCAGTGGTTTATAATCCAACTATAAACACAATCTGTTGATATATGGAACAAATCTCCCTCTGTATTATGAAAAAGAAGACATATATATTATGAAGAAGAAGTGTTTAAAATCCACTAAAAGGTACATGCAACAATAACCATAGTAAGTCCTGTTCATACTAGAAAGACAATTCAAATTCCTATCTACAGTAAAATGGATAAGTAATATTTATATAGTGAAATGTAATGAAAAAGAACAAACTACAGGCACATGTGGAAACATAAAATTAAGATACAAATGAGTACATATTGTGTGAATCCTTTGATATAAATTTTAGGAACTAAGAAACTAAGAATAATTATTGACTCTGGTAGATGAACTGACTGGGGAAAGCATAGTAAGTTTCTGAGGCACAGGATACTCCATACTTGTTTCCAGGAAGTGTTTACCAGTGTTTATAAAAAAATACATAAATTTTGAAATTAATGTTTTTCTTTTTTTTTTTTGTAATAGGGATTGAACTGAAGGGAACTGACCACTGAGACACATTCCCAGCCCTAGTTTATATTTTATTTAGAAACAGCATCTCACTGAGTTGCTTAGTGTCTCACTTTTGCTGAGGCTGGTTTTAAACTTGCAGTCTTCCTGGCTCAGTCTCTCCATCTGTTGGGATTTCAGGAGTGTGTGATTGTGCCCTACTAATTTACATGTTTTTTTAAAGGGGGTTGCTATTTTGACTTTTAACAGCTCTCTTCAGACATAATTAATATACAATAAATCATATATATTTAGGTTTATAATTTGATAACTTCTGATATATTTATATACTCATAAAACTATCATTACAACTAAGATAATGATCATTTCCAAAATATTTCTCATGCCCCTTTGTAAGCCTTATTAACCTCTCTTCCATATGTCTCTAGCCCACCGTTGATGTTCTTTCTATTATTGTAGGTGATTTTGAATTTTGTATCATTTTATAAAATACAACTTTATAGTACATCTTTTTTCCCTGGCTTGAATCTCCCCATGTAACTATTCTGAGATCTATTCATATGATTGCATATAACTATGACTTATTCCTTTTTATTATCAAGTAGAATTCCATTGTAAATGTAGGGCAATTTGTTGATTGTTTGTCTATTGATGGACATTTGAGTTGTTTCTAGTTTAGGCTGTGACAAATCTGATATGAATTTTCCTGTAAAAGTTTTTATATGAGGATTTGTTTTCATTTGTCTTGGACAAATAGTTACAGTGGAATAGAGGAATCATAGAAGTAAAATTAACTTGGTAAGTTATTGCTGGAGTTTTTCCACAATGGTTGTAGCACTTAATTTTTCCCCAGGACAAATATTCAACAGTCTCATAAGACAACAATCAGCATTCAAAACCAGCTGCGATGGAGCAGTCCAAACTGCACAAAGATGTTAACTGGAAACCCTGAAATGCCAGGATGAACTGATGGGCTGTTACCATGAGAATGACAGTGTGAGAGAATTTCAGTTCTTTTTATTTGTATACATGGAGTATAATTTCCCATTCTTGTGGTTGTACATGATGTGGAGTTTCACTGGTTGTATATTCATACGTGAACATAGGAAAGTTATGTCCTATTCATGCTACTGTCTTTCCTATTCCCCTTCCTTTTCCTTCCCTTCATTCCCCTTTATCTAATCCAATGTTGAACTTCCATTTTTTGCTACCCACCCCCTTATTGTGTGTTATCATCTACATATCAGAGAAAACATTTGGACTTTGGTTTTTTAGGACAGGCTTAGCATGATAGTCTCCAGTTCCAACCATTTACTGGCAAATGCCATAATTTCATTCTTCTTTATGGCTGATTAATATTCTACCATGTATAAATACCACATTTTCTTCATCCATTCTTCTGTTGAAGGGCACCTTTGTTGGTTTCATAGCTTAGCTATTATAAATTGAGCTGCTATGAATATTGATGTGGCCACATCACTATAGTATGCTGATTTTAAATATTTGGGCTATATACCAAGGATTGGGATAACTGAGTCAAATTGTGGTTCCATTCCAAGTTTTTTGAGGAATCTCCATACTGCTTTCCAGAATGGTTACATCAATTTGCAGTTCCACTAGCAATGTATAAGTGAACCTTTTTCCCCACATCCTCACCAACATTTATTGTTACTTGTAGAGAATTACAGTTCTCCCATCACCTTTTCAATGCTTGCTTCACCAGTCTTTTAAATTTTAGTCATTCTAATAAGCATGTAGTATATCATTGTGGTTTTAGATTTTTATTTCCTGAATGACTAGTGATGTTGGACATCTTCTCACATGCTTATTTACCATCCCTACATCTTTGATGAAGCACCTGTTCATATCTTTTGCATTAGATACATAATTCAAGAAATGTACAAATCCCTTATTAATCAGCTCATTAGAACTTATCTGGAGATACTTTGGGATTTTTTTATTTATTGCAATATTATCATAGTGATAAAAACAAAGAGAAGGAGTAAAAAAGGAAGGTAGGGAGGACAGGAAAGGGAATGAGAGAGGTTTGAGAGAGGGAGAGGAAGGAATGAGTGAAGAAAGGATTCTAGGCGCATGTAACAAAGAATTATTTTAAAAAGTTATTGTTGTTGCGATATAATGATAACATCTATTCAAAACAGTTTGCTGATTTAGATGGTCTGATATAAAACAGCTATAAAAATCCATCTTTAAGTATATGATAAAATATACTTAAATTTTTGCAACTACAAATGAGTGAATTAGTTGTTGTATCTGCTGAATAGGATTGAGATATACATAAGAAATACAAGGTATCTTGATGTTTCTAAAGATAAACAGATGTCTATACATCATTAAGCTAGATAAGTAAACAATAAAACAAATGAAAGAAAATTGGGGAGATTTTTTAAAACTAAAATCTATTTAATACAAGTGTTTCCTACTCATCATCTGTTGAATTTTATACAAACCCATTGGCTGTTCTCAATTTGGTATGCCTTCATGAGCACTTGCCTAGAAAAACAAAAGAAGCTTGTAAAAGGAAAGAAATAACTATACAAGGGTAGGTTCTACCATCCATAGGAATACTTGAGTGTGTGAAAAGAGGTTCTGAAGCACCTAGTTTCTAAAGAGCTCTCCGGGAGAACAATTACGAATGGGAAATAGGATGCAAGAATTAACGTTGAAAGCTACTGACTGAGGTGACTCATCCTTCAGTCACACCCTCTCATGCAAACTTTCAATATTTTTTCACCCATAAAATATATGCAGATTAAGCTAGAAATACCACTATGCTTTCTGGATCACTTCTGACTAAATCTTATCTTGCTAGTATCAGAATCTGAATTGTATATATTCTGAAACAAAAATTGTACATTAACATGTCTTTTTGTTTTCTCATGTTTCTTCCCTACTACCCACCTTGTTCCTTTATTTGGATCTTTGGGCACCATGGGCATAATAACAACGTTAGAAGCTGATGGGCACATTTGTTGCAAGCTTTCATGTTTATGTGTTGCCAACTTAAATTCAAAAGACTGCAATTTGATGTCAGATCAAAGAATAGCACACAAACCAAACACTGAGGACATACAGTGGAGGGAGGGGTCAACTGGTGAGTCAGAATAGAAACGTCCTCAAATTTGATTAGAAGTAGACACTAATGACCCACCATGAATAATGAGGAGAAAAATAGGAGATTACTTGAAAATTACCCTTAATACCAAATGTATATATAGCACATTAGAGAGCACATATGTGTTAAAAATATCCAGATTTTTTATCCTGTTTTGACTATTACATAGTCTCCTTTTCTTTTACTTTTCTTTTTTTTACATTGATATGTAAAAGACTTAAATATTAAGTACTAAGTTCATGAACCCATATACCTGTGGACCTTGTAAGCAAAATGTCATCAACAGTGCAACCTTGATTAAATCACTTAATCCCTCTGGTCCATCCAAGCTGTGTTGTCAAAAGCAAGGGTTTGGACTGAAGACTCTAAGGTTCCAGCCAACAGGAGCACTCTGTGAGTCTGTATCCATCTCACAGGATCTGTTTGCTGAGCTATGCAAAATTATTATATTGATTGGTAGATCGAGTAAAACTTTCTTATTTAAGTTTGAAAATTCAAAC
Source organism: Ictidomys tridecemlineatus (assembly GCF_052094955.1). Lineage (NCBI taxonomy): Eukaryota > Metazoa > Chordata > Mammalia > Rodentia > Sciuridae > Ictidomys > Ictidomys tridecemlineatus. Next base: position 75,197,560 of record NC_135482.1, on the reverse strand, counting down.
TTACATACAAAGTAAAAGAAAGAATATAATAACCCCATTATCTATCAATCAGCTTCAATAAATATCAATATACTGACAGTCTTGTCTTGCTTATAGCTCTCAGTCTCTACCTGGTTTTAGCTAGTGATAGCTTTGTTGAGTTATAATTTGCAGCTCCTGAAATTTACCTCTTTTTTGTTGTTATTTTTAGATTATTATTTTAATGAATTTGTAGTTATGCAACTATTATAACTATCTAGTCATAAAATATTTCTGTTAACCCCCTCAACTCCCTTTGTACCTGTTTGCAGTCAGACCTCAGGTTCAGGAAAGCATGGATCTGTTTTCTTTCTTTAGCCATCTGTCTTCCTGGATACTTCATACACAGGGGAGGATGAAATATATAGTTGCACATTTCAGTTAATTGTAGTCATCTTTTAACCTGAGTCTTTTACAGTGTGACTTAAAAAAATGGCACAGTACAACACAACCTTGGATCTAACCAAGATATAAGGCAGGGCAAAATAATATATCAAAACATACTTTCCTATAAAATAGCATTTTGCTACATAAAAAGAAAAATAAGATCGAAAAGAAAATATAACTGGTAACAGAATAAAACAGAGATCAGAATCTGGATTTCAGGATTATAGTAGACTCTCAGGACAGAAAGCTAGATGACTTGAATGTTCTTATATTTTTCTCTCTCCCTATACGGTTGGATCTGAATTCTAGTCTGGTGCACATCAGATTAGTTCTAAATCACCGGAGTGAGACTTAAAGTCCAAAGAATATGAAAGTAGTTATATAGGGGAAGAACCATATGAAATGTTAGGACTTCCTCTGTGGACTAGAGAGGGGACATCCACCTGATCATATCAGCAGTACTCAGTGATTCATGCAGAGCATCATATACTCTTGAACTTTGTATTGCTATGATTTCAACTCTGCCTGTTTTATTGGCTTCCAGACAGAGTTGCTTATATTAAACAACTGAATATGGGTATCTAGGATAGAAATAAATACTAATGATTAGGAGGTGAAAAATAGAAGGAAGATGAGAAAACATAAAGGAGATTATGGGATGCAATATCTAAAGATAGTTTTCTATCCTGTAAGTGGATCCTTATAGGTACTCATAAAACATAAATGGATGGACTATACATTTTTCAACATATTATTATACATATGTCTAAATATTTATGTGGTTTATTTATATTATTTAAAATATAGATAAATAATTTCATAATCCATATCATTTAATATCCTTAAGGAATAGCTTTGGGTCATTGTATATAAAGGTTTCCATATCCTTCTTCTGTTTAGAATTACATGAAGGGTTCAAAACCCCAGTCACCTCTGGATCAGTGGCAGTCACTAATACCCAGCAACAGTTATATTTCAGGCTAAAAGTTTAGTTAACTTCAGTTTTCTTTTTAATAAGTCTTACTGCCTGCTGGATCTTGACAGCATGCCACAGAAAGTGAAGAAGAAGCATGTTCAGCTCTGGGGTCTAGCTGGACAATACTGAGAGGGAAATGTCACAATGTTTATATAGTTCTTTTTTACTGTTGAAGACATTTGCTCCTTAGGGAATTCAAGAAATACAGCATTCATAGTTTTATCTTATTCTGCCAATGGCATTTTCTTGACTCTTTCTTTCAATGAACAGAATAATCAGTATGAATCATACATTCTGAATGATGCTAAAATATGTAATCAATTCCTCTAAAAATATAGTCATATTGATTACCTCAATCCACATAGACATTTTCTGATGATTGAGGTTATTGTGATTGCCATCTGAATGAATAAACCCATTATAGTATATGCATTAGGCTTATCAAAGTCATATTGCTCCTTACCTTCTCCATAGCAACATTTTGCTCTCTTACAGATAGCCATCAAACAACCAAAAGGAATTAGCATATAATTATGGATTCAGTAATAAAAAGAGATTAATTAAATGCATTCAGAGTAGATACAGGAGCCTCAGATGCAATAATATTGTATTATATAGTAGAACCAATATTTTCCTTGTTTTTTGAAGTTTATGAAAGCAGTTAAAAGAGAAAGCATTCCTGCTAAGGATTCCTGTACAGTCATAAAAGATAGGGATATTTTAATAATTACAAAAATCCTGCTAAATTCTCTGGAACTTTTTTGAGTATATCTATATCATGATTTCTACTGAGATGCTGGAGTATACCAATAATACTATATGACCAGTTCTGAAGTATTCAGTATTGTTACATTTAGTAGGTAATAATCTAAGGTATAATTTAAACTCTGAATTCATCATTATCTAAATCATGTCATGCAAAATGATAATTTATATAACCTTCCCTATTAAACACTTTTAGATATATTAGATCATTTGAGCTTTATAAGAATCTAATTATTTGATAGGGCAAGGAATAATATTTCTTTTTCATAGATAAACATAATGAAACACTAGATAAAGTATTTACCTTCTTTACTCAGCCAGATAGAAACTGACAATGCTATTTTTTTCTGGACTCTCTAATGTTCTGTTCCTTACGTTATGCTGCCTCTGAAGAGATTTACACTTTTTTTTTTTATAAAGTAAGCTTAATTTTACATACCTCCTTATATTTATTTGTATGTCAATTTAAACATTTCTGCCTTGACATTCATAAATACATGAATAATTTTTGTGTAATTCTGGAACATGAATTATGTTTCAGGAACTATACAAAGTAATAGGGGTTAAGAGATGAATGAAAAACAATTTCCTCTCTATCACAATCTAGGGATGTAATCAGACGTGGGGATGAAGATTACAGTGGATGAATTCAAGATTGTGACTGTAAATTGTGAAGTGTTTTGTATAACATGTTAAGAATTTAAAATTTCATCCTTTTAGAAGCTGTGAGCCACCACAGAATCTAATTAAGAAGCAAAACAAAAAATCAGGAATCTTGTTTCAGAATACAAAGCTGCTGGCTTCATAGGGAATAGATTAAAGAAGGAAGCAACTGGTGCCAAGGAGACAAAAGGAGGCTACCGAGAAAATCAATTGCAGTTGAACAGCACCTGAACTATGGGGGTAGTGATGGGTGGAGAGCAGGAGGACTGTCCTGGGAAATATTCCAAGGGTACAATTTTAGAGGTCAGCTTTGGTGATTTATTTGAAGTGCATATGTGTGGGAAGTTGGCCTTAGAGATGTTCTGCCTTTTAGCAAGCATGTTGATTTAATTTCTCCACACCTTTCCCCATTTTCCATGAAGTTCTAAAGGATATATGGAGAATGACTTATTTTTGTAATTTACTGGCTTTTTGTCATCACATTTGTATTGAAGTTTCTTCAGTTGCAAAGGACTTGTCTGAACCAATTTTTAAAAAATGGCTTTTGATATTTAAAAAAAGGCAGAAACTGGTGTTAAAGTGAAAAGAAAGCATTATTATTCTTTCCTTAGTTAGATTTTGGCACCTTTAGGAGAAAAGTTTTAGTTAATTCTTTCTCTCTGTTTCCTCCTGATCTGCCTAATAATTTGGTACTACTGTGGTACAGGGTCCCAGCACTTCCTTCTTCCTAGTTCTGAATCTCTATAAATTTATTTATATCAGCAGGGAATGAACCCTAGGTCTGTAAAAGGTATTCATTTTTACTCTTTCATTAATGCTTTCCACCATGAAAATGATAAAAAGTTAAATTACCAAGGTGTCATGGGAACTGATTAATCTAGTAAAGGATTTAACCTCCATTAGAGGTAAACTATATTTTACTTATCAAATGTTCAATGAAATTCTGGAACTTCCATGGTTCTTAAGAATTCTAGAAATATCTAGTACAAATAAGCAAAAGATAATATCCAGAAGATGTAAGTTTGCTTTCCCTACATCTTTTCAGCATTTTGGAAAGCAAGTCAAATTTTGGCTTAATTATTGCCAGATCTGAAAAAAAATCTGAGGAGATAAATTTATTTACAAAAATTTTTATTTCCCTAAGTTTTTATATGGATTCATTGCTTTTAATGGTAAATTTTATTTTATATTAATAGATTATGTAGCTCTCTTCCCAACTAGGTTTAGTAAAAGTGTATTAGTATTGAAGCATGCCTCTCATTATAGATCATGCCTATAATTATAGAACATGCCTCATTATTGTCTTTGAACATGCCTAATGTTTACAAATCAGCCAGTATTGAAACAGGGCCTCCAAGTTGTATAGATTTAATGAATACAAGGTTCCATTGAAGCTAAAGAATGGGAAATACAAATATCTTGACTTAAAACAAAAATGACACTTCTTTTTATAGCATATGGGAAAGAAATGTAGATTTCCAGTGCTCAAACAAATTTTAATTTTGAATTTGAAATGACAAAACATTATAAAGAGGGCCTATTGGAATATATTTTAAGGGCACATATTAGGGAACTGAAAGAACTATATACCAGACCTTTTGGTCTTAATGGTATCATAGATGCTTTTCCTAAAACGTCACCTTCTCACTCCAATTTATGTGAATAGACACAAAATAATGAGATTTCAAATAAATTAATTATATTGTTTAAATATATGTGTATATTTTATCCTCAAGTGCAGCCACATCTGTTTCCAGGACTTGATGGTTTAAAATGAGGATGTATGGGAGAATGATAGTATTGTTCAGTTCTTTCAAGATTTCCCCAAATATCTGGAACATCTGCATGCCTACATGGTTCTAGCAATGTCATCAAAGTCAGCTCCTGAAAAGGGATGTTAAAGATTCTGTTGTATAAAAGAAGTACATAAAAACAAAATATATTTTAAATGAAATATAATTTTTCAACTACAATATTTAAAAATTATTGTTTTTGATTATTGGTATTACAGGTAGCTTGAGATTTTAAAATAAGACCATCTCCCTGGAAAATACAAGAATATACACTTTACTTTATACAGTTGCATTTGATTGATTTCTAAAAATCCTTGTCATATTCATTTGCCCAAATGCCAATTACATGAAAATAACATTTGAATACAGAAATTTTGGAGAAATTATTTCTCCAATTTTACCCATTTTTGAAAAATAATGGCATTTCTACAATTACTTAACAAAATCAATTTCTTGTACTATTTATATTTAGCACACTGATTTTATAAAAGAAAATAAAAAGGTTCATATGAGAATTGCTATCACATAGTGCCAAAGGCCAATGTCTCGGCTTGGCACCAGAATCACGAGCCACCACACACCTTTGTAGGTTCAAACAGCAATTCTTTATTCCAGCTCTCACACCGCCTCCACACAGGTCCAGGGACAATCGCGTTCTGCCGTCTACCGCACAATTCACCTACTCCACGAGGCTCTCTCCAAATCCCATTTTAATCTCATGAGAACTCAACAGGAACAAGCAACAGGAACACCCTAATCCCAGCAATAATCTTCAACTTCCAACTTCCCTAAAACCCATTATCTTAAACTGGCAACGCCTTAAACTCAAGGAGCCGGTTACTTCCTCAAACCTGATCAGCTCTAAACCCAGATCTGCCTTGGTCCTTGAGCAAGGTCACCTTATTAAAGCATGCATGCAATGTCCCATCGAATGTCCTCTAAGCAGCATGGGGTACACTTGGCAAGGAAATTTCGATGCGTCAATCCTACTTGGTAATGGCCCTCAGCATCATAGGAAACTATTCTTGGAAACTTGGAGAAAAGATTCTAAACTGTACGGAAAATATGAAGCATAGATATTAATATTCCAGATAAAACAATTTCTAATACATTTTTAATTAATTTTATTCACATATATCAAAGAAAAGATAAAAGATTTGTTGAGATTTTTCTTTCTTCTACTTTGAGACTAGTATGGCTTATTTCAATTATACCAAATCACTTCTAAAAAAGCAACATCACAGGAGTTACATCTTTAAAGAGGATTTCACTGCAGAAAATAAATGTGAAATGCTTATTCGAAGATTATTGTTATCTCTAATTGAGGACATTTATCATTTTATATTAGATCATATATAATACAAATGTATACATATATACATATATACATACACACATATATGTATGTATGTGTGTATATATATTACCATACAGTGGCCTCTATTTGGATGAATTTTTTATAAATAAATATAATATAAATTATATATATAATTCATCCAAATAGAGGCCACTGTATGGTAATTTTGTAGAGTGCTAACAATTAATTTTAGTATTTAATATGATATTAATGTGTTAGTAGTTAAAATATTTTTTCATTTTATTTCCCTTTTGAATCAGTTGCCTAAACTAAGCCTTTATTATGCCTAGCTACTATATTTCCTATAAAAGTAATTTGGGTAACATTTTTTAATGGTGCATACAGTTGATTCCACAAAATTTGTGCTTTGAAGATCTATTATATTTCTCCAAATCAAATGACAAAGTTCAGGAGTTAGTGAAAACAGTTATATTTCCATCTGTTATTTCTTCTAGATGACAATCATTTAAAAATGAATTTACTTTCAAGCCTTTTTGAGGTGTAATTAACAAATAAAATTGTATATATTTTAGGCATACAGCATTAGGTTTGGTACATGAAAACCCTGTGAGATGCTTACCACTATTAAGCTAATTAACATATGCATCTCCTCAATTAATTGCCTTTTCTTTGTGTGTGCTGACAACACTTAAATATCTACCTTCTTAACAGCTTCAAATATGAAATAGATATAATTAACTATCATAATCATGCTATACACCTGATGTCCAGAATTTTTTCATCCTCCTTACCTAGAGTTTTATACCCTTTCACCTGCATGTCTACTCTTTTCCCTAAAGCCTCAGTCCTCAGTAACCCCAGTTCTACTGTACATTGCATTCTACATTATATTTTCTTTTCCCATTCATCCCTCAATGAACATTTAAGTTGATTTCAAATCTAGGCTATTTTGAATAATGGTGCTATTAACATGGAAGTGCAGATATCTCTTCAACATACTGATTTTGTTTTCTGTGTGCATGTTTTATATGTTTATATAAAATATAAATATTATATATGTATATACCTATACACACAATATTTCAAGAATTGGTATAGTAGGGATTACAGGATCATATGGTATTTCTATTTCTAATTTTTTTCTGGAAATTCCATACTGTTTCCATAATCGCTATACAAATTTACGTTCTTTTGAACAGTGTCCAAGAACCCTCTTTTCTCTATATTCTCATGAACATTTGTTATATTCGGTCTTTTTGATAATAGCCTTTCTCACACATGTGAAGTGGTACTAGTGATGATTCTCACATCCCCAATGATCATTTTTTCATATACCTGTTGGTCATTTGTATGTCTGCTCTAGAAAAATGTCTATACAAATCCTTTGCTAATTTTTAATTGAGTTATATTCTTGTATTGAGTTGTAGGAGATCCTTACCTATTTGGATATTAACCATTTATCAGATGTATGAATTGTAAATGTTTTCTCCCATTTTGGATGTCCTCCTCATTCCATTGACTATTTCCTTTGCTGTGCAGAAGCTTTTTAGATTTTTCTAATCTGCTTTGTCTAATTATTTGCACATCTGAGATCATGTCTAAAAAATCATTTTCCAGACCAATCTCAATGAGCTTTTTTCCTGTTTTCTTCCAGTGATTTTTAAATTGAGGTCTTAGATTTTATTTTTTTAGTAGATTTGGAGTTGACTTTCGTATGTGAAATAAGATAGAATTTTGTTTTTCTAAATGTGAATATCCAGTTTCTCAGTACATTTATTGAAGAGGCTACTCTTTACCCATGTTTTTGGCACTTTTATTTAAAACTGACAGGGCAAAGAATTGATTTGTAGGATTTTCACTCGATTCCAATGATCTGTATGTCTATTTTATGCCAGTATCATGTTGTTTTATTTTATTTTATTTTTGCCAAGAATAAAGTTTCATGTTTATTTTTTCCAAACTCTTATAATAAACCAACACTGAGACAGATGCAGATAATTGAAAGAATAAAACAAAATTTTATGTCAATGTTTTATAAAATACCATATAATGTTGTGCTAACAAATACTGCAAATACAATTACTGTATAAATCAAAATAGGATTTAATCATATCTTTAAAATGCATTTTATATGTAATTCCATATAGTATTGATGAAAAAAATATGATTTAAATAAACAAATAAAATTTTCATTAACTGTAATAAAATAAAATAAGTATAAATAAAATATTGGATAAACTACAATGGTAAAACAATATATTATATGAATTAATCCTATATTTATTAATAGAATTCTTATTTCCAAATGCTAATAATTTGACTTTGAAGTTGAATTGTTGAAGTAATTAATTTGAATTATTATTTCAATGTTTCTACAAAATATACAGCCAAAGAACATAGGTTATTCCTATTTTTTTTCTAGTTGTATACAAAGTATATTCACACAATTTGTGTCTTCATACATGTACTTTGGATACTCTCTATAGCTTTGTAGTATATTCTGAAATCAAGTAGTGCAGTTCATTTTACAATCAGAACAATGCCCCCACACATTTTGTTGTTCTCCCTTAGGATTGCTTTAGTTATTCTGTGATTACATGTGAATTTTAGGATTTTTTTTCCCTATCTTTGTAAAGAATGACATTGGAATTTTGATAGAATTGCACAGAATCTTCAGATCACTTGAGTAGCTCGACATGTCAGCATATTAGATATTCCAGTTCATGAACACAGGCTAACTTTCCATTTATTTATTTACTTTTGGGAGATACTGGAGATTGAACTCAGTGGCACTTGGCCACTGAGTCACATTCCCAGTTGTATTTTGTATTTTGTTTAGAGACAGGGTTTCACTGAGTTGCCTAGTTTTATTCAACTTCTTCATCAATGTTTCATGTTTTTAGGGTACGGGTATTTAACCTACTTTTCTGAATTTATTCCCAAGTTTCAATTGTTTTTTGATACTATTATAAATGATATAAATTTCTTTTAAAATATATTAGTTACAGGTATGCATCTGATTTTTTCTGTTGATTTGTACCTGCAATTTTATTAAATTTGTTAATTAGTTGTAATAGCTTTTGTGAAGTCTTTAGAGTTTTATATATATAAGATCATGTTATCAGCTGAGACATTTTTTGCTTCTTCCTTTCCAATATGCATGATTATTTTTTTTCTTGCCTAATTGCTCTAATTAGGACTTCTAGAATTCTGTTGAATAGAAGTGATAAGAGTGGGCATCCTTATCTTGTTCCCTATCTTAAAAAAAAAAGCTTTCAGCTTTTGAAAATTAAGGGTTTATTATGGGCTTATCATACATGGTCTTTGTTAGGTCATTTAATTTTGCCAAATGTTTTTTGTGTATTTTGGGGGAGAAGAATTTATATCCTTTCTGTTGAAGTTCTGTACATTGTTTTTTGATTTATATAATGTTGAACAATTCTTTCATTTTGAGGATAAAACCTGACTTGATAATAGTCAATGATTCTTTTAATGTATTATTGTATTTGATTTTTAATATAGTGTGGAAGATATTTTAATCTATGTTAAGAAGAATATTGGGCTGTGAATTTCTTATAGGGTAATGTGGTTTTGTTGTCAGTAATGCTGGCTTATAAAATGAGTTTGGAATTATTGTCTTCAATTTTTAAAAAATATTTTAGAATGATTGACATTAATTATTTCTATGTTTGGTAGAATTCAACAATGAAGTGGTTGGGTCTTTGGATTTTCTTTGTTGTGGGATATCTAATCACTGATTCATTCTCCTTAATAGTTATTGATCTTCCAGACTTCCTTTTTCTTCATCATGCAGTCTTACTGGGCCATGTTTCTAGGAATTTATTCATGTCTTCTAGATTGTCCTATTTGTTGGCATATAATTTTTTATAGTCATCTCTGTTTCACTTATGGTTGTATTTATTTGAGTGTTTTGTCTTTATATAATCTTTGTTATTTCCTTCTTTCTGTGAACACTGGGCTTAGTTCATGCTTCTTTTTCTAGTTCTTTGAGATGTAAAGTTGTTTGTCTAAAATCTTTCTCTTTAGGTTTTTATTATTATAATCTCCTTCTTATAACTGCTTTTGTTGAATCCCATGGGTTTTGATAGATTGTGTTTTTAGTTTGTCTAAAGATATTTTTTGAATCCTCCATTGATTTTCTTTTTTATCTGTAGATTGTTCAGAAGTGTGTTATTTACCATGTATTTGTGAGTTTTCTAATTTTCACCCTGTTACTGATATTCAGGTTCATTATTTAGTGGTTAGAAAAGACACTGATATGATTTTAATAGTCTTGAATTTGTTGAGCTTTATTTTCTCATCTAAAATATGATCTATGCAGAGAGTGTTCCTTGTGCCTTTGGGAAGAATGTGTATTCTATGCTGTTTGATGGAGTTTTCTGTCATGTTTGTTATGTCCATATAATAATATTTTTATTGAAGTCTGATGTTTCATTTTGAATTTCTGTCTGTCATCTCTCTGTTGTTGGAAGTGAGGTATTGAAGTCTTGTAATGTTGTTATTTTTCCTACTTGTTTTTTCCTTCAGTTCATACTTGCTGTATATATTCAGATTCTCCAGCATTGGGTGTGTTAAACTTACAATTGTTATATCCTCTTAATGAATTGATCACTTCATTACTATATAATGAACTTTATCACTCATTATAGTTTTTGACTTAGTCTATTTTGTGTAATATAAACGTAGTCATGCCCGCTTTCTAGGTTAAAATGTGCCTGGAATATTCTTCTGTTCTTTCACTGTCAGCCTATATGTCCTTGGATCTAGACTGATTCTCTTATAAGCAGCATATAGTGGAGTCTTGGTTTTACTTCTTTTTAAAATCTAATCAGCCACTCTGTGTCTTTTGATTGAAGAAATTATCCATCTCAACCAGAGAGAATATCATGATGATTGAAATAAACCAGTGAAATAAGTCAAGGGTTGAATGTTTTCACTTATATGTAGAAGCTATGGAGAATAAAGTATTTGAGAGAAAGAGAGAGAACTCAAAGGAACATAAGCACAAGCAAGAGATATCTCAGGAAAATAGAAAAGTGGAATTGAAGAAGGGGATGTGGGGGAGGAAGGCAAAGAGGCAGAATAGGAGAATACGGAGATTAAATTGGCCAAACTTTGTTATAGGCATTTATGAATATATCACAATGAATTCCATATGTATAATGTTCCAATTAAAATAAATTTAAAAGAATTTAAAAATAATTCATCTATCATAAATGTAATACTTAATATATCAGGACCTACATATGCAATGAGGTTTTGTTTTCTTTTATATCCATTAAGTTATTGACACTTGCCATATCTTCAAATACACTTTATGAATATCTTTTGGTAGATATTCATAAAGTGTATTTATGGTATTTCATCAGCTTTTATGTGTTTGCAATAGTTTATCTAATGAATCTATGATTTGGGGTTACATATATTGTTTCTTTACAGATATATAAAATAATTTATAACAGTTTACAAATAAAATAGCATTTGACATCCTTTGGACATTTATTTCTATGATTATTCATTTATGTGTAATTCCTAAAACTGGAGTTGGTATGTCAAAAGGCATACATACTTTTAAGACATTTTATATAGACAATTTACCTCCATTGATTATTTCCTACCAGTGTGGAATGCCTTCACCAAAAAAGCACTGCTGATTTTCTTCGGGCTAATTTTCTAAAGGGAAAATAAAACTGTATATCCATTTTAATTTACATGTTTATTGACCGTATTAAATGATCATTATGTTTTTAATTTTACTTTTCAACTTCATTGGATTGAGGGATATCCAGAAAATTGGTAGATCATATTTTTGGGTATATCTGGGGTGATGTTTCCAGAGATGATTGATGTATGTGGTTTAGTGAAAGATCCTGCCTGAATGTGGACAGCTCTACCCAATTGAACAAAAAAAAGTGGAAGAAGTGGTAAGCATTTTGCACGTGCATGCTTAGTCCTTCTTGAGCAGGTGTGGGTTTTTTGTTTGGTTTTGTTTTTGTGCTGCTGCTGTTACCCATGGGCATTAGACTCTAGATTCTTTAGCCTTGAAACATAGAATCGATCCAGGCAGTTCCATTGGGATTTTCAGGCCTTCAATCTTGGGCTGGGACCATGTCACTGATGCCTCTTGTTCTGAGGCTTCTGGCTTATTGGATTGAGAAGCTAACAGTTTCTCTGTCTCACCAGTGTGCAGAAAGCTATTGAAGGACTATTTAGTCTCTCATTCTGTGAGGCAAACTAGTAAACTCTCTCTTATATTTATATATATAAATATATATATGTAATATATATATATTACATTTTTTCTTTTTTTTCCCTTTTTCTCTGGAGAATGCTACTAATAGATTTTGGCACCAGGAGTAGATATAGAGAAAAAAGAATTTTAAGGATGAATTTTTAAAGTTGGTTTTGTTTTCTGGAATTGGCTCTCTAATTTGATCAAACCTAAAATTGCTAAGGACTCTTCTTCTAATAGTATAGAAAGCATTGGTAGGAATTTTTGGAAGAGATTACAAAATAAATTCAGTTGATACTATTGATTCATCACTTGTAGGAAAAAGGATTTTAGTGCCTCTATACTTGATACTTTCAAACATTTTTGGAAAACCAAGGAAAATAATGATGTTGGCTGGTTGCTCATAGAATTACTGATAAAATGATAAAAGAAAAGAATGAGCTCAGGGATTCTAATTCCCAGATCCAGGTGCACATAAATATCCTAAAAGCTTCTATGTGTGCCCTGCAGAGAATCTCTCCTGAAGCCCCAGGGCTGAAATTACCAAAAGCCAAACAAGTTAAGCCCTAATCATGCAATTGACTGAATTATAACAAAATTTTACCTCTCAACCTTATAGGATATCTGTAATTAAAGTGAGGGCATCGACTGGGAAAGAGTGGATCCGGTGAACTGGGATGCAAACATGGAGGAGGACCCTGATGAGATTGGAGATAATGAACTCCTATACTTTGATGAGTTTATTTTGCCAGAAAAAGTGTCTTCCTTTACCAGGTTCAGTAAAAACAACATCTCTACCCACAACTCTGTTGCATTGGCCTTTCTACCTCTGTCTGAGGGAACTAATCCTGCATTACCTGAAAAAATAATGGTTTACCCTGGGATAGTTAACAAGCAAAGTAATTCTGATTCTCCTTAGGACTCACCTCACTGCCTGTTTTTTACTTCTTTATCTATAACCACACTCAGATTGGCCTATAAAGGTAAGGTACATAGTAGACTCCAGGAGGAAGTACACTATGATTCAAAAAAACTAAGTGAGCTTATACCAGCACAGATCTGGGAAACATGTATGGGAATGGATTTTTTTAGATACTTAAAATTACAAATATTAAGTATTTATTAAAATCAAATAAATGGGTTTTGCTGTGACATTTTCATACCATGCATATATGGTACTTTAATTGTGTCCACCCTTCCTATCTCTATCTCTCTCCCTTCCACATGTGAGTTTCCATATATGAGAAAAAACAAAAGATACTTGTCTTTCTGAGTCTGGTTAATTTAACTTGACATGATGACTTCTAATTCTGCCCATTTTCTTGCAAATGACATGATTCCATTTATTTATTTATTTATTTATTTATTTATTTATTTATTTATTTATTTATTTTCAGTATTGTGATTGAATCTACGACCTTATGCATATTAGGTGTTGACTCTACTATGGAGCTGCATTCCCAGCCAATTTTATTATTCTTCATGACTGAATAACATTCCATTGTTTATATTTATACCATATTTTCTGCATCCATTCATCCATTGACAGGCACCTAGGTTGATTCCATAACTTGGCTATTGTGAATAGCATAGGAATCTCTTTGATATGCTGATTTTGTTTCCTTTAGATACATACTCAGGAGTGGTATAGTTACATGACAGTTCCATTTTAGCTCTTGAGAAATCAGTCAATCTTTTTTTTTTCTTTTTCTTTCTTGTGTTTCATGGGCACTCTACCACTGATTTACAACCATAGTCCTTTTTTTAATTCTATTTTAGACATATTCTCACTAATTTCCCAGGCTAGCCATGAACATGCAATCCTCCTATTTCAGCCTCCTGAATAGCTGGGATTATAGGCTTTCATGTACCATTTTCCATGGATGCACACGTATGTGTGTGTGTATGTGTGTGTTATAATATCCCCCTTTTATCTCTAATTTTATTTATTTGTTTTCTCTTTATTTTGGTTAGTTTGGCCAAGGGTTGTCAATCTTTTTTATCTGTTCAAAGAACTGACTGTTTCCTCAATTCATTGTATTGTCCTTTTATTTTCTATTTTATTTATTTCTGCTGTGATCTTTATTATTTCTTTGCCTGTACAGATTTTGGTTTTGCTCTGTTCTTGGCTTTTGGGCCTTGAGGTGCACAATTAAAGTTGTGTACTTATAATCTCTCAGTTTTTAAAATGTAGGCAATCATAGCTATAAATTTCCCTCTTCAGACTACTTTCACTGTAACACACAGATTCTGGTATGTTGTGTTTCCCTTTTCATTTAAATCTAAGAATTAGAAAATTCTGGGTTGGGATTATGGCTCAGTGGTAGAGTGCTTGTCTTGCATGCAAGAGGCACTGGGTTCGATCTTTAACACCACATAAATAAATAAAGGTACTGTGCCTATGTACAACTGAAAAAAATAAAAGTCTTAAAAATTTTTTCTTTCCCAATTTCCTCACTGATCTACTTACTACTCATTCAAAAGTGTATTATAGTTCAAACTTGATGTGGTTCTACTCTTTCTCTTGCTGTTCATTTCTACCATCATTCCATTAGGTTCTGATACAATCTAACAAATTATTTCCATTTTTCTCGTATTTGCTATGACTTTCTTTATGACCTAAAATATGATTTATTTTGAAATAAGTTTCATGAGAGGATGAAAAGAACATGTGTTATGATGGATTTTGTTCTGTAGATGTCTGTTAAATCCATTTGATAGATAGTGTAATCTAAATTTAATGATCAATCTATTGGTGAAGGTGAAGATATTAAAGTCTCCCACTCTTATTGTAATGGGGCCTCTCTCTTCTGCCAAGGCCAATGTCTCGGCTTGGCACCAGAATCACGAGCCACCACACAGCTTTGTAGGTTCAAACAGCAATTCTTTATTCCCGCTCTCACACCGCCTCCGCACAGGTCCAGGGGCAAACGCGTTCTCCTGTCTCCCGCACCAACCACCTACTTCACGAGGCTATCTCCAAAATCCCATTTTAATCTCACGAGAACTCAATGGGAACAAGCAGCAGGAACACCCTAATCCCAGCAATAATCTTCAACCGCCAACTTCCCTAAAACCCATTATCTTAAACTGGCAACGCCTTAAACTCAAGGAGCCGGTTACTTCCTCAAACCTGATCAGCTCTAAACCCAGATCCGCCTTGGTCCTTGAGCAAGGTCACCTTATTAAAGCATGCATGCAATGTTCCATCAAATGTCCTCTAAGCAGCATGGGGTACGCTTGGCAAGGAAATTTCGATGCGTCATTCCTACTTGGTAATGGCCCTCAGCATCTCCCCCCTTCTGATTAATTAAACAACAAGCAATGCGGCTTAGGACCGTGCCTGGTAGGTTGTCCAATTCAACATATGGTTCTTACCCGTCATCGGATGAACTGACCTCTAGGCGTCAGTCCCCTGTCTTAGGTTGAATCCACTGCAATCAGATCAACCCGTCGCTGACTACCGGTCCAACATTCAGCCATGCTTGTGGATAGGCCTAAGCACCAGTGGGGGGGTGAGGTTCTTGCCTCACCTCTGTTGGCCCCCAAATTTAACCTTGGTGCCAGTGGGGGGGTGAGGTTCTTGCCTCACCTCTGTTGGCCCCCAAATTTTAGACCATCACTAGTAGAAGGGAGGAAGATACAGAAATGCCACGACACCAAGCCAATTGACGGCTCCTTTGGAAAAATTGCATCACTGGTGACACCATCAGCAAAGATGTCAGCATTACCACAATTAACATGGGGTGCGCTGGCAAGGAAATTGCATCACTGGTGACACCATCAGCAAAAATATGCCAGCAGTACCACAATTCGCTGCACCACACGATAGTTCACAAAGCATGCAACTGATATATAGTCCAGGCAAGTTCTGCAGGCAGTTCAAATCGGAGGAGTCTATCAATATGTCCATTTCCTCCCAAAGTAAATCAAGTCCTTGATTGAGCATTACTTGTTGAGTTATATTCATTGATGCATCAGTTTATACAGTTTACTGTGGTAGCTATCATAGAAGCTGTAGTTTGGTTTTCTTTGTCTTCACCGGCACTGGGATGGAGATGGGAATTCTGGCAATGATGTTAAAGAGACATTATCCTGAACAGAATTATTAAATATGATGAAAAGGAAAAGTGAAAGTAAACAAACAGATCTGTTAATCACCTTTAAAAACAATAGTAAGCAAACAGATCTGTTAATCACCTTTGAAAGCAATCATTAACAGCTGTTTAACTAATTTAAATTAAACCACTTAAATCACGTGAATAAAAAAAAAATTCGGATCCATTTTTTCATGAGCGCTCCTCATAAAAAAATATGGACATACACACATACTGACATGCAACACAAAACAGGGCACACATAACATACAACATATAAGACAATAATAACGGCCTTGTAGCTTTACCTAGGTAAAATCTCCATTGCAATGTTTAAAAACTCCACAGTCAAAAAATAAAACACAGTCAAAAAACAAAACTGATCAGAAAAACATTAACCTAGGTTTGTATGAGCTCAAAAAATAAAATAGAACTTTACGATGTGGGAAAAAGCAATAATAAAATAGATATTGAAAAAAAAGCACCGTGATTAATCACTGTCGCAGATGTAAGAATAGCCAAGCTGGAGCTCTGGATATCAGCTGTTATGGATTTCAGTCAAATCATCTTCTTTTTCTGTAGAAATTGTTTTGGTTAACCTCTCTGGAATCCAAATCGGCTGCTGTTCTCCCTGTGGGAACACACAAACGGAACCCCGACTCCAGACAATAACTGGATCGGGACCTTTCCATTGTCCTGTTAGAATATCTTTCCAAAGTACCTTAGGCTTATGTACATTTTTCGGATACATATGTCTTTCCGCAGCACTAAGTCCTGATGAATCCAAATTTAGAAAGTTTAGAGTAAAAAGAGTTATTTTAAGTTTATCTTTGGGGGATATATACCCCTTTCCAATTCCCTCTTTTTGCTTTAATAGGTACGTTTTAATAGTTTGATGAGCTCTTTCAACTATGCCTTGTCCCTGTGGATTGTATGGGATTCCTGTTATATGAGTAATACCAAATGATGAGCAAAATTGTTTAAAAGATTTAGACGTATAACCAGGACCGTTATCAGTTTTTAACTGTTTAGGAACACCCACAGTGACAAAATTTTGTAAGCAATGAGCTATAACATCTTTAGTTTTTTCTCCGGCATGAAGGGAGCCCATCAAAAATCCGGAAGAAGTATCAACTGTAACATGTAAATATTTTAATTTTCCAAATTCTGGCAAGTGTGTGACATCCATCTGCCAAATATGGTTAGGTATCAATCCTCTAGGATTGACTCCAAGATTAACTTGTGGTAAAAAGGTCACACAATTTTGACATTGTTTTATTATATGCCTGGCTTGTTCCTTAGTTATTTTAAAACGCTTCTGTAAAGTATTAGCGTTAACATGAAACCTTTTATGAAAATTTGTAGCTTCTTCTACAGTAGAAAAAATATGTATATCATGTGTAGTTTTATCTGCTAAATCATTGCCCAAACTAAGGGCTCCAGGCAATCCTGTATGTGCCCTGATATGTCCTATAAAGAATGGATCTTTTCTATCCCAGATTAGACTTTGTATAGTGGAAAACAAAGAGAAAACAGTAGAGGAAGGGGAAATCCTACCAGCATCTTCAAGGGATGTTATAGCATTAACTACATACTGGCTATCAGAGAATAAATTAAATACAGAATCTTTGAACATCACAAAAGCTTGTAGAACTGCATTAAGCTCTACTTTTTGAGCTGACTGTTTGGGAACTAAAAATGTAAAAGTTTGATCAGGGGTAACTACTGCAGCTGTACCATTATTAGACCCATCAGTGAATATATTTGGAGCATTCATGATAGGTGTTTTTCTTGTCATTTTAGGAAAAACTACAGGATGCTTAGACCAAAAAGACAACAAAGGATTAGATGGTAAATGATTATCAAATGAAACATTCGATTTACACATGATTATTGCCCAAGTATTTAATTCATTAGCTAACTCATCAATTTGCTCCATAGTATATGGAGTAATAATTTTATTGGGAGAAATTCCAAACACTGTCTTTGCTGCTCTTATACCTTTGAGTATTAATTGTCCTACAGCCTCAGGATACCTAGTAAGAATAGTGTTAGGAGAATAAGATAAATGTATCCACAATAATGGACCTTCCTGCCAAAATACTCCTGTAGGAATATTTTTTGTTGGTAGTACAATAAATAATAAAGGCAAACTTATATCAATTCTATCTAAATGCATATTTTCCATATATGTCTCAATAATTTTTAATGCCTTTCTAGCTTTAGGAGTTAACATTCGGGGTGAATTTGGATCTGATGGACCTTTTAGAATATCAAATAAAGGTCCCAACTCTCCTGTTGGTATGCCTAGATAAGGCCTTATCCAATTTATATCTCCCAACAACTTTTGAAAGTCATTAAGTGATTTGAGTTGATCTACTCGTATTTGAATTTTAGGTGGACGGACCATGGTTGAGGATAATAGAACTCCTAAATAATTAATTGGAAAATTTAATTGTACTTTGTCTATCCCTATCTCTAGATTATAATTTTTTAACAAGTTTGTAAGTGTGGCATAACATTCCAGCAATGTGTTTTTATCTTTATGTGCCAATAATACATCATCCATATAGTGAAATATTTTTAGTTCAGGATTTTGATTTCTAAGTGGCTGGATTGCTTTATTAACATATATTTGACACATAGTTGGACTGTTAGCCATTCCTTGAGGGAGTACTTTCCATTCATATCTTTCATCAGGACCTTCATGATTTAATGCAGGGATAGTAAATGCAAAACGTGGACTATCCTCGGGATGAATTGGAATCGAAAAAAAGCAATCTTTAATGTCTATAGCTAAAACATGCCACGTTTTTGGTAAAGCAGACAATTGAGGAATCCCTGATTGAGCAGGTCCCATAATGACCATTTCATTATTAATTGCTCTTAAATCTTGTAATAATCTCCATTTACCCGATTTCTTTTTGATAACAAAAATGGGAGTATTATGGGGAGATACGGAAGGTTGTAAATGTCCTTCCGCTAATTGTTGTTTGACCAGATCATGGGCTACTTGTATCTTTTCTTTAGTCAGGGGCCACTGAGGAACCCACACTGGTCTTTCTGATTTCCAAGTAATTTTGATTGTCTCAGTGGCCCTTTCTGAAAATCCAACCCATGTCTGTCTGTTCCTTGATCTATTTGAATTGGCGCTGCTATACCTTGTTCTTGTTTTCCTAATCTTTTTTCTTTCCTGATACCTTGTCTAGCCCTAGTAGTGGGCACATTAGGATTGATGTTATTTGTTAACATCAAACCTAGTTGATCTAGGACATCTCGTCCCCATAAATTAATAGGAAGGTGATCCAAAACATATGGCTGTATAGTTCCTTCACATCCTTCAGGATCCTTCCAATCTAATACCATAGCACTTCTATGGGGATTAGTCGCCACTCCTAGGCCTCGAAGCGTTTGAGTGGCTTGTTGTAATGGCCAATGTTTTGGCCATTCTTGAAGAGATATGATGCTAAGGTCAGCACCTGTGTCCAGCAGTCCATTAAAGTCACGACCCTGAATATTTAGTTTTAACATTGGGCGAGAATCTAAATTTAAAGACAACATAGCCCAATCTACACCTGTGGAGCCTAATCCCTTGGAACCTCTTTCTACATTAAGACTAGAGAACTTATTATGTAGGCTGGGTAGTATTAACAACTGTGCTATTCTATCTCCAGGTGAAATTACTGATATACCTCCTGGAGAACTAGCTATAATTTTTATTTCACCTACATAATCGGGATCAATTACCCCAGGACTTATCATAAGTCCTTTTAATGTAGATGAACTACGTCCCAACAATAAGCCTACTGTTCCTTGGGGAAGAGGTCCTTTTACTCCTGTAGGAATAATTTGAACTCCCATCTCTGGAGTTAATACTGCTCTGGCAGAGGCGCAGATGCCCAACCCTGCGCTCCCTCGGGTTTGCCTGATGAGGGATTTAATGGACAATGTGTCCTGGGCACCACCCTGATGGGGTTGCTGGGTTCCTCCACTGCCCCGTATATTTGTGGTTGTGGGCCCCGGAGCATTGGGCCCCCCGGTCCGTTTTTTGGCAATGAAGCCTGGTGCCTTTCTCCACGATATCGTGGGTAAATACCTGATCCTTGTCCATTTTTTGATAAGGGAGTACCTTCTATGGTGGTTTGAGAACGGCATTCATTAGCCCAATGTCTCCCTTTACGGCATCGTGGGCAAATACCCGGTATTCTATTCCTTTGATTTCTAGTTTTGTTAAACCCTCCTCTTATGGGGCAACTCCTTTTAAAATGTCCTGTTTGTTCACAATTATAGCATGTTTCTAGCCTGGCATCTAAAGCCTGTTGTACTGCAGCTGCCAAGACTTGCCCTTGTTCATTAACATCTCTACATAATTTAATATATGTGTTTAAATCTTCATGTCTCCATGGTCTAATAACCTCTCTGCAGCAACGATTTGCTTGGTCATAAGCCAGTTGTTTTATTAATGGCATTGCTTGTTCTGTGTCACCAAAAATTTTGGCAGCCGTTTGAATAAGCCTATCTACAAAGTCAGCGTAAGGTTCATTAGGTCTCTGTATTACCTTAGATAGCTGACCTTGTAAATCTCCATGTCCTTGTAAAGTCTTCCATGCCCTAACTGCGTCTGCAGCAATCTGTACATATACAGCAGGATCATATTCCATTTGTTGCCGCTGACCCTCATAAGGTCCCTTTCCTAATAACATTTCAAGACTTCTTTGAGGGTAACCGGCTGCTGCATTTCGCCTAGCTGTCTCCATGCAAAATTCCTCATTGGCAACCTTCCATAACAAATATTGTCCTCCATTTAGCACAGATTTACACATGCTAGCCCAATCTGCTGGCGTCATGTCCAAGTTAGTAATGGACTCCACCATGCTTACCGTGAAGGGGGCTTGAGGACCATAGGTTGTTACAGCCTCCTTTAACTGCTTCACTGTGTTAAATTCTAAAATACAGTGAATTCGCCGCCCTCCTGCCTGTTCAAATACAGGGCATGCTAATCTTTGAGGTCCTGTCTCAGGATCCCATCTATCAACTACGGGGTTTGAGGGCCACTCAGCTGTCTCCATCGGTGGGGCTGTTGGTTGAATTACACCCTCTGGTAAAACGGAGTTAGTGACAGCCTCTTGTTGTGGCCTTTTTTCTAATAACCCCTTTTCCTTTAAATTTTCTCCCTTTCTCTGACTAGCTTGAGAGACCTTCTCTTTTGCTTGACCTAAAATGTCTTCCTCCATGGTCTGAATCTCTAACAATTTACTTAACACTTTTTCGGCTTCTTTTTTAATAATTTCTAATCTTCTATAAAGATAACGCAATCCAATAAGATAACACAAAACAAAACCACAACTGAATGAAACAAAAACTGAATAAAAATTCACTGTATCAATTTTCTCTTTCTCGGGGCTAACAAACTTCAAACCTTGAGCCAACCATTTTTCCCAGTTTGCCTGAGAAATTTCTAGGGATAGGCAGCTTGAAACAAAAATGAAATAAATCAAAACAAGAACACATTGTTTTTTGAAATGGTCACCCATTCTCTCGCCTTCCCTCAGGGGGGAGCGATTTTACTCACCTCCAAATTTCAGACGTTCCGCGTACGGGCCACCAAAATGCCAAGGCCAATGTCTCGGCTTGGCACCAGAATCACGAGCCACCACACAGCTTTGTAGGTTCAAACAGCAATTCTTTATTCCCGCTCTCACACCGCCTCCGCACAGGTCCAGGGGCAAACGCGTTCTCCTGTCTCCCGCACCAACCACCTACTTCACGAGGCTATCTCCAAAATCCCATTTTAATCTCACGAGAACTCAACGGGAACAAGCAACAGGAACACCCTAATCCCAGCAATAATCTTCAACCGCCAACTTCCCTAAAACCCATTATCTTAAACTGGCAACGCCTTAAACTCAAGGAGCCGGTTACTTCCTCAAACCTGATCAGCTCTAAACCCAGATCCGCCTTGGTCCTTGAGCAAGGTCACCTTATTAAAGCATGCATGCAATGTTCCATCAAATGTCCTCTAAGCAGCATGGGGTACGCTTGGCAAGGAAATTTCGATGCGTCATTCCTACTTGGTAATGGCCCTCAGCACTCTTCCTTTATATCCAGTCGTATTTGCTTTATAAAATTGGGTGCTCTGATATTGGGTGTATATATATTTGAAATTGTTATATATTCCTGATGGATTGTCCCCTTTACCATTATGTTGTGACCTTCTTTGTCTCTTTGGAATGAGTTTGGGCTTGAAGCCTATTTTGTCAGATGGGTGTATAGGTGCCCTGCTTACTTTAAGATTCCATTTGCTTGAAATATCATTTTTCATGTTTTGCTTTCAGTCTGTGTCTTCTATGGTGAAGTGAGTTTCCTACAGGCAGCAGATTGTTGGATTTCACAGCCAGTTTGCCTTTCCACTGAAGAATGAAGATCATTTGCATTCAGGATTATTATTGACATATATTTATTAATTCCCATCATTTTGTTATTTTCTTTTCCTTTTTAAAATCCATATTTATTTATCTCTCCCTTATTCATCTTAGAAGTTAGATGGTTTACTCAATGACTAATGTTTATTTTTTTCTAATTCTCATGTATTTGTCTTCTTTTCTAATGAGATTATTCTTTCCTGTGCTCTGATGATTGTATTTATCTTGTATCCTTTCTGTATTTAGGATTACTTTAAGTATCTTCTATAATTCTGGTTTAGTGGTTATGAATTCTTTTTACTTTCTGCTTATCATGGAAGGTATTTTTTTTTTATTTTTGAAGGATAATTTTGCTGAGTATAGTGCTGAGTATAGTAATCTTGGCAGTTAATTTTTCTTTCAGTACTTGAAAAATAACATTCTATACCTTCTTGGATTTTATAGTTTTAATGAGAAATCTGTTTTTATTTTGGTGGGTTTCCCTTTATAAGTAACTTATTTCTTTGGTTTTGCCAATTCAAATATTTTTTCTTCGTTCTAGACTTTTGACAGTTTAACTATAATATTCTGCAGAGAAGTTATTTTCTGTTCATGTTTATTTGGGGTTCTAAATACATCTTGTATCTGCATGTCCTTATCATTCCCAAGATCTGAGTAATTTTCTACTATTATTTCACTCAAAAGGTTTTCTATGCCTTTAGCTTGTACTTTTGCTCCTTCATCTATTCATGTGTTTCTTGTGTTAGTTCTTTTAATCATGTCTTATAGGTCTTGTATGTTCTATCATTCCTTCTCATTCTTTTCCTTATTTCTGCCTGAATCTGGTAATTAATCAAACTTGTCTTCAAGTGCTGATATTCTTTCTTCTACTTGATGTAGTCTCTACTGATGAGACTCTCAACTACATTTTTCATTTGATTATTGAGTTTCAGTTTACAAGATTTATGTTTGCTTCTTTTTAGAATCTCTTTATTGAATTGCTCTTTCATAGCCTACATTGTCTTTTTTAATTGAATGGTTTATTTGCATCCTGTTTGAATTCACTGACAATTTTTACATCATTCTTTTGAATTTCTTTGACATGTCATCCACATTATTATCAGAATCTTGCTGTGAGGTTTTTCATATTTTTTTATTTCTATGTTAAAATTTGTACATCTGTTGGGATATATAACTCTTCTATTTTTATATGAGTGCTATTATTGAGAACAGTGTTCCCTTAATGACACGTTGGGCTCACAGTTTGCTATGTAGTATTAAATTTAATTCCAAATTGACCTAGTATTGTAGTTTCCTGTGGCTTCTCTGGCTGTGATATGTGAGTTTTGACCAAGTCTATATTCTGTGTCAAGGGTATGGGGCACTAGCTTCCTCTGTAGTTCTTTCAAGAGTGGGATTCCTCTGGTTTTTAGGCATGTGTATTACAGATAGTGAAGGATATGGGTACCCTGTTTGTGATTACTCCTCAAGTCTTGGAGACAGTGATTTGTAAGGGCAAGGGAGTGTTTGTGGGGTTTCTTCTAAGTGGTATTCTTGTCTTCTTTTATTTCTCCCGGCTGCTGCTAAGGGTTGAATGTTCAGAAGTAGGATATTGAGTTCTCCTGGATGTGCTTATTTTGGATTGGGTTGTCTTCTGGAGATTTTTTTCCTCCTTCTCTGTTGTTTAACTTGAAGTATCTGCCAAGGTTTGAGTGGTACTCTGTCATTATTAAAATAGGTGCAGTTTCTCTTAATTGGGCTTTGGGTTTAACCCCGTATCAAAGCACCCACTTAATGTGTTTCAGATGCTGGTCTTGATCCTCAGCCTTGCTCAGAAGAAAGAAAACAGACAAGAGTAACACCCATAAAATAAAAAATCCAGATACAGAAATACATTAACAATCACTCAGCCACAATAAATATAACATCAATAACAAAAGAAAATAAAGCAGAAAAAATATGATAGAATAAACTGAAAAGTTAAAAATTAATAAAATAAAATGTGAAAGATTGAGACAATAGAAAAAAGAAAAATCATATCAGAGTATTAAAAAATGTAATAAAAGTAAGAAAATGACAACAAATAATAATTAAAATAAAAGATATGATAGAGGCATAAAAAGGGCAAACAATTAAAATTTTCCTCCTAGATGAGGTGTCTTTATTGGAGACATTTATTTCTAGGCATGTTAATTCTCCTGTGGTCAATAGCTGGGCTACAGAAAGCTTGGGAATAGATAAGGGCCCATTAAGCTGAGGTTCTGATTTTAATGTTATAGTTTGTGCATTAAAGAAGATTCTAATTATTTGATTGGTTATCTGAAATATAGATCAAAATATAAATCAAAAGGTCACTATGACTATGCCAAAGATACCTGATATTCCTTGGTTTATTATTGGTGAAGGAATTCAAAGATTTGAGGGCATTGAAATGCTAGAGTAAATTTGCCATATAAAACCTACCTATCTATATTGAAAGGATCTAGAACTTTAAAGAATAGATTTATGAAGGGAGCACCAGTAGCCTTGAAGAAATATATTTTGTTTTTTCTCTGTATGCCACATCTTACAGTAAGAACTATAGTCACTCATTTTGGAAACCTAAATTCAGAGGGTATAACTGAATTCCAGAGTAGCTGGGGCAAATTCATGGAACCCAACCATCAAAGGCAATGTGTGTATAGTTTTTGTAGTTGCAGGAGAGACTAAGCAATAATCAGAATAGTCTGATTAGGCCTGTGTTTTTGTCTCATTAATCATGATTTTTTCCTGGAAGAGACATAGATAAGAAAACCAGTAAATTCTTACTTGATCTATATAAGTAGGAAACTTTCAAGTCCAGGGAATTAAAATCTACTTTGAATTATAAAAACAGAATTACAGCCCCTCAATTAATCCCCAGACTTAGCCACTTTACAAATTCAGATTCAATAAAGGGGAGGCTAGTTCCCCTTGAGGAGGGACCCTGGCACACTACTAAAAGTTTATACTGTTAATCTTTCTTCAAAGATTCCAAGACCCTTTACAAGGATAACTGTACACTGGGGAAAAGGAAATAATCAGAATTTGGGGGGCTACTATTTACTACCTCTGAACTGACATTGATTCCAGGAGACTAAGAACATCACGGTGGGTCTATAGTCAGAGCAGGGGCTTATGAAGATCAGATGATCAATGGGTTTTAGCCCAAGTCTGACTTTCATGCTGGTGATTCCCTGAACCCATCCTGAGCTAATTTCTTCAGTTCCGGAATGCATAATCAATTTAGATATTTTAGCATTTGGTAGAATTCCCAAGATGATTCTCTAATATGCTACTATAGTTAAAAATGCCAAGTAGAAGCCATTAGAATGTTCTCTACCTGGGAAAATAGTAAATCAAAATCAATGTTACATTCCAGGAAGAATTAAAGATATTAATCCAACATGTTGAAAGACAGGAGTGATGCTTCCCACACATTTCCATTTAACTTTCCTATTTGGCCTGTGCAAAACATAGATGAATCTTAGAGAATGATAGTGGATTATTGTAAACTTAACCAAGTGGTGATTTCAATTACAGGTGGAATATCCTTGTTTGAGCAGATTATCACATCTATTGGCATCTGGTATGCAGCTGTTGATCTAACAAATGCCTTTTTCTCTATACCTGTCTATACAGCCTACCAGAAACAGTTTTTTTTTTTTAAATTCCAGACAGCAAGGCCAGAAATACATCTTCTGTATACTATCTTAGGGTATATCAACTCTTCACCTCTGTATCATAACAGTCCTCAGAGATCTTTATTGACTTTTTTTTGGATGAGATCTCACACTGGTCAGTTTCATTGGTAATGTGCTAAATAGACCAAATAAACAAGATACTTATTGGTTAGTGTTTGCATGCTAGAATGTAAGAAATATATCTAATAAAATATATTTCTTAATTCTATAAAATTTAAGAGCCTTCTACCTTAGTGAAATTTCTAGGGTTCCAGTGGTGTATGGCATGCAGTGATAAAGGACAAGATGAAGCATATGAAGGCAAAAATAAGATTTGGCTATGGTTCTTCCTACCACCATGAAAAAGTTACAATGTCTAGTAGATTTTGGAGGCAACAAATTTCTTGTTTGGGTGTGTTACATGGCTCATTTAGCAAGTGACCTAAAGAACTTCTAATTTTGAGTAGGGGCCTCAGGAAAAGGCTTTTCAATAGGTCTACACTGCTGTGCTGATTGTTCTGCTCCTTAAGCCATTGGCTTTATCAGATCCACTTGAGGCATCAGTGATATACAGAGATGTTGTTTGGAGGCTTTTGGGAGTCCCCATAGGAAAATTTCAAAGGAGGCCATTAGGATTTTTGAGTAAGGCCTTACCATCATCTTTAGATGGCTATACTGTCCTTCCTTTTCTGTTTCTGGGTACTAGGGATTGAATTCAGGGATTCTCTACCACTTTCTATTTTCAGACAAGGTCTTGATAAGTTGCTGAGGCTGGCCTTGAACTTGTGATCCTTCTAGGTCAGCCTCCTGAGTTGCTAGGATCGTAGGTGTGTGC
The DNA here is from genome assembly GCF_052094955.1 of Ictidomys tridecemlineatus. NCBI lineage: Eukaryota > Metazoa > Chordata > Mammalia > Rodentia > Sciuridae > Ictidomys > Ictidomys tridecemlineatus. The sequence continues at coordinate 75,170,353 of NC_135482.1, read as the reverse complement.
TATCATATCCATCAATGAGTCTCCTTTTGAGAGACAGCTTTTAGCCTGCTGCTAAACCTGATGAAGAATGAATGTTTGAACAATGTCCATCAAGTTACCTGTGACCTAAACTACACAACAAACTGGATGCTTTATGGCTCACCAAGCCATAAAGTTAGAGAACTCAGCCACACTTTGTCACCAAATGGAAGTAGTATAAATATGATCAGTCTCAAGCAAGTCCATGAAAGCATGGTAAATCACAAGAAGAAATGGTCCAAATGCCCATCCTGTCTGCTTCTGCCACACTGCCTTCTCTCTCCTAGTCTTCTCCTTTGGCCTCATTGGGGAATACCCTATGAACATTTTACAAAAGAAAATAAAACTAAGATTTTTGTTTACATGAAAGTGGACCTTCGCAGCACTACAGCTCCTTTCTAGGACATCCCTGAAAGACAGTGGTGAAGGGAAATGTTCATCATGGGCATAACTTCAGCAGTGGACCTGATTATACATTTTGCTTAGGAGAATTGGCCAGACATGTGACCATATATTGATTCACAGGCTCTAGCCAATGACTGGTTCATGAAAAAAAAAATGGGAGGAAATAAGAATATAGTGCCGAGGCAAGTAGTTTGGGTCTTAGATAAATGGGAGTGTATGGACAAAGGAAAAATTTCTCTCCAACTTCTGAAGGTTCTTTGAAATGAAGTGACAAAAGGCAGATTAACAGGAAAAAAGTCTACAAATTTATTTTCTCATAGTTTTATGTGACTTGAGAGCCTTTTTTTTTTTTGAAGACTCAAAGCCCCAGGATAAATTATGTATTTTTATATTTGGGTTCAATGAAGCAGTAGAACTGTGATTGAACAAAAAAAGTCTAAGCTAATGGAAGTAGGCTGAGGGGAGAAACCCAGCAATGCCTGTCTGTTCAGATTCTTTTTGCCCCCTCGGTTGTAACACTTTTTCCTCTTGGATATGCTGCAGGATCCCTCTGGAATAAAGTCTTAATTTTTTTTTTGTGGCTAGCTGCTACCCCAAAGCAGAGTAACATTTTAGTTTTTGCTGCTGGCTTTGGGAAAAAGGATTCTGTTCTCTACGATGCACATTGGTTAAGGAGAATTCTAGTTTTTATGACTTGCCTGGTGGCAGAAATGGTGTGAGAAGCAGGAAAAGTGCCGAAAAAGAATCTTTTCTTCTGAGGCTGAATCTTAAGTCTCACTTTGTATGAGTTTTTGAATTACAATAGAGCGCAGGGTGGATAAGGAGAGATTATTTCCTTAAGTTTATTTTTAAAATTTTTGGGTACTGAGGATTGAAACCTAACCTGCTTTATCATGGAGTTACATCCCTAGTCCTTTAAAAAATTTTTTTTTTTTTTAAATTTTGAGATAGGCCATCATTAAGTTGCTGAAGGTCTTGCTGAGTTGGTAAGCTGGCCCCAAACTTATGATCCCCAGCCTCAGCTTCCTGATTTGCCAGAATTACAGGCATGTGCTTCTGCACCCAGCAATTATTTTCTTAATTTTTAATCATCTTATTTGATATACTCTTGGCTTGCCTGCCTGCTCCTTACTCTCTCCTTCCCTACCTCTTACTTTCTCTTCTTTATTTTTCCAGTACTTTCTATGCCCCTTCAACTTTGCCATCTTGGACCTTTTAATGGCTCAAGAAAGTTTACTCCTATTTTGCATTCGATTATTCGCATTCTTTTGTACATTCTGCAGATGACAAGAAGCTATTGATTTTTTAAATTTGAAAATGGGTAGATTTATTAGTTTCAGCTAAAATTCAAAATATTTTTCTTATTAGTGTTTAAAATATTTTACATCTTTGTTTACTTGACTGATTTTTAATAAGAATGACTGGCTACCTGTTATTTTAGAAAAATCATTCTTATGAAACGGTGAAGAATTGATTGGGTGGAACAGTCAATTTGGTGGATAAGTTGGAGGTCCTTGGATTGGTAAAATAAATAATATCCTGATTGAGAAAGAAGAAAACTATAATTTAACTTTCTTTAGGGAATTATTAAGTGTGTCTTATGAAAAAATTTAGGCAATACTTGGATATAAATGGTGGTTCATATTTCCTTGAGTAATGACTTGTCTTTATTAATTTTCTATCTTGACAAAAAGTAATTAAAAAATACTGTTCTGAAGATCTTAGCTATTGTAGCAAAGGAAAGGAAATTGACAAAAGATAAATGAATTAAAAATATTATATCTTAGCATTTAATTTTTCATTTCCTAAAATAGCTTTAGCAAAGTCAGTTGAAAGACTGCTTTTGCATCTCTGGAAATGACTGGATGGTTTTCTTATTGATTTTCAGTAGAATTTGAGAAAAGACATTTATAATAAACAGAAATTGTTATAGGTTCAATGACTTAAACAGTGGGTCGAACTGGAGAAAATAAGAGTATGTTAACATCATTCCAGTAGATTCCTTTGCATGTGTGTTGAACTTGATAGTGAATATATAGTCTCAGGTACCAAATGCCTTACATTTTATCTAAGGCTGTTGCATTATTTTATTTCCTTGCTATTTGAAAGGAATTTGCCCCTAGAATTCTAAAGATTGAAAGTATTGTAAGGTATTGATTTGACAGTTCTTGTTCTGACGTTGTTTTGTTATTTTCCTATAAACCTGGCAGAAACAAAATGAAACTGCTCTCCTTTCAATATGCTCAATTCAGCTGTCAGTGGAGAAGTATGAGAAGACTTTGCAAGGTTTTGACTCTTTAACAGGAAAAAGGAGTCAAGAGAAAGAATTTAAGCACACACACACACACACACACGAAAATTAATACCTTGAATAAATAATCATATGATTGTTTTTAGTCTTGTATGATAAATACTACCCATGTTTAGTAGATCTATAGAATTCATTGAGATCTTCTAATTTATTAGAGGAAAATGGAATTTAAAATAAACCCATCACCCTGAAGAGATTTTTGCTTCAACACTTTTGTTATTAAACCAACTTTGTGGGGCATGAATTGTTTGTCCAGTCACTATTCACAGAATATTTCAAATATTTGAGAAAAATAGAGAAATAATATAAAAATTTGCTTCTCACAGTAATTTTCCCCAAACAACTGAATCATTCACAACTTATATTTCTTCTTCAGAATCACTTCAATTTGCACAGTCTTATCCTTTCCTATGCAAATGTAAATTTTAAGTTCTTTTACCCCATACTCCAAAATCCAGTGTTTTTCATACAAAGAATTGCTGCAGTAAACATCTTTGTTTATATTTACTCATATTCTTATGTAAGTTTGTGTATAAATAGAAATATTTGTTAGGAATAAATTAACTTGGTCAAAATGTATGTGCTCTTTTAATATTGACAGTGCAATCTAAGGTGCAATTGTTCTCTCTCTCGTTTGGGGGAGGAAGCAGCCTCTAGTACTGAGCAAAATGTCTTTACTCTTTGAACCTGTTTTATGTACAGACTTTTGTCTTCTGCTTCTCTCTCCTCTCATTAGCTTCGTCTCTGCTTTTTGTGATCACCATCTTAGTTCTCTCAGTTGACTGATACCACATTCAATATGAATATTTGAGATGCGGTTAGTCTTTCCCATGTGGATCCATCTCCTTATTTTTTTCTGAGTATTCTACCAGATCTTTATGCTTTTAAAAGTTTATGAGCCACTTTTTAAATTGCATCACAAGATAGGAAGAAATAATCCATTTGATGTTTTCAGATTTGTCTCTGAGTTTTTGTTTCAATAGTCTCTTAGTCCCAAGTTTCACCCACCATTTGTGAAAAATATTCCTAATCATAGGAAGAAACCCATTTTACCCAATCTGTTTCATCCCCCTGCCTTGCCCATGGCATTATTCCAAGTCTGACCAGTTATTTGTGAGGTTGCACCTCCTGGAGCTTATGCCTAGATGGGGCATGGTATTCACTGAGTACTGATTCTCAGGCTTGACAGAGGAGAATGGAAGGGTTCATAGTCTTTAGTGGTATAATTCCTTGTTATTAGATTCTCCTTTTGATGCTTCATCCATGCAAAATATGAGAGTAGAAAGATAAATTGTAAAAGTATCAATTTAGAACTGCTGTTATTTATGGATAGAAAGGCAGTAAAACAAATTAGGAAGGGTGGCTTAAAAATAATTGCCACAGTCAAAGTATCAGATGAAAACAGAAGGAATTAAGGTTGTGACAGTAGGAGGTAAGTATGGGTATGAAAAGTATGAAGAAAGATGAATTACAAGGACTTAGGGATAAATTATATCATGGAATACAAAGGAAAAGAGTAAATCAAACTTTTCATTTGACACCTATAGCTCCAGTAGCTATGTTAGTGTCAACTTACCTCCATCTTATTCAGAATTAAGTGCTTCTTAAAGGAATATTTAAAATTATTTTTTTTTAGAAATAAACATTTTCAGAAGATAGCCTTTTTTTTTCCTTTGGGCTAAGTAAAAAGACTTTTTTTTAATTAAATGGTTGGGTAACATATGTGCCTTAGAAGTATTCTCTAGGCCAATTGCAGCTTGTGATGCTCTGGGTAGTACACACCATCTTAAAGAGCAGCCAAGAACAAAGCAAGAGCTGAGGCTGACCTTCTCCAGCCAACCAAGCAGCATCCCATGATGTCAGTAACACTAGCCAAATTAGTCAGCAGTGTCTTGGAGTACACAGTACAAAACAAACAGCATGAAAGAAGAGCTCAAGGAACAGGAAGTGCCTAAGGGAGAAAATGGTGGGAAGCCAGGTGATAGGCAGGCAAAGACACATTTGCTATTTGAACATTACTCAATTAAAAGGTTAATTATACAATCAGAAAATGTTTTCATAGCCTTTGGAGAGGCAGAGCTTCAAGATCTCCATGTACATGCAGATGTGCATGTTAAAAAATAAAGCAATCAAGACCAATACTGACTGGGTACAGAGAGAAGATAGATCTATTTCTGACTTCATGTTTGTATCTAGTTCTTTGAAATTGTCCTAATGTGGTGGGCTTAGGGAAACTCTCAACTGGGAAGATACAGGTATAATGTGACTTCTAGGAGTCCTGTAAAGGGAAAATCACAATAGCATGAGTCACAACTTGTAAAATGTTTTAAGCAAATACAAAAAAGAAGACTGAATTGATGGAAGACTCAGGCCCCACAACACAAGTTGAGATCAGCAATATAGGGAAGGCCAAGGGAGGTCATCACATAAAGACAGAACAGTGTCTTGTATACTTTGAATACACGGAATCTCAGTATTCAGTTCTAAAATTTCAAAGTTCTTGAACTGAAGTAGAAGTTAGCATTTGAACTTCAGAACGTGTGCTGAGCTTAGCACTAGGCTATTCTAGCTACACAGCAGCCAGAGGGCAAGCCAGTTCCATTCTGCACAGGGCAACTGTCCTGAGAACTGAATGCCAGCTTCAGTTCAAGTGGTAATATAATATTGTGAGAGGAAAACATTAAGATTCATTCTGTGACATATAAAACATGTGCGTAAAATATGCCTAAATATTGAATATTGGTTATTTAATTGTAGCTATTGAGTTTTGTGTTGTTGTTGAGCTTTTTTATCTTTCAATATCTAATTAAAATATGATTGTGGATGCATGCAGTTTTAGGGGAAAATTTTTAATGCATTTATTATAAAACTGATCAAGTTCTCTTTTCCTACAGTATGTATGTGATTAAACCTAGTATAGTTTATCCAAGCTATGGAAATAAGTAAACATCTTGAGAACAAATTTTAAAATGTGTCCTACTTATTTTACTTGTTATTATAACTGGCTACTTGGATCATATTTGAAATTACTTATAATACATTAAAATAGAGACTGAATAAAGTTTTGAAGGAGGTTGAGCAGATGTCAAGGCTCAGAAAATGATACCTCACGATATGATGGCTTTGTATGCCAAACACTTTAAAATAAAGAGATTGGGAGGATCTCAGAACAATAGCTCTCTCTTCTTTCTCCTGCTTCCTTTCTCCCCAAAGGAGAAATCAGAATTCCTTTGGCCCCAATAATGTGATAGAAAATAGAAATTTTCTTCCCAAAAGCAAGTCTCTAAGCCTAGAAAGGACACTGTCTGACTTGCTTCTACTGAAGGAATGTCACAAAATTTTCCAGCCAGCCAGGTAATGCTCCACATCCAGAGGAAGGAGTACTGTACAGGGAGGCCAAGAAGAATCTGAACAGACGGACCTTGAAGAGTTTCTCTTGTCCCCATTAGGTCACATTCTTTTTGTCCAATCATGTTGCTCTATAACTGTCCACTTTTTTTATCAATTGTGCAAAGGGAATGCTTTCAGTTTTTCCCCATTTAGAATGATATTGGACTTGAATTTAACATATGTAGTTTTTCAATGTGGAGTTATATTCCTACTATCCCTAGGTTTTTAAACATGAATGGATGTTGTATTTAGTCAAATGTTTTTCCTGCATCTGTTGAGATAATCATGTGATTCTTGTCATTTTAGTCTATTGAAGTGATAAATCACATTTATTGATTTCCTTTTGTTGAACCAACCTTGCATTCCTGGGATAAAACCCACTTGATAGTTGGTGCACTATCTTTTAAATCTGTTTAGCAAACAAACAAACAAAAAACAGTTGTCCATGGTATTCAGGTTTTCATTTTTTAAGGTTCCTATGTCACATAGAACTTGAATTAAATAATAGTTATAGTTTTCTCTTTAACCTTTTGTTTTAAATGTGGTAGTCCTGACCATTCTAATCTGTGTTACCTTGTTTCCATCTAGAATTACTGGGGAATAAACGCTCAAAAAACTGCCATAAATGATCATAAATGATCCAAGGGGAAAAAAAGAAAGGGAAATATTGTAGATTGTAGTTTTCTTATTATTATGTTAATGGAAACATCAATTCAATAAGAAATAAACATCTTTTTCGTACTAAACTCTATGCAGAAGTTATTTTGTACCTATCACAAAATAATATTAACATTAGAAAATAAAATTTACATAAATTTTTCACAGCATTAATATGTGGTCTTCTCCTGTCCATTCTAAGGGTAGCTTTGCATCTGAGCCAATAAGCTAATGTTGAATTTTTGCACTATGAATGCATTTCTCTGAGAAGCTAAACAAATTTTCCAAAAACTGTTATGACATAAAATAGAACTTACCGCAATGTTTTTCCAATTGAAAGTAGCAACCTGGTAAGAGGTAATGAAATTAATTTAGTGAATCCAATATAATTTAAAAATTACAGTAGAATAAAAATATTATAGGCTCTTATTTTTTGTTTGATATACATGTACATATGTGGTATTCAATATGTATATGTGTTGAGTAATAAAGTAAAATATATGTGTGCAAGTTAAGGTATAAAAATTTGAGCATCACTCAAAATATCCACTGATCAATTTTTCATAAATTCCATTCTCCAACAGACCAAATATTTAATTATGTTGATTAGTTGTTACTTGATAAAACAGCTAAGAAACATTTGTTTACTTGCTTAACAGTGTAATAAACAAGTAGGTCAATGCTTCTTAGTTCTTAATTCTTTTGAGGCTCATAAGCTGAAGCAAAGTATTAACTTTTTACTCTTTGAAATTTGAGGTGCCTTAGAAATATGGTGTAAACTTTTGAAAAAAAATACTGCTTTAATGTTCGTTTGTAAAGGTCAGATTGCTGCATAAATAAGATTGAAATGTAAACACTGATAAAATTCATACATGAATGACTTAAAAACTTTGAAAGTGCAACAGTAATTTTCACCACAAGAAAATTAGAGACCTAGAATTTTTTTTAGATCTAATTTCAATTGTAAACACATTCACAGTAACTTCTCTGTCTGATAATTGTTGGCATTTCAAAGCAATCATGTATGCTTGCCAATGTTTTGCTATTACAAACACATCTTTTTTAAAAAATAGTTTTATTCATTAGAACAGTATTTTCTTCAAAGATAAATAGGCATTAGCATAGTATAATCTTTAGACTTGTGATGTGTTTTGTTACATTGCAAGGCAAATGCACTTATTTTATGGTTGAATAAGCCCATTAATTAAAATTGCCTTATAAATCCTCCAACCCCAGACTGCAGAAAACAGAGCATCTGTCTTATTTGGAAACAAGAAACCACCCTCTGAAATATGTATTGCTGTCTAGCTTTCTCAATTGGGAAAAATGGTTTTCTCCCTTCTATGACCTCACTTCAAGCAATTTGAATTAAAAGATAAGAATGTCAATATTTAAAATTGGATTTTGTTCCTCCAACTTCCAGTAGACTCCTTATGATAGTGATTACCACTGAGTGTTGGGATGAGGTGTTTACTAGCCAAAAATATTTAAATGAAATAAATTATGACTTTACAGTGAGAGCTCTTGGCAAGGTTGTTACTCAAGTGAAAATGAAGAATTTGGAATCTTAATGAAATTTAAGAATTGTGATTTAATATGCAAATCACCTTTTAAGAACTATATCAAGTGTTATATAGAAATCAATTTTAATTTCCCAGTCCATAACAGAGAAAGTAAGTATATTATGGTTTCACTAAAAGGAGTGAAATTTCCTTGTGATAGATGTTCTAAGATTGGAACAAGTTAAATGTTACAGCACCTTATAGCTTGACAAGACTTCAGAGGTGTTAAGACAGTGTTCCTTAAACTGTGGCTGCACATTGGAATCCCATGAAAAGACAAAATGCAGATGCCTGGGCTCCACCTACAGAAACTCAATTCCCAAGGTGGGGCTGGGAATTGGTATTTTTGTTTATAAAGCTTTCTAGGTGATGCTAAAGGGCAACTTAGAAGAGTAAGGTAGGGATTCCCAAACCTAAGTCAGTAAACTGGTGCCTGTTCAAGAGCAAGTTTCAACTGTTTACTACAAAATGAGAGAAATAATCATGGTAGAATGATTTTTTTTTTATTACACAAAACTAATTTTATTCCTATTTTGGATGTGATTTTTTTCTTTTTTTTTTTTAGAAGTTATAGGAGGTAGTGGATTCCACATATGTGTTTCTGTTTTTGGTTTCCTGTGTTCTTATTTCTCCTTGTTAGACAATATAAAAATGGCAGATATACCTACTTAAATCTTCCCAAATCTTTTTCTCCCCCTTTTGAGGACAAAGTTTGTGAGTTCCAGAATATTTAGAATCACTACTAGTATTGAAATTCACAATTTTATTCATGGCCAATCTGGTGCCCAGTGATTTTAAGTACCCTCTTAGGATGTCATATCCAGTTAAGCTACAGTAGAACCCAGTGCCCCAGGCTGCTCCTTCAGCTATTCAGGATGACCTTTTTAGATCACTTGATTCCCTCTCATTTTTAAAACCAACAATTTTTTTTTTTTTTACAGTCTTCCTCATCTTATAGTTTAGATAGACACCAAAGAAGTCTTTCACAACAACATACTTAGTGCTTTCAGTAGAAGTTCTACTAAGTTTGCCTCAAAGGCAGGTCTGTCTGATTTTTGTTTTCAAACTAAAGTGGCCTATTACTTTAAGATTAAAATAGACGAGCAGTCAGAAATCAACTGAAGACACAACTGAGGTCTAATAGTAACATGGACTTTCCAGATAAACTCAGGGCTGCTTTTGCCTTGTTCTCGAGACCTTTCTCTCCTTCCTCCTATCCTTCCTCCACAAGCAGCTCTCCTGCCATCAGCTTTATAATCCTGTCCTAGCCAGACATGGTGGTGGCACATCTGTCATCCCAGCAGCTCTGGAGGCTGAGGCAGAAGGATCCCAAGTTCAAAGCCAGCCCCCAGTCTCAGCAACTTAGTGAGGCCCTTTGCAACTTAGTGAGACTTTTGTCTCAAAAAATAAAATGATTGGGGAATGTGGCTTAGTGGTTAACTTCTCTGGGTTCAATCCTAGTGCCCCAGCCCCCCCCCCCCCAAAAAAAAAAAACCAAAGAAACCACACACACACACACACACACACACACACACACACACTCCTGTCATAGAGCCTTAAAGGCTGCTTTTGCTAAAAAGTATTGCCTGGTCTGCAGTTGGCTACTTTGCTACCTTAAACTTTGGGTCATATTCCTACTCAGCTTTGCACATAGACATGTTAATCATTTATGCAGTGTCATGTGTAAAAACTGGTAATAAAAGACTGATTGGTCCTAAATTTACCTAAGGTCTCTCATCCCCTTTCAAGACACCCCCTTCGATCTCCCTTCTTAGCTGAAGACACCAAGATAAGAGTAAATTATTTTCAAGATTCTAGTAATGGTAAGCTTTGTAAGCAAATCATACCATCACAGAAAGTTAGGTTACCCTCTAGGTGGCAGTAATGATCCTATGACAGGAAAGGAGCAATTGCCCCTGTAAAGGACACAAGGCTGTCCCCCCATGTGGGAGCAGTCACCTCAGGATGGGAACAAAGTTGTGCCCTCAGTGATTATGGTTCCCTGGGAGCTAGCAGGGCCTTCATCAGACCTGAGATAATGATCAACCTAACCACGGTTTAACCACGGTTTAACCAAAATGCTTGGCTCTGTGTGCATTTTGCCCCCACTTTAGTCTTTCCCCTATATGATCTTGGAGCTCTTGTCAGTGCCCTGAAGACAGGGCTTAGGAGGCTAATGCCTCTGTTTCTTCCAAATATGGCCATACTGAAGAGATTTCTGTCCAACTTCACTACCACACATGTCTCTGATTGGACTCTTGAGGCATTTGGTGGCTGAATCTGTTTTTTTGGGCCCCCAGAGTGGCTACTTTGCTACCCTGAACTTTGGGTCCTCTGGTGTAGGACCTTTATCACATTATGAATTGCCCTCAACCAGTTTGTTCTTTCTGTCTAAAATACTTTCAGTTTCTTTATCCTCTCACCTTTTCTGCCATTTTTTTAATCAATCACCATGACCACACTAGCAAAAGTGCTATACAGATTTAATGCAATTCCTATCAAAATCCCAATGACATTCTTAATTGAACTAGAAAAATCAATCATGAAATTCATCTGGAAAAATAAGAGACCCAGAACAGCCAAAGCAATCCTTAGCAAGAAGAGTGAAGCAGCAGGCATCCCATTCCAGACCTTAAACCATACTACAGAGACATAGTAACAAAAATGGCTTGGGCATCACAACAGACATATAGACCAAGGGTATAAGATAGAAGACAAAGAGACCAACCCACATAAATACAGTTATCTCATACTAGACAAAGGTGCCAAAAACATTCATTGGAGAAAAGATAGCCTCTTCAACAAATGGTGTTGGGAAAACTAGAAACACATATGTAGCCAAATGAAATTAAACCCTTATCTCTCACCCTGCACAAAAATCAAATTAGATCAACAACTTAGGCATTAGAAAAGAGAAAAAGTAGGCCCAAATCTTTACCATGTCAGCTTAGGACCGACTTCCTTAATAAGACTCCTAAAGCAGAAGTAAAATCAAGAATCAATAAATTGGATAGATTCAAACTAAAAAGCCTCTTTTCAGGAAAGGAAACAATATTAGGGACTTATTTCTAATTAATCCTGTGACAGAAAACATTCTCTTGACTGTCAGCATCAAATGCCTCTTCAAAATGCTTCTGTAAGGATCTCTATCTTAACATTTAACCCAGTGTATTGCAATTCACCTGTTTCTCAGTTGAACTGGAAACTTTGAAGTCTGAAAGCAGTTGCAACTGGCCGTACTTTATCCTTAGAGTCTAGCCAGTGTGTTGCTATTGCCTTTTTCCATTTGTCAAACATTCCTGTATCAATTAATAAGAGCAGTGAGGAGCTCCTCAGAATGTACAGAAATAAGCTACCAATCTGTACTGACTTTGTATACGTATGCTCTCCATCCCATGGAATCTCATTCTCTGGAATTTTCCCCTCTTCCCTCCACTCCAACTGTTTAAATCCAACCCACGTATAAAGTTCTACTTCCTCTGTGAATTTATCTTCTCTTAGGTGTTTTGTGTTAAATCTCTCCTTTCAACTCCCAAAACACTGAACTCTCCTGGATGTACTGCCAACATAACATCGAATACTTGTTTTGCCATTTAACTGATAAGTGGTTTTGTTCTTGTCAATGTGTTCACTGTTTCTGGAATTATGCTTCCTATGGAGACTCTGATGAAAACTCTGAATTTTCTCCCCAGGGGTTGGCGGGGGGAATCATTTAGTGATATGGAAGCTATTTATGAACCCCTGAAGTTCATCCATGAACTGAGAAGGCCTGGAAGACCGGAACTAGAATAAAATACTCTTGGGGATTGGAGAATATATTACTAGCTGATCCCATTCAAAGCCTTAAAAAAACATTTAATGATACTTGAGGAATTGATTAAATGAATTCTTTATGTACTGGAGGGTGTATGATCATTACATGGAATTTTAATGCAAAGAAACCAGTATTCTGTGTTGTAAGAAACCATGTAATCTTCTTTAAATAACTCATAAATTTGACAATTATTCACTTTTACATAATTATCTTGAGGGTTACCTATGTTCCTAGGAACTCTGTTAAGTACTGGGAATACTGGAATAATAAAAAGAAGATCTCAGCCCTTGAAGAATTTCTAATGAAAAAGGCTGATACTAAAAAGTAAATTTAATTAAGATAAATTCCAGTGAAAGAAAGAAAGAAAACTAGAGAAAATTACAACTGCAGAGAAAACCATAAGGGCATATTAGTGTGGAGTCACCCTGGAATTTTCTAACCAATAGAATTAGAAAATAATTTTCAAAAGGCAGACAGAAAGCAGAAGGAAGTAAATAGTCCTACCGTGGTTTGTTTACCCTCTGATTTGCCAGTTAATTTAGCAGGTGTCCCAGCTGTATTTCTGGTTTGAATCTAATTATTTCTGAAAATGTCATCATTTTCAGCAAAATAATTTCATTTCTTTATACACTGAGCAACTAATGAAGCTTTGTATTCCCATATTCTAAGTGTTACAAATTGATTTCAGTAATGGTTATGGTTCTTTTGTTGTAAGCAACATAAATTGTCTGTCACTAACTTAAAAAAAAAATCAAACAAAAAAAAAAACAGAGAATACTTGTTGGAATATTTCAGTAAATATTTACCTAAAATAAATTGAAGAGGAATTTCTAGCCTAGCTCTGTGATTGTTAAAGTTAACACAGAAGCTAGTGAACAGAAGATATGGACAGGAGCTGGCAGTTAGAGGAGGTGAAAGCTGGAGGTGAATGAGAATAGAGAAAGTTCCTAGTGGGAAGAAAGGACAGTAAGAGCATTCTGTTGCCTGGAGGGCTGAATCTAGCTGGTGAATGATGCTTGCCTGGAGGAAAACCAAGCCCTGAGCTGCCTCAAGCCAGCAGTGCTTGGTCCTATTTGAAACTATTTAAGAATGTATTGTTGAAGGGAAAATTTAGTTTTATTGTTAATTTATTCATTTAGCTAACCTTCAAAATTTATGGAACATATGGTAAAAATATATTTCTATAGAAATGAGGCAAACTTATTTAAAAAAAACCCAGAAGTCCTACATTGAGCTATGATTTTATAATTCCATTTGAAGAGAATAAGAATAGTCTATTAAAGTTTCACATACCCAGACGCAAAGTCTCTGGATTTTCTGAAGTCTTCTCAACAACTGAATACAGATTTCTTCTGAAATCAACATATGCTCTAGCTCAATTGATCCATGTGGAGAAGCAGAGAGCCTGAAACATTGTTTCTCAGTACAGAAAAATATCATATGATATTTAGGCAAAGTGGAAAAATTATGGCCCTATAACACTTTCTAATATTTCATCTCAAAAGAGGTTAGAAATCCTAACATTATTTTCACTTAATGCTTTAGTGACAGGAAGGCTAAAGCAAATCCACTTTGTGGGCTGATTTGCAGTGGTAAAACTATATCCTAAGGCCATTTATAATTTCCTATTTACAAAGTTCCTAATGGAATTAAATACAAACAGCTAAATATATAAAGTGCTATGAAGAATTGCTGTTCATATTCTTAAAAACTTATTAACAGAGTGTTGAGTTTATTAACACTGATATGTTTATGGAATCTAAATAGAATGAACCCTGCAACTCTTTGTAATGTACCATTGAAGAGACAGTCATGTGAGTAAACAGAAGAGAACAAAATTATATTTGATTTAGGACTTCTTTTGGATGAATTAAATGCAGTCTAAAACACCAGGTGGTTTTAATCTAATATTTTAAATGGATGACCTTTTTTTTTTTTGTTATATCAAGAGCCAGAGAACCTTTCTTAACCTACATTTTAATAATGTGCCCATTAGGAGAATGTAACAAAAAACATGGGGAATAATAATCTTCAAGATGGAAATTGCTCTCTTCAGTTTGAAATTACAATATAAAGCCAGTAAAATCACTACGTTTTAGTCTTCTTACACCTCTCAACACCTATGATCTTTTCCTTCTCCTATTTTACAGAGGAATTAGAGTAATCAGACTGGAACTGCTTCCATATCTTTGGACAACAACATCTGTGTTCACATCTTGGCCACCCTTCCCCTCATCCTTCTACAGGAAAGTAAGAGTTCTCCCAGATTTCCTTCCCTTGGATTTTCCAGTTATTTTTACAAAATCTGTTGGTTTCAGCACTCTCTTTCCAGATGTCTCCCTTTGGAACTTTACAATCCTCAAATCTCTCCTTCCTGTTCAACTCATCCTGTCACCTTTCTATAACCAATGTACCTCTCTAAGTCCCTCCTCATCCCACTGCACTCTCCTTTCCTCTGCTATTAAACATATCTCATCTGGCTAAGGTCAGCTCTGACATCAAGGGCCCTAATGCAATGAATAATATTTTAGTCTTTTTCTTAGCTGACCTTTCATAAGCATTGAGCAGCATTGGCCCTTCTTCCAGAGTTATGATTTTTACCAGACTTTCATGATGATTATCTTTTCATTTTACTCCATTTTCTTTGCCTACAAGTTTTCAGTTCCTTTCCTGCCTCGCCTTCCTTTTCCAGGCTCTAAGTGTTGAGATTTTTGAAATATTGGATTAGCCTCACTCTAAAGCTTCTTCCTCAGGGATTTTATATCATGCATATATAAAAAGCCCTTATTTTATACCAGATTCTCAGATCCTTTCTTATTTAAACCTTGCACCTGCATGTTTAACTGCCTGCATAGGTTCTTTTGAACTACCACTAACTGAAACTACCAAAATCTAATTAAATTTGGTTTTCTCCTTGAGAAAGAGAAAACCAGCCTTGGCACCTATGATCTGGTCTGACAGTTACAGCTTGTTTGATGTCCAGACATGGAACATAATCCCCCAAAGTATGTGGAATACTTTGAACCAAAAGAAATGGAAAAGATTTCAGAAGCAAGTTCCTTCTTTCTCCAAATTGTCTTTCTTCCCAGAGTGGGTCACAGCAACTAAAGTTCCTCTTCACCAAAGCAAGTCATAAAACCAAGAAATATTACTCTAAACCTTTCCACACCTTTCTCTGTAGGAAGTGGCCACAGAGAAGTCCTCTGACGTATCTTGTCTAGTAGTAGGTCATAGGATCCTCATTCCAGAAGGATCCTACCCTAACCCCAGGAGGAAAGGCCAAGAAACATGAACCAACAGGCCTGGCTGGGCTTCCCTTTGGAAGCCTCTTACCATTAAGTCAAATATTTTGTCCACTCATAATTCTCTGCTGCTGTTGATTTGTTGTTGAATCTAATCATAAAAACAAATTATTTTCTCAGGGTCTTTGGGTCCTTATTTTGTGGAACTATAATTAAACAAATGTGAATGTTTTCTTCTTTTAATCTGTCTTTGTCAGTTTTATTTCAGACCTTGCCAGGACCCCTAGGAAGGCTGAGGAACTTCTGTCCTCCACATTGCAGTGTTATTAGCAGTTAGTTGGCCTGTTGCTCACAGCCAGGCCAAGTTCTCTTGTTGGACATAAAAAAATGTTGCAGAACTCTAACATAGACATCACTCTGAGGCTATGAAAAGGGAGACAAAACAATTCATATTATTTTCTACACACAAGCTCCAACAAGGTTCTTGTTAACTCATGAAATACCTCCTCCCCCAGCAAATATAAGTGACCATTGCCTCTTTACCAATGAGGACTTTAGCCTCATTCTAGTCTGCTCTTCCTATATACAAGATTTATTGAGCTACGCTGTCTTATAATTGTCCCCACTTAATGACAATACACAATCTGAAGGGAAACCCCTCTGTCTTTCCTCCCCAAAATGAACCAACCAAAGCCAATTCTGACTATTGGTCCTTTCTAATGCCCTCTTACTGAGATGTCCCAAGATTCTCTGTGGTGTGTGTGCATTGTCCCTCACTGCAGTAAATAATAAGCAAATGTTGTTCTAGAGATATTTTGCTGGGGTCATGCATTCCTTTTCCAGAGAACTTATACCAATAACAAATAAAAAAAATATGTAAACAGATGTTTTAAAATACAAGATTCTTGGGGGCAGAGACATATTGGTCTTACTCATTGCTATATTTCTGGGGCTCCACACAGCACCTTGCATATAGCAGAGTACTTGTGTTCTCTTAGTTATGTCTCCTTTTATACTTAAGGACTCTACTACTCACTAAGCATAAAATACCCTTACAAGCCAAAACTATGAAATACATTGGTGTTTTGTTTTTATGTACTTTATTGATTTCAGTGCATCAGTCTTTTGTCCCCAATTAGATGTCGGGTTTGCAAGAGCAAGAACTGCTTCTTAGCCTATTTATTTGATTTTTTTAATTGGTTGTTCAAAACATTACAAAGCTCATGACATATCATCTTTCATACTGCTTCTAACCTATTTATTTTTACAATGTACTTACCAATTCTAACTCAAATGTGTACACAACAGACGACCATTGGTTAGATGTTCCTTGGAGCCTTTGTAGTTATTAAAAACTATTTTGTATCAATAATTTAGTTAATTTCAGTTTTTAAATTAGCCTTGTAAGGAATCCACAAGATATTTTACAAAAAAATCTAAGCAATGCAAGTTCATTTTAGCTATGAACCAGAATATACCCAGTGACATTTTGGTAGGAAACTATTCCTAATGTAAACGAACAGACTGGATAGTCTCTATATCTTATAGAGACACTCCTTGCTAAGAAACCAATTCTTTTTATTAAGAAATTATTGCTTTATACTTCAAAGGTAACCTTTGGGTTAAATTTGACCTTTATAATCTAGTTCCATGTGATTCAGAAATATTATAAGTATAGTTTAAAATTGATATGCCTTAAGCTTTTTGTTACATAATTTACATTTTCTCTATTAAAAAAGAATCTTAGACTTTTCCACACATATATGACATTTATTATTAGTTATCCCCACAAGAGTGGGAGAAAAGGTAAAGAGACCCTGCACACTTTCATGGGAAGATTTCCCTTCACATGTTCATGTCCTATTCATTTCTCCCCTGATCTTTAGAGCAACACACATAGCAGGTAACCACAGCATTTTCTCCTGGATGGTCCTACATAAGGACACTTCTGGTGCTACAAATAGAACACTCTCCTCATTGTTTTCCCCGGGTGTATTACTCTTTCCCTTTTGCTTATCATATAAATATCCTGCTTATTTTTATTTATGATATGGTGATATTTTCCTTAAAACTTACATGTTACTGATTATTTTTCCTTGCAAATGTCTCTAGAATCTCCCCTTTTCTTTCATGTGGAGAGTGGTGACAGTGACTGGGAGATCAGTGTTTGAAACTGGGGTCCCTGATGACTTCATGGTTGTGGCATACTTGGTAACTGGGAAAGTTTCTGTGCAAAGGCATAGGATGCCTGGTTGCTATGGAGACGTCCTCCATGCTAGAGTCTTATCAGCTTTGACCTTATTCTCAGGCATGGCAGCTCCTGGGAATAAGGAACTTTCTTGCTTAGATAACCACAGTGTTTCACCAGTTCTGCTCCTGAATCTGCCCACCAATTAGTAAATTTAAACAATGGACTTACTTGAGAGCGGCACAATGTTCCTAACATTGCACATTGCAACTGTAGAATGTAACTAAGGAAATAACTGCATACTGATGCTAACTCTGTAACATTCATGAATTAAAAAAAAAAAGAATAATGCTTGCATAGTCTTTAATCTGATTTAGAGACATTGCTGGTGTAATTCTTTAGACCTGCTTCTCCATCAGAGAGCAGCACTCCACCTGACCCCAGCTGTTTTATCTTCAAGATATGAATGTGTTGACTATTTTCCCTAATCTCCCATCACCCCTCCCTGGAACCTGCTAGTTTGGCTGCGCTGGTCACAGCACTTTGACTTTCCAATCTTCTTTCCATGATCCACCATCCCAGCTTGGAGATTGCAGCAGTCCCCTACTTTGTTCTTGCTTATAAATTCATTCTACCACTGAAAGGATATTTCTCCACAGATGGTCCTTCACAGCTCCATTAGACTATTTTCAGCTCCTTCAATGGTCTTGCCAAGTCACACATTCCTGTCCTTATGCATTTCAATACTTCTATTTGGCTGCCCTTCCCCCCAATTTTTTTTAAAGTAGTAAACTAATATCCATTTTCTAACCTTTCTTCAATAAATGATCTAAGTGATTACATTCCATTATGAGCATAATTTGCATTTTTCCTTCATTAGATCATAATGATTTATTTCTTTGTGAATTTCTTACAAGAATAGAAGCTACCTAAAGCTGGATATATGAATAGATGAACAGATCTTTGTGTCCCAGAACCAACCATAGTGCCTAACAAAAAGAAGTTAGGCAAGTAATGTGTTAAACGAATGAATGATTCCTGACCTGCAAATTTGCAAGAGAAATCCAGGTTGTCCAGTTTTAATTTAGACAACCTGGATTGTCTAAATTATATTTTATATCTCCATCTGAAATACGGAATCACTCAGATTGAGCAATGAAGCTAAGGAGATGATCTCTTCATTTCTTCTTTCCTTTTCACTGTCTCCTCATCTCTACCTTCTTTTTTAATTCCTTCTATTTGCACATTTTATTAAGCACCTATTATGCTTAAGGCGTTAATGATACTGGTGATTTTTCTAACCTAACTTTTATTATTTTAGTTCTAAAACTACTGAAACTATAGATCTGTAAAAATCAGGGAAATGGCATGAATTTTGTGAGTACTAATAATAGTAGGGCTGTCTTAGCTTTCTATCATTGTAACAAAATACCTGAGATAATCAACTTATGAAGAGGAAATGTTTATTTGGGCTCATGGTTTCAGTCCATGGTTTCTTGGCACCCCCCTTGCCTTTGGGCCTGGGCGAGGTAACATACCATGGCAGAAGCAACCTGTACATCCCATGACAGCCTGGAAACAGAGAGGAAGAACTGGAGTAGCCACATCTCCTTCAAGGTCATATCTTCAATGACCTAATTTCTCTAGGCCCCATACTGTAAATATTCCATTTACAAAAACAGAAGCTGCTTGTAAAGGTGCTAAGGTTCAAGGACCAAGTTTTTAACATATGCGCCTTTGGGGGACATTTCAGATCCAAATTATAGCAAGGGCATAAATTTTAATCACTGTCCTCCCAAACCACAAGATATGTTCTTATATCTCTGATGCACTTCTTGGAAAATTTGGAATGTATAATTTGTAAAATTTTACATAAAGTAAACACTAAGTTACTTTGCAGTCACAGGGCTTATAAAACCTTGAAAAATCATTAAGTAAATGTTTAATAGATGAATCCAACATATTCCCTTCTCTGCAGAGAGGAATATATTTACAGAGGTTAATCAATCTACCTTATAAACATCCGCAAAAAGATCTTCCCAAATTTTAATAATAGTTTGAAATATGTTGTAACTCTTGTAGTGTGTACTTTTTTGAAGTAAATATATTTGGGTGAATAATCTCTTTTCTCTTTTTTTATTGTAAGAATTTACTTTTTATTAGAATAATAATCCTTTACACATACTTTTAAAGGTGGCACTTATTTTCCTTTATTTTTGTCTCCTCCTCTTGAGCATGTGGGCTTCTCTAAGAACAAATAAATCACTTTGACATAAAATTTTATTGATCTAATTTTGTTTAGTAATATATCTCTGGGTCTCTTAAATTTCTCCATATATCAAAAATCTTACACTACTGGAATTTAAGATTTGAATAACTAGTTTGCATTTTGGTATTGCACGGAGTGTCACTGTGAAATATGTTGATATTATAGTAAAAATTTCAATTGTAGGCACAGAAAGACCACACACAGATGCACACATTTATAGAATCACAGTGGTCTTATTAATATGGTCTTCTAAGTGGCAACTGTATTTAAAGTACTGTTTAGAGTTGCAACAAAGTTGAATCTGAGAAATAATAAGAGAAAATAATAGGTTTACAGAAAGCATTCACTGGAATTCTTGAATATGAGGTATAGTGTCTCTCATTAATTGTGGAAATTTCTCTGCTATTGTTAATTAATTTAAATACTTTTTGCAATTTACTCCCATTTCAGAGATTTCAATTACTCATAGGTTAGACTGATTAATATTATCTTTTTGCTCTTGCATATTCTGTTCTTATGGTTGGTTATTTATTTGTCTTTTTCTTTTTTAGTATGTCTCTGCTGGATAATTATGGTTGTCTTTTTTTCCGGTTCTTGGATTCTTTGCTGTATTGAATACACTGATATACCATCAAAGGTAATCTTCATCTTTTTTACTTTTTTTCCTTAGTATTTTTAGATTCTTTATTTGAATGTTTGTTTTTTTTATCTGAAATGACTTACCATATTTTCTACCTCATTCATTAGAACCTTTTATATATTAATTATATTAATTTCAGATTCATAGCCTAATAGCATCCAAATATGTTTCCCATATGAGCTCGGTTATGGTCAGAGCTTTGTATCTTTTGAATGTGTTTATTATATTTTCATATGCCTTTTTCTCCTTGAAAACAGAACCTCTTATGGGGAACAGTAAGTACCAAGACAAATATACTTTTATTGTGGTAAAAACATGAAATATAAAACTGTACATTTTCATCCTTTTCAAAATGCACAGTTCAGGAATGATAATCATGTTCAGATTGTACAACAATTACCAACATTCTCTTCTAGAACTTTTTCATCAACTTAATCTGAAACTCTGTACCTATTACACAATAACTCCCTTCCTTCCTCTTTACCCATTCCCTGGTAAATTGTACACTACCTTCTGTTTCTATTAATTTGCCTAGCCTAGGTACCTCATGTATGTAGAGTGTACCATTTTTATTTTGGTGCTTGTTTCACTTAGCTGATTTTCAAGGTTCATCCATGATGTAACATTTATCAGAATTTTCTTCCTATTTAAATTGTTAAATGATATCCCATTGCACATATATATATACCACATTTTGTTTATCCATTCATCTTCTATGGAAATGTGAGTTGGTTTTACAAAGTGTGTATATTTTATGCCTGGTGATGAACCCTGTGTCTTTCCTAGGAATTTAATATGGCGTTTGCTTTAACTAAGTCAAATATAGAACTGGATTGAGTTTTGTTGTCACCATTTACCTTCACTATGCCACAGGATTCACATTCCTCAGGTTTTCTAGAAGTCATTTTTTTTAAATAACTGCTTTTCTTTGATTGGAATCTGCCCTTTGTACCAGGGGAGAAAGGGGCATGGAGTTTTCTGACATTTCAATCCCAGAGAGACTTTCTATCTGCCCATGGGTCTTGGGAGTATGGTTTCACAAGGACCCCTGAGCCCCTTGCAGTGCTCAGCCCAGCCCATTTTTTTTCTGTTCCCTTCTCCCAGCTGTGATGGCTTCCTCCTGTAATTTTTGTTAGCATTCTCTCTGTAGATTTAGAATTTTGTTCTGTAGGGAAGAAAAGGGAGACCGCTGGACAGCTTTTGGCAAAGCTGCTGTTTCACTCTCCCAGCCAGCATCAAATGGAAAAATACTTCTCAGCATTCTCATGGGAAGTGGGTAGTAGAGACTTATAGAAGATTTCCTGCAGCTGCATCAGTATTCTCACTGAGTCAAAACAAAGTGATCTACTAAGAATAGATATGGGGTAAAGTGGGAAAAAAAGTTTGAGGAAAAGGGAGTGAGTATGAAAGAGTTTTCTAGGAAAATGAGAGATTAAATACACATGGGATATATGATACAGTTACTGGGGAGCATTATAAGCCCCCTTTAGACTTGTAGTTATCAATTCACTTGGAGACAGGTTACCACATCAAAGTGTTTTTTTCTCCATTCATAACTGCATCCAAACTTCTGTTAACTATAACTACTATCTTTTTAAGTTGTAGTGATGATAGTTTTCATTTATACAATTTCTGTTTGGCTCTTTGCTAAATCTACATCTTGAAAAATTCTATGGCTTGAGAACTTATAATCAACAAATCCTAAATCTATGAGGTATGGGTCTCTGGAGAATGACAGTAAGGAATGACTCTCTGGAGTAGAGAATGGGAATATTTTGTTATTAAATGCACTTCACACTGTGAGGAAAGCCACTAAACCTCATTCACAATCCCTCTATTTTTTGGGGGAAAGAATGTACATCCAGTGAAGGATGGAAGAATTTAGGGAGTGATACAGGATATACCAGATATATCACTGTGCATTCGTTGCTTCTTCTGATTACTTATGTACTCATAAAGCTTTTAACTAGGTAAGATCACTGATTTGATGAATTGGATTTGACAGTTCGTTCCTGTGCGTCACCTCACCTTTATAAGTTCACTTATTTTATAAATTTTCAAACACATATATTGCAGATTCTTTCATACTGGTTTTGATGTTATAGAGCTATAATGCTGCTGATTTTTATTGTAGGGATGATTTTCTGAAGTACCATGTAATTTTTCTGTATGCAAATTAAATAAATCATAGTTAAGTATGGAATGGTGTGATGTTTATGGATTTCTTAGATAGTACAGCAAAAGTATGATTTATTAAAGAAAACAAAATTGATTCATCAAAATTAAAACTTTTGTACTTCAAAAGGTACCATGATGAAAAAAAAAAAAAGATAAGCCCCACATTGCAGAAAACATTCTCAAATTATGTATCTAATAAAGGACATGGATGCAGATATAAAAGAAGACAAAATGGACAACAGGTCTGAGGGGAACTTAATTTAAAATATATATGAATGGCTAATAAACAAAACAATTACATAGTTAGTCATATAGAAATGCAAATTAAGATCATAATGAACTACCACTAAACACCCACCAAAATGGCATCTAGACAATACTCAGGATTGGCAAGGATGTAGAGAAATTGGAATACTCATAAAATTATTGAAAAAATGCAAAATGATGCAGTCACTTTGGAAAATGATTTGGCAATTTGGCAATTTCTTATGAAGATAAATGACTATCTGATGCAATAGTTCACTCCCAGGAATATACAGAAGAGGTACAAAAACATATGTCCTCATAAATTCTTATGTAGAATTGTGTACAGAAGTATCTTTTATAATATTCCCAAACTGGGAGCAATCCAAGTGTCCATCGAGGGGAGAATGGATAAATACAATGTTATATATTTATATAGTGGATTACTGTTTGTTGATAAAACAGAACAAGCTACTGATATTTGCTGAATCATGATGCTAAGTGAAAGAAGACAAATGCTTATGGCTGCATAATGAATGATTCCATTAGTCTGAGGTGTTCAGAAAAGACCAATTGGCAAAAAGCAAATCAATGATTGCCTTGATCTTTGGGCAGGAATGTGGATTGCAAATGGCACAATGGCACTTTTTGAGGTGATGGAAAATATTCTAAAAACAAATTGTACTGATCATTGCTGTTACAGTTTGGATATGAAGTGTCACCCCAAAACTCCTGTTAATGCAGAAATATTTGGAAATAAAGTGATTAGTTTATGAGCACTATAGCCTACTAAGTCCATCCATTTTGAATGGAATGACTGGGTGGTATCTGTAGGTAGATTGGGCATGGCTGAAAGAGGTGGTCACTAGGGCATGCCCTGGAAAAGTGAATCTTCCTTGTGGTCCCTTCTCCTCTTTCTCTCTGTTTCTTGACCCTGCTGTCAACTTAGCAGCTTTCTTCTGCTGGTCCCTTCCCCAATAATGTGCCACCTCACCTTGGTCCCAGAGCAACAAGTTGGTCATCTATGGACTGATACCTCTGAAATTGTGAGCCCAGATAAACTCTCCCTTCTCTAAGTTTTTCTTGTCTGGTATTTTGGTTACAGTGATTAAAAAAAAAAAAAAAGCTAGCTAAAACAATTTCTCAGCTCAATACATTTTCTAAAAATCATTGAATTGTATACCTCCAGTGGAAAATTTTGTGTTATATAAATTATATTTCAATAAAGCTGCTGAAAAGTAAAAAAAAAAGTTTATAACGTCATGGACAGATGAGAAAATCATATGGTACTATATAATACTAACATAAAATATGTAACAATATTGTTTCACTAAAAAAATACTAAAAGCAATGGTTCTTTGAGAAAACAAATTTGTAGATGTGCTCCTCAGATTACACAGGATAAAGTAGATTATTTTTTGTATTGTATCCAGAAGTTTAAACTCAAAGTGATAGATTCACATTTGCTAAAATTAGATTGGATTATGGACAGAAGAAGGGGGTATGATGTCCCTTACAAAAGTTTACTATCTAGCAATTCTTTGTATTATAAGGTGAACTATTTCCCAATCAGCCTTTTTTTTGTAATGATCAATTAGCTAAGTATTTACTGTTTAATATGGAATGATAGGTAGCCTTTTTATTATACTCTGTGAGTAATAAAGGTATATTTTATTGCAGAAAGCTATTTAGAAATTTCTATGTGGTTTATGCCTTCCTGCTAATAGAAGCATCCCATCTCTTTGAAGTAATCATTTTATGGAAAAAATAACTTAAAGTTTTATAATTTTTAATAATGTAGAATAGTTTGTTCTTTCAGTTATATTTAAAACAATTCATTGGTGTTTCTCTTCTCATACATACTTGGTATATAGACTTATCTTTTAGCAATTATATACAAGTATATAAAAATAGCTTTTTCTTGCCAATTCCTTTAGTTTTCTCAGATGAAATCTTGTGAATTACCTGATTGATAGTGATTAGAAAGTTCAGAGTACCTTTAGATTTGCTGTAGATGTATCTCCAATACAGTGCTGTAAGTCCTAGTCTAATGAATTAGAGAAGAAAAGAAAAGAAATGGCATTCAAATTGGAAAGGGAGAAATAAAACCATCTCTGTTTGCAGAGGATATGATCTCAACTATGAAAAACCCTTCACTCTACCAAAAACTGTTAGAAATAATAAACAATTTCAGTAACGTCACAGAATAACAAATCAACGTACAAAACTCAGTGGATTTTGTATACATTAACAATGGCCTACTTTACTTAGAAAGAAACATAACCAATGTGGTGAAAGACTTGTTAGTACAATAATTGTTGGCAAGTGTGTGGAGGAAAGAGAACCATTTTATACTTACACTGTAGGAAGATAAACTGACATAGCCACTGTGTGTACATACCTACACACAAACACATACCCAATCAAAATGTAACTGAATCTGTGTGTGTCTTTCTTTTAAATGGCGGCTACGTACTCCAGTATATTTACCTGCCATTTTAAATTTAAAATCAACCCTGTTGATAGGCAAGTGGTTTGTATTTAAGACAGTGACCGATATTTTGTTATTACATAGAAAAATTGCTTTATGTAATGACTGAGAGTAGTGCTCACTGGCAGTTTCTCCCTTTCTGTTACCTGCCTTTCACTTGGTGGTGAATATCATTATGCAGTCTCACCCCCTCCCCACACCTTCTTCTGGCCCTTGCTCTTACACTGTCACTCTCTCTTGTTCCATTTATTTTGCTCTGTGTGTGTGAATAGTCAAATGTCAACCTTTTTCTTTATGATCTCCAAGTTGTTTCTTTCTTAAGACTTCCAAGCACAAGATTCTACAGATAATCTTCTAATTTTTCTTTTAATTCTGTCACAATATTTGTTCCACTTATAGGTTGTAAGCCATGTGGAATTTTTTATATGTATGGTACTAGAAATTGTATTTTTATCTTCTTCTAAAGAGTCGTCTGTCCTTACTGAGGCCTACAGATCATAAAGAAGCTTTGTCTTAACTGGAGGCCAAATATGCACAGACATGTCTGAAAAGTGGTTGGGAATTGGGAGCAGTTGAATGAAAGGCAGATTGCCAAGCAGTATAATAGAGTACCTGGAGAGAAAATTGCCAGAATGATAGTTAATATGTAATGAGTGCTTGTTTAGTGTCAGGCTGTGTGGTACATACTTTTCATGCATTTTAAATTTCCCCCATAACTCTATAAACCAGATTCTATAGATTTCTACAGAAGAAATTAAAATTGTGAGAGATAAAATAATTCACCCAGTTTTCACTGACTATAAAGATCATATCTTAACTATAGTATTGAGTCTCAAACCATAGAAATTTCTTTGACAGTGTGAGCTCCTCTGATTAGAAGGACATAGATCTGGATAGAGTAACTGTGGGTACAAAATGAGACTGTATTTGTTGATTAGCTCCTGTGGGGATCTCTGCTCTCAGAATAAGAAGCTGCTATTTAAAATCAAGAAGATAAATAAGCAAGCACACACACATACACACACATACACACATACATATAAATAAACTTCATTAAATTAACTACTATTTGTCTGTATTAACAGTCCAATATAATTTGAGTAGTGAAACTGAAACATTGTTTTCTGCCAGCTACTGTGGAAAATATCTTCATTTCTCAAAAAGCAAAGAAAGAATAGTCAGGGGTTGTTCTACTGTCTTCAGAAATCAGTGATGGAGGATCATACACATAGGAACCAACACCATGATATAATATCATGGGAAACATCTACCCATATGCATAGGAAGGAGCAAACAGATAAAGAAATAGGAAGCAAGGTGAAGTAGTCAGAAGAATCTCTATAGAGAGTAGTGAAAAATAGTGGGCAGATACAAATGGAAAGTGAATGCAACATCCAGAATACCAGGACAGCAAAGTTGAGAGTACACGTAGAATCACAGGAGAAGAAGAGTTCTAAATTTTTTCTCAAGTAGTTATCTCAGAATCAAAAGTTCAAAACTTTTGAAAAGTGTGGGCCTTGTTTGGCTCCTAGGCAAAGAAGACCATGTCCTAAATACCAACATATCTAGGAATTATACATTACACACCAAGTTTCTAGTCTTGTGTGTTATTACTTATACTTGAGGTACTGAATCATTTAGATTTTGAAGTCTGAGGAAGTATTTAGAAGTAAATTGAATCCTGCTTTTTAAAAGCATTCTGAGGTGTTTTGTTTATTTAACATCAAAAGCTAAATAAAAATTTCAAAAAAAACATGGACCTTCCTCTTATACATAAGACCATATTTTATTGATTCTACCAAAATATTGACCCACTTTCCAAACAAATTTTTCTATATTACTAATTATTCAACACTTTAAAATTGTTCACTGCACTGTAACTTAGCTTTTTTGAGTTTTCTTCATGCATATATCTAAATAATAGTATTACTCTGCCAAATATATCATTTCTGTTTTTTAAAATATTTATTTTGGGGGGTGTAGATGGACACAACATAATGCCTTTATTTATTTATTTTTTTATGTGGTGCTGAGGATCGAACCTGGGTCCCGCCCATGCGAGGCGAGCGCTCTACCGCTGAGCCACAATCTTAATTTTGACAAGCCCAGCCTTTAATTCTTATAAAAGAACCTCATAAAAAGGGGACACATTTATTACTTTCTGCAATATTTTATGGTGAATATTTAAGCCAGGTCCAGTGAATAAATGCTTCTTATGGAATGTACTAGAAGTGAGGGAGGGTGATGATACTTACTTTCCTAGTATTTATTATTATCAGCCAGATATATTTCCAGGATATAAATGGATGTGATTAAAAGAGAAAGCTTGTTATTTGTATGATTGAGGGATCACTGACAATGTGCAAATTCAAATTTATAGAATATTTTATACCTAAACACTAACCATCATCTTATGGCTATTCATTAGTTTAGCTATTTTTCACAAAATCTGAAATAAAGAGTCAGAGATTTTTTTTGCGGACTCTTTGTGAACAGAATTAGATACAGAGAAGAAGTTAAACATCTAAATATGATCACTCAACCATTAATATATTGTGTATATCTCAAATAATTCTAGAATAAAATCCAAATACTTTGGTCACCTGGACTTGAGTGAATAGACATAAACCATCCTGCCTTTCCGTTAATCTCTTCATTTGTCAATACAGGTAGCCCCACTGTGTATTAGATAATAGACACATTTTATTCATGCAAGACCTCGCTAAAATGTGGTGTATCTATGAAAATTAGCCTTAGAGCAAATTCTGTCAAACATGCAGATTTGTCAGCAGATAGGCACAAAAATGGATAGTCAAGCCTCTATGATAGATGTCCTCCTCTGTTCTCAGTTACTCCAACCATAAATGTCAATGAAAAGTTCACTTTGAGCTACCTTAACAATATGTGGTAGAGGCAAGGAGAGCCAGTCCTATGGTAGGTTTTAGAGAAAGAGCCCTCCCTGGAATGGGGAGAACATAGAATCAGTGAGCTATATTACTTGCATGCTATTCCTCAGGACTAAGCTGCAGTGTCTACTCAATATTATATGCTTGTTTATGCAAGGGAAATGGAACTCAAGTCTTTGTACCCAATACCTATGTTTAACAATTCTACTAATTAAAAAAATCATCTCTCATATGCCTTATGACAATACTTTATCTCTAGACTTCGATAACTATGGTTGAAGTATAAATTACTATTTCTGAAATATACTACAAATATTAACAAACATTCCTTTGATTTGAGATAATTAATTTCCACATACATAAGTCATTCTGTTTATATTGAAGAATTTTAAAGACAAATTAGCACAGAATCAATAAAACATGGATCAAATTGGCCAGGTTAATTATATATAAAATTCAGTCACCATGACAGAGTATTCAGAGCCCCACCCAACTGAAAAATCAGAGAAGGGTTTGATTCCACATTCTAGCAAGCCATTAAGTCAAGATCATCTAATATATTTGCTAACTAATGTATTAATATCACAGATAAATTGCACAGAACCTCTGTCATATGTGTCATACTATCTCTAAAATTAAACATTTATTTTTAAGTATTATCAAGTCATGATACTGCCAAGGATTTTAACAAATCTTTGAACAGTGGCCCACTATTCTTACTGTTTTCTGCATTCCAAAGAGCTTGCACTCCTGTTAGTATTTCTCAAAATAAATAAGCCCATAAGCAATACCTAATAACTGTCTTTTACTTCTAATGCTTATGCAGGTAGCAAAGATTTAACTGCTTCTATGTCTTTCAAAAGAGTAAATGAGTACTTTCAGAAATACCAAGTAAGAAGAAAAATTATCCTAAAAATACTTCAAGTAATATTATCTGTGGAATTGAGACTGAAATGGAACCATCAAATAGATGTGATACAAAATATGGGATTTAGTTAAATAAATGTGCATACTTTAAAAAATTAACAAAATGGCTGCAGAAGGATTTAATATTTGCATTTATTCTATTGCATAAAATTTGTGAGAAAACTCTTATTAAATAATCACAAAAACTATGTAATTGTTTTAATTTCTCAAGATAAAATGATCTTCCCAAACTCACTCTTTATTTTTAGTGGAAAATATGGCATATAAAATGATCAGTCCATCAGAAATATAAAATTTTTTCTGGCTTTAAAAAATAAAATGATTTGATACCTACATCTGATCAAAAACACACTTGACAAAAGTCATATATTAATGTGCCTTATGGGCATGACATTTATTAATGTTCTACATACTCTAGGTTCAATTCTGAAAACAAATTAGGTACCAGACTACTATACCTTATGCTCTATCCAGAAAATCATCTTTCAAAAATTAAAATTAATAATAATTATAATAATTACCATTTATCAAGACCTTCTATATGTCTGATCTCTGTTGCCATTTCAAAATACTTGAAGCTGGATGTATATAAAGAAAAGACATTAGTGGTGCACTCCTACAATCCCAGCAGCTTGGGAGGCTCAGACAGGAGGATCACAAGTTCAAAGCCAGCTTCAACAACTTAGCAACTTAGTGAGACCCTGTCTAAAAATGAAAAAAAAAAAAAAAACAAGCTGGGGATATGGCTCAGAGGTTAAGCGCCCCTGGGTTCAATCCCTGGTTCTGGGGGTCGGCGGGGGGGGGGCGTTAATTAAGCTCACGTTTGGTAGATTCAAGAGTATGGTACTGGCATGAGCTTGGCTTTAGTGGTGGCACCATGCTGAACATCATTACAATGGCAGGAGAGCATGTAAATAGGGAACAGTCTTGATCTTCTAGAACAACCCACTCTCATGGGAACTAACTGGGGTCCCACAAGAACCCCATTAACTTCTTCTGAGAACAGCATCTCCTATGACCTAATTACCTATTACCAGGCCCGGCCTCTTAAATGTTCTCTCACATTTTGTATCACTACACCAGTGACCAGGTTTCCAGCACATGAACTTTTGGGTGACACACTCAAACCATATTCAAACATAGAAATTGGCAACATCACACTATTGCTTAGGTAGATCACACTATTGCTTAGGTAGATACCACTTTGTATATATTTTCCTAGATTAAAAAAATGATGCTGATGTTAATTTGTCAAAGGTATCAGATTGGAATATGAATCCAGGACTGTCTACTATAAATCCCATCCATTTAACCATTGTACCTTATTGTTTCCTAAAGAAAAAAAATTGTATTTTATATGCCTATTATATATCCCAGATGAATTCAATATTGAATTTTGCAAGCAAGAAAATATTAATCTCTTCTAAGGAAATTTTATGCTTCCTTTAATGAGATGATGATGCTAATAATAATAAACTTTTCCAACATATTTTATAAGAATGCTTAGTATTCTAAGAGGATTTCATAAAATTAAAAAGTCTGTTCTTTTGAAGATACTAGTAGAAGAATGAGACAAACCATACGGGGAAAGACATTTGAAAATTACGCCTGGTATATATTAATTATGTGAAATATAGAATTATATGATATATAGTAAGTATAGGAACATATTAAAGGTATATACTTATATTAAAACATATAAAGAGCTATTAAGCTAGGCACAAATACTTCATGATCTCACTTATGTGTTGAATCTAATAAACTTGAGCTTGAACTTATAAGAGTAAACAGTGGAATGATGGTTATCAGAAGTGAGAGGTGTTGGTAGGGAGGAAACAGGAAGTTGTTGATATAAGACCCAGAATTTCAAATACACAGGAGGAATAGGTTTTGGATCTATTGCATAAAGAGAGCTTACACTCAAGAATAATTTATTATATATTTCAAAATAACCAAGAAAGTAAATTTCAAAAGCCTAATCATAAAAAAGGTGAAAATGGTGATGGTAATATTAATTAGCTTGATCTGATCGTCCTAAATTACATACATATATTAAAACATCACAATGTATCTCATAACTATATTCAATCATAATATCCATAATTAATAATAATGATAAACCTACAATAATAAGAAAATAAAATACCAGTTTAAAAATGGACAAAATATCTGGAGACATTTCACCAAAAAATATGATAATAGCTAATAAACATGTGAAACACCAGGTATTATCGTAGTCATTATGGAAACATTAAGTCTGAATCACAAAATTGTTCTGAGTGTAGAGATGATACTCTAGTCCAGTTTTCAGTCCTATCCAGGGTGTTGGAGTAAGGTGGAAGGATATGAAGTAAAGGAAATGAAGGAAAACCTGTTTCTTTTTTCCCTTCCTTTTTTTTTTCACTTTATATATGTGTGCTAGGATCTCCTCTATGGGCTTTAGCCAGGGGACTCTTAGAAAAATTGTAGACAGTATTATGTATACAGGGAGCACCTTGTCCCCATGTCCTGTTTGGCTCTTGGAGAAGAGGAGCCTACTGTTTGGGAGACATCATACCAACACAAGTCTGCTCAGCCCAAATTAATAAGACAGAGAAGATCACTTGTAAGAAAATCATGTTTTTGCTTCTAAACCTTCCTCGTAAAAAGAAAACTATGATTAGGGTTAATAGTCTTCCAAGGAGTTCAGAGTGATAAGGTAAAGTGGAATGAGGTGAATCCACCGGACAGTCTGACCAGAGGGTTGAGTTGAAGGCATGGCAGATATTCAAGGGTCAGGACGCACTGATGGTGGCCAGGGAACATAAGCAATGCACCTGAGATCCACTGGTAGCTGACAGAATGTTCCACGATGTCCCCAACTGCAAATGGTATCCCTGTGTGCTATCAGGGAAGTCCACAAGCAGATGGTTAAGAGGACCCTGACATAGAAAATAGAAGTTGCTAACTAGTGCATAGATAGCAGTGATAGATAGGAACCTCCATGCTCTCAGCTAAAACTCTGAGGTTATAATTTTAAAGTGAGAAACAGAGGAAAGAAGATGACTTCAGTGTTATTTATATATTTTTTCTTGGTCAGTTGGTTGGGGTTTATGAAAAAGACCAAATTATTATCAAAATAGAAGAGATGTATACTGGTATCAAATTAAATTTCTCTAAATATCTGAGTTGTGCAGGGATCAAAATTTGCAGCTCTACTACACATAAAATGAGGTATCTGCAACATAAAGGCAGTAGAATGGATGAGATTATGATAGAGAGGCTATATAGCAAGCAGTTAAAGGATGAAAAAGGAAACACTTTGCAATCCCTACTTACAAGTGTACAAAGGAAATGAATAATCAGAGAATAAAGAGAAAATGAGGAGAAAAGAGCTTTCATTCAGCTGGAGTTTTAAGGAAGTAGAGGAAGTTCTATAGTGTCAAATGCCATAGAGAAAAAAAAAACCTGGTCTTTTGATTGAGCAAATGAAAAGTTACAAGTAAACTTAGCAAAAAGATTTTCAGAAGAATTGAAGATTGGTTAAAAAAAAAGTAGTTTTCAGATGGTTAAATAGCAACTGGGGAATGAGAAATTCTCTTCTTTAAGAAAATTTGACAATGAGGAAAATGAGGAATAAAGTGGTAGTTTGGGGAAGAAAAAAGTAGTCAGAAGAAAATGAAACTATATGATAGAAAAGAGAATATTTCATCAAGATTCCAATGGAATAAAAAAGATACCAAATCAAAATAACCTTGGACACATGGAGTAATGGAAGGTGCACACAAGAGCACATACTGTGTGTTTCATATGTATGCAGTAAAAAACAATTTGGAAATGCTTACCATCCTGATTTGACCATTACACACTACATGGATATGTTGAATTATCATAATGCACCTGCAAAAGATGCATAGATATTATATCTCAATACAAAATCTAAAACATTAAAAAAAGAAGAAAATCTATAATATTAGATAAGATAATGATTAATCTTGGAGGAGTAGAGACTGGAACAGGACATCATTGTTTTTGAAATGCTGGGAAGTTGTGTGTCTTGTGCTAGTTATACAGGGATGCTTATCTTAGGAAAATCTATTGAGCTGAGCAGGTAGGATGTCTGGTCATGTCTGCCTGTATGTTATTCTTTACTTAAAAAGCCCTATGAGTATTGAGATGAGTACTATAATTTAAAAAGTTGAACTAAAATATAGAGAAAACTAAAGGCAAATTAGTAACCTTAATGGATATGTTGTTTATAGCTTGTGTTTAAGGAGAAATAGAAAAGGAAGCAAGCTGTCTATTAAGACTTGGAAGGCAGATGTTGAGAAATACTAGAATGCTGGAGGAGAGAAAGAGAAATGTAAATGAAAGCTAATGGATTTTCTGGCAGCAATGAGTTCCCTACTGATGGATTAATTGATACTTTACCTTTTTCTTCTTTTTGTTTAAGAGTATATACAAAATGAACCCTGTCTATAGAAATTAGAAAACCGAGGTCATAAAACAGCTTTTGTAATTAGTGAGTTTTATTTGAAAATTTGGCTATGAGTTCCTCATGAGCTAAATGACAAGTTAAATATGGTCATTTTATTATTCCTGAGCAGAAAATATACAGGTTTCTCATGGGAAGCAACTCTTGGCATTTTATTCTGGACAGTATTCCCCATTTGGGAATTTATTTAGGAATCCAAAAGTAGAATAAAAGACATAACCTTAAACATGTTCTTAAAACATATACTATTGTGGGCTATATAAAGCTGTTTTAAAAGCATTTACCCATGAGAGCTGATGACATTGTGCCAAAGTCTAATAGACGTAGTGAATACAATTGGTGAAAAAGAATCTATTTGTAAAGAATCAGATTTCCAATGGGACTGCTTGATCTAGGGATGGAAATTCAAACACTTAGAACAATGTTTTATGTATCCTATAAAGAGACTTCTAGGCTCTCATAAGAGTTAGGAAGAAATATATTTGTGATTTAAAATATAGATAGCATTTATTTTTAATTTACCATCCATCTCTATGGTTGAAAGCCAAGAAAACAGGTGATAGCATTTCCAATTATTTTCAGGGAAATTGAATAATCAAATCAACACCCTACCTAAATGATGACTGCTTTTTGCCGCTTGGTTATGGGGCTCAGAATGACTACAAGGAAAATCAGAATTTAAAAAATAAATCTGGATCTTTAACTTCACCTGAATTTGAAAAACACAGACTTATAATAAAACACATTGAAGATGTTTTGCCTTATTTTCTTCCAAAGAACTAACCATCTAGAAAGCTAGGTAAGAGGATAAATATCTGAATTCATTTGGTGTTGAGGAAGCTGGATAGATAGAGTCAAGGAAATGAAAGAACAGAAGTGTTGGTCTGACCATGACTGTAATGATTAGCTATGTGGGTCACTTAGATTATGACAATGTACTTTCAGAAGAGACTGTGAGCCCCCCAGAAATGACAAGTAATTCATTCATTCACTTGTGGCACATGAATGGAAAGAGCCAGCCTCAGCATTCTAGTACAGCTGTGATGTGTAGATTTTTTGGTACATGTACAAAGATGCCCTGTAATATGGCTTAATAAGGTCTTATTATATTAATTTAAAATTTTACTTGATATTTGTCATTTGAAACTTGAATTATTTACAATCTGGAAATCAAATAGTTTCCTTTTAACGAGGCCCACACACTTGCATTGAGATTTGCTGTAGACAGTTATGTGAAAGCTAACTGAACTGCAAAATGCAAGTCTTGTCCCTAAATTGTAGAATCAAAAACTACATAAACATGTAAAGAGCTGTAGCAAATTATACAGCACAAAACCAGGCGATAGGGCTGGGGTTGTGGCTCAGTGGTAGAGCACTTGCCTAGTATGTGTGAAGCACTGGGTTCCATTCTTAGCACCGCATATAAATAAATAAATGAAATAAAGGTCCATTGACAACTAAAAAAATATTTTAAAAACATCCAGGCAATAATGCATTGAATCTATATTTGAATATTGAATAGATACCTAAATCTTTCTTTTTTAAAATACTTTTATTTTTAGTTATAGATGGACACCATACCTTTATTTTATTTATTTCTACTTATGTGGCGCTGTGGATTGAACCCAGGGCCTCACACATGCTAGACAAGCACTTTACCATACTACTGAGCTACAGCCCCAGCCTCAACACCTAAATCTTAACGAGGTCAAAATTCTAAACTATCAGAGACTTTTTATTTTATATTTCTCATTTTACTTTTCAAAATTATTCTATCTTCCTTCCTAAAGATTATGTGTCTCTACTTACTGCTGTCATACTTGCAGTGGCTTCTTCAGGCAGGGTTATTTTCCCACCCCACACAGCTTAGCCATATGAATGCACTTTGGCCAATGGAATGAAATCATAAATTTATTGTGTCTGTCCCAAGATGTCATTACTTTGTGGTTGTTGATTGTTTTTGTTTTCTCTCTGTCACAAGAAAGACGAGGACTAGATGATGACAGTTGCTTAAGATGAATAAGATACTGATTTTGTCCTGTTAAATGTTGAAAGACATCTATTACTTGAAAAAATAATATAACACTCTATTCATGGGGTTATAAAATATGCAAATGTAACATGTATGAAAATAAAAGCACAAATACAGGGATGTGTTAAATGAAACTACACAGCCACAAGTTTCTTGCATTTCATGCAAAGTAATACAATAGCAACGATACCTAGACTCTAATAAGGATAAAAATAATTCAAAGTTGTATAACCAAAATATTGAGATGAGTTAAAATGATATATTAAAGTTTAATTAATGCCAATGAAGCGAGAAAACATTGAGCAAAAGCCAGACATACAATATCATACTAGATGACTGCATCCTGGGAAAATGCTAATTGATGGAGGAAAAAAAAATCACTAAATACACTGCAGCTTACAAGAATGAGGTAAGAGGAAAATCATGGAATGTTCCTCTGTATCCTTGTGAGTAAGAGTTACATGGGTGTATGAACTTATCAAGTTCCTCCAGTTGTACAAATGATAATAATACTGGTCACTGAATGGAAACTTTTAGAGAATTGTAAATAATACTGAACTTGAGTGAGTAGGTTTTTGATTTGCAATGATATTAATAAACAATTGTGAAACTATTCTCTCTGTTATCTGGACTTTAGCAAATATAAAAACATGTTAAAGTTCATGAAATCCAAGTGTATCACGATTGAAAAGGGGAATTATGATACAGAAAGAGATATGACAAACCACAATTTACCACAGTTATAGATCTCCCTTTGAAAAAACTCTTGCCGACCAAATATGGGTGTTGTGGTATAAACTAATCAATAAAATCAGTAAAAGTGTAAGTTATAGATTAGTAAAAATATAGATTATAAATATAAGATTTTGATAAGTGAGATGAGACAATTAGAAAGCAAGAAATATCATAGGCAGGCCTAAGACTCCATTTTGCTTCCTTTTATAAGAAACCCATTACAAGAACCGTTTCTGAGAAACCGAAATGAAAGCTGTTTTCTTATAAAAAAAAATTTTTGTCTTCTGTACTTTGTACCCCGCAAAATGTATTCAACACAAGATATGGTGGTTTTAGTGACCTATGTGACTTTGAAGTAGATTCTTGCTCCCACTAACTACCTACCTGAACCCAAGATACAGTTGTCTAACACCTGCTTAAACCCAAGATGCAGTTGTCTGGGTTGTTCTGCTAACTGCTGTTTTAGCTTCTATGATTGGCTTGCTTGCATGATGCTAAAGAAAGTCCCCAAGCTGTGGTTTTCATCCTTAAATTCCCAAGACACAGGCCAGGAAATTGCTGTTCTCCCACAGAGCTTCAGTCTCTACAGGTGGGTGACAGTCCCTGGCCAGGTATATAAAGCTCTCTTTGATTTTAATTTGGAATTACAGTATTTTCTGAAGCAGACTGTGACCTGCAGACAGCCTCAGCTGCGGAGAGGACTTTGCTTAAAGTTCCTTCATTTTTCCAACAGACTGTGAACAGTGACTGGTAGAAGTGGATAAAAGAAGGCCTGGTCATCAGGGTCATGATGTGGGTATTCTGGTGTTCATGTCTGCCTCAGAGGTCCTCTTTCTTTGATTGGCATTGCTGTCTAAGGCATTGCAATTTGACCTCTACACACATTTGATCCCTTCCCCTTCCTTTCATAAGTGTTGATCTTTAAAAACAAACAAAAAATTAATGCCTAAATAACAATAAAATAACCTAAGCCCAGACTGTGATTTCTTTCTTTTTTTTTTCTCTTTTAACCTAAAGTAATTCGGTTGATATTTGAATTGCTTTGCTTTAAACCACAAGATATCGCCATCTCCAAGTATAAAATCCCTTCTCCCCACCCCCACCCAAACAAACAAGGAGACAAAACCCCAAACTCACAACTCAGCTTCAAATAAGTTTGGAAGAAATGAGACTCTAAAATATTTACATATGGGGCAAGAAATAAATCACAAAAATATCTGCAAATATACACAAGCTTATATGCATTAGCAATTTATACCAGTTCACAAAAATATTAAAACATAAAAAACTATATAAATTACAGAACTCAAAAGTATGATCTAAAACTTCCTAGGGTACTTCTCTCATGCAAGTCATGGTTGAAAAATCAGGTTTTGCTATCTCAGAATCTAAACTGTTAAAGGACCATTTTAATTTTAATTTTTAATTGTTTGAACATTAACAGTACTAATCAGATAAGGGAAAAAATACCCTCTTTGGACACCAACATTATCTTGCACATATTAAAAATATATCATTCCTGACTTTTCTGTTACATTTGGAAGAAACCTTCTGACATACTTCAACTTTCTTCATCACTTTGTAATAAAAAGAGTCAAGTCTCTGTAGAGAAGTAGCTGATCCCCATAGGGAATGAGTAGTGGAAGAGAAAGTAAAACATGAGCTTGTAATACCTCCTAGCAAAAAAGCAGGGAAACATTTAAATGAAAATGGGTTCTTTTTATGTGTGTGTGCTACTGGGGATTGAACCCTTGGGGATGTTCTGCCACTGAGCTACATTCCTAACCCTTCTTAGTTTTTGAGACAAGGTCTTGTGAAGTTGTCCAGGCAGGCCATGAACTTGCCTTCTTTCTGCCTTAGCCTCCCAAGTCACTGGTATTATAGGCATGTGCCACTATGCCTGAATGATAATGGGGACATTTTGAAAGAACAGAGTTTAAAGAAATATTCACTAGAACATTAGAAATCAGTAATAATAATAGATTGTAATATATTGAATGAAATAAGATTCCATGGGTCATGTTGACCATAGAAGAAATGACAAAATTATCAATGGTTGCTAAAACTAATAGGTTGAAAGTTTGATGAGGAACATGACATTTACATAGTCTCAAGGTATTTCCCCGCTGGATATTTATTAATGAAAAACAGAAAAGTAGTTGATTTTGTGTAGAGAAACCTACTGTGCAACACCTCAACTGAGTTATTAATGTGAAGACTGTCAGATCTGAGAGAAGTAAGTACATGCTATTTAATATGATATACTGAGAAAGATACTGTATCGACACTTTCATAATTTTGCTTCAAAGTACGTATTATGAATCTAATTCTGTATTAACCTCAGATAAACTCAAATTGAGAAACATTCTGCAAAACTCCACACTTTACTCTTCAAAAATACCAAGGTCAAGAGCTGAAGATGTAGCCCAGCACTCATGCGCTTCAATGGGAAAGTCCTGGGCTCAATTCCCAGCACTGAAAAAAAAAAAAAAAACAAAGCAAAACAAAAACAAAAACAAGTCCAAGAAAGACAGATGAAGACTGAAGACTAGGAAAGTGTTTCAAGTTAAAGGAAACTAAAGAAATATTGCAACTAAATGCAATGCAAAAGAAAAATAGTCATAAATGATTGACAAAATTTGATTATGTAATATGGATTAAAATATTGTATCAGTCTACATTTCTTCATTATGAAATTGCTCTGTGGTCCCTTACTTCAGGAAAATATTTGGAAGTCTACTTGGAATTATTAGGGCTAATAGTACATAGTGTCCAAAAGTAAATAAATAAATAAATACACACACGATTTCCACCCCTGCCCCCAGAGAAAATGTAAGCGCAAACACGACAAAATGCATGATGAATTTCAGAGGGAAAGAAGACAAATTTTAAGTGGAGAGGACTGTGGAAACCAATTTGTTCATGTGACAAAGTGAAGATCACTATTAATGGGACAAAATTAAGATCTATGGACCTGACAAAATGCAATATCACAGCCTCTCTCCTGATGTTGCTGCACAAGGTGAATATCCTGTGTCTAATCATGGAGAAGCATCAGACACTCAAGTTAAGGAACGTTCTGCTGGCCATGCACAGTAGCACACACCTGTAATCCCAGCAGATTGGGAGGCTTAGGCAGGAGGATTGTGAGTTCAATGCCAGCGTCAGCAATTTAGTGGGCCCTAAGCAACTTATTAAGACCCTGTGTCTAAATAAAATATAAAAAGTGCTGGGGATGTGGCTCAGTGGTTAATTGTCCCTGGGTTCAATCCTTCAATTCCCAGTACAAAAAAAAAAAAAAAAAAAAAAAAGAAAGAGAAATAGAGAAATATATAATCCACAAAAGGATTAAGTCAAGAGAGTAAAGGAAAGAAATACTTCTCTAGACTGAAGGAGACTAAGGGGTCATAATGAAGAGAGTAAATCCAATCCTTGATTTTTGAACTGGACTAGTGGTTATAAAACAATTGTGGATAATTAGACAAACATGAATAAATGGAGTTTGATGATTACATGGCAATAATATATCATGTTAATTCCCTGATATTTATGGACCTATTGTTGTAATATGGTAAAAATTATTCAGTTTTTGAGGAAATACTTTGAAACTGGATATCTGCTTAAGCCAATTTTTCCATTTATTCTTGTATTTATTTATTCATAAATATGTAGTCTCTTGGTTTCCTAGTTTATTGTATTATTATCATTATAAATTTTGATCCTAAAATTAATTTTGGTTGACTAAAGGGAGCTCATTCAAGTCCGTTTCTGTGTCTTTTTCCTATAGTGCCCCTTTTATTTAGTACTGCCTTGCTATCTAACATTTGTTTAAGGAGTCCTGCTTCCTTTTAGCAAAGAATGTTATTCAGAAACCAAGATTTGGTGCTAGGTGAGGTCATTTCTCTTTGGTATCCTTGCCCCAGATACTTGATTTGGACAAAGCTAGGAAATATATGTGCATGACATGAATGTATGAACATACATTTAGCTCCATATTGATTTCTATAATCATTCATATTTGTGAAAACCTAAGTTTATACTGCTTCTTTTTGTGATCTTCCACTGTGGGGGTTCATACTACTTTTCTCCCTTTTCATATATGCACTCCCTTTTCTGAAAATGAGAATCCAGCTTATATATTCTTTATAATACTTAGAATTTTATCAGCTCTTTTCTGTAACCAGTCTCTGATCTTCATTATCACCCTGGCCTCCATGAAAATGTCCTCCTGACTCTATTTATGTTTGAACACCTTTGCAGAACTCCTGTGAAGACCCATTCTACAGCACGTGGGGATTCTGACAGCCCCATGCACACATACTTTCCTTAGCCTGCTTAGACCCCACCATCCCAGAGGGGAGGTGTCAAAAAGAGGAAGAAAAATAAGAAATCTCCAATACATTTTAAAGCATCAATACAGTTTCTCCACTCAAGAACATTTTAGAGTATAATTACCATGGGTTAAAATAATAAAGGATTACAACTAGAATAATTTTGTATTCAATGGAGTAAAACTAAATAAATAGAAAATATTAAATGGTTGTGTATGCTTTCAGAAAAAAATACATATAGATCTATTTATCTACCTACCTACTTATCTTTGAGTTTATAACTTAGGTTGCAATATGTTTATTTCAACAGAGTATAGTTCTAAAGGGCAGAATATACAAAATAAAAACATTCAATATTTCATAACATAATTTTTGATGGTGTCACATAATTTGTTCCATGTGAAGTAAACAGGTAGGTACCATTAATCACATTTTAAGGAGATTCTGAAAGACATAAGGACATGTAATCATTAGAACTCTTTATGGGTTTTAGGACTTTTTATAACTTGTGAAGATATAGAGTGATACCTGAATCCTGTCCTAATGAAGAAGTAGGAAGAAAAAGAAAAATGATTAAAAATAAAAGCAGCATTGTTACTAACCAGGACTTTGTCCATCCAAAGCTGAGAATTCTGGTATGGTGGTACACAGCCAAGCATGTGTGGACTCACATACTTGTACTCCTTGAAGAATTCGACCAACTAGCTGCAAGAGATGCAGCTGACCCATAGTTCCCAGCTGTAGTACTTTAGATTCGCTGTGTCACTGAGCCAAGGCCACTCTTGTCCCTGGAAGGCTTCAACAAATGACAGAGCAGAGTGGTGGGACATGGCTTGTCCAATTTTGACCATTTGTACCAGATCTCAATGAACTGTCTGAGTCTTTCCCACAATCTCAGGTTTTTCCAACTGATCCCCATGTTTTCCCCTTCTCCTTTTAGGATCCAGAACCAAGTGTTCTTCATATCAGTTTTCTTGCTTTTCCTCTTTATATTATTGGGACAACTCCCACTGAATCTCTTGCAGTTCTTACTCTGTTCCCTGAAGAGTCAACCAATATTGCTAGGCTAGATGATGTTGCCAGTGATAGATCCAAGCAGCCTCTTTCGTCCCCTCTAAGGTCTTAGCATTTTGCCATTCTTCATGAAAAAAAAAATGCAAGAGAATATTCTGTCTTTTCTGAAGGCACAGGCCCTATGCAGCTTGGCACTCCTACATGAAGGTGGAAAAAAAGCCCAAGGAAGTTGTATCCTGGTTTTACCATGTAATGAAAGACTGTCGTTATTCGTCTCTGGCAATCTGAAAACAAAAAGCAGAAACAAGGACAGATTTATATAAATAGCCTTTAGAGACAGTGTGACCTTGCTCATTGCAGTGGACCTGGAATTTGACTAAATAACTTTCTACCTTCTTTCCTGTAGTTTGATAGAACAGAAAGATTTACTTCCTCTTAGAGGTTTAGAGTGAATGGCAAATGGAAAGACTTGAAGAGAACCAGAGATTCTTTCTTATAGGAGTAAGATTAGATTTTTTTCTGTGCTGTCTTGATTGGTAAGTAAACATATCTTGCATGCTACAGAAATAATTTGATTAGGATTATATTAAGATATATTCCAATAAAGGAAAACATGATATATAAACAGTTTAAACAACTCAGGAAAGTGAAAGAATTTTTATATAAACCATGTATCTTGTCATATTGTAACATTTCTTCTAAATGCACATTAGTAACCATATTAAGGGAAAATTTACTCCTAAAATTATTATTTCTCTCAAAATAATTTGCTTCTAAAAAGTAAATAATCTGGTTTGCAACATCAAAACAGTACATTGGCATATAAAGCTGAGTTCATAAATATAAAAATGTATAAGTTATTGTTGAATAATTGTAACTTTATGAAGGGAAATGACAATTACTATATTAAAGATCTCTTTAGTACAAAGGGTTTGTAAATAATGATTGTCTATTTATTTGTAGTTTATGCAAGTTTGGGTACTGTAATCTGGTTTAATATTTGCACTGTCATAAAATCTCACATTTGATTTACTGGTGAAGATTCCATTCTTATCATTTAAAGCAAGCCTAAGAGAATGAAGTATATATACCCTAGCAGTTTTCATCATGCACCTAATTTGTAGCTTCAAATACTCTTCAAATTCTTCAAAATTATTTCTTGTTTGAATGAGAACCTGACTGCTTAGTGCATCCCTAATCACAGATAAATGCATAGATTTTCCTCTTTTGAGTAAATATGACAATTGAAAATGAATGATACTGTCACAGATAATGCCACCGAGATATTATGATTATATTTTGATCATAATTATTCACAGTGGAGAAATACAGTAACAGATTTTTATTAAAGTTATATTGTATAGCTCTTCCTCTTCTTTCAAAGAAGGTGAGGAAAACCCTAATCCTGAGATTAGATTACATTTCATCAGAGAAAGGTATTGTCATCTCTGTGTAAGTTAAAAACTTATTGGGAAAAGAGAATCTTCACTTCCTGTCTAGGGCAAGGAATAAAGTAGACACCAAACAATAAATAAACAGATTGGCTGAAGAATAAATGATCGATGACCCATACTCTTTGGATTGTCTTTGTACTTTAAGGAGGATATTTGGTATAGACTAAAGTTTCATTACCAAACAGCTTTATCGAGTACGAAGGTTTGTGGCTATGATCTAACATGTGCAATCAGGTCTAAAGGTTGATAATTAGATCAATAATGTGGTTACAGAAT
Source organism: Ictidomys tridecemlineatus (assembly GCF_052094955.1). Classification (NCBI taxonomy): domain Eukaryota; kingdom Metazoa; phylum Chordata; class Mammalia; order Rodentia; family Sciuridae; genus Ictidomys; species Ictidomys tridecemlineatus. The sequence goes on along the minus strand of NC_135482.1, from coordinate 75,126,796 downwards.
GCATTATATTCTAGCATAGACATCACATTCAACCTCCTCAGAACAACCAGCTAAACATGTATCATCCTGCAGTTACCAACTAACAAGTTACTAAGGAACTCTCTTTCTTCCTTATTTTTGTGCTTGTTATTTTCACTTAAGAAAAAAATTGTATTGTATGTGTGAGTGAGTGTGTTGGGTGTGTGTGACTACCTTATTATATTAGGCAGATGCCTTTTGGTGACATAGTATAGTAACCAGAGTCACTATCAATGAAACTTATGTGGCTATGGAAAGAAAATAACATTTTGTATAACAATAAGTAGGAAATTCAAGATATATAGTGACTTCAGGGCCTCTATGAACTCAAATAATATTATCAGGTCTTTCTGAGCTCCTGTCTTACTTCCTTTCCTCCTTCCCCTCCTGAATTTCTCAGATTCATTTTCTTCTAGGAATTGTTTTAAATTAATTTTTTATCACAATATATGGGCTTCCTTCATGTAGTTTGATGAAGACAAATAGAACTGCAGAGACCAGATGACTCATATGAGATCTGCTTTCTCTAAGAGGTCAAAACCTGTGGTGAGGAAGGACAGTTTCTCCAAGTATTGGTATAGTAAACATTCCCCTTAAGGTACAAAGAAAATCCAAAGCATTCATGTCCTGTATCATTTATTCTTCAGTAAATTGATTCACAGAAAGTCATCAAAAGTTACCAAAAGAAAGAAGGATGGTAAAAGCAAAAATCTGCAACTATATTCCTCCCATTGGTTGCCTACTTTTCTTTTTATTTGCAGAATTCGACAAATCTCCTTTTCTTAGATTCAGTGCAATTTAGAGGAAATACTGAGGACTGGAATGGAGAAAATTATATTCCATGCATGGATGATTATGTCAAAATGAACCTCACTATTACATATAACTGTAATAGTCTAATAAAAATATTCAAAAATACAGAAACAAAACAATAAAACCACTCCACTCTGCTCTCTTGTACTGCCACTGAGAACAAAGAATTTTCTTTCTTTGAGATCCGGATGGTCAATGTGCAAATCAACTAATTGCAAAACAATTAGTTTTTCTACTCTTCTTATCTGCAGTAATTCGTGGAGGAAAAATAAATATAAAATATCCTCAAAAAATTTTTTTCTGCACTATCAGGCAGGCAAATAGGGAAAGAACTGCATAGGAACTATTCCTGTGGTCTGTCTTCCTGGAAGCTGTAGGTTTTGTCCTCTCAAGAGCTCTGCCTTAATCATTGTGCTCTGTGGCTATGCCTAAAAGAAACATTGGAGAAGTTTTCTTATTGAACTTGGTGTGCCTAGTCTGAGCACTTCACTGATTGTTAAGGAGGACTTTAGAGCCTGGTGATGGACCTAAGAATTAAAGACTGAATGATGTGAAAAGAAACACAAATATGTGGAAGGTAAAAATGTTCTGGTAAAAATGGAGAGTGGAATAGTGGTTAACCAGAGACTGGGCAAAGTGGGAGGGGAGGGGATGAGGGGAGCTCTTCCTCCAAAGGCAAAGTTGCTGTTAGGAAGGTAGGATAGATTTTGATATTCTATTATACTACTATCAGGGTAAATATCATTAATAGTAATGCACTGTGTATCTCCAAACAGCTAAAGAGAGGATTTTTTAATAAAGAAATGCTAAATGTTTAAGGATATGGATATACTGAGTATGCTAATTTACTGATTATATAATGTATACATGAATTTAAATATCCTATGATATCCCATAGATATGTATAATTACTACATGTCAAACACAAAAAGAAAGAAATAATTGAAGAGTGAAAGTTTTCTAACTGTATGAATTGGATTTCTCTGAGATTTGCTTCAGCCAGTACAAAATGAGTAGAAGTGACATGTCACACGTATGAATGACAAGGACTCACCTCTTCATAATTTCTTCCCACAGGTTTTTGAGATGAAGTCTTCATTATTATGTGTTCCTGAATTATTGTTATAAGCAGAGCTTTCTGGTGATTCATGTTCAACTTATAGTGTCATCAAAAAATGAACTTTTCTTTAAAAGTATCGGATATTTAGGAGCTTTATTTAATGCCATAACCTAGGCTATTCTAACTAATAAGTAAAACACATCCATGAAATATTGATAAATTGGACTTCAGTGAAAAGTAACATCTTCTCCTTTTTGATGGATATTTTTAGGAGCATGAAAAGACCAGTCATAGTCCAAAAGAAATTATTTACAATTCAGGCACCTGATAAACAATTTGTACCTGTGATACACAGAGAATTTTCAGAACTCAGTTATAGAAAGTAGAAGGGAGACCATCAGGGTAGAGGAAGAGGATCAGCAGAGGGAGAAGAGAGGGTAAGAAGAGTTATTTGGGAGTGAAATTACTCAAATAATATTATACACATTTACCAATATACATGAAATCTACCATTCTGCATAACTAACATTCACCAATAAAAAGACTCAATTATAGAAATATAATTAAACAGAGCTTAACATTTGAATGGTATTTTACCAAAGAAGATGTATGCATAATAAGAAAGCACACGAAATAGTTCCCAAGATCTTAGTCATTAGAAAATTCAAATGTCATTACTAGGTGCATTTAAACAAGAGAAATAAAAGCCTGTGACCATAAAAATACCTATATTGATATTCATAGGAGCTCTATAATCACCCATCAACAGGCAAATAAATTAATGAATTGTCATATCTATATAGTAGAATATCATTACTCAGGAATTAAATGGAAGAACTATTGATAACAGCAGTATAATAATCTCAAAAAAATTATGCTGAGTGAAAAAAGCCAAACAAAAATATGACATACTGTGAATCTTTATATAAAATTATAAATATGCAAATTATAATGACATAAAATAGAATAGTGGGTGCTTGTGGATAGGAAGAGTGTGAACAAGGAAAGACAGAGAAAGATTACAAAAAGGAAGAGGAAATTTGGGGAATGATGTTATAATGCTTATCTTGTTTGTGGTGATGATTTTGTAGTGTGGAGTGTGGATGGGTGGCTTCTTCATGCTGTGAATTTGAAGAATGAAATCTATGGACACAGGGTGAGGGCAAATTAGCATGATCTATTAGAGTAATAGAAATGTAAAAAAGTCCCAGAAATAGTGGAGTGGAGGGTGAGGGGGATGGCCCAAGATGAAGATTGCCAGTGGATGACTGTTGACTAGGGTTTTTTGAAGGCATATCTGATGGCCCAGCACAGGTGAATAGTAGGGTGAGGGATGCTAACATAGACCAATCAAGCTCTTCAAGCTCAGGTATTAATAAGCCAATCAAAAGTGCATAAGTTTAATTCCTTATTTACATAATTAAGAGGATATGTCTAGTTTTTTTGGTCTAGCATGTCTGTTGGGGAGAGGAAGCACTTCAGATAAAGGTAGATTTGGTGGTTAGCCTTGCTAGGGGTAGAGGAAGGTGTAGCTAAGGAAGAACCATTGCAGTTGGAGCTGTTAGATATAGTAATAGGCACTAATCTCTAGGGTATATAAAGAACTCAAAAAGCTAAACACCAAAAAAAAAATAACCTAATCAATAAATGGGCCAAGGAACTGAACATCTATCAAACATGTACTTTTTTAAAATTTATTTATTCTAGTTAATTATTCATGATGGCAGAATGCACATATAGAGCACAATTTTTCAAGTCACTGATTATACACAAAATATTTTCACAACATTCATATCTTCATACATGTACTTAGGGTAATGATGTCAAACTCATCCCACCATCATTCTTACCCCCTTTCCCCCTTCCTTCCTCTCCCTCCCCTTTGCCCTATCTAAAGTTCCTCCATTCCTCCCATGTTCTGCCTCCATTGCCATTATGGGTTAGCATCCTCATATCAAAGAAACATTTGGCCTTTGCTTTTTGGGGATTAGCTTGCTACATTTAGCATTATATTTTCTAACTCCATCCATTTACTTGCAAATTCAATGATTTTATTCTCTTTTAATGCTGAGTAATGTTCCATTGTATATATATACCAGTTTCCCTATTCATTCATCTGGGTTGGTGCTACAATTTAGCTATTGTGAATTGTCCTGCTATAAACATTGATATGGCTGTGTCCCTATAGCATGCTGTTTTTAAGTTCTTTGGGTATAAGCGGAGGAGTGGGATAACTGGGTCAAATGATGTTTTCATTCCATCTTTTCCAAGGAATCTCCATACTGCTTTCCAGATACTTGGGAATAAACTTACTGAAAGAGGTGAAAGACCTTTACAATAAAACTACAGAATGTTAAAAAGAGATTAAAGAAGACCTTAGAAGATGGAAAGATCTACCTTGTTCTTGGATAGACAGAATTAATATTGTCAAAATGACTATACTACCAAAGGAACTATACAGATTCAATGCAATCCCAATCAAAATCCCAATGAAAATTCTCATAGAAATAGCAAAGGCAATTATGAAATACATCTTGAAAAATAAGAGACCCAGAATAGCCAAATCCTTAGCAAGAAGAGTGAAGCTGGTGGCATCACTATTCCAGACCTTAAATTATACTACAGAGCAATAGTAACAAAAAGAGCATGGTATTGGCATTAAAATAGACCTATAGACCAAAGGTACAGAATAGAGGACACAGAGACTAACCCACATAACTACAGTTATCTATATTAGACAAAGGCACCAAAAACATACATTGGAGAAAAGATAGCCTCTTCAACAAATGGTGCTGGGAAAACTGGAAATCTACATGTAACAAAATGAAATGAAACCCCTATCTCTCACCATGCACAAAACCCAACTCAAAATGGATCAAAGACCTAGGAATAAACTAGAGATCCTGCACCTAATGGAAGAAAAAGTAGGCCCAAATCTCTATCATGTTGGATTAGGCACCAACTTCCTTATTAAGACTGCTATTGCGCAAGAATTAAAGCCAAGAATCAATAAATGGTTTGGATTTAAACTACAAAGCTTCTTTTCAGCAAAAGAAACAATCAGTGAGATAAATAGAGAGCTTACAGAGTGGGAAGAAATCTTTACCACGAGCACATCAGATAGAGCACTAATCTCTAGGATATATAAAGCACTCAAAAACTTAAAAAAAAAAACAAGTAACCCAATCAATAAATGGGCCAAGGAACTGAACAGACACTTCTCAGAAAGGAATTAAATCAATCAACAAATATATGAAAAAATTTTCATCATCTCTAGCAATTAGACAAATGCAAATCAAAATTACTCTAAGATATCATCTCACTCCAGTCAGAATGGCAGCTATTAAGAATACAAACAACAATAAGTGTTGGTAAGGATGTGGGGGAAAAAGGCACACTCATACATTGCTGGTGGGACTGCAAATATGGAATTTTCATTCTATATCAATTTCAACTTGATAAAACTGTTAAAATTTTCATAATTTTTTTTCTTTTTTGTTGTGGTGCTGGGTATTTAGCCCAGGGTCTCATGAATGCAAAGTAAACACTCTACCAGCTGAGCTACATCCCCAGTCCCCCAACTCTATACTTTTTAAAGAGTGAATTTACTGATTATAAATCGTATCAAAAATCATATCATTTAAACAATAAAACAATTATTTATGTGAAACAAAACATTTAAAATAGCCAGACAGAAAGGGTAAGATGGGCATTTTTTGTTTACATCCTATGGTTTTATCTTTTTTTTAAAATTTTTTTTTTTTTTGGTGCTGGGTATTTAACCCAAGGGCACTTTACCACTGATCATATCCCAGCCCTTTTTATTTATTTATTTATTTATTTATTTACTTATTTACTTATTTACTTATTTATTTATTTATTTTTAAATTTTGAGACAGTTCTCACTAAGTTCCTTAGATCCTCACTAAGTTGCTGAGGCTGGCCTTGAACTTAACAATTCTTCCTCAGCCTCCCAAGGTGCTGGGATTGCAGGTGTGTGCCACTACAACTGGCTTTTCTTTTTCTATTTTAAAATTGATTAACCAATGTCTGCTACTCCTTATATAAAAACTGGGCACTGAATTAACGCTCTTCTAGATCTGATAAGCTCCTTCCCTGCTAATAAAAGTATCTTTATCTGTTCCTCAGAAATAAGCATTGTTGTTCAAAATAAAAAGTGGTGGGATTCATACACACACACACACACACACACACACACACACACATACTTTCATGTTACAATAGAGATGTAGATCTCCAAAAAGGTCCACAAGAGAACAACTATTTTTGTATGTGCTTCTGTTTTCATAATTCACAGATAATGGAAACAGAAAAACTGCCCTTCCTTCCATCTCTCACCATGAACTTCTCATTCATCACTATCCCAATGTTCTGTCTGCCAAGTACAAGGCTGATTATTTGTTGAAGTATGTATAAATAATTTTGAGATCATAAGTAAAATGACTTCAGGATTTATCCAACTAAAGGAAGAAAAATTTGAGTAACAACACATGGAGATTGTAATTGATGTATTTTGGAATTCACCCTACCTTTGTCCTTTAGGTTGTGGTGCAAACCATAGCTATTCAATTAAGTTTCTTCAATTGATTGATAGGGAAATTCTGGGTAATGATTTCTTCCCAGGTGTTTTTGTGTTAGGAGAATTACCTAGTTTGAATTGAATTGAATTTAAATTTGACTTAATAAAATAATAAATTTATTTCCTTACCCCAAACAGAATGCATTATTGTTAATTAAGAATAATTCTGTCTTATCAGGCTCTAATAAAAGTGTGTTGCAACACGAAAAAGAGAATGAGACCAGTTACCATGTGAACATAGATAATATGGAAGAAAAAGAGTTGAAACATGGGAATAGGAAGAAGGGCAGTTAGGAGAGCTAACCAAAGATGATTTTATTCATTGTTGTAAAAAAGATTCTGATTGGTGATGACAATAAGCTTGAAAAAAATATTGATATCCTAGTCTTTAAATTGGAGGATGTTCACAAATTTTAATTTTATTATTCTAAAGCCTGTTATTATATACACTATAATATATATTTTATTCATTTTGGGGAGTATTACTATCCTCCATTATTTTGTGTTTCCTCAAGAAGAAGCTGAATGATCAATTACTTTGAACTATGTATCAGAATTCTTAAAATAATTATTTCACAATCAATGATGGATATAAAAGATTTACAATGAGGCAATTGGAAAGACTCCACAAAAAAACATTATATTTTGTGCTTTAACCCCAATTAATTCTCTCCACTCTCTTCCACTATGTGTAATTATGAACTATTTCCTGACTTCCCTTGACTTTGCAGTGATTTCAGTCTATGGACCTAATTGAATCTCTCCTCCACTCTAAAAGGTCAATAGCTGAGGTTTGCCTTAATGTGTTTTCAAAAGTGCGGATCATGGCCAACTGGGAAAGAGTTTTCTTTACAAATTACTCCTATAAATGGAGTAGAAGAGGTTTAAAAAATCGCTTCCATTATTATTTTATCTGTATTTTATTATAGTATGTATTCATTTTGCTAAAGGAGTGATTTTAGAATTACATTATCTTTAAATCAGTTCACAATCCCCCACCTCCAACCACACCAAACCAACAAATAAGAGCCAGGTTCTTTATGTGTCTTCAGTGTTCATTGGAACTTCTATTTCTAGCAAATGTCTAGATCTAGCTAGGGTTCTACTAATAACAAGATAATTTCCATAATTCTGAAAAATTTTGATACCCAAATTTAGCTTTTTTAAAAAATTTCTAATGATATAAGAGAGAATAGCTCAAAGGAAATTTTTTTTTCATAGCAAAATCAAAAGGTAAATAAAGATTTCGCTATGCTTTTCCCATCTTCCTTAAGTTTTCTAATATTATAGCCTTAGGCTATTTATGTTTATTGTATGATTCACATAGCCAGATGTAATCTATAAAACTACAGTATTCCAGAATTCCTTTCACTCATTTCTCATCAAAATTTATTTTCCTAAGTTGATGATGATGATGATGATGATGATTGTTTTGATTCCTCTTGAGAATACTAAAATCCAGATGAAGGTTAATGAGTCTGCACAGGATTGACTGTCTTTCTTCTCTTAGGATCTTGTTTGTTGCTGAAAAAAACCCTATATGTTAATAAATATTTGGGCAACATATGTGCACTCTTCATTTTAATAGAAATCTCATTAAAATGCTTTACCTCAATGATATCTAATGGTTAACTTTTGAAAGGCAGAGTCTTATTTATACTTGCATGCAAAACACCAACTCAAATTAGGCTGCAAATGATCTTTATAAGCTTACTGAATTTCCTTCTACAAGAGGAAATAGAATAATTTAGTTGACTCCAATCAGATTTGTTAATGACACTCTCACTTCCCAGCATACCCACAAAGAGAACAGAGAGTCTGTTAAGGACTGATAAACTTTTTTATGAAAGGACCTAATGACTTCACAGAAGGAATTTGAGTTGAGCACCAGTCCCATAGGCACTTTTGTCTGGGAAGAAGCCAGAAAGCAAATACCTCATATGTTAGTGAATTTTCTGTCACTATAACTTAGTAAGACAAAAAGGTTATTTCGGCTCAGTTTTAGAGGTTCCACTTGGTGACTGGTTGGCCCCATAGTTTTGGGCCTAGAGCATCACATCCTGATGAGACTCTGTGACAGAGCAAAACAGCTCACCTCAAATCTGAGAGGTGAAAAAGGGAGAGACCAGGATCCTGGGGTCTTCTTTGAGGGCACACACCTGGTGAGCTGAAGACTTCTCATGAGGCCCCACCTCTTAGAAGTTCTGCCACTTCCCAATAGTGCCATATTAGGTACCAAGCCATCTAACACATGGGCCTTTGGGGAACATTTAAGATCCAGACTCTAGCACTTGAGAACCAGAATATTCAAGTGTCTACAGGGAGATGATTGCTGCTTCAAAGCCTATAATCGGGTAAATACTCTTGCATATCCAAAGAAGAGAATAGGTAATCCATACTTTGCCCACCCCTCCCACTTCTCTCTTCTTTATTCTTCTCTTTATTTGTGAATTGATTCTTCCCAGGTGAGAGAGAAAAGGAAGTATGCTTTGTAAAGGGCAGTCAGTGCCATGTCTGCTGTTATCACTGGTGACCCTCAGAACCTGATCCTCATGGGAGAGAGTAGAGCCAGAAAGCAGTTTTGCCCTAAGGAAAGCAGCAGTGTTTTTGTCAAAGATCTTTAAGACAAGTAGATCATGTATTGAATCTAATAGGGCACCCTTATCCCACTAAGTGTTTCACATACACGTTGACTCTGCTTAATGGTAGGACATTATGTGAAAAAGTGTCATGTATTTTATTACTTTTATAAAACACTCTTTTTACTTCCAAAAGATGATGCTTACCTTGACCATTACTAAATTACTCAAGTACCAACCAATTTGAAATTATCCATTTCTTTACAGAGAATTATCCATTTCTTTACAGAGAATTTTCTCTAAGGACACCAGATTATGGTTGACTTTTAAACCTATGGGCAGAATGGAAAGAAATTTGGAGGAATGTATACTGCCCCATCTGCACCTATGAGACACTCTCTGAGATGCAAAGGAAACAGATGGAAGGGAAGTAGGAGTCTGAGATATAAAGAATGCCTGTGCCCTGATCCCAATAGAGGAGTGGTGGTGGCATCTGCAGAGATGTGTTCACATTTGCAGATACAGAGCATTTTGTTTGGATTTTGGTCTGAGACCCTGGAAGTAGGAGCCTTGAAGAGAATCACCAAGAATAATTTTAGAGGAGGAAAAGTTTATGTGGAGATTTTTTTAAAAAAAGAGTTTATTTGGAGAAAAAGTTTTTTGGAAAACACCTCAGGATGTCAAGAAAGAACCTTGCCAAGGACCAGGTAGGACTGTAAATCTCAAGAGATACCAACATAAAAACAAGGAACTGCCCTCAAAGGATACTGCAACCACAAGTGCCCAGATAAGAGTCTCTTAGAACTAGATAACACCTTAGGGCTGAGGGAAAAGTGGGGAGGGGCCATGCATTGGTTGACTCTAAAATTGAAATATTACTATGCTTGAGCTTCTTACAATAAAATAAAACATATTTCTTGAACATCTCTACATCTGTATAGTATATACATCTGTATCTATGTCCTTCATAAACACTTTTTAAAAAAAAATTGATTGATGAGCACATAGTAATTGAGGGAATTTCCAAGTATTCTTCCTTACTCCATCATGTACACTAAGAACTTTGATAATCTTTTGTAGGGAAGAGACTGTAGAGAAGACATCATTGTGAAGAGATTGTGGCTAGCAGCATAAATTGTTAGAAATACTGTAGAAAACAAAACAATTGCATTATCATATAAACTTGAACTTGTATGCATCCTACCACTTAGTTTACTTTCAAGTACACCCCTCAGAGAAGCACTTAAAGAAAAGACAAATGTGTCTTTAGTTCATGTAAAGAATCTTTCTTTATTATAAAGAATCATTATTCTTTAAAACCACTAACTGGTAAAGGACAAAATGTTGATCATCAAGGATACATAACTTAGTATTTCTCCCATAATGGAATATTATTATTGTCTATTCATCAAAAACAAAGGACTCGAAACTAGAATAAAACTTATTTGATAACATTCTTTATTGAATTATAAAATAATTACCAAAAAGTGTAAAAAAACATGAATACACACTCCAGTGAGCAATGACAAAGTAAACTTACCTAGCCACCCATGTGAGCAGAATACCCCTCGCACCATAGAACCTCTTTTATCTACCCTCCTGAACACTCATCCCCCAACATACTGTTTTATTAACACCACTGAATAGCTTTGTCAAGTCTCATTTTGATGTAGTAGAAAAGTTCAAAGAACTTCCATACATCATTAACCTAGAGTCACTAAGTGTAAATTTCTAAAAGCACTATTGTTAGCTCAGAGGTGAATTCGCATCTAGTTTTGTCATATCATGCCATGTTTATTCTTCTTAAGTGTTGCATCCAATTACATTCTTATCATCAATAAAATCTTATGAAACAGAGGGTATGGTAAGTTTGTCTTTGAAGTTTTTTTTTTTTCCCCCAGAGGCAAACTGGCTGCTCATCCAAACTGCCATCTTTATTTATCTCAATAGGTTACATTAGCTATTGGCTCCATTAGTAAGTTACTGTTCAGTGTATCATTAGAGAGGTTACAGAATTAATAACATTATGCAGCTTATTTCTCAGTTACAAACTACAGTGGCAATGTGCAATGTAAGGAGCTTTGTGTAGTTCTCAAAAAATTTCTTTATTTAAAGTTACTGTTATTGTGAACAGGTTCAGGAGCAGCAGAGCTTGGGAGAGGGTCATCATTATACAAAATACATGTATGAAGATGTGAATTTGGTGTCAACATACCTTATATACAAACATAGATATGATAAGTGGTGGTATAAAGGTGTATTAAGACTTGTATGCAAAAAAATAAGAGAGCTTATGTATAATGGCATAATTTGACATGAACATACTTTATATACAGAGTTACAAAAAATTGTGCTGTGAATGGATAATTAAGAATGTAATGCATTCCATTATTGTCATGTATGTAAGAAATAAATTTAAAAAAGAAAAAAGAAATATATTTTTTTAAAAAAAGAAATTAGAAATTGTCTTTGAAGTTTTAGATTTCAAAGGTTTAGAAATGGATCTGATGTAGCTTAATTTTCATTGAAGTATTACAAGTGAATTTGAACATCATCTCATATGTTTGGGGCTGTTTTTACATCACTTCATATTGTTTTCTGTGAATTGTTTGGATTTTGTTTTGTTTAGTTTACCCATTGAACAGTGTTCTGTTCTTTTTCTACACAGTTTTTAAGAGTTTTTTTTTGTCTTAGTTATAGCATCCCTCTATCCTTTTACATGTTGCAATTATTTACTCCTAGTTTGTTGGTTGATTTTCATTACTATGCTAGTGTTTCTGTCATGAGAAAATATTTTTTTAAAATGTAGTTAAACTTAACAAACTTTTATTAACATACATTTTTAAAATCTGGTAGACAGCTTCTTTTATGCTCATGTTTTTTCCTCTTAACTTCTTATAAGGCTTAATTTTTCTCCCATTTATGTTAGTGTTCAATCTCGATTTTATTCTGGTATGTGGGTCTAATCTTTCATTTACAAATGGTCATTCAGGTAACTGAGCACCATGTATTTAAAAGTGTGTTTTTACCATAGTGATTTGTATTGCTAGTTTTAATATAACTAACTTTCCATATCATGAACTCTATTTATCTATTAGTGTATCAATGCTAATATTTTAAATGTTAGAGACATAAAGTCTTTCTCAATGACTGAATGAACTGCTGCCTCATTTCTTTTTATTTTCATGGTTTCCTGGCTATTCCTTCATGCTTATTTTTCTGTATGTGATTCCGTATCAGCTTGTCTAACTAGATTAAAAATATTTACTGACATAGATGTATTTTAGGTGATAGATGTGTTTTTCCAGTTGTTGCTTTAAAAATACCCAGTTAATGGTTGTCAGGATGGAGGCACAAGGGAAGTAACTGAGCTCTAAAGGGGCAACACAGGCATCCTTGTGATGGACCATTGGCAACAGTCACCCTGATCTGCACAGATGATAAAATCCATATATCTTAACAAAACTATTTTAGTTATTTTGTTTTTGCAGCATATGTAGCATTTATGATTATTCTTCCATTGTTACCACACTTTTGTTTTAGTTCTCACAATTAAGCCTATTAGATGTATCTGTTCTTTAGCTATAATTTTCCTTCTGTCTGTCAGAAGAAACTTATTCCTTACATGATATCGTAATAAGAATTCATAGTAAAATACTCTCTCAATTCCTACATTTTTAGAAGGTTTCATGTTTTTAGAGGATTTTCAGATTCCTGGCAAAATTGAAAAGCAAGTATAGAAATTTCCTGTATGCTCTCTGCACCCTTACGTGGTAGCCTCATCCATTAGCAACTTCCATCACCACAGTGATAAATTTTTTATAATTGATGAACCTAGACTGACATATTATAATGGCCAGAAGTCCTGGTACAAAGTCAACTTAGTCTATAGTATTATTTGTTGTATATAGGTATGACTTTGATTTGATAATACTTTCTTTTGAATTTTTTCAGTTTTTTAGATAAATTTGCCTGCAATTGTAATTTCTCTAATTTTATTGTTAACTTTAAGTTGGCCTTAACAATAAGTTTTAGATGATGCTAAAGTGTTGCTTTTTAATTTATTCTCCAAAAGTTGGTGACATACCTTTTTAAATATTAGAATAGTCAGATGGTGACATACTTTTGCTGGGATACTTTTTGATTAATCTTAGAACATTCACTAAGAAATAGAAAGCTAAAACATGTCATTTGTGTAATGCATGATAGAAAGCACAGAGGAGAAATACATATTTTAGTGATAGATAATGTGGTAAAACCATACCTATACCTTAAAAGGAGAATGTCTTTTAAATCAACATTGTGTTTACTTTGGAGGTAATCCTAAGGGACAGGAAAGAGTATCCAAGAAAAGACAATATTCTAGTTACTAAATTATTCAAGGATTCTTTTTACTATTAGCTTTATTTTAAATATATGTGTTATATATATATATTATTTGTTATTTATAAAACATTACATAGTAAATATTTGATTAACCACTAGTAGGAAATATTTGCCTTATCTTAAATGCCTGCCTTTTTTTAAAAAAATAATCTCTACTTTTTTCAAGAATTGACTATATTAAGACTTCTGGCCATCAAGTAAACTCATGCCTTCAGGTGGGTATTCTGCTCAGGTGGAAAAATAAAACACATTATAATTTTATACCTTACATATTTGGCTTATTTTTATGTGGGATTTTCATATTTGCTATAAATTTATAAGTGTTCAGTGAATATTTATTTAATGTATAAAGAAGTCATGAATACCAACACATTAGGTAAAAACTTATGGGCTTAAATAATGGCTTAACAACTCCTAATTTTCAGAAAGGAGGATTTTTTTTTTAACTAAGGAGAAATGTGAAAACTTTTGCTGAAGGGACATAAATTAATCTTATACAAGTGTGTAGAAGCTTTAAAATACCCTTGCAATGAGCAAAGTAGAGTCTTTGAAATATCTAGGGAGAGCAGCTCATATGACAGAAAGAAAATTAGAATAATTCTAGGCGGAGGATGTTGCCTAGTGACTTATTAAACATTATGTTCTTGATCTACAAGATCAGTCAAATGCTAACTTACTTAATGGAATTTCATCCACCTTCCTAAAATTACTACTGATTGACAGCTACCAGAAGAATATGAATATAGATATAACAGCTTAAAACAAGGGTTGAAAAATCATTTCTTCACTCACAAAATTGAGACAAATGGCAAACATTTAAAAAAGGATATTATTTGCATAAAATTCTCTGAAGTTAAATGAAAAATTGTGTTATTGCCTTCCTGAAAAGGTAAAGTAATAATATAATAAACAAAATATACAGTGCTAGTCATAACCTATTGAAATAAGGAACTGCAGGAATGAACCATAATAAGACAGGAGGCTCAGAGGCTATTTTTCACATTTATGAGTTATTTTTAAAAAGTCACCAAAGCTGAAACTAAAATATTTGTTAGGGTTTGATCCAATTTTAGAAACAATAACAACAACAACAAAAATAATGTAACAAGAGCTTGTAGTAAATTTGGGCTGAGCATAGAATGTCATGTTGTCTGATACCAACTTCTCTATTTACTAGGCTGAGTGTCTTTTAAAAACGCTACTTTCTTTAATTGTAATTTTCAATTATTCATAGATTAGTAGAACAATTCTATTTTTCTTCAAAGTGATAAATTAAAAAGGAGGACATATACAAACAAAGACAAAGAAATAATATGAAAAAAACAATATCATTAACAAGGATAAGCAAATAAAATTACAATGAGATATTATCTCATCCCACTTAGAATGGCTATTATAAAAAAACAAACAAAAATAAAAAATGCTGGTGAGGACATGGAGAAATAAGCATTCATATAAGTGCAGCTGGTAAATATATAAATTACTAGAATCATTATGGAGCTCAGGAATTTCCTCAAAAATCTAAAAGCACATCTACCATATGATTTAGCTATTCAACTTCTGGGTATATATTCAAAGGAAATTAAGTCATCATGCGAAGGAGATACTAATGAGGTAAAGAAAGTGTGGTATTTTAGACAATGGAATATTTTTCAGCTATAAAGAAACATGAAATTCAATCATTTGCAGTAAAATAGATGGCATATCACATGGATATTATATTAAATGAAATAAACCAGACACAGAAAGACAAGTACTACATGCTCTAGCTTATGTATAGAACTTAAAAAAGAAAGAAAGAAAGAAAGAAAGAAAGAAAGAAAGAAAGAAAGAAAGAAAGAAAGAAAGAAAGAAAGAAAGAAAGAGAAAGACTTGAATGTTTGGAATGTTGGAAGAGGCAGGTTGGATGAGTAAGGGAGGCTGGATGTGATCAGTGCACGCTTCATGCATATATTTAAATATAGCACCAAAATCTATTAATATGTATAGTTAATACATAAAAAATGTTTTTAAAAGCACACATAGTGAAATATAGAGTTGTAAAGGTCAAGTTGAATATATTATATATAATATATATATTCTTAATTTCTCTTCAATATGTTACATCTTGTCTTTCACCTGGGTATTGTTACTATATTTTATTAATGATACACTATTATTAATAGAACAAAGATATAAAAGAATCTCATATGACATATTAAAAAGAATATGAAATATCATTATCAAAATTTCTGAAGAATTGTTTTTAAGTCATGCCTTCCTAGTATCATACTTCACCTCAGAAAAAAATCTCTGTGGCAAATAATATAGTATAGTTTCACACAGTCATGTTGGTGGCCACATCCTCAGACACAGGCACTAGGTTCCTATTACTGTCTCTGTCTTTTCATACCTCTTAAAAAGCAGAATGATGAAAAATATCATTATTTATATTAAGCAGGAGCTGGTTATTGTTTCTTTAATGTGCATGCTAATGCTCTTGGGTAAAAGAGAATCTTTCTACTCAGAATATTATCGAAACAGTCTATGGTAGTCCCCCTTATCTGTGCTTTTACTTTCTATGGTTTCAGTTACTTGTGATCAACTGCGGCCTAAAAATATTAAATGAAAATTTACAGAAATAAGCAGCCCATAATTTTTAAATTGGTTTTGTTGTTGTTGTTTTGTTTTGTTTTGCAATTTGGGCACTGAACCCAGGGACTTGCACAGGCTAGGCAACTGCTTTACCACTGAGCTATACCCCCAGTTGCCATAGTCTTTAAATTGAAAAAGACCTCAGAGCAACGTGGGCATGTCAAGTCACACCAAACCGCCAGTCAACCTGACACACACAGCCTTAGCTACTGAGCAGTATTAGCTCCTGACCCCCTACAGGCAAATTGCTCTAGGAATATTTTAGAAACCTCTGACCTCTGACAAGGAGGCACCTGAGACTGACTCTCCCTGTAAGTATTTTGCTATAGATGTCCAACCTAACCTTATGGGACCAGCTTACTGCATTTTTATTTGGTTATTGGTTTGAACTTAAGTAACCTGCTATAAGCAGAATCTTGAATTCAAGACTAATTGCTCCTTCCAGCCCAGTTTTACTTTCTCCTGGGTTGCAATCTTCTCTGCAGCAACTTGTCCTAAACTAAATGGGCTTCTATCTATTGGAAGAAGATTCTTCTATGGTCCTTCACATTTGTGCAGGGTGGGCGGCTTGGTAGCAGAGTCAGTGGTAGCCTTTGCTCTAGACTATTCTTTTCAAGGACACTTGTGTATCTAACATAATTGGCAGACAGAGATAGTGTTTTCTATAGGACCAGGGGCAGTTTAATTACCCAATGTAATAAAAATAATGTCTCCCTATGAGGCAAAGACAGGGCAAGTTTGTTTGCTGTCCATTGCAAAAGCCTGGGTTCTTTAAACTTAGAATTTCTCAGATACACGATAAACCCAGAATGTGTACAGTATCTACCTGGACCACCCCACAGCACCCCCTTGGGACCTGTAAACAAGGGAAACAGATGTAAACATGAAGCTCAAGCAGCATGCTATTATAATACAGCCCTTTGTCTCTGATCTATGAACCTATCAACAAGAATCCATGAAAAGTTGGCAGTTGAACATGTCACCTTGCAAATACAGAAAAATCAGAGTATTTGACAGTATCCTATTTAGTGTTCCTTGTAGTAACCACATCTTGCTTCCTAGAGGCCTTTTTTCCCACTCCTTGTTCATCGTCTCATTAGTAGTGTGAGTTTATGCCCTTTTGGATTAGACCCACTATGTTCCAATGAATATGTGATTTGACCAAGGTCCATTCTAGAGGCAGTCCCTCTAGTTCATTTAGTTACCAACCTTCCATCCTTCCATCTTCAATGACAAAGAGATGAATCAATTTCTTTCTGCTGATTAGCAATTTAAATTAAAATGAGGCTGCGTAGTTTATAACATAATGGCCATAGCAGCATATTCTATGCAGGGATGTTCTCAAACATATATAAATGTGAATTCTAGACTAGAAGAAAGAAAGTAGTTTTTTTTTTTAATTTAGCTGCATTACCTATTAAAAATGAATGCTAAAAATAAATTTTTAATACATGAATAAAATTTTGATCTTTAACAATTTGTATTTAAAAACACATAATATGAAATATGCCCTCTTAAATTTTTAAGTGGACAGTACAGAATTATTAATTATATGTATTGGTTGTATAGCATATCTCTGGAACTTTTCATTTTGTTTGGCTAAACTCTGTACCCAGCAAACAACAACTACCATTCCTCCTTCCCCACAGACTCTAGCAGTCATTATTCTGCTTTCTGCCTCTGTGACTTTTATGACTTAGGCACCTCATAAAAGTGGAATCATGCAGTATTTGTCCTTCTGCGATTAGCTTATTTTACTTGGAACTGAAAAGTTCACATAATATTGTAGCTTATGACAGCATTTCCTTTCTTAAAGCCTGACTACTAATTCATTGTATATGTAAGTATTTTATATATTTATTCACAGGTCACTTCTACCTGTGAATAACATTACAATGATCATAGTTGTACTATTATGTCTTTGAAATATGGTTTTAAATTTTATTAAATATATACTCAGAGGTGGGATTGCTGGATAATATGGTAGTTCTAATAATTAAATATTCACTGAACTGTAAATATATTTTCAATTTGACTAAATAATTAGTAAGTTCATGTTTTGTTTCAAGATTTTTTTTAATCAAAATTTCTTGAACATGTAAAATCTCATGAATTCTTACTATAATTAACTGAAGCACGGCCAAGTCTTTTTTCTCTGAGAGGCCCATTTCATACTTTCAGACACAACACCATACCAGTAGTGAAGCTCTAGTAAGGAGACATTCTTTTGCAGGTTCTCCTTTTTATCACATTTTTCCAATTTCAAAGTATACCGATAAGTTTGGGAACTCTTCACTTCCTGAGAAGTTTTCAGTTAGCCTTCCAGCTGAGCTATTTCTTCCATGTTAAAGAAAACTTGTATAGTAAAACAGAAAACCATATGTAATTTTTTTTACCTTTTCCTACAATTCAACTACAAATTGTCTATTAGCCAATAAAAGAAAAAATGTGATCTCCTGTGGTAGAATTCTAGCATCTATTACAATTGGTTTGAATTGAAGGATTAGTTTCATTGGTGCATATAATTTGTGTATCCAAAATAAATTTATGATCCCTTGTCCTTTCCTCACTAAAATCCATGTTTGCAATGTCTATTTTCTTCTCCTATAGGTCTTGGAAAAGTTACTTCTTCAATTTTGCCAATATTTATATGGTAGAAATTTCATTGATTATTAGAATTGGGAATGATCCAATTGAGTTTCTTTTAGTGAGTGCAATAGTAAAACAAATTTTCTCTCCTTCACCCTATAGGATAACAGTATTCTTAAATTTTTCTTTTACTTATCTCATTTTTTTTGCATTTCATTTTCCAGTTTATAGTGGCATTTGACTTTTTGTTTTGTGGCTTCAAACATTCTTGTTTGAAATTATATTTATATAATTTCATATTGTGAAATTATATAAATATATTTCAATTTTATATTGTGTCAAGGAAGAGATTTTTCTTAAAAGTACACAAGGAACCCCAAAGTATCACATACATGACAAGTCCCTTGCAAAATCTCTTAGGCAATTAAGGGAAACAGGATGTGTATGGTTTTGGATGCCAGAATGCTGGGTTCACCAGCTCTATCAGTAGGATGGATAAGGTCACTGATAATTATACATTTTATTCATGGCTCATTTTTATTGGGCCTGATATGCATATCTGGTAACTGTTATGCCCCTATCAGTCATCCTTATTCTTTTGACTCTTTCTGGAGTTATCATATCTGCCACAAATATTAATGTGCCTAGAGTATAACTGGATATAAGTGCCATGATGTGTTTGATGTCTGAGAAATAATGAAATGTCACTTCCATTATAGTATGATGTGGCATTTAATGGAGCTATGAAGAGTTATTTGCATTACTATTCCACTGTAATGATGTTGCTTGCAGTCATAGCTGACAAAAATATCACTGAATGTTAATTCAGATGAACTTTAAAAGTAACCACATGGGGATTGACCTAAAATGAAAGCTTCTGGTCTTTGCCTTGTGAAAAGCCAACCCTTAAGGATATCATTCAAGAATTGTCCTAACTACTCTGGGTTCAAAGTTGGAAAGGTGTGTAGGAGAAAGAGAAAAGCATAGGGCACATGCATGCACTTGCCTACAAAGTTAATAATTTGCTTCACACTGAAGATATTACCATGACCCTTATTAGTCAGTACAAGTCTGTGAAACCAAAGTACTGATTGAGATGCTAATTAGATTAATGTATAGAAGATATTCTCAAAGTCTAGTCTCTTTTGCAAAATTTTTCATTTTCAAATTGAAGCTCTCAAAAGCCTCCTCAAGCACATATTTCAACAGATGTCTTTAAATATAAAAGGACAAGGTTGGGGAGCAACGCCATCAAGATGGCAGAGTGAAAAATGTCAGCATTTGTCCCAACAAAATAAATAAATAGAAATTGGATGGTTATCCACAAATGTCAATAGCTCTAAGAAAAGTCAGGGGTACAATTAATATAGCTGCAGTCAAGAGTAAAAAAAAATATACACATATCCCACAGATATAGTAGAAATAACACTTTAATTTTGCCTACATCATCTCATCCCCCAGTCCAGCAGAGCACAAATGCTGAGATGACACTCCCTGGACCATGACTTCCCTTTGAGGAGAAAAATGCCCAGCTTTCCCTTTCTTCTGGGTCTCTGCTTGAAATACCCAATTTGGTTTCCCCCCACCTACATTGGGAATATCAGCATAGCTGAGATATGTGGAGAGAGCTAGGAAAAACACAGTATCAGTGATGGAGCAGGTGCAACTGTAACCCTTAATGTCTTACTCTACAGGGACCTAATAGCCATCTCAGCAGAAGACCTTAACCAGAAAAAGAAAATGCTGCTCTGACTTCTGGGCTGGACTGTTAGAGTCTGTAAACAAGTCAGGATGATTTCTTGCATTTTGCCAGAGGGAGTGGTTTGTGAAGTAACGCCAGCAAGCCATTAAGTGTGAAGATTCCTTATTGGTTGACTGCTGTATCTAGTTTATGTTAATTAAGATAAGCTGTGTGGAATGTATATATACCACTCCTGTCCTACAATAAACGGCTCCCACTCCTGCTGTATCAATCTACACAAGTTCCTCATCACCCCCCGGACTGCAGCACTGGACTATCACAGCTTCCCTCCTATTCTTTGCAAACACGCATATCCCCACACCCTGGACACTCCATGCCCATCTGTTTCAGATTCTAGCTTTAAGGCCTTTCCACAAGTGTCTATGTCTCAGAAACTCAGTGTGCATAACAATGTCTCAGACATAATCTGCACTGCAGTGGTCATGCCTATTCCCCAAGCCCTGGAACTGCAGTCAGTCTATGCATGCTTATAATCCAGAGTCCAGTCCATGAGTGATTGTGCTTCCCATCCCATGTCAGTAAGCATAAAGGTACCACAGCACTGGAATCATAGTCCTAGTGGGTACACCCTAAAATTAGGAGACACAGTTGCTATGTGCATGCCATTGCACTGGATCCTAGCCCCATGACTCTACCATGCATGCATACACTCCATATACCAATACCTGTGCTAGAGCAGTCCCACCATACTCTGGACCCTGAACAACAAACAGGCACTATGTATGCACCCATATTTCATACCACGGACCAGCAGCTGCTCCCTACATACACATACATATTAGAATACTAGGGTTGCTGCAACCATGAGTGCATCATGGTAGATACAATGTTAGGATGGATTCTCTCAGCCGCAACTTCCCCTTGGGGAAAAAAAAGAGAACATCAGTCTTCACTAGTGAAGAGCTTAACAGCTCTGACCACCACAGACACCACAGTCTTGGCCATCAAGTATTTCTACAGTTTTTGCCAATGATGATCTCAGGTAAGACTGATGCACAAAAACTACATAACTGTTCCCTCCTCAGAGATAGAACAACTGCATTCCCACCCATCGAGTACCCTCAAACTCAGCCATAGTTGAGGATATTTCCCCACTAAAATCAGTCTGTAGGGGTTGGAAAAGGGGACTGCTTCCACAAGTGTACAAACATCGATGCATAGCTACAAGAAACATGAAATATCAAGGAAATATAAACACAAAAGAAACAATAATTTTCAATAATATGTAACCAGCTTCAAAGAAAAAAAGATCTACAATTTACCCCACATAGAATTCAAGATAACCAACTTAAAGAAGTTCAGTGAACTATAAGAGAAGATAGACAACTAAATGAAATCAGGAAAGTAATACGTGAACAAAATTAGAAGTTCAACAAAGAAACCATAAAAAATAGCCAAAAAGAAATCCTGAAGCAGCAGAATATAATGGCTATACTTTTGAAAAATTCAATAGAGAGCTTCAACTGTAGACCAAATCAAACAGAAGAAAAAAGCAGTGACCTTGAAAATTGGTCATTTGAAATTATCCAGTAAGAAGAGCAAGAAGGAAAAAGATGAAAAATTTGAAGAAACCCACATGACTTAAGGGGCAACATAAAACAAACAATATATGCATTCAGTAGTATTACAAAGGGCTAAAATAAAGAAAGGGGCAGAAATATCATATGAAAAAATAATCTCAGAAAATAATCCAAATCTGAGGAAGGAAATTAACATCCAGATCCATGATGCCAAGAGAACCCTATAAAGGCTGAATGTCAAGAAATTCTTTTCTGAAACACTTTGTAATTAAATGGCCTAAAATCAAGGACAAAGAGATAATTGTTTAAGTAGCAAAATAAAAGTGAATAGCCACATATTAGGAAATCCCCATAAGAGAATCAGTGGATTACTTCACAGAAAACTTGCAGACCAGGAGCCAATGGGATGATGCATTCAAAATCCACAAAGAGATGAAGAGTACTACATCTGACAGAATTTCCCTTCTAAAACACATGAGAAAGCCTTCCCCAGAAAAACAAAACCAGAAGGAGTTCAACATCACTAGGCTTCTTTTATAAGATGTACTTCAGGAAGTTCTTCAAATTCAAATGAAAACTTGGAAAACATATGAAAGCATATGAAAACATTAATCCCACTGCTGATGGCAATTATAGACATACACAGGTTAATGTAATGCTTCAGTGATACACACATTGGAACACAAATGAGAACCCAGCAATAAGTCCACACAATCTATGTTCAGTTGATCTTCAACAAAGGTGCCAAAAATATACAACTGGTGAAGGAAAGTCTTCAGTAAGTAGAAGTAGGAAAACTGAGTATTTGCATGCAGAAGAAAGAAAAAAAATGGATGGCTATATAGTAAAAAATCAACTAGAATAGATTAAATATTTAAATGTAAGATCTGAAATATAAAACACACATAAACACTAGAATATTATTCATGCTTAAAAACATAAGAAATTCCTGTGATTTGTAATAATATGGTTGTACATTGAGGACCTTATGCTCAGCAAAATGAGACAAATATAAAAGCACAAGTACTGCCTAAACTCATCTATATATGGAATCTAAAAATGTCAACATCATAGAAAAGAAGAGTAGAATATAGTACTTACCAGGGGTTGGGAAGATGATATGGGGAGATGTTTCTTGAGGAGTACAACATTTCAAGATGAATAAGTTTTGGAGACCAAAGTACAATAATGTGCCTATAGATGAAACTGTTGTATTATATTCTTAAAATTTGCTGAGAGTGAAGATCTTAAGTGTTCATCTCATTCACACAAGTACAATGGTAGCTATATAAGGTGAGGAATATGTTAATTAGTTTGAGTGGCCATTATTTCATAATGTTTACACATATTAAATAATTAAATTGTGTAACTTAAATATATACAAACTTTAACCATCACTTTTAATACCTCAGTAAGACTAGAATACAAGGAAAAAGGAACAAAATTTTCAGGTAATTCTGTCTTTACTGGGCCACCATGATTGGCCTTGAAAGTTTTCTTTATTGTCCAGCTTTCTCAGATTCAGAAATAACTTATTCAAACTACAATGTATCAAAAATCCAGGTGCCTTTATAATGTGATACATACTGAAGAGAGGCAAAAAATAAAAAATAAAAGTTCCTGCTTTTGCTGTTAACTCACTGTGAGGTGGAGCTTTTTTTTAAAAACACTTGCATGTATGAGATCCAACTTATCTAAAAGGTAGCTAAAACCTAACTACAATTATCTTCCTTCAGAAAATTTCAACATGTTTAGTTTTCTTTTTAATTCCTATAATTGGAATTATATTGTTAATATATAATGTCATTATGCATATCTCATTAAATTTCTTTCTCAAAAGTTTTCCACCCAAATTGATATTTGACAATATGACAAAGAAGGCAATATGTTTTTAAAAAAACTTTCATATAGTCAAAAATTTACTTTTAGAAATCAAACAATGAATAAAAATAAGATCCAAATAGTCATGTACACTAGTTCATCTGAGCCTTCAATCTTTTAGTTTCTCTAAAATCTTTAAAATCTTTAACTTTTCCTTCTAGTAATCCTCAGCCTTTGCTCTAGAGCTTGTCCACATGAGAATCTGTGCTACATTTGGAATTCTGAGCTGGGTGTGGTGTTGCCTACTTGTAATCCCAGCTACTTGGGAGGTTGAGCCAAGAGGATCACACATCTGAAGTTGGCCTGATGAACTAAGTGAGACCCTATCTCAAGATAAATTTTTAAAAAGAAAAGGGACTTGGGATATGGCTCAGTGTCAGAGCACTTGTCTGGCATGTGTGAGGCTCTGGGTTCAATCTCAGCACCACAAAATAAAGACAAAAACAAAAATTCAGAGTTAAAATATGTTACTCTCTCTGACTACAATTTTCAATCCCTCCAAATTACATGCTCATGACCTTGTGTTATAGGGGATATTTCACCTCCTTATGATACTCAATTTACAGATCAAAGTATGCATCAAGCATTATTTGACTGTATTTTGTTCAGGCTAGACTACATTGTTATTCATTAGAACCATCTCCTGATGAGATGTTCTTTACCACTAGAAGCAACCTCCACCCACTTGCTTGTCTCTACCTTTGCCATATATACCAGAACATCCTCTAACCCTGAAGCAACTCAGACACCTGCCTTTTCTTGCTTACATCTGAATTGCTAAATGTTTCTGGAAAACAAACTGCACAACCAAGCAAACTGATTACACTATAAGTTCATTATTTTAGTGTGTATTCTAAAGTCAAAAGTTATTTTCTTCATAAGCCTTTCTTTCAGAATCTGCTTTTATAATATTCATATTCCTCCCAGATATATTTTTTGCCTTGCACTTTAATGATATATTTTCTTTTCAAAAGAAATTAAATGCATTCATTTATTGCTGCCTCTTTTTGAAACCACTCTAAGATAATCACAAATAAAAATTTGAAAAATAAGATGAAAGAAAGGAGAAATAACTATAATTTTGGAGATAGTGAGTTAATGAGTGATGACTTAATAGAGAAAGTTCTCTGTGACAGAAACCCTCTGGAGGCAGGTGACAGAAGCAAACCAGTTTTTAGCCTAAGAAAGATGAATAAATTGAAGGCAGCAAGTATCTGCCAAGTTGGGAAACAACTATGAACGGAAAGCAGAAGAACTGGTTGAATTACAGTAAATTCAGTAAAGAACCATTTAAAGGCACAGATGCCACAAAATACACTACAAAGAGAGAGGATCATCCATCCCTGACTCCAGCAGGAAACAGGAGTTTCCAATGAGCATGGCCATAAAGTTGAAGTTCTAGGCACAAGTTAATGTACTGAAGTGAAAAGAGAGGGATGAGGTCAAAGTCCAAAAATTGAACTTAGAGACTGCTAGCTTCATGCCTACCCTCTGCCTGCAGAATGTATACCTTTACTCCCAGTTGGAAAACTTGGGAAGTTTCTGGAAAAAAAAAGAATAGTTTTAAGGAAACATTCTTTTAATGTACTCTTTGTAAATCCACCAATAGATATGGTTTTCATCACACAGAGAAACTGAGTTAACATATCTACCCACAAACCCAAAGCTCACTTTCAGCTTTTTGTTGCTACCTTTGCAGATTTGCATGAAGAACCATGCATCATCAGACTTCAAGCAAGGTCTTCAACACAAATATCAGAGATGAAAACACTACCAGCAAGAACAAAAAGAATAAATACAGAAAAAATTTAAATGCATGAACATGAACGATAAAAAAATTAAGAATATATAACTAACAGAAGGATAGAAGTAAAAGAAATTTACATTTGAAACATAGGACAGCTTTAGTGAAAGAGCTGAGGGACATTAAATATAAAAAATAAAAGATTTTAAAAGCATTGAAAGGTAAAGCTGAGGAAATATCTTTGAAAATAAAATAAGAGGTAAAAAAGAAATTTAGGGAGAAAGAAAGTAAATTTGAGGATCCAAAAAGAAAGTCAGATATATCACTGTCTTTGCAGTTCCATGAAGTGAGAAACAAAATGGGAAGAAAAGAATTAATAAAATAATTCAAAGATTCTTCATAGAATTGAATAACATAATATCCTAGGTTCATAGAACTTACGGAAGGCTTTACCTAATGGATAAAAGGTATTTATAATAAAAGCATATTGTTATGTTCCAAAACCTGGGATATGTGCACAACATTCTAAAAGCTTCCATACAGAGAAAAGAATAACATTTTATTTAGAGTAACAAATCTGAATGCAGTTAGAATTATTGGTAGAAAAACTATATAATAGATGGCAATTGAGGCAGAATAATTTTCAGCTTAAAATTTGAAGTTCAATCCTTAAAAATTATTCTAATAAACCAACCAATTCTTATGAGTATTATAGAACTGTCTTATAATAATTTAAATTTAATAAAGCAAAAAGAAAGGAAATAGAATCTATGAACCAAAACTGGCTCAGTTTCTCATTAAATCTTCCAGAAGTTTTAATTTTCTTTTTTTTAATGCTTTCTTCTTGTAACAGCTGATGGCATGTTCCTTGTTCAAATAAAGGCTGAATTATCTTGTTACAAAGGGACTCCATTATTTCTATCATTAGCTTTTCCATCTGCATGTCCAGTCCCTTCATTTTCTTTAGGTTGTTTCAATAATACTGAAAGATGCAGAAGTATGATATTTTAAATCCTCCCAAATTTCTTATTTCCCAATTTAATTCACACTTGTCTGCTTATTTACCCAAGAGAACTTTTCAGAGAAAACATTTGTCTTTGTTTTCCCTCAGTTCCTCTTCAGTCCTGAAATAGTCCATTTTTTTTACTCTACCAATCCACCATATAGTCTTTTTACAAGGTTAATAACACTTTGTGAAAAAAATTGAAGTAACTACAGGAAATATTATACATAAGCTCAAGCATGTAAGAAAAAATATAAGCATAATGAGGAAAAAAGTGGAAGATATAGAAGAAGCCAAATAAAATTATTAGAGATATAAAGTAAAAGACCTGAAATGAAAAAGAGATCAACTGCTGATCAAATGAATAGAACATATCAGTGAACTTGAAAACACAGTGATACAATCTGTCCAAAGGAAAGAGGGAAAGAAAGGGAGGAAAAATAGACTGATAATGACCTGTGAAGAAATATTGATGACCTGACATACATGAAATTGAGCCCCAGGAGAAAGGTGTAGTTCATATTTGTGGGAAAATTACTGAAATATTTCCAAATGTGATGGAAATTATAAGTTGATAATCCAGGAAGTGCCAAAGCAGAACACACACACACACTCCAGAGATAATAGTAGTAAAAATTATGAAAAGCATAATTTTTTATGAAGAGAAAAAAAGAAGATAAGGAGAAAGACATTGTATATAGTGAAACAGTTACAAGGAAATTGAAATCTTTATATTCAAAACATGAAAGTCAAAAGACAATGTAACTTCACCCTTAATGTGCCAAAAGTGAAGATACCTGTCAACGTAGAACTATACATTCACTAAAAATATAACTAAAATGAAGGTGAAGGCTTTGTATTTCTGCTCAGGGATTTAGAATACTAGAAAGAGCATTACTCTCACTCTTACAAGTACAACATCAAACTAGTTTCAAGTTTAAATATTTTCTACACTCTGAAATCTAAGATAAGCCTACAAGGAACTAGTTCAAAATATGAGGCAAGGCTCCTGCCTCCAGGGAGAGAGAATGCAAGCCCTTACTCAACTGTATTGACATTTGCCAGAATTCTGCTAGAATAATCAACACATACGGGGAGGTCAATGTGGGCTGGTGAGAGCATGTGGAGCCCTTGGGGGTTACAGGTATAGAAAAAGCTTCTGCATAGACGTCACTGGGAATTCACATACAAAATGGCGAAAGTCCTAAGTTCAGTCTGCAACCTTCTGTCTTAATTCTCTTATAAATTTTTTGTAGACAACTAGAGCAACAACCCTAGGATACTGGTGAAAACCTATTGTTGACGGGAAAGAGATATTTTGAGATCCACGTCCCCCTACCATCCCCTCCATCTCAGAGTACGGAAAACTCTTCAAGGACCAACAGTGTGGCAGAAGTAGAGGATGAGTACATTGTGCTCACTGTGGCAGAGGCATATTGGCCATTATAATGAATCAATGTTGATGGTGCACTTTAAATGTCACATTTGAGATTGTTCTCCTGCATGTCATACCTGTCAGCAAAATCATCCTGGTAAGACTAAAAATAAAAAATAACCAAGAACTGAAGTATGTGGCTCCTTTAAACACATGCAAAGTGCTATGATACATCTTGGTTAATGCTTCTCCCCCAGATCCTGCCACGATGGGTAGAGATATGTTCATAACAGTGGAGACAAATATTTGATTTTGCATTATAGCTTTTGGGGAGTCTCAACCTATCTCTCTAATAACAGGGATATACTTTATTAACAGTGATAGTGTTAATAAAGGAAATCTAAGTCCTCCCTGTTTTTAGAAATGGCACTGTTCTTATCCTTCATATGCTTCAGGAGATTAAAACATAAATAAAAAATTTATGAATAAAATTTATGAATAAAATTAGCAAAACTTTTAAAAACCTTCAAACTACCATGGCTTAAAGGATCACAATTATCCCTGATGGGAATAAGATCTAGCCCTGTGGTACCTACAGATTATTTCCTTGTGAGTTAATAATAGACTGCAGTAGGTGTTTGTAAATGCTACTTTCACTCTCAGATTCTTCTCTCTTTTAAGTGGTTAAGAGCAATTACTGCAGGGCACTTATATGATACAAACAGTTACAAGCTGATATTTCCAAGGTACTCAGCTAACCTGCCACTGCATGATCAGAAACATTGATTTGATCTTTTGGAAAATACATCATATAAATTTCACCTTTGAGCCTCCATGGAAAAATATCGCAATACTGTTAAAAGCAGATTCAGCGGTAAATTCGGGTGTTGATCCCTAGATATACTTTTCCCAGATCAAAAGCAATCCATCACTTTCTCCTGACCAATGGATTTTCATTCCCTTGAGAGAGCTCACAGTGAAGATTCTTAATTCTTTAGGAACTGATAATTGTAAAAGCTTTGATGCCAGGTGACAGAGAAAAAGTGGGCATCTTCTGCACAAAATTCTGAAACAAGAATTGAGTTTCTGATTCCTCACTTTGTTTTTCCCTCTTATTTGCTTTACCACTAATCTTACCTATTATAGTATTTTGATGTCCTCTGTTAATTGGCTAAAAGATTTTTCAATATCCCTAACCTTTACCTTGTTATTCTTAACATATACAATCAGTTATTCCCTAGTTAAAAACACTTGTATGATCTCAAAAAATTAGAATTCATTCCTCATGATGTCCTTCATCTGCATGCCTCATCTGACCTTGGTTTACTTTTTTCTATATCCACCAAATTTTAGTCACAATGAACTTTGTTTCAGTTCATCACACTTATAAATATTGTTTTTAACTTGAGGATATTTGCATACATGGGAGCCTCTTGCTTAAATATTAACCCATTCTCTCTATTATGTAAGCCTAAGTAAATTTTTATTGAGATACTTTCATTCTGTACCAATCTGGGGGAGTGCTATACATACCAGTACACTACATACTTTTATATACTATAAATAGTCCTGTGAGAGAGGGAAGGGGATAAGGATAAGCAATGGGCTCATGAAATTATGGATTCTGGCAAGTCCAAAATTTTGCCCAAATCTGACAAGGTTAGAGCTGATGTGTCAATTAAAGTACAAGGTTGGCAGGATGCCAGAGAACCAGGAAGAGTCAATGTCTCAGTTTGAAGGCCATGAGCAGGAGGATTCTCTCTTATTTGGTGGATGTTACCCCTTTATTCTATTCGGACTTGCAGCGAGTTGGATCAGGCCACATGTATTATTGGAGATCAATCTTCTTTACTCTAATGATTTAAATATTAATTCATCCAAAAATATCTCAAAGAGATACCCAGAATAATGGGGCACCCTATGACCTAGTCAAGTTGACAAGATTAGCTATTATATATACTATATTTCACCTCCTATAGAGATTTTCCCATAGCAGCTTAACAAAGTGGTAGGTTTTCTTCCCATCTCCTGGAATCCCTGTCACTTTTGAAAGACATCTAGCCTCTATCCTCTGAGAAAATTAGGACCAGCCTACCCAAAGAGACCACATAGTGAGCACATCCTTTTTTGTTTTCCATCAGATATATTTTAATTATTGATCAGCATGGAATTTGGACTACATATATATGCATTCACATATATTCAATAATATACATAAACACACATATACATCTATATATACATATGGACACATATATGTGTACAATTTTAAATACATGTGTATGTGGGTGTGATTACCATGTAAACTGTACATATATGTGTCAGGTAAATTTTACACACATATATGCATGTATAACCTCTCAAATGAATTTCAAAAAGTAAAGGAAAAATAGAAAATTTTCTGATCCTACACCTCTAAATCAAATTTACAACAAAAATAGTAAATATAAAAACCAAAAAATCATGTGTCACAAAGGAAATTAAAACTCAAATTGCATAATTTAAATAGAATAATGTTGATGAAACATATGCATCAGATCCTATGTGATACATCTAAAGCAATGCTTAGAGTAATGTTCAGTTAATAATTCCAGTATCAGGTCATTAAAAAATAAAATTCATAAACCATTAGCTATTATAATCAAGGGACAAAAAAGTGACAACTGTTTCTATTTTTTGTTCTAGTTAGTTATACTTGACAGTAGAATGCATTTTGATTCATCATACATAGATAGAACTCATCATTCTTCTAGTTGTACATGATGTAGGATCATACTGGTCATTTAGACATATATGCACATAGGGTATTCATGTCCAATTCATTTTACCCCCATACTACCTAATCTCCCCCTTCACTACCTTATGCCTAATCCAAAGTACCTCTATTCTTCCCTAACCCCTCCCTTATTGTGACTTAGATCCACATATTAGAGAAAACATTCATCCTTTGGTATTTTAGGATTGGCTCATTTTACTTGGCATGATATTTTCTAGCTCCATCTATTTACTAGTAAATGCCATCATTTCATTCTTCTTTAATGCTGAGTAATATTCAATTGTATATCATACCACATTTTCCTTATCCATGTATCTGTTGAAGGACACCAAGGTTGGTTCCATAGTTTAGCTATTGAGCATATAGTTTTTAGCCAAAAGGCATCATTAGAGATCCAAAGTCAGCATCAGTCACCAAACATGAATGAAGATGACTCCAGAGGATTAAAACATGCAGCCAATAAGTTAAACGCAGCTTTCCAAACAGTGTGCAGCAAAGACACAATGCCCTGTTCAAATTTTCAACTCACATAATTTCAACTCCATAACAAAATTATTGTGATAAAACACTATATTTTAAAATAGTTTGTTTTGCAACAATAAAATCTGGATCCTTTTTTCCCACCTGTTTTTTCCTCTAGTTCACCAACATTTTTTTTTATTAGTGCACTATAGTTATACATAATATTAGGTTCATTTTGTTTTCATTATGTTGCAATTGTTTTTTGCTACATGAAAGGTATTTGTGCCTAGTTTGTTCACTGTTGTGGAATATAACTTGACTTATGGTAAACTCTAATCAAGAAATGCTTGATGAGTAAATAAATGATAAATTAGTTTACTCTACTATAAATGTGCAATGATCACCGCCCAGGTGACTATACAACATAAAATATTATATTTATATGAAGCACTATTTAGTGAATATAAATTACCTGATACTCAAATAAACATTTACTTATTTATTTATTTATTTTTAGGGGCTATAATTGTTTATTTTTTTTAAAGTGATATAATGAAATCACCAAAGTTCAGCTGAAAATTTTTAACAATAATAATATTTACTATCATTTACATACTTGCTAATAATTATGCTACATTCTTTTCTCTCATAATTCTGTTTAATCATTAGTCCATTTTTAAAATGAGGAAATTGAGATTTAGAAGGTTTACAAAAGATGCTAGAGTAAACTACTAAATATTTGTGATCCTGGGCTAGGGTTCTCTGTTCTTCCAGTTGAGAAAAATCTACAGGTTAGATGAAGCCAACCATTTGCCAGTGAGCATAATTAAATAATTTAACCACAACATCAGCAAGTTTTATTTCAGGTTTATAAATTCAAACATTCAAAGATAGAAATGTCTACCAAAAATGCGGAAAAATTGTAGAAGTGGATCAATATAAAAAAATGTTATTTATGAGTGGGGATGACCCAAACATTTGCTGTAATTTGACCAGTTTTGACTTTTCCTGGTACCTAAGGGAAGAATATTTGATCAATTACTTTGTTTCTACATATCTCATGAGTGTTTGTTTGCTCTCAAGAATCTTGTAAAGAATTGACTCTTGTCTCATACTAATAAAACAGTTCTTTTTTAAATAAAAATCTATAATATAAACATTTAACCCTTTGTTCTCAAATATCAACAGTCCTTTGGTGTGAGTTTCCAAATTTATAATTCTCTTACAGGAACTGTTATATTTTTCTTTTTTTAAATTGGTTGTTCAAAACATTACAAAGCTCATGACATATCATCTTCCATACATTTGATTCAAGTGGGTTATGAACTCCCATTTTTTACCCCAAATACAAGTTGCAGAATCACATTGGTTACACATCCACATCTTTACATAATACCATATTAATGACTGCTGCCCTCAGCTACCTTTCCTATCCCCCACTATCTTCCCTCCCCTTCCCTCTCATCTTCCCTCTCTACCCCATCTGCTGTTGTTTAATTCTCTCCCTTGTTTTTTTCCTCCCTTTCCCCTACAAACTCTTATTTGTAATTTTGTGTAACAATGAGGGTCTCGTTCCATTTCCATACAGTTTCCCTTCTCTCTCCCTTTCTCCCACCCCACTCATCTCTGTTTAATGTTAATCTTTTCCTCATGCTCTTCTTCCCTGTTCTGATCTTAGTTGCTCTCTTTATATCAAAGAAGACATTTGGCATTTGTTTTTTAAGGATTGGATAGCTTCACTTAGCATTATCTGCTCTAATGCCATACATTTTCCTGCAAAATCCATGATTTTATCGTTTTTTAGTGCTGAATAATACTCCATTGTGTATAAATGCCACAGGTTTTTAATCCACTCATCTATTGAAGGGCATCTAGGTTGATTCCAAAGTCAAGCTATTGTGAATTGTGCTGCTATGATCATTGATGTGGCAGTATCCCTGTAGTATGCTCTTTTAAGGTCCTCAGGGAATAGACCAAGAAGGACGATAGCTGGGTCAAATAGTGGTTCCATTCCCAGCTTTCCTAGGAATCTCCATACTGCTTTCCATATTGGCTGCACCAATTTGCAGTCCCACCAGCAATGTACAAGTGTACCCTTTTCCCCACATCCTCGCCAGCACTTATTGTTACTTGACTTCATAATGGCTGCCAATCTTACTGGAGTGAGATTGTATTTGCAACAAAACTTCTGAAATGGAAATGAGGAAAACCATCCCATTCACAATATCCTCAAAAAATAAAAAATACTTGGGAATCAACCTAACAAAAGAAGTGAAAGATTTATACAATGAAAACTACAGAACCCTAAAGAGAGAGATAGAAGAAGATCTTAGAAGATGGAAAAATGTACCCTGTTCATGGATAGGCAGAACCAACATCATCAAAATGGCAATATTACCCAAAGTTCTCTACAGGTTCAATGCAATGCCAATCAAAATCCCAATGGCATTTCTTGTAGAAATAGATAAAGCTATCATGAAATTCATTTGGAAAAACAAAAGACCCAGAATAGCAAAAGCAATTCTAAGCAGGAAGTGTGAATCGGGAGGTATAGCGATACCAGATTTCAAACTATATTACAGAGCAATAGTAACAAAAACAGCATGGTACTGGTACCAAAACAGGCAGGTGGACCAATGGTACAGAATAGAGGACACAGAGACCAGTCCACAAAATTACAACTTTCTTATATTTGATAAAGGTGCTAAAAGCATGCAATGGAGAAAGGATAGCATCTTCAACAAATGGTGCTGGGAAAGCTGGAAATCCATATGCAACAAAATGAAGCTGAACCCCTTTCTCTCGCCAGGCACAAAAGTTAATTCAAAATGGATCAAGGAGCTAGATATCAAATCAGAGACTGTGTCTGATAGAAGAAAAAGTTGGCTCCGATCTACATGTTGTGGGGTCGGACCCCAAATTCCTTAATAGGACACCCATAGCCCAAGAGTTAAATGCAAGAATCAACAAATGGGACTTACTTAAACTAAAAAGTTTTTTCTCAGCAAGAGAAACAATAATAGAGGTAAATAGGGAACCTATATCCTGGGAACAAATTTTTACTCCTCACACTTCAGATAGAGCCCTAATATCCAGAATATACAAAGAACTCAAAAAATTAAACAATAAGATAACAAACAACCCAATCAACAAATGGGCCAAGGACCTGAACAGACACTTCTCAGAGGAGGACATACAATCAATCAACAAGTACATGAAAAAATGCTCACCATCTCTAGCAGTCAGAGAAATGCAAATCAAATGAACATTTAAATGTAAGAAGAAGACTCACTGAAAGACAATTCTTCAAACTTCTGTCTTCTGCCTTTACTTCAACCAAAGTCTATTTGTCAGAACATTTTTTAAAAAAAATCTTTCCCTCAGGTCTATTAACTTGGTTATCTTGTTTTATAAACCATAGCTAGTTAGTTACAGATTGCTGGAGAGGAGATGAGTAGATATTGTTATTTGGTTTCACAAATGTCTTAGATTTTATTCCATTTGAACAAGAGCTCATATGTGAACTTAGTCTGAAATTGCATCCCCTGAATAGCCTCCCATTCCCAGACTCCCTTCCAGGTAGGTCAGATTCATGTGAACAACTCTGGAAAGCAGAATATAAATGGATATGATGAGTGCCACTTAGGATCTCTGGAAATTTGAAGCCAGTGTGCCTCCTCCCCACTCTCTCCCTTTTGTAAACAAACTAGTAGCCATACTTTTAGATATAGGATACCAGGTGGAGGGAGGCTGGATAGGTGAGGGACAGGATGAAGAAGTTCACTTACTGGCTTTCATGAAATATTTTTTGCTAAGAAATTTATTTTGGCTGAGCCACTTAGATTTGGAGATTGTTTTTTTTTTTTATTCCATGGTATCCTAATCTGTATTACTTAATTAACAATTGCTTATGCAGAAACAATATGGACATACCAGTCAACAGGTTTAGGTCAAATCTGCAAATGGGCTGGGTGCGGTGGCTCAAGCCTGTAATCCCAGCGGCTCAGGAGGCGGAGGCAGGTGGATCACGAGTTCAAAGCCAGCCTCAGCAATTCAGCAAGGCACTAAGCAAGACAGTGAGACTCCATCTCTAATAAAATACAAAATAGGACTGGGGATGAGGCTCAGTGGTCTAGTGACCCTGAGTTCAATCCCTGGTACAAAACAAAACAAAAAATCTGCAAATGCTTCTGGGAAGGGATCTTAATCCCTGAATGCAGAATCAAGGAAGAGATATTTTCTGTTGTGACTCTACAAGTGTTGTGTGAGAAGACATCTTAGAAACTTGGAGCACTAGTCAGCACACATCACCAGGTACATGACTTTGTTGACACTTGAGTGTTATATGCTGAATGTGTGAATGAAACACAATTAATTATAATAATTTCTGTCAGGTATAATAATCCTTAGTTATGGCAAAAACAAAAGAGAGAAGGAAAGGAGAAACAAATGTAATTTATATTGTATAATTTTTTAAGAATATAGAGCATCTTGTTAAATAGTAGTTTAAAGTAGTGTTTGTGACATAATAAATATACACCTTAATATCAGTTCTTCTCCAATTAATAAAGACATTTTTCTTTTAAAAGAATGCATAAAGATACAGAGGAGACAAGGTTTGAAAATTAAAAGTTTCAAAAGCCAGAAATTAGATAGATGAATTTAACTGATTTAGCAAGCCAGTGAAAACTGAATCCCAATTGACCAGTGGTAAGAGCCCATTCATAACATATCCCATAATGTAAAACCCCAGAAATATTCAGAAATTAGTAGTTCAAGGTATTCTAAAATTAAAGTGAGGGTGAAGGCAAGAGGACCAAGTTAAAGTGCTTGTAAATCTAAAATGTAATAGTATGAACACAAATTATCATATATATATATATATATATATATATATATATATATATTGATTTTCTTAATTAAAATCTCACCAAATGACTTCTCCACCCACCAAATGAAGGGAACTTTATTCTTTGGTGAACATTTACCAGAGAAGCTCTAGATTTTGTGACAACCAGGCATAGCCTACAGTACAGGTAATGCAGAATATACAAATCATGCTAATATTCATTACCTAAATTGTACTATCCCAAGCACCAACTCACATTCTCTATTTATGCAAATTGGTGGCTACCCCCAAGTCCCACATACAACTTAGTAAGGAATTTGGAGTCGTCTTCTCTGAAGAAACTTATGAATTAAGAACAAAGATTTCTAGGTAGAGATAGCGAGAGGGTCTCCAAAGAAACAGCCTAAACAGATTACTTCTAGGAGAAGATCCCAATCACATACAAATACATGCCCAATTTCTAATTGCATCATAACTGCTCAGCTTCTGAGTACACTATAATTGCTCATACATACTTTTGAATAGATAGCTTAAGGTGAATGAACTTTGCAGGAGACCCTCTTGTTTGACAGGAAAAGCCAAAACAAACATCAAAAGAAATAAAAACATATTTGGAGTCAAATATATAAGGCAAAATTTTCAAAAAAAGCTATAATTATTTATAGGGTGAACACCGAATCCATAAAAAAAAATTTAAAACTATTAAGTAAATAGATGTTTGATGATATAAGAAAAGAACTCTTGCAAAAAAAAAAAAAACAGAAATGAAACAGAGGGTCATAAAACATGAACTTAAAAAAATTTTAAAAAGATAAAAGTTATACTAAAAGAAATTTGGAGAAAAAAATAGTAAAATTGGAGAACCAGTTTCTACATAATCCAATAATCACATGGATGTTCCAGGAAAAAAAATAGTAGGTGTTTATAAGAGGGTGACAAAATTTCTAGAAAACAATTACTATTCAAGAAAAATTTCCCAAAATCAAAGGACTTCCATACTGAAGATTTACACTAAGCACTTATTAATAAACAGACTGACAACAGGGCGTGTCATTGTGAAATTTTGAAAATTGGGATTTTGAAAATATTGGAAGAAGAGGGAGGCAGAAAGAGAGTTATTTGGAGAATGCAAAAGAAATATAATACTTAATTCCAGAATAAAAAGTTAATAAGTAAAATAAAAAAAATCAAGAAATGGTGTTATAAATAGATTATTTAGAAATATGAATGTAAATGTCAGTAGTGCATAAAAGAAAATGGTGGCCATAATTAGAGGAGAGAAATGAAAGAATTTATAATTCATGGATATGTATCACTTTGATAAGATTAAATTCATATTTCTAAGGTCAATCCTTCAAATTTTTTCTTAGCATTGAATATCAAGCATCTAAAATATCACTGGACTGTAAATCAATTAACATCAACAACAAGACCATAAGTAAATATTTAATAATTTTTAAATTTCAAAATGTCATTGTTTAAAAGGTTAAATGTTATTCTTCTGAAACATCAATTTACATAGAATTTCAGATAAACTTCAGATTTTCTTTTATCTATAATAATTTATTTTTCTTTTACTAATTAAAAATTAAGCTCTGGTTATTACCAGAAGCCGAGTGCTAACTGAAACACATCTCCTCATTTAGGATTAATGCTTTAATCTCAGAATCCCAAAAGGAAACAAATGAAATTGGCAAACCACCAAGTTGTTAGCTAAGAAAAACATTAAAAATGCCTTATGCCTGATTGCATGAGATTACGGTGATTCTGAAATATTAGTTCTTCATTATCTCTCATGAATTTTTGCAGATTCCCAATTGCATGCTCAGATTTCCCAGTGTAACCAGGAATAGTTGATTAGCATAATACCTGTTGTAGATTCCTAGTCAAAATGGTACCTATCTGCGTTTCTCAAGGTAATACGCTGACCATGGAGGACTCTCTAAACCACCTTTAACATTTCACCTTAAGGCCAAGACAAGAACTAGAGTAGTTTGGGCCTAATGTCCCATTTTCTTGGGTTTTGCCTTAGCTCTTAGAATTATTACCTTCCAAGAGGAAGGCACATTCTGATGTATCTCAACATTCTAGAAGGAAAGGAGGAGTCAACACTGCATAGAATGAATAGTAGTAGTAGTCTTTGTCCTTCCTTTCCATCTCCTAAAGTTCTTTCCATAGTGTTGTATTTGCCTTGAGTTTATTTTGTTGTTCATTGATATATAGAGGGAAGACAGACTTATTACATATTTACCATGAGCCAAGCCTCTGTACTCTGTACCATTGTCTCTGTCCTTACTGAGCACAAACCTATGGGAAGGAAGCAGAACATAGTCAAATAATGACACCAATGCATAAAAGTAACAAATATGAGAGTGATAGGAAGGACTGTCTATAGTTACTTCTTAGCACATGCCCTTTCCCTTTTTGAAACTTAAGACTTCTTTAGGGCTAATACAGGATTCCGGATTGGGGATGAGGTAGGTTGAATGAATAAGTTCAGATAAATGTATATAAAAAGGAAACAGGGAAGAAATGATAATGAAGAAACATGTCCTTCATATAAGGAATAAAGCAGCTTATTAAAGATTGCAAGGGATTTGTGTTTTCAGTGTCATGATAGGTTAGTATTTTAGACTAAGATTCTAAAAAATCAACTTGGTGGGTGATATCATTATCAAGTGAATCCGTCCAACTGGTTCAGGACAGCAGGATATTGAACTTTGAAGAGGTGAGAAATGGCAAATGAATTTTTGGAGTCAGGTCTGCCATTTTCTGAACTGAGACACCCTGTTGTTTCCAGAGACAATTCAGGCTTCTGTACAAGAATAAATGGCTTTTCTAGCCAATTTCCAGCATGGGAGCCTTGAGTGATGATCACTGTGAAAAGACTGTTCAGAATAGAAACTATGGGTGACACAAAATGTTCACCAAGAGGAGTCGAAGAATAAAGTTATACTAAGAGCTTAATAAAAACAAAGTGGGAGTGCTGGTGAGCACTAATTTCGGTTGTTCAGATTTTTAATACATGTCCTGATTTTGAATTACTTGAAATGCTTATTATATTTTTGTGAATTTGTATTACTTTCAAAATTATCAACACTAATTTTTATTGTAATTTTTCTATTGAGTGAAAGAACACAATAAAATATCAGCCAGCATTTGTTGGTAGTTGTAAATCTTATGTTTGTGTTTGAATCTATTGTTGCTTTAGATATTTTTGCATTTTGTTTAATAAGCTTTGGGATGTAGCAAATTCATACTATAAAACATGTAATTCTTGCATTTAGAGAAGAGGATGTAGAGGATTGCAGAGCATTAAAATAATTAAAATATGAGCAGAAAAACTGAACATGATTTTTGAGTTCTACTCTGAGTGACACATTCACAGTATTTTAAACTTATTTTTCTCTAAATATCAAAATACAAATATTTATCCACATATTGGCAAAGCCATTCAGTTGTAGAAAAAGCCACATATTTACTAACTGTGAGACTGGAAAATATCACTGTATAAGCTACAAGTCTGCCCTAAATGTCAACTAAAGTCACATTGTTCTTTGATATCACAAATAATATTAAAATCACTAATTTGCATCCCCAGGAAAATCCCATACCTCTCTGGGATTTCAGTGTATCCCAAGTCCTTACCTTCTTTTGGCCACCGCTTGTATTTTATATTCCACCAGAGTCTTGGTCTCACTTGAATCTGCTATGATGCTGCTGTTGTGGCTTCTCCATGTTGATTCAGATGTGTGATATATTTCAGAGCTCAAAGAACATACTCACTGTAATATATGAAAATTTCAACTCTGATTTTCTGGTTGCTAAGACTGCAAAGCTGGAAGTTATGTTAACTCCTCTCTTTCTCTAGCACCCCATATTGGCCCATTAGCAAACAACCTCAGTTGTACCTTCCAAATATATCCAAACTTTGTCTGTCTCTGAACACCCATTCTGTCCTTCTTGCTCAAGTTTAACTGGTCCTCCTGGCTCTGCTTTTGCTCTCCTTCAAAACACTCTCAACCAGCAGTCAGAGTGATCCTGTGTAAACATAACCTGTCACTTCTTTATTCAAAATCCTCCAAGGACTTTCAGCTCACTAAACATAGAAGCCGGCAGCCCAGGCAACCTGACTGCATTCCTTCTCTGACAACCTTTGATGCTGACCCCACTGTTGCTCATCTGCAGCTTCATTCCTGTGCATGTTCCTTGAACACACCGCACACATCCTTACCTCAAGGCTGTGTATTTGCTACTGTGTCTTCTGCATGAAATGCTTCCTATCCGCCAGTTAAAGGCATGGCTAGCTGCCTCATTTCTTTAGTTGAAGGTTTTGTTTGCCTGTCTGTTTTGAGGGGTTTTTTTGTTCAGTGAGAACTTTCTTTTTACAAGTGTCCAACGTGGTTGACAACATTTAGTTGACAAGAGAATATTCTCAGTATTTTTCTCTTGGTTCTCTGAATCAATGTCTTTTTATGTTCTCATCCCCAAGTTTCTCTTCATGCTTTAAGAAGAACAGAATATCTCTTTGATTTACCCTCTCCTTTCAAATCATGCTCTGAGATCTG
This sequence comes from Ictidomys tridecemlineatus, assembly GCF_052094955.1. Taxonomy (NCBI): domain Eukaryota; kingdom Metazoa; phylum Chordata; class Mammalia; order Rodentia; family Sciuridae; genus Ictidomys; species Ictidomys tridecemlineatus. Next base: position 75,086,177 of record NC_135482.1, on the reverse strand, counting down.
GACTTTCTCTTGTAAGGTGGACTGTCAAGGAATTTGGCTATCCAAGAAACTCTTCAACTAGGGAAGAAAGTTTAATTTAAACCTGAAATCATTTGTGATCTTAAGAAGCCTCTGTCCCTGTCTCTTTTTCTCTGCCCTGATGCTGCACAATGAATCTCATTGTTAAGAACTAGTCTAGTAAGGGTCAGGCAGAAGATGAGAAATAAATGTTGGGGCATTGGGCTCTTTCTCCCTCTTGCATTTAAATCTGGGACTACCTCCCCATTTAGTGTCCACTTTTCCAAGGATTTCCTTTTCCTAGGTACCAGCTGATCACTGGAGCAGCTTTTGCTTGCCAGTGCTTTCTGATGGCCTACAAGCTTGAGTGCCCTGATGCTCCCCCTTGGTTCTCTTGACCTGACCCATACCTTTTGACATAACCTTTTTGTTAAAGTCTCTTCAAGGTTTCTTATTAAGTATGACTGTCCCCTTTATCTCTGTTCTTTGAAATCTATTACTTAGAGGCAGAAGGATTGCAAGTTCAAGGCTAGCCTTAGAAACTTAGTGAGGCCTTAAGTATCTTAGTAAGACCCTGGGGATATTGGTTATGGTAAAGTGTCTCTGGGTTCAATTTCTGGTACCAAAAACAATAAAAAAACAAATAAAATTATATTCGCTGAATGTAATAGTTGAGGCCCTTACTATATTCTAGACGCATTGATGATTCCATTTAACTTTAGGCTCTGTTAATTTAAATATTTCAAGTAAATTCCTCCAACAAACTTTCCATATATCAAAAAAAGAATGTTTCAATTAAAAAAAATGGGTTAGGGAGAAAAGTTAAAATAACTAAATACAGAGAAAAATGTGTATAAGGGGAGAAAAAGAATAGATATCATAAAATAAAACAATTCATTAGAAACAGTTTAAAATGTATTAGTAATTACATATATTTAAATAGTATTTAGAAAATTAAATATTTAAAAATAAACACCCCAGATTCTTAAAAAAGACCTCTGACCTATCCTCTTTATAAAATAAAGTGTTTAAACAAAAACCTGGGGAATTTGAAAGAATAGAAACAGATATACATGATAAATATTTTCCCAAAGAAACTTGTGGTGGCTGTATTAATTCTCAGGTGAGATGAATTAAAAGAGATCACTATATGATGATAAAAGATTCAATTAAGACATTTCAAGTGTACAATATCTTTATCCAAAGCCCTTGGATCAAGATATATTTCAAAATTTGCATTTTTTTTCAGATTTAAAATGGAATATATACATACACCATGTATTACATACTACTCCTAGTGATAAAAGGGAGGATATCCATAATCAAATTAATACTCACACTCAATGAAATTAATGACTATAAAAGAATTACAATTTATCAAAATTATTTAAAATTTTAAATTAAGTTTTCTGACTGTATAAATTAAGTGAACATCATTTATCATATCTGACTGAGAATCTTGGTGAAGTGGGTGCATAGTTAAATGCTCACACCCTCATCCTTGTCAGTTTGGGGCTGATAATATAGCAACAGTACTGTCAAATGATAAAGTAGTACAAGAATATGGCCATTTAAAAAATTCTTCCAGTGTCTTATGTTCTCCATAAGTTTACATCTAAGCTTTGCTGCTTTATTGAGAAAACAGCCACAATATCTTTCTCACTAGTAAATGCATGTTGTTCAATTAAATGATGACGTTTTCACAAATGTTAGGTGGGAATTTTCTGTTTTTGCAATGTCTTTATGTCTCCAGTAGTATCTTTATGCTTATCTATATTTAACATTATGTAAGAAATGTCATCATCATTACCCAAGCAATGAATATCAAGTAAACTATTATCAATGTTCAAGGTTTTTTCACTATCAACCTTCTTTAAGTCTGTACCATTAACCTGATACAATTTGGGCATAAAGGATGACATTTAATATTATATCAATGACATGAAACTTTTCATTGTCTTCATCAGAAAGTTTATTTTCAAACATTAATAATTCTACCTAACATGTATTACTGTTGGTTTATCCATATTTTTCCAAGTTTTAGCAACTCAGTAAATGGCATTTAAAAATATAATAGTTTAGAAAATATTAGATCCTAATGTTTCTCTCAGCTGTTGAAATAATATCAAGCCTTTTTTTAAAAGAAACATTTGTACTTATTCCACACAAATATAAAATTTCTTGTTTATAATGCTATGTAATTGACATCACATCAGAATGGATATTAGAGGAGTTGCCCAAGAAAAATAAAATTTTATATTATTCTTCTAATTCAGTTTGCTTGATATGGTAACTAGAATTTAGGTGATTATTGAACCACTCAGTGAATATTTACCTTGTTATCTGTGCTGTTATTTGTAAGATATCAAATCGATAGGTTACATGCCTTCAAAATATTGTCTTTGATAATAGCTAATTTCTTTTTTAAAATGTGTTCTTTTAGACATATATGACAGTAGATTGTATTTTGACATATTATATAAACATGTAGTATAACTCATTCTAATTAAGATCCCATTCTTGTGGTTTTACATGATGTGGAGTTTTACTGATCATTCATATATGAGCATAAGAAAGTTATGTCCAGTGCATTCTACTGTCTTTCCTATTCACATCCACCCTCCTTCCCTTCATTTCACTTTGTCTAATCCAACGAAATTTTGATCTTCTTCTACCACACCCTTATTATGTTAATAACTGCCAATTTTGTTTCTCCTTTCTCAAACACTATAACATTTAGCTGGGGATAAAGTTCAATGGTAGAGCACGTGTCTACCATGTGTGAGGCCCCTGGTTTGATCCCCAAAACTGCAACAATAACAAAACACCATAGTTCATCCAATCAATTTCTATTTGGTTTCCAGAACCTTAATCAGCTATCTCACACCAATCCTTAACTCCACTATTGTGGTTAAGTGTGGTTAAGCTCTTGTTTGAGACAATGCAAGAAAGTTTAGAAGTAAAATGATTGGGTTATGAGTCTTAACCTACTCAGAACATCAATCCACCCATAGGGATTAACTGGGTGGTAACTATAGGCAGGGAGGGTGTGGCTGGAGGAGGGTCACAGAGGTTTTTATCTTGCTCCTGCTGAGTGGAGAGCTCTCTCTGCTTCCTGGTGGCCATGTCCCAAGCTGCTTTCTTCCAACACACTCTTCTGCCACAATGTTTTCCCTCACATTGGACCCAGAGCTATGGAGATGGCTGTCCCTAGACTGAGACCTCTGAAAATGTGAGCCTCAAATAAACTTTTCCTCCTCTACGTTGGGGTTCTTGTCAGGTCTCTGTGGTCACAACAGTGAAAAAGCTGACTAAAGCATCCACTTACACCCCAAAATAGAGCACAAACAGAGCTGTTCTCTAGGATCAGATCATCAAGGTAGAACTGTTTCATAAGTTTTGTAAATTTGTTCATCAGATATTTTATTAATAAATTCATACACACAGAAAAACCTTTGAGATAGTTCCTACCATAGATTTTCAAACATTTTTCACTATGATACCTTCTTCATATCTACAGTCCTCTTTTTGTATACCTATTTTCCCTTAAATACTTTGTTCCTTAAGACATTTTCTAGCTTGCATCATGACTAACAAATAACCATTGGGTATATGCTCACTAATTCTTTATTAAATAATCTACTTATTTACCATATGCTAAGATTTTCACTTTGGCTAATGTAATGCTTATTTTTTAAAACATAATGTGTTTTTGATCTCAATCACTTAAAAAGCTAGGCATTATGAATTTTACCTCTTAAGTCACACATGATGGGTGTGTTGCCATGGATTCTGGCCAGTGCCTTGACTCCGGGCTTCCTAAAAAACAAACTCATACACCCACTGCATCAAGTATAATTAATGAAGAGAGAAATAATGGTGAAGCAAAAAATGAATGTATTTTTGGTTTAGCCTAGAAAACAGCTATCCTAGAAAAGTGTCCTCTTCATATTACAGAAGCTTTAGGATTATATAGAGGGAAAATAAAAGCAGAGAGCCAAGAATCATGCATATGTGTGCTTCCGCTGTGGCACCAAGAGCCTAGAGGTGGGTTACAGTTCATTTCTGTTCTGTGGCTCCTCTGGAGTCCTCCTGGGACCACAGACGGCGAGTGCGGTTTCCTTTCAGCTTCTGTCCTTAGCATGAAATGACTGCCTGGGAAGCTGGGATGGAGAAATAGCTTAAAAGTACAAGTTAGGGAGACAAAATGGAGTTAATCAAGACAATGGTTGGGTCTTTTTAAGATTTTCCAATTTTAAAGGAGTCCCTGTTGCAGATGTAGTTTTATACCATGCTCTTTTGTAGGATGCATCAGTTGCAATGCCATGAAGATTCTGCAGTAACCATGATTTTAATACTATATGTAAAAATTGTTTACTTATCTTCCACTTACTCTTACCCTGTGAGCATTGGTTTTAACTTTTAAAATAGCATTTGTAGAACAGTTATACTAAAAAAAATCACAACTTAAAAAAAAGATATATACAAATAACAAAAGGACATGAGTTGAGAAAAGAGATGAGACACATTGATGATTCAAACCCATTCAGGTCAGTCTTTTTTTCAAATGAATTCTGAAGCAAAACTATTAAATTTGTTTTAAAAATTCCATACATTGTTACCTTAGAATGATAGTTATGGGCTATGTGTAACAGTTAAATATATATATATATATGTATATATATATATATATACATGTATATATATATAATTCAAAATGTATAGAGCTAAACTTGATAATGCACATAGACAAATTCACTATCTTATTAGAAAATTTCAGGATATTGATCTCAATTATCAGTAAGCTGAATAAAAAGAATTTCAGTTAATATGTAAAATTTTGAACAATATAATTCAATGCTTGATGCACTATGTTATATGAAACTAGGTCTAGCAAGTAAAAGTTTTATGTTCTTATCTAACACAACATAATCTTTAATAATCGATAAAGCAACTCTCAGAAATTTCAAATAGTTATCATTCATAATATGATCTCTGAACATAATCAGAATAAGCTGGAAGCTAATGCTAAAGATGATTGATAGACAGAAAATCCCTTTATGCATTTCTAAATAAAATGATCAGAATTATTGAGATAGAATATATACTATTATATAAAATAAATCTCAATATTTTGTAGACTTATGTTTTTAGAAGAAAACATAAGTCTACAAAAAGATTGTATGCAAAGTTCATGACACATTTATTTAAAATACCTACACTTACCCAAATTGAAATCAATTTACAATTCTGATATTCTACAAAGTTCTTTGCAGATATGGAGGGGACTAGATTTTGTTCTATGTACCTTTAGTGATTTGATTCATTGAATTAGGTGGAAGATGGAAAAATCTCCAGAAACTAAATCATTTCTGGTTTAGTCAGCTTTTTCACTTCTGTGGCAAAAGGACCCAACCAGCACAATTGTAGAGGAGAAAAGGTTTATTCAGGGGCTCACAGTTTCAGAGGTCTTATTCCATAGAAGGCAGGCTCCATTCCTCTGGGATCTAGATGAGGACATCATGGTGAAGGAATGTGGTGGAAGGAAGCAGCTCACATGATGATCAGAAGCAGTGAGAGAGAAGACTCTATAGTGGCATCCCCTCCTCTACCAATGCATCTTCAATTAAGCTTCTTCAGAGACCGTAACCACAACTGTTCTTGTTAACAAAATATCAGCAAATATCTCTGCAAAGGGACTCATGTGGTCAGATGTCCTATTTCCCATTGCTCTGCTCCATCTTGCAAAAACTAAATTTAACCATGAAGTTTATGGATGTTACTCTGCTTTTGTGGTATAACCTGCAAAATCCCCGACTTTTCTAAGAAATGAGACAAAAAGCACTTTCTGAGAATTTAAAACAAAAAATTACTTTTATGTAGACTTTTTCAAAAATGTAAAACACCAAGCTCCTCCCCACCCCCACTGGGGATAAAGTTCAAGAATTTTCAGACTCATGGTCCAGTGGAGAATTTCAGACATGAGCCATACTATGGACCAGCGAGCTACAGCCAATAAACCTGCTTCTTGAAAATTCCTTAGGTGTCCAGATGCTTCTGTTCTACTTTAACTCCATTCTCCAGATACAAAATCTATAACCTCACCAGCAATGAACTCCAGCCACACCTCACCTGCCTCCAGTTACCAGTTATTACTCAGTAAATCCCATTAGAGATAAATTCTCTGATTAGGTTAAGGCTATGACCCATTCATTTCTCTTCCAAACCTTCTTGCATTGTATCACATGTGAATTTTGGGGGACACCTCACATCCAGATCATAATAATTACTAACTGCCTGTCTCTAGATATCATTGAATTCTACAGGGCATTCATCCTCCCCTGGTGTAAGACCCATTACTATTGAAATCTATTGGAATCCTATTTGTACTTGCAATGCCTATTGAACTCTGTGCCCTGGTTGTCCAACATGTTTTTTTTTTTTTTTTGAGTCCAATCTCAGCAAGTAGTCTAGTTTTCCAATTTTTCTTTCTGATTTGTTCTAGTATTGTTTCGATGTCATTGGCCCCTGGATCCTGAAGTACCAGCATGCTCACTTTACAAAACCACTTTTTTTATTTCAAAGAGAAATAAGAATATTTCCACCAGAGAATAGGCTTATTTTGCCACACTGTTGTTATGTGTCACTTGAATTCCCAACTTGGTCATTATGAGAACCAGCTGTATTGGTGATGGGGTTTTCTAGAATTGATAAATGAGAGAAAGAAGGAAAAAGGCAAATGAATTTGCTAAGTATTACAGGAGTTAGATGGCCAGTGCAGATGAGATCTTCCCAGCTGAGAAAGAAAAATGAATAGGGAAAACCGACAGATAAATGGAACCCAGAGAACTTTAAAGCAAGTATCTGAACATATATTTTTCTATAAATAGTCTAGAAATAGTTAAGCACTTAAATCATATCTCCACTTATTTATTTTTCTACTTTTACTCATTTATTTAAACATTAGGTACATGGACTTGAGTTCATTGCACACATTTATCTTTAGATGGGGAATATTCCCTCTCTTGCTACATTGATCTTCTATCTCCATTCTTTATTCCTATTTGTCTTGCTGCTATACACAACCATTCTAACTTAAAATTATATATCTTTTATGTTTCTGCACAATGACTATTGTCGTTTTATGTTCATATATCTTTGATTCATATAAATGATATTGTTTTGCATCTTATTTTGTTTCTTAGAATTAGAGACAGACAGTCAAGACATTGAACAGAATTGAGATAACAAGTAGCCACCCCAGGAAGAAAAAAGCAATGGAGGAAACAGTTGATGAATCTAGTTCCCCTGGAGTGTTATTGAAAAGTTGAGTCCTTTGAAATATGCATGTGTATAAAAAAAGAAAACTATTTTGTCTTCTTCTTAAATAATATTCTCTTTCTTGCCACAAAACCAGAACCTGAACAAAGAAATGGAGTATGATTAATTTTGTTATCTTTTATTCTGATTACATATGCACTATGGTTATTAAAGTGATAGATGAAAATTGGCTCACCTTTTGCATAATGAGTATATAAGAAATAATAAAAAGGAGACAAACTAACATAGGAACATATTGTTAACTGAAAGCTACCTTGCCCAGTAGTTCACTGGGCTCTTCTGGTAAACAGATCTTCCTCTGAGTAAAGAGGCAAATGAATCTTTAGTATACCAACAGACTGAAGAGGTTAGTCTTTTCTGAAGAAGAAGACATCTCAGATGAGGAAAATAATAGTTAACTCCCATCAACATTCAAGAAATTCTTCCTTATGGAAACTGCATATTGCTGGTATGAAGGAACTCTGGAAAATGCCACATGCACAAATATCCCCCCTCCAACTGTCCATGCAAACACACCCTCTTCTCATTCTGCTGAGGTCATACAAAATTGAATTCCATTCCATTCAACATTGCATCCTGGGTTATGAGGAAATTGAGATAAAACCATGAAAAGATAATCTCAGAGATCAAAGTCAGAAATTGCAGACTGATAGATATTGTGCATGACACCCAGATTTCACCTTCATAATGAAACTTTCTGTTCAGCTGCCTGCACACAACATTCAGTTGACAGCCCTGCAGGGATCACCTTGTTCAGAGTATTTCCTTGCCCAACGTCAGGGTCAAGCCTCTTCCCAAACTGGACTTTATCCAATGACTGATGTTGAGGAGCCTATGAAGGTCTGTTCATCTGGCTCACCTTGAGACAACTGTGAGGGGTCTTCCTAGCTCCAGGACTCCTCATAGATTAGTCATATTCCAGTGGTGTCTACATCACAGCTCAACTTCTCCCTATGCTTCCTTTGGCTCCCTGAAACCACTCCTTTATGAAACATTCTACATATTAAAAATAAAATGCAGATTTAAGAGAGTTATTCTACAAGCAATTACAGTTTGAAGAATGCCGGTTACTTGGATGCTTTTGTTATTTCTTTTTAATGGTAGAACCTAGTAGAGTTAATTAATAAGAGTTTAAATACACGTCAATAAAATTTCTTTCTACATATTCTTGTGGAACAGTCTAAGCACCTGTTAAATCAAATAATTGAAAAAACATGATATCTTCATGAATTAAAAAAAAATTAGTTCACGGAATCACAAATTGTAGCAGATAGAATTAAGGTTTTACTTCATGGTGTTAGAGTGATCCCAATGTCCAAATATGAAAGCCCGACAAATGAATCAAATTGTTCCTTCAAAAATGTGTCTGTATTCCCTTTGTCTCTTGCTGAAAAGATAAAAAAAATAGATGCTGGGAGAACAAGTTTGACAATATACATTTCCTGTGCTTTCAAAGAAGCTAGTCGGGGTATACAGAAAGAGATTTCTTATAAAGAAAAACGGCTATGAGATAACAGCTGAAGGATAAAATTCAACTTAGGGTAAAAGAGAAAAATAAAATTATAAAATTCTATAGTAGGAAAGAGAGCTCAAAATATCTTGACCCACTCAGAGGAAGCAAAAAAATTGGCCAAGTTTGGAAAGAAAGGAGTTGAATGAGAGGAGGAAAAGGAAAAGACATACACAGTTAAATGTAAAAAAACTCAGAATGATCTTGACAATATTCAAGAACTTCAATAAGTTAGAGATAGGTAAGCAAATGAGAATGTTGGAACAGGCAACTAGAGACTAGGGAGCAGACAGCACTTGAAGACTTTTAAGGTAGAAACAGATTATTTGGATCTTATCCTGAAGGCAAAGAGGAGATCTCAGAGGAAAGTAACATAGTCAGATCTTCATTTTAGAAAGATTATCTTCTAACACCAAGAGAATTGGTATGGAAAAAAAAACATAGAACTTACAAGTGCCTAGAAAATTTGCTTCTTACAAAACATTATTTTAAAAGATTTATAATTTTAAGAGATAACAGGTGACTGGCTGCTTAAACAAAAAAGAAATTTATTTAAATGATACTGGGCAGTCCACAGGAATGGTAAGAGGTTGAAGAACCAGGCCATAAGGCAAATTTTTAGAAACAGTATCATTATTGACAACTGTCCAAAGGAGAAACTGCCCCAGCTGTGGTTACACTATTGGGTACTAGAGGAAGTCAGCTCTGCCACACTGGGCATCCAACAGTAAGTCTCTTGGGCAGACCTGCCTCCATTAAAAGTCACAGCCATTGCCACCGCTATCTCCAAAAGAAGCTTGATCTCCTACACTATTGTTGCACAAAAATACAACTCACCCAAATTTAAATTCAGATTCCACATCCTTGAAAGTGAGTGGAGATATAAAACTGGTGATAGAGAAGAATCTTCTTTCAAAAAGCTTTGTGGCAGAGGAAGACTAATTTAACCAAAATTCAACAATGATTTTAAAGATAATTTTGAACCATAGAAATGGGGTTGTGGCTCAGTGGTAGAGTGCTAACCTAGCATGGGTAAGGCACTGGGTTTGATCCTCAGCACTGCATAGAAAAATAAACAAATAAATAAAAATAAAGGCATTGTGTCCACCTACAAATAAAATAAGAAAGAAAAATAAATATGAATTGTCAGATGCAATGGCACATGCCTGTAATCCCAGCAGCATGGGATGCTGAGGCAGGAGGATGATAAATTCAAAGCCAGCCTCAGCAAAAGCGAGGTGCTAAGCAACTCAGTGAGACCCTGTCTCTAAATAAAATACAAAATAGGGCTGAAAATGTGGTTCAGTAGTCAAGTGCCCCTGAGTTTAATCCCAGAACCCTCCTCAAAAGAAAAGAAAAATAAATATGTATTGATTTGTGGAAAGACAATATGGTGGGATTACTGAATTATGAGAAAGATAAGTATTTGAAACCTTTGTTCTAAGCCATGGCAGAAGTAATTTCTTAGGGACATAGACTTAGTGTTAAGAATTACTATGGAAAAAAATGAACTAAAATAGGAAATGATTCATTTTTTATATTTCCAGTCTTGATTGATGTGGAATTTTTTGCAAGTATAATTTGAAAGCTTAGGTGTAAGACAGCAACAAATTCTTAGGTTAGGATTTAGTAGGAGTGAAGGCCTGAGTCATTAGACTGCTTAGGGTGATGTGCTATGTGTTTCAGGTTAGAATAATGTGGAGGGATCTGAAGCAGTGTAGCACAATAGAGGAATTAAGATTACAGACAGGGGCTAGGGTTGTGGCTCAGCGGTGGAGTGCTCGCCTCTTATTTGTGAGACCCTGGGTTCAATCCTCAGTACCACATAAAAATAAAGAAACAAAATAAAGATATTGTGCCCATGTATAACTAAAAAAAGTTAAAGAAAAAAGATCATAGACAGTGTTGGGGTCAAAATTATAGTAAGGAAGTGATATGATTTGTGTGACTATATGCATAAGGCTAACTTATTCTTTCAAAGATGAAACAGTTTGGAGTATAGGTGTGAGTAGGTTTGTTATTATAGTAAAATTAAATTTAATGCTTTTGAAGTCATCATTATGAGCAGTGTAAACAGATAATTAGCTGCCAAACTCTTGGTAGAATTTGAGGATAGAAATCAACACCTTTAACAAAGTGCAAAAGTCAGAGACTCCAACCATTTTGTTGCTGATACTCTGAGGGCCTTTGCTCCTGGGTAAATCTCAATCTGAGAATCTGCCTCTGTTCACTGAGACCTCAGCTTTCAGACAATACTGGTATATACAACATGTATGTGGTTTGGGGAATGGGTTTCTAAGTGATAGCAATGATGAAAGATACAGTGAACTACAACTAAAGGACTCAAACAAGTGACTGATTAGTACAAGAATGCAGGAATGATAGCTTCATGTCAGTATTAAGAATTTGTAATTCACTTATGCATGCACTGGGTAAACTCTTTGGCCATGGTATTGCACCCTAGACCAAAAGGCCAGATAGAAAATTCATTCTCTAAGAACCTTGATGAGGCTAGCTTCTTTACTATAATCTTGGTAATGAATCATGGTAATGATTTCTTGCGCATTCTTTGCATTTTAGATCATAGCAATATAAATCTGACTTGGAATCCCGAACAATTGCACGCTTTGTTTATCAGCATGCTGTAGATGCTAAAACAGTCCTCACTGAAAAATGCTTAGATATTCTCTTTACTTAGCAGACCTCCCTAAAATAGTCCCCATCCCCTAGCCTCAGTGGATGCCCAAATGAAGAAATAAAAGGGAATAAGATGGGTGCATGTCCACAGAGCCATGCTATCCTGAGCTTTCACTTATTTTTGTATTAACCCAGCTTACTTTAACTCTGAATGAAAATAAGGAACAACAATAAAAACTTTTAGGCAGCTTGAAATGTGAAAATAACTTAGAAAGTAAATATGTTTTGATGGCTGGCAACTTGCACAAAGGCTGCTGCCAACTTTTCATTTTAGATGAGGGCGCTGATGTGATTTTCTAGTCTCTCCTCCTTTATCTGCACACACACACACACACACACACACACATACACACACACACGGACATTCCCCCCACAAACACACTCATATTCACTAACACATCCATACTATGACACACAATATGTGCACAAAATAGAAACCACAGACCTTACATTAAAATTAAATTAAAATCTAATTTTAAGAGCCAGGAATGAGACATACATCATGGAAAAGTCAGTGTGGGTTTGGGTAGTAGATAAACTCACAGCAGAACAAGCGAATATGACCCTACGTAAAGACCTTCAAATTCAAAACATTTTTTAAATTTTTAATTGATTTTTAAAAATGACAGCGGAATACTTTACAATTCTCCTTACACATAATACAGCACAATTTTAATTGCAGTTGAGTGAATATGAAATGTTTGCTTCACATATTTGGTTGTCAGATGGATGTCAGATGGCACTTACAGCCCCAGTAAATAAGGAAAATTATTAATTGCTTCTGTATGGCCTTTGCTTTATGAAATATGTTTGTGTTTTAAATTTTCATAATTGCTCTGAACAGTTGCCAATCATACATTATCTAAGTGTAGATTTTAAAATTTGATTATATGATGGAATTTACAAACTGCAAGACCCTAGATTAGTGTTTCTAAAATCATTGCTAGTTCTTGGCATCCATCAAGTGTTTGGCCCTGTGGCAATTGCAAAGAATAAAGATATTACGACAGTAATTGTGTTTACATACTTCTCACAAATTAGAGATATAAAACATTAATTATGCTTTTATGTTTGTGTGTGTTTTATTTCCTTTTACTTTAAAATTTTCATTGCCTTGTAGAAATGGTATATATTCATTGTGCAGAGCATGGTATTTCAATATATGTATAAATCAAGCTATAAAATATGCATTACTTTGCATACCTCTTTTTTGGAGTGACAACACATAAAACCTACTCTATTTTTCAAGTATGCAATATATTGTTATCCATATAATCAAAATGATGTATAATAAATCCCTTGCAATTATTCATCCTATCTGATTAAAATTGTGTGTCCTTCAACCAACCTCTCCCTGATTCCTTCACCCCCCATCCCAGCCTTTGATAAACTCTCCATTACTAAGAATTTTATTTTTCGAATTTCTTGTATAAATGAGATCAAGTATTTTTCTTTCTGTGCTTGGTTTATTTCATTTAGCATAATCTCTTCTAGTTTCATTCATGTTGCCAAAAATTATAGAATTTCTTTCTTTTTTTAAAAGGCTAATTTATATTCGTTATGTATATACACCATATTTTTAAGTGTATTCATAATCTGGTGGACACTTAAGTTAGTTTTATATCCTGGCTATTGTTAATAATGCCACTGAACATGGAAGTACAGGTATCTCTTCAATATACAGATGTTAAGACTTTGAATACATAGCCAGTAGTTGGATTGCTGGGTCATAAAGTAGCTCTAGCATTTGTTTTTTGAGGAAATTCCATACTGTTTTGTAAATTATAATAATAATTTACATTCCCACCAAGAGTATACAAAGTTTACCTTTCATCTATTCCTAACTAACATATATCTATCAACTTTTGACAACAGCCATTCTAAAAGGTATGAAGTGGTACCTTATTTTTGTTTAAATTTGCATTTTCCTGATGATTAGTGATATTGAAAATAAATTATGTACACATTGACCATGTGCACGTGTTTGTTCTTTTGAGAAATATCCATTCAGTTCTGTAGCCCATTTTTCACTGGGTTATTTGTTTTCTGATTATTGAATTATTTGACTTATTTAAACATTTGGATATTAACTCCTTAGGAAATATATCATTTGTAAATAGTTTCTCATACACTGTAGATATAAAACATTAATTATGAGATATAAAACATTAGTTATGCTTTTATGTTGTGTGTGTTTTATTTGCTAATTATTTCTTTGCTAATTATTTTTTAGTTTCATATAATTCCATTTGTCTGTTTTTGCCATTGATGCCTGTAATTTGAGGATTATATCCCAAAAAAATCATTGCCCAACCCAATGTTATGGAGCATGTCCCCTCTTTTTTTTTCTTGTGGTTTCACAATTTCATGTCTTAAAAATGTTTATTCCACTTTGTGTTGCTGATTTTTATATATGGTACAAGAAGAAAGTCTAATTTCATTCTTGTGCATGTGGATATATAGTTTTCTCAGCACCAATTTGAAGAGATTGTCCTTTCCTCATTTTGAATTCTTGACAGCTTTGCTGAAAATCAGTTACTATATAAACATAGATTTACTTTTGCCCTCTCTAATAGTTCCATTGGCCTATGTTTGTTTTTGTATCAGTGCAATGCTGTTTTAGTTTATTTTTATTTATCTTTATTTGTTTTGGTAATGGGAATTAAACCAAGGGGTGCTTATCCAAAGAGCCACATCCCCAGCCCTTTTGTATATTTTATTTAGAGTTAGAGTCTCACTGAGTTGCTTTGGGACTTGCTAAGTTACTGAGTCTGGCTTTGAACTCACAATCCTCCAGCTTCAGCCTCCCAAACCACTGGGATTATAGATGTGCACCACCACACACAGCTGTTTTTATTACAATAGCTTTGTAGTATATTTTGAAGTTAGGTAGTTTTTTTCCTCCAGCTTTGTTTTTCTTCTTGTTCATAATTGCTTTGACTCTTTGGGATTTTTTATTTTTTTAATTTCCCTGAATTTTAGAGATTTTTTTTTCCTATTTCTGAGGGAAAATGACAATTGCATTGAATTTTTAAATTACCTTGAATGGTAGAGACGTTTTTTATACAAATTATTCCAATTCATAAACATGCAACATTTCCATTTGATGTTTCTTTCATCCATATTTTAAAGTGTTCTGTGTGCAGATATGTCACCTTTTGGGATGCATTTATTCCTAACTATATTATGTTTGTAGCTATGTTAAATGAAATGATAGTCCTGTTTTTGTTTTCAGAGAGTTTGTTATTAGTGTATAGGAATGTTACTTATTTTTTTTTGTGTTGATCTTGTGCCCTATATTTCTTGTGCCCTAATTTCACTGAATTTATTTGTTGTAATAGATTGTGTGTGTGTGTGTGTGTGTGTGTGTGTGTGTGTGTGCGCGCACGCGCATGCACATTTATGGAGTCTTTAGGGTTTTCTACATATAAAATCATGTCATTTTTCCAACAGAGAAAATTTAACTTCTTCATAGTTAGGCCATCTGAATTTTGCTAAGGATAAGGATGAACGATCAGGAGCCTACAGGCAGAGAGAAGCCTTTCTGAAACTCAGCCATGCTGAGGGAAATTCTAAGGCCATCTAAGACAGTAGTTAGAATTTTAATGACATCACCAGGATATTTTTACAAAGATCTATAGAATGTTTTACCATTTACTTACTATTTATGTTTTACCATTTACTTACCTCCTCAATTTTAGAGATACTATGTCAAGTTGTCTAGTACATACCTGTAATCCCACCTGCTCAGGAGGCTGTGGCAGGAAGATCACAAGTCTGAGTTCATCCTGGGCAACTAAGCTAGACACTGTCTCAAAATAAAAAACAAAAGAGAAGTGCTAGGGAAAAAGTTGCTCAATGGAAATGCATCCCTGGGATCAATACCCAGTGTAGTTTTAAAAAAATAACTGATTCTGTAATTTTACAGTGTGATAGGTAAAAAAGTGATATTGTGTGGGTTTTTTTTTTTTTTGTAAAGAGAGAGTTAGAGAGAAAGAATTTTTTAAATATTTATTTTCTAGTTTCCACAGGACACAACATCTTTGTTTGTATGTGGTGCTGAGGATTGAACCCGGGCCGCATGCATGCTAGGCGAGCGCGCTACCACTGGAGCCACATCCCCAGCCTTGATATTGTGTTTGAATTCATGTTTTTTCAACTATTAAGAAGGCATACCATATTCTTGCCATTTGATTAGATACAGTTTTTAATTTAAAATCTTATTTTGTCTTCTTTTTGTTGGCCTTTTTATTTCTGTGAATGATTTTTTTTCTAATCTATTGGTTATTCATGAAATGTTATCATTAGATCTTTGCCATACAAGTATCTGTTGTTTTAATGTTTGGCTTAAATATCTTTTGAGGAATCGATCAGGGTCAGTGTAAAAAAAGATTAACAGCATAGGAACAAGAGGGAAACTTTTGAGATGACAAAAATTTTCTATATCTTAATTGTGCTGAGAGTTACCTGAGTCAAAACTTATCAACTTATATGTGTAAAATGAGTAAAATTTTATCATATAAAATTTTTATCACCATAAGCCTAAGTGGAGAACAAGCAAAGCAATTATTAGCAAATTTTACAATTAAGATTTGTAAATTTTTTAGTATGCAAATTTTATGGGTCAAAATAAAAGCCTAGCAATTAGTAGTTACAATTAATGATGTACATGCTGAGATATTTATGGGATGTATTGATGTCTTCAATTTACTTTGAAATGTATTAAAAATAAAATGAATTGGCAGGTGGATAAAGGAATGGATAGATGTATAGATACTGATAAATCATATATAATAAAATGTTAATAGTAGGTCTAAGAGGTAGGTATTTGAATATACATTGTAAAATTTTTCAACCTTGTTGCAGGATTAACAATTTTCATATAAATTTCATAATAAAAAACATATCTCAAATACTAAGGTTGTCCTATTGCATATTAAGATTTCTTCTAAAATTTAAGCTATTTTATGTGGTAGAATTCTAAGATCATCCCAAACTTCCTGTTCCCTGGCATACATTTATCTTCTCCCAATTATCCAAACATTAATATAGTTGCTACCATGAAGAGATTTTGCAGATACAATTATTTTCAAAATAACTAATTTTCAGATAAGCATATTTTCTTTAGTGGCCTACACAGGTGGTTCTCTTCCTGATTCTGGTGCTATTTGGCTGTTTAGTAACATCTCAGGACTGATTTTTCTGTTCCATCATCTTTGCTGTTTGTTTAATCCTGTGGATTAAAATAGATGATGGATGTATCTCAGTTTCTCTTTGTCTCCTATTCACTGACACCCCCCCTCATTTCCTCCTTTTCCCCTGAAACTTAACTAACAGACAAACATCAGGGCACATAAAAGCAGCTCTTAAAAGTATGTTTCTGTAATTTCACTATGATACTGAGCAAGGAGCATGGAAAACAGCAGAAAAATCAAAACTCACTAGAATATTGTCCAACCAATCCAACTGCTACCTGATCCAAACCACCAACACCCTCACCTCCTTCTCTCAACCTGTAAAACTATAATCCCCCTTTGAATCAGGAAGTCACCACCCACTCTTCAACTCCTGCCTGGTGTGCACATCAGAGTGATACTTTCTGAATTCTATTTTGAGTCACTTATACAATTTTTTTCATTGACAATCATCACTTTAATCGTACAAGATAGTTTCCACAGTGCCTGCCAGAGCTTTGAGTCCAGGGGCAGAGGAAGTTTTCCTCTGGTGTTTGTTATTAAGGCAGCGATTCTTTCCTAAACACTGAGTCAGACTTCCCTCTAAGATGCCTGTGGCCAGGACTGAGTCACATTCTCTTGTTCTAGTGCAATGAAAGCGAGTAAGGAGATTATTCAATATTTTTGGCTTCTCTAATGAAAGTAAAGCCAGCAAGAAAGAAATCCTGGGGTAGGAAGAGTGGCTGTAGTGTATACAGCCAAGGGCACATAGCAATATATTTCCCCAAAACATTATTGAATATAACATAAAATTTAAGTATGTTCAATTGTTCAGATTTATTAACACTCACCATTTTGTAAGTGTTCATTTTAATAACAGGATTTCTCCAGTAAAGTCAAACTGTTTCAACATATGTAGCAGAACCTCTTCCTGTTTGAAAGGTAATTTGAGGAAAGGGACAGTAATATTCACATGAAATCTAAATGCTGGAATCTAGTATTGGAACAAAATTATCAGCATCAATACATAAAAACATTTTGTCAGAAGTAAAACAAGATGATAACTTTGTATTTTAATATTATTACCAATAAGGACCATGTGCTAGCCCTGGAGCCAAATCTGGAACCCAGACAAAGCTTGCTTTTATGTTTGTTGTTCAAAGGTGTCAGGTCGAACTCCATCATATGTACCTTGCTGAAAAAATAAACAGTGTTGCTAAGCGACAGAAAAAAATGATGATGGAGACAGCCATCCCTTTGAAGCAACAGCTGACAAGAGAGCAGCTGCTAAGTGTCATTTAACATGCATATAAAACTGAACCTTGTGATCATCTGCAGTTAAAAGTATGTCACGCTGCTCTCCACTGATAAGGATTTTAAAGTGGAATAAAAGATAAAGAAGGGGATAAAATATGGACCTTTCTATCATGCTACAGATCTATTCTCTCTAGGCGACCTAAAGAGGAACAGTCAGTTGATGGTTCTTACAACTCAAAGCTCACTGACTTATGAAAAATCAATTGATATTCCTGTGTTAATCAGCTTTGATTGTTATAACCAAAACACTGGAAAAGAACAGCCTAGAGGAGGTCATTTTTAAGAGCAAAATACCTGACAAAAACAACTATTTTGATTTAGGTACAGAGAATTCAGTCCGTGGTTGGTCAGCTCCGTTGCTCTGGGCCTGAGTAAGGCAGAACATCATGGTGAAAGGGTTTGGTAATCGAAAGGTACTATGCTTATGACACTAGGGAAGCAGAGAGAGAAAAAGAGAGAGGAGGTGGTCAGGTAAAAGATAAACCTTTCCAAGGCACTTCTCTAATGACCTACTTCCTTCAAATGGGTCTCACCTTCCCATAGTCAATTATCAATGGATTAGTTCCCTTATGTAGTTAGAATATTCTCACGATCCAATCATTGCCTAAAAGCCCTATTACACTTGGGACAATGCTTTCAACAGGAGAACTTGGAGGACATTCCTGATCCAAACTATAAGTTACCTTTTAATGATCTTGAAACAGGTCATGGACCTAAAAGTATAACCTTAAACCATGTCATTAAATATCTTTGTGACCTTGGGATAACAAAATATTTCTTAGATGGCATATAATAACATAACATGACCATAAAGAAAATAATTGATAAACTGGGCTTTACTAAATTAAAAAAAATAGTCTCTGCCTTTTTCATGACAGTCATAAGCAAAAAATAAGACAAGGTATAGAAGGGAGGGTATACATATATCTTATAAAGAGCTAGCATTCTGAATATATAAGTAATCCATGAAACTCGATAATAAAAAATTTAAAAAATGAAAGATTTTAACAGATACTTTACCAAGGAAGATTAAATAATAAACACAGATGGTAAATAAGTAAGTGAAAAGAAGAACATCATTTGTCATTAGAGAAATCCAAATTAAAACCCCAATCAGATACCATTTCACATCTATGGCAATGGCTACATAAACCACAAGAAAGACTAAAAAACCCCTGATAGTGCCAAGAGCTACTGAAAGTGTGAAACTACTGGAGTGCTTATACGTTGGTAGAACATAAAATTGTAGTCATTTTGGAAAACAGTTTGAGATCATCCTATACAGTAAAACATGCACTTAATAAACAGCTCAGTATTTCCATTCCTATGTATTAAAGAAATAAAATTTTATGTTTACCCAAGAACACACATGTAAATATTTAAAACCAGCTATATTCATAACATTTCCCAAATAGCAACAATTCAAAATCTATCAAGTAGCAAATGGAAAAATATGCTGTGTTAAATAAGTACTGCAGAGTACTACTCAGAAACCAAAGGAACAAACTAATGATAAATGCAAGAACAGGGATAAATCTCAAATGCATCATGATAAATGAAAGAAATCAAATTAGAAAAGCTTCATACTTCATGATTCCATTTGTGTGACTGCTGGGAAAAGTCAAAACTATAAGCAAATAACAGACCAAATTGTACCACACAGACTGACAGTTATTGAATAAATGAATACTCTTTAGAAGAAGGAAGAAAAACTCTGTTGTCAGCTTGATAAATTCCTATTCCTTCATTTCTTTTTTTCTGGTGCTCATCTGATCTTGTACGAACAGTTTCCTTGAGGTAGATACAATAATATTTTAGATGTGGGATTCTATTCCCTTAGTGATGATGTACAATTATTGTCAGCCAACCAAAACCCTCCATGACAACAGATGGACAAAGCACTGTTTGAAAATCAGGCCATAAACACTTCTCCAGGGGTGCAGGATTCAGGGTTTGGGAGGCTCACATAGACTATTTAATTTTAGTGGTGGCAAGTGTGTTTAAAATGTTTTAGCTAACATTTATTTTTATTATTGCTAAGTTCACCAATGAGATCCCATTTCCATCTTTCATTATGTTAATTAGGAGGTCAATAATTTCACAAATACGAATCCTGGTATCTAAAATTGAATTGTAAAATATATAACTAAAGGTAATGATAAGTGAAATAATGAAATACATGTACTTTGGTGGTAGCTTCTTCTGAAAAGGATTTTTCAGATTAAAGGGAAAGTAACAATCCTGGGGATAGGAATTCCTGATTAGAGCAATTGATAACACATGGAGTATAGCTAGCTTAACAATGATAATACATACATCAATCAGAATGTCTGTGCTGCAACACTCAAGAACAGATGACCAGAAGATGTGTTTCCTGCAGCATTATTCAAAAGTGCCCTAAATATCCAATTGTAGAAAAATGAATAGATTATGCCATATTTCCATAATGGAATTCTACAAAAATAGAAAACCCACACAAAGTCATAGAACAATAGATAAACTCACACATATTGTGCTGAATGAAGCAAGCTAAATACAAAATATTAAGATTTGGTTCTATTTATATGAGGCTCAAAGATGGTTAAAAATAATGAGTGTTGACAGAACTTTGTGGTGGGGAAGGAGAGGTATGGGCTGCAGAATGAGCTGAGGAAAACCTCTGGGATCTGGGAAATTTCCTCTGTCTTAATGTCTGTAGTTGTTTCAAAGCTAAATGTGTATATGAAATGTCATAAGCAGTATAGTTAGGAGCTGTGCACTTTTTGTATCTTGTATGTATAATACTTCAGCTTAAACCATAAGTAACCAAAAAATTTTCTAAGTAAATTGTATCCTCATACTAGTATGAAATTTTACCTGTGAAATTCAAATTCTATTCTAGTTTAGTGGTCACAAATAGGTACAATAAATACACAAAAGATAAAGTAAGTAGAGAAGTGGCTATCACATGAGCACCTCATTCTGGAATTTCTTTATTTTTTATTTTTATTTTTTTATTCTAATTTGTTATATATAGCAGCATTACAATTCATATTACACATATAGAGCACGAATTTTAACATCTCTGGTTGAATATAAAGTATATTCACATCACGCGTGTCTTCATACATGTATTTAGGGTAATGATGTTCATCTCATTCCACCATAAGTTTTACTTCTATGCTCCCTCCTTTCCCCTCCCACCCCTTTCCCTATCTAGAGTTCATCTAATCCTCCCATGCTCACCCTCACAACCCCATATGAATCATTCTTCTTATATCAGAGAAAACATTTGGCATTTGTATTTTTGTGGATTGACTAACTTCACTTAACATTATATTCTTGAACTTCATCCATTTACCTGAAAATGCCATGATTTTATTCTCTTTTATTGCTTAGTAATATTCTATTTTATATACATTTTCTTTATCCATTCATCTACTGGGGGTATCTATATGATCTTCTGAGAGGTGTCTTTTCAGTTCATTGACCCATTTATTGATTGTATTATGTGTGTGTGTGTGTGTGTGTGTGTGTGTGTGTGTGTGTATGTGTGTTTAGCTTTTTGAGATTTTTATATACCCTATATACCCTGATGGGCAAGTGGTAAAAATTTGCTCCCAAGATGTAGGCTCTCTATTCACCTCACTGATTGTATCTTTTGCTGAGAAGAAACTTTTCAGTTTGAAACCATTCCATTTATTGATTTTGATTTTATTTCTTATACTTTAGGAGTCTTGTTCAGGAAGTAGGGATCTAATCCAATATGATGAAGTTGTGAGCCTACTTTTAATTTTATTAGGTGCAGGATCTCTGGTCTAATTTCTAAGTCCTTGATGCACCTGGAGTTGAGTTTTGAGCATGGTGAGAGATAGAGGTTTAATTATATTTTGCTATATATGGTTTCCAGTTTTCAGAGCACCATTTGTTGAAGAGGCTATTGTTTTCTTCAATGTATGTTTTTGTCACCTTTGTCTAGTATGAGGTAACTGTATTTATGTGGGTTTGTCTCTGTATCCTCTATTCTGTACCATTGGTCTACAAGTCTATTTTGGTGTCAATACCATGCCATTTTTGTTACTAATACTCTGAAGTATAGTTTAAGGTATGGTAAGAATGAAGGCACCTGCTTCATTCTTCTTGCTAAGGAGTGTTCTGACTATTCTGGATATTTTTCCAGATGAATTTCATGATAGCTTTTTTCTTTTTTGTGAGGAATGTCATTGAGATTTTGACAGGAATTGCACTAAATCTGTAGTGTGTTTTGACAATATTAATTCTGCCTATCCAAGAACAAGGGAGATATTTCCATCTTCTAAGGTCTTCTTTAATTTCTTTCTTTAACATTCTGTAGTTTTCGTTGTAGAGATCTTTCACCTCTTTTGTTAGGTTGATTCCCAAGTATTTTATATTATTTTTTTGAAGCTATTGTAAATGGGATAGTTTCCTGGTTTTTCTTTCAGAGGATTTGTCACTGATATACAGAAATATCCTTGATGTATGGGTGTTGATTTTGTATCCTGCTGCTTTGCTGAATTCATTTGCTAGTTCTAGAAGTTTTATGATGAAATTTTTTGGGTCTTCTAGGTATAGAATCATATCATCAGCAAATAGTGCTAATTTGAGTTTTTCTTTTCCTATGTGTATCCCTTTAATTTCTTTTATCTGTCTAATTGCTCTGGCCAGTGTTTCAAGAACTATGTTAAATATAAGTGGTGAAAGAGTTCATTCCTGTCTTGTTCCAGTTTTTAGAAGGAATGCTTTCAATTTTTCTCCATTTAGAATGATGTTGGCCTGGGGCTTAGCATAGATGGCCTTTATGATGTTGAGACATGTTCCTCTTATCCCTAGTTTTTTGAACATGTATGGGTGCTGTATTTTGTTGAATGCTTTTTTTGCATCTATTGAGATGATCATGTGATTCTTATCTTCAAGTCTATTGATATTATTAATTACATTTGTTAATTTCCATATATTGTACCAGCCTTGCGTCTGTAGTATGAATCCCACTTGATCATGGTGTACTAACTTTTTGATATGTTTTGTATTTGATTTGCCAGAATTTTATGGAGAATTTTTGCATCTATGTTCATTAGAGATATTGGTTTGAGGTTTTCTTTCTTTGATATGTGTTTGCCTGAGTTTGGAATCAGGGTGTAATGGCCTCATATTGAAATAATTTGTAGAGTATAGGTATTAGTTCTTCTTTATGGTCTTGTAGAAGTCAGCTGTGTATTCATCTTGTCCTGGGATTTTCTTGGTTGATAGACTTTTGATGGCAACTTCTATTTCCTTGCTCAAATTGATCTGTTTAAATTGTGTATATCATCCTAATTCAATTTGGGCAAGTCATATGACCCTCAAAATTTGTCAATGCCTTTGATATTCTCTATTTTATTGAAGTACAAGTTTTCAAATAATTTCTAATTATCTTCTGTATTTCTGTAGTGTCTGTTTTGATATTTCTTTTTTCATCACATCTGTTAGTGATTTGAGTTTTCTCTCTCCTTCTCTTTGGTAGCATGGCTAAGGGTTTGTCAATCTTATTTATTTTTTCAAAGAACCAACTTTTTGTTTGGTCGATTTTTTTCAATTGTTTCCTCTTTCTCAATTTCATTGATTTCAGCTATGACTTTAATTATTTTCTGTCTTCTACTGCTTTTGGTGTTGATTTGTTCTTTTTCTAGGGCTTCAAGATATAATGCTAGGTCATTTTTTTGTTGTTAGGTAATTTACTATTTCTTCTTTTAAGGAATGAACTCCATGCACTGAACTTTCCTCTTACTACTGTGTCCCAGAGATTTTGATATGTTGTGTCAGTGTTCTCATTTACCACTAAGAATGTTTTAATCTCCTGCTTGATGTCTTTTGTAACCAATTTTTCATTCAGTAGCATATTATTTAGTCTCCAGGTGTTGGAGATGTTTTTATTTTTATTTTATCATTGATTTCTAATTCATTTCATTTTGATCTGATAGAATGTAGGGTAGTATCTATACTTTTTTTTGTATTTGCTAACTGTTGCTTTGTGACATAATATATGGTCTATTTTAGAGAAGGATCCATATGCTGCTGGGAATAAAGTGTATTCACTCATCGATGAAATATGCTATATATGTCAGTTAAGTCTAAGTTATTGATTGTATTATTAAGTTGTATAGTTTCTTTGTTTAGCTTTTGTTTGAAAGATCTCTCCAGTGGAGAAAGAGGTGTGTTAAAGTCATCCAGAACTATTGTGTTTTGGTCAATTTGACTCTTGAATTTGAGAAAGTTTGCTTGATGAACATAGATGCTCCATTGTTTGGGGCATATATATTTGTAATTGTTAGATATTATTGGTGTATGTTTCCCTTGAGCAGTATGAAATTTCCTTCTTTATCTCATTTGATTAACTTTAGCTTAAAGTCTACTTTATTTGATATGAGGATGGAAACCCCTGCTTGCTTCTGCAGTCATGTGAGTGGTATGATTTTTCCCAACATTTCACCTTCAGTCTGTGAATGTATTTTTCTATGAGATGAGTTTCTTGGAGGCAGCATATTGTTGGGTCATTTTTTAAAAATCCAATCAGCTAGCCTATGTCTTTTGATTGGTGAGTTTAGGCCATTAACATTAAGGGTTATTATTGAGACATGATTTGTATTCTCAGCCAATTTTGTTTGTTTTTTAACTTGAGTTTGTTTCTCCTTTGATTAACTTTTCCTTATGCTGATTTTCATTGTTGTTTTTTTATTTACTCTTATAGAATATTTTGCCAAAGATATTCTGTAGTGCTGGTTTTCTAGTGTAATTTCTCTTAACTTTTGTTTGTCGTGGAAAGTTTTTATTTCAACATAAAAACTAAAGCTTAATTTTGCTGATACAAAATTCTTGGTTGGCATTCATTTTCTTTCAGAGCTTGATATATGTTGTTTCAGAATCTTCTAGCTTTCAGGGTCTGGGTTGAAAAATCTGCACATAACCTAATGGGTTTCCCCTGTATGTAATCTGATTCCTTCTTCTCATGGCTTTTAATATTCTCTCCTTATTCGGTATGTTAGGCATTTTCATTATAATGTGTTTAGTGTGGATTTGTTGTGATTTTGTACATTTGTGGCCTTGTAAGTCTCTTGAATTTGGTTTTCCAATTCATTCTTCATGTTTGGAAATTTTTCTGATATTATTTCATTGAATTGATTGTTCATTCCTTTGGTTTGGAACTCTATTTCTTCCTCTATCTCTATAACTCTTAAATTTGGACTTTTTATGCTATCCCATATTTCTTGAATGTTCTGCAATTGGTTTCTTACCATTTTCACCATGTTGTCTACATTATTTTCAAGATTATGTATTTTGTCTTCATTGTCTGAGGTCCTGTCTTCCATGTAGTCTAATCTGTTGGTGATAGTTTCAATTGAACTTTTAATTTGGTTTAATATTTCTTTCATTTCAAGGATTTCTGTTTGGTTTTTCTTTAGAACCTCTATCTCCATATTGAAGCAATCTTTTGCTTCCTGTATTTGCTTATGTAGCTCTTTGTCAAAATGATCTTTGCTGCCTGTATTTGCTCCCTTATATCACCCTTTAATTCATAGAACATTTTAATTATGTGCATCCTGAATTCCTTCTGTCATTTCATCTACTGTGCTAGCCATGTATTCTAATAATGTGGTATCTTGATTTGTTTGGGGCACTTTCTTCCCTTGTCTTTCCATGTTGCTCATGTGTCTTCCTTTCTAGCTCTGTGGATATGAGACATTATCATTTTTATCCTGTAGCCTTATAGTGTCCCTGTAGAGTTCCAATACCTCTCCTTTGAGGGGAAGGACAATGTTAACCTATCTCAGTATAAAGAAAATGCCATCAAAAAAAGTAGTTGTTATTAAGATGTTTATAGTTTGGTCACAATGTACAAAAATAGTGAATTCAATTATTATCTACCATATAATAAGTAGGTTCATAAAAGGGTTTATAGTTTCTGATAGTGGACAAAGAACCAGGGGTGGGTGTAGGAAGATATTTGGAGAAAGTATGAGATGAGGATATAGAGTTATTATATCTTAGGAAGTGTGAAAGAGAAATCTAAAGAAGAAGGTTAGAAGCAGGAGAATAGAGAGTAGTTTGGGGTAGACAAGTAAGAGGGAAGATAGTAGAATACTTAAAACAAACACACACACACACACACACACACACACACACACACACACACATATATATATATATATAAAGAAAAATAAAACATGTTAAATAGTAAAAATTGGAGACAGAAAAAAAGAATATACAACACAAGTGTAATATACTATTCATTCATGTCAGTCCTCAATATCCTAATTCATGCAAAGTATTTGGTTTCACATATGTTGGGGATGTGAGGGCAGGAGAGTAAAGAGGGAGAAGAAAGAAAAAAATCTTGAAGGAAGAAACAAGGATTGTTGGTTGGGGATCAGTATCTTTCCTGCTTCTCTTCTCATCCAGTAGGTGGGATTGTCTGTTCTTAGTTGGTATCTCCACCCTCCTGGTGGGGTTTACCAGGGTGTGAGGGTTGGTCTTGGGTGGAAGGAACTTGGAAGTGGGGTATGGCACCCACTGGTCTCATTGTGAGACCACACCTCAAGGTTCTCCTTTGGGGCCTGCTCCTGTGATGTGGGCCCAGGGTCTTATCTCCTCCACTGGCCTATAGGCCTCAGAGTTCCTGCCCTCTAAATTAGTCTCCACAGTGTGGTCTCCCTCACCTTCTCTCTTTCTACTTCCTAATCAGGAACCTTTGCCTGTGTGGATCTTGTGTATTGCACTCTGGTGACTTCACATCTGCCACAGAGGGCTGTTTTGTGTTGGGGAGTCACTGTGTGGAGTTAGCAGCTACTGGGGATTGGGGGGAATTAGAAACTATGGAACCTGGGTATCCAGTATTTCAAACTGTAGTTGCCCCAACTAAAGATGGTGATGAAGGTGACCCAAAATGGAGGTGGCTGCTTTCAGCGATGGGGTGTTGGGTAGGTGAGGGGAGCCAGGCAATGGCGTTGTACAATGCATTCAGATATGAGCTCTGTAGCATGCAGTGTTGCTGCTGTCGGCTTTCTTCAGAGCCTGTGATGACCCAGGTGCAGGCAGGCTACTGTGTAGAGGATATGGCAATAGCTGCTGAGTCCCAAGATGGAGGCGATGGCAGTGGGGGGGGCATGTTGGTAGATGGGGGTCCACACGGGGGTGTTGGCCGGAGTTCCTGCACGTGGGTGGCAGCTTAGTGTCCATCCTGAGAGTGGTGTCTGGGAATTTTACCTTGATGCTGATGCCAGTGATTCTGCTAAGGCACCCGTGGGACCTGCGTGGGCAAGTAGTTGGGAGTCAGGAATCTTTTTCTAAGGCTGAGGCCCGGGGCCCTGCGTGGGATCAGCTGTGGAGAGGCTCTCTATCACTCTCAGCAAAGCAATATTCCTAGTAGTTGAGACTGTGTCAGGGAGAGATACAGAATGCTGTCTCCCTCTGGCCTGCCATCTTTAATCCTTCTGCTCTCTGGATTTCATAAAAATTTTGGAAAGCTAATCTCATAACCCGTCTGTCAACATCCTCCTACCTCCAACCCATGCTTGAATTAATTTCTGTCTGATGAACTGTTCATCCCGGAAGTACCATTACAAATTTAAAAAAAAATAGCTTTATGACTCTACCTATTACTGATTCTCTTTCCCATCAGAACTGAGTGTGTCTCAGTCTCTGTATTCTTACAGTAATTTTTCTTAACCTGATTTTTTTTTCAGGATACTTATTGTATGGGAGACACTTATTTTTATATGTTTCCTCCCACAAAATATTGAGAAGGTCAGAAATTATCATGTTCAGTTGGCAGAGCCAGGGCCTGTGCCTTGTAGATCACATTTGCATGTATTAAAATAGCAGTCATTTCTCACCACACCTTTTGAAACTCGTAGAAAGGAACTATTTTTGAGTTTAGGATAAAACCCCCCATGTGCCATGGTGAGAAAGAACTGATGTTTTAAATGAAATTTCCTTCACTGCTATTTCCATTGTACCCTGGCAGGCTAATTAATAGGCTTTCTTCACCTTTCCAGCCACTGAGGCTTGGATGTGGTCTGCCCCCACCAACACTCATGTTGAAATTTGGTTGTCAATGTAGTGGTGTTGAGAGAGTCATGGGGACACCAGCTTTCTGAATAGACAGATGTCTTTATCTAGAAAAGAGATCAGCATTCTCAAAACTGCCTTAGTTTTCTTAGGAACAGATTAGTTCTCATGAGAGGGGGTTGTCATAAAGCAAGTCTATTACCCCCACACACCCTTGCACCTGCCTGTATGAACTTCTGCTTTTCCACCCTGAGACCCTTGCCAGAAGCCAAGCAGCCTCCAGAACCATGAGCACAAATAAATCTGTTTGTGTGTGAATTACTCAATCTCAGGTATTCTGTTATTGAAACAGAAGATGGACTACAACACCAATTTTGTAGGTTATTGCTGTTTCCTTTTACCAAATATCAGACATCAATTGGCTAAATAGCAGGAATGTCCTCCTAGTTTATTGCTGTGGATCTAATGTACCTCCAATTTCCCTACTCTTCATGAACTCTATACACACTTAACCATACCAATTGAGATCTGAGATCTTTCTGAAGTACTGAGCATGATGGTCTAAGCACACCTCCTACTTGTTCCCACAGTGGTGTTTTATAACATCTCCTAACTTCTTGTTGCATATCTACATTAAGAATATTACTATCTTCTGACTGCTTGTTGCATATCTACATTAAGAATATGTTATATTTCTGTCCACATCATAATTCTGAGAGAGGGTTTTATTTTCATATTCTATACTTAGCATTTAGCACAAGGTGTTATATGGTAGATGAGTTAAATAAGTGAGTAAAAACGCTTTTTATTTTCCAGATGCAATCAGTCTTAGCTGTCACACAGATGTTTAGAGAAATCTTCCTGTATCACCTCTACACCAGTTTTTTACACACACACTCACACATACACATGCTTTATATGTAATATTATTATTACACAAATATACACTTTATATGTAATATGATTATTTCTATAATTATATAATACTTTCCACATGTTAATACACATGTGTGATTATACAGTTTGATCTTGATATTTTATTTGTTAGTATACCATTTAGTCAAATGTTCCTATAATGTCATTTTTAAAGTTTGTTCTTTTAGATATATTAAAAATGTTTTTTGCTGAACATTTCATCTTTGGTGCCTTTTACATACTCTTACATAAATAGCATACCCAGGAAATTACTATGTATAGTAATTACATATTACTGAAATGATCATTTGTTTAAAATTTCTCTAACTAGTAAAGACTTATAGTCTTACCACCACCATAAGTGACAATACAGGGGAGTGCACACATGAAGGAAACTTACATTCACATACCAGAGGATCACTTGAAGGCTGAGTTAGCAGAGAGGATGGAACTCCACTGGAAGTATGAATCTTTCTCTTCCTATTGAAGAAAATGAAAGTGGAAAATGGTGTGGTTTATTCATAGATGTAAAGAGCTGTTCTTACCACTTAATATTTTCTTTATGGCACACCCTTTGTAATTCAAAACCAAATCACCAGGAAGGTTAATAAAGTATTCGTAAAAACACATCAGTTATTTGAAAATGAGAACCACATAACTACAAGGCATAATGAAGAACATAGCAACATTAGAAAAATGTGCTCTAAAATCTCATTTCAAAGAAAATACTGTTCTTTCAGCATCTTAGGGAAACATGAGCAGCCTCTGCTGGTCTGAGCATGAGTCAGCCTTCTTCAAAGGTGAAGTGTCTCTGAGACTTAATTTTACTCTTCATTATGGCTTGGGAAAGGGCAGGCTAATTAAGAGCTTACAGTATAGAAAAGGAGGAAGAAGTCATAGGATATAGTGATTTTATTTTTATTTTATTTTTGGTACCAGGGATTGAACCAGGGGTGCTTAATCACTGAGCCACATCCTCAGCCCTTTCATTTTTTATTTAGAGACAGGGTCTCGCTAAGTTGTGTAGAGCCTCACTGAGTTGCTGGGGCTGACTTTGAACTTTTCATCCTCCTGCCTCAGCCTCTCAAGCCTCTGGGATAAGTCATGGGCCAAAGCTCACGTTGTGATTTTAAAACAAATGGATAGGCATGAGTTGTCTTTAGCACTGTCTTCTTGCAAAGAGAACATTTTATAATGTCTATCAAACAACAAGTAAAAGTTTGGGAACATCGGTAATATTTACTTTATAAAAATAGCCATAGATCTTTTAACCAATTCTACAGCAAACATTTCATGAAATTTTTTTTCAAATTCAAAGAGTAGTTCCTTTGCTGTTGTAAACTTTCCCCTTCACATACACAAGCACCCTCACATTCTCAAAAGAGAAAAGTCCACACTGGATAATTTTTTTTTTTGCCATATATTTACTTTGACACTTGATTTTTAAAGTGCTTATTTGGTTTTCTCAAGAGATATAAATGGTTGATGTAAAAAGGCATAGGGGCCTATTTTTCAATAACTGGTGGCAAACAAAACTGGTTAGCAATAGTTCTTTCCTTAGTCTCCTGGGCTGGAGACACATGTCATCAATATCCCCAGCACATCTCTCATCATCAAGTATTTTTAAATACTCAGATGTGATCCATGCAGTCATCAGGTCATTCTTTCTCAAGGCAGAGACACAAACTCGAAGTAGCAGCCTGAAATTTTTTTTCTGAGTATTATAATTCTTTTTTTCTCCATAAATACAAGAGCAAAGTTTATTTAAACTGTGTTTCATTCCAAGTAAATCCCTCCCATCTAAGAAGGTGAAAATGACTTTGAGGAGAAAGAAAATAAGGTCAAAATAGACTTGTCTGATGTGCAGAGCAACACACTGTGTCAAGCCTGTCTCCTACCTCTGGAGAAAATTCTCACTCAGTTACTCAGTCCACCAGCACAGTCAACACACACTGAATTCCACCAAGACAAGTTTCCTTCTCAACACAATGTTTATTTATAACCTTAGGAAGTTTATCTCTCCCTGTGTCTCAGAAACTCAAAATCTATAGCTATAAGAGCATAGGAAGTTGAGGATGCATTGTTGGTGTTTCAGTATTAGCATCACCATTTCTTCTTATTAAAACAGCTCAATGTTCATCAACCAGTAAATAAATAAATAATATCTCATATGTCTATGCAATGGAATACTACTATTAAAAAACTGGAATAGGTACATGCTATGACATGGGTGTGCTTCATAAACACTATGTTTTGTGTAGGAATCTTGACACAAAAGAACACAAGTTGTATGATTCCATTTATATGAAGTGTTCACAAAAAGCCAAGTCTGTATACATGAAGAGGTGGGTGGATTAGCAGTTGTCTAGGACTGGGAGTTGGAATGGGGAGTGACTGCAAACAGACATGATATTTCTTTTTAGAGTGATATGAAATTTCTAAGAGTAGATTATGGTAGTGTTTGAAAATTCTTTAAATATACTAAAACCCAATTGAATTTTACACTCAAATATGCAAATTTAATTACATGTAAATTATATTTCAGTAAAGCTACATTTGCTTAGTGATTACAAATAAAGTAGCTTATATATACATTGTTTAATTTTTAGAACAACTTCATGAACTGAAAATTACAATTTCTGTCCTACAGAGGATATAGACTCAGGGAAGTTAATCTGTCTGCTGGGATGTACAAAAACCAAATCTAAGTTTTCAAAATTCCATGTTGTCTAACACTTTGTTTAGTGAACATTTTTCAATGATTCTAATGCAATAGAATTTTGTTTCTTCCTCATATGAGAGGTCAAACAAATGCTACTGGTTAGAGTCAGAGACGGATTGGGTTTCCACCATTCCTTAGGACCTTGCAACTCGAAATAGCAGTGAAGATTTGTTTTTAGAGACTGTGAAGAGACAGCTTGTCTTCTCACACTCAATTGGCTAGAATTCAGTCACATGAGCACACCTAACCATAAGTGTGACCAAGAAGTGGAGACTAGCTATGGAAATTGAATAAAAGAAGATAAATGAATTTTGGTGAATGGCTGACAGTCTGTAACACAGATATGTAAATTTGAGAAAATTTGACCGCTACTTGTGATCTGAAAAGGCAAGTTTAAGGTCAAGTTTGTCTTTTGCATTCTCATATCCTTCTAAAAATTAAGAGAGAATATAATTTTGTTATAAAGAAGCAATTAGAAAGAAACTTAAATATCCATCCTAAGTTTCTACTCTTTTTATTGCAAGCATAACATAAAACAAGTTTTTTTTTCATATCCCAAGTAAGTAGGGATTTTATATTTTTAAGATGAAGGTGCTCAAGCATTGACTAAATCATTTGTCCGTTCACAGTTCAGCTCTTTTATTTATAAGCCATGTATTTTGGACCTGTTATTTAATGCTTCTGAGTTTTGGTTCTCCATATCAGAAAAGGAATAAATACATCCAAGGCTTCCATTAGTATTGGGAATATTAACATAATTAGAATATCATTAGCTGATACAGAAGACATTTACTGAGTGATACTTTTCATCTGTCCTTCCCTATAAGGTCCTATATGACCCTGCTAGTCCATTGTGATATACAGATAAAAAATTTAAAACAAATTACCTTCCTATTCCCTCAGTATATTCTTTTTCTGATACAACTTTTTTATTAATATGCATGACAATAAGTTATGCTTTCCCTCTTTTTCTCTCTCCCTGCTTCCTCTGAGTAATTAATTCAGTGGGTGTCTCATTCTATACATTCCAAAATGACAGTTTCAATCATAGGAGTCTTGCTGGAAAGGTTGGCACATGGCCACACATGCACACTTCTGCTGCTCTTAAGATAGCTCTCTGACTGTAGGTGTGTGGGTACTCATTTTGAGTTTCTCATTGTTTGCAGACAGGTTCTCTCCTTCATTTCATTGATATAAGAAGAGTATATTAGCTTTCTGTGCTAGAGCTTTCACCTGCTTCACCTCTTCTCCCAAGAAAAATGTCACAGTAAAACCTTTACTTTCCATTGCATAAGCTGACAGGGGCAAGAAATGCAGCTTCCTATTAAATAAAATAAGAAATGTGATTACAGATGTTTCTGAATGATTTTCAATTTTTAAAATACAGTGATCTAAAATTTCTTAATAGGCTATGGAAATAATGAATGCCTACACATGAACAATAGGCAATCAACCTAGAGACAAATTAGTGGCACTCATTGATGATCTCTAACATTGAAGGGCTTATCAAAAACTGAGGAAATGTCTTTAAATATGGATGTTCACACTACACAAGTTTCAGTGTATAGTAATCTCCTTGGTTAATTTTATTCCAAAGTATTTTTGTTGTTCCTTAAGTAATTTTAAGTGGACTTTTCCCTTGATTTCTCTTTTTGATAGGTCATTGCTGGTGCGTAGAAATGTAACTTCTTTTTATGTATTGATTTTATAACCAGAACCTTACTGAATTTATATTTTAGCTCCAAATAGTACTTCAGTGGAATCAAGATTTTCTACCTGTAAAATTGTGTCATCTGTAAACAATGACAACTTCTTTTTCTTTTCCCTTCTCTCCCTCCCTCCCTCCCCACTCCCTATTCCCTCTTTGTTTTGGTGCCTTGGTGCCTTGAATTTTTTTTTTTTTTTTACTTGTCTGATTACTCTGGTGAGGATTTTTAATATTATTTTGAAAGTAAATAGTAAATAAGCATCCTTGCCTTGTATTTTGTGTTACAGGAAAAATTTTCAGGTTTTCCTCATTAATTGTGATGTAAACTGTGGGCTTTTCATAAATGGCCTTCATTATGCTAAGGATATTTTCTTTTATATTGATTTTGTTGAGAGCTTTGATCATGATAAATGTTGAAGTTTATCAAGTGTATTTTCTGCATGTGTTGATACAATCATGAGGGTTTTATCTTCTGTCCTGTTAAACTGGTATACCACAGTGTTTGACTTGCTTATGCAAAACCAACATCACATCTCAGGGATAAATCCCTCTTAATTGTGTCATATATATTTTTGGTGCAATATTGAAGTTGGTTTGCTAATACTTTATTGAGCATTCTTACATTTATGTTCATTAGCAATATTGGCCTTAATTATCTTATTGTGAGATCGTTGTCAGACTTTGTTATCAGGGTGGCTTAGGACTTATAAAATGAATTTAGAAGTATTATCTATTCTATTTTTTGGAAAGACTTAAGAATTAGTATTAGTTCCTGTTTGAAAGTTTGGTAGGATTTAGCCATGAAGCTATCTGGTCTTGGGCTTTTCTTTTTTGAGAAATTTTAAATTACTACTTCAATTTCCTTTTTTGTTATGTTTATATTTAAGGCATTCTATTTCTTCTTTATTTTTCCCTGTAGATAGTATTTTTCTAGGAACTTATTTCTTTCCTATAGTTTATCTAATTTATTAACATATAATTGCTCATAACAGTCTTTAATAATTCTTTTTATTTCTGAAACATCTATTGTTCCTCTTAATTTCTGATTTATTTATTTTAGTCTTTTCTACATGTTTTATTCTAGCTAAGGATTTGTTAATTTTGCTTATTTTTGTCAAAAAACTAAGTTTCATTGAATTTAAATAATTTTCTATTCTGTATTTTATTTATTTCTGTTCTATTTTGATCTTTATATATTGCTTATTTATGCTAACTTTATTTATTTATTTATTTATTTATTTATTGTTTGTTTGTTTGTTTAACTGGTTCTGTGAGGTATAGAATTATTTATTTGAGATTTCTTCTCTCATGTGGGCATTTATCACTCAAAAAAAAAATTTAGGGGAGTGGTACCAGAGATTGAACCCAAATGTACTTAATCACTCAGCCACATCCCAGCTATTTTCCTTTTTATTTAGAGACAGGGTCTTGCTAAAGTTTCTCAGGGCCTTGCTAAGTTACTGAGGCTGGCTTTGAACTTTCAATCCTTCTGCTTCAGCCTCCAGAGCTGCCAGGATTACAGGTATGCACCACGGCACTTGGCTCAAAATTTCCTTTTCAATGCTGTTTTGCTTCATCTTGTAAATTTGATAAGATGTAATTTCACATGCATTTTTCTCTAAGTATTTTTTAAATTCGCTTTTGATTTCTTCCTTGACCCAGTGGATGCCACCATGATTATTATACTTGGTATAATTTCAATGTTCCTAAATTTATTAAGACTTTTTTTTTTCTTTGTGATCTAACATGCAGACTTTCCTGGAGAATATTCTGTTTGTGCCTGAAAAAAAACTATGTATTTTTCTGATGGATAAAAAGATCTGTTAGGTCCATTTGGTCTACAATATTATTAGAGTCCACTGGAACAAGACAGGGATGCCCTCTTTCACCACTTCTGTTCAACATAGTCCTGGAAACTCTAGCCATAGCAATTAGACCAAAGAAATTAAAGGGATACAAATAGGAAAAAAACAAAAACAAAAAAAACTTCAAATCTATCATTATTTGCCAATGACATGATTCTATATTTAGAAGATCCAGAAAATTCCACCAGAAAACTAGAATTCAGGAAAGTAACAGGATATAAAATCAAATTCATTTCTATAAATCAGTGATGAATTGTCTGAAAGAGAAATTAGGAAAACTACACCTTTTGCAATAGCCTAAAAAAAAATTGGACATTTATCTTATTCTTGTGTTTGGAACATATTTCTTGTTTCTAAGTTTTCTTTGATCCTCTGTGTTGTTTTTGTGCATTCCATATGATGTCTGCCTCTCTCGGCCTTGTTATGGTGGCCTGTGTAGGAGATGTACCTTACCAACAATTTAGCTTGAGATTCTAGGTTTCTCATAAACTTTTGTGTTTGTCTAAACTGCCAGTTTGGTGGATTAAAGGAAATTAGGGTGTGCAGAGTCCCATTAATGCCTTGAAGCACAGGAAATAGAAACCAATTCCTCAAGAAATAACTGGAAATCTTGGAATAGTAGAGAGGTATGTCTTTCTGTCCTTTCATCTCCAGGGAGTTGGGAACCAGAGTTATCACCCACTGATTCTGTACTAAGCTAGGGAGATGATTCATGGTTAGGCCTAACTCATGTGTAGAATGCATACTTTTTCAAAAAAAATAGTTTTACTTTTTTATCATCCTCCAGGAACTATCAAATGCTGGGGCCCATCTCCTCTCAAAGTGTGTTAAGAGGCTTTGTTCTCTCTCTCAGGTGAGTTAGGTGGAAGAGTTGTGTGAGAAGTACCCACATTATCCATTCAGGCTCACAGAGAACAACTGATTGCCACAAAGGGGTGTAAGGGTAGTTGGTTGGAAAGAAAGGAAGTGGTGGTCAAAGAGTGGGAAGTTCAAGTGGGGGTTTTGAAATCAATGAAAGACAGTGTGGTCTAGTGCTTGAAAGCACAGATTGTAACATCAGATCCTCTGTCTTAAAATTTCAACTCAGTCAAGCCACATGTTTGTTTTTCTGTTTTCCTCATTTATTAAATGAAAATAAGGTTATTTAAGAGATATACATAACAAGATAAATATGTCAGGGATGCTTAGTGAACATTGTTTGGCAACATAAATGCTAGTTGCTATTAATATTGGTGATAATGAAAGTACAAACAAGATATCTAAAACTTTGTGGAAGGAAAATTTGAGTTTTTTGAGAAAACTTTGCAGTTTTTCTTCCTGGGATTTCTTATGATCCTTGATTCTATTTCCTTAAAATTTTAAATAAATTCTGTATTTCTAGATAATACATTTAAAGTTTAATTTGTGTCTTTTTAAAAAATAATGGAGACAACTTCCTTTCATATAAATTTTTTTCCATATAATTTTTTCTTTCTATTTTTCACTCATCTTTTGACTATTAATTGAAACATTTAAATTTTATTCAGTTTGCTACCATGAATTTCTTAAATTTTACTTTTTACCTCCTCTCCGATTTTATTTGATTAGTAAATTTTCCTGAGAGTAAATGAAAAATACGACAGGTGGAAGAAAAAGACAATACAAAAACAATATAGAGTACTTTAAAATTTTGACATTCTTGAACATTGATTATCTTACTAGATCTTCACAGCAACAGATAAGTTTCTAAATAGCAAAAAGGCAAATTAGATCTTATTAAGTTTTACATTCTATAAATCTGTTTGCTTTGCTAGTTACTTCATGGAATAGGAAAACACTTATTTTCACTTTCAATGAATTAAAACATAATTCAGCACTTAGGTATAATACACATTAGAGATGCAATTAATAGGCTACCATCTTTTTGTTCTTAAGTAATAAGAGCAGGATATTTCACAGTGGCAAGAAGTAAAGCACATAGCCAGAAAAAAAAAATCCAGATTTAAATTCAGAGAATTAACTCCGTGTCTATGCTTTTAGCCGCTATTCCTACCTTCCAGAGAGTAGAATCACCTGACTTTACAACTGCAAGGGACTTTATCCATTTTCAAGTCTAGTAAATAGTGTCTTCCAGAATACATTTTATCTTGAACAAAATGTATATTGTCACATTTCTTAGTCCATGTTGTAACACTAGCAAAATTAGTTCTTTTTTTTTTAATGATGAGAGTAAAAGTGACTTGGTTGTATAATAAGAACCAAGATAACTTTCATGCTAATAATAATGATGGAATGGTATTGTACCAGATGACTCCATTATCTAAAGGAATGAAAGCAATTCTTAAGGGAAATGCCATTTCAACAAACAATGAACATTGTGATTGCTAAATTCGAGTGAGTTTTCTGCTTCTACTGAGTAGCAAAAGAAGGTATCCTCAAAGTGCATAACTTGCTCAAAGTTTCACATTTTTTTTCTACAAAATAACTTCTGGCAAGCATCCCATATTTATTTAATATTCACTTTCATGTTATTTTCTGACTCCAAAGTTTGCAAAAAGAAATATTTTTTACCTGCAAAATTAAATTCACATCTAAGTTCTTCATCCTGCCTTTAATATTTATAAAGGCAGTCTTAAGTAACTTTTGCATGGCCCCAAATGGGTTTCAAAAAACCAATATTAATAAAAGTAATATGATGAAAGACATTTCAACATCACATTCAATTTAGTGAGTAGTGTTTGTGGTCTCCCTTCACCTTTCACTGATTCACCAAACATCACTGCAGAAAGAATTGAAGTAGAAACATGAGGGGAACATTAGCTTCACACATTGGTATGTGAACTGCTGATATTACCTTCTAATTATATCCACATCAATATTCAGGAAGAAAAAAAATCTCTCTAGTTTCCATTTTCAAAATTTTTTCCTTGGAAATATTTGCTGTCATTTTCTTCCATATAAAATTTTTTCTTTCTATTTTTCATCTCTAATATAATGATAGCTGGATATATTGATTATCTACTCAAAATTATCTACTTTATCAAAATTATCTACTAAGTGCTCAAAAATATATGCTGAGCAATTTATAAATATAATTCATTCAATATTTTCAAACCTCTATGATATAGCTACAGTGTTTTCAAAGCATTCTCCAAAACATAATCCCAATGGGTTTTGAAGGAAGACAAATATTATAATTTAACAAAGGACACTGAAACTCTGAAAAATCCAGGAATTTGCTTCTAGTTACACAGTTTATAAGTGATAGAAATGAGAATGAAACCAAGTCTTCTTTCTGAAGTGGTTTCATTACACTGATGTAAGATATTTTTACTTCCAAATCACAAGTTTAAATTATATTACTTTAAAAAGCTTGAAGTTTCTTAATCCAAAAGTATACTCTTGCAAGGGTATAGATAGTACCCTATTTAATATTTGTTATCTTAGATCTTCACAATATGTAAGTATCTCAATAGATCTTGTTTCTTTTTTTCTTTTTTCTTTCCTTTTTAAATTTATTTTTAGTACTGATGATCAAACATGATAGGCGATCACTCTAGCAATGGCCTATGTCCCCCAGCCCAAGTAAACAAATCTTACCATTAATTTTCTGAATACTTATGTTAGCTTTGCCAATTACTTCATGAAGCAGACATACACTTATCTTTAATTCAACACCAATGTACAATAAGCTGTTTTACCAGTAATATTCTTCATTTCCTACACAACATTTTTTGCTATTCATTATAAAAGTAACCAGACTCTCTGTCACATAGATTCAAAATCGTTTGTGTTAGAACTTCATAGTTGTTATTCTAATCTTGTGTAATTTCATTAATGCAATACTTATTTACCAGAAATTGAGATTGTAAACTGTGAGGGCAGGAAGCATGAAAATATCTTATGAACTGTTGCTTTAAAAGACACTGAGTTAATATTTGATTAACTTGATGTAATTTAATTTGATAAAACTAATGCTTTTTCTATACACCCCTACTTGTAGTACACATATATATGAAGGATAGTAAGAGTGGATTAATTAAACTCTTCATTATCTATTTTTCACTGAATTCATTTTCTAATTTAGGAATTTAGTGGATTCACTTAGCATCTTGTTTTGAAAAAGTAGTGTGAAAAATTTTGACTGCTACTTATAGAACATTGCAAATAGATTATATCAACAAAGAAATGACAGTAAGAATCATTCATTCACCTAATAAATCATTAATGGACTAAAAAGACTCAGAGGTAAACCTAAGTAGTTTCTTTCTTTATACTGCTTATATTGTGATTACAAACAGATATTAAATCCATAAAAGAACATATTAGTACTATTTTCATTAGAGATTAAGATAAGTCCTAAAGTAGGGGAAGGGATAGATAATAGGTATCTCAGAAAAGGCACAAGAGGGCTACATCAGTTAGAGGTGGTAAAGACATTTTAACTAACAGAGGTTCTCATAGAAAAACAGAAGTAGGATGAGGGTTGCAATGATATGCTGATATTGGGGTGAGGTTGCAATGGTATGCTGATGTTGGGGTTGTCACAGTGAATAACTGGGATATCTATTCAAGCTGAACATGGCTACTTCTCACTAGATAGAAAACAGGAACCAATGTCCTCTGTGAAAATTAGTCATCATTCATTTACTCTATTTCTTAAAATAAATTCATGTGAACACAGTATTTATTTCTATATTCATAGATCATCTCCTGCATCAAAATCAACTAACCTTAAATGTGCCTAATTTTATGAATAATGGAGAGAAATTCATATTCAGAAATTTTGCCCAACTTTTTTGGCTATGTCTTACTTCTTGAAAATGGCAGCTCTCAATGCTTCTCTGTATACCTGGCAGTGTTTTATTGGATACCAGATGTTGTGGATTTTAACTTTTTTCAGTTCTGAATATTCTTGCGTTTTAGAAATATTCTTAATCTTTGTGCAGAGTTGTAATGAAGTTATTTGGAAACAACTTCAGCACTTGATTTCCGGGGCTATTATACAGACAAACCCCAGATTCTAGCTAATGGCTAATTATATTTCTCTACTGAGGCAATAATCTTCCTTATACTTTACCTGAGACTTCATGTATCCTGAGAGTTTTCTACTCTAAGTAATGGAAAACAAACTATTCCATTTCTATGTAAACTCCAGGGGTTGTGTGCCTTCCCTTGTTAGAAGGTTCTTTGCCCCACATTGGATAATTCCTCACAGACATGTGCTGATCAGTATTCAAGGGAAGATTCGAAAGGCACCCTGCAGTTCTCATCTCTTTCAATGTGACTATGCTTCCATGGCATTCTGTCCTGCAAAGTCTAGCCAGCTGGACACCCCCATACATCCAGTTTTACCTCATCAAATTAGGAAACTTCCACACTTTCCTTGGATTCTACTTATGACTAGAAATATCCACAAGGGAAAAAATTTCAAAAGAAAGAAAACAGAAATAATTATGGGAATTTTTCTTCTCCTCCATGATGATTGTTATACACTGCCTGATTGTAAAATGTTGGACAATCAATATCTCTTATACTACTTTTAGTTTTCTTCTGTTAAATGTAGTAGAGCTAATGTGATTCCTTTTTTGACCAAAAATAGAGGCTGACTCCCAAGGATTATAGGAGGCAAGAAATAAAACACAAAAGTGGACTGAAAAGATCGTTGGCCAAAAGTAAAAGAATAAGACTGAACTGATAATTTGGAATTAGAGTTTGGAGAGTTTTGAGGTCTAGTCTCTGGAATTTTATTTAACTTTTAAATGGAGGAGAAGAACAAGATGATAGTTTGAACAAGAAACTATCATGAAAAAAGCAAAGATTTATCAGTAATATCCTAAGTATCATGTATATGCACATATCATGATATGTGTGTGTGTACAGATATACAGAGAAAGAGATAGCCAAATACATGTAATAGCATACATAAAATATATACATATGTAACACATATAACATGCAGATGTAAAGATATGTAAGATAACATAAAGAACAACATGTACGATTTTAATTTGTTTTGCCTGCATGTCACACATCATAGACAATAAATATATGTACTGAATGAATTACTAAATTGGCAAAAGAATATCTTCTAAAATATAGTATACAACATTTTGGTGTGTCCTGCTGAAAAGCATTGCCCCTTTCCTCTAATAATGGTATGTTTAAATAAGGCTGGGAATAAGGGAGTTGGAGGAGACCGAAGTGTCTACACACTACAGAATATGAATTGTTGGTCAAGAATGGGAAGGAAGAAAAGGTGACCACATTTCTCTTGGACATTTGATTCATTTCATCTCAAACAAAAGATGGTTTGAAAAACAGATTGGACACAATAATAAACTTTCAACAGACAAATTTTGGTTTATTTTCTTAACAATCTATGGGATATTAAATATTGTAAAACCATTATATAATAATTTTTCAGGTTTGAAGGATTCTATACAATGATGAGTGTGTTTCTAAATACTGCATATAATTGTAACTGACCAAATTAGCATTGTTTTTACTTTGATATGCATATGAGCTATACCCTCAACTCCTGACATTTTCCATTCCTTATGTCAGTTTAAGCTGAAGAGAATTGGTTGAAAGGAAAAATAAACCCTGAACACTTAAAGTTGAAAATACACATTCTGAATTTTTTTCTGTGAAGAAGATATTTGAAACCATAAAAATATTATTTTCTATAAAATTAAGTTTCTTTCCTAAGTTGATTCTATATCCCTGAAATAAATTCAATTAAAAACCATGGGGATATCAGTTTATTTACTTAAAATAGACCTAACAGTCTATTTTCTACTTTTCCCATGAATGAATCTTCCAGAAAATACCTTGATATTTAAAATACAGTTACACTTCAACTAACAAGACAGGACTTCTAAGTGCAGTAAGTGGGGATTCATAGAATAATATCAAGAATCAATATTTATTGACAAGTACCATGTTCCTGGCAGTATGGCAGAATTTTGCATAATTTGTCTCATTTCATTGCCAAGCTATTAGGTAGATAGGCATAGCTTGAGTTCTATTAGTAATCCTGGAATTATTCTGGGAAGGTTATTTATCTCTCTAGCTTTAATATATTCATCTATAAATTGTGATAAGAATATAGTGATTTAATATTATTTTTGAAAGTTCAAATATATAATCTCAAACTCTGAATAATTATCTGTATGAGTATTTAACAAATGTTTCCCTTAAACATTATTATTATCTCATACTTTACAAACACAGAAACTAAAGCAAAAATTTAAGGAAGTTGCCCTTATTTACCTCTCTTAAAAGGGAGATTTGAACTGTAAGGAATAAACATCTGCTATACAGACCGCTGACAGATGAATCAACTAATTAATATGTATAACTTAACTATTTTGAGGGAAAAATAGGTTGAAGTGCCTCCATGGGTTGAGGGGTAAGTCAACATGGGCTACATTTCAAGTTCAGCATCATGAAGCTTGGGGAAGACTCAGTCTCTTGGTGAAATCAGGATTTATACAGGTTTTTTCTCCATTGTTGGGATACTACCTCTACATTCTTCAAGCACAGACATAACTTATTCTGCCAATAGAAAGTCATGCCCTGAACAGCAATGGAAAACTCCACTTCTTCATCCCTAACTTCAAAGAGATAGGAGGTCAGGATTCCTTAGATGCCTTCCTGAGATTCGGCACCATTTTTCCATGGCACATTAAATTGTACAGAATGGTCTAAGCTATACAGTAATTAGGGTGATATTACTGACTCAAAAATTTGAAAACATTCATTGCTTCAATTATAATATATCATTACCTTTGACTTGTATTCTGTTTATCCCAAAGGAATCACCCAAAAGATATTACCCAAAAGATTAAATATGCAGCTTTTAAATGATCTCAGCTACATTATTTGTTGATGAAGTTTGTAGTTTGGAACGTACTAGAAAATAAAGATTATCATCTACCTATTGTATGGTCTTTGTGGGATGAGATTTGGGGAGGAAGATGGCTCTGTCCCCAAATTGCTATACCAAGTATCAGTGACAACAAGCTTCAACAACATGAACTTTTTGCTGAGTTTTAACCTACAAAACACAACTCTAAACCAGTCCACATTTGCTTCAACTGCCCTAGACTAAGTGACACCATTTATTTCACCAGAAAATGTTGCACCTGCACTTTGAACAGATATCATTGCTTGCAATTATTTCTGGCTTTATAATTTTTTCTAAACTTAAGCTTTTTTTTTACTTATTCTAATAAACTGTTTATCTTTTAATCATTTTCCTTGAAAATTTTTAACTATTAATTTTAAAGTTTTAAAATGTCACTAAGCTGAATCTATTATTATTATTTTGCTATTTTATGTTTATTAAATACTATTTTAATTTGTTTTTTAAAATCTTCTAGATGGTGATATTTACATCTGTTATTTATTCTTAGCTTATATTTAATCTCATTTTCTCATCTTTCTTTTCATCTCATTTTCTAAGCATTATTTGTTGCCAGACTGTTTTCTTTAATTATTTTTTTTCTAAGCATTTTATCTTTTAGATTAAATTATCCAAGTGATATACTTTTGATATAATTTTCCCAGGTAGGATTTTCTAGACTCTTTTTCACAAATTCATACATTCTTAAATGTTATTAAGTTGATCATAGCTATTTATTTTTAACTCTTATTGTTTTATTTATGTCCACCAGCAGTATCTTCTCTTTACCAAAAAAACCCCTATTTTTAACTTTTAATTATTTTGTCTATTTATTTTCCACTTATATGGCACTTTATTTGCTTTAGTCATTACTTTATCATTAAAAGTGAGCAATGGCAGTGGTAGAGCACTTGCCTAGCATGTGTGAGGCACTGGGTGCAATTCTCAGCACCACATATAAATAAATTAATAAAATAAAGGTCCATCAACATCTAAAATATATATTTTTTTAAAGTGAGCAATGGTGAAAATAAGTTTACTGCCCATCTTCCAGAATAAGGGAAGTAGGGACTGATAACCTAATATTCAATCACCCTTTTATCTAATCTGTGCAATCTACATGTCAAATTAACTCACAAGTGAAACCTAGCCCAACATAAGCGCCAACATAGGAAATTTGAATTTTCTGAAAAAAATCAGTGGGAAGGT
The DNA here is from genome assembly GCF_052094955.1 of Ictidomys tridecemlineatus. Classification (NCBI taxonomy): domain Eukaryota; kingdom Metazoa; phylum Chordata; class Mammalia; order Rodentia; family Sciuridae; genus Ictidomys; species Ictidomys tridecemlineatus. The sequence continues at coordinate 75,041,793 of NC_135482.1, read as the reverse complement.
ATTTAAAGATAATCTGATGATAGTATATCTTATATACTGTGGGTTTATATTATCTATTCATGTCTGTGTACCCATTTATGTATATTTACATAAAATATAAATGTTTTTCAACACTAGCTTCGTACTTGTGGAGTAAATATTTGACTGAAGGGCTGATTCTCTAGCAAGAAGTATTAATTCTTTCATCATAGTTCCCTGTAGATACTAGATGACAAAATTCTTTGTTTTGTTGTTTGTTTTTTACTTATAGGTGGGAACATACTAATCCCTGCACATTAGGCTCAACTTTATATGACTTCCAGAGTTAGCAGGCCATGTATTAAAAATGTGTAATGTCAGAAATTTATATTGAAAATACTAGAAACACATTCATGTCAAGGGATTTTTTTAAGGAAAAGCTAAATTAACAAGCCAAATTGGTTCTCTAATATGTGGTGAGGCTCAGGAGAGAGATAAAACAATCATGTTCATAACAATACCAATGGCTTTGTGAAGGCTCATCTGTTGTTTTTTCATATAAAACATGATGAGAAGGTCTGTTAAATCAGGACAAATGTAAGTGTCACAAAAAAACCTTACGAAGAGGATTCTATATTTTTTGTTTGTTTTTGTACTAAGGGTTGAATTCAGGAGTGCTTTACCACCAAGCTACATCCCCAACCCTTTTTAATTTTTGAGACAGGGCCTAAGTTGCTTATGGCCTTGATAGGTTGCTGAGACTGGCCTGGAACTTGTATTCCTCCTGCCTTAGTCTCCAGAGTCACTGGGATTACAGGCATGTGCCACCACACCCAGCTCAAAGAAGGGTTTTAGTGACTCATTTGGGTTATAAAACTAATCATTTTTTAAGTCAAACTAGGTAAATTGAAGGATCCTAGAAATAATTTTATGTAATTCTTGAAAAGAAATTAGTTTTTAGATTCAACCCTTATTTCATTACAAAAGAAAATAGTCTCTTGTAGCATTGCCAAATATTAGTGATAATGTGGCTTAAAAGAGACATGAGAGAGAAAGAGAAGGTATTCAATTGCTTTCCTTTAGAAAGTAGGAAAAGGTACCAACATTCCCCATACAGAGATCAAGAAATCCTTGAATAGCTGTTTTCATGCCACCTCATGCTCTCTGCTAGACTAACCTACTGGGAACTTCTGTGCCAGGAGTCAGATTAGCAACCTTGGCATTGTGTAAGCCCCTGAAGTTCAGAACATTTTAGAGTAATTGTAGGACACAATACCCAGAATCCAGCACACATACTAGTCAGAATTCCTCCAGTTTTCCCACTCACCTGCTCCGCCGATATCCTTACAATGTTAAGGAGTGCATTTATTCCTCTGCCTTCTATAACACTGGAAAACAATTGGTCTTGTTTTACATTATTAAAATGGGGAAAAACTGAAATGAGGAAAATTGGCCCCTTCACTGAAATTGCCTATATGGGTTCAGATCTTTCATCTAGTCCCATACTACACCTGCATGCCAAATATTATCTTAAAATGTTTCAGGATTTTTACTCCTTAAAGAATATTCATAGCAAATTGATTTTCAAATAAAGCCATGTGTCACAATGCTTTCCTCTGGATTCCCTCCTGCACCACCTACCTGAGACTTCCTGAGGAGGCATCACTCTTTTCAGAAATATGTCTATAGTGGTACGCTTTGATTTTTAATTTTTTTTTCCTCATAGATTTGCTTGTAAGCAGATCATGCACCATGACCATTCCTGTCTACTGATGAAAATTTTTCAGTATTGGGGTCCATCCGTGCTTTCACTTTTTAAAGAGCTTTTTGAGGTCTTCCAAAACTTTTGATAAATCCTTCACTGTGAATTTTCTTGGGGATTTTTCTTCTTTCCTTTAGCAGTTTCATATTTATGCCTCTTCATCTGCATTCACTAGGCAAAGGAATTTTTCTACTCCATCATTACCGTATAGGATCACTGTCACATAAGTGGTCTTTGACTAAACCACTGTTGAGCAGGACATGACTGTAATTACCTAGCACCTATTATATTTTAATCATTTTAATCATTGATGTATACTTTGAGGGTTATATGATGTATATTTTGAGAATATAATATTATATGTCTTTAATATAATCGGAAAATAACATAGGGATGGTATGATGGTTAATTTTGATTTTTCCATATCAACTTAACTAGGTTAAGGGACACCAAGACAATCTGTTGAGAGCCTACCCACATGGAAAATAAAAGTAAAGTAAGGGTAAATTTACCTCTCCTTGAGATAGGACATCCACCTTCTCCTGCCTTGTACATTGGAGCTCGTGTGTTCTGCAAGCCTTTAGACTCTGAAGCTTACAACAGTGGCTTCCCAGGTTCTCAGGCCATTGACCTCAGACTGAGTTACAGCATTGGCTTCACTGGCTCTCAGCATTTGAACTCAGACTGACTTACACACCAGCTTCCTTGTTCTGCAGCTAGCAGACACACATTGCTATGGGACTTCTAGGTTCCATAATTGTATAAGCCACTTCCAATTTAAATATATTTTCATTTGTATTTCATTTTATACACACACATAATTTCCTATTTTTTTCTGAAAAACTCTATTACAAAATATGTTTATTCATATTAATAATAATGAATCTAGTACATGATATTAATGGGCATGCAATGTTTGTTGATTGAATAAAATAGTAGATATGCTGTTGTATAAGACTATAGTACAATCAGAAAATAATTTACCTTTAAAGTTGGAGTGGGGATAAAAAGAGAAAATGGATACAAAAAGTATTATGAATACCAGAGAAATTATGGGAGATATGAAATAATGAAAGAACATTATTTCAGTTCTTCCTCTATTGTTTTCCTAACCATGTGACTTTAATTTACTGCATTAAATTGTTTTGTGACTTGTACTATTCGTTAAAAAATGATTTAAAATTTGTTTCTCATACACCATAATGTTTGTGCAAGACAAATTAAATAGTGCACACTAAAATATTATAAAACACCAAATGTTGAATGAATAAGAATTTATTTGGTTGGAGAAAATAAGATAAAAAGAATGAAAAAGAGAGGAGGTTAATGGTAAATTGAAAGGAAAACTAGGTAAATAAATAGGTTCCTACTGGAAAAATATTTTGCATTTGAATAGTATTCATATATAATATATATTATATTTTGTGAGTATATAACTTTGGAGAGTATATATATTATATCTACACACACACACACACACACACACATACACATACATGCATACTAATTACCTGTACTTGCTAGTATTATAGGTGATTGTCCTAATTTAAAATTTTTCTTTATTTTATAATTCATCTATAATGAATATAAAATATTTGTATAATACAAGAAAAACTAGTCAACAGTTTTTAATATAATTTCACTTGTCCAAGTCACACACACATAAATTTTGCACACACATTATGTATGTATTCTATATACATTTTTATATATAAAAAATATATATATATTTTATATATAAAAATATATATATATGTTTACATATATTAGGCAACTGTTTTTAGAATGTTGAACAGGTAGTGGAGAACTATGTGTTCTGGCAAAACAAAAGTTTCTGGAATTCTGCAAGCTAAAGATTCTGAAGTTCTCATAATGTCGGAATGTACAGGATTTTCTGAATAGCTAGAGAAGCCATACCTTGCTGAACAATAGTTATTTCAGTTGACACGAAGAGAGTCCTAGAGAAAGACATTTTTACCAATATTGTAATGGTTACTTTAGAGTAATGTTAACAACAATTAAAAACAAAATTTAAAAGGATAAGGTAAATTGACCAAGAAACTGATTAAGAGAACACCAAATGAACAAACCAAATCAAACCAAAAACCCAACTTTACTCTCTCAAAGAAAGACACCTAAATCCACTTTTAGTTGTCTAGTACCCCAGTATATGACAGATGCTTTGTAAAAAGTTGGGCCTGAAATGAAGCAAGAAAACATGACATATAAATGTGAAGGAAGAGGGAAGTTAATGGGGAGGGACCCTGAAAGATAACACAAATGTTCAAATTGGCAGACAAGAATGTAAATCAAAAACCACAATATATATTAGATGATTTATGAAAAAATATATTCACAGTTAATCAATATTCAAGTTTATGGAGAAATATTAGCATAGAAATAGAGCCTACAGAAGAATAAATTTGGAAATTTTAGAAGCCAGAAACATAATGTGTGAACTGAGAAATCTGGATAGCTATTATAATTTGGCTATGAGATGTTCCCCAAAAGCTCTTGTTAATGTAAGAATATTCAGAAGTAAAATTATTGGTTTATGAGAGCTCTAACCTAATTGATACATCCTAGTTTGAATGGACTGACAGGTAACTGTGACAGGTGGGGAGTGACAAAAGCAGGTGGGTTACTAGAAGCATACCCTTGAAGGATTGATTTTACTTGTTTCTCTCTCTCTCTCTCTCTCTCTCTCTCTCTCTCTCTCTCTCTCTCTGAGAAAAATTGAAGGATTGTTTTTACTTGTCCCACCGCCCACCCCCACTTTCTGACCCATGAGCTGAGTGGCTTTTCTCTGCAGAACTTTTTCTTCCGAATGATGTGCTGCCTCATTTGGGCTCAGAGCAATGGAGCCAGCCATCTATGAATTGAGACTTCTAACATCATGAGACCAAAATTTTCCATTCCCTGAGTTGTTCTTGTCATGTATTTTGGTCACAGTGATGCAAAAACTGACTAAAACAGAAATTAGTTGTATGTGGTGGGCCGTTCCTGCGGACTGTGGTCGCCATTACATGATGGCACTGGCTCCGCTGTGGTCTGTGAAGGACAACTCCATATCAGAGAGAGTTAGTGTATTGTCAACTCCTTATCAGAGAGAGTTGGTGTGTCGTTTTCTAGCACCCTGTGAGAAAGGTCCACGTGGCAGCTTCACATTGGGGTTCGCGGTGCTTTATTAAGGCTGGGAGGGGCATCCGAGGAGATTAGAAGAATTATTAGAAGAATATCAAGGGCCTGAATAAACTGCTGAAAGAAGATTCCTGAGTCGCGTCTTCCTTGCGGGCAAGGGGGTCGTGACAGTTGTAGCTGTGAATAATGTGACCAAGTCATTCAGAATACTTTCGAGTTGGTTGTGGGAAGAATTTTGATAAGTTTAGAGACACAAGCTGAAAAAGCTTTAGAATGTTCTAAGCAAAGCTTGGTGGGTGATTCAGGTGGAAACAGGTGGGAATGCAGAAGATGAGAATGCTGATAGGAATCTAGACTGTGGTCATGAGGTTTCAAAAGGAATGAGAACTCTGTTGGAAACTGGACTAGAAGCCACTCATGTTATATTGTGTCAAGGAACTTGACTACATTTTATCCATATCCTGAGATTTTGTGTGAGGCTGACTTTAATAATGATGGCCTAATAGTAATCTAGCAGAGGAAATTTCAAGGCAACACAGCATTTAAACAGTGGCATGGATAATGTTGTCAGCTTTTAGAAAGGTTTACTGTGAGAAATAGAAGCAGAAAGCAGAGCTAACAGATTTTAAACAGCTTCAGTGTGACTAGGAAAGTGCATATAAAGCTGAGACCAAGAAAGTTGTGCCTGTTGAAGAAATCTCAGCTCCTAAAGATATGCTAAGTACTTTGCACAGTCAATAGAAAAGATGACTTCAGGGCAACTCAGGAATTAGCATCATCCACATGAGTTGGTTCTGCAATAATGCAGGATGCTTGAGTTAAGGAGAAATGGAGGCTTCCACCAAGATTTCAAAGGAAGGCCTGGGAGACCCAGCAAAGTATAGCAGGGTCAGAGACCTTGCAAGCTTCCCTTGAGAAAATGCATGAAGCTGTGGAAGTGAAGTCAAATCTGGAAAAGAGAGACCGTAGGAATTAAGAGATAGTCATATTGTGGACTGTCTGCTAAGAAAAGCTGCTGACTGTGGAAAAAGGCAGACTAAAAGAGACCTCACTTGCAAGCCCTCTGAAAATAATATCTAACCACCATATGTCCTAGATAGTGCACATGGTGTGCAGGTGAAGTTACAGGAACAATTTTCCCAGCTGGGTTTCGATCTTGCTCAGTTGTAGGGTAGAGAAGCAGGACAGGAAGATAGTTTTATTTGGCTGCAGCTAGATTCAGAGGGGATAGCTTTCACTGTAATCAATTGATTCCCTTGAACCCCCAGTTCAGGGAGTTTCAGAACTTTACAACCAGCGTGTAAGGGGAGGGGCTCAGAAGTTCACAGTCCGAAGTTCACACAAAAGCAGCTTTTTCTTTCAATGTTCTGGGCAAGTTAACCCTTCAAGGACAGTTCCTGAGAAGGGGAGAGCTTCTTCTCCCTTTTTTTCCCTTTCCCTGCCTGCTGTTACCATGGAGCCAAATTAGTAACCTCTTCTCTTATTTTTGAAATGTAAACATTTCTGTGAAGCTCAGGCACAAGGCCAGAGGACAAGTTAAAAGAATCTGTTTTTCTTACCACACTCTGCATTTGCAGACACACTTCCCCTGAAAACCTTTACAAAATGTGACACACACACACACACACACACAATAGTTCATAAATGTTTGTGAAAAAAACTAGTAAAGAGGTGTTCAGCACCTGGAGTGCTGATCTCTTTCAGGCCAGTGGCCAAATTTAACTATCATAAGATAGAGCATCAGGACATAGGAAGCTTAACTACATTGAACTCTTTCATAGAGATTCTTTTGCTGACAGTCCTAAGATTTCTGGAGAAGCTTAATTAAGATTTTCTGTGGAGGAGGGGGTGCCACAACAGCTTTAGTCCCATGCCTTCTCTCTATGTCCCTATTCCTCCCTTTTGGAATGGATGTGGTTACTCTGTGCCATTGCGTATTGGATATACATAGCTTACTTTTGATTTTTACAGGGACTCTCAGCTGAGAGTTTATCTTGAGTTTTGAATGAGACTTTGGGCTTGGGTTATATTTTTGGACAATGCTGGAACTGTTAAGACCATGGAACTCTTTGTGATGAACTAAATGCATTGTGCATTGTGAGATGGGGATGAGCTTTTAGGGGCCAGGGACAGAATGTTGTGATTTGGACATGAGGTTTCCCTCCAAAAGTTCCTATTAATGCAGGAATATTCAGGTGTAAAATGGTTTATGAGAGTTGTAACCTGATCAGTACATATTATTATAAATGGACTAATTGGGTGGTGACTGTAGGCAGATGGATCATGGCTGGAAGATATAGGTCACTGGGGGGTGTTCTTGAAGGAATATTCATATTGAGCCCCCCACAACCCCTGCTTCCTGACACCACCATGAGCTCAGCAGCTTTCCTCCACTGGGCCTTTACTCCATGATGGGCTGCCTCACTTTGGGTGGAGAGAAATAGAATTGGCTTTCTATGGACTGATTCCTCTGAAGCCATGAGAATTAAAGAAACTTTTTCTCCTCTAAGTTGTTCTTGTTGGGTATTTTGGTCACAGCAAAGGAAAAACTGACTAAAACAATAGTCTTGAGGTGAGATTGAATAAAGAAAAAGAAAGTTACTAAACTTCCAGATTGACCAAAAACCCTTATCTACTCTAAATGAAAGAAAAAATAGTACTGAAAATAAATCATTAGTAATATGTAGGGAGACTATTATGGAGTATATCATATGAGATATTGGAATCTAAGAGGAGGGAGAAGAAAATAGTTGGGGCAGAAAATGTATTTTAAAATTAATACTGTTAAAAAATCATTCAAATTTAAGTACCCCTAGGTACAATGTAGTTAAACTGGGAAAAAAACAATAATAAAGGGAAATTAAAAATAAAAATATCCAATGAGAAAAGATTATTGTAAACAGTAGAAAAGGCACTTAAAGGATAGCATATTCTTATGAGAAATAATGTAGGTCAGAAGATAATGAACCATCAGTATAAAAGTGCTGGGGATGGGAGTAGTTATTAAGTAGAGTTGTATATACAGTACAAATATCCTTAAACTGTGAGGGCAAATTAATATAGCTTTCAAATTATAAAAATAAATTTCTTTTTTTAATTTTTATTTTTTGGTAAGGGATATGCAATAAAAGAAACAGTAAATGTCGCTTTAACTGAAAGGCATTCATACCTTATGAAAACCTAGAAGTACATGATAGGAAAAAAAAGAGCACCAGAAATAGTGAAAATATGAGACTATGTATTTCCTCTTAACTTCATTAAAGACCTAATAACTCTCTTAAACAAAATTAAAATTAAATGATAATTGTAGGATTATAATACATGAGAAGTAATATAGTTGACAAAAGCACCAATATATGGGATTAAAGTATGTAATTGACAGATTCTTACATATCTTGTGAAATGGAACAATATTAACTCCAAATACACTGTGAAAATTGAGGATTAGTGTTGTATTCCATAGAGAAATCAATAAAATACAAAACAAAAATATGGAGCTAAAAACCCCAAAGAGAAATTAAAATAGAATAATAATAAACATTTGATTAATTTGATGGCAAAAAGAAAATAATAGACCATGAAAAAAAATAAAGGGGTGGGGCAGAGAGATAAACACATAACTTATTGAATGAACAGATGGAAGAATAAGATGGTCTTTCTAAATCCAAAATATGTTAATAATTACATTAAATATAAATAAATTTTAAACTCTAATTATAAGGCATAGATTATCAATTTGGTTTCAAAAAAAACAACAATAACCTAAAAGCATGGGCTACCTAAGTCACTACCTTATTTGATTAGACAGGCATAACACAATAATAAAACCTAATGAAGGTATTCTAAGCAAATAATATTTTAAAATATGCCATTTGTATAAATATAAAAATCATCATTAAAATATTTGCAGATAATGCAGTGCTGTATAAAATATATAATACACTATTATTAAAATTTTTCTACTTATAAACTCAAAACTGTTTCAGGTCTAAAATTTCAGTTAACACTTGCTTAGCACATATGAGGGGCTTGATTCTCAGCACCACATTAAATATATATATATATATATATATATATATTACATTATTTACATATATATGCATATAAATAAATATAAATATATTCATAAACAAATATCTAAATAGACTAGTGGGAAAAAAAGAGGAGAGAGAAAGGGAGGGAAAGTGTAAGTATAGGGGATTGAAAATGGTGTAAATTATGTTGCTTACACATATGGAGATGTCAAAAAAATCGTGCTATTTTGTATAACTTATAATGAACTCAAAAGACTTAAAAAATAGAAGGTAGACGAAGAAAAAAAATAATAAAATTTCAGTTAAGGAAGTTTAATGTACTAGCAGAAGAATAGATAAAATAAATACGTTCTCAATAGATGAAAAAATGTTTGATTAATAAAAACCCATTTATTTTTTTATTTGTGCTAATTAATTATACATTAGTAGATTGCATTTTGACACATCATTTATAAATGGAGAACAACTTCCCATTCTCTGGTTGTACATGATGTAGAGTTACACAAGTTGTGTAATTATATATACCCATGTGGTAATAATTTCCTATTCATTCTACTATCATTTCTACCCCCATACCCACTCCCATCCCTTCATTTCCCTTTGTCTAATCCAAAGTACCTCTATTCTCCCCTAGACCCCTCCCCTTATTGTGAATCAGCATCCACATATCAGAGTAAACATTAAGCCTTTGGTTCTTTGTGACTGGCTTATTTCACTTAGCATAATATTCTCTAGTTCCATCCATTTACCAGAAAATGCCATAATTTCACTCTTCTTTAAGGCTGATTTATATTCCATTCTATCTGTATACCACATTTTCTTTATCTATTAATCTGTTGAAGGCCATCTAAGTTGATTCCATAATTTAGCTATTGTGACTAGAGCTGCTATAACATTGATGTGGCTGTGTCACTGTAGTATGCTAATTTTAAGTCCTTTGGGTATAAACCTAGGAGTAGGATAACTGGGTCAAATGGTGGTTTCATTCCAAGTTTTTTGAGGAATCTGCATACTGCTTTCCACAGTGGTTTCCCCAATTTGCTGACCCACTGGCAATATATAGTGTACCTCATCCTCACCAATATTTATTGTTGCTTGTATTCTTGATAATTGCCATTGTGACTGGAGTGAGATAGAATATCAGTGTAGTTTTAATTTTCATTTTGCTAATTGCTAGAGATGTTGAACATTTTTGTATATATTTGTTGATTGTATTTCTTTTGTGAAGTATCTGTTCAGTTTCTTAGCCCATTTATTAATTAGGTTATATCTATTTCTGGTTTTAAGTTTTTTGTATTCTTTATAAATCCTGGATATTAATGCTCTATCTGAGGTATGTATGGTAAAGATTTTCTCCTATCTGTAGGCTTTCTTTTCATGTTATTGATTGTTTCCTTTGTTACGAAGATTTTAGTTTGATTCCATCCCATTTATTGATTCTTGATTTTAATTCTTAACACTTAGGAGTCTTGTTAAGAAAATCATTTTCTAAGCCAACATGGTGGAGATTTGGGCCTACTTTTTCTTCTATTAGGTCTAGATTTTTTGTTCTAGTGCCTATATCCTTGATCCACTTTGAGATACTTTTTGTGAAGGTTGAGAGGGTTTAATTTCATTTTGCTACATTTGGATTTCCAGTAAAAATTTATTTCTTATAATAATTCTTGGCAAATTATGGATGAAAGTGAAAGTGCTAAGCTTCATTAGGAATATTAGGACAAAAGGAGTTATAGGAGGGGTTTAATCTTTGTGTAATCATCTACTTAGTAATAAAAAGTTCTATTGATTACGAGAATGACTATAGATAATGGAAACATATTTCAAAATACAAGAAGATTTTTAATGTTTTCAGTATAAAGAAATGATAAATGTTTAAGGAAGTAGATATGTTTAACCTGATTTAAATATTACAAAATGTATAGATATATTGAAACATCACATGACACCCCATAAATGTCTATGATTTTAATGTTAGGTATTGGTTAAATTTTTTTTAAATTTGAAAATTATATTCTTTGTTTTTTGGCTTTACAACTTAATAAAACATCTGTTTCAAAGTTTACCAACAGACACAGAGTCTCTGATTTGATATCTAACTCCTTGATCCACTTTGAGTTAACTTTTGTGCATGGCGAGAGGAGGGGATTCAGTTTCATTTTGTTGCATATGGATTTCCAGTTTTCCCAACACCATTTGTTGAAGATGCTATCCTTCCTCCATTGCTTGCTTTTAGCTCCTTTATCAAATATAAGATAGTTGTAGCTTTGTGGATTAGTCTCTGTGTCCTCTATTCTGTACCATTAGTCCACCCGCCTGTTTTGGTACCAGTACCATGCTGTTTTTGTTACTATTGCTCTGTAATATAGTTTGAAATCTGGTATCGCTATACCGCCTGATTTACACTTCATGCTTAGAATTGCTTTTGCTATTCTGGGTCTTTTATTTTTCCATATGAATTTCATGATTGCTTTATCTATTTCTACAAGAAATGCCATTGGGATTTTGATTGGCATTGCATTAAACCTATAGAGAACTTTTGGTAATATCGCCATTTTGATGATGTTAGTTCTGCCTATCCATGAACAGGGTATATTTTTCCATCTTCTAAGATCTTCTTCTACTTCTCTTTTTAGGCTTCTGTAGTTTTCATTTGTATAAACCTTTCAACTCTTTTGTTAGGTTGATTCCCAAGTTTTTTTTTTTTTTTTTGAGGATATCGTGAATGGAGTGTTTTTCCTCATTTCCATTTCAGAAGTTTTGTCGCTGATATACAGAAATGCCTTTGATTTATGCGTGTTGATTTTATATCCTGCCACTTTGCTGAATTCATTTATTAGTTCTAGTAGTTTCTTTGTAGACCCTTTTGGGTCTTCTAGGTATAGAATTATGTCACCCGCAAATAGTGATAATTTAAGTTCTTCTTTTCCTATTTTTATGCCTTTAATTTCTTTCGTCTGTCTAATTGCTCTGGCCAGTGTTTCGAGAACTATATTGAATAGAAGTGGTGATAGAGGGCATCCTTGTCTTGTTCCAGATTTTAGAGGGAATGCCTTCAATTTTTCTCCATTGAGAATGATGCTAGCCTGAGGCTTAGCATAGATAGCTTTTACAATGTTGAGGTAAGTTCCTGTTATCCCTAGTTTTTCTAATGTTTTGAACATAAAGGGATGCTGTACTTTGTGGAATGCTTTTTCTGCATCTATCAAGATGATCATATGGTTCTTAACTTTAAGTCTATTTGTCATGACCCCCTTGCCCGCAAGGAAGACGCGACTCAGGAATCTTCATTCAGCAATTTATTCAGGCCCTTGACATTCTTCTAATAATTCTTCTAATCCCCGGAATAATAATAATCGGATGCCCCTCCCAGCCTTAATAAAGCACCGTGAACCCCAATGCGAAGCTGCCACGTGTACCCTTCTCACAGGGTGCTAGAGAACGACACGCCAACTTTCTCTGATAAGGAGTTGACAATATGCCAACTCTCTCTGATAAGGAGTTGTCCTTCACAGACCACAGCGGAGCCAGTGCCATCATGTAATGGCGACCACAGTCCACAGGAACGGCTCACCACAGCTCCCCCTTTTTGTTTCACTAAGACAATACAGGCGAGAGTAGAGGTCCTATCCCACTGTGCAGAAGTGGCTGCATAGTATGGCCCAGCCCTAGGGGGCGCCTTCCCCAGATCTGACAGCATATCAGCCAACGCCTTTTTTCGTGGGGCGGGGCGGAGACACGTCAAACCCACATGCAATAGGACATGCTCCCCTTGAGGTCCCTCTTCTCAATGGATCAGTCAAGTGCAGTGCCTTGCCTCGCATCCTGTATCGTGACGATGGTGAGGAAGAGGGAATAGCTGAGGTTGAACTGTGGCTGTCTAGAAGTACAACTACAAACAAGTTGGCAGCACCCTGAAAGAAAGGCACGGACTTTAAAGTGACAGATAAAGACCAGTGTGGAAACCCTTCTGCGTGCAATGGCAACAAAACCTGCAGAGTGCAAGGGCTTTCCAGCACTAAAAGAAAGACAAAAGAAGGACATGTCGAACCCAGTGCAATGTTATAATAACTTGGGGTGCAACGACCATGTCAAAGGCACTAGTGTAGAAACCCATCTGCGTGCAATGGTAGCAAGACCGGCAGAGTGCAAGGGCTTTCTGACACTAAGAGAATAACCAGGAAAGACATGTCAATCCCAGTGCAATGTTATAATAACTTGGGGTGCAATGACCATGTCAAAGATTTACTGTTTAAGATGCGCAAGCCAGACTTGAGGTGAGTTGCCATGTTCTAAAGCTGCAAGAGCTTGTATGATCATAGCCTTATCTTGAGCACTACGAGCTTTAAGGCGACAGAGAAACCACAAACAGAGGAACATACCAAAACAACACAGTGCACCAAAAATGCCTACTCCCACCCACTCCTTAAAAAAGGAAAAAGCAGAAGATATCCAATTGGTGAATTGACCCAGAGTCACGGGATCGACACGAGTACTATTCAAGACAGCTATCTGGGTTAGTTGAGACTGGATCATGTCTTCCGCTTCCATGGACCAATTCCCGGCCAGATATCCACCAATGATGTGGGAAGCATTCCTGGAATCATTAAATCTGACAGAGGTTATACATAAATGTGCACGTTGGTCAATGCAGCCTAAAAGTACTAGGTCAGCCAATTCCTCTACCTGAGCTTGAAGAAAATCTATTCTTTGGTTGGTAGCTAAAATCCCTGACAAAATATGTTGATTAATCGCATTTTGCGATTCAAGTATAGTGGACGTTTGTTGAACAACTTGATTAATGGTGGCAGCAGTTTGTACTTGACTGGCCATGGCTACTCCGGCTGTAACTGCTGCAGCAGCAGATGCCGCCACGGCTGTCACTATAGCTGCTGTGATTCCAAAATCTCTGCGGACTCTAAGTAGCTCTACAATAGGAAAGTTATCTGGATCCGCAGTGACTGGGATTGGGACAAAAGTTGGAATTTTCATAATCACTGCTACAGTCCAAGAACCATTCCAACACTCAGATAAGAAACAGGTAATAATAGAACAATCCAGCATCCCCGATGAGGTGTCATTAGCTAAAAGGAACAAGAACGGGGATTGGATACAGACCATTGCAGGAGGCAATGTGGCATAATGTAACAGAGAGTTGAACGAAACAGATGTAAGCCTATTACCTCGTTCACTCTCCTTAGTAGTGCCAGAAACATTAGCCAGCCAGCTTTTGGCTCCTAGTAATTGAGCCAATGCAGAAATATCAGCTGAAGCCCCCTTCTCATTGGAAATGAGCCATTGAAACCAGGACCAACCTGTTCTTGTAGAGGAGTTGGCATTGTTGTTAAAGTTATAAACATATCTCTTCAGAGGAGGGGAAAAGGAGAAACCTTTAGCAACTTGATGTTTCTCCCAAGAATGATCCTGACAAGGCGTAAATGTTGGGGGAAAACCAAAATTAGGGGTACAGTAAGGAGAGGCCTTGAAATGAGTGGCATTGCAAGTACTATTAGAAGAAGGAGGCATTGGGATTAGTACCTCGGAGATAATAGCTAAAGTAGTTATGTTTAAAACAGAGCTATTTGCGGGGGTCCCTGAACCTGATTGCTTCCCTGAAACTACTTGGCTCAATACAGCACTGAGAATACTCCCTGAGACTCAACTGGACCGCAATGGGTCCTCCCAGTTAGTCAAATTTCTGGTCTTAAGGCTAATACAATTAGTGTTCCCAAGGCTGAAACAAAAAACTCCTGTGAGATTAACTTGAGACTGATTAAAAATATTTTCCATGTCCCCTCTAGGAGAGGCACAAGGAGCAGACATCTCACATGAGGTAGAAAAAAGAGTGGGGAGGACACTAGAATTACTATGAACTGGCATTGGCATTGGCCATGCCCGTGCCACTGCCCACCACTGCATTGGTGTCATCTGTACCGTTGGCACCAGCATCAGAGCCAGAGCACTCATCAGAATGAAGCTCCTCATCATGGGACTGTTGTGGCACCTCCTGCTGCTGGTTAGTAGATCTCGAGACTCTTCTTGTCAGGCGTTCAGGGATCCACAGCGGCTCCGTGCGATCCTGGGGAAAAACACATACAGATCCTCATGCCCATGTCAGCACGGGGTCAGGGCCGTTCCATTGGCCCGTAAGAACATCCTTCTACTTAACATAGCCAGTCACAGAGGGCTGAGGGGACACATGTCTATCGGCCGCAGAGCGGCCATGAATATCCAAATTCAAAAAATTAATGGTAAAAAGAGCTAAGGACAGGCGTTCTTTAGGAGTGTGGTCAACTCCTATTCCCCTTTTTTGTTTTTCCAAGGTTTCTTTTAAGGTGCGGTGGGCACGTTCAACAATGCCTTGCCCTTGAGGATTGTAAGGCAACCCATGAGCAAGTTGTACTCCCATAGTAGAACAAAAAGATGTAAACTGTCTGCCCGTATAAGCAGGTCCATCATCAGCCTTAAGGGATGCAGGTGCACCCCATGTTGTCCATGCCTCTAAGCAATGAGTAATGACATTACGTGCCTTTTCTCCCGATAAAGCAGAAGCATGAATAATTCCAGAGTACGTGTCAATAGAAACATGGACATATTTGAGGTTACCAAAGTCAGGCACGTGAGTCACGTCCATCTGCCAGACAACCAATGGCTTCAATCCTCATGGGTTTACACCATAAGTAGGAGGATGAAGAAATGTGACACAATGGGGACATTGTAATACTATCTGACGAGCATCCACTCTTGAGATGGAAAAACGTCTGCGCAGTGTCATAGCATTGACATGAAAGTTGTGATGAAACAATTTAGCTTCTTCTAAGGAGGAGGCCAAGCATACCAACTGGATTCTAGTTGCCGAGTCAGCACAGGCATTACCCTGTGATAACGGGCCAGGAAGAGAGGTGTGAGCCCGAATGTGCATTGGATAGAAAGGGGCAGTACGGCTACGGATAAGCTGTTGAAGCTGATTAAAATAAGCAGATACATTATGGGTGTCACTAATAGCTCCTACAGCCTCCAGAATTTTGAGCGCCTGCACCACATAGATGGAGTCCGAAATGAGATTGAAAGGAAAAGAACACTGTTTAAAAACTTCAATGACAATTTGTAGTTCTACCCATTGTGGATTTCCAGGAGCAAATTGATGCTGGACAGGGGGAGAGTCATTAATCACATAAGCTCCCATTCCAGACTTGGAGCCATCAGTAAAAATGTTAACAGCCCCCGGAATTGGAGTGGGTGAAGTCACTTTAGGGAAAATGATGGGATGTTCTTTAACAAAATGGAGTAATGGATGAGAAGGGTAATGATTATCAATATCCCCTTGAAACGAGCAACATAGAATGGCCCAGTTGTCTAGAGTAGCACACAAAACATTAATCTGAACTTTAGAATAGGGTATGATAAGAGAAGAAGGTGCTTGTCCAAAAAATTGAATGCTCTGTTGAATCCCTCTAAGTGCTAACGCTGCAACAGCATCAGGATAGTATTCTAAAGATTTTCCTGGGGATACATGTGGGTGGATCCATAGTAAAGGCCCATCTTGCCACAGTACTCCAGTAGGCTGCCGCATAGTGGCAAGCACACATAACTGGAAAGGTTTATCACTCTGGAGCCTGCATAGAGTAGCATGTTGTATAGCTTCTTCTACTTTTATAAGGGCCGCTCTGGCCTCTTTAGTGAGGGTACAAGGGGAAGTAAGATCTGGATCACCCTTAAGAATAGCATACAAAGGCTGGAGCACGATATTAGGAATATGTAAATAACCTCTTATCCAATTAATATCTCCCAACAGTTTTTGAAAATCATTTAGAGTTTGGAGATCTTGAGTTCGTATAGTAACTTTTTGTGGTTTTAACATGTCATATCCAATCGTCGCTCCCAAATACTGAATAGAATCCCCTGTTTGAACCTTTTCAGGTGCAATATGTAATCCATACTGAGCTAACAACTTCACCAAGTCTTTATAGGCCTCATTAACTGACTGTTCTAATTTGGCTGCCAATAATACATCATCCATATAATGAATAATCTTGATGGAAGGATATTTTTGTCTGAGAGGTGCGAGTGCCTTCCCTACATACATCTGACAAATCGTAGGACTGTTAGACATTCCCTGTGGTAAAACAACCCACTCAAACCTTTGATCTGGTTCCTCGTGATTACACGAGGGAAGGGTGAAGGCAAAACGCTGTGAGTCTTTAGGATGCAAAGGAATAGAAAAGAAACAGTCTTTAATGTCAATAGCAATGATATGCCAGCCCTGAGGAACAGAGGAAAGCAGCGGCAGCCCTCTTTGAATGGGCCCCATAAGTTGCATTTGAGCATTAACTGCTCGTAAATCATGCAGTAGGCGCCACTTCCCTGATTTTTTCTTAATGACAAATATGGGAGTATTCCATGGAGAAGTAGAATGTTGAATGTGGCCCAAGTCAAGTTGTTCTTTAACTAGGTCATGGGCTGCTGCCAATTTAGCCAAGGGAAGGGGCCACTGAGGCAACCAATTGTTTGATAAGGGGCATGGCTCTATCAGGATCTCCAAAAATCTTTCCAGCGGCATCCACCATCCTTGCTACAAAATCTGAAAAGGGTTCTGTAGGGCCTTGTATAATTTTAGTCAAGTTACCAGACACCTCTCCTCTATTTGGAAGTGATTTCCATGCCCAAATGCAAATATTATTAATCTGGTCATATGCTTCAAGAGGAAATCCTGTCTGTTGATTAGCAAATCTCCCTTGTCCCAAAAGCATGTCTTTGTCCCAATGGGGGTGTCCTGCTGCATGATTTTGGGCGGCCTGCTCTGCTGCGCCCTCTAGCACAAATGCTCTCCAGTCCAAATATTTGCCTGGGGAGACGCAAGCCCGAACGAGGCTAGCCCAATCAGAGGGAGTCATGCAGTATCTGGACAGATTCTCTACCTGAGTTAGTGTAAAAGCGGCATCAACCCCATAAGTGCGCACAGACTCCGCCAGGGTCTTTACAATTTTGAAATCCAAAAGCTCATGAAATCTTCCCCTATTATCATCCTGAAAAACTGGATAAGCAAGACCCATCTCAATGTTAACAGCCCTCCATGTTTGGGCGTGGAAACTTCGTCCCGAAACACCCCCGCCATACGGAGGCGGATCGGGAGGCTGTCCTTTCTTGAGCCCTTGCTTATCTCTGTTTCCTTTAGCTAAACTCCCTAGCTGCCGAGACAGCGTCTCCAGCTCCTCCTCTTCATTATCTTCTACCTCTGACCCACTTTCGCATGGGGGCGTGCGCAGCACACTGAGATCTGGATACAGTCTCCTCCCGTTCTCCACGCCCCGCACACTCCCCTCTTCCTGAGACACTTCACTCTCTGTTGTTTCTGACTTTTCTTTATGCAATTGTTCTAAAACTTCCTGCCCTTTAACAAGCGCTTCTTGGCATCTGCCATCTGTAAGGCAACTACGGACCATCTTCCAGAGGGGTATCACCCCGCCCTCTAACATGCCCTGCTCACCAGCAAAATCAAGGTCTTTGCCTAATTTATCCCAGCTGGGTGTAGTGAGGCTGCATGAAAATGCGAACCACGGTGCAGCAGTATCTACCCTCTGTAAAAATTTCTCTAAGGTACTGCGTTTCACCTCCAGTCCCTTGGAACGTAAAAGGCCATCTAGGGCCAGAAGAAGTGGACTTGAAGTCACGGCACCCATGACGCAACACAAGAAAACACAGAAATCGAAAGTGAAAGTACACAAAAACAAAACGAAAATACACAGAAAACAAAACGAAAATACAGAGTGCAATTGCTATGAGATGTAACGCCCTCTCTTTATTTACAGAGGAGCAGGTACCTTTTAACGCTCCCTCTTTATTTATAGAGGAGCCTCCGCTTTTTAACAGCGGGTCCCACCTTACCTGGGACTTACCGGCGCGCCTCCCTGACTGCTGAAAGTTCTGGTTCCTGGGTTTTTCTTTTTTTTTTTTTTTCTTTTTTCTCCCGGGTCTCAGCACCACTTGTCACGACCCCCTTGCCCACAAGGAAGACGCGACTCAGGAATCTTCTTTCAGCAGTTTATTCAGGCCCTTGACATTCTTCTAATAATTCTTCTAATCCCCGGAATAATAATAATCGGATGCCCCTCCCAGCCTTAATAAAGCACCGCGAACCCCAATGCGAAGCTGCCACGTGGACCCTTCTCACAGGGTGCTAGAGAACGACACGCCAACTTTCTCTGATAAGGAGTTGACAATACGTCAACTCTCTCTGATAAGGAGTTGTCCTTCACAGACCACAGCGGAGCCAGCGCCATCATATAATGGCGACCACAGTCCACAGGAACGGCTCACCACATCTATTGATGTGGTGAATAACATTTATTGATTTCCGTATATTGAACCATTCTTGCATCCCAGGGATGAATCCTACTTGATCATGGTGCACAATTTTTTTGATATGCCCTTGTATCTGATTCGCCAGAATTTTATTAGCTTCTTATTTACAAAAATTACTTTTTTAAACATAATCCAACTTCTACCTTCCGAATTATTTGCTATAGTAGAAAAAACACAGCAATATCATATTTAATAATAAAATACTTATGTTTTATTCAGAACAGGTCAAAGCAAGTATTGTCATTTTTGCTACTCATATTCACACAGTAAAAATAAACTGTCAGATATAGGGCATGAAAAAATGAAAGAGGTAAAGCTTTATTCACTGAAGGTGCAATTAAATATGTTGAGAAATCTTTGTCATTGTGCTGTAGCTCAGTGGTAGAACATCTGCTTTGCACATATGAGGTACTAGGATCAATCCTCAGCACCACATAAAAATAAATAAATATATTGTGTCCATCCACAACTAAAAAATATATTTTAAAAAATTTCAGCAGTGGGCTTCACTAGTTATATGTGCCGTATATTTTGTGTTAGTCATCTTTTGTTCACTCTGATCAAAATAACTTGACTTACTCTGACATAAATAATAAAAGGACAGAAGCTCTATTTTGACTCATTTCAGAGGTTACAGTCCACACCAGGCCATCTCCATTGCTTTGGATCTGAAGTGGGACAAAACATTATGGCCAAAGGGCATGGGAACAGAGCTGCTCACAGTAAAGCAGCTGGGAAGTAGAGAAAGAGAGAAAGGAAGGAGCCAGAACAAGATGTAACTTTCCTGATCCCATTCCCAGTAAACCACTCCCTTTGACTAGGCCCTATTTCCTACAGTTTCTACCACATTTTGATAATGCCATCAAATTATGAAAACTTCAGTGGATTAATGCATTGACAAGGTCACATCTCTTATGATCCAATCACTTCCTCAAATCCACACTTCTGAACATTGCCATATAGAGGACAAATACTTCAACACATGAGCCTTTGGGGGACATTCCAGACCCAAATCATGATAATGGTCAACCTCTGTAAGGAATCTACAATACAAATATTTATATAGTCTATGTAAATTTATCAAAATAACAAGATGCAAGAATTGAATTATATTTATGTGTTTCAGTATAATAGCATGAAAAAATGGAAAATGAAGTTTAAAATTTTCTATAGATGATATAACTAAACATAAAATACATAGCAATTAATTTAAAAACCAAGTGAAAAACATCTGCATTGAAAATTAAAAACAAAACACTATATAACCTTTTTATTTTTTATTTTTATTTTATCTTTTTAGATATATGTGACAGTAGAATGTCTTTTGGCATATTATACATACATGGAGAATAACTTATTCTAATTAGAATCCTATTTTTGTGGTTATAGATGATGTGGAGTCACACTGGTTGTGTATTCAAATACAAGGACAGGAAAATAGGTCCACTGTCTTTCCTAGTCCCCTCTCTCCTCCCTTCCCTTCATTCCTCTTTCTCTAATCCAATGGACTTCTATTCTTTCCCTCACCACCCTCCCTTGTTGTGGGTTAACATCCACATATCAGAGAGAATATTTGGCCTTTTGTTTTGGGAATTGGCTTATTTTCTTTAGCATGATATTCTGTAGTTTCATCCATTTATCAGCAAATTCCATAATTTCATTCTTGTGTAAGGCTGAGTAATTTTCCATTGTGTATATGTACCACAGTTCCTTTATCCATTCATCTGATAAAGGATACCTAGGTTGATTCCATAGCTTGGCTACTGTGAATTGAGCTGCTATAAATATTGATGTGGCTGCATCACTCTAATATGCTGATTTTAAGTCCTTTGGGTATATACTGAGGAGTGGGATAACTGAATCATATGTGGTTCCGTCCTAATAATGGCATAGTATTGGCACAAAAAAGACATGAAGACCAATGGAGCAGAATAGAAGACACAGAGACAAACCCCCATAAATACAGTTATCTCATATCAGACCAAAGCACCTTAAGCATACATTGGAGGAAAGATAGCCTCTTCAAAAAATGGTGCTGGTAAAACTGGAAATCCATATATAGTAGAATTAATTTGACCCCTATATCTCACACTACACAAAACTCAACACAAAGAATTCAAGGACCTAGACATCAGAGCAGAGACCTGGCAGTTACTAGAAGAACAAGTAGTCCCAACTCATCATCATGTCAGCTTAGGAAGCAAATTCCTCAATATGATTCATAAAGGGGAAAAAGTAAAATCAATAATTGAGAAAAAGAAAAGTTGGTTCTTTGAAAAAATAAATAAAATTGATAAACCCTTAGCCATGCTAATGAAGAAAAGGAAAGAGAAATTCAAATTACTAAAATTCTTGATGGAAAAGGAAATATCGCAATAGACACTTTAGAAATATAGAAGATAATTAGAAATTATTTTCAAAATTTGTACTTCAGTAAAATAGAAAATATTAAAACATTGATAAATTTCTAGAGTCATATGACTTACATAAACTGAATCAGAATGATATACACACGTTAAACAGATCAATTTCAAGCAATGAGATAGAAGGTGCCATCGAAAGCCTACCAACCAAGAAAAGTCCAGAACCGGATGGATTCACAGCTGAATTCTACAAGATCTTCAAAGAAGAACTAATACCAATATTCCTAAAATTATTCCATAAAATATAAAAAGAGGGAACACTTCCAAACTCATTCTATGTGGCCAATATCACCCTGATTCCAAAACCAGACAAAGATACATCAAAGAAAGAAACTTCAGACCAATATCTCTAATGAACATATATGCAAAAATTCTCACTAAAATTCTGGTAAGTCAAATACAAAAACATATTAAGAAGATAGTACACCGTGATCAAATGGAGTTCATTCCAGGGATGCAAGGTTGGTTCAACATATGGAAATCAATAAATGTAATTTATCACATCAATAGACTTAAAGATAAGAATCATATGATCATCTCAATAAAGGCAGAAAAAGCATTCGACAAAACATGGCACCCTTCATGTTCAAAACACTACAAAAACTAGGAATAGTAGGAATGTACCTCAACATTGTAAAAGCTAT
The DNA here is from genome assembly GCF_052094955.1 of Ictidomys tridecemlineatus. Classification (NCBI taxonomy): domain Eukaryota; kingdom Metazoa; phylum Chordata; class Mammalia; order Rodentia; family Sciuridae; genus Ictidomys; species Ictidomys tridecemlineatus. Next base: position 75,019,472 of record NC_135482.1, on the reverse strand, counting down.
CTATAATAAATCCAAGGCCAACATCATTCTAAATAGTGAAAAATTGGAAGCATTTCCTCTAAAAAACTGGAACAAGACAGGGATGCCCTCCTTCACCACTTCTCTTCAACATAGTCCTTGAAACTCTAGCCAAAAGAATTAGACAAAACAAATTATTTACCAACAACATGATTTTATCTGAGAGGATCCAAGAAACTCCACCAGAAAACTTCTAGAATTAATTAATGAATTCAGCAAAGTAGCAGGATATAATATCAATACCTGTAAATGAAATGCATTTCTGAACATCAGTAATGAATCCTCTGAAAGAGAAACCAGGGAAACTACCCCATTTACAATAGCCTCAAAACAATGAAATAAAATAAAATACTTAGAAATCAACTTAATGAGAGAGGTGAAAGACCTGTACAATGAAAATTACAGAACACTAAGGAAAGAAATTAAAGAAGACCTTAGAAAATGGAAAATCTCCCTTGTTCTTGGATAGAAGTAATATTGTCAAAATGACCATACTACCAAAAGCACTATACAGATTTAATGCAATTCCAATCAAAATTCCAATGACATTCCTCATATAAAAGGAATTATGAAATTTATTTGGAAAATAAGAGACACAGAATAGCCAAAGCACTCCTTAGCAAGAAGAGTGAAGCAGGTGGCATCATTATACCAAACCTTAAACTATACTACATAGCAATAGTAACAAAAATGGCATGGAGTATGGGCACCAAAATAGACTTATAGACCAAAGGTACAGAATAGAGAACACAGAGACTAACCCACATAAATACAGTTACCTAATACTATACAAAGGTGCCAAAAACATATATTAGAGAAAAGATAGCCTCTTCAACAAATGGTGCTGGGAAAACTGGAAACTCATATGCAGCAAAATGAAATTAAGCCCCCATCTCTCACCATGCACAAAGCTCAACTCAAAATGGATCAAGGACCTAGTAATTAGACCAGAGACCCTGCATCTAATAAAAGAAAAAGTAGGCTCAAATCTTCATCATGTTGGATTAGGCCCCTACTTCCTTAACAAGACTCCTAAAGTGCACAAAATAAAATCAAGAATCAATAAATGGGATGGTTTCAAACCGAAAAGCTTCTTCTCATCAAAAGAAACAATTGATTGGGTGAAGAGAGAGCCTACAGAATGGGAGCAAATTTTTATCACATGCATCTCAGAGCACTAATCTCTATATAAAGAGATTAGTGCTTAAATTAGATTAGTGCTTAGATTATATATACAAAGAATTAAAAAAAAAACTTAACACCAAAAACAAACAACTCAATCAATAAATGGGCTAAGGAACTGAATAGACACTTCTCAGAAGAAAAAATATGATCAATCAACAAATATATGAAAAGATGTTCAACACCTCTAGCAATTAGAGAAATGTGAATCCAAACTACTCTAAGATTTCATCTCACTCCAGTCAGAATGGCAGTTATAATATAAGCAACAATATGTGTTGGTGAGAATGTGGGGGAAAAGGCAGGCTCTTACATTGCTGGTAGGACTGCAAATTGGTGCAACCAATCTGGAAAGCACTATCAAGATTCCTTAGGAAACTTATAATGGAACCACCATTTATTTGACCCAGCTATCCCACTCCTGGGTCTATATCCAAAGGACTTAAAATCAACATACTATGGAAATGCAGCCACATCAATGTTTGTAGTAGCTCAATTCACAATAGCTAAATTGTGGAACCAACCTAGATATCCTTCAATAGATAAATGGATAAACAAACTGTGGTATATATACACAATGGAATATTACTCAGCATTAAAAGAATAAAATAATGGTATTTGCAGGTAAATGGATGGAATTGGAATATATCATGCTAAGTGAAGTAAGCCAGTCCCAAAAAATCAAAGGCTGAATGTTTTCTATGAAAAGTGGATGCTGATTCATTATGGGGATTGGGGGAAAGCATGAGAGGAATAGAGGAACTTTGGATAGGACAAAGGGGAGGAAAGGGAAGGGAGTGGCATAAGGGTAGGAAAAATTGTGGAATGAGATGTACATCATTACCCTAGGTACATGTATGAAGACACAAATGGTGTGACTCTACTGTGTGTGCAACCAGAGAAATGAAAAATTGTGCTCCATTTATGTACTATGAACTGAAATGCATTCTGCTGTCATGTATAACAAACTAGAATTAATTAATTAACTAATTAATTGAAAAACATATCAACAAATGGGATGGTATGAAACTAAAAAGCTTCTTCACAGCAAAGCAAACAATCAATAACGTGAAGAGAGAGCCTACCAAATGGGAGAAAATCTTTATCACTTACACCTCAGATGGAGCACTAATCTCCAGCATATACAACTTAATACCAAAAAAAACCCTCAAAACTAATCAATACATGGGCAAAGAAACTGAACAAGCACTTCACAGATGAAGAAATATGAATGGTCAACAAATATATGAAAAAAAGTTCAACACCTCTAGTAATTAGTGAAATGCAAATCAAAACTACAGAGATTTCATCTCATTCCAGTAAGAATGGCAATTATCAAAACTAAAAATAAATGTTGGCAAGGGGAGAAAGTTACACTCATACATTGTTGATGGGACTGCAAATTGGGGGGAATATATTGAGGGATTTACATTTTTATAGCAATTTTCAAGAATTACCATAAAACTTCACTAATCAAGACAGTATGATATTACAATAAGATAATAAAAGATTAGAGCCCAGAATTTGATCTGCACATGCATTATTAACTTCTGACAGAGACACCAATATAAGCACAAGGGGAGAAATTAAAATTTTCAACAAGTGGCACTAACAACTCCATATTCAGGCGGAATAAAAAGACCCTCAATTATTACCTCACAGTATACACAAATATTGATTCTAGACTACCCAAGGGTCTAAATGTAGCAACTAAAAATGAATAAAATATAAGAAAATATGAGATATTATTTTCATGTCTTTCAGTCAGGTAAAGGACTTTTGGTTTGGGTTTTTTTTTTTTTTTTTTTTTTTATAGCACACGGAAAGTGATAACCGTAAAATAAAATCAGGAAGTCAGAAACTGTCAAAAAGCACAAACATTTTCCTATCCAAAAACACCGTAAGAAAATGAGCCAGATATGGTGCACATGCCAGTAATCTCAGCAGCTCAGGAGGCTAAGGCAAGAGGATTGCAAGTTCAAAGCTAGCCTCAGCAAAAGTGAGGTGCTAAGCAACTCAATAAACCCTATCTCTAAAAAAATACAAAATATGGGCTGGGGATGTGGCTCAGTGGTCTCTGAGTTCAGTCCTTGGTACCCACCCCACAAAAAAAGAAAGTGAATAGGCAAGCCATGAATTGAGAGGGAATATTTACATACTGATATCTGATGAGGGACTTATATTTAGAATACATAAATGACAGGAAACAGTTTTTTAAAAGAGCTAAATAATTAAATACCTAGTTTACAAAAGAAGATAGATGATTGATAGTATATGAAAATGCTCCACATAATCAATTACTGAAAAATACAATTAAAACCATAATGAAATGTCATAACATTCATTAGAATGGTTACAATAGAAAATGCTCACTATCTCAAGCATGGTTGAAATCACAGAGCAACTGGAACTCTCATACCCTGCTAATAAAAACGTAAAACATTAAAATAATGTTGTAAAATTTGCAGTTTCTAATAAAATTAAGCATAAACTCAGTGACTCTATTTCTAATTATGTACCCAAGGAAAATGAAAGTATTATGGCTTAAGTTAGCTTTATTTAAAACTATGCAAATGTCATTAAATGAATTTTTTAAAATATGGCATGGTCATGCAATGAAATATTAGTAGCTATAAGTAATTACTTCACTGTTATACCCCAAACATATGGATGAATTTTTAGACATGTTTAGTAAAAAGAAGTCAGACCCAGAGAATACAAACTGTAATTTCATCTATATGAAGTTCTAGAATAGCTAAAGTTAATATGTGGTTAAAAAAATATATCAGTAAAAGCCATAAGGGAACATTTTAGGGTAAAGAAAATATTCCATGTCTTGGTAGAGATTACATAGGTGTGATCACTAGGTTACATAGGTATGATCACTAATAGGTATATCAAAAACTATGAAAATGGGTATGTAAGATTGGTATCTTGCTGGGTGTGGTGGCACACTCCTGTAATCCCAGGAGCTCTGAAGGCTAAGCCAGGAGGATCATGAGTTCAAAGATAGCCTTAGCAAGAGCTAGGCTCCTAAGCAACTCAGTAAAGCCCTTTCTCTAAATAAGATATAAAATAGGGCTGGGAATGTGGCTAAGTGGTTGAATGCCCCTCAGTTCAATCCCCAGTATCCAAAAACAAAAAAGAAAAAAAAATTGGTATCTTTAGCTGTATGTAAATATTATTATAAAACATTGATAATAAATATTGAGCTCAATTAAATTTTTGTTTAAAGTGACATTTAATATAAATGTGGAAAGGGCAACGAACATAGCCTCACTTCAGTGATATTTCTGAATGAAAATGAATAGTCTAAATCTAAGGAAACTTCAGTTAGTATTCTAGGAAATTCTGCCAAATAACAGTACACCACAAAAATGTCAAGTTCAAGAAGACAAAGGCTAAGGAACTGTTCCACATTAAAGAAGATAAGATGTTTGACAACTAAATGCAATATACGACCTTGAAAGAAATTCTGTTCTGGGCAAAAGATTGTTAGTAAGAACGATATTGGAACAACTAAAACAAAGTTGATTAAATAATAGTGTCATGTTGATGTTAAATTTCCTCTTTATAATAATTATCTCATGGTTATGTTAGAGAATGTCATTTTTCTTAGGAAAAATACAGTGAATTACAAAGAGATAAAGATACATGGTATCTCCAAATTACTATTACGTTCCAGAAAGAACTAATTTTCAGTACTATAGATACATAGAGAGTGATAAGGCACTTGGGACAATGTATCAACCATGGATGAATCTGGACTTCCTTATACTGTACAGCTTTTTGTACACAAGAAATTATATGAGAATTAAAAAAAAAAAGTTATCAAAGAAATACTGGGGTCTTCTGTGACTGCCAGAAGCCTGTATTAAACATTTCTAGGTGTGTGCCAAGTTTATAGCTTTTGCTTTTCTCTGGGGTCTTGCCCACAATCCAACAGGGAGAATTTTTGGCAGTCAAATTTGTCTTGAGCAGTGTTCCACTCCTGGTTACCCCTACTTTAAACTGAAGATACCTCACCCAAAATCAAGCCTTTTAAAAAATAGGACTAAATGACTGCTTTCAAAAGAAATACAAGTCTTTTTCATCTCACTGGTAGCTTTTCCCAGAGCGATAGTTTCAGTCTCTGTCTGTGCATTACATGATCGTTTATCTGACAGGTTAGTGAAACTCTCACTTTTGTTGTGCCTTGGTTTTCTATTGAGCAGAATTAAAACCTTGCACATAGGTAGCTCCTCTCCCCAGGATCTGCTCTTCTTGTCTCTTCCTTCATAATGTCAGCTTCCTGGGGAGACTGTCTCTGCAGGTGTAAGGCCTGTATCTCTGGGAGGGTTTAATTCAAAAGAGAAAGTAGTGGAAATTTAATTCTGCCTTAAATCCAACCCACATTCTCCAACCTAATCTTGCCAAGAAGAAAGCCGATATTTTTATCTTTATCTGTCTGATTCCTGTAACTCTAAAATTGGTTCCCAATGGGGGGAAAGGGTATGATTAATTATCACCCTCGAACAGCAACAACTGCCAGGCCCTCAGCAGGGTAGCTGGGAAAACAGAGAAAAGCAGCCTACAGGAAAAGAGATGACACAGACTTGAAAAGATAAGCATTGATTAAATACATAGTTCTAATGCCTTTTTAATTTCGTATTCTAGTTTCTCCTTCAATTCCAGCTCTATTTTTCTTCCCCATTGGATTCCAAAACAAACATAGGATTTGTTAGAATAAATCTTCCTTTGGGACCTGGAGTACTAATCAGGGACTCTGAACTAAGTCCAGGCATTATTCTTCCTGCCAGTATAGAAAATTATTAACATTATATTTCTGAAATTCTATAAGAGTTGATATTTTGTTTATTGGTTGCTGGAAAACTTAGTCTCATTTTTTTTTTCTGGAGCCATTTAGACTTTAAGACCAAAGAAAAAGAAATGATTAGAGAATTATATTCAAACATGGATAGCCTCAGCATAAGCCTTAGCATTGAAGAAGAGATGAAATAGGAATAGCAAAGGAGCACTGGTGCAGACGGGACTACTACTGGGGAATTCAGAACCTGCCCTTTGTACTGAGCTCTAAAAGTTTAAGTGAAAGAAATGCAATTCACACATTGTAGATATTCCTCACTGCATGATAGTATGGTAGGTAATTTCAGCAGAGAGAGAATCAAGTGATTGACAGTTACAAAGGTAAAATATGGAATTTGCTGAAATCTAGCTACATATAATGTCGTCTTGAATAAGTCTGAGATGATTTTAGCAGAGTTAAAGGGGCATAAATCATATAAGTGGACTACATGAGCCTTGCTAAGTTTTGGAATGCAGAATTAATATTCAAACTTCCTTTCTTATAATGAAACATTCTACTCACTCAAAAGTCCCTTTCAGAAACATGTCCACTGGGTTAACCGAATAATGAAACTGATTCTAGACAAAATAGTCCAGAACAAGAAGAAAGAAGAATGTCAGCAATTGATTCAAATCATTTCAATGGAAACAAGTTAGGCAGGGAAGGGAGTGACATATTGTTATACTACTACACAAGATCCATTGGATTTAAGGACCAATATATTTCTAGTTTCTGATCTGGCATGTAAAAAACTTAGAACTCACTACACTGTCTTAACAACTAAGAAGCTGAACCAGCTGAAAAATCAACTTTTTTTTACACACCCATTATAGATGTCAGGTCACAGAGCACACTGCTGTCCCCAAATTGGAGAAAAACATGGGCAGATACAGAGAAGCACAACTTAACTCAATCAAAAACACATGAGCAGAAACCTCCATGGAGTTCAGTACTGGGGGAGGAAAATCTGAACTGTAATTGGCTTAGTGTTGTACAAGTCTGAGAATTAAAAATGCCAAAGGGACTCAGAAATAGAGGTGTCCACACCTTCCTGAATTTTCCTTTCTGGATTCCTACCAGATCTTCATTCCCTCCTGCTTCTAGTAGAGGGAGGAGAGAAGAAACCTGTTTTTAACCACAGTCACGTTTTGGTTGATATTCTCCAAAGAAGCTGAAAAGTTCCCAACACCTAATGGCCTTGCAGCTGTGTAATGTGGCAGTGGAGCACCTGGCTCACGTGCTGGTGGTGGTGCTGCTGCACCGCCAGTCACGTGAAAGTACAGAACAAACAGGTGTGTACAGCACATACAACTTGATAATGATAAGTGACTATGGTACTTGTTTATGTATTCACCATATTGTACTGTTTTTCATAATTATTTTCTCATGTGTATGCCCTCTATTTATTTCAAAAGACAAAGTAAAACAGTATGTTGTGTTATGTTGGCAGCAGCCTCCTCAGACATCTCATGTTTATCTTGTCTCTTGGTTGCATCAAGGGGTAGGACACATGGTTGACCTATACCATCTACGTTTGGGTAAGCACACTCTAAGAGGTTCACACAATGATGAAATTGCCCATTACATGTTTTCCAGTATATATCCTCATAAGTGTACACTGGGGCATTCTGATGGACTTTAAAAGACTTTCCCTCGTGGCAAACTGTATAGATGGAGTTAAATTACAGCTTAAATTATCTGGCAGAATGGAAATGCCAAGTTCTAGTGGGATCCATCTTGTCCTACCTAATGGGAGTATTGAGAAGCATCACAGCACATTCATACCTCAGGCAGAAACTCACAGAAGGCCAAGACCTATTCCCAGAATAATAGAATGCCTATTTATTACAATCCCTTTATTCGATAATTATGTCTACCTTTTCACAAAGCCATCATAAGGTCAAAAAAATGTAGTATAGAGAAAAATAAATAAATCACAGGATGAAGAGAATGAGCAAGCACCAATACTAGAGTAAAATATGGCTGCAATGTAAGCACATTTCATTTAGGTTATCAAATGTATAGGTGTAGAGTGTTTGTTCACAATATTCCTTCTTTATTCTTTTAATGCCCACAGGTCTATAGCAATTCCATTCTTTATTTCTGATACTATAAATTTGTCTCTTCTCTCCTTTTTCTTAGTATGGGTAGAGGTTTATTGATTTTATTGATTTTTTCAATAAGTCCGCTTTTGGTCTTATTGATTTTTTCCATTGATTTTTCTGTTTCCCATTTGTTTGATTTATGTTCAAAGTTTTAAAAGTTTCCTTTCTTGTACTTTGAATTTATTGTACTCTTCTTTTACTACTTTCCTAGGATAGCAGCTTAAATTATTGATTTTTAATATGTTTTGTAATATACACTCAGTACTTTTCTATTATTCGGGATACCACTATAAATTTGCTTCTAAGCACTGCTTTTACAAATTTTGATGTTATATTTTTATTTTCATTTAGTTTACTTTTTAAATTTCTTGAGATTTCTTCTTTGACCCATGTGTTATTTAGAAATATATCTTTTAATCACCAGGGCTTTGGGATTTTTCAGTTCTCTCTATCTTATTGCTAGTTTAATTCCATTGTGATCAGAGAAGATATTGCATTATTTCTGATTTTTAAAATTTGTTAATATATGTTTTATAGCACAGAATGTGACTACTTTTAGGGAATGGTCCATGTATCTTGAGAAGAATGTATAATCTGCTATTGGTTTGGAAGGGTGAGGGGGCAGGGAGGAAAAGGGAAGATTTGACTTGATTGGAGTTCAATGGCACTAGCTTAATATGAGCACAGAGAAGAAGGCAGGAGGCCATCATTTTCTGTATTCATACACCTACGATTGAGGTTGGACTACTTTATAATTGAGGTATAACCAGGTCTCCTTTTACTATTGGCATAAAAACAGACACACAAATCAATTGTACAGAATACAGATGCTAAAAATAAATCCATTCATTTAAAGGCACCTGAAGTTAGCACCTTGACACAGGTGCTAAAAACATATTGGAAAAGGAACAGGCTCTTTATTAAATGGTACTGGGAAAGCTGGATATCCACATATAGAAGACCGGAAACTTAACCTTCTCTATCACCCAGTACGAAAACCAATTCAAGATGGACCAAAGACCTAAATGTAAAACCCTGGGCTCCAAGAGAAATAAACCAATCACAAAAACAAACAAACAAAAACAAACACAAAGGTAGAATGTTTTCTCTGAATGTGGAAGCTAACTCCAGTAAGATGGGAGGGGGAAAGAATAGCAGTTCAGTGGAGTAGACAAGGAAAATGAAGGGAAGGGGGAATGGGAAAGAAAATACAGTGGAATGAATCTGACATAACTTTTTCATGTACATTTAAGAATACACCACAGCGAATCTTACCATCATGTATACCCACAGAAATTAGTTTAAAAATAAACTATGGCTAAGTAGCAGAAAGATCAAAGGAGGGAAGAGGGCAGGGGGTAAGGGAAGAGAAGTGGTAGAAGGAAAGGTACTAGGGGGTGAATTAGAACAAGATATATTACATGCTTTTACAATGATGTAAAAATGGATTCTTCTGTCATGTATAACTAAAAAGAATAACAACCAAAAGGAACAACAACAACAACACACCCAGAACTCTGATACTACTGAAGAAAAACACAGAAGAAATGCTTTAAGACATTGGAGCAGATGACAATATTTTTTATAAGATTCCAAAAAGACAGGAAAACAAAAGAAAAACTTAACAATGACATTCTTCACAGAACTAGGGGAAAAATTTTAAAATTAATTTGGATGAACAAAAGACCCAAAATAGCCAAAGCAATGCTAAGTAAAAAGAACAATGCTGATGGCATTACAATACCAGAATTGAAATTATACCACCATGCTATCCTAACAAAAATTCATCATACTGGCATAAAATAGAATATAGACCAATGGGATTGAATAGAGACAAACTCACACAAATACAGTCATATGATCCTTGACAAAAATGTACACTGCAGAAAAAATAGCCTTTTTAACAAATAGTGCTAGAAAAATCAGATATGCTTATGTAGAAGAATGAAACAAGATCACTGTAAGGGTTCTGTGTTTGGGACTGGGGTCTCTGGTGACTTCATGGCTGTGGTATGCTTAGCTCCTGGGAAAGTTTCTGTGCAAAGGTATGAAATGCTTAGTTGCTAGGAAATTTTCTGTATAAAGACATAGGATGCCTAGCTGCTGTATCAATGTCCTGCAGAGGAAGCTCTGTGCTAGACTCTTCTCAGCCTACACCTTAATCAGAGGCACTCAGCTCCTGGGAATAAAGAATCTCTCTTGTTAGACAACTACAATGTTTCACCAAGCTCAGCTGTGCCTGAACCTGTCCACATAATAGTACCTTTAAACAATGGACTTTCTTGAGAGCTACACAAAGCTCCTAACTGCACATTGCAACTATAGTATGTAACTGAGGAATAAGCTGCATAATTTACTAACTCTGTAATGTGCCGAATGACAAAATGAACAATAATGTACTACTAAAGCCAGCCACATGGTGTAACCTATTGATATAAATAAAGCTGGCAGCTTGGACAAGGACACATTCTGCCATTCTGCAATTCTGCCACTTTGCCTCTGCACCTTGCTTCTGTCTCCTTTTGTTTTCTTTACAGAATAGCTATCTCTCACCCTGAACAAAAGTCAACTCAAAGTTTCATTTCCTCTGTTTATCTTTTTTAAATTGTTGAATTATAATGATATGTAATAGTAGGATTTGGTTTTTACATATTTTTACTTGCACATAATGTAATTTGGTCGATTTTATTCCCTAATATCTCACATTTCCCTTTCCTTCTCTCTTCCCCTCCTCCTTCCTCTATCCTATTGGTCTTCCTTCAATCAATTTTTATAAGGAACTCTCGCTTCCATTTTTTACCTTTTCTTCTCTCTAGTTTCCACTATGAGAGAAAACATGTAACCCTTGATGTCTTCTGTCTAGCTACTTCACTTAATATAATAGTCTCAAGTTCTATACATTTTCCAAACAATTACATAATTTCATTTTTATGGCTGAATAAAATTCTATTGTGTATATATACCACATTCTTTATCCATTCTCCTACTAATGGACACCTTAGCTGGTTCCATAATTTGTCTATTATGAGTTGTGCTACTATAAAACATAGGTATGCATGCCCCTGTAGTATGCTGGGCTTGTATACCAAGGGCTTGTATAACTGGGTCATAGATGGTTCTGTTCTTAGTCTTTTAAGATCCTCCATACTGATTTTCATATTAGTTACATAATTTACAAACCAACCAAGATTGTATAAGTGTTCCTTTTTCTCCGCAATCTTTCCAACATTTATTATTTTTTGTGTTCTTGATGATTGCCATTCTAATTTCTAGTGATGTTGAACATTTTTTTTTCATATTTTTTGGGGGCATTTATATTTCTTCTTTTGAAAAATATTTAGTTGATTGGCCCATTTATTGACTGGGTTACTTTTTTAATTTGTTTGTTTGGGTTATAAGTTTTTGGAATTCTTTGAGTCCTGGATATTAATCTTCTGTCATAAAAGTAGCTGGTAAAGATTTCATTCCTTTCTCTAGGTTCTCTCATCATGCTCCTATTTCTTGTGCTGTTCAGAAGCTTTTTAATTTGATGTCATTCAATTTATTAATTTATGCTATTATTTTCTGAGCTTTAGGAGTCCTATTGAGGAAGTCATTGCTTCTGCTATGTTAGAGTATTGGCATATATGTTTCAGAGGACATAGATTCAAATGAGAGTTAAATAGGACCCTATGTTTTTATAAGGTCAGCACTCCAGCAGAGACACAGGCAAAGATTTTCTAAGTAGGACTTCTAAAATTCAGAGAATAACACCAGTCTTTTCCAACTACTGACAGAGGATTAATGGGCAAGATATAAAAAGAACTAAAAAAATAACCCTCAACACTAACAAAATCCATTTACTATTATAAATAAACAATATAAATTAAATAATATAAGTAATCCATTAAATAAGTATCCCATTAAATAAATGGGCAAATAAACTTAATTGATGCTTTCTAAAAGAACAAATTGCCAACAATTATACCAAAAAAAATCAACACCATTAAGAATTAGGGAAATGAAAATCAAAACTACTCTGAGATTCCATCTGTTCTATTCAGACTGGCAATCATCAAAATAAATAAATAAACAAATAAATAAAAACAAATGCAGGTGAGGGTGCAGTGGGAAAGGACTTGTTATACACCATGGGTGGGAAGTGAATTTAGTACACTTACTATGGAAATCAGTATGGAGTTATCTCAAAAAATTAATGACAGCGTGCTTTAGAGATATAGGTAACCCATGTGTAAGGCAGCACAATTCACAATAGCCAAGTTATATGATCCACACTTGGGAGTCAGGAACTGTAGTTTCTATCCTCATCATAGTCCCACTCTCCTCCCTAGTTTCAAACTGAATGATTGATAGGTAGATAGGATTTATTTGAATTTAAGATTGGTGTTTATGATAAAACAGGCTTTTATCCTACATTTTAATTAGAATAAATTCCCAGATCCACTTATTTTTATCTGAAAAATGGATAATAAACTATTGGGGACTTCAAATCAAAAGTCAAGATGGCGCCTGGCAGTTTGCCAGGAGGAGTGGTTTGTGAGGCAACACCACCAAGTCATTAAGATGGTAGGGATTGTGTATAACTGCCACATTTTTTTTATCCATTCGTCTATTGAAGGGCATCTAGGTTGGTTCCACAGTCTTACTATTGTGAATTGTGCTGCTATGAACACCGATGTAGCAGTGTCCCTGTAGCATGCTCTTTTTAGGTCTTTAGGGAATAGACCGAGAAGGGGAATAGTTGGGTCAAATGGTGGTTCCATTCCCAGCTTTCCAAGAAATCTCCATACTGCTTTCCAAATTGGCCGCACCAATTTGCAGTCCCACCAGCAATGTACAAGTGTACCCTTTTCCCCACATCCTCGCTAGCACTTGTTGTTGTTTGACTTCATAGTGGCTGCCAATGTTACTGGAGTGAGATGGTATCTTAGGGTGGTTTTAATTTGCATTTCTCTGACTGCTAGAGATGGTGAGCATTTTTTCATGTACTTATTGATTGATTGTATGTCCTCCTCTGAGAAGTGTCTGTTCAGGTCCTTGGCCCATTTGTTGATTGGGTTATTCGTTTTCTTATTGTTTAATTTTTTGAGTTCTTTGTATAATCTGGATATTAGGGCTCTATCTGAAGTGTGAGGAGTAAATATTTGTTCCTAGGATGTAGGCTCCCTATTTACCTCTCTTATTGTTTCTTTTTCTGAGAAAAAACTTTTTAGTTTGAATAAGTCCCATTTGTTGATTCTAGTTATTAACTCTTGTGCTATGGGTGTCCTATTGAGGAATTTGGAGCCCGACCCCACAGTATGTAGATCGTAGCCAACTTTTTCTTGTATCAGACGCCGTGTCTCTGATTTGATATCAAGCTCCTTGATCCATTTTGAGTTAACTTTTGTGCATGGCGAGAGAAAGGGATTCAGTTTCATTTTGTTGCATATGGATTGGAGGGAAAAGGAAAGAGAAGGGAAATTGCATGGAAATGGAAGGAGACCCTCATGGTTATACAAAATTACATATAAGAGGAAGTGAGGGGAAAGGGGGGAAAAAACAAGGGGGAGAAATGAATTACAGTAGATGGGGTAGAGAGAAAAGATGGGAGGGGAGGGGATGGGGATAGTAGAGGATAGGAAAGGCAGCAGAATACAACAGACACTAGTATAGCAATATGTAAAACAGTGGATGTGTAACCGATGTGATGCTGCAATCTGTATACGGGGTAAAAATGGGAGTTCATAACCCACTTGAATCAAAGTGTGAAATATGATTTGTTAAGAACTATGTAATGTTTTGAACAACCAACAATAAAAATTTTAAAAAAAGAGAGATAGTAAATCAAAAAATAAAATAAAATAAAATTTCTGTAAAGTTAAAAAAAAAAGATGGTAGGGATTCCTCATTGGCTGATTGCTGTAACTGGATGATGCTAATTGAGTCAAGCTATGTGTAATCAGTTAGGTATATATACCTCTGCTGCTTTGCAATAAAGCAGCTCCTGCTAAGTTGAGTGCCCTCTACCTTGAGTTTCCGCTCAGTTCCCGCTGAGTTCCCTCGTAATAAAGCAGTTCCCACTTCAACCTTCAAGTTGCTTGTCACCTCCCGGTTATTTTGCTCAGCCAGACTTCGGCAATAAACTATCTTAGAAGTTTCAAAACGACTATTTTAATGAAATTAATTCTGCCTGTCTATTAATATGGAGATATTTACATGTTCTATTGTCTTCTTTATTTTTTTTTTCAGCATTCTATAATTTTGTTTGTAGAAGTCTTTCACAACCTTGGTTAGATTTATTCTTAGGTAATAAACTATTGATTCTTGTATGTTTATTTTGTATTCTGCTACTTTACTGAATGTGTTTATTGGGTCTAGAAGTGTTTTGGTGGAGTCTTTAGGGTTTTCTTACTATAAAGATCATATAATTCGCAAATAGATATCATTTGATTTCTTTTTTTCCTATTTTGATCCCTTTTCTTTCTTTCTGTTTCCTAATTTTTCTCACTCAAATTTGACGTTCTATATTGAATAAGAGTGGTGATTTTGGATATCCTTGTCTCATTCCTGATTTTAGAAAAGATAATTTTAGTTTTTTCCCCACTAAGTATAATGTTATATAGCCTTTATTGTGTTGGGGTAAGTTTTTATGTCCCTAGTTTCTTTAGAGTTTTTATCATTAAGGAATTTTAAATTTTATCAATTTTTCCTGCATCTATTAAGATGATCATGTGATTTAGTGCTTTTTTCTATTTATGTGGTGTATTATGTTTATTGATTTGTGAATGTTGAACCATCCCTGCATCCCTAGGATGAAACCAATTGATCATGATTTATGATATTTTAATGTGTTGCTGAATTCAATTTGCAATTATTTTATTAAGAATGTTTGCATCTCTGTTCACACAGGATTTTGTCTATAATTTTCTTTTCTTAATGTATTCTTATCTGGTTTTGGTATCAAGGTGGTGCCAGCTTTCTAGAATGAGTTTGTAAGTCTTCACTTCCTTTCTATTTCATGAAATAATTTGAGAAGCATTGGTGTTAGTTCTTTACAGATTTAGAAGAGAGATAGAAGAAGAAAACAAGATAGAAAAAAGAGAGTATTAAAAAATAGAAGAATGATAGAGCCAGTAACTCCACTTAATACATTTTAATATTAAAAAGAATACACAAAATTGCATGAAGGTATACAATGTCAAATAGTGGGACAGGGAACCTATCAAATCAATACAGAAGACCATACTGAAGAAATAAAAAATCTAAAAATTTTAGAAAAATTAAAATTACTCCTTGCTGAAAAAATTAAATTACTAAACCTAAAATTACTCCTTGCAGAGATATTTGACATGGAAGTATTCTCATTGGGCTTTTAGTTTTGGATTCCACTAGATGAAGGTCTCTGGGCACAAAAGAAGCAATGACACCAGCCATCTCTGCACTGGGTTGGGGGAGTTGTATACGTAATTTTCTCCTATCTTGCTCAGCCTTCTATTTTAAAAGCTTCCATGAACTCAGGTCCTTGTTCCTATCCACACTAGCTTTCTCCTACCTACCTATGGCATGAACTTGGGAAGTTCTTGTATTTCTATGGTGTTTCCAGGTTACCAATATAGACCTTGCCCTTCCTTTCTCCAGGGTGAAGCCAAGGTGGCTCTGAAAGTTTTGCAATGAATGCTGGTGCTTGATGTTCCCCCTATTGGGACAGATTAAACCATGCCAAACCGGGGCAGATGTGCACACCTCCCTGTAGTCCTGCTATCAACCTACCTCAGCTTAGTGTTCCCAGTGGGCTCTTGCCACAGCATCACTCCTGAGCCTAAGCTGATTTTTGGTTTTGGTGTCCATTGGCTAAGAGAAAAAAATAAATAAATAAAAAGTTGTAAAAAGCATGCAGGGATTTCTGATCTGTGCAGACAGCCTAGATTATGAAATTCTCTTTGATATTCTCCTTCCTAGATCTCACCAAATCCACAGACTAATGCAGATCAACTCTTCCACACTTTCTCACTACACAGTACCCAAGTCTCCATTCTGCTCAAACTGCACATTTACCTTGCATTGGAGTCTGCATTTCCTGAAATCTTTGTCATTCTGTTTTTGAGCCTGAAGGGGGGCTTCACCAAGCATGCAGGCACCTGACACTGATGTAGTTTGTATCTCTTGCTTCCTGTAACTCTCTTACTATTCTAAAAAGCCCTCTATTTCTGGGTTCCACATGGTTGTTGACTCTCTGAGTTGGACTTTCCCACAGCTCCCCTTCCTCAATGTGCAGCTGCTTGAATTGATTTAATCTCAGGCAGCAGTCAGTACACACTGGATGCCACTTGCTTATCATTTTTTCCAGTCTGTCTTTTATACTTTAAATCATCTCTAGATTACTAATAATACCTACATGAATAGGTAAGTAATTGTTGTACTCCATTGTTTAGGCAATAAGATAATTTTAAGAGCCTGTAAATATTCATTACAGACACAATTATTTTTCAAATACTTTTGACTCATGATTGGTTCAGTCCATGGATGCAGAATCTATGTATACAGAAGATTGACTGTATATCCTTCCAAGTATTTTGTACAAGAATTTATCCTTGGATTTATTCTTGACATCTTTTACTCCTATGACTTACTTAAAATTCATCAGGCAGTCCTTTGGCTTTAGTAAAAGTTTAGCTAAAATGCTAACATGTTTCACCATCCCCGAAACCTCTTGCCTAGGCTGTTGAGATTACCCTGTAATTTGTCTCAGCTTAAGCATTTGCCACTCCCCCACCTATGTATTCTCAATACTCTAAATCAAACACACTACTTTTATATTCAAAATCCCTTAATAACTTAGATTTCAAAATACTACTAACCCCCTAATAGCCTTAGAATACAAGCAGGTTTCTTTAAATTAGCCTACAAAGCTCCATGCCATCTTGCTTCCTGTTAATTCTCTCTCCTCATCCCTTACTAATCTACTGCTCACTCACATTATAGTCCATCTGCATTGATCTCCTTACTGACCATTCAAAGCATCAGGAAACAACACATCATTTTAAAAAAGAACAAAATTTATCACTCAGATTTAATATACATATTCCTTTTTCAAATAAGTCTTGTGCCATCATGGAGGCTGATCTTTAAAATATTTGTTCATTTTTATCTTGGGATCAATTTAGTCTTAGACCTATTTTCAAGGAGATTAATTACTTTAAGAGCCAGAAGACTGAATGGAATTGACAGTTTACAAAACATTCAAGTCAGTCTATGGTTAGCCTACTTGCAGTTAATGTGAGCAGGATTTGCTCTCCTTATGTCAGGATAATATTTGTTTGTATCCCTCTGGCTCTGAGTGATACCAGCCATTGGAAAAACTGCTACTGTTAATGGAACATAAAACACAGTCTTTGTTTCACAAGATTGTGTTAGTCCTACTTAGAGAACAATTGGGACATTTCACAAAAATTAGTTAAGTGACTGCATGTGGTAAATCATCCAGTTCTTGGCAAAGGAATAAATTAGCTGCCTAGATCATATTGAATTGCATACAATTCATTGTGGATAATCTAGTGGATAGAATGAGAATGTGAAAAGAGCCCCAGAATAAGTAATTCTTAATTTATTTTAAACCCTGAGTCAATTCCTATCCACTAAAAGACACATTATGCCACCTCAGTCAAAACCTTGCAGGCTTGAAGACACAGATGGCACAGAAAATAAGAGTCTCTCAGATACTTCTAGTGAAACCACTGCCAATGGTCATGGTAAAACTTTAAACAACATTTTCATATGAGTTTTCTTGGGGTCTGAGGATGTACAGTCGTTCCATAATTCTAATTTCTGATGTCAGAGCTGAAAGATAACAAAGGCTTAAAATTAGGTCCATGACAGTTGCAATTTCTTTCCAGTACTCTTACATTTCTGAATTCTCTAATGCACATACACTGCTTTATAACACCGCTCAAACCTACTTATATTACCATTTATAGCTGAAGTGACATTTTCCACTCTCCCTAATAAAAACATTGAGTAAATATTTTGAAGGATCCAAGGATATTAGCACAAAAGTTAAAAGCAAGTCCTTATCATCTGTAAGGACAGAAAATTTTAATTTACCTACAAAAATTTCCAAACCATTAAAGTTTTTATACCTTTGTATAAAAAAAGGAGCAAAGGAGTTTAATGACTTGTGTTTTCCTCTGAAAATATTTTTTAGAGGAGCATTGTATAGAGTCCATTATGCTACTGTCTTAAGAACATGAGATTAAATTTGTGACTAGTACAGTGCTTACTGTTTTCCTGCGAATCAGGGAGACAAATGTTTTGTTTTGTTTTCCCATCAGCATTTCATTCTCCTCTCACCTCTTTTATAGTAGCCATTTTGGTTCAGAGCCTCCTGTGTCTTTATTTATAAGATCCATAGTAATAAATTTAGATGTTTTGAAATATTTGTAGATTAAACTGGTTTAAGAAACTGGCTTATGAACTGTTGACCTAACCTCTGTTATTCTTTCAGTTGGAATTTTCAGAACAATGCTATTCTTGAGTCAGATTTTTGGTCAATTTAAATAAGGAACATATCTATAAACACACAGTATGTGAAGAAGTGCTCTCTTTTACTCTTTTATAATCACAAGAATCAGGCTAAAGGAAAACTAGTGTTCTCCATTGATGAGAATTTTACTCCCACCTAATCATGGACTGTGAAATATTGATCTTAACAAAAGAGATGGATCCTTGGATCTTCACAGTCACCTTTGGCAAGATGTCAGAAAAGGAACACCCAGTCTTTGGTGGCCTTGACATCTCAACTAGTTTTTGTGATAATTTTCTAAATATATTGCGTGCCATTTGATAGTCACTACTTATGCATAACTCCTTCATGAAAAATGTGACTTTTACTTTATTTATCCAAATAGTATACTGAGATAGATAATAGCTAAATAGGTAGGTAGAGAGATGCCAGACAGAAACTAATAATAAGTCATAAGTGATAATTATAAAGATTTTTATAACACTCAGCTTTTTATGTTTTGTGTCCAAGACATATATACTTGCACTCTTGTGTGTATGTAAGTATGTATGTATGTAATTTGAGGCACTGTGATTATCTATAATCAAATATCTATTTAAATGATCTGAAAGAACAAAGAATTATTCTGACATTTAAGTAATGGCTAATATTTTCCAGAGTCTAAGTGCTTAATATGTTAATACTTTTTATTATCACAATAACTCTGTGGGTGTTAATTATTGTATATGTTGTAAACTGAAGAAATTGACATTCAAAGCAATGAACTTTCTCTTAGATAGTAAGTGGTGAAGGCAAAAATATTTTTTAATTTTATTTTTTTTGGTACCAAGGATTGAACCCAGGGGTGCTTAACCATTAAGTCACATCCCCAGCCCTTTTTATTTTTCATTTTGAGACAAGGTATTCCTAGGTTGCTCAGAGTCTTGCTAAGTTGCTGAGGCTGCCTTTGCACCTGCAACCCTCCAGCCTTAGCCTCCTGAACCATTGGAATTACAGGTATGCACTATCATACCTGTTTGAAGATAAAATTTAATGTCTGTCTGAGTTGGCTTTCTGTTGCTATAACAATATGACCTGAAACTGGGAAGTTTATCGAGAAGATTATTTGGCTTATAGTTTTGGAGGCTGAAAAGTCTAAGAGTGTGACATCAGCATCTGCTCAGCATCTGATGGGGGCCTTCCTGATGCATCAAACATGGCAGAGGGATCACTTGGCAAGACAGAGCAAGTGTCACTTCAGGTCTCTCTTTCTCTTATTATAATGCCACCAATGCCATGATTGAGACCCCACACTCATAGCTTCATATAACTCCAACTACCTCCAAATACCACTAATACATAAATATGGGATTAAATTTGCAACATATGGAACTTGGGGAAGAATTTTCAAATCATAGCAATGTCTGATCTAAAATTTAAGCTTAACTCATTTAAAAATATTGTTTCCTCAGAGCTCTAATAAGGAATCAGCTGGTGAATTTATTAATTCACTGGCTAATAATTCACTGGATAAATTATCTGGGCAATTTTCTTCACTTACTCTATTTTGGTAAAAAGATAAGAATTATAAAATGGTTTAAAACCAATCAAAATTCTTAGAAGTTAAAAATAATTATCCCATGGATTTCTGTAATGTAGAAATTTCTCTGCCCCATTATGGACATATAAAGATCAGTTTACTCTGATCATTTTTCTAGACATGAGATAGAATATGTTGTTTCAGACTGTGACTCTTCTCTACAATGAAGAAAACTCATGCAGAGATAATTTCAAAGCATTAAGTCTTCTGTTGGTATTACTGCTACTCATGTATTAACCATCTTGTATATTAATTCTTAAGTTAAATAATAATTCCATAAATAGGTATGATTATGTTCTGTTTCCAAAGCTTGGAGAGATTAATAAACATTAAAGGTCACTTATTTATTTATTTATTTTTTCATTATTTATTGGGTACTGGGGATTGAACTCAGGTGCACTAGACCACTGAACCACATACCCAGCCCTATTTTGTATTTTATTAAGAGACAGGGTCTCACTGAGTCTTTTAGTGCCTCTCTTTTGCTGAGCCTGGCTTTGAACTTGTGATTCTCCTGTCTCAGCCTCCCAAGTGGCTGGTATTACAGGGTGCACCACCAGGCCCAGCCCAATTTTTAATTGTTAGACTGGAATTTCAATCCAGGCAAGTGACATGACAATCTCAACTATCATGCAAGGTCTATAAAAAGACATGGGTACAAGAGTTTTACACTGGATCCAAGATATGCTGAATCACCATTACCTCAATTATTCTTCAGTTAAGCAACAAACATCCAATATTTGGTTTTACAAATATTGTTATCCTTATTCAACTCACAGAAATCTGAGCTCAGAGGCTTGATGTTAACCAAGCAGAGACTATGCCATTTTCTATTTTATCATATATTATGGAGTAGTGTGTGTCTTAGTTTTCTATTACTATAATACACTACCTGCTATAACTATCTTATAAAGAGAAAAAGATTCTTCTGGAGGCTTCAGTTCATGGTCTTTGTCTTTGGGCCTGTATTAAGGCAGTAAATCATGGTGGGAATATGTGATGGAATAATCCTGCTTAATCATAAATTTAGAAATTAAAGGAAGAGAAGAAACCCATATCCCACAATTCCCTTTGAGAACCATATCTCACAATTCCCTTTTGAATACAAGTACATTAAAATCAAAATATACTTTGTTATTAGGTTGTAGTGTGTTCTCAAAGAGAATTGTGGAATATGGGTTTTTTCTCTTCCTTTAATTTCTAAAAACTTTTTACCTAAGAACTTCTTACCTAAGAACATCTCATTAGGCTCCACTTCCTATATCATCTCCCAATAGTGCCAACCTGGAAACCAAGCATTCAATGCATGGACTTTTGAAGGACATTCAACAACTAAACTATAGCACAGTATATTTCACACTCTCAATTTTGATGAAGGAAATAGAATAAAAAAACTTATACATGCAAAATAATAGAATACTATATCACATGTTAAATTGTGTAACAGATAAAATCATACAGAAATTCAGTGAAGGGAGAAAGTCAAAGAAGAACAGATTAAATGCAGGAAACCAAAAAGAAGAGGCACATATATAGCAACTCTAACATAGTTATGGACTTCATCTTTTCCAAAACCCAGTACCATTTTTCTTAATTCACTCAAGTAATTGACTAGCTATACTGAAATGAGGGTAACATGTGCTTCTTGTGCTTTAATATCCTACAATCTAATTAAGAAATTAACATGTTCTCTTTCTCTAAGAGGAAGAAACTGTTTTTGCAGAAGAGCTTGCAAGAAAGATTGTCTTGTACTATTTTTCAATTTTTGTTTGTGATTCTTATTTTCTCCACTAAATTCCTTCATTTTGATAGAGATGATGACAGAAGTTTCATAGAAAAGGTGGAATTGTTCTGGGTCTTCATGTGCAAAGAGGATTTGTATAGGTCAAAGAGGGAAGAGAGAATGGTAGACTGAGACCACAGAGCAACCAAAACATAGGAAAGGGTGTCACATTAGAAAAGCTGGGAATATTTCTGTTTAGCTAGAACAAAAGAATATGCAAAAAAGAACATACATATCCCTCGAAAGGTAGGTTGCAGAAAGTTTGTAAATAATCTTGATTTCTAGACTAAGAAACATGAACTTAGGAGCACAAAGGAAAGTGTTCAGGAGGAAAATAGTAAAATGTTTTAAAAAATAATGAGAATCTGTGTTCAACTTCCCCTTTATGTATCTCCCGGGAACAGTGGTAAGACAAATCCAGATTTTTTTCCCCACTGAAAATCTTACGGAGATTCTGATTTTTATTCCCCAAGTTAGTTGAGTGTTGTAAAAGATGTCTTTGAATAAATGTACTTATAATCCATCAATTCCAATATAAACTGGTACCCAGTGAAGAATCCAGTCAGAAGCACTATTCCTCAATCTAGAAACATACCATTTAACAAAGCAATGCTATTTCTGGTCATGTATTCAAGCAGGTTTTCTCAAAGTGATCCATTGAAACCTGGAGGTCTCCAAAGGTCTCAGAGAACTTTGGTGATATGAAAATTATTTTTGTGATAATACTAAGATGTTTGCCTTTTGTTCTTGGTTGACACTTGTACTAATGATCAAAGGCAAGGGTGCATAAAGTAGCTGACATCTTAGTCATTAATCAAGGCATCAACACCAAACTTTTCTGGTAGTCATATTTTTCACAGTCAAATACTGACAGTATTGTTTTTCTTTCTTTTTCCTTAGTAATAACTTTGAAGAGAATAAAATAGTCCTGACCATAAAATGGAAGAAGTACTGATTTAAAGAATAATTACATGAGTGCAGAAAGAAAGAAAAAGAAAACAAAATGAAAAAGAAAAAATGAAATACTAAAAACATTTATATAATGACACACACTCAAGTAATGGCTACTATGGATCCATCTCAAAGGCAAAGTATTTCAACAAGTATTGGCATAAAAAATATTCATAACATATTTCAATTTCAAAATCACAGATTAAAAAACAGTATATGGAATACAATAACATTTATTCATGTGTATGTTTAAAAATTTTTATATACAAGTATATTAAAATCAAAATATACTTTGTTATTAGGTCAGTAAATTGATTGTAGAATATAATTTTATACAGTCCTGTTTATATTATTTTTATATTTAGCATATTTAATGAAAACATATATAATCAACAAAATAACAAAGGGATTTCCACTGGTGGGGAAGGAAAATTCTTGGAGGATGAACAGAGTATCACCTTGCTACTGTCAAGTTTGATCAAGCTGACTGGACCCCATAGGGCAGTCCTTTATTTTGCTTATGCAGTCCTTTCAGTCTTGCAAAGGTTATTTAGATAGTTCAGCTCTTCATTTACCTTAAGTGCTTTCTCATCAGTACTCATAAAGGAATCAAAGACATAACATGAAAATATCCAGAAACAAGAAGAGTTCAAGAGACAATTACATGCACAATCTTTCCTCTTGTCTAGAGAATTTTTCATTTCATCAGATTAGAGTTGGCAAAGATCTTTGGAGGATATCCAGAAAAGCCTTGAAAAATCCTTCACGTGTGACCTCCGCATTTTCTCTAAAAATCTGCACTGAGCAACCGGGACTGTCTTTTCTCCCAGTATGATTCATTTCAGTTTCTGACATAAACAGACCATTTATCTTATATTGAGGCAATTATCTACTTCCTTATAATATCTACTCATTAGTCTATTTCCAATCAAATGAAATTTTCAAACATTTATGAAAAAGTCCAGTCTTTTTATGTTTAACAGACTGTTTTACTGCACCTAAGGGCATTTCTAAGTATAAATCTTTTGTGGGAAATGTCTATTTTTCTTAAAGGACTTCTTTTGTTTTCCAGTTGAATCCTTAAACCTTCCCTCACAGACCTTATCTCCAGGCATTTAATGATGTTTCTTTCTTCTGTGAGTCATCTCTTCATTTTAAATACTACTATAGTCATGCTTTTATATTTAGAACCACCAAAAATTGCCAAGGTTTCCCTCTATGAAGAAAAGCGTGCTTTCTGTCTCAAGGTTTCTTGATGAGTTTCACACATCAGTCCCTGCGTGCCTTTGTAGGTTGACAGAACATTTTCAGGGCTCTAGGCAACTTCCTGGAACTCCTCACTCAGTTCTATGGTGACACAGAGAGGATGAAGCTCTGGGTACCAGAGGACAATAAGACAAATGGAGCAGGACATTCCAGTGGATTGGTTATCTTTCATTAATCCACCAAATGTTAAACCCTGGTCTAATAAGTATCAAGAATAAGATACTAAGTACTGTGGGGAAAACTAAGGAAATGTGGCCCCTTCTCTCAAGGACCCTACAATTTACTATGAGGGGAAAAAAAAAGAACTTGCATATTTTCAAAGATAAAATAAGTTGTTGTATGTTTTGTCTAAGTTAAAAAGAAGACATGGGAAAGAGTATCTGTAGAAACAAACACTTATAGAGAAATAATTATAAACTGATTATTAGTCCTTCATAACATGTATGTTAAGCTTTGATATAAAAATAAAACATTCCAGATGAAGTCACACCTTGTTACTAGTTTCTATTGGCAATCAAATTGTTCTGTACCACCATGCTATGTAATATATATCATCAGGAACATTAATACATAAAAGGCATGTGAAACACTGTCCTGGGAGCCTTTCTCCCAATATCAACTGTGCTCTTATCTCTATGTTCTATTTCATGGAAGGCAAGAAGAGTGAAGTCATAGCATATCCAAGGAAAACACGGGAGGAAGTGCATCTTCCTATGGGCTGGCACAGAGCCAGAGTTTCCTCCAAAGTAGAGAGAAGGAGGAATCTTCCCCTAAGACTACAATGTACCACTAACAGATATATGAAACTCAAGCTGCATTGTATTCTGTTAAAATAGTTATAACTGACACTAAAATGATCAAGAGTAAGTCAAACAGATTACATTCCAGCTAGTAGTGAAAAAAATATTTTACACATTCTTTCATACCAATTATAAATGCATTATAAATGATACTAATAACAACTACATGTGTTATGCAACCACCTCATTCTGTATTACTTTAGAAATGTTTATTCACATACAGTTGCTCTTCACTGAGGCAAAGGTCATCATGAAATTCATGACCTACAGCTAAGCAACAAATAATTAATAACAGTAAGTTTAAAGAACTTTCCAATAGAGAAAATAAATAGCAAGTGAACTGTAAGAAAAATGGGTAATAATGTTCACTTATAAAGAACTCTCCTCATCGTTAGAGCTAAAAAGATCTAAGAATATGCTTTGTTTCTCTGATATCTGATTGTTGGTTTAAGGGAGGTTTTTTTTTGCTGTTATTGGCAAATCAACATTTATTTCTGTAGCTATTTCTCACTTTCTTCTATATGTCAAATTTATTATTTTTTATTTTTAAAAAATATTTATTTTTTTAGTTGTAGTTGGACACAGTACCTTTATTTTATTTATTTTTATGTGGTGATGAGGATCGAACCCAGGTTCTCCAATGTGCTAGGTGCACGCTCTACCACTGAGCCATCAAATTTTTATATGATGATGACCTAATTATGAAATCAATAAATTCAGTACCTTTAAATAGAAGTGTCATTACAAATAGTTAATTGATATATTTCAAGAGTGTCATGAAAGCTTTTTTACTCACCAGTGGAACTTTAAACAATTTGGCAATATTTGAAGTTTTACAATTTAATATAAACTCCTTTTTTTCAGTGGTCCTACTCTGGTACAATATAAGATCTCTAGAGATGATAATGCCTTTAAGTTTAATGATTTACTTATACCTAGGGGTAATAGATCCTTTTAGCCAGTCGTATTTTCTGGACTCACTTTATGTACTCTAGCCACATTGGCTCTCCTTCACTTCCTGGAATGTGTAGGTTTTATTCTATCTCAGGGCCTTTGGCCATAATAATTTTTATCCACCAGTCTTACCAATTCTATGATACCCTTTAACTCTGAATGTCTTACTAGTTGTCTTCTATTTTTTTTTCTTCCTTCAGTCATTCCTCTAGAATTACTTCCTCATGGCTCCTAAGACCACACAGTCTCCCTATTGTTATATGACCTGAAAGCCTTTATGCATTATTCCAATTTGCAAGTATCCATTTAGTATGTGATTATTTGAACAGTCTCTCTTTCTATCTTTTCCTCCACTCCTTCCTCCCTCCCGCTCTTAGAACTAATCTATATTAAGCAAAAATTGTATTGGTTTGCAGGTACATCTAGAAGCTACTGTACTGTCTGACCCAAATAATCATTCAACAAATATTTGCTCTGTGTGTAAGTGATTAAAAAGATATATGAACTTGGCTTCCAGTCCTTGACAATCTTCCAAAGTTGTCTCCTGAAGAAACATCTTCACAGCAGGAGGCCAGGTCCACAGCCACAGAGTATAGCTGCCAGGATCAGCCCATCTGGTTCTAGGGTAGACAAGAGCTGTGTTAGTCTCTCATGCCTCAGCTCATCCTGAATTTCTTGCAGGCTTCAGGGGAACTAAGGATTTGCCTGAAGATAGAATGAGCTTGTTACTGTCATTTCTAAAGTTATTTCTAGACTAGTCAGTCATTTAACCCATCCCAACCTGCATACAAATTTCCCTCCTGTTCTGAAATCATATTAGTCTTCCCTTCATATTTCAGATTTCCCTTCTTTTTACCTTTCCCCAAATTTTGCTTTCCTGAACTTCAGCCATTTTCTTCAGGGTCACAATCTCTCTCCCCTCTCCTTAAATACTTCAGGCTTACTTTATTGATTTCAGCTTCCCTCTTATTATCCCTGGGCTACCATGATTTTTTTAGAAACATGTTTTTAAAAGCAAATCTGAAACATATTTTGAAAGCTAATCAGCTGAGACAAGTGTTGCCCAGGGCCACGTGAATCCAGTCACTGTGTTGCTCTAACATAGCTCTTGGTTTTAACCAAACCAAACAAACAAAAAAAATGCAAAATTTACTTTAGATTTAGGACAGAACAACTCTTGACAAGAATTTAAAATAAGTATTTTACTACCAAAATTGTGTCATGTCTACCATGAAATGAAAAATGAGAAAGTCATGGTTGTACATATGTCATCCATATTGAAAGCTAAATGAAATGGTATGTATCTCTTAAAAACTTTTTAAATTTCCTTGTTTCTTGACTCACTTATACATTTTTAAGTTCATTTAAAAAATACTCTGTCATGGTGGCACAGACCTGTAATCCCAGCTGCTCAGGAGGAAGAGACGGGAGGATTGCAAGTTCAAAGCCAGCCTGAGCAATTTAGCTAGGCTCTAAGCAATTCAGTGAGACTCTGTCTCTAAATAAAATACAAAAAGGGGATGTGGGGGCATGCCTTCTGTTGTGGCTCAGTGGTTAGGCATCCCTGGTTCAATCCTAGGTACCAAAAAACAACAACAACAACAACAACAAAAACCTGAAATATTTCTGAAGATTTCTAAAGTATTTATCAATTATTTATCAATTTATTTATAATAACAAAAACCTAGTAAACAACCTAAATGTTCCCACTTGAGTCATGCTTAAATATTTTCAAAATCTACAATATGAGGTATCTAAATAGCCAAACTCATAAAAACAGTAGAATGGTGTTTGCAAAGATCTGGGAGGAAGGAGAAATAGGGAATTGTTGTACAAATGGTATCATGTCACTTTCCTCAATGTCTGCTCACTCTTGAAAGGCAGAGAGATTTTCATAGTCTTCACGATACAGCGGTACAGCGAAATATCCCCATCCTGATAATTGTGCTGCTTCAACAGGGACCTGCATTAGGGCTAAATATAAGATCAGTGGAGTAGAAAAAGGAGATTGAGGGGGAAGAAGGAGGGACAGGAAAGGGAAAGAAATGTGAAATGAATTTGACAAAATTACTATATATATAAAAAATCTCCAGTGAATTGTACCTTTCTGTATTTCTATACAGCAACAATGAAAATAAATAAATAAACAAATAAATATCATGTGTAACTAATTAAAGCAAACAAACAAACAAAAAAAACCCCAAATAAATAATAAATAGAAGACCAGCAGAATAGAGAACAGGGGATAGGGAAGAGAAGAGGATAGGAAAAGAGTAGACTGTTATATAAGATATAATGTATCCAACTGTTATATAAGATATAATGTAGTAATAAAACCATTTAAAATTTGTTCTCTAATGTAAAGTAGTACTTCTACAAATTAAATTACATAATTCCTCCATATTTTTGCCATATTTATCAGCTATGAAGTTAATTACTTATTATCGTCCTTCCTTTTCTTAATATTTTAATAAATATGCTTTTTATCAGTACTGCAATCATTGATACCATTATACTGAAATGTTAAGATTTTTTAAAATTCAATGTTGAACATTTGAATGAGCCTGTATAAGTTGAGTTATCCAGATATTTTATCTACTTGACAGATACTAAAAAATGGTTCCCAACTTACCAAGGCTTACGATTTTTCAATTCTACAATGATAAGAACATGATATGTAAAAAGATAGCCATTTATTTAATCAATACACCAATGGCACGTTTAAAACTTAATTCTTCAAGAAGAATGAGGATCAGGGATTTAGCTTAGTGGTAGAATGTTTCCCTGGCACATGCAAGGTCCTGGGTTCAATCTCTGCACCACAACAGAAAAAGGAAGGAAGAATGAAAGTGTTTATTATTATAAATTACCAAATTTTATATCCTCAAAGCTTAATCATTAATAAGAAGATTAATTTGATAATGCAATATCATTTCTTTTTGTATTAACCAATTCTGAGAATATCATACATACACATGTAGTCACTCCTGTGTATCTGTGGACTTTACATGTTAGAATTTGTTGTAACTCATGAAATATTTGAAAAAAATCACATCTGGACTGAACAGGTACATATTTTTATTTCTAAGCAATGCAGTAATTATTCCCTGAACAATTCAGTATAACAATTATTTATAGAGCATTTACTTTGTGTTGGTATTAGAACTAATCTAGATATGATCTCAAATATACAGGAGGACATGAATAAATTTTATGAAACTAGTACAGATTTTATGTAAAGAGTTTATGCATCCACAGATTTTAGTATTATCAGGAGCTCTGGAAGCAATCCTCTACAGATATGGATGGATGACTGCATAGATTGAAAAAAAATTATTTAATTGCTTTTTGTGAGAATATTTAGTGTTAAATCTGTTATTAACATAAGATAAATAACTTTTAATAAAAAATATCTCAAGAAGTCAAAAAATAAAAAAGTAAAACAGAAATTCTTGGGCACAGCCTTATTTCTGAGCACCAAATCTCATTAATGATGATACCTTTAAGCAATAGACAGTTCACTTTTTACTCTTGAATTTAAATTTATAATGCAATCCAAAAATATATGTTAATGCTTCCAAACCTAAATCAATATCATACTGCCTCCAGACTACTCACATTGTTAGTAGAGAATTGTTTCTTTTCAGAGCTGCTCATATGAATAACAATGTTACA
The DNA here is from genome assembly GCF_052094955.1 of Ictidomys tridecemlineatus. Lineage (NCBI taxonomy): Eukaryota > Metazoa > Chordata > Mammalia > Rodentia > Sciuridae > Ictidomys > Ictidomys tridecemlineatus. The sequence goes on along the minus strand of NC_135482.1, from coordinate 74,989,812 downwards.
TATCATCATAATCCTAAAACTCAAAAAAGTATTAGCCTTAATATATTATTTTTTTGAAGTTTCCAATATTTGAATTGGAAAATAAAGTTTTAAGCTGCTCTTTTTCCACACTTTAATGCATTTATTTGGCCCCAAATCATGAACAATAAATGAATTTTCAATCATGATTACTACATGCTTATAGCTAAATAGGTTTTGAAAACAGTATTTTACTTCTGTTTCCAACTCAAAAGTTTCTCTCTTTAGGTTTTAAGTCCAGATTTCCAAAACCTACCTGTATATTTTGCCAACTAACTTAACAATATTTATAAAGGAAGATATGCCTTTATTATAAATAGTATTTCATGAACTGTTTAAAAACAAATAAACAAAATCTTCTACCAGAATCTGAGAAATATAAAGGGACTGATTCAGTAGTGTCTATAAAATATGCTTTATTCAACTCTATTACTTGTGTCATCACTGACAAAATACATACAGATCAGGCACAGAACTGATCATAACTAGGCAAAGCAGCCAAAGTATGGCTTTGACTATGCATTCAAGAAGAACCAAAGAGCCATTTCTCCCTATCTCCCCACCCCAAGAAAAGTTGTATAACTTTACAAGACTTAAAGAAAGATAAGTATGGTCCTTAAGCAAGATTCTTCTACAGTTTGGCTGCAAACTTCATCCACAGAGAGTTAGATGTCCCCTGAGCTGAAAAGATAAAATGTAACAGTGTTTAGTTACTTTGTTCCACCTTTAATTAACTAAATAAACTAACATTTTAAATACCATGTGATAACAGTTTTAGTTTGTGTGTGTGTGTGTGTGTGTGTGTGTGTGTGTGGAGAGAGAGAGAGAGAGAGAGAGAGAGAGAGAGAGAAAGAGAGAGAGAGAGAGAAACACTGAAAAATGTCAATAAATTTGACACATCATAAATGCCACAGGTGCAGAGGCAAAACAAACCTATGCAAATTTAGATGGTGTTAATACTTAAACTCCAATTAAAATTAATATGCATGTTCACGCACAATACATGGTATAAATATATTTATTTCTAATAAGGGTTCCTTGATGCAAAGCTGGCTAAAGCCTACAATATTTTTTTAATTTGTGGTTTTTCAAAATTTTGCACTCAACAAAGTACCATTACCTAGAATCTGTTTTTGGATATTACCAGAGTGTAATATGATTCTGAATAATTTTAAGGGAAAAGACAACATGAATAACATGTTTTTATTTATTTGTTTGTTTGTTACTGAGAATCTAACTCAGGGTTTCATGAATGGTGGGCAAACATTCTACTACAGAGCTACACCCCCAATTAAAGAATGATGACTATAATTATAGATAGTAAACTATATGCTGACCTGTCCATTCACTGGAAAATAATTAGACCAACAGATTTTGCCACTTTTATTGGCAATGTATACTCAGACCCACTTAAAATGTTTTGTATTCCTGGGATTTGCTTAGGTTGTTTATTTTATAAGCTCCCAAGTATTTCCTATGAGTAGGCAATTCAGAAAAAAAAAAGTATATTAGGGACTGAATATTTGTTTCCCCACAAAATTCCTATGTTGAAGCCCTAACTCCCAAAATGATAGTATCTGGAGATGGAAGTCTTTTGAAGATAATTAGATTATAAAGGGCAGGCCCTAGTATGAATGAATTGGTGTCCTTCTAAAAAGAGACATAAGGACACTCCCTGTCACCCTCTCCACCAGCATATCCTGAGGAAAGGTCCTGTGAGCACACAAGAAGGTGGCCATCCACAAACCAGGAAGAGAGCCCTCATCAAAACCATCAGTGCCAGATCTTGGGCTGGAATTGGACCTACCAGAACAATGAGAAAGAAAATTCTGTTGCTCAATCTGCACAGTCTATGGTGTTTTTGTCGTGGTGTTTTGTCTGTTTTTCATGGCAGCCCAAGCAGACTGAGACACAGTGACATATATTATTCCATCTATCAGCTCAGTGACCTGAGGGACTGGAAGGGAGACCAAGCTTCTTTGAGCCCCTGCAAGGAAGCCCCTCTTGGTGGCCACAGGATGGACAGATTGACACGGCTCCACTGACTGACAGCAGAGCAGCTCTTACCTAGCCCACTCTGGGAGGAGAAGACTAAGCCGCCATCCATAGATACGTCCAGGACTGTGGTCATGGACCGACCCTGTTATGGTCAGAATGTTGATCTGCTCTGAAATTCATGAGGAAATTTAATTGACATCGAAACAGTTTTAAAACGTGGGACCTTTAAGAGGTGACTAAGCCAGAAAAGCTCTGTCCTCTTGACTGGATTCATGCGGTGATGGCAGGAATGGGTTTATTATCCTGAGAGTGGGTTCTTTATGAAAGGGTGAGTTTGGCTCCCTTTCCCCCTCTCCCTTTCACCTTCTCTTTTCCCCTCTTTCATGCTTAATTTTCCCTTCTGCCATGCAATGACACAGCAAGAAGACCCTCAACGGGTGTCAGATCCTCACTTTAGACTTCCAGCCTGTGAAACTATAAGCCAAATTTTTGTTTGTTATAAATTACACAGTCTGTGGTATTTTGTTATGGCAACACAAAATAGATGAAGAGTATCCATGAAAAGCCTGTTTTTCTCTATTGTAATATCTCAAATAACCACAGAAAATCATGTGTTGCAGATATGAGTCCACCTACATTAATTTACGTCTCATAGAGGGTTTGTAGCTATAGATGGGATGGGGTTAATACAAAAAAATGATATATGATTTGTTCTTCAGAAAACATGAGAAAGAACTGTTAAATAATAATGAGGAAAAGAGGGGTGAGGAAGAAAGAGAGGAAAGAGAATAAATCATTTCTTCAAAGATAAGCTTCCTTTTGACCTTTCAAATCTATTCTCTTTTTCTATAGGTGTATCGTTATCAACTTTATTTTTTTTTTAAAGAATTCTCAATGCCTACCTTTGGAGAACTAGTAATTGCTGTTGCTATTTATACCCAGCTGTGAAACGTGGCAAGCAGCCATGAAAAAGGTGACAATGGGGACCTGGCTGGTCTGGCTATTGCCTGATACCAGGGCCTCACCACCCTAACAAGACTGCTGGGTCACACTGACTGCATGGTCTCCCTGAAGTGAAAATACCATTAAGGAAGTTATTTACAAGGAACAAACATCTTATTATGAAGAGGAAACAGAAGGAAGAAAAATGAAGTAAATCTCCCAATTATAGACTCTCAGGCAATTTCTAAAAGTTTCTTGTCGAGATTATAAATGTAATTCTTAAACGTCTGCTAAGAGTGGCAAACAAGTATGCCAGTAGCCAGAATCAAAAAAGAATCTTTTCTGGAAAAAAAAAAGGAAGAAAGAAAGTAGTCATGTTATGATGCCAAGTCAAGATCAAAAAAACAAACTAAAGAGAGATGTTTACTTGTCATGTGGATGCTGTACATGACTCTAACTCCAAACCAGTGCATTTATTTATCCATGACGAATTTCACCCATGGTGTGCCACTTCAGGATATTAGTGACATTAAACTTGAGCAATTCTAATTCATAATCATTTACTTTCACCTCCCTTTAAAACCAGTAATTGTTCTTGACCTGGTGATTCAACCTTTGACAGTTAGTGGCAGGCACAACTTTTCTTGAAGATCTGACTTGAACATTGTAGGACTAATGTTCATTTGGACCCACTAATTAGAAAATACTTTTGTTTCACTTAAAAACTCTCAGATAGGTTGCATGTTGGATGTCCATACATTAGTAAAAACCCCAACTGAAGGCTTAACCAGCAGAATCTGCTACTTCTTCAGCCATCATGGAGGAGGCATAATTGGCTACAGGTAGAGTAACTATGTCAATGAATTTGGACTCAATTCATATCTAAAATTTCTATCTTAATGAAAATGCTGTAGCATTTACTCTTGCAAACAAAATGCTCATTTCAATTTTTATCATAATTTGTTTTTTGCCACATTTCATATAGTCCCTTTTCTTTTCCTTTACAGACATGGGGTCATTGTATAGTGATGATTTGGAGGATCATATGTTCCCTTCAGTTTTTCTAAATTGTGTTATAGCTTTGACTGATTTTCTAGAACCAGAAACATGTGTTGCTTTTATATAATGTTTTCAAGCCCATAAAACATATTGTATGACTGTGCATTGTGAAGGCCTTCTGCTGAAAGTGACTGATGAGTTCCACCTCTGGGGAAAGAATTTAACACAGTTTTCTTACCCATGGGGGTGCAATAATAGAACACAGATGCTGATTGTATTATGGGAGGGCATAAACACAAACATTTTCAAGGAAACAAAAACATCACTAATAAGAGCAATAACATTTCTGAACCGACTTGCAGCCTTCAGTGATGCTGACAACATTTTTTACTAGTTCTAGTAATTTTAACAAGTAAATCTGCCTCCTAGATTTTAATTCCTAATTCATCATAAAAACTCTAGCATGGTGAGATTTTAGTTTGACTTCATGGCTCCATGTTGTGGACTATCCTTTTTTGTGAGGGTGGGGTGGTTATGGGTATTGAACCCCGGGAACTTTACCACTGAACTACACCTCCAGTCATTTTGTTTTAAATTTTTTATTTTGATACAGAGTCTCACTAAGTTGCCCACCAGGCCTTAAGTGTGTCAAGGCTGGTCTTCAACTTGCAATTCTCCTGTGTCAGCCTCCTGAGCTGATGGTATTATAAGCATGTGAAATCACACCCAGCTGATTTTACTTTAATTAAGTAAAAAGATAGGTAAGTAGAAGTTATGTTTTATGTTAACTGAATTGAGAGATTAAAAATATAGCTTAGTGCCTTTTCTTCCTTGTTATTTAATTAAATCTGATCAGAAAATACAATACTCCTTCCTAAAGATTTCAGCTCCATGTACAATATGGTTAATAACTTGGTAAAATGTTTTTTGCAAGATTTTGAAAATATTGACTAAAATCCTGTGGTAGACAGGATGATGGTCCTTTAAAGGTTCATATTTCCTGGTCCCCAGAATCTGTGTGCATGTAAAGTTAAATGGCAAATTATAGTAGGAATTGCAGTTATAGAAGGAATTAAGTTCATTAATCAAGTAACATTAAACTAGGGAGATTATCCTGAATTATCCAGTAGATATCTATATACAAAAGTTCTCACATATGAAGAAGGGACAGAAAAGGAAGTTAAAGTATTGTGATGTTTTAAGCACTTGACCTGATGCTTCTGATTTTAAAGATGGAAGAGAGGGGAAATAAATCAAGGAATGAGGAAGTTTCTGGAAATGAAGTCTCTTTTGTAGCCTCCACAGGAAGCATGTTCCTGCTGGTACCTTAACTTTAGCTTGGCGAACTGATTAGAAGATATGACTTCCAGAATCGTAAGAAAATAAATATGTATTGTTTTAAAACATCAAACTTTGGCAAATTTTAGAGTAGTAATAAGAACATAATGCAAACTTTATTTTCCCTAGATTACCTAGGTTAGAACTTAACTCCAACCATTCTAATCAGATAGCCTATTTGCTGGAAAACTTTCTAATGTATTTAATAAAAAGGAGCCCTACAACTATGATATTCAGAATAATTTTGCAATATTTGCTCCCAAATCATCTGGGTGTATCTCTAGATATCTGTAGAAATCCAAGTACTGCCTTCCGTGTAACTACATAAAGTCACTATTAAATTTATTCCCAAGTAATTTCCTCAGAGGCCATAAGATTATGAGACAATTATTTGTCACCTTAAAAAAATAAGCAAGTATAATTAGGCTCAGTAATTTAACATTTTCTGTCTTCAAGTTATTCCTATACTCTATTTTATTTATTTCTTTATTCTGGGGGTGAGGGTAATGAGGACTGAACTTAGGGCATTCAGCCACTGAGCCACATCCCCAGCCCAATTTTGTATTTTATTTAGAGACAGGGCCTCATTGAGTTGCTTAGTACCTCACTTTTGCTGAGGTTGGCTTTGAACTTACTATCCTCCTTTCTCAGCCTCTGGAGCCACAGGGATTACAGGGCTGTGCCACCCCACCCGGGTACTATATCTATTTTTAAAGAAATAATAATAACTTTGGTCTTCCAAAAAGATAATATAGAAACAGAAAAAAAGCAAGATTACATCGAGGTGATAATGTATATGTTCTTTAATTCAAGCCCACCCCTGTAGAAGTTCATCAATGGCTTGGATCCTTTAGTATTAGAGTACATTTAATTGGTCATCATTGTACTTGACCCTTAAAAATTACTTTTCAACATGTGTTTATAAAACCATATGGTTCTCCATTGATATAGCTCAAAGCACAGAATTAGATTGCTTTCTTATAATAAAATTTCTTGTGAAAACCATAAAGCAGGGCTATCTTTATTGTATTTGAAGATTTAAAGTTATAAGGGCTGGGGTTGTGGCTCAGTGGTAGAGCACTCACCTAGCATGTGTGAGGCCCTGGCTTCAATCCTCAGCACCACAGAAAGATAAATAAATAAAGGTATTGTGTCCATCTACAACTAAAAAATATTTTTTAAAAAAAGATTTAAAGTTATGCTCAAAATATCTTAATTAGTTGCTGTTATAGTTTAGATATAAGGTATCCCCCAAATACTCACTTATGAGACAATTAAAAAGTGAAATGATTGGATTATTAAAATCTTTACCTAGTCAGTGCATTCATACACTGATGGATTAACTGGTTTGTAAATGTAGGCAGGTAAGTTGTGGCCAGAGGAGCATGCCTTGGTTTATATTTTGTCGCTGATGAGCAAAACACTCACCTTCTCCCTCTCCCTCTCACGCTATCTCCTTCTTTTCCTATGTCCCTCTCTCCCTCTCTCCTTCCTATTGACATGCCCTTTTGCCATGATGTTCTGCCTTAACTTAGGCCCAGAGCTGTGGAGTCAGACATCTATGGATCAAGACCTCTATAACTATGCACTAAAATAAACTTTTCCTCTTCTGTGTTATTCTTGTTAGGTGTTTATAGCAATGAAAATGCTAACTAAAACAACTGGAATGTTTGCAGATATGTTTTAAGGATGAAATGTGAAAACACTTTCCAAAGTTAGAGATTGTAATTGGCATAGAAAAGCCACTAATTAAGCTTTAAAAAATATCTGGTCATTTCTTTAATTGCAATTTTTTTATTTTAAACAAAAATATAATGAAGCGTCGATAGAAATTTGATGAATATGAATTAATAATTGCTTCATGATTTAAAGAAGGCATTGTAAATATTTGCCCATAATCATATATTGCTTGATTCTTCTAAGCATCACAACATGGATACTACTTGTATAATTATTTAACCAAACGTTGAAGCAATTGTATCTGAATCTGTTTTATTCACAGCAAAATATTGTTATTCTTCTTGACAATATCTGTTCATTTTTAAAAGCAATTGTCAAAATATTCTCTTTATTTTATATTGAAACTATAGAGTATTTTTCATACTGAATTACAAATCCCTAGATCGCTCCAGCTCTTTTGTTAAGAATGGGTCTATGGTGGGAGGAGGGGCATATGAGTGACACAGGTTACATTTCTACACCCACCATTGTAATCAAATAGCTCAACTTTCTCCAGTTCATATATTGGGTTTCACATTTCATTGTAAGAAAAGTTTAGGCACCACTGTCTTAGAGAACTTCATTACAATAAAATTTAAATTCATATATAAAACATACTAATAGGAACATTGAAATTACAACATAGAATGATGGCTGTTCCTGGAACATGGCTACAATGAATAAAAATATCCTTCCTTGTAAATGTAGTCATGTAACAAACTTGTAACTAAGAAATGGAAATGGAAATGGTGTATAAATCGTGTAGACTATGTCTTTAAAAGGAAAGGGTATGCCCCTGGTGAACCAATTTTCTTTATCCTACTCCTTGGAACAGGAATTTCTAGAGCTCTACTTTGAAACTTTAGGGTAAAACCTAACCTACCAAGGAAATATGGAGATCACCAAGACTTCCTTGAATTTTCTAAGTTCAGGTTTTAGGTAGAAAGAAATTTCTAACATGTTTAAGTCCCTATGATTTTGGATTTCTGTAATACACATTCAGACCTAAATAAAATGCCTTCTGAAGATTTTTTATAATATTACTACTAAAGGCCAATTGTATTTAGATAACTAGATAAATAAATCAGATCTTCTATCTTATGCAATTTATTTGTTGGCTGGCAATGAGAGCAGTTATGCAAAAACATAGATAATTGTTCAATAATTATTTTCATATAAATGTAAATAGACTAAAATTATGTTACGGCCTTCAAAATTTGTTGTATTTGGTAAAATTGAGAACCATCATCTCAGACTTTATATATATCTCTCTATATATGTTTAAAATTCACAATACTACTTTTACTTTAACCAAAATCACAAGAATACTCTTAAAAGCATGGCATTTACAGGTAAACAGATGGAGTTAGATAAGATAATGCTAAAGTGAAGTTAGCCAATTCAAAAAAACAAATTCCAAATGTTTTCTTTGGTATAAGAAGGCTGATTCATAATGGAATAGGGATCGGGAGAATGGGAGGAATAGATGAACTCTAGATAGGGCAGAGGGGTGGGAGGGAAAGGGAGGGGGCATGGGGTTATTAATGACAGTGGAATGTGATGATCATTAGTATCCAAAGTACAAGTATGAAGACACGAATTAGTGTGAATATACTGTGTGTACAACCAGAGACATGAAAAATTGTGCTCTATATGTAGTAAGAATTGTAATGCATTCCGCTATCATATATAAATAAAAATTTTAAAAAAATAAAACTAAAAATAAATAAACTACACTAAAGACAAGATATGTGAAGCAAAAACATGTTTATGACCCCAGGTGACAATCAATATTTTAAGCAACAGTAAACAAATGTTTCTAAAGCTTTTGAAGTGAAAAACATTTATTCATTTAAGTCTAAAAGCACCATTACCCTGAAGAATCAGTTAGAATTGGTGGCAGTAATGAAGTGAATTGTCTTGCTAGATTAGGTAGTAAGTATAAAGGTTCATGATTCACTACTCAAAAGCATACAAAATGATTTTTTCATAGTCTTTTTGTGATCAGAAGAATGGAGTTTTATTGCTGGTGTTTAAATAAAGAACACTGAAGAAATTTGAAGAGTAAACACAACAATATAGTAGATTTCTGCACCAAGAATTGAGTACCAATGAGATGCACCAGAGATTAAAAGAGGGGTATTTCATACTTGTGCACAAGGATAGGGTTTAGCCATCTGTTTTAGTCAACTTTTTCACCACTGTGACTTAAGGAACCAACAGAACAATTGTAAAAGAGGAAGAGTTTATTTGAGGGCTGGAGGTTTCAGAAGTCTTAGTCTCCAGCTCTATTCCTCAGGGCTGGAGGTAAGGCAGAACATCATGGTGGAAGAGGCAGAGGGAAGCAGCTCACATGACAATCAAGAAGCAGAGAGAGAGACTCCACTCTTCAGATAAAAAAATATATATCCCATAGCCACACCCCCAATGAACCACTTCCTCCAGCTACACCCTACCCACCTTCAGTTACCACTCAGTTAATCCCTATGAGGGGATTATTTCACTGATCAGGTTAAGACTCTCACATTGCCATCATTTCTTCTCTGAATCTTCTTGCACTATCTCACACGTGAGCTTTTGGAGAACACCTCATACCTAAACCATTACACTATCCTAGGAATGCATCAAAGGAAATCTGGAGCAAAGGGAATAGTAATACAGGAGATCTGAACCAGGAGGGAAACAAGCTGTCCAATCAAATAGTGAAAGGACCAGGAGTCAAGGTGGTAGGTACTCAGCAGAAGTCACTCTAGGTAGATGACTAGTGTTAGCAGAGAGGACTAGTGGTGGGATCAGGGGATCAGAGATGTAAAGTAAAGCCATTTGAAGACTAGAAGGAAGATACGAGATAGTAGGAAAAAATCTTATTAGTGTAGTACAGAGGAATGAGGTAGAATTTCAGTCCCGATAACTTAAGAACTGCCAACATGTTTTGGAAATACCAAAGTCAAAGATATATGAGCCTAATTTCTCTTTGTACATATATGAATATACCACAGTGAATCTCACTATCATGTATATCCACAAGATATTAATTTTAAAAAACAACTATAAGTAAATAGCAGAAAGATCAATAGAGAAGAGGGAAGGGGAGAAAGAGGAGAAGTATTGGGGACTGAATTACAAAAATTTATATTCCATGCTTTTATATTTATGTCAGAATGAATCTTAATGTTACATATAACTAAAAGAATCTATTTTAAAAAGCTATAGAGCTATGAGTGGAGTGCTCCATGTTGTTTATGCATCTCCTAGCCTAGGACAATTGACCTTTGGGAAAGAGGGAAGGAGTTTCAGCCTAAAGAGACTTCAGGTAGCAAACTCAACAATATTGCTTTCTTATAAATCCCTGCAGGGCCACAGGAAGCAATCTATCTCTATGAGGTGGGAGAAAGAGTAGGTCAAAGTGGTAATCGAGAGGAAGTGGAGAGCACAGGTGAGGTGATAGGGGAATTGCAGTAAATATGAACCACAGGGGAAGGAGGAAGTAGAATGGAATTGTAGTGATGGATGAGGCTGGGTGTCATACTGGGTTGCAGACAAATAAGTCAAAAGAATTGCTGAGAGAATTGGAACAAAAGCATTACTTAAAGAACATTAGAGACTGGGGTGTCTGAGGAGTCAAAACTCCAAATCTGTCATGACATGAGACATAAAATTCAGATTAAAAAATTTAAGTATTTTTAAATACACGTAGAGAAAAAAATAAGATCAAATTTCAAAAGTAGTGGTTATTTAAATAATTTTTAATAGTCTATTCATCGTGCCATAGAAGAATGTTTATTGAAAAGAAAAGAGACTCATGATAGATTAAGTGAAAAGGAGTGTAAAATGAAATATACAAGGAATTTAGATTTTTATAGGAAAAAAATGCCTTAAAAAACCTGGAAGAATGCATGTAGTATAGTCTTACATTTGTTTAGCTAAATTTTTGTACTTAATGCATGCTCATGCTACTTTTAGACTGAAAGAAAACTGTTATTTTACATCTTAAATAAGTTTATGAAATTCTGTATTTAAAATGCTCTTTTAAGTCTTGAGCAATTTCAGAGTAGATATTAATAACTTTTTAATTGATAATATTAAAGAAGCAACCATCCCTAATATTATTATCAGTGGAGTGATTAAGGTAAATCAAGTAAAAATGAAAAGACAACTTGAATTTTGGAAAAAAAAAAACTAAACTAAAGGCAGATCAGAGTAGAAATGCTTTCCTGTAGTTATTACTTGACTAAGATGTTTCATCAAATTCTGATGAGAAATCAGCCACTAATATCAGGTCTCACACAATAATAATGAAGTTTGTTGTATATAATTATGTTCCAAGTTAACTGTGTGATAATGCAGATTTAGTCACCATTCAATTCTTCGTTTGCTGTCTTCGTAAAGTCTGTAATTATAAATTCATTTCTTGTTTAGTTTCAGCTAGATAACCAAATCAAATAAACTCTGATCAACCTGGTAGTCAAGATTTTGTAGTCTAGAAAAGAAAAACAAAGTAAACAGTTTTCCTTAAAGAATGCTATCCTATTAAGTTCCTTTTAACCCAGGATGGGTTTGGAGCCTAATAAAAAAAAAGCAACTACTGAGTTACCAGGAGGAGGATCTTTCAGTAGATTATCAACCAGAGGGAACCTAAAGTATCAGGAAGGTTTTGCCCAAATCCACAACCTCTACTTTCCACTGTCTTTGTTAAAAGTCAGTAGTAAGCAAGTGTCAGGGAAGGCTCTTGCAAAGAAATTACCAGGTGCTGAGTACTGATAATGTGTGCAAGAGAATATGAAGTCACTTCATTAAGAAAATTCCCTGACAATTGAAGAAAAAAATCTAGAAAAATGGAACCACCCTTTTTATGTTTTTGGTTTGCTAGAATACTGCATACTGGCTAATTTATAAAGAAAAAAATTATTTCCCACAGTTCTGAAGGCTGGGAAGTCTAATACAAAGGCAAGAGCCCTCTTGCCACATCATCTCATAGCAATTAAGGTGAGAAGACAAGAGAAGACAAGTTATAAAACTCAGCCTTCAGCCCCATTATAATCTGCATGAACCCATTCATGAGTGTGGAGCCCCCATCACCCAAACACACACAGTTTGGCACAACATCCTTGTCCATTCCTATGAAAAACTTCACCCCGTGCAGCAGTTTAGGGTGTTTTCAATTCTACAAACATACCATTCTGGGACAAAATGCTCTTTTTTTTTTTAATCTAAGTTTACTGTGACAAACTGAAATAACTGATCAACCAGTCCATATTGTTATAATAATTACTACTCCCTTGTTATGGTTTGGATGTGCAGTGTCCCCCAAGGGCTCCCATGTGAGACAATGCAAGAAGGTTCAGAGAAGCAATGATTGTGTTGTAAAAGTCTTAATGCAATCAGTGATTTAATCCCCTAATAAGGATTAATTGAGTGGTAACTGAAGTGATTGAGTGTGACTGGAGGAGGTGGGAAATGGGACTTGACTTTGGGTATATATTTGTATCTGGCAAGTGAGTCTCTCTCTGCTTTATGATCATGATCTGAGCTGCTTCCCTCTACCACACTGTTCTGCCATGATGTTTATCCTCAACTTGAGCCTGAAGGAAAGGAACCAAGCTTCTGTGGACAAAGTCCTCTGAAACTGTGATCCCTCAAATAAACGTTTCCTCTTCTATAATTGCGCTGTTTGGGTCATTTAGTCACAGCAGCAAAAAAGCTGACTAAAACACCCCTTTTCTTACAGCATTGGGTTCTGAGGCACAACAATCCTTAACAATAAGAAACTGAATTATTAATGAATGACTCAGGCACCAATAAACCAGAATTAGTAGGATTCTTATGGGGAGAAAACTTTTGGTTGACCTCAAAATATGAACTTATATCACTTCTTAGTAGGAATTTGTCTGAGTCTGTCTTTTGCCTTCATTAGGAATCTGATGTATTTCCCCTGGCATCAGCAGTTTGTGATGCAAGTTTTAGCTTTAGAGAAAACGTGTTAACAGACTTTCTTGTATAGGCAAATCTATAAATTCCCCTAAGCACACACTGTGGGAAATGGGGAAAAATTGTTTCTAAATTCTTTTGATGTTTGTCCATAAATGTTCAGTCTCTACAATAGATGCTGAAAGATTAGAAAAGAAAAATGGCACATACCTTAAAAGCTTTAAACTATGAGGATAAAAAAGCTAAACTGCTCCAAGGACTTAGAAATGGAAACACATTTAATCAGCTTGCCTCATCATGCCAGCAAATGTGACTTTGCATTTAAGTAGTGACTTTTTTACACTCACTCCTTTAAGCTTAAATTCATATTTCCTCACAGGAAAGGCTTTGGTTTATTTTTGAAAAGAAGGCAGTAATGAATAATGTGGCTTCATTTTTTCCCGAAAGTCTTCCAGTTCTGCTAAAAGAGGGTGTGTTGTATTTTTATTGAGTAAACATTAAGCTAGTTAACAGCAAATGAATCTTTCTCCCACCACAGTATATTCTTTTCACTGTCTCCATATACCTGTTGCAGTTTATCTTGTGAAATTATTTGCTTGCAAACTAGAATACAGAGAAATAATGAAGCTTTTTTTTTTTCTGGTCCAGTGATCAGAACCCAAATCAGCTAATTAAGGGCCATTCAACTGACCACTGATTCTATTATTAGCTTTCTTGGGTAGCCAATTCCCTGGCCGACTATGATCTATATGAATTAAAATTCCCTCATTCTGTGGATGAGGATAACAAGAATACCAACTGCTGAGGACCATTCTGAGGACTAAATATGAAGCAGCATACAAAGCAGGTGACACATGTAAAATTTCTTTAAATTTTAGCTATTATCCTATAAAAAAACAAATGAAGAAGAAATGTACAAACAGAATATGCCTAGGATCTGAAAGGGCATAGCAAACAATGGAAAAGAGCCATAGCAGTGTGTTACAGGAAAGAAGGTAGTGGGATGGGCCAGGCTGCTTCAATGTGTTTGTGTGTCCCAGTCCTGGTTGGTTTTATGGTGGAGAGGGAAAGAGCACTGACATACCATTCAGGAACATTTACATTTAAAGAAATCAAGTAAACTAGGAACACTGCCGATTGGCAATTGGCAAATATTCTATTTCTCAAAATCAATGAACTGCAAATGACAGTCTCAGTGCCAATCCTTAGTAGATTTCTACAATCGATTATCAAATAAATGTTTTATTAGTATAAGAAAAATGAATTCACCTTCAGGGAGTATTACTGCTTACTCAAATTAAGGCATATTAAAATACTCTTTATAGTATTACCTTATTCAAAATTAGGAAAATATCAGAGGGAAACATATCATCACTTTATCAAAATACTAATTAATTGGGAATTTTATAGATATCTGTGACTTAAAATGATACCAAACCAAAGACCGCAGTTGATTATCAAACGTTAATGAGATGCTTAGTAACTTGGTATGAGTTTCTATCTTTGATCATCCTGTTGTATGAGAGTTTTATCCATGTCCTGGTAAAGATAGTAAGTGCACCTTAACATTCAATAAATTTAATTAAAAACATTCATTCAGTATATATAAGTATATTAATATTGGGATGAATAGCAACCAGCCAAACAAAGCTTCTATTATCATAAAGCATGCAAACTATCTGAGTCAGGCAGACAACAAACAAGGAAACAAACTGCATATAGAATGTCAAGTGATATTTTTTTGAGGAAAAAGTAAATAGAATAACGTGATAGAGTGTGCTGGGAGGAAGGTACAAGTTTATAAAAGCATAATCAAAGATGGAATAGCTAATAAGACAATAATAAGCCAAGACATAAATGCCACAATGTCAAGAATAAGTAATAGATAAAAATTTTGGTTTCTAAATTACCTTAGCAGGTTGAATTCTGTTAAATATGACTGTAGTAAGTATAAAATACAGGATTCGGGGTTTACAGTTGATGTGCTTAATGAGAAAAATTATATTTTCTAACAATTCACAAGATAAATATATGTGAGTGTTAGTCCTTTTAAATCTATTAGCTTTATCATCTTAATTTTTCCAGCTTTGTTGAGTTATAATTGATGAATAAAGTTGTATACATTTGTAGTGTACAACATGATATTTGGATATATGTACACATTATAAAATGATTACCACAATCAAGCTAATTACATATCTGTCACCCCCACAGAGTTATTTGTGTGTGTGTATTTATGGTGAAAACATTGGGATCTATTCTATTCAATTTTCAAGTAGAGGAAAATAAATTCTCCTCTACCATCTTGGTATCTTCAGTGTGTTTAAGAATTAAGTTAACATAAGACAGATTGAGAAGAGAAAATCACACACATTTTATTTTTACATGTACATGAGGAACCTTCCCAATCCAAAGAAATAGACAAATCAGAAAGCTTTTATACACTTTTGACAATGGAACAACAACAAAAAAAAAACTGTGAAGAAATGATAAGACAAAGGCATTTGGGTTAGGGACAAGAACTGGAGAAGTCATGAGGAGACATGTGGTGGGGTGGAAAAACCAGAAGAAGGTAAAGGCTGATTTAGTAAGTTTATTTTTCAGATGCATTTTAGCATGAACTCTCAGTTCATAGGGTGTTCTCTTCCTGGCACAGCAGGGAAATCGTTCTCTAGGAAATTTTATGGCCTAGTTTAGGTAGAAAAAGGGTTAAGTCAGAAAGCCCTTCCTATATTTGCTGTTTCTCCAATGCCTTCATGTCAGAATAATCAGTATACAAAGTTGTCTTTCTGTGTCCAACTTATTTTACTTAGTATAATGTCCCAGGTCACTTCAACTAACAAAATTCTCTTTTTTTTTTTTCCAGGTGAAACCATGTTCCAATGTGTATATATACAACTTTTTACTTTATTCATTTATTCCTTAATGGACACTTAGGTTGGTTCTATATCTTGGATTTTTTGAATAATACTGTAACGAACATGAAAGTGAAAAACAGGATTAAGATTAAGGGAGTAAAATCTCTCTGGACAGGGAGTAGGGATAAGTCAGTCATGCTAGCTGTCAGTCTGATGAGGTTAACAGACAGATGGGAAAACTAGGAGTTAACAAATGGAGCAATCTTCAAGGCCATGCAATTAAGATAACACAACAGGAGATGGAAGTTAAGTGGGCTCAGCCTTCTGAGACTATGTGGTCAGCAGAAATACCAAGAAACCAGTTAGACAAGACAAGGTCAATAAATTCAAATCCTATGGGACAGGACAAGGAATTCATTGTCCTATTCTGCAAATAATATTAGAGACTTTCTCAGATGATAAGGAGAAAATTCCAGGTGGTAAGGGGCAAACACATGAGTAGATTAGCCCCTGACGTAACCTTTATTACCATAGGAAAGAGCACTGAGGGCTGGGATACAGCTCAGTGGCAGAGCCCCTACCTGGTGTGTGTGAAGTGCGGGGGGTGGGGGGGGTGGTCTAAGGTCTAATCCACAGCACCGAGATCATCAACAGAAACACACCCCTTAGTGGAGACTTAAGATGGTAATAAGTCTCATGAATAGATGAATAGACTGGGTCCTCCTGTCTCCATGTGCTGACCCCCTTGTGGTCTAGCATAAGAATAAGAATAAAGAGCCTTGCTTCTGTCCCAATTCTGCTTTATCTGATTCCTCTGATGGAGAACACAAGAACCCACCCAGCTGGTGACAAGAGGGAGAATATCTCTTTGACATACACATTTCATATCATTGGATGAAAATATAAAAGTAGAATTGCTAGGCACTATGGTAGTTTTATTTGTTAAAATTTTTTGAAGAAACTTCATACTGATTTCTATAATGACTGTATCAATTTATCAGCAGTATACCAAGGTTTCCTTTTCTTCCCATTGTCACCAATACTTCTCTCTTCTTTTTCATATAATGTCCATCGTAACAGGCATGAGGTAGTATTTCATTGTGGTTTTAATTTGCATCTCCTCAATGATTGGTGATATTGAACATTTTTCATATACTTTTGGCCATTTTTATATGTTCTTTTGAGAACTATCTATGTGTATCTTTCACCTACTTTTTAAATTGACTATTTGTTTTTATCTAGAGTCAAATTTGAGTTTCTTATTTATTTTGGGTATTAACCCCTCATTAGATGTATGGTTTTAAAATATTCCTCCATTTCCATTGGTTATATATTCACTCTATTTTTTTCCTTTTCTGTGCAAAAGATTTTTTAGTTTGATGTAATCCTTTTGTTCATTTTTAATACTTGGCTGTGCCTTAGGGATCATATTCAAAGCACCATTTCCAACACTTAGTTCAAGAAATAATTATCCTATTGAAAGTGGTACAATTTGGGGTCTAATGTTTAATTATTTAATCAATTTGAGTTGATTTTTATACGATGTAGTAAGGATTCAATTTTATTCTTCCACATGTGGATATCCAGTTTTCCGAACACCATTTATTAAGGAATTTGTCATTTTTTGCATCTTGTGTTATTGCTATCTTACTAAGGTTAATTTACTATAAGTGCATTGATTTATTGCTGGATTCTCTGTTATGTCCTATTAGTCTATACATCTGTTCTTTTGTCAGCACATGCTATTTTGATTGCTATAGTTTTATAGATTTTGAAATTAGCTAATACCTTCAGCTTTCTTCTTCTTGCTCCAGATTACTTTTGCTATTCAAGGTATTTTGTTTTTCCATATGAATCTTAGGATTGTTTTTCTATTTCTTTAAAAAGATACCATTGACTTTGGGTGGGGATTGCATCAAATCTGTATATCGCTTTGGTTATGGACATTTTAATAATATTAATTCTCTACTTAAAGAACAGGATATTTTTCCATTTCTCTAATTTATTTTATAAACATTTCATGATTTTTAGTGTTTATCTCTCACTTTCCCATGTATTTCTATCCATTTCTTTGATGCAATTATAAATGATATTCTTTTCTTTATTTCTTTTTCAAATTGTACATAGAAATGCAATTGATTTTTATGTGGATTTTATATCCTGCAAACTTGCTGAATTTATTTATTAGTTCTAACAGTTTTTTGATGAGTCTTTACACTTTTATTTTTTTCTCTGGATAGGACTACAAGTACTATCTTGAACAAAAGAATAAAGAGTGGGTGTCCTTGTCTTGATCTTAGAGGAAAAGATTTCAAATTTTCACTGTCAAGTATGATTTTACCTGTAGGCTTCTAATATATGACCTTTATTATGTTGAAGCACATTTTCTTCTATAACTAATTTTTGACAGATTTTGTCAAGAACAGTTGTTGAATTTTGTCAAATTCTTTTTCTGTGTCTATTGAAATAATCTTTCCCTATATTAGGGTGATTTATTACATTTTTTGACTTGTGTATGTTGAACCATTTGTTGTGTCTTAGGGATAAATCCCACTTGTTCACAACATATGCTTCTTTTAATGTGCTTCTTATTATTTGGTAGTATTTTGTTGAAGATTTTTGCATCTATGTTCATCAATGATAATTGTTGTGTAACTTTCTTTTCTCTGGTGTTTTCTTCTTGATTTGGTCTTTGATGGCTTTAAAAGATGAGGCTGGAAATGTTCCCTCTTCCTCAATGTTTTAGAATTTAAGACATACTGGCATTAATTCTTTTAATGGTAGGTAGAAATCACAGTGAAGTGATTAAATCTTGGGCTTTTCTTTTACCTGTGTTTCTATGGTTTTATTAGCTCATTGTAATTATACAAAACAGTGGGATTCATTTTAATAAAATCATACATACATGGAGTTTAAGCTGCTCTATTTTAGTCCCCATTACTTCCTCTTTCCCTTCCCTCCTCCTTTCCCCTTATTCCCCTTTCTCTACTATATTGGTCTTCCTTCTATTTATTTATTTTTTTGTTACTGTTCTATTAATATACATAAAGGTGGAATTCACTGTGATATATTCATATATGTCCACAACATAATTAGATCAATTTCATTCTACAGTTCCTTCCTTTTCCCATTCCTTCTCCAACCCCCACCACCTCCTTCCATCACTCCACTGCTCTCCCTTCTATTTTCATGGGAATACCCCACCCTTTCACCCTAATTTTTCTCTAGCTTCTGCTTTTAAAAGAAAACATTTGACCCTGGACTCACTGAGTCTAGCTTATTTCACTCAGCATGATGTTCTCTAGTTCCTTCCACTTACAGCAAATGCCATGATTTTATTCTTCCTTATGGCTGAGTTAAACTCATGTGCATATAGACCACATTTTCTTGATCTGTTCATCTATTTAGAGGCATCTGGGCTAGTTCCATAACTGGGATATTGTACATTGCCCTGCTGTAAACATTGATGTGCCTATATCACTATAGTGATATAGTATGCTGACTGTAGTTCTTTTGAATAAATGCCAAGAAGTGGAAGAGCGGGGTCCTATGATGATTCAATTTCTAGTGTTTTGATGACTCTCTAGACTGCTTTCCAAAGTGGTTGTACTAATTTGCAGTCCCACCAAAAATGTATGCTTGCAAGAATTTATTCTTATTTCTATTTTTGATTATTGTGATTCTAATTGGAGTGATAGTTTTAATTTGCATTTCTCTGATTACTAGTGATGTTGAACATTTTTTCATATATTGGTTGGCCATTTATATTTATTCCTTTGAGAAATATTTGATATTTTATGCATTTATTGATTGGGTTATTTGGTTTATTTTTGGTGGGGGGAGAGGGTGTTAACTCTTTTGAGTTCTCTATATATTCTGGATATTAATCCTGTATCAGAGGAGTAGCTGGCAAAGATTTTCTCCCATTATGTAGGCCTGTATTCGTGCTCTTCTTTCCTTTGATATATAGAGCTTTTTAAATCTGAGGCCATCCCACTTAATCGATTCTTGGTTTTATTCCTTGAGATTTAGGAGTCTTGTTAAGGAAGGTGATGCGTGTGCCAATATGTTAGAGTATTGACCCTGTATTTTCTTCTAGCAGTTGAAGTTTCTGGTCTATTTCCTAGGTCTTTGATCCTCTTTGAGTTGACTTTTGCGTAGGGTGAGAGAGAGGGATGTAGCTTTGTTCTTCTATAGATGGATATCCCAGAATGATATTCCTTGAAAACAGTTATAAATCCAAAGTTTTTCAGAACTAAAAATTCTTTTTTAAGTTTGGATCAAACTCATCTGGTGACAGAAACTCTTCTGACCTGATGTGAATTATTCATAATCATCTTTTCTTGTCTAATGTGAACATTTATAAGTTTTTATACAAGCATTGCTAGATGATTATTAAATTCTGCCCAAGACTCTTCTGGGAATGCCATGCATGTGTAAAATATGTACTTTATTATCTTTCAGAACCCTGAAAATCTCCAATTTTAAGAATATATTTGGCCCCAAAGATTTCAGGAAGAGAACTGAAGTCCTGTATATATATATATATATATATATATATATATATATATATATATATATATATATATTACTCATAGGATTAAGTGAATTAATGAATGAACTACAAAAAATAATGCCTGACACAGAGTAAATGTATGAAAAATGTTAAGTATTATCACCACAAAGATCATTTGATTCTCCATGTTCCTTATATTCAGAACAAAATAGTGAAAAGAAAAAGTCATTATTCAGCACATAAAAAGTTATTCCATGCCCATTTGTACTTTTAAACTATTTTTAAATTGAGAGTTATTAGTAGTTCTCCGATAAAAGGGTTGAACTTATTGTAGCTACTATATTCTTAATTTTTAATAGTTGAAGAGTTTTAATGAAATTATTTTCATGGAAAAGTATAAACCATCTTTGTATGTGACCTGAGTTAAAAAAAATTTAGATCATATGCTTACAATGGTTAAACTTTGGAATGAATTTTCATCCCAGATAACAAGCAAAATGAGTGATAAATTCTAGTGCATTTCTGTGAAACATTTTGCTTTGTTCTTTTCAATTCCAAGAATTTAACTTCTTAGAGAACATGATATTTATATGTGTAAAGAGGTCATATTAACTTTTAGAATTATTATTTTCATATTCTGTCTTCAACTAAGAACCTGCTAAAGTATAACTGAAGCTTACAAATCTTCTCTTATATAGACCAGTATACCATCAGTCACAAGATTCAAAGAAATGTATGTGTTCTGAACACACTTTTGAGCAATACTATGTATTATAAACCATTTGATATGAAAAGATTAATAATGGCCAAGTGGAAAATAGAATACTAAAAAAATCGACATTTAGGAACAACACTATAGGATTAAGAGGTATAGATATTAGATTTCACAATGCAAATCCCTGACTAACCATCTTCAAATGATTGATAAGAGGCACAATGTTCTACTAGCAGCATGAATAATAGAGTATTACTTGTAGAAAAGATATACTGTTGCAAAGAGAATATACACTATTCTCTATTTTTAATACTATTTTCAAGGATATACATTGATCCAGGACAGAGGCAGAATAATTCATGTCATTTTAATACTTGTCAGAAAATATGGAGGGAAAATAAGAATTGCATATGTCTGTCTTTTCTCCATTCTCAGTTAAGTAACTTGAAGCTGATTGCATTCACTGAGTCATGAGCCTAGGAGGAGACACAGACTGAGTCTATACAGTATGGTGCAAGGCTGGTATTTTGTCTGTCCCTTTAGGACATCCAACTGGAGAATATTGGTAGAAATCTGATTATGTAGTTTTATGTTTCCCCAAAAAAAGGATAAATATCAGGGTAATGTTATTCTGTCCCCTCACTTCTCCTTCCTCAAATGTCCTCTTCTTCCATGTCTGTTAAAGACAAATTACCAGTTTTCCAGTTAGAGAAGTTTTGACATCCATTAAGTTAAATTCAAAAAGTAGGGCTGAATGAAATCAAAATTTAAATGAAAATTCATCTATTTCCCCTCTCTTTGAGTGCAACTATCTTCCATGGAATAAAAATGCCATAATCTTCTATTCTATTCCAAAGGTGAGAAGTATATGTGTGTATGTGCAGTGGGTAAGATTGGTGGGAGAGTGAAAAAAGAAATGGGAGATTAGCTCCTTTCTTGAATTTAGAAGTTACCAAAGGTATCTATCTAAAACCAGTTTTATATTTCTGTCTCCTCACAGAATAATACATTTCATTCACACTGACTTGCTATTGACTATTTTATTTTCTATACTTGCTTTCTTCCCCTAAAGATAAAAACCAAAAAAAAGATAATTATCTAGATAACTCCAACTTTAAAAAATATATCTAATAAGTAGTTGAAGGCAGAGGTGTGTACCTATAAGAATAAATGTTTGATAACTGGCAAAAATAGCCATTGAAGACACATGATTGAATAAGAGGTCACTTAGTATTAATTTATAAAGAAGGACTTCTGAAAATAAAACTTGGAAGCCACAGATGGCAAAGTATAAGACAAAAAATTGCAATCTGTTCATGATGTAGAAATGAAACAGATACATAAGAAGACAACCAACAGGTTTTGGGATTCCAGAATCAAACTCAAAATACTTCAAGTAAAAGAATCATCAAAGCCATCAAATGTATACACTGGCTCAGGACAAAGGCAGAATAATTCATGTCTCCACACTGACCTTTTCAATTTGTATATAGCATGAATCCCACTGTAGAAAAAATGGAATATACACTTGCCTGGAAATGAACAACTAAACTAAGATTTTTATAAATCAATTTACATAGGAATTACAGAGTTTTCTGTGGAAAGTAAGAATCAGGCAAGAAAAACTTGACAGTAAAAAATATTGCCCTTAATTTGGAAGGGAGGGGATAGCAAATAATCACACCAAGCAAAAAACTCTAAATAATTAATCTAACTTGGAAACACCTGGATAATAACCACAAATACTATACAAGAGTATGAAGATAGGAGACAAATACGTTTTGTTATTACAGAATTAGATTTCTACCAATATTCTCCAGTTGGATGTCCTAAAGGGACAGACAAAATACATTTTGTTATTACTAAGTTTTTCGAGTTTGGGACAGAATGTAAGATTCTATTTTCTTTTTCATGTATAACCATTTGTATATTTAATTTGCTCCATGTTTATAATAAATAAGAGCTGAGTGTAGTCTCTTAAATGTAGAGATATTTAAAGTCCCCTTTATTCTTTCAGGCATTTAGTATCCTTGTAAATGAGGGAATGAATATACAAATGGACAATAGCCAAATCATACATAAAAACAGATAGCTGACATACAATCTGCTGGGACCAGCCCAGGAAGCCAACCTATTATATAAGAAATCAGATCAAAATCAAACCACTATCCAGAACAATAACCTTATAATAATTAATCCAAATGTGGAAGATGAATAATAATTGATATTTTCTCTGATTTGAGAGTCATTCTGAATATAGGAACAACTCAGAGTTGTCTAGATATGTTTCCCAGACCAATCACATAAGATGTGCTCATTCTAGCTACCCCTTCTTCATCTTGCCCATACCTGAAGCTTCCTCTTTATTCCCTATGAAACATTCCTACTTCTCTGTATGCTTTCAATCCCTGCCAAACACAGAGTTATGGCTAACTCTCTTATTATGGTAAGTTTGGAATCAATATCTTTTGCTTGTCCTCATTTGTTCTTCATTTATTTCTACACTCATAAATTTAAAATGCAAATGTTTAATATAATGATTCATTAAATTTCATTTATTAGTAAGCATTTCCAATAAAGGGGCTGCTACAAAATGTATCAGGTCTTAGGAAAATAATACAAATTAGCCTGCTAAGTACATATTTATTATTTCCTTTCATTCTCATTCACTTTTATTCCACAAGCAACCATTTGATTTTAGTTTATAGGTAGTTTATTTGAATATCATCTTTGAAAATAAGGTATAACAATAAACAAAATACTAAACTCTTAAAATTTAAAAATTTAAAGTGAGTCTGTTAAAATGTATATAAATTGTATTCATCACCTCACCTTTTATTCATACTTACTATGGATTCGATACAAGCAGAAATTTTTATTAAATTACATTTTATAAGTTCATGCATCCATTTTACTATTTTCCTACATTCACAATTTCACTCATATTTTTCTCAGAGCTAGAAATGCCTTTGTCTCAACTCTCGTATGTGGCAAAACATATATTTCCTTCAAAGTGCAAGTAAAATGCTACCTCCTTCATAAAACCTTCTGTTACTCATATAAAAATGATTTCTAATTCTCTTAAACTTCTCTAATGCTGGTTTCTCTTATAAAATATTTCATTATTCTTGACCTTCTTCTATTAGAGGAGTTCTTTGAGGGCTATATCACTATTGAATGCTAGAAATATAAAGATAAATTAGCCTTCAAGGTGTTATCCTCAAGGTGTTCACGCTCTAATGAGGGTGTTTATGTGTGTGCTGTATAATTAATAATGTTGTGATATGAGAAGCTCCACAGGATCACAAGAGTCATGAGTGCTACCTAGAAGAAATTCAAATATTCTTTACAGAAGAAAAATATAGATGTCCAGCCCTGCATACCCTCATGCCATCCCAACATCCTTTCCTCCATTCATGGGGTGGCCCTGAAGACATCCCTGAGTAAAGAGCTCTGCTTCTCTTGGCCATGTGGATTTTACAGGGGAATAAGCTTGATAAAATAACTGTTATATTTCCATAAAATGGAAATATAACAGTTATATTTTAGAAATAGAAATTCTAGTCTATTCTGTCATTAATTAAACAGAAAGAATATGTAGCCTGTGGTAGCTATTTTTTACCATTTGCATGGAAAAACAAAACCCAGAAAGGGAAATTTTGCTTGAGAGAGAGAGAGAGAGAGAGAGAGAGAGAGAAACAGTTGTGATTCCAGGCTATTTTTCAGTCTGACTCAAGCCCTTCTGAGGCCTGACTCTACTTCTTGCCCTTAGGTTTTGTTTGATAACCTTGTATGTCCTCTCATCAAATTCACAGTTTTCATAAAATCTAGCTTAAGGTGATCTCTGCATCCAAACAATCTCTGATTAAGATGGTTTTGTCTTAAAGTATAAATGACAAGTTGTCAGATATGTAAAAGGACAGGACAGGACACTCCAGCAAAGGGGGAAAATGACCAAAGATATTTAGATGAAAAGTTAATGTCTAAGAATAATCAAGTAGACCAAAGTAGTTAAATCATATGATGAGGGGGGGAATTGTTGATGCCTTGTTGAAAATAAACCTAAGCTACTTTATTAAGAAATATGAATTTTATACCAACATCAATGAACAAAAGTACATGGAAACATTTCAGCCCAGATGTTAATAAGGGGGGCTACAATTAAGAAGATTAGACTCCCTGATAGTCACACTCTGGCATTAGATGACATTATTTCCCTTTATTCTCTTACTACTAGTAGTACCACAACTACTACTAGTACTACTACTAATAAAGGCACCAATACTTATAACTAATGTATATTTAATACTTATTATGTGCATACCACATACTAGTTCTTTCACATAAACTATCTTACTTTATCCTCATAGGAGCTCAGAGCTAGGTACTATTATTATCTTTGCTATATAAATAAGAACACTGGAATAGAGAGATGAAGATCTTAGCTTCATTTTCTACAATATTAGCAACTAAATATTTTTAAGGAATTGCAACTTCATTTTCTATAATATTAGCAACTAAATTTTTTTTTAAGAAAATGAGGTAAAGAAATGGAATTCCAATTCTGGTCATTCTAACACCAGAGTCTACACATAGAACTAATCATATGTTACCTTAGTTTCCTAATGATCAGGGTTTATTCAAAAATTGAAAATAGTAAGATGAGTCACCTGTTAAGTGAATAGTGCTGCCTAACAAACAGTAGCCTATTGATCAGCACTCCAAAATGCTTCCAAAATAGGAAATCTTCAGTATTCAATTAATATGCATATAACCATCCTTCAATTTAACAACCAGAAGTTTTATTTGGTTATTGAATAGATACAAATATATTTTAAAGTTTTTTTTATAAATACATAAAAAATTAAGCTTAAAACAAGCCTTTTGTCTTTACGCGTACTAATTTAAGAACAGAACACAACCAGCAACCTAGGGGTCATCTACTGGCTAATGGTTCTTTGCCTTAAAATTTGTATTCACTTTAAGTAATTGCCATGCTTCACTCCTCTTTTCTTCTCAACTCTAGGATTTACTTTGCCTCCCACATACCCATTTCAATTGACTAGCCTCTTCCACACATTCTCCCCATCAACTTATTTACTAACGTGTGTTGATTACAATTTAGTATTCTATACCTGGCAGGTTTGAAGATTTGTTCAGCCTTATATTTTTTTCTCTCATTTTTATTATCAAAAGTAAAAAAAGCAAAAACATTAAATATCAAAAATTCTACTAAATTGTTGATGAGGTATATAATCTGTATCAAGAGTGGCCTTTCTGAAAGGCTAGGAAAATGGGTGACAGGCCACACACACACACACACACACACAAACTTACATGCATTGCACATTCATGCACATGCTCAAATACATACATGCACATGAATGCACTTTGGTCTTTCCAAAGTCTCTTACAGCAGTTTATAGATATAATCTTAGCAAATAATCCTTTTATCTAACATATTATTGATGAATGTTAGGGTATCTTTAAACCTGAACCAAGTTGTATTATCAAAGCCACATGAAAGCACATTTTTTCTAGGCATCCCTGAGATATATCTCTGCATAAAGATTTTAAGTTCCCCCAAATTCATAATTTTTTATTTTATATTCTTATATGACATGGAGGGTTATGATGATGAGTGATATGATAATGACAATTGCAACTTCATTTTCTACATTATTAGCAACTAAATATTTTTAAGGCACTATCTTCCTGCTAGCCATAAATATTCTTCTGACCCCGAGATTATTCTCTCTTCTTAACACACAAGTATAATTAACATCAAAATTGTCACAATTAATTTACACTAAAAAAGCAAATATATTCAGGCTATTCAGGTTCAAAAAGGACTTGTGAATACCCAAAAGGGTGAATTTCCCAATCCCAAGGCAGAATATAAATATCCAAGCATGGGAAAGTAATGTCAATAGTCAGATTAAATTCAACCAAGTCTCCTCAAAGACACAGTATAATCAGATTCTCAAAGGTAAAGACAAATTGGGGATTCTGATAACATTAAGAGAAAAGAAACTAATAACACACAGTAGTGTTCTAATTCACTAGACATCCCACTTCCCATTCAAAAATCTCATAGGCCAAGAAGGAATGGGATGAGATAGTCACAGTGCTGAAGTTTAAAAAAAAAAAAAAAAAAAAAAAAAAAAACCACCCAAGAGTACTGTACCCAGCAAAGCTATCCTTTAGAAATAAAAGAGAAAGAGAGAGTCCCAGAAAATGAAATCAGAGAGAACTTATCACCACCATCAAATTTATAAGATATTCTAAAGGGATTTTTTTCAAAATGAATAAAACAGATACTATTGAATAAGTAGAAAATATCAGAAGGTATAAAAGTCACTGGTAAGAATAACTACAGAATTATAATATTCTTATATTATAAATATGGTACATAAACCATTCATATCTTTAGAACAATAAAAATCAAACAAACAAATAATAACTATTAATTTGTTAAGAGAGAGGCAATATAGAAAGCAGTAGAATTGTACATCAAAATTTCAAAATGTGAGCAGGAATGGAATACAAGTGTAGGCTTATTGTTCTTGGTATTTTTCTCTTTTTATTTTTTTATGATAAATAATATTAAGTTAGAATAATTTCAAAATAGTTTGTCATAATTAAAATCTACTTTTTGTAAACCTTATGGTAGGCATAAAGCAAAACCTCATAATAGACATGTCAAAAATAATAAGCAAGGAATGAAAACACACAACAATCACAAAGGAAAAACTAAGAGAAGAAAGAACTACAAAATAAGTAAAATTTGGCACTTCCCTGCTAATGATGAACTTATATGTCAATGAATGAAATTATTCAAATAAAAGATAGAGTGTGACTGAATGGATTTAAAGAACAACAACTGTATGCTGCTTATAAAAACTCACTTTCCCTAGAAACACACCTATGGTCCAAAAATTAATGTACAAAATAAGATATTCCATGCAAATGAAATCCAAAATAAAGTAGAATTGGTTACACTTACATCAAATAAAATTGACTTTAAATAAAAACAATAAAAAGAAAAAATAAAATCCATTATATAATGAGAAAAGAGTTAATTCCCAAGGAGAAAATAACAACTGTAAATATGCATCCAATACCAAAACATCTTAACTTATAAAATAAATATTGTTAGACCAAAAGGGGGAGATGGACCCCAATACAAGAATAGTAGGGGACTTTAACACCCACTTTTAGAAAGGAAGAGATCAGAGAGAAAATCAACAAAGAACTACATTTAGACTAAATGGACATAACAAACAGCTACAGAATATTTCATCCAATAGCTGCAGAATAAATATTATCAACAACATGTTGAATATTCTTTAGTACAGATTATAGGGTAGGTGCTATGGTTTAGAAGAATGTCCCCTAAAAATCCATATGCTAAAATCTTGGAACCCAGAGTGGCACTATTGGGAAGTAGGGCCTCCTAAGAGGTCCTTAAGTCATTATGGTCATGACCTTAAAGTGGACAGTGGCACATTGATTCTTTCCTCTATTTCTCTTTTTGTTTCCTGGCAGATGATGTAAGTGCAGTCCCTCCCACTGCCACCCATCACCACCAGAGGCCCAAAGCAATGTTGCCACTTGATCATAAAGGAGAACATCCCAAACCAGGCACAAAATAAACCCTTTCTAAGGAATCTTAGGTATTTTGTCATGGTAACAGAAAGCTGATTAATACAGTGAGCCAAAAGAAAAGTGTCACCAAATTTGAAAAAAAAAATTAAATCATATCAAGTATCTTTTTAACCATAATAAAATAAAACTTGAAATCAATAACAAAAAAACCTGGAAACTATACAGATATGTGGACATTAAACAACATAAGCATAAACATCTGTATCAATGAAGAAACAAAGAAGGAAATTTAAAATTGTTTTTGAGATGAATGACAATGGAAATAAAATATATCAAAGCTTATGGGAAACAGAACATGCAGTACTAAAATGGGAGCCAATACCTAAATAAAAATATACAAAAATCTCAAAAAAGTTCCCACATTTGGGAACTAGAAAAACAAGAACAACTAAACCCAAATTAGTAAGAGAAAAGAAATAATAAATATCAAAAGAGAAATAAATGGGGGCGAAAAGCAAAAATGACTACGAAAAAAGACTAATGGAACAATTGGTTTTTTAAAATGTAAACAAAACAAACAAATGCTTAGCTAGACTAAGAAAACAGAAAATACTAAACAAAATAAAATCAGAGACAGAAAGGAGACATTACAACTGACGCTACAGGAATATGAAGGGTTACTAGAGACTATTATATAGAACAATTATACGCCAACAAATTTGATAACCTGGAAGAAATGGACAAATGCCTGGAAACATACACTTTATTGAGATTGAATTATGAAGAAATACATGACATAACAGACCAATAATGAGTAACAAACTCAAACTAATAATAAAAAGCCTCCCAACAAAGAAAAGCTCAGGACCAGGTGGCTTTCCTAATTATACCAAAGATTTAAGGAAGATCTAATAGCAATTCTTCTCAAATTATTCTAAAAAATAAAAAGTAGTAAATCCTTTTAAAGTCATTCTGTGCTGTCAGCTTTACACTGATATCAAACCAGATAAGAACACAACAAAGAAGAAAGCTACAGGCTAATATCCCTGATGAACATAGATGCAAAAAGCCTCAACAAAACATTAGTAAAATAAATACAACATCTTATTAAAAGTTTATCTACCATGATCAAGTTCAATTCATCTCAGAGATGCAACGGTGGTTTAACATGTACAAATGAATAAATATGATACAACTTCTCAACAGTGAAGGTTAAAAACTCCTAAAATCATCTCATTAAATGTAGAAAAAGCATTTGATAAAATTCAACAATACCTTCATGATAAAAAACCCTCAGAAAATTAGTTGTAGAAGAAATGGACTTAAAGGTAATAAAGGTCATATATAACAACCCCGAGCTAACATAATACTGAATGAAAAGCTGAAAGCATTCTAAGATCTGGAACATGATTAGGATGTCCACTTACCACTTTTATTCACCAAAGTACTGGAAATCCTAGTCACACTAGTCAGGAAACAAAAAGGAAGAATGGACATGAAAATTCTCACTGTTTGCAGATGACATGATTTTATATAAGAGAAATCCAAAGTCTCCTCCAAAAAGCAATTAGAACTAATAAATCAATTTTAACAGTTACAGGATACAAAATGAACATGAAAAAACCAACAGCTGCAAATATATATATATTATATATAAATACCAATGAATAAATTTAACCAAAGAGGAGACAGATCTCTATAATAAAAACTATAAAACATTGGTGAAAGAAATGGAAAATAACACATGCAAAAGTCAAAAGACATTCTGTATTCTTGGATTGGATGAGTCAATATTGTTAAAATGTATATACCACCCAAAGTGATTTACAGATTCAATGATATCTATATCAATGACATTCTTTACAGACTAAAATCCTAAAATTTTTGAGTAGCCACAAAAATCCCTGAATAGCCAAAGCAATCTTAAACAAAATGAACAAATCAGAAGGCTATCTAGAATATATTAAAAAATTCAAAACAATTTATAAGAAAAAAACAAATAATTCCATTTAAAATAAACAATGGATATTTTTTCAAAAGAAGACATACAAATTGCCAACAGATAGGTGAAATTTTCAATGTCATTAGGGAAATACACTCAAAACCACAATAAGATATCACCTCACTCCAGGTAGAATTGCTATGATCAAAAAGACAGAAAAGAAAGGCCTGAGAGGATTAGAGAAAAGGGGACCTTTAAACTGTTTTGGAGAATTCCAATTAATTCAGCTGTTATGGAACTAAGTCAAAAAATTAAAAATAGAACTTTCTTATGATCTCATCATCCTATTAGTGGGTATATATTCAAGGGAAATGAAATCAGTGTATTAAAGACACACCTTCATTCCCATGTTCACTGTAGCACTGTTTACAGTTGCCAACAAATGGAAACAACCTAAGCTTTCATCAGCTGATGAATGGATAAAGAAAATATCATTTATATACACAATAGAACATTATTCCACCATCAAAAGGATAAAATTGTGTAATTTGCAACAACATGGGTAAAAGTGGAGGACATTAAATTGAGTAAAAACAAATGAGGCACAGAAAACAAATATGGTGAAATTCACTTTTGTGGAATTGAAAAAAGTTGATTCTCCTCCATGAAGACGTTGAGAATAGAAAAGTAATTAGCTAAA
Source organism: Ictidomys tridecemlineatus (assembly GCF_052094955.1). Lineage (NCBI taxonomy): Eukaryota > Metazoa > Chordata > Mammalia > Rodentia > Sciuridae > Ictidomys > Ictidomys tridecemlineatus. The sequence goes on along the minus strand of NC_135482.1, from coordinate 74,958,531 downwards.
ATTGGGGAGAAGAGGACGAAGAGAGGGACAAGGGAGGAAAGGAAAGGTTAGTCAATAGGCACTAAATTACAGTTAGATAGGAGTAATAATTTCTGGTGTTTTTCTTTTCTTTTTTTATCTTCATTTTATTTTTATGTGGTGCTGAGAATCTAATCCAGTGCCCCACACATGCTAGGTGAGCGTGCTACCACTTGAGCCACATCCCCAGCCCCTTTCTGGTATTTTATTGTACAGAGAAATGACTACAGATAACAATACATGTTTTAAAAATATAGAAGAAAAAATTTTGAAGGTTTTTACCACATCTAAGTGCAATGGTGCACACCTGTAGCCCCAGCTACTAGAGAGGCTGTGGCAAATGATCCTCCTGCCACAGCCTGGGCAACACAGTGAGACCCATCTTTTAAAAAATCAATCAATTATTAAATTAATCATACTGCATAATGATTAATGTTTTCACTACAAAGAAATGATGAACATTTGAAGAAACTTGTGTCTACCCTCATTTGAACTTTCCATAATGTATTCATATATCAAAACATCACATGGTACTATAAATATGTACAATTTTTAGGTGTCAATTAAAATATTGCTCTAAAATGTCTATTTGGGAAAAAATCTAACAAATTTTAAATATAGGGATACTACATGGCTATATTGCCAAAAATTTGCCTCTTGCTCAATTTATTCGTTCACTCATCAGAGGAAAAATATTGTCATGGCATATTTAAAAATTATATTTAAACAAAACAGCATGGTTTGAAATAATAAAATACAGTTAATGCCATCAGAGTGGATTAACAATTCTTTTCACATTTTCTCCAACATAAAGGCATTTTGAAGATGACACAGTAATAAAGTAGCATCTTAGCATAAGAAGCAATCTTCATTGAAAAACACTTGTATAATTCCTGTTAAGCACAAACACCCATAACATTCCAACAGGGTCATCAAATTCCTGCTGGAATTTCTACACTACATTGTCGCGACCCCTTGCCCGCAAGGAAGACGGAACTCGGGAATCTTCTTTCAGCAGTTTATTCAGGCCCTTGATATTTCTTCTACTCATCCTCGGATGCCCCTCCCAGCCTTAATAAAGCATCTCAAGGCCCAATGCGAAGCTGCCACGTGGAACTTTCTCATAGGGTGCTGAAAAGCCACGCGCCAACTCTCCCAAATAAGGAGTTGTTTGTCACAAACCACAGCGGAGCCAGCGCCATCTTGTAATGGCGACCATAATCTGCATAAGCAGCAGAAACGGCTCACCACACTACATAATGTGAGTTATAATTTTAGAAGTTTTAGAAAAATATTCGAAAGAATCCTGAAGCAGTATTAATGTTATTAATTTTAAAATATTGTGTTAATTAGCCATGGTGATGCACACCTATAATCCAAGTGACTAGGGAAACTAAGACTGGAGAATCGCAAGTTCAAGGCCAGTATTGGCCACTTAGCAAAACCCTATCTCAAAATAAAAAATAAAAAGGACTGGGGATATAGCTCAGTAGTAAAGTTTCCCTGGGTTCAATCTCTAGCCCAAATAAATAAATACATAGCATACATATATAAATAAATAAAATATTTATTAGATTTTTATCTTTAATAATCATCATTTTTAATAAATAAAATTCTTAGTCTAAATTTATTAGACACTCTTTACAAATGGCAGAAAATTAAATGCTACATAAGAGGCTCATTGAAATGCAAAATATTGGTTTCTTACAGGCCATAGACATAAGAACTCTTAGACAGAGTCCACACCAGACTCACATTCCCACGAGTAAGATTGAGTGCTTATGAAATCAGGAATATTACTGCTCTATTACTATTATTTCATTAATCTATTGATTTGGCAAAAACAAATACAGACTGTACATCACTCCAAGTTTTATTTATGTTGCCTCAGTGTTCAAAGTTAGATATATTCTTTAGCAAGTTGATTTATTTCTTTAATTCTATTCAATCAGGAAAAACAAGACAATAATAAAGGAAAGCACCATTTATACAATTGATCAGAGTCATGAAGGAAAATGGAAGGCCTGAACAAAATGATTATTGAGAAGACTTTATTAAAATATTTATAAAGGTGTGATAAGATTTATAGGAACCCATTAAAGAATAGTGAAATATCCTGAGACAAGTAACATCATAGGATTCATTACAACTGCTGATCTGAAAAGTCCAAAAGTATGGTTGGAGTGAATGCAGTGAACTGTAACTACAGGAGCTGGGCCTTCTAAAAAGGTTTCTCTGGTCTTTGGTAGAGGAATATAATCTTTGCCAACCCCAGTGCAAGCACTATTGATTCCTTTCTGTCAAAACTAAAGCCATTAGTTCAACCTTAAGAACATGTATTTCATTTTTTAAATGTCACTACAAACAATGTCACAATAACCTACTGAATCTATGCTGAATCAAAATTGGAATTTTTTTTTAACAAAAAGTGTTTAAAGAACAGCGATCAAATTGCTTCTTGCATTTTGAATTTAAGGTCACAATATACAGTGATTCAGATGGACCTCATTATTACTCAATGGATCTACCTTTACGACACTTCCTCCCAACTATACCATACATACTGACATTTGTATAAGAACAGAAAATTGATAAAATGCAAAAGTTGAACATGAAAGGAATAGAGTTTAAATTTGTAACTCTCATCTTAACCATAATATCCAAGATAACAATAATTTCAGAGTTAACCATTAAGTAAATCCTAAGGATGTTTAAAATCCCTTTAACTTCATACCAAATGTTGTGAGGTACAGGCTTCTTTAACTGTATGCTTGTTATTACATAAATTAAACTGATTTTAGAGAAACAGAGAATATTCCTGAAATAGCGTTCTCCTTTGCTGCTGTGTTCATTCTGTTGTTCAGAATAAAAATAAATAAATAGATAATTTTTTAAAAAAGCAAAATCTCATTTTTAGAGGCCTTGAATTCAAACCTTGAACAAATTCTCCATTCCATTATGTTCTCTATCCCTCATTCTTAAGAAATATTTTATTTATTTTGACAGGCAACTCAAATTCCACAGATAGGTAGGGAGGTAGGATATTGACATGGGATAATTAGAGAAAAGATAAGCAATTCATCTTTCTCTAAAATACCTGCTTCTCCTGCAAATCATAGAGTTATAATTTCAGCAATAATATTGCACTGTGTCCCTGGCTATATTAGAAAAAAATTTTACAAAGTATTTTTTCTTGAGGTTCAGTGGCATGGAGAAGTGTCCTCCCAAAGTCCCATAGGCTAATGGCTTGATTAACAACCTGTGGTGCTAGTGAGAACTGGTGAAACCTTTAAGAAAGAGGTGTAGAAGGAAGTTAGGTCATTGGGGGCATGACCTTGAAAGGGATATTAGGACCTTGACCCCTCTTTCTCTTTTCTTGCTTCCCAGCTGCCATGAATTGGGTTCTGCTCTGCCACCTGCTCCCAGCCACAGGCCCACAGCATTGGAGCTAACTGACAGTGAACCGAAACCTCCACACCTGTAAGTCAAAACAAACCTTTCTTCTTTTTAATTTGATGTATCTCTGGTACTTGTTACACCAATAGAAAGTTAGAACAAAAAAATAAGATTTATAATTATTTTAATTCAGTGTTCTTACTTAACAGATAAGGAACTTAAATATCAGAAATACTCAATTATTTACCTACATTCACACAGACACAAATAGCAATAGACACAGGACAAAGGCTAACTTATGATTTCCCAGCGTATACTTTTGCTTCCTTAGCTGTTTTTAGCTTGATAATTCAAAGGGTTTCAATATAAGGTATCCCCAAAAGCTCATGTGAGAAACAATGTAAAAAAGTTTAGAGATGAATGATTGGGTTATGAGAGCCTTAACACAAGTAGCAAATTAATCCCCTGACAGGAATTAATTGGGTGGCTGGCAGGAGTGGCTGGAGGAGATGAGTTATAGGAGGCATGTCTTTGGGGTATATATTTTGTGTGTCATGAGTGGAGTCTCTCTCTCTGTTTCCTAATCTGATGTCTTGAGCTACTTTCCTCACCACATCCTTCTACGTCACCTAGAGCCCCAAGGAATGGGGTATGCTAACTAAGGACTTAGACCTCTGAAAATATGAACCCTCAAATAAACTTTTTTTTTCCTCTATATTGCTCTTGTCAGGTCTTTTGGTCACAGTAGCAGAAAAAAAAAACTAAGTAAAACAGTATTAAAAACATTCTTAGCTTAAGCTACTGATTTTAGCTTCTTTTTACAGTTTATTGTCCACTTACCCAAAGCATATATCCAGATTCAGCAGAATATATTAACAACTCACATGAACTTTATTTACTATGACTTCTAAGCAAAAACATCTATGGAAAATTGCATCATCCATAGAACATCATCCATATTTTTCTGGTCTATAAGCTGGAGGTAACCTGCATGCCTTTCAGGTTGCGATGGGTCACTATTTATTACTTTAACAAAAGTCAAGAATGAATTCCAAATAGCTTTTCAAAGGGAATAATATGTCAGTACTGGGATGTTTTTCGTAACTCCAAGGTGTAAATCAAGGGACTTTTCAGGAGACAGACAATACACATACAACAAAAGAAACACAATCCCAGAGGACACCCATGAAAACTTTGGAAAAGAGTTTTATTGGGAATGCCCACATGAGAAATATATTAGACTGGAAGCAAGAATCACAAACAACCCTCCCATGTAGCTTCCCACTGGGCCTTCCAGCATATTTCCAAAAGTTCAAGTTAATTTCAGTCTTTGCTGTCAAAGCCTGCAGGCACTCAGATTTAAGTAGTCCTGCTTACTGATGCCAATTCACCATCCATAAGAGGTAGAAATGGGGAGTGGAAATGACCTTCCAGAAAAGAGCAGCAGCTGGTGCCATCCCCTGCTCTCACTGTACAAGCCTTCAGGAGAGGGATGCTTTGCTTGAACTCCAGTGCTTACAGCAGCCTTCAAAGCCCCCTGTAAAAGTAGCCCCATGCAGTAACTGAAGAGAGTTGTATAGGTGGGTTCCTTCCAAAATGTCAAAAGACATTAGGAGCCATTTCAGAAGGACAAATAATGGAGATGGAAAGGGGAATAAAAGGAGATTGGATAATGGGTACTAAAATATAGTGAAATAGAAGAAATAAGTTCTAGTGTTGTTCGGCACAGTACAGTGAGTGGCTAGTTTACAACAACATACTATATATTTTATAAAGAACTAGAAGTTAGGTGTTCAAAGTTTCCCACCAAAAAGAAATGACAAATGTGTAAGGAGATGATAGAAATTCTAATGGTCCTGAATGGATCACTATACATTATATACACATTTCAAAATTTTCACACTGCATTCCATAAATTTGTATAGTCATGTGTCAATTAAAACATATTTTTTTAAAAAAATAAAATGCATAAACCTAGAACTTAACAACGTTAAACCAATGCTAGTAAGTGAAGCAGCAGCTTTAGGCAAGGCATGGCAGCACATGCTTGCAATCCCAGCTGCATTAACAGCCAAGACATAAAGGTCACAATTTCAAGGCCAGCCTCAACAACATAGTGAGATGCTGTCTCAAAACAAAATAAAAAGGGGTGAGGATGTAGCTCAGAGGCAGAGAGCTCCTGGTTTCAATCCTCAGTCTGTGTCCCAGCTCAAAATGTAACAACTTCTAGCAGGCAGGTAAACTTTAGAGCTCAGATCTCTCTAATTCTAGAGGCAGAGAGGGTCTTTAGGGTCTACTGTTGCCTCGAGAAGAGACCTGAGAAAGACTAATGAGGAAAGAAACTAAAATCTCTCAGAGGTGAGATTTTTTTAAGTAATAGAGTTGAAGGGAGGCCCTACAACTTAAAGAGGCCCAAGGGACTTCTTTGGGGTTTCTATTTCTGTCTAAAAGATGCAATAACTGGAATTGGATGAATCCAGGTGCTAAAACAACAACAACAAAAATGGACATAATATATGAAACAACTGCATCAAGGCACTGGATACTAGCAATAAATGACAGTGACTCTTGAGAGATGGAAAGCAAATGAGGTCAGCCTATGATTGCCCCAGTACACTACCATAAGAGCCTGGAATGACATAGGAGGGACACCCGTCAGATGTCACCAAAGTTGAGAATATAGGAAGAAAAAAGAAGCTAAACTCAAAAACATATAATTTTTTGGTTCTAGAATCTAAGAGGGAAAAAATGTAGAAACCACAAGATTTTAAATTTCTTCTTGTAAAAGAACAAAGTTGGAGTACTAACACTACTTAACACTTCAATTTACAGTAATCAAGAAAGGGTGGCATAAAGATAGGTAAATACAATAATGGCACAGACTAGAGATTTCCAAAACCCAACACACATACATGACTTTCAACAAAGGGACACTATTTGAGGAAAGGATAGTCTTGTCAACAAAAAAAAATGAAGCAAAGAAATGTTCATAACTTAAAAAACAAACTTCATATTTTACATCTCATTAGGAACTTACTAAAAGTAAGTCATGCATCCAAGTATAAAAAATAAAATTGACAAACTTCTAAAATAAAACATGGAGAAATATTTACTCATTTGTGTTAGGCAATGGTTTCTTAAATATGATAGAGAAAGCACAACCAATAAATAACCTATTGATTCAATTTAATCGAAATTAAAATCTACTTTTCAAAAGACATTAACATAGGAGAAAAATGCTTAAAAAGAATATATCTGATAAAGAATTGTATCCATAATATATAAAGAACTCTGACACTCATTTATCAGAAATCAATAAACCCATAAGAAATATGCAAAGATTTGCAAAGACATTTATCAAAAAGAATATGTAAAAGATATATAAGCAAATAAGAAGATACTCAGCATTGCTCATTAGGTAAATTCACAGTGGAACCACAACGATATACCAATTAATACTGTAAGAATGGCTAAAATTAAAAAAGGCCATCCTAGCCAGGCACAGTGGCATACACCTATAATCTTAGTGACTCTGGAGGCAGGAGGATCACAAGTTCAAAGCCAGCCTCAGCAACAGCAAGACACTAAACAACTCAGTGAGATCCTGTCTCTGAATAAAATACAAAAGAGGGCTGGGGACATGGCTCAGTGATTGAGTGCCCCTGTTTTCAATCCCTGGTACCAAAAAAAAAAAAAAAAAAAAAAAAAAAATCTATCCAGACCTAGTAATGTTGAGAATGTGGAGGGACAAAAATTTCTTACACTGATGATCATAATGTGAAATAAATTACTTTAGAAAACAATTGGCAGGTTCTTAAAATCTTAATTATACATTGACAATATGATCCAAATATTCTATTCCTAGATGTTTACCACTTCTTTCTCCACAATTAAAACATACCTACACAAAAATTTAAAACACAAATGTCCATGGTAGCTTTATTAAAATATCCATAAAACACAATTTTCATAAATAAGTCAATAAATAAACTGTGGTACATTGACAACAGACTACAACTCAGCAATTAAAAAGAAAGGAAGTATTGATACGTAACAAAATGGATCAATCCCCAAATAATAACACTGAGTAAAAGACACCATACAAAAATAGTACATATTGCATGGTCCATTTTTGTGAAATTTAAGGAAATGAAAAACAGTCTATAGTGACACAGAGCAGAGTAATGGTTGCCTGGAGACATAAGGGAAGGGTGAGGAAGAAGAGAGAAAATCATTATAAAGGAGCAACAGGAAATATTTGAAGGTTGATGGGTATGTTCATTATCTTGATTGTGGTGATAATTTCATGGGTCATATGATATATGTCACAATTTTTCAAATTATACAATTCATGTATGTATAGTTTGTTAGTTTGTTACATGTAAATTATACCCTATGAAACTTTTGTAAAAAGAAAAAGAATAAGATCCTAGCAACAGATATGTCCTTGTGAAAAAGATTAAAATTGCAGTTTGATTTTGAAGTACAAAAAGGCTCAAGAGCTATTTTGTAATTGCTATTTCAATGTAGCTTCATTGATTTTTACATTTTTTTATTTTAGAAAATGCCTTTATTAGAATTTTTTCTTTAAAATACTTTTTCAAAGTAGTGCTTCTTGCTTATATCTGGAAAGGCCAAGTTAAATTGAATAGAAACCAAAGTTTGCCATGTCTATTTTCAAATTCAAAATTGACCAAGTTATAATTAGTCCCAGTCTCTATTTCAGGGAAATCACTTCTACCACCTTCTGAAGCCTACTGAGATTCAAATTAACCCACTATTTCCAAGAGAGCTGATTACACTGGCTTGTCTACTTCAAATTTTAATTAACAATTTCTTGGGCTAACCCTTTCTAAACACTAGAATCTAAAAGGGAAAAAATGTAGAAACCACAAGATTTTAAATTTCTCACATCTTATTATCAGTTATGGAAAATGTCAGAGTATTTTGAGATCTTCTGAGAGGTATTAAATAGCTTATGAAAATATAACTTATCAAAATAAGTTATAAATTTGGAAGTAGAAAAATTCATGGATATAATACTGTTTAGAACCCTAATATGCTGTTTCCACACTGATTTTGCGTTTTATGCCTTATTCGTCCAACTCTCCATTTGTACATAATCTTTTTTTTTTAAAGAGAGAGTGAGAGAGGGGTGAGAGAGAGAGAGAGAGAGAGAGAGAGAGAGAGAGAGAGAGAGAGAGAGAGAATTTTTTTAATATTTATTTATTTTTTTTTAGTTCTCGGCAGACACAACAACATCTTTGTTGGTATGTGGTGCTGAGGATCGAACCCGGGCCGCACGCATGCCAGGGGAGTGCACTACCGCTTGAGCCACATCCCCAGCCCTGTACATAATCTTTTGCTGTGGTCACAATCTCAGTATAAAACAACATGCTGTCCACTTATCCTCCAAGATATAGAGGGTCACATATTTCTGAGGAAGAAATTATGGCACAGATAGATCAGGTTATTAAAGAATACAGAAAATGAGGACTTTTATAATATTTGCAAAAATGTAAATAAAATATAATGTTTATGATACTACATAAAGTATTGATAAGCAAGATACAGTATAACAATCTGCTCATCCATTTCTCAGGAAATTCATTCACTTTTAGCAGATTCCTTTGCATATATAAAAGGCAGATTGATAGAAAAGTCAATGTTTATCATTCAGAATGTGTGTCAAATGATTTTTTTCCTCATATTTTTTCTAATGTTTTAAATCACTGTTTGTGTGTGTATGTATGCCTGGATACTTAATACATGTGGTGTGTCACCTGACATTCATACTTATCTCTCTCACGGTATCGAAAGATGTCTGTCTGCATACTCCTCAGGTTGCATTCACTATTTAGTTACATTTAACTCAGACAATTTGAAATTTAACACCTAAATCTGATGAAAACCCATTCAGATAATTTTAAACATTTTTGTGTAAAACAAAGACACAAAAATTTATTTTATTGTGTTAGGCTGAGAATGAAGTCTGAGGAGTATAAGAATAATGTACCAATTGGTCTCATGTATGACTCCCCATGAAGCACCATGATGGGTAGAAGGCAAGAAGTATAAAGCACCACATAAATATGGCAGATATTCAGGAGGTACTGTGAGGCATGGTTGAGCATCCTTTATTTTACTTTATTTTGTTTATTTTATTTTTTTTTTAGTACTGGGAATTAAACCAATAGACACTCTATCACTGAACTATATTTCTAGTCCTATTCACTTTTTTATTTTTGAGCAGGGTTTTTGCTAAGTTGTTGAAGCTGACCTTGAACTTGTGATCCTCTTGCCTCAGCAACACCACCCCCAACCCCAAGTTGCTGTGATTACAGGTTTGTGCCGTCATGCCTGGCATGGTTAGGTATCTTAAAAGGGATAACATTCTTGGGAGCCAGAGAGAGAGAGAGAAGAATCCCAAGCTGCCAACTAGTGACTTACTCCCTGGTTGAGCTTCCCTTATTCCTTTCTCATATGTGTGAAGAGATTTTATATCTATTTGTAATACTTTGTTAGGGTTGCCATAAGAAGGTACCACAAGACTGGGTGGCTTAAATGGAACTATATTTTGTCACCATTCTAGATCCTAGAGATAAAGGAGTTACCTTGGTTGACCTCTCCAAACAGCCTCTTTCCTTGGCTTGTAGATGGTGATGGCCATCTTCTCTGTGAGTTTGCATAATCATTTTTCTGTATGTATCTGTGTTTAGTTTCCTCTTATTATAAGGATATCAGTCATAGTGAATTAGGACTTAACTTATATAAACTTCATTGTACTTTACTGCCTAAAAGGTCCTGTCTTCAAATATTGTCACATTCTGATGTAATTGGGGAGTTAGGACTTAACATATATATTTGGAGGAGCACTATTCAGCTCACTACCCCACTCAATGTGACACCCAATCCTATCTCCAAACACACACACACACAAACACACACACACACACAGTCTTCTAATCAGCAGTTAGGTTCCACTCCAATCATACTAACAGCATAAATAATACATAGTATATAGTAAGTACTATGTATTATTTACATGGTACACAGTACTTACTGACAAGTAATACATACATAGTAAGATTAAACAAATGAATTGCTTCATAATTTTGATGCACTGATGGATTTGATTTCTTCCACTTGTTCATATTTTTATTTATGTTTGTGAGCTCTCTTCTTGGACTGTGAACAATCTCAAAGAATTTATCAATTTATAGAGAAAGCAAGAGAAAATATAGAATAATAATAATAATTCAAATCTCAGCCACACTGAGTATTTTCTCAAAACCAAATTTCATCTATAAAAAGTACAGGACAAGGCAAAACTACTGACTTAACCTTCTTCTGAAACCTGACCCTGTTGGCAGTCAGAAAACAAATCTACCTATTCTATAATTTTTATTAATATAAGAATCTCAGGGAATATCTCCAAATTCTCCCATTTTTAACACACTTATATTCATTTTACCAGCAATTTTCCCAGTTCTTTTACCAAAATGTATCCCAAATAAATTCATTTTAGTACTTTTTTTTAATCAATTTTATTTAAGCCACCATCCTTCATCACATGAAATACTCTAATCCTCCCTCCCCATCAAAGCTATTATTGACCCAGGAACTAGGGTAGTTCTGCTCACTGTTAAAGAGTTACATCACTTCCAAATTTAAAGTTCCCTGGTATCTTAGAATAATATCCAATCTCATTTAAAAACAATGATCTAGTCTCTGCCAATCTCATAGGATTTTCCTGTCCATTGTATGTTCCAAACTTACATACTGTTCTTTCTTTTGTCTATTCCCCATAGGGTGCCTTAGGGTATCAGTTTCTAGTCCAAAAGAATGGGTATACTAGCTGTTCTCTCAAATCAGAAACATTTCTATCTAATCTTCATTTTTCAGAGTCTTCACATAATAAAAACTTTACCTTAAATGCTGCCTTCTCCAGGAAGTCTTTCATCCTTATCTCAAGTAGCCTCCAAACCACTCTACTATCTAATTACAATTCTCTGCACAGCATTTAGAACTTTTTGATAGTTTTCTTACTTGTCTTTATTTCTGTATAATTTGGACCCTGACTATTTTGATTGATGGTATAACCCCAGAAAAAAATAATAAATGGTATACAGTTGTACTCAGCATATACATATTTCATAAATGAGTGACCGTTTATTGAATAAATGATCTTTAGGGTGACTAACATGAGATTCTTGACCTTACAAGATGATCATCAAAAATCAATAACTGTCTCTGTGGTTGAAATAAAGGCTTCCCAAATCACCTAAATGTTCCCCAAAGGAATGAAGAAGGCCAACTGTGCATATCTTTATTTTTTTTTCTTTTTCTCTTGAATCTAAGTTTTGCAATATATAAGAAGTTCGTGTTTGATATTTGACCCTCAGGAGCTGTTGATTTACTAACAGTCACTAACGATTTTGGCAGCAGAGACAAGAGCCCTAAAAAAACAAAATCAGGAAATAATCCCCATCCCACTTTAATGTTCATTAGCTACTCATGGAAGTAACTATTAGTGGCAAACATATGAAAATAACTTTCTATTAAAAAAAAAAAGAAGAAGAAGAAGCATAAGTCCCAACAATGGCAATTCCAAAATGGAATGAAAAAGGGTTGAGTATTCTGACTTCCTACAGCTGGTTCCCCTAGAAAATTTTTACTAAGGTAATATACTGATAAGCATGAGGTAACAAGAGAAAAAAAAACTCAAAATTTCCAATTACATTGAATTTTGCCTATAGAATTTTTCAACTTATAAGGAATAAACCATTTTTTTCCTGGGGATAAAATTTGGCAAACTTCAATAATCCAAGATAAAAAGAGTCATATACCCACTCCAGCAATCCCTAAGCTTGTTTCAGGGTGGGTAGACAATAAGGAGCTCATTGAAGACCAAGGAAGAATTAAACTTTGTTTGGGAAACAAAAACAAAGGTCATTTAAATTAGCAGGATATATCATTTGAAGAACAGCTGGTGGTTTTTAATTGGTACATCCTTTAGAAGTAAAATATTGAGTGTTCCTCAGTCTTATTGGTCCATTTCCAATGGATAAACTATCTTCTGGCACTAGTGAATTAGTTTGGCTTTTTTTTTTTAATCAAAGGGCATTATTGTATATTTTACTACTAACTGAGCCATTAATCTCAAGTAATAAAATCTTCTAAAATTTTTAGTTTTAGGTCCAAATTATGATCTTGAAGATTTTATACTATAGGCCAGTCAGCCATTATTCATCTTTCTGCTGCTATTTTTGGAAATGAATCACCACCATCCACTCTGGGGTGTCTTATTCTACTCTTACTCACTTTCTATCTCTACTTTGCATGGGACTTCTTTCTTTTTTGAATTCTCCATTCTCCTTATCCATGGGTGCAAATCTTTTGCCAGAAAAGTTATGTACAAAGATACAACTGGTTTTTTTTCCCTTAAACTACTGCCTAAAGAAGCACGGATGTCATTGGTGAGAATGTTCCAATTTCTAATTTCTTAGAGGTCCTTGTACTATGAAGCTTAAGATATGTACAAGGAAAAATAATATCCTTAATTGAAATTTATGAATGACATTGAGTTCTTTTGATCAGTTATTGAGTTAGAGATTTGTTCCCTAATAAAACTCTTATGTTACAAATATAATTGGTTTTCAGTGAGTAACAGTGGGTATGCATAGTTACATGTTTAAGGAAAAAAGCGAGGCAGGTGGGCTTCTCACTACTAACAATGCTCAGGTCCTGTGCTCTCATGCAGACACTCTATTTGACAGGAAAGACCTTATTTTCATAGTTTCTCATAGTTGGTGGTATTTTTATAACAAAGTTAGATTTCTCCCTGGGGGCATCTTATCAAACATAAATAGCAATGACTCACAGGGGCTGGGGAAGAAAAACTGATGAATTTCCTGAATACCTCTGCCTATTGCTCACATAATTAACATTTCACTATACACATCATTTTATTTTCAGGTGACATTTTATTGAGCACTATTATACAACGATGGGTGGCCAAAGGAGGTGGCTCTTAGTCATGTTAAGAATAGAAGAGGAGTGAGATACAAAAGCCTTAGAGTGATTCAGTTTGATTAGAAACCCAGCTCTGATATGTGTTAACTACATTTCATTTAAAAAACTAAATAGTCTCTGAGTTTTAAAATATGGTAAGAGTTATTACTTTATTAGTTTAAGAGTATTAAATTAAATAATTCATGAATGGCACTTTCAGAATTTTATCATATGTATCAATGAAATGTTTCTATCATTATCAAAAATATTGACGAATAATAGTTCACCAAGCTATTTCACAACATTAAATATGGAACTAAGAGGATTAAATGATTTTTACAGATGTCATCTAGTTAGTAACAACTCAGACTAGAACTCACATTTTTAAATTCCAGAGCTGCATTCTTTCCATAGATATGATTCCTTCTCTTGAGGTTTCTGACATTGTTCCAGGGAAGACAATTTAGCTTTAGAGTTCAAAATCACCAGTTAATTCACTGATCACCTCATATAGCTGGTAAATGAAGATAGTTCTGAAGAAGAAAGAATATGTTTGTATATTGGAATAAGGAAACATGAAAAATATATTTTGAGGGTTAGAAGAACAGTTGATCCAAAAAATCAAGGTGCCTTCATGGAGTTCTGTTCCACTTGGTTGTTTCTGTTTGGAAGGGAGGATCTGGAAATTGGAGTTGGTTGCTATTTGCAACTGCAAGGATTGTGTTTGTACCTACTATAGACATCATAAAGGACTGAGAGCAAGAAGGAGACTTGGTAGGAATAAAGAGCCTCACTGACTTGCAATGTAGCAATAAGGTAATGTACATGTTGTGATAGTACAAGCAAAACTGACTTGTCTGCGTGGGTATTTCTGCAATGTTGTTCAAGCAACCTTTAATAGATTGGATTGTGAGTTGGTATTATGGGGGATATTGTAAAAGAAAATACAAATAGCTGATAGACAGTGATATTGTTCATTTTCCATTTTTTTCATTTGTCTCATGTCCTCCATTAAAAAAAGGATATTTCTGAAGAAAATAAATAGTACCTGGATTGGTATAAAGATACAATACAAGTAAAGTAGGCAAGCAGGAAAAATAACCTTGGAAATGATACAGAAATAATAATACAATAAAAGCATATTCAGTTCCTGCTGTTTAACAGTAAAATGATTGACTTCAAAAAATATTCATCTGATGAAAAGTTTTACAGACTGAGTTCAAGAAGCTATTGTGCTTCACCATATCCATGGAATGTTTGCAATCACTACAGCTAATTAGTGTATAGGATATCTGAAAGAGCTTATTAGTTCAGGATGCTTTTCCAGTGGAACTTAATTGGTTTGAGTCTTGAATGGTGATCAGAGTCATTTCCTGATGAATTCTTTTGCATTTTCTATTACCTGTTCCAAATCCTATACAAAAGATTGGTAGATCTCAAAATCTAGCTCCTAGTTCAGCAGTTTTAGCATTACTAGGGAAATTTTTAAGCAATAAAAATTCTCAGGACCCAACTTAGAACTACTGAATCAGAAATGCTGAGTGTGGAGTCCTGGAATCTGCATTTTAAGAAGCCCTTCAGTTAATTCTAAAGGACACTGAAGTTGAAAGCTATTATATTTGGATTTGTAGTTATTTTAGAATAATAACTGGAGCCAGGGAGATTGCTGGAGATCACATAGTTGGTTAGTGACACAACTGAAATCCACAAAAGCCACTGACCCTGATGATGTAAAAATGAAATGTTGTTCTCTAGTATGTGATGATTCTACCCAAATACTTCCTCCTTGAAGTAGATCTTTGAGATGTAGGTTATACTGTGTTTGGGGCAGGAAATTAACTCAATATTTTTCTGAAATCACTCAAGCAGCAGATCAGGAATTATTTCTTGCCAGGGTATTTAACTCACCTTCATTAATAGTAAAGCCCAAAAATACAGGAAGAGAAAACAGGCTTTTATGGAGCACCTGTTATTTTACCTATGCTACATACCATCTCCCACATATCTGTGTTTGGTCCTCATAATATCCTATGTTGACAAAGACCCTGGGACCTCAAAAATTGAAATCATTTTTCCAAAGACAAATACCTAAGAAACAATTGAGTTATTAAAATAAATAACTTCTAAAATAATTTCTTTTTTGTTTACTATATTTCTATTATTTATTTATCTGTTTATTTCATACATGACAATAGTGGAATGCATTACATTCATAATTTCTAAAGATCAAGAGATAGCACTACGAACATTCTTCTTGGCAAACAGAAAGAGGTGGGAGTAATGAAATGATGCCTGAGTAGAAAAGCACTCCAATAACTTGGAGAAAAGACTTAAGATTTATTTGGTTCATCTCTTTATAGGTCATACCCACCAGGGGTTCCATCTTTATATTGCACCTGGGTCCAGATGTTCAATTGTGCTCTAGATTGTCCCATAAGATTGTATGCCAAGCATCCTGTGCAAATACATAAGAGCTGAAATTATGTTTCTTCCAAACTTGTTCCTTCCTTCCTAGGCCTTATTTTAGTAAATGGCAACTTCCTTTTCAACAGTACTAGAACCCAGGAGTCACCGTGACTCTTCTTTTTCTCATACTACCACATTCACATTTGTCACTGACCTTTTCAACTCTACTCTCTGTTGCATCTCAAAACACATTTTACTATCCATCTTAGTATCTTCACCAGAATTTGGGAGTAATTAACCACTTTCACCTTGAATTTTAGACTATTTTGCTAACTGATCCATTTTCTCTCACCTTCCTACAATCCTCCATGGGACATAAAAATATTTTTTTAAATCACATGATCCTCTGACCCCAGGGTCATCCCCACAAATTCCAAGCACCCTACACAGCTTATTCGCCCTTTTATGGTCCAGTTCCTCCTATTTTTTTCAGCCTTGATTCTCTGCTCTTCACCAATCTTATTGAGTTACGTGACAGTCATCAACACAACATGCTATTTCACACTTTTGTGCCTTGGCCACCCTGCCCGAAGGAGCTGCAGTTCATAGGTCCTAGGTAAATGGTCTGTTGCCCTCTGGGATAAATGGATACTAATCAAATACAGCATCAGGATCTCTTGAAGGATTCTTTGATAAAACATTAAGTCTCCAGATTGTTACAAACTGCAATCATTACTCAGAATAGAGGCTGCCTGAGTGCTAGTTCCTGTCTCTCTCTCTCTTTTTTTTTTCCTTTATTCCTAACTAGAAAGGTATTTGCAGCTGTGTCCTCAGCCATGGAACTAGTAATAGGTTTCTATAGCATCCAAGGACCTAAAAACCTTTCAGGATAGAAAATAAGCACCTGGCCTACTTTGAGTCAAGTACTCTTAATGCCTAAACTCTGAAGAAATACTTCACAAATTTTTATATGCATAGGATAAACCTTGTGTTGATCTGGAGTGAGGCTGAGATTCTGTATTTCTCTCAAGCTTCTGACTGGTACAATTTGAGCAGCAAGGTTCTAGTCTCTTCTACTTGTACTGCAGATGGAGCAATGTGTTTGAAATTCCCATAATTATTGTCTCTTTGAAAATCCCCTGGGTAACATCTTGATAGTCATCATAATTATCACTTTGTGAACATTTACTATGTGCCCAGGTATGCGCTTTGCCTGTATTTCATAATGTACCTAAAATTTTAAAAAATAACCATGTTGTCTTATTTCACAATATAACCTAAGATAGACTTTGACTAAAACATATATGAATCATTTTACTTTTCTGCTTCTGTCTGGAGCATAATATCTATTTAGGATATTGTATATATAAAACTAAACACAACTCTCCTTTATCTACTGAGGCTAAATCACAAGCGTAAGATCTTGTTTTGCTTCAGAAATGCCTTTTATCTACTGACCAGAGTCTCAGCATCAGATGCTGCCACTTGCCCGACTTGCTGGTTCCTGCCTCTTACAGCAGATGGTTTGGCTATTTTTGCCCCAGGGCTAAGACACTCTGATCCCAATGAAACACATTGTACTTGGATGGCATTTTATTTGAACTCAGACTGGCCTGAGGCTGAGTCCCCTCTTCATATGGCACACTGCACTCTTCATTTTTAGTGAAAACAGATTAGCTGCAATGTTTGTGCCCCAGTATAACAAAGATCACTGTAGAGATGAGTGCATTCTAGTTCCTGCTGTTTGTTTGAAAAGCATATGCAGACATGCCCAATATCTTTCTTAAGAGTTTCCAGAATGTTTCCTGGAAAAAAATCAAAGACCACCTGCAGTTACAGAGCCCTGGGGAAAAGCAATAAACTAACCTTGGTTCAGAGTGTCTTCTAGATTCATCTCCTGTCCCTTCGGCCATTCAACAGATATTTAGTAAGGTCTTAGGCTCTGTGAGAACTAAATCTCTCTGGATTTGGCTTATCTGTCAGTCCTCAGATCCTACCATACATGCTCAACCTTCTTATTATGCTCCAACAACAGGGAACCATCTGTTGTTCCCTGAGTGTTTCAGGTAATATTGTATCTCTTCCCTTGGTATGTGACCAGTTCCCCTCTGTGTGGACTGAATTTATCCATATTTTGTCCTGGGTAGCTTATTTCTTTTAATTTTTGTTATTTTTTAGCTAATGTAGTACTCAAGAAATGCTTGTGAAATTCTAATTGAATTGAAGGAACTAGCAGAAACTTAAGTAGCATCTAGTTCACTGTTGACTGAGCATGGTTTTTTTTTTTTGGTATTGTTTGTTTTTGAGATGCTGGAGATGGAGCTCAGGGTCTCATGCATGCTAGGCAGGTGCTCTACCACTGAACTGTACCTCAAATTCCAAGCACCTTTCAATAGCAAAAATCTCTAGGAGTTATTTAATTCAGCAGTCTAATTATACAAATATAATTATACAAATATAAAAATTTAGTGATTTGCTAAAACTCATAGTTGGCACAGTAAGGATTAGAATCCAATTCTAGTTCATCCTGATGTGCCACAAGTATTTGTTGAGCAAACAAACAATGCAGGATTACTTGTGGATCTATCTTATGAAAGACCTATCTTATGAAGCACCTCACATTCTCAGGGATTTGTAGCTGTAATATTATCTTTCCTTAAGAAGCAATGAGCACAATTCTCTTGTGTTCAATATTTTCTCATGTAACAAGAAGGTCATAACATTGATTGTGGTTTTATCTTGAATAAATAGTGCCATAAAGATATATCCCACTGTATAGAATGTGCCCTCTTAAAGAGGCAAAATTTATAAATCCATGAATATATAAATTATGAACAATATTTCCCCCCTTTCATTCAATGATGTGTGAATTTTCAGTTCTATTTATCACAGTATGGCAAGAACTTCCCCATACAGTAATCCCTGAATTGTGGGTATCTAGAGTAATGTCCCACTCATAGTTATTGACTGAGCGTTGGCAGAGCATGAAGACAAGGGTGGTGTTATGGTGTTAAAGAGCCATCCAAAGCAAGGTTTTCCCTTTCCTGAAAAAGGCAGGCATACAGAAGAGAAGAAAAGCTGAGAGGAAAGAAGCTTGCTTACACCACTTTTAAGCAGAGGATGTATGGAACAATTAAAAGATACCACAGGTCGATAATGTAGGGAAATCAGGAAACTATTTCTTAGTTCTAGAATCTCCAGTCATGTGCATAAAATGGCTCTCTGATTTTCAATTTTCCTCACATACAAAATAGAAAAATTTACAATAATAATTCCAAAAGATAGGAGAGTATATAAATAGGCTTTGCAATAAGTTCTGGGTACATACTATTTCATTTAACAGTCCAATCACCTCTGGTAGTTTATATTATTACCCCCTTTTACTCATGTATGCCAAAGATGTACTGAAGAGATAAGTCACATCTAGGTTGGTCTATGTGCCAAACCCACATTTTTAATCATTATGCTTTACTACCTCCAAAAGGATATAATTAAATGGAACTTGGAAATCAGCCTGAATAAATATTGAGAGACATAACAAAAACACTCCTTAATATTCTTCTGGGGAGGTAATAACTTCTTCTACTCAGTACACTAGGTTTGTACAAATTAATCAGGTCAAAGGCAGCCTCAGCAACTTAGCAAGGCCCTAAATAACTTAGCAAGACCCTGTCACAAAACAAAAAATAAAAAGGGCTGGGGATGTGGCTCAGGAGTTAAGAACTCCTGAATTCATTCCCTGTTTAAAAACAAAAAGCAAGCAAGCAAGCAAACAACAACAATAACAAAACAACAACAACAAATTATATCATACAAGCATAGTGAGTAAAATATAGAAATATGACAACCTACAGCTCCAGTCACCTGACTAACTCTGAGACAGAAGTGACTTCAATCTCTAGCAACAGGGCTTGCCCTGAACAAGTGCAGCTTTCAAATGTGCACTTTATATTCTGTAATTCCCAAGTGTATATCAGAAATCAAGACCATCTATATTGTTCTACTCCATTATAAAGATGGCAAGATAAGCCTGTGGGGTGTATCTGTGTGTGTGTGTGTTTGTGTTGTGTGTGTGTGTGTGTGTGTGTGTGTGTGTATCTATCAGATACTAATGGTAAATATTGAAGCAGAAAGGGCATTAATATTGGTTGAGCCAAAGCTTTAGAAAAAAGGGAACAGCCTGAGATTATCTTGGGTTTTAAACATTTATACAAGAATCAATTTCTTCCTTTTTCCTAGAAATCCTTGACCAAATTATAGATGTTGCCCAATTATATGATAGGTGCAAAAAGAAGGGGGGAAAAGTCAAAACATAAATTGGGAGATGGATTCTTGGCTTTAATGTAATCATGGTTAAAAAATGTCTTTTCTCTAGATTCAATTTCCATTTTTAAAAAAAGGGAGTTAGACTAGAATATTTCTAAAGCCCATTCCATTTGTACTAAAAGTAGGTGCTACATTCCGGTATTAAACAAATGCATGGCTAAATCTATGAATGCTAAAGGTTGCTCAGGTACAGCTTTTATTGACTCATTTATTAAAAAAAAACTTATTGAGAGCTTCCTATATGCTAAAAGCTAAAAGCTTTCTTATATTATCTGTTTACATCAGAGAACAAAGCAACATACGCTTCATTTCATGTAACTGATTTTTATGTTTAAGTAATACAAAGAAATAAGACTCTATGTGTATTACTTTTGGGAATCAAAGTGAATCAAATAAATAAGATGCCTTCTAAGGTATCTGGAACATTCTATTTCAGGAAACTGGTTTTAGGCATACTGTTTCTCAACTGATCAATGCCAAATTAAGAGAATCAAGCTGTAACATGTACCTTTCTCGGGAACAAAAACTGGTTTTTAGTTTCCTTAGGTCAGTAGTGTTTGAACCAGGGTAAGCCATGGGGCCCACTATCTTGCTTGCAGTGACTTCCTTGTCTACTGGCTTTCGTTTGGTGTCAATTCCACCCAGCTCACCCCAGAACCTTCCTTTTATGCACTGTTATAACTTTGGTCAATTGTTTTCTTGAAAATTTAGAAGTTCTGCTTTAACATGGTCTTGTTAACACCACTTTTGATTACCCAAGGAAATCATTCACCACAGTCACTAGCTATCACTTACAAAGGGTAACTCTTCATAGTAAAGCAAGAAAACACACTGTCTCCAAGGATCATAAAAGCAGCACTGGTGAAGGAAATGCCAAGAACTTGGTTGAGTCAGATTTATCACATTACTGTCTACGTAACTGCAGGCTTACTCATCTTTTAAGCTCCTCCAAGTTTTCAACTATAAAATGGTAATCTATAAATGCTTTACCAGCCCTCACAAGTCTTATATAAAGACCAAAAACTCAAAATGTAGTTGTTAGTAAATATAAATGATGTTATTTCTCTGATTAGTATATTTGAAAATATATTCAGATAAATTGAAAATAATAAAATGTCATGGCTTAGAAAAAAATTGAAACTTGGAAGCTGTGAGAAGGTAGCCAATCTTTTTCTCTCTGATCCAAAGAAATAATAAAACAACAGGAAATAGCACTATGATGCGGTGAGCAGGGTGATGACATCATTTGTAGAGCTAAGCTTATGAAGTAGAAAGAGGAAGCCGCGACACCTGTAACCAAGAAAATATGAACTAGCTATTTTGTTGTATAAAGTGCCATTTTTAAAATACAGCAATCCACCCCTTCCTTTAGCTTCTTTCATTTTTCCACCCAAGCATTTCTCTTTTTGATATCCTAGGTTCTCCAGGTCTTTTCTCAGATATTCTTTGTGTTCATTTTATTGTTCACTTCTTTTTGTGTGTTTGTTTTCCTATAAAATTCTAAGTAGATATTAAGCCAGATTATGCATAAGATAAATACTTTAAAAGGTATATCCAATCTATAATTAATTAGCCAATAAACGTCAGTGGAAACTTAAGAAGAGGGAGAGGAATGTATTTATTAGAAATTCTCTCTGAGATTGTCAGGGGCTGTTGAATTGAATGCCCCTTTATTGCAACTTAAATTGAAAGGAAGGGGTTTGAGGTAAAGTAGAATATCTCTCCCTATGCCTTTTCTAATGTCTTCTCCCTGGAAAGGAGCATGAAAGTACACCCTACACTACGTTCAGGGATGCTATCAAATATCAGCAGGATTATCTTCTGTCTGGAAGCTATTTCTCTGACCTTGCCAGTCTCCAGCGGCCTCCTGCATTCCTTGGCTTGTGGCCCCTTTCTCAAATCACTCTGACCTTTGCTTCTGTCATCAGACTTCTTTCTCTCATTCTGAACCACCTCCGCTTTATTGTATACAGACCCGTGTGATGATGTTGGACCTACTAAATAATTCAGGTTAATGATCTCATCTCAAGAGCCTTAACCTAATCACATCTGCTAATACCTTTTGCCATGCGTGGCAACAAATTTACAGATCCCAGAGATTCAGAGGTGGACACCCTTATTGGTCCTGTTATGCTCACTATGCCATTCTGGAGTGAAAAAAACCTGGATTATACCCCGAATCTACCTAATGTACTAACTGGAGGATATTAGACAAGTTGTCACAGCAAAAACCTACCTCCAAATCTATAAAATGGGGATCATAATTATATCTACCTTGTTGGATAGCTGTAGAATCAAATAAGCAGCAAAGCTAGTTGGATAATACCTAATGTAAAGGTGGCATATTATTTGCTAAATTAATATTTCTCAAATTTGAATGACCAATGATGCCTTTTGAGATAAACATAATGTCTCTTAAGCATTAATAAAATGCTTAAATTGTATTATTTAAAAAATAGGAACAATGTAAAACTGGTTAAATTCCCTTTGCTTGTAGCTCTTATACAAATATACAAAGCAAATTTAAATAGCAAATTAATGGAAATAATCACTGCTTACAAACTGAATGCATAGTTGCTACTGTGCCAATGATGCTTCCCAGTTAGACCTTATTTACTGCAGTGTGTTACGCCCCAAATCTCCCTTTACCTTTTCAGTATTCAAACTTCCAGGAAACCTTCAAAAGTGAGATGGAGAGCAATCATTTAGGTTTCACACATTGGAAGCCTTGTCATAAAAACAAAGTCAAACACAAATGCTTGGCAGTATGCAACTCTGAGAATATACACCACAGTGCTTCCCAGTAGAGTAGCCCCTAGTTACATAGGCATATTTAAGTTAAAATATCAACAGAAAATAAAATAAAATGAGAATTATATTAGTCCCATTTAAAAACTTAATATCCACATGTGGCTGTATCTACATTACTGGATGGTGTAAGATAGGACAATTTCATTATTGCGGAAAGTTCTATTGAAAGACATTGGTTTAGAATATACTTATATTTAGTTCATTATCATAGTTAAAACACAAAAATTTTGAAGTGTCTTAGATAATTTTGAATTCTTAGAAGACATCTGGGAATCCTCAGGATTTGAAGAACTGCTATCTAAGAAATATTGTGGGATGGAGGTACGTGTCACTCAATGGTAGAGCACTTGCCTAGGTGCACTCAATCCTGTGCATCCCATATCCAGTGATGAAAGAGAGGAGGGAAATAAAGAAAGGAGTTATGTCTATGTTTGAATTTCGTTTTTCCTGATGTTTAGTGCTGAATAAACACTTGTTGAAAAAACAAACTGTCAATTTAAAAAGAACACTGAACACTCTAGTGTGTGTGTGTGTGTGTGTGTGTGTGTGTGTGTGTGTGTGTTTTAAAACTAAAAATTTCTGTGATGGAATAAACATGCTAGGAATCAGAAATAAAACATATAATATAAAATTACTAAACGTAAATTAATGTATTAAAACAAATCCTTTTCAAATAGCCTGTTACTCCTGCACTGTGCTTGTAACAAATAATAGTAAACTTGAAATGAATGTTCTGCCCTCTTGAGTAACTGAGTTAACCTCTCCAATCTCTGCTCTTCTAACTTGTGACCTTATGCATCATAATATTGCTAAAAGAGACAACAAAATAAATTTGGAAACAAATCAAATTTTAATTATTGGTATGCTATGAATAGTGACTAGCAATTATTAGGTTAAGATTATTTTATTATTCTTACTGAACAGACACTGTCACAACAACAAATATTTTGGAATGTAGGTGCAAACACCTGCTTATTACTGAGACTAATGTCTTTATATATTTACTAAATTCACTATCCAGAATAAATTTATTTCTACAAGGCTATATATAAATCAAAATTTTAAATATCAAATCCCTTTCATTAAAATAGAGCATTTACTATGTACAGGAAACTGAATTCTTTTTGTTGTGATACTTGTTTTTACACAGGGAACTTGTTATGCAATTTGAAAAATTATCTTTTTGATGTTTGTATTGTAAACTTATGGTTAAAAATTGTGTATTCCTATATTGATAATAGTCTAAACATTTCACCTTTATCTTATCATATAAGCTTCACATGTTGGCATTTTAAAATCTTTCTTTAATAGATGAAACTCTGAGAGATTATTGATGTCCATGCTGGAGAAATGAAATAAGCTTATCGATGATGAAATAGATGCATGTATCCTACTTTATGGAAAATAATGGTTTTCATTAGTTGTCTGTTTGATTTACAGAAGTTACAGCTTTTATTGGAAGTCCAATAAATGTGCCTGGTGAAATACAATGCAATACTTATATTACTCTCGAGAATACCCTAATATAATATATTTGTACTTCTCTGAATCAGAAGGGAACAGTCGAAAACTGTATGCTATCAAAATGCAAATGTAACATCATTTTGCCAGGAACCTACTCTCTCCAGCAGGAAATATAGACTACAATAATTTAATTCATGCTAGAAAACGATGCTTTCCATTAGCACAGATTTACTTTCAAAAACAGAGTAAAGCGTTGATTTAGAAGTAACCTTGGTCCTCACCTATTGAAATATCCAGTTTTCCTTATTTGGAGTGCAAGTATTTCTAAACATTAGATAAGAAATAGCTCTGTGTCATCTAACCACATCATTTCTGGCCAGCCCACTCTTTCAAGTACCTTGAAAGCGTTGTGAAGGGAGCATGACTATAGCCAATAAAACAGGGAATATATAAATATTTTCGAGAACCATGACTCATAAAGAGCTGGCATGCATTTCACTTATCTTAGAGCCTGGAGTAATACTAATGTCCTTGAGCAGTGATCTCTTTAAACAGATGACTGACAGCTTTGGGGATTTAAACAGCCTATGACTTCACAAAGTCTGTTTCTCTTCTTTATCACCTTCTTCTGAAGATATAATTTAAATGAACTTCTTTGAACCTTTCATAATTTCATACCTGCTTACTTTTTCATGTGCTGACTCTCTTAATGAAGTTCTCACCCCTCTCTTACTCATTCCCCTTTTTTATATCAAACTAACTTATATTATTCTTTTTCTTTTTAAAGCCTGACCATCTCTGTGAAGCTTTGTTGAACATGGAAAATAAATAAAACTGGTTTACTAGTTTTTTCTTCAGGTACATCAGTTTTCTCAAAGATTTGTAAGACAATTTTTTTTTTTTTACCAAGTACTAGGGATTGAACCCAGGGGTGCCTCTACCACTGAGCTACACCTCCAACACTTTTAAAAAATATTTTATTTTAAAACAGGGTCTTCCTAAGTTGCTTAGGACCTAGACTGACTGCTGCCTTGAACTTGTGATCCTCCTGCCTCAGCTGGCATCTCTGGGGTTATAGGTATGTGCCACTGGGCCTGGCTAAGAAAATGGTTTTATTGTCTACAGTTACTATATCCATCATCTATGTTAGTAAGTAATTACATACTAGGGATTCTCAAATATTTACCAGAAGCTTCTCATTTTTAACAAATGCCAGAAATTGACTCTCTGTAGCATTAATGTAAACGGTTAAAGTCTGTACTGTTTTATTTGCGTAAGTCATTGATTTAGTAAGCCAATATTGTGATGGTTTAGACTTTTCCGTTTGAGCAGGGTAGTCAATAAGAGAAAAATATTTTTAGAAATAACTTAAACACAGTTATAAGGTCTTTTAATGGTTACAGTAATTAGTTAGTCAGTCTTAAAACAAGTATAAAATTCAGGAAATTTTTCTAAGACACAAATAAAATAAGTAAAAATTATTTTTAAATTATTTTAAAATTATCTCCTGCATGCAAATGCTTCATTCATATATGCATGGTGCTCTAAGTTGCTAAAATAGGAAACAGCTATTTGAACTATGCCATTAATACTCCCACTTGCACAAACTCGAATTCTGATTTATTCCTACACATTAATAATATTGAGATATTCTAAATCAAAGATTTAATTATACATTCCAAACAAGGCAATAAATTCATGAGAATACTTAAAATTGTCATAAATAATTAAAGCTAAAATTTATTCTTCAAAATGAATACACCAAGTAAATTGTGGTGCTGTGATTATGGTTTAATAACATAGAGTCTTTTAATTACTCATTTGCTAATCAAAGAAATGCAGTCTTTGATAGGGTATCCCTAAGTTATACTCTATTTCCTTATTTTAATAATATGGGATTTTTAATGAAATATTATTTAAAATGATGTTAATATCAACAGAGATTTATCAATTATTTATTGGCAGCATGTCAAACAGAAATTTCATTACTCAACTTCAACAAACTGTTTTCTAGACTAAATTAGTTAAATATTCTGAGCAAAAGGCATTGTACCAAGTTTAACTAATGGCTTAAAGATATTCCTAGTTTCATAGTACAGAATCTATTCCCATTGCTTCAAATATCCCCTAATGAGTCTTTTCTCCTTTCTGAAGTGCTATTAAATCCCATGACACCTCTCAGTTCTCTTTTATTTATTCATTTATACATTTATACATTCATTCCATAATTATGGAGAGTTACTATTTGCTTGATGATATGTTAGGAATAGAACATGTTATCTGTTCTTAAGTGTTTATATGATGCTTCAGTCTGTTTCTGTTGTTATAGCAAAATACCTGAGACTGGTACATTATAAAGGTAAGAGATTTATTTAACTCACAATTCCACAGGTCCAAGAGCATGGCATCATCATGTGCTCAGTTTCTGATAAAAGTTTTGTGATGATATAATTCATGACTTCTAAAGTGGGAAGAGGAAGTAGGCATAAGTGGAAGAACATGCATGTGCAAGAGAAAATAGGAGATGTCAGGCTTGATTTATGAGAATTCATTCTTACAGTGACCAATCCAGCCCCATAAGAGCAAGAAATTACTTCCTCAGGAAAAGCATTAATCCCTCTTAAAGAACCTGTTAATAGTTGGATTGGGAACCAAGCCCCAACATGAATTTTGGTGGGAACAAACAATATTCAAACCACAGAACATGACAAATAAATGGGTTATATTAGGTGTCCTTACAGAGTAACAACTTCAGGTAAGGTCGGCTTTATCTGTGAATTCCCATCCCAGAACCCAGGTTAACAATAGATATAGACTCAAGAATTGACATTCGAATAGCAGAGAAAAAAAGAACCTGAACTAATTGTGCAGCTTTTTAACATTCCTGATGTGACACACAGATGATTCTCAGTGTTGACAGTAGTAAGTTTCTCTTAAAAATAGAATATAATGCATTAAAGACATTATGAACAACTCAAATGGAAAACTAACATCTTCCCATAAAAATTGTCACATTCCCAGAGTTTCTTGCCTAAGCCAATGGCATTGAATGTAAGTTCATTAAAAAACATTACCCTAAGTACATGTATGAAGACACAAATGGTGTGAAAATACTTGGTGTACAACAAATGACTTGAAACATTGTGCTCTATATGTGTAATATGGAATGAATAGCATTTTACCATCATGTATATAACAAAGTAGAATAAATAATTTAATAAAGAAAAGAAACTTTGAGAAGGAAGGAAAAAACAAGAAAGCAATTGATTCAAATGCATTTGAAATAATAACTACTTTAAGGAAAATGTAATATTTTAAATATAGCCATTCAATTTTATATGAGACTAAGAAGTAAGAGGATTGTGAATATGTAAGTTGAATAAAATATTTTAATCAACCAATTGGAACATTAAGTTTCTTAATTTAATTCATCAATTTGAATTTGGCTACTGAGTACATGGAGAAATTCTGTTTGGGAGACTTTTACTCCTGTCCATAAAGGATCATGCATATAATTGTACACATTGAAAATGAAAAAAAAATATTTGCCTCAATTTACCTCAAAATTATTTTAAAAAGAACCCTTACCTACACAGACATTTTAAGTTATGATAATTAGTATAAGTTTTATGAGATAGTTTTTTGATTGCTAGTATTACTGCTGTCTAAATTGAGTAGATAGGAGTGAAGTAACAGAACCCATGACATTAAAGGTCCAAAAGGATTGACTCAGTTTCTCTCTACTTCCAAATCAAAATACTGCCTCAAGAGTTGACTGCCAAGTTTGCTGATTATACTGTAAGAAAATCATTATGGCTACTTAGCAATAAGACCTACACGGTTCTTGGCCATCTGTCAGAGGGCAGAGAGAAGGAATTCCACCCTACAAACAGATTTTTTACTGTTTCTGCCTCAGCAGAGCTAATAATGTCCATTATTTAAGAAATTTAATCAGGATTTGCTTTCACCGCAAAGAGCCATGTGATAATGAGTTTACAGAGGTGGGAAGATAGAATGCTCACCAGCCTCTCCCTGCCAATGCAGAGTATCCATATTCATGAGGAACATAAAAAATGTTGGCACTCACCAAAAAGCTGTTTTAGTTTAGGCTAGTTTGATAAATAAGCTTTTGGACACTCACAGAGCACTGAATTTTCAAATACTTTAAAAGGGCAAAGTTCAGGCATAGAGTTTGTTGACAGTTACATTAAATGATGTTGATCAGATGAAACATTATGCTTACATTACCAGGTTAAAAATGTACTGTAGCATCTTCTGGACATAGGACAAAGTTGATTTTTAAAAATTATATTGAGTTAAAATTTAATTATCACAAGGTTATTATGTGTTTCTCAGGCTACGTACGGTAAATAATAAATGTTTTAATTCCAAATTGCCACAGTAAAATGCATTATTAGAAATCAAACAAGAAACAGGCATGTAAAATAAAAATTCATCTTTTTTAGTATCATATTCCACATAAATAAAATTGCTCTGTTATTCTACTATAAAAATGTTAAAAGCTTATTCTTAATTTTAGTACTATCTGGTCATAAATAAATAATACAGTATTCTGGACAGGTACCAGTTCACAAAACACAATTTGATTAAATACTTGTATTTTTCCAAAAATAAGTTCAATAAGCTTGTCATATTTGTAATTAAACAGCACAGTCCTTACCAATTTTTCATTCCATTTTCTCAAATTTAACCACCTTCAATTCTGTAAGCATTTTCTTCTGACATTTACCTCTTCAAATTGAAATAACATGCCTACATTGCTATTTCTTGATTTCTTTTAATGTTAATTTCAAATGACTTCATGCCTTGGGGTATGAGTTCTTAGGGCAGTTACATGCCCCACTCATGCAGATACCATATTCTTCCCATAGCCTCCCAGGGAAGGTCTATCAGAATTTTAAACACTTATATTAATCATTTAAATGTAAGATTTTGACTGATATACTGAACTAAGGATAAAGAAATGATAAATAACTGGTGGCAGAAATAAAAATGGAAATTTAATACTTTATCTGGTAACAATTCAATTATTTTCCCAAATAGTTCTGTATATTCAATACAAGACTAATTTAGAAACTGGCATTTTAACGAGAACTAATAAAATAAAAATGAATATACAATAGAATAAGATACTTTAAAGACGAACATAATGAAAATATATGCTCTAGGCATTTTAAGATTTATTTTTAACATAGTAAAAAAAGTGCATTGTAGCAATGACATACAAATACAACAATGGAATATAACAGAGGGGATACAAACAGACCTACTCAAATATTGACCTCTGCTTTCTTGTTTTGAAATAAATGATACTGTGGAGCAATTGCAATGAAATTATCTTTAATAAATGTTGCTAAAACAATTATAATTCTTATAAAAAAGTTTTTTAACTAGGCCTATAACTTATGTAATACAATAGACCCCTTTGCAGGTGAATTTAAAATCTAAAAAGGAAAGACAAGCATAGCAAATCTATATAATACTATAGAAAAGTGAAAGTGGGGGAGTGCTGAGGAATGATATTGGTCAAATCATGTTGTTATAAAGTGTGCATGTATGCATATGAAACAAAAATCTCACCATTATGTGCAACTATACTGCACCAATTTTAAAAATACGGAAAAAATTAAAACATTTTACTGACCTTAGAGTATATGGAAATTTCACCAGTGGAACTTACCAAAAAGGAAAGGACTGATAAATCTGAATACATAAGTTTTAGTGCTTTTCATAATTATTTTTAAAAACCTATAGTGAAAAAAGCATCTTTTTGTACACTAACTTGATTTAAAAATTGGGCAAATGACCTGAGTAAAGGTATCCTAAAAGAAAATATGTATTCAAATGACCACTAAACATGCAAACATCTTGATTTTCCTCAGCCATCAGTGAACTGCGTATCAAAATTACAATGAGCTGCCATTACATGTGCATCAGATTGGTTAAAATAAATAATGATGCCTAGTGTTTACAAGAATAAATAGATATGCAAAAGAAAAACTTTCATAATTACTTGACAAAGTGTAAATTTAGGCAACCA
Source organism: Ictidomys tridecemlineatus (assembly GCF_052094955.1). Classification (NCBI taxonomy): domain Eukaryota; kingdom Metazoa; phylum Chordata; class Mammalia; order Rodentia; family Sciuridae; genus Ictidomys; species Ictidomys tridecemlineatus. The sequence continues at coordinate 74,928,035 of NC_135482.1, read as the reverse complement.
CTTTGGAAAACCTGGCGTCAGTATTTGCAACAGAATATGCACATATTTATGAGACAGCCATTATGCTCCTGGATATTTACTCCACAGAGTCTATACTTGTGTTATAGAATCAAAACACACACACACACACACACACACACACACACACACGAAGGTGCATGTTCAGCCTCAAATTCTACATACGTCTGCTTCTACTTTGTGCTATGTATTGGGCCATCAATGCCAAAGTTTTTTCTCTCAGTGTCTCGACTCCATCCTCAACTGTCAGCAGTCTTTCCAGGTCTGTGCCTCACAGGGGACTCTCCCACACTTTTCCCCTTAGTAGCGGTGGATTGCTTGTCACTCAGTGCTGGGCTCATGATGGGAAATGGGAGGGGTGGATTTAGTGCTGCCGGTCCACTTCCAGTGGTCAGCAGGCCCTGTGGGCCATAGGCAGTAGTTTTCATGCTGTTCAAGTTTCTCCTGCCTTCCAGCTGTGGCAGCTCAAGAGCCAGCAGTATCCCCCACCTGCCCCCTAGTAACCAGAACTTTGTTTTGGATTAGTGTAGGATCCTGGGCCTCAAGGTATTTCTGTCACTTCCTCAAGGACACAAGGCTTATATTTCTCTTCCCCCCTCAGGATCTTTGCCTGAATCTGGGGTGGAACATCTTCCCACCCTCCACACTAAGGCTTTCACTTCCTGTGATTGAAGAGCCCCAGGGAAATATGCAATGTGTTTGGCTTGTTCCCTAGCACCAATGGATCACTACCTGCACACTTGAATCTCTGTCAGACTCTCCAGTGTCACATCTGCTCCCAGTATTTCTTCCATGAGGATGTGACTGTTGTAATCTCTTCAGCAGACAAAAAAAATAATAGTAATGAATTTTTGGTATCGATAATAATGAACTTTAAAAATCAATAACACAGCATCTTGAGAGGCAGTGTTATTAGATATTTGAGAAGTGATCAATAAACATGGTTAAAACAAAACTGGAATTAGTACAGGAAACATAATAAATTGGTAACAATTCTGCTGAAGTTGTCAGTACCCTCTAGTGGAAATACACTATAATAGCATAGACTTTTTTCAAATATTTTTCATAGATGTATTATCAGTCATTGAAACTTGGCAGGTACAAAAACTAACATTTTAGATAGTAATAAACAGTGTAGTATCTCATTTCATTATGTTAAATAAATGTATGATCTTTAATTTGTTCTCTCACTTGGAAAAGCAATCCAAAATAAAATGAGAGCAGAAGGGAAAGTTGTCAGAAAGAACTGGAACAACAGATCAGATAATCCCCCTACAATGTCTCAGCTTTGCCTTGTGGAAATGAAATCTACATGTGGGTTGCTCAATTTAAATCTTATTAGTGAAAAGTCAGATGATCTCTGTTCTCACTAAATTTATTTATTTTTATTTGTTTTAATTAGTTACACATGACAGAACAATGATCTTGACATATCACACATTTGAATCAGATGGGATATAATTTCTCATTTTTCTGAGTGTACAGGTTGCAGAATCACATTGGTCATGCAGTCACGTATATACCCACAGCAATAATAATGTCTATTTTATTCTGCTGTCCTTCCATTCCCCCTAACCCTCCCTTCCCCTCCCATCACTTCCCTCTACCCAATCTAATGTGACCCACTTCTCACTAAATTTATATCGTACAAATATTTAATGAGTAATATTTTGAATGTATGTCAAACTTAACTGGTGTAGGGGATCAAATTTTTAACCTAAGGATATCCACATGTTTTACTCTGCCTTGAAATCAGAAGGAGAATAATCCTTCTTGGTATTTCACATAGATTTGGTTGGATAAGTATTGATTTTCAGTAATAACAATTGTATCATAGATTTCAATATAACTCTGAAATTTTAAAATTAGTAAAATAATATTACTATGTCTATTAAAATCTGAAATTATTTATAAATTAAATCAGTGTCTTCCCTTCTCACTTTTTACTTTAGTTGATTTAATGGTACTGCAATTTCATCATTACAATAGCTCAATTCATTCAATAACTCATTTAAGATATTCTTAAATTTTACATACTTTAAGGGCAAATGATGGCATGAAGATTATCCCTGGGATGCTTTTCTCATAAGTGGCAGAATTGCTGTGAGACTCCTGTGGTTCAGCTACTTGTCTTTATAAAACAGTTACTCTTTATATAGAGATTTTTTTAATAGATCTGTCTGAATATATATGGTAGAAAAATATTAAACAGTACTTAAATTACTCCTCTGTACCTGCTAAGGATAAAATGGTCTATTTGTGGCTTGGCAATGCAGTTTGTGTTTCTTAGTAAAGGCTAGAGAGGAAGAATTGGAGAAGCCAAATTCCTCCATGTGAGGGGGAAAAAAAGATGAAAAAGAACTCAGAAAGGATACTAAAGAGGGGGACAAATCAGCACAGGTTTTCAGAAAAGTAAGGACAATTTGAAGGTCTGTGTGTTCTCAAACTTTAGCATGCATCAAGTTCACCTGGAAATCTAAGAGAATCATAACTGATGTTTAAATGAATGCTACAACACAGATTCTGTGGCTCTAACTCCAGAGTTTCTGTATCATTAGTTCTAAGGCACTGGCTTAATAATTTACAATTCTAACAGGTACCCAGATAATACTAATTCTGCTGATGCAGGGACCACACTATAAGAGTTACTGTTACAAAGGGTTTTTACAAAGTTTTGCTTTGGGTTATGTGGTATAACTTTCTAAGTGACTAACCATCCCTGTTTCTCTGAGACTAAAGGATTTCCATGAGCTGAGACTTTCAGGGCTAAAACTGGAGTGTCTGGAACACCAGGAAGATTTGCCCCTTAAATAATTTCTTTTTGTGTGTGTGCATGTGGTGCTGGGGATTGAACCAGGGCTTTGTGTATGTGAGGCAAGCACTCTACCAATTGAGCTATATCCTCAGCCCATTAAATCATATCTTAAAGATATTTTCAGTAAAGTACTTGCTAAGCCATTACTCTTGTTCAAATATTTTTGAACCAAAATTTCGTGTTACTTCCATTTTAATTAATTTAAAATTTTATGGTTTTCCCCCCCTAGTATGTATGTTATGATGTTAAGATTGAATGCAAGTCTAGAATTGCATTTTGAAGGTTATTTTTTAGGATTTTGAACCAGGAGACAGCAGTACCCTGCTGTATCTAGAACTAATTGTCACATAGAATTGAGTAAACCATCACTGTGACTATGAAGTGGCCAACATTTTGATTCCATAGCAAGAGGAAAAAGGTTTAATTGGAGGCAGGATGTTACTTGGATTAGCACTTTATTGTTTACAGCAGCACAATTCACAATAGCTAAACTGTGGAGCCAACCTAGATGCCCTTCAATGGATGAATGAATTAAAATAATGTGGCATATATACACAATGGAATTTTACTCAGCAATAAAAGAGAATAAAATCATAGTATTTGCAGGTAGATAGATGGCGTTGGAGAAGATAATGCTAAGTGAAGTTAGCCAATCCCAAAAAAATCAAATGCCGAATGTTTCCTGTGATATAAGGAGGCTGATTCATTGTGGGGTAGGGAGGGGGAGCATGGGAGAAATAGATGAACCCTAGATAGTACAGAGGGGTGGGAGGGAAAAGAAGGAGGCAGGGGTTAGCAAGGATGGTGGAATGTGATAGACATTATTTTCCAAAGTACATGTATGAAGACATGAATTGGTGTTGACATACTTTATATACAATTGTAAAGCATTCCGCTGTCATTTATTTTTTAAAAAATCAATAAAAGAAAGGGCTAGGGATGTGGCTCAGAGGTTAAGTGCCCTGGGTTCAATCACCTTTACAAAGAAAGAAAAAAGTCCCCAGAAATAGCTATATTAGGGGGAGACCTTGATTTGGGGGAAGCTTGGAAAGCATTTAAAGCTTATCAAATATGCAGTAATTCCAAAGTGTAAAAGTGATAACAGACTATAGAGTTATTCTTGGTGTGATGTTTTAAATTCTACCCCATGCTGACATTAGTTTTCTACATAATTTCAAATTTTTATCTTTAGCTGCTTCTGTAAGATTAAGTTAAATAGATTTTAAATACGGATCTTTAGCAATTCAAACATATCATATTTCCTTGAAACTTCCCAATTAACTTAAAGGGGCATGTAGAGTTTGTAAACAAGTTATATGTTCAACATAAGTTCTGGTAGTCATTATTATGAAGATAAATATATAACATAAGTGTCTAGTCTTATTCTACCCTCTCAAAAAATGTCAACTACTTCTAGAGAGGGTTAGTAAGCTGCAGAGGATGTACTATTAAGATTGATCAGTTTACTGAGTCAGTGGCCAATTGCTTGTAGATATTAACTTCTCGAAGTCTTAAGATAATCTGGAAATGATCTCAAATAGATAAGTACAGTATGGATTCAATAATAAAATGAGAGATAATGGGAAAACAGCTAAGCATCATCTCAAATTAGGATGAGGTGAAGAAATCTACCTAACATGATTTTATTCCAATGATTTCCTCTTATTATTGAGAAATAGTAGCGAATGCAGAGGGAGCCCATGAGTTTCATTTGAGAAACTTCCTTTAAGTTGAGAGAGACTCAGAGAAAGAACTGAATTGAGAACCCTGCGGTTTACAATCCTAACGAATCATGACTATTTTCTGCTGTATTTTTGCCAAAGGCAGCTTGACTGACGTTAATGAAAAGATCATTTTTTTTTTCCTGCAAAACATAGCCAACAATGCTCATGGCAAACTTGCAGAACATAATTTATCTTTAGTGTTCTTTATAACTTCTCTTTCTCCTGCCCTCAATACCCAACCCCAGACTACAGGAATTGTGTAGTCTACATAACATACAAAAGTGTGTAACTTTATGTAACTAATATGTGAATAAAATTTTGAGACTACAAAATCAGTGGTGCATAGTACCACCTGTTAAATGCTCATGATTATGATTTAGTAGGAAAATCTAATACATAACAACCAAATTTACATGCATAGACAATCCTTCCTTATCTAAAACATCCCAAATTCTAAAATAATTAATTCCTCCCAACTTTCACAGCATACTGAAATCCGGCCATCAGAATTCAGCCTTAATATAAATTTAAGTAAATCCTCGGAAAGTCTACCTTTTGAAAGTGTTCTCTTTTAACCTAAAATATCCTCTAACTGGTGAATTTATTGGCAGTCAGGGATTTCATGTCCTACCAGTTATAAAATATCAGTCTTGGCCTGGGGATGTGGCTCAAGCGGTAGCGCGCTGGCCTGGCATGCTGTGTCCCGGGTTGATCCTCAGCACCACATACCAACAAAGATGTTGTGTCCCCCGAAAACTAAAAAATAAATATATATGAAAAAAAAATTCTCTCTCTTTCTCACTCTTTCTTTAAAAAAAAAATCAGTCTTTGAACCCACAATAAACGCCCCCCTTGCGGTCTCAAAAGTTGATGCAAGAGAAATGTCTTAGAATTGAAGGGTTTAGTAATAATGATCCCTGAAAAGAGAACAGAAATAACTGGAAAAGGAAATGCAAATTTTTAAGTTTGGAAATTGGAAACGTGGGGAAATGACGCCACCTTCTGGTGAGAAATGGGAACCAACAACAACAACAAAAAACCCAGCAGGTTAAGGATCTGATTTCTTTTCAAACCATCAAACAGCGCCAATTCCAGTGCAACGGATCTTTAGAACCGCCCTCCCCGGAGGCTCTCACCACTCCTGGCGCCTCAGGCAGTATGATTGACAGGGCAACAGTCAGGTCCGTTACATAAATTCGTCACTCCGGAAACAGTGACCGGATCCTTCCGGCCCGCGCTCTCCCAGCATCCTTTGCCTTCCGGCTGTGCTCAGTCCTGTCCGGCCAGTCCCGCCTTGCGCGCCCGTTTCGAGCCGGAGTTTCAAGCTTGGCTTTCCAGGCTCTGAGTGGGTCCTCGGGCACTGGCAATGGGGGCAGGAATGGCGCAGCTAGAGGGTTACTATTTCTCAGCTGCCTTGAGCTGTACCTTTTTAGTGTCATGCCTACTCTTCTCTGCCTTCAGCCGGGCGCTGCGAGAGCCCTACATGGACGAGATCTTCCACTTGCCGCAGGCGCAGCGCTACTGTGAGGGCCATTTCTCCCTCTCGCAGGTGGGGTCCGCAACCTGTCTCTACCCTAGGACAGGCCAGGGAGGGCCCGGCGTTCCCATCGCTGACTTCTCCTTCCCATCCTTTATCCTTGGCTCTCTCCCTTGCACCTTCCCAGCCTCCAAACGTAAAAGGAGCTGGGTAATCTTTTGTTCCTGTGTCAGAGCTTCTTATCTGTCTCTCAAGAAGCAATGGTCTGGGAGAGTAACTAATGGGGAGCCTAGCTAGTGCTTCTCCTCTTAGCAACTGACTATCCCAGTGTGTCTTCCCCAGTTCCAAGATTAGAGAGGCGTTGGGGTGTGCCTTGAACCTGTCAGAAAACTTCACGTTAGCGTCAGTGAAACACCTCACTCAGTATTTCGGAGGAAGGATGGGGGATCTTCAGCCACAAAAATAAAGGGATAGTTTACATTAATTTTCTTTCTGTGCATTTTAGAGACCTTTTGTTAGCTGGATAAACTGCACCCAGTCGGGTTATATCATTTTAAAATGTATGTTTGACTACACAAATGTATAAATATAAATACCAAAGCATACTCCTCCTCTTCTGGTGACACATAATGCGTTCTGGTTAAAGCATCTTGGGAAAAAAAAAATCTGATTTTCAATCTTGATGCTGTTATTAACCTTAGAAAATTTTCTGGATTTCAGGGTACTCATCTGCAAAATGCATCAATAATAGTATCTAATATAGGGTATGCAACAAGATTAAATAGGATTTAGCACAGTTTTTGGAACTGATACATGTTAGCTATCATAGAGCCTGTGGACCAATCTCTCTAAACCCTTCTTTCTCTCTAAACCCATCAGAGTTCAAACTAAATTTTACAAGCTGTGAAATAACAGCCTTTGCAATTTAGGCACCAAAATACAGGTGTTCTAGAGAGCAGTTTTTGGAAATTAGAAACAAATTTTAATTTATTACAAACAGGTACAGAGGCAAAAAACAAATATTTTCTCAAAGTAGACATCTAATCTACTAAGATTTTTTTTAACCATGTCAAAATAACTTCTCAAATGTCATGATCATTAAAACTGGATCTTAACATATGTGTGCTGTCCTTTCAGTATTAGTTCTTGATTTTGCTTCATTGTTGGCTTTTCATTTTTAAGTGGGATCCTATGATTACTACATTACCTGGCTTATACCTGGTGTCTGTTGGAGTGGTCAAACCTGCCAGTTGGATTTTTGGATGGTCTGAACATATTGTCTGCTCCATTGGAATGCTCAGATTTGTTAATCTTCTCTTCAGTGTTGGCAACTTCTATTTACTATATTTGCTTTTCCGAAAGCTGCAACCCAGAAACAAGGTATGTTTTAACATAATTTATTACAAGTTTCTGTGCAGTCAAGTGCACATGAAATTTGGAGAAATATGTTCTTAACACTGGGATTTATGTATGTTTGTGACAGTTAATGGAAATCTTGTACCCCCATTTTAGAAGATATTTAAGTAAGGCAGTCTTTCCTTGCAGAGTTTATATCTTCTATAGGGAAAATAGACTTTGCTTTAGGAGTTATGAGGCAATTTAAGACTGCAAGTCCTAGAAGTTGGTTTCTTGGGTTTGAATTCTATCCCTCCTACTACTACTTGCATTACTTTGGGAAGATTACCTTTCATGACTCTGTGCCTTCAACTGTTAAATAAGTACTAATAAATCTACCCCAGAGAAGTGTTATGAAGAGTAGAGGATTAATAAATAGGTGGTTCTTCGACTAGTGCCTGATATAAAGATTCAGTAATTGAAAGAGATAATTTCAGTAGTATCAGTTATGAGAGGGAGGTAGGCATGAGAATGAGGACACAGAGAAGGAGCCGAGGAACGCTTATTACAGCCTTACTGGGAGGACTGTGTGGCCTTGGATATGGCTGCACAGAGAAGGTAGCACCAGAGCTAAATCATGATGAACAGATACTGCTGAAGAGGGGAATAATTCTGGCAGACATAGCATAAGTAAAGGTATAAAGGCATTGAACAATGAAATGCAGAGAATTACTGTTTGAAACTATAGAATTATCAACCATAAGGATATAAAGCTGGAGATGCAGGTAGGACTGAAGTCAAGAAAGTCCTTATATGCCATGGAGAGGATTTTGAACTTTATATAGGAGGTGATGAAGAGACCTTAATTTTATTTATTTATCTATTTTTCAAATGCTTTTATTAGTGCATTATAGTTATGAATAATGGTTGGGTTCATTTTGACATAATCAAAATATGCATGGAATTTAATTTGCTCCATTTTAATCCCCACTGCCTCCTCTTTCCCATCCTTCCCCTGCTCCTTTTCCTATACTCTACTGGTCTTCCTTCTGTTTATTAAGTTTTTTTCTTAATGGTGTTTTATAGATAAACATAAAGTTGGAATTCACTATAGTATATTTATATGTGTACATAGTATAATGTTGTCAGATGCATTTCTCATTTCCTCCTCTTTCCTATCCCTCATCCTCCTCTTCTACCTCATTCTACTCCACTGATCTCCCTCTAACCTCATGAGACACCTCCCTTTTCCATTAGTTTGTTCTAGTTTCTGCACATGAGAAGAAACATTTGATCCTTGATTTTCTGAATCTGGCTTATTTCACTTAACATGATATTCTCCAGTTCCATCCATTTACTTGCAGATACCACAATTTCATTCTTTATGGCTGAATAAAACTCCTCTGTGTATATGTACAACATGTTTTTTTTTTTTTTAATTCATCAACACCTGGGTTTGTTCCATAACTTGGTGGTTGTGAATTGCCCTGCTATAAACAATGATGTGCCTGTATCACTATAGTATGCTGATTTTAGTACTTTTGTATAAATGCTGAGTGGTGGATTAGCTGGGTCTTATGGTGGTTCTATTCCCATTCTTGTGAGGAATGAGAGACCTTAAATTTAATCAAAGGAATGGCATGGTCTGATTTGGTGAGTTAGATTAAGTGAAGGATACAATTTAAGGAGATAAAAATACTTAAATTTTGAAGTCCTGTCAGAAGGGCCCAAAGAAGATGTTTAATTTTAGACTAGGCCTACTATTTTCACAAAAATCCTTCATGAAAAAGTAAGATCATTGGTCAGATAATATAGATGCTATATGCCCTTTTACATTTGTCTCATGTAAGGTTTTAAAAGGCTGTCCTTCAAGGGAATTGGTGATGATGGCAAGTTGAATGCTTATGGAAGGTACTAAGAATTAAGCTCAGGAGGTTAGAGCTACCTGCATGGTGTCCTCTTCATCTCTATGCTCCACAGAGTTTAGTTTGGTGTCTTGTGCCAAAAACTCCTCAACTATTTGTTGAATTATTCAAGTCATTCAAATAATTTTAAGCCATAGGAGCTTTGGCACATAACATGTTTTAGTGGCTTCCAAGCTAATAATTATAACTAAAAAGTACCAGGTATTCTTATAAACTTATATAGTATAACTTTGCAAAGCCCAAAATTAGATTAATATTAACTCCTAAATAAAATTGGCGTGGGGCTTTGTTATTGTTGTTTTTTTTTTAATAAATATCTTTGTTAATTCAGAAATAGCATAATTGCTTTGTTGTGAAAATAATTTTTCATGTTTTTCCCCCCAAAGGCTGCCTCAAGTATCCAGAGAATCTTATCAACGTTAACACTAGCAGTGTTTCCAATACTGTATTTTTTTAACTTCCTTTATTATACAGAAGCAGGATCCATGTTTTTTACTCTTTTTGCCTATTTAATGTGTCTTTATGGAAATCATAAAACTTCCGCCTTGCTTGGGTTTTGTGGCTTCATGTTTCGTCAAACAAATATCATCTGGGCTGTCTTCTGCGCAGGACATGTCATTGCACAGAAATTAACTGAAGCCTGGAAAACTGAGCTACAAAAGAAGAAGGAAGAGCGGCTTCCCCCTATCAAAGGACCATTTTCAGAATTCAGGAAAATTCTTCAGTTTCTTTTGGTGTATTCCATGTCCTTTAAGAACTTGAGTATGCTTTTCCTTCTAACTTGGCCCTATATCCTTCTGGGGTTTGCATTTTGTGCTTTTGTGGTAGTTAATGGTGGAATTGTTATTGGTGATCGGAGTAGTCATGAAGCCTGTTTTCATTTTCCTCAACTGTTCTATTTTTTCTCTTTCACCCTCTTTTTTTCTTTTCCTCATCTACTATCTCCTACTAAAATTAAGGCTTTTCTTTACTTAGTTTGGAAACGTAGATTTCAGTTTTGTTTGATTACCTTAGCCTCCATATTTTTAGTTTGGAAATTCACTTATGTTCATAAATACTTGCTAGCAGACAATAGACATTATACTTTCTATGTGTGGAAAAGAGTTTTTCAAAGATATGAAATTATGAAATATTTGTTAGTTCCAGTCTATGTATTTGCTGGTTGGAGTATAGCTGACTCATTGAAATCAAAATCAGTTTTCTGGAATTTAATGTTTTTCATATGCTTGTTCACTTCTACAGTTCCTCAAAAACTGCTAGAATTTCGTTACTTTATTTTACCGTATGTTATTTATAGGCTTAACATACCTCTACCACCCACATCCAGACTTGTTTGTGAACTGGGTTGCTATGTAATTGTTAATTTCCTAACTTTTTATATTTTTCTGAGTAAGACTTTTCAGTGGCCAAATAGTCAGGACATTCAAAGGTTTATGTGGTAAAATCAGAGATATTTTGACCTTTAAAAGTAGATGTAATATTTAGACTGTCTCCACAATGAATAATTGATAGGTGGAAATTATAGAATTTGTTTTAGGCATAATGGTAATCCTCAGATCACATCAGTTTTTTTTTTATTACATACTTTAATTGTATGCAACAAATACAAGGAAGTTAAGTATAAACAACTGAAAAGCTTAAGATCTGCTTCAGAAGCCAATAACAGAAAGATAAAATTGTTTACAATTATCTCTTTGATACTGCCAGCACTCAAAAGCTTGGAAACTTTTTGTACATACAAGCTTAAGAAACTGGGTATGCTTCACAGCAGTGGAACTAATTTATAATTCTTTTCAGAAATTATTTGAAAAATATTTACAAATGATCAGTCAATATTCCTGATTGAAAAGTTGTTTACTATTTCAGTAATTATAATTTTAATCATAAATTAAAATAGATTTATGGATAGTAATTGAAAAGAGAAGGTCATGGTAATCTAGGAATCAGTGTATTATTTTTTATATAAAATCTAGAAATGATGAAGCTTTTTCACTAATTTCTAATATGAAATGTATAAAGGCCAAAGATAAATTAAGTTGATTATAATACCTTTTAAAGAGATTTTTTTCTGAAATACATTGTTGTATTAGTTTCCTAGGACTGCTGTAACAAATGACCCCAAACTTAGTGGTTTACTTTTTTTTTTTCCACATTTAGAAAGACCTGTATCTGAAATCAAAATGTCTGAGGAAATATCCATTCCATGCCTCTCTCCTGACAAGAAGATAATATCTCACAAGATTTTTAGGAGATAATATATGTGCTCAAATCTTATAAATAAAATTTTTCCTGAGAGGTTAAAAAAAAAGTGACTTCTGAGGTCATATAAATGTAAATCAAATTGGTATTTGATTCCCTTATCTCCCCCCCCCCAAAAAAAATAGAAAGTTATGAAATCATTTGATGCAACTATTTTATAAATTAGGGAACACCTGCTGGTAATATTTTGTGTGTGTGTGTTAATGTTTGCATTCTCTATTTACTATTTTTCATTCATTCCTTGGGTTGTCATTTTACTACAGATAAGTATTTGGGCATGTTAATTTTGACATGGAAAGCTAAAACTGTATATAGACGTCATCTCTTAACCTAATTTTACATTTCTAAATTTTTTAAAAAATAGCCGTAAATGTGGACAAATTACTTTCTCCTCAGTGTTGAATAAAGCTTTTTCCTGTTTAAAATAATTAGAATATTTAGAAAACATCTCAACTTGCAAATATGAAAATGAGTACAGGTAAAAATAACAACAAAAGTCTTGAGGAAAAAATACAGAGCATTCTTTTATTGTACCTCTATACAGTACTTAGAAAATAGAATGACTCAATTATAACAGTGATTGTATGAAAATATATTTTACCCAGATTTTTTTTTTTTTTTTTGGTATGCTGAATATTGAGTTTAGGGATGCTAGGCAAGCAATATATCTCTGAGCTATGTCTCCAGCCCTTTTAATTTTAAGAGTCCTGCTAATTTTGCACAGGCTACCCTTGAACTTGTAGTCCTCCTCTCTCAGCCTTTCAAGTAACTGGGATTACAGGTGTATGCACCACACCCAGCCAGAATATTTTCAGTCAGATAAGAAAGCATAATCAAACAAATTATGCTTTCATGAATTTATTATAATAGAGAACTAAATCCAGGAAACCAAACTTGAGGAAAAAAAAGAGTGTAATTTAGGAAATACAGCTTTGTTGTCTCATAATGCAAGGCTTTTGTTTAGGAACATTTCTGAGAGGACAAACTTTCCACTCAGATCTGGTCTGGAGACCATTTCACCCCATTTAATTGAAGAAGACTGTTTAGAGAGATCACCATTCCAATTAATTTTTAAGTGTTGAGTCACTTCTGTGTTAAATTTGGAGATATTATACATTAAGAAGGAAACACATTAATCTTCCTCATTTTCTATAACATAAAATACAGTACTTGGTATTTTAGAAAAGAATACTGTGAATTAAAAGGAGCTGCTTATTTTTTTCTAATTATTTTAAAACAGGATGTCTATCAGTATTTTTTAGTTAAAGACAAATGTTTGGGTTTAAATTTTCTTAGACCCTTAGAAGATGGTTATTTACTGTTGAATTTTCCACAGAGTGAAATAGATTAAATAAATAGGTGAAAGATACACAAGCTCAATTTAACAGATCATTTTGCCTTTAGTTGTTCAATACTACACCAAACTCATCCCTGTGAAATCTTTCCACTTGAAAAGATTGAGAAGTCCAGTCATTCCTAAAATGTTCCTTGCTTTTACAAACATTCTAAATTATGTTTGTGTTTTGAACTTTTTAAAGGATTATCAAATATTACTTTTGTAATGGATTTAAAAAATTAGAATTTTTTTGAATTTCGTAATTAAAAAGTGATTATGAAAAAAACATACTTCCTTACTAGATAACCTTACAATCATTCTTACTAGTCTGTGAGTAGGATTATTTTAAAGAGTATCATGAAAAGTTCTAGTCCATAGTTTTCAACTTCAGAATAATTTTGATCAAGTTCTACCTTATGTGAAATTCTAGTATGGAATATTATCTTTAGATAGTATTAGTTAGGTTTCTGTGTACCGTGTGTTTACTACCACATGTGTTTTCTCTTAATGGATACCCAGAAATTTTTTATAATTGTATCTGTGTGTTTAAATTATTTGGAAATACAGTGTTCCTTACTTTAAAATAGCATATCTTCCTAGCAAGAGAAATTATTTTTGCTCTCTGGGCCATGTTTCCTTAGATTCATTTCTGGAATATGCTTAGTCTGTCATAAAATTCCACAATGTAAATAATTTAATGTAATTTATTTCTAATAATTAAATAATATATTATTTCCAGTTTGAACTAAATTGCTGCGCAGTTTGACATTATTTTCTTCATAATTAAAGAGAAAAGGGATTCAAATTTTTTATTTATACTCTTAAATAGTGGACAGTTATAACCAGTTTTCAATAAATTATGTATTCAGATCAAAAAATTCATGGTGGTTCATGCTCATAATCCAATAACTGGAGAGACTGAGACAGGAGTATCTCAAGTTCAAAGCCAGCCTCAGCCACTTAGTGAGACCATCTCAAAATAAAAAATAAGAATTGGCTGGGGCTGTTGCTCAGTGGTAAAGTGTGTCTGGGTTTAATCCCAGTACCAAAAACAAAGAAAAAGAAAGAAATTACTATATATTAGGTAGACAGCATTTATTATCTTGAAACAATTAGAATCACATTAAATAGTAAAATCAGACTGTAATGTAAAGATGAAAAAAACTTTTTAAATGGAAATTTAAATATAAATTAGGAGCCATGGACTTATAGGAAGAACATTTAACATAGGAGTTTGGGGAATTAGTATTTGCTTATGACTCTGTAATCAATAAGGCAAGATGGTTGGCCCTCATTTCAAATGAGGATAATTGTCCTAACTAAGTTGTGTCTGGTATGGGCCTAATTTCGAAAAGGATTTATCCCCTGCCATTCATAAAAATCATAAATGTCATATGATAAATATTAGTTAATGTACACTGAACATTGTAGTATAGAATGAAGCAAATAACAGAAAAACTATAATGTATAATCACAATTAATTTGAGGAAATAAATTGCATTTCATGACAAGAGCATTCCAGACCCATTATCTACCTAATTTTTTTGATCTAGTGCTAAGTTTTGTTTGCTGTGTTGTTTAGTGCTTAAACATGTATCTACTTGTAAATATGTTATATGTTGTCTTTATATCAGGATATAATATCAAGGTTATTGCTGTTTAAAACACAAGCAATTCAGTCATTAAACTATTATAATTTTGGTGGTTTATAAGACTTTAAAGGGAAAAGAAATTTCAACCAGTTAAAATATTTTATGTTTTTCAGGTTCTACTTTACTTTTCTAGGAATAACTTATCTTTTATTTAGAGTGCTTTATATATTTAAATGTTGGTGACACATTTCCAATATAGTAAAACAAGTTGAAAAATTATAATAAAATGAATAGATTGTGAATAAGTTTTTCAACACATTTATAAATTCAACACAAAATTCTTTTAAGATTTGATTATTATTTCTAGGGTAAGAAATTTTGTCACAGTGAAGTAATCCAATAATGTCTTCATATTATGCTTTTTCAAAGATGAGCTTTTGATGAATTTAATAATTTCATTCAGAGTTTCATTTCATTCATAGCACAATTCATCACCAGCAAGCCAAAAGAAATGTCTTTCTCCAACAAGAACAATATTAAAAACATTATACTGTTTCTGCATACTGGAGTGTGATCAGTTCATTGAGCAATGTATGTGTGCATATGGCACATAAAAGATGAGGAAAAAGGGAAAGAAATTGCCATGTATTGAGTACCTGTAATATTTCAGGTGTCATATTGGCTGATTTACCAATATTGTCCCATTTGATCCTACTCATATGTCTATGCAGTAGATACTGAATTTTGCTGGATTGTTGAAGAAGCTAAAGGTCAAGTATATCTGGTGACTTGCCACAAGACCACTCTGTCTCTAAATGAACATAGATTGATCTGATTCACAAACTGAGGTTTTAACTGCTATTTTGTGAATGTTTTTCATTAAGTAGGCTGAGTGCTTGCCTTGCATGTGTATGTCGCTGTGTTCGATTCTCAGCACTACACATAAACAAATGAATAAAATAAAAGTCCATCAACAACCAAATATATACATATATAAAAGAGAAGTAGGATATGGAGAGTGGAGATAATCTTTACTGTGCACAAGCCAGGCCATTCATGGCACATTATTTTTTTGTGTTGGATTGTAATCATTCTTAAAAATATTAGAAACTGTTTTAAAGAAGTATGAACAAATAATGAGGATTAATAGTTTTGTTGTAAGATAAATGAAAGAATGGGATGATTAACTTGGAATAACAGATTCTGTAACTTAAGCTCTTACAATATTTGAAGAATAATTATTTGAGTGAATTGAAATTATTCTGTTATGTAAAGTGTAAATGTAGGGCCAACAGTTACATTTCAGTTAATGAAAAACAAATTTTCTAATTGCTTAGTCTCTGCAAGGGACTGGACGCCCCCCCAAAAAATGTTTCCCATTGACTGGTGGTAAAATTTCTATTTATCAGATTTAGGAAAATCAGATAGCATGTAGGTAGAGTAAAATATATATTTAAAGATGTCTTACAACCTTGTACTTTTAAATTCATAAGTCTATTTCAACTAATATTTTTGCATTAATTGGTAAGTCATAGTCAGATATTTCTGGTGATTTGCATGCTGTCTTTGGTATTTTAAATTTCTGAACAAAACTACTTTTAACTGTTAACCCTGTTTTAGAAACAAATTTTAGATGCCCAATCTTCTAAAAGATATTATAGTTAGAATATTTCGGTGAGCTTGTAGTATTTATTTTACATATGTTTTAATTCCTCTTGTATCAATGGAAATAGTGTATTTCTACTTAAAAAGGTGTATCCCCCTAGTGAAAAATAGGGCAAGTGCTATGTATAATAAAAATGTTTAGTTCAGTGTTCACTAGGTGGTGATATTGTGCTGTATATTCAAGTGTTCTTGTAATTAAACTTTTGTTATTCTGAGTTAAGCTTTTTATAGTTTTGTATTGTTTTGAACCACAAAGATACATATTATCCATGCCTATTTATTATACTGTTATTGAAAGTGTTTCCTGAGTTGTATGAAGCCAAGGTAAATGTAAAAAAAAATAAATAAAAATGTTGCACTTTTTGATTTTTTACTCATATATTAGATTCTTTTACATAATCTGACTTTCCATATGACATTGTTTACTTCATAAAGCATTTTCATCTAAGGACCTTTCCCCATAAACAAGTGGTGATACGACAAATTTGAAAACTGATATATATAATATTGTATTGGCCATTGGTTTTAGTGCTTCAAAACCGATTTTATCTCATTTAATATTCATAATAATCCTGTGGGATAGAATGGTTGTTAATACATGAGGAAACAGCATAGAAAGGTTGTTTGCCCAACAGTATAGAATAATTGACTAAGCCAGGATTCATGACCAGACAGCCTGACCAGAATCAATGTTAATAACTACTCAATTTGGGAGAGAAGGGCACAAAGGCATTTACCTTTAAATTGTGGCATCTTTCAAGTTTTCATGGAGAACCTACTTTTCTATACCAGAAAATGAGGCTAACACTAATTTGGAGGTTTTCCAGAGGCTGACAGTCTTCCATCTACCATGGTATCTTCCATTTTTGTTTTTGTCATAATGCCTCAAATTAGTATGAGTGTATACATATGAATTTAAGGGCAAAAAGGAAAAAAATAAGGGCTGAAGTATTCAGTCATGAATTTACATTGAAATAAAACCTTTCTTACAAATCAAGGAGGAGCACAGTTATTTAACAATTAGTATTTAGTTTCTCAGAAAACTCTTAATTTGGAAGCAAGTTCTTAGTTAAACATGACAAGCTTTGGGTTTTTAAAAATTCTTTCTGGAAGAACTTCATCTTTTAGCTTAAACAATATGTGAATATCTGTTTTGGGGGCTGGGGATGTGGCTCAAGCGGTAGTGAGCTTGCCTGGCATGCGTGCGGCCGGGTTCGATCCTCAGCACCACATACAAACAAAGATGTTGTGTCTGCTGAAAACTAAAAAAATAAATAAATTAAAAAATTCTCTCTCTCTCTCTCTCTCTCTCTCTCTCTCTCTTCTCTCTCCCCCTCTCTCTCTCTCTCTCTCTCTCTCTCTCTCTCTCTCTCTCTCTCTCTCTCTCAAAAAGAAAATATCTGTTCTAGATACATTTTTAGTTGTTTTACCTTTTAGTACTATATTCTAAAACTTGAGATGTGTACTTGACTTATAAAATTATATTGTGAGTTCATGTCATTTAAAACTGCTTTTGAGTAAACCTATTTATAAGAATAAAAGATGTTTTTCTTTTCAAAAATTTTGTTCAAATATTTTGTTTCTAAATAAATTTGTGTTTTATAATATACTATGTCTACTTAATTCTCTTAAACTGAGGGTTAGCACCTTTCTCCTTCACTCAGTACTCCCAGTACTCACTCATTTTTCCCTCTTTACCACTTACCCAGTCCTAATCTTTATTCTTCATGAAATAATACAATTGCATATGTTTAAATATCTGTAATTGGTGTCAATCACTAACCTGGGTATCTGTATAATTTTTCTTCTAATTTCATCATAATAGAGACCAGTTAAATTATTAGCTGGTCACCTTGTATTTGTAGAGGCTGGGGTTTCTTTTGTTAGTCTAGGTCTGTAAACAGTGTTTATCAGCACCTTTAACTTGGTAGGACTCAAATCTCAAACCTGGGCCCTTATGAAGAGACAAATGAGAGATCTCCATTCTTTGTTTTCTCTTACTTCCCATTGGGCATGGAGTTTCCCTTCCTCTTATGCATCTTATAGAGATCAACTGAGCATTTATACTGGACCCAGATTTGGAGTATCCTCCTTGTGACTTCTCTTTTTTAGGATTTTCCCTCTATTTACAGTTGCTCTGGCAGTTCTAAAGTCTATCTTCTGCAAGTCAGTCATTACAACTTTCTGACTGGTGGATACCCTCAGGAAAAGCAATGTACACATGATTTTGATTGCTGTTCAGTAATTTCAAGTATTTTTTTCCTCGAAATCATTTAAACTATGGCAGTTAGTGTGATATGATACAAGTTCCTCTGCCATTATCTGTATAGGAACCTTGTCTTGATTACAGTTGATATAGATGTATAATCTGTCTGTATTAATAAGGAAGTTGAGGTTGTTACTTTTATTTTGAGGGATTAAGAATTCCTGAAAAATGGTTTAGGTGGAAATAGTTTTGGAATACAGATTTCTAATATAGCTCATTGTAATATACTGCATCATTAACGTATCTGTTACTGAATCCAATGACCACTTGAAATTCCCTTGTGGAAAAAAAAATGATGTGAAGCAATACCAAAGTGATATGTTCTGTAAAGTGGAACTCACCTTCTAATTGGGAATTAATAGAAAGTATAATATTGATTATCACTGTGGAGGAATATGAAAGTTAAGGTATTGACATGGAACTGGAAATCACAGCTGAAGGGACAAGGGAACATTTAATGGGAATAAATGGTTTTTGAGCTAATTCTTATGGAGATTTGTGGAGACATTGTGGAAAGCATTTCAGGTTTATTAAAGGGAAGTTAACAGAGATTGTACAGTACTACTACCACACAGAGGAGAAGTAGTGGCTAACAGTTGCCAACACTTGCAGCATGCTTGCTATGTGTCAGTCACTAGTCTTAGAATCTGTGTTCAACATGGATTAAGTAATCCCAGTAAGGATTTCATGAGGCAAATACTACCATGATCCTCATTTTATTGATAAGGAAATTAAGACAAAGATAACTGAAATAATTTGCAAACTCGGGAAATGTGGCTTTAGAACCTGCCTTTTTTTCAGGGAACAAGACAGTTCCAGTAAACTTGCATAATCTAATAATGTCCTACCGTTAAAAAGAACATAGGTTATTTTTAAGTAGAAACTAAGATCAATGTTCTATTGCATGTGGTGGGGAACAAGAAGAGAGCACAGAGTATGATAAGGGGGGTGAGAAGAAAAATGGCTATTATTTGAGAGAGGATAGTCAACCTGAATGGACTGATTGTGACTCCTCACCCTCCATCTGCTCTTAAATCCCACAATAGGTGGCACAGGAACCCAAGAAAAGGGCAGTCTTAATTAGGACTGTGTAGGGGCTCTGAAAGGTTTTGAGGAGATGACTTGAAATTTTAACTCTAAGTGATACCTCTGTAACTACTGGGTCTTGTGGTTGAATGTGTTGTAAGGTTCCCAAAGTATGGGCAGGCCCTGGGCTCAGGTGAGCCATGGCAGAAGATCTAATTAATTTTAAAATTAGCCCTCCATTTAGAATTCTAAGTCTTGGTCTTAAGATTTTGTCCTTTGTAATGAATGGAAAAGTAACCCATTAAAACTAATCAATTATAAATATTTGAATAGCATATGAGAATATCTCTATGTACACACCTAAATACAAGTGTTTCTGCTGAAGATGGACAGGAGAATTTTAGAAGTATTGCTAGGAAAAGAAGTAAGTAGGAAGACTGAAGACAGAGGAAGGACCAATTGAAGGGTAGTCAACTTTTTTTCATATATTCATATATTTTATATATCTATTTCATATATTGATGACATATATTGATGAAGGAATCATTCTCCCCCATTATAATAGCATCTTGTTCAGGAGGCATATTGGAATGAAATGCACACAGAATACTGATGTGGAAAACCGAAAGAATATAGTAGGACCCGATCTCTGCTTGAACTGTTTGTATGATAAAAATTTAGACTGATGTTAATTTCCAGTGGTAATAACTGCAGTAGACAACTGCTAATTTGATTTCCAAAATGCATTATCCTGAATTTTACTCAAGGTGGCAGTCATGGACATTTTTTCTAGTTGTTAATCTGACAGAACTTTACCATTCTATTTACCCTAAAATGTCACTGATATTAATGATTTTTTCATTGTTATTTGAAAGGCATTTTTGAACATGTTTATCCTTGAGCAAATATATTTGATTATCTTTGTCATTGTGTACTTTGAAAACATGATTATTGGAAGCTTGAATCATCAGATAATCATAGCTTCATTTCATTCCCTATAATTAAGAATATCTAGAAAACTTTATAGTTTCTATTTTCTTTTCCAATTAGAATATTAGTAAAACTGGAATTTACACATACCTTTAATTCACATGGAATTTGTCATGTATATTTAATGGCAGAATGGTTATAAAAAGTTTCTATTGATGGGAAATACTTGTTTTCCTCTGTGTGGCTATTAGAAAAGCAGGAACTGTTACTCTCTGAGAGTTGTGTTATAGAGCAAGTTACCTGATAAGGAAAGAAAGCAAGTAATTGTGTTTGTAATGGTATATGAATAACATACATTTAAAAAAATAGCCAAGGATTTTAGATGCAATAAATGCAATTTGAGAGTCTCCACCAGGCTCCAAATGGTTTTGAGTTACACATTATGTAACTTGCCATCGAGCTTTGGAGATATTTGACTTCTGTATATCTAGAATGCTGATAGAAAATGTATCTTTTCTATATTATAATGTTTGTGTTATAATAGATCTTTCCTTGTGCTAGTTTTCCCTTTGACTTTTAATATGAAAATTCTGTGGACTATTGATCATCTAATGAGATTTTCTTACTCTCGAAAAATAAATAATTCAGTGTTTAAAATCACAAATTAGAATTTATAATCTATGAATGCATATACTGTACTCTTATTAAATAAATTCTCAGTTAAATATTCATCATTACAATGAAAGAGATTAGCATAACTTTTTCTTAATCTAGTTTTTCACTATCAGCAACATTTTCTTATCAAATTGAAATAACAGTTTGGGGAAGAAAGCTCGCTCATTATGAGGAATAATTGGCAAGTATCTAAAAACAAAATTTTGATCAAATTTGATCTTTATATATCTTAAGGTTTTGGTAGTTTGGGTTTACTATTTGATAAAAGTAATTTAAACACAGTCAAAATTAAAATGTTTTAGCTAATGACCCTATTTTGTATTTACTAAAATAACTGCTCTCTAATAAACAAGAAAGAGATTAAATTAAGTGAAAATAAGCCAATCTCCTACTTTATGCTAAATTCTAAAAGACTGTGTTTATCTAAAGTAGTAAGCACACGTGAGCTGTAATCTGAAGACCTAGGTTCAAATCCTGGATCTGCCATTAATTTGCTGTTTCAATATAGGAAAGTGAAACTGTCAAGATCAAATAAGCAAATACATGTGATAATTATTTAATAGCTCTAATTACACAAAATGTAAGGGTTATATATAATTTATTAGGTGTGTCTTGGGCTCTGCACCAAATAGTTTTATTAACTTGCATCATAAAATGATAAAAATAATATTAGTTAATCTAATAATTGGCAACTACAGGACTGTTATTAATTTGTTTATATTATTAAAAATGTAAATTTTTTTTAATCTGAAAAACATGGGTTTTGTAATTTTAAAATATTCTTACTCATTATTATAGTTTGTTTTAGTCAGTTTTTTCACCACTGTGACTAAAAGACCTGACCAGAACAATTGTGGAAGAAAAAAAGTTTATTTGAGGGCTCACAGTTTCAGAGGTCTCAATCCATAGACAGCAGACTCTTCCTCAGAGCTTAGGTAATTCAGAACACAATGGTGGAAGAGTGTGGCAGAGGAAAGCGGCACACATGATGATCAGGAAGCCAAGAGAGAGATTTCAATTGCCAGATACAAAATATATACCCCAAAGTGACACCCCCAATACTCCACCTCCTCCAGCCACACCTCATCTGCCTTCAGTTACCACTCAATTAATCCCACCAGGGATTAATTCACTGATTGGGACAAGGTCTCATAACTCAATCATTTCTTTTCTGAACCTTTTTGCATTGTTTCACACATGAGCTTTTGGGGGACACCTCACATCCACACCATAACACAGTGAAAAAGTTCATTGTTACATCCAAAAAGTGTAGTTTCAATTTGACGTTGTGAAAAATATTGTACATTATTTAAAATTACATTAATTGGACATTTTAATTATGTAGAAAATAAATAATGGTGATCACTTTGAGTAGACACAAAAACATGAATAAAGAGAATCCATTGGCTTCCCATCACTATAATGCCAGAGATAATCATATTATAATGAGAAGAGGTCTATTTTGGCTCATAGTTCTGTAGATTTCAGTCTAGGATTGCTTAGCTTTATCACTTTGGACCTGTAGCAAGAGCATGTAGAGAAACAAAATCACTCATCTCATCACTAGAAAACAAACAGGAGAGAGGAAGAGACTGGAGTCCCACAATCCTCATCAATTACATGCCTTCAATAACTTAAAGATCTCCACCAGAAACCCTTCTTGAAGGTTCTAACACCTACCTCCACTAATGCCATGAAGGGGACCAAGACTTTAATAGAAGAACCTTTAGGAAACTATCATCTGTGCTATAGATAGATCTTGAAATTGTCTTCCCATCTATGTGGTCTTCCACTATGGGCTCCAGTGTTTATAGAACTAGAATGTATAGCCTCATGGAGAGGTGAGATTTGAGATAAAGTTCTAGTTGAAGATACCCACATTCTTTGGTTTTCTATCTCCTTCCCCATGTCTAAACACATAGGGACTCTAATTGGATATCTATGCTTTCACTCACAACACACAGTAGGCCTTCACTCTAAGCCATATTCATTCAATATAATCTGTAAACATTTTCTTTGACTAAGATGCCCACTGCTGTCCAATTAGTTATGGCCAAACAGTAGATTAGGTTATATTAACAATACAAGTCACATGTTGATCCAACTTTATTCAGAAGCAATCTTCTTATAGCTTCTTTCATTTGGAGGTATGAACAGAAACAACATTCATGGATATATCCAACATAGAAATACATCATATTTTGTAACAACCAGAAGTACTTTTAATATAATAAATGCAGGTATAGTTTGACTTTCCCAATTTTTTTCTTATGGTCCCCACAAAAAATATAATAACTGAATCAATCCTTATTTGCTAAGAACCCGGGTTTCTTCATTTTCTACAAAAGTATGTATATTTTAATATGTAATAAGATGAAATATAACAAGAAAAATTTAGGAAGCCTTTCATGACAGTGTTTGTCAGTTTTTCATTGCTATAATCAAAATACTGACCCAAACAACTTGGAGGAGGAAAGTTTTATTTTGGCTCATGGTTCCTGAGGTTTCAGTATATGTCACATTGGCTCCATTGCTCTGGGTCTGATTTGAGGTGGCACATCATGGTTGAAGGGCATGGCAGAAGAAAACTGCTCAGCAAATAAAAGCTGGGAAGGAGAGAGAGAGAGGGGGGGGGAGGGAGGGAGAGAGAGAGGAAGGTCAGGGACATGATATAGTCCTCCAGGGCACTCCTCACCCCACCTGCCAAGTGACCTACTTCCTCCAACTTTTGCCCACCTACCTACAGTTTCTACCACTCACAGCAGTCCATTCAGGTTGCAGTGGGTTCATCCACCAATGAGGTCAGAGCCTTTCTGATCCAACCACTTTCCAAAAGCCCCATCTCTGAATATGGCTGCAGTGGGGTCAAGTCTTCAACATATGAGCTTTAGGGGACATTCCAGATCCAAACTATAAGGATGACATTGTGCTTCTCACAACTGATTTTCTTTTTTGTATT
The DNA here is from genome assembly GCF_052094955.1 of Ictidomys tridecemlineatus. Taxonomy (NCBI): domain Eukaryota; kingdom Metazoa; phylum Chordata; class Mammalia; order Rodentia; family Sciuridae; genus Ictidomys; species Ictidomys tridecemlineatus. Next base: position 74,904,033 of record NC_135482.1, on the reverse strand, counting down.
CATAACCATCATCACATCATGCAAATTACAAGTTTACTTGTTTCTATTCTTTACTAGACTACAAGATTCATAAAGTCCATGATTGTGCTGTCATGTCCACAAACATCGGGTATTATAAACCTGGCAAATGTGCAAGGAGTACATTTTACAGGAGAGTTACTATGAATAACAAAATTCCCAAGGAGGCTGATCTAGAACAATTTTACATTATTTAAATATAGAACTATAATTAAAGTTAGCAACATTCTATGGAATTTTTATTTTCTGTTTTTTTAAAATCTGAGATTCAACTACTTCAATGCACAAATACATTTTTATAGTATAATGCCTTCCTAGAAGTTAAAAAAGAAAGAAGGAAGGGAGGAAAGAAGGAAGAGAAAGAAAAAAAGAGGGAAAGAAGGAAGGGAGGAAGGAAAGAAGGAGAAAGAGAGTGAGTTGGAGAAGCTATGGTTTAAAAGAGATTCAATATTTAGATCAGCAATTGTGTAGATCTTATTTGGATACCAATATGAGCAAAGCTACTTTAAAAAAAATGTAAATCATAGTAAGAAACTTAAACACTGATTGATGATATTAAAAGATTATTGTTATTTTTAGGCATGATAGGAATATTTTGGTTGGTTTTCAAATATAATTCTTTCAAAAACATATAATGAAATGCTTACCTGAATAAAAATGTCTTTGTATGTCAAAATGAAAACATAAAATATCCTCCAATAGAAGTTTAATTTATAACATTTGAATTATTAATGCTTTGAATATTTTTATATAAATGCATTGAAATATTACTTAGAAATCTGTTATCTATGCATTATGTAACAACATTTAGCATTTAGAAATATGACCTAAATAAACATTAATTTAGAAATTAATATTTGTGTGTACATGTATGTATGCACATATACACGTGTGTGTGTACATGTACACTTACATATGTGCCAGACTGTTCAGTAGCTATAAGAGAAAATTCTTTACTTTGTATTTTTAACAATTAAAATTAGTTATAGTATCAATTTGATGATTTATGGAGATTTAAAACATCTGAAAAATGAATATCTGTCTGATAATACTTAAAAGTAGAATATTCTAACATACAAATGCATACAGAAAAAAAATCAAAATACTGGTGTATAGATAGGAAACTAAGGCTAAAGATAAAAGGCATTGCTCTTTATAACATCAACAATTGTAGTTGCAGCTCTCTTTTCCTGTGTACCCCTGTTCAAAATAGTATTTTTTTGTCTTGCAATTATATTGATAAATTCTCCAGGCTGACAATACACAGCTGCTTTCAAAAGATGTGTTGGAGCTCTGAGCACTGGAGTTTAGTTTAAATTTACATAGTTCCCATTATATTAGGCTGGTATTTTAAACAATTGATCATCATACCTAAATTTTTCTCTTTCTAAATTTAGGCACATTAAATAAAGTAAAATATGGCATTCATTTGTTTTCATAAGGATCTTACTCTGCTTAAATGTGGTTGCCATTTGTTGCTGTTATTTTAACTGGTAGTGAGGGAGCCATGATTTTTTTTTTATCCACATAAATAATCAGAGCTATTATTGAATACCATATTCCCATAATGATGTTAGGATTTTTTTTTTTAAATCACAACCAACTATCGTCTGTGGATATTCAGTTTTTCATTTATGTTACCCACCTTGCCCATTAAAATAGAGAAATCTTATTAAGAAAGTTCTAAAGTTTTCTGAAAGAGGTTATTTAAGTTCTGATGATTTAACCTGTAGATGATGGATATAATCAAGTTGTTCTTACTACATCCTTCATAAGTAGCACTATAAAATTTTGCGTTCATTATCAATACTGTGTTTTCACCTTTAAAGATCACAATGTACAGTGAATATCAATAAATTTATAATTTCAAAATGAATATGAACAATTACTCTAATTAAAGCAAACAAATACTTATTTAGCTCATGATTCTGTGGGCTAGCCATTTGAATTGGGCTTAACTGGGTGGTATTCTCCTGGTCGCAGCTAGTCTCACCATGTTTAGCTAAGTCATTTTGTAAGCTGAAGCCAAAGGAAATGGTGTTGACTAGGGTTGTAAGGATACTTGATCTGTATGTCTCCATCAGGCTAGCCTGGCCTCCTTTCCTCGGTGGCATTACCAGAGGTCCCAAGAGTAGCAAAAGAGGGCAAACCACAATGTACAAATGGTGTTTAAATTTCTGCTCATTTTATATTTGCTACTTTGTCTTTGAACAAAGCAAATCACACAGTCAAGCCCAGAGCACTGTAGAGGGGCTTGGATGAAAAAAGAATTTGTCCTATCTTTTACAGTCACACACAGCTGGGTTTTGGAGAAATTGATTCATGGATTCCTACCTTGCTGTCTTATTAAGAGTATTAATTAATTTGCAATTAAATTGATAGTAAATACCATTAAATGGGTTAAACAGCAAATCTGCCTGCTCCCTGTGCTGCCACATCATTAATATGGGCAATTTAGCTCACATATGCAGTATTACATATTTTTATAATATATGAAGTGATTCTCCACTCACCTTATCAGTTCAAGTACAATCTTTTGGCTTATTCACTGAGAATTTAGAAGTTTTTAGATGCTCATTTCAGATGATGCTATGAAACATCGAACCATGTGATTCTAAATCCCACAAGTATAAAAGAACAATAATTTCCATCATAAATCTTGAACTAGGCTTTAAAAGAGTTGATTTCAACAGACCCAGAACCCCAGAGTTTCCTCTTAGAGCTTTTTAAATGAATCATTACATCGACCTTCTTAGTAAACTGTTGGTGTTAGGAACTTAGATACACATACACATATATGTATCTAAGTAAGTATGCTACATGGTACCCTAATAAGTCTACCTTTACTGGAATGATTAATCTGTCTTCTAAATATTTTGGAGTCTTCTTGGAATTATTTTCAGAATTCTGAAGTCACACATTGGGGTAAGGGAAGAAAAAGGCATTTCTTTATCCTAGAGCCATAGGCTACCTATTCTTTTTTTTTTTTTTTTAACTGTGGCTCTTTCGTTCCTTCCCCACTTTCTGGAGCTCACCCAAAGTTGTCTTTCTGTCCCTGCCAATGTCAGAAGATCCTCAGCAAAAGGCAAGATGAAAATGGACTCTCTAGTCAGAAGTCTGAGCCTGAAACACTAAGTGAAAGTGTGATCTTCTGCCTGCTACATATAGGTGTGAGTAACCTAATTTGTCTCCTGTTACAGTGAGGACCTGTTAGTTTTGCAGTAACAGAAAAACAACCACAACTGAAGCACAAATAAAATGAAACAAGGAATTTATCAGAAGAGCAAAGAAACAGCTGTAAGAACCTTCAATCTTCCTGGAATCTTGAGTCTAGAACAGGCCCTTAGTTTTTCTCTTTCTCTTGTCTCTATTTCTCTTTGCCCGTTGACTTTTCTCTCCTACTGTAGCCAGATGTCCTCATTCAGTCATGAAGTATGTCTAGCAGGAGCCCTGTGCTCAGATTCTAACAACTTAGCAATTATTGAGGGAAGACAGGACTTAGTTTCTCCCATCCATTACCTTTAATTAGTCTGGTTTGGAAGCTGACGAAGATTATTATCATCATTAAATACAAATCATGGAAGTTTACTTTATGTCAGAGACTGTATTATGAGTTTTCATGAGTGATTCTCATATGAACTGTTGGAGACAATCATATAAAGTAGAAAGAAGCCCATGTTATGCACATTTTACTGATGAAGAGATTGAACAAAAAGATTAAGTAACTGTACCAAAGTCACACAGCTAGTAAGTGGCAGAGCCAGGATTCAATATAAGGACATTTGCCCCAGAGGTAATAGTCAAGTGAACTTGACATCCTTTGGAGTTTAGAAGCAAACAGTGGTCAACTGCTTTCCAAATTTTTACATAGCCCCCTTCTAAGAAAAGGCAATTCTAACAACTTACCTTCTGTTCAAGTTCCATGAATTTGGAATGCATTTATGGTTTTTTTTTCAAATGTGCAGTATTGTTTTTTGCAATGTGCATTTTGGACTTTTAAGTGTTGGAAAACAATTAACCTCAGTTTTATCTAGATAGTTGAAGAATGAAAGGCCTAAATATAATTTAGGCTGGTGAGCAAATGATTATGTACAGCAAAGACCTGTTAAAAAAAAATCTTATATTGGATCTATCCACCTTCATTATATTGAGCCTTGCTTGAGCTTTGCATTATTTCTTGTTTTTCATGTTCATTTGTTATGAATTTTATAAAGAATATTTATTTTACTATAATATTTTCAAGAAATATAACAATAACGTTGAAATATCGGATACAAATAAAATATATAAATGAAATGAAATGAATGGTGATTTATAAATTAAAGTTTCATATTACAGGACAAATTCTTCAAATTATGTAGCAAAAAGATTCTGTATCTTCTCCAGTGCGGTGTTGTGGAGAAAGCTAAATAAAATGGAGTTTTGGGGTTTTTTTGTCAACTCCTTTGTTTGATTCTGTTTCTTTATTTTATTTGAGCTTCACAGAACAACCATGCTTCTTATTCTGAAAACTCCTATTATCAGTGAAGAGACTGAAAATAAGCAGGTTAATGACCCTGCCTCCTTTTCTCTTGGCCTGTTTCATCAAGTCAAGGAGGAGTACTTTTTTCCTGATCACAGTCCTTCACAGAAGCTAAAAGAAGGGCCTTCTTAAAACTTGTCAGTGCTCTTAAGATACCCCAAACAAAGACAAAGAAGCAAACACTGACATTCTCAAGGGAATGTCTGGCCAATGGCATTGCTTATCTGTAACCTTCAGGTTATAGATCCAATAATATATAGAGATGGTGATTAGAAAGGCCAGAGAGATTTTCATTCGAAGAGTTTTCTTTGTAAACTAAAATAGCCACATGTATGGTTTTGTGCATGTCAACCTTAGTACAAGATACTGAAGAACGTGTTTTAGGAAATAAATCTAGAGATTCTTACAATACAAAAAATTTTTCTTTTGTTTTCCCGTATTATTTACTTTTTCACTTGCTACATGATGAGAATCATGTTAAATGTTGGTCTCTTCCTCAGAAAGATAAAGGAAAGATTTACTGAATAACATGGTTGGGTTGGAGTCTGTCATCCATTCATCAGCAAGTTTACTTTCTAGGGTCACAGAGAGAGCAGTGAGATAGGTAGACAAAGTTCCTGGCTTCAGAGAGGTTGCATTCATGTAAAAAGAAGCAGATCATAAAAGGAAACAAGATGATTTCAGAGAAATAAGTGTGGTGAAGAACATTTAGAAAAGATGATGTGAAAGAGCTGGGTCAGAAATGTTTGTGTTGAATTACTAAATAATAAGAAGGAAATAGCTAAGGTAAGTGTGTGGAGAAAAGTATCCCAATAGGAGAAAACAGTAAATGCAAAGACCTGAGATCTGTGCACATTGTAGCTCCTTTAGTCTTTACTAAGTTTTTGTAAAGCAGGTAGGATTAACTTAATTTCATCAGTGACAAAATTGGGAGCCACAGAAGTGATTTAACAAGGTTAGTTACCTAGTTGTCAAACAGGACTGCTGTGGTATGAACTCAGGATTACCTGACCAGAAAACCCATTCTTTTTCTGCTGCTCATGCTATTTCATGAGATATATGCTCAAACACATACATCAGTGAAGAGTTTCAAATAAAGTGATTCTTTATCAAATGTTGGTAAATTGCTAAGGGAGTCCTTCATTTTCTTTCTACTAAAAAATATACAACAAAGACTTCTATGTCTTCACTGCTTATTAGTTCACTCTATATATACTTTGATTATCTTCAGTATAACTATACTGTTTGTATTAAAGAACTAGAATACAGTCAGGGTGAAGAGTATTGGACTATTTTCCTTCAGGAAACTGAGAGTGGTTTTTTTTTGTGTGTGTATCATTTGGGAATTCTAGCAATATAATCTGTTCTGCCAAAAAGTTATATTGGAAGGACATAAAAATATTAAAATCTCTAAGTGAGCTGAAAATTATCTCTAGCATTTATCCTCAGAACAGAATAGTATTTCATAAGGAATTTATTTATATAAGATTTATAAGGCATTGAGTTATTTTATTACTGGGACTGTATAAATTCTAGTAATTATAAATGAAAAAAATCAAAGCTCTTAAGTTCATCATTGTTTAGTTTTATTTTCAATTATTTTTTTTCTGCTATGCTTTCTGGCTCATTTTCTTATTGGCTAATGTAGATAAGACAACGCTGCTGCAAAAATAATGGAAGTATATATAATCCATTTCCATTACATATGTGAATGGACTTGTGAAAGGGAACTTGTGATTATTTAAGCCAATGAATGTTCTCAGTGTTCAGTTATAACAGTTCTCATACCTGAAGTCTGTAGTAGCAACAGTAATCTGCACATAATAAGTACTTAAAGTTGCAGAATGGTTAGACACACAGTCACATAATTATACTATTTGATTTTTTATAACCTTTACAACATTTTATTTTAATTTATTATTACATAGTTTCACTGAGGAGTAAAGGAGCTAGATCATGTAGGCCTTATGAAATTCTAAAGACTCTGGCTTATCCTCAAATGGGATGATAAACTATTGGGGGATCTTGACCAAGAGTATCATTTTCTTAAGAGAACAATTCTGGCTGCACTTTCGAGCACTGACTAAAGAATGGGGCATTGAAGTAAGGAGTTGAGGTAGGAGGCAGAGCAATGATTTTGCTGAAAGGTAATGGTTCTTTTGTTTGAAGTGACTAGAGACTACAATATAGGCATCAAGATGGCATGAGAGGGGCCTTTCAGATTGCCATATCCCCAGGGCACAGAATTATGTCTGGAGTATAGCAGGAGCTCAGTAATGTTTGTGAATGAATGGATGGATGGATACATGAACATTAGCTTTTCATAGCTTCTGTCTTCTCCCCATCTGTTCATTACTTAAGTTAAAAAATCTAAACTACTTTCCTTATCCTCTCATTTAAAAAATTAAAGTAAAAGAGAAACAAAACAAAGAAGCCAAGTTTCTTCTGAAATTTAATTGAATTCAAAGTTTCTTTTAAAGCACTTTTATGTAATGACTTCTTTGGGATATTGAGGACATCAGATGCCAACAGAAAGCTCTAGGACAGTGAGATGAGATTATTGCTTAGGGTCAGGACTAAGCCACAGCACCACAATTTACTTTAAAATTAAAATTGCTACATAGGATTTAATTTCCTCCTCAGAAGGGCAATAACCTTTTCAATGAATCTGACTTGGCTTTTTCTACTTACTATAAATGGTATCATGTGACCGTAACATTACAAAGTACCTAAATGGCAAACTGTATTAGGAAAACTTGGGGACAAAAGGCACAAGCGTATCTTTGGTATGTAAATTTTTATGTGAGAAAGCAGAGAAGTAACACACATACACAATTGCTTTGATATACATTAGAGAAACACAGGACAGATAAAGAAGCAAGTAGAAAAATAAGTTTTTCTGTAAGAGGAAAAAACTTGATAAACAGGAGAAAGCTTTTTAATACATATTTTGATAAATTATGTTAGTGTTATCTATTTAATGAGTGAATGAATGAATAAACATATCTTTTAAAAAGCTGAGAGAGGGGATGCCAGGGAAGAAGAACATTGGGAAAATTAAAATATAAACTGCATTTTGAGCTGATAATTCTCTGATGAAATATAGGTATGTAAATATGATTTAAAAACCCTAATCTTGTCATCTTTTTTTCTTAACAAATAGAGTCCATGAGACTGCTGATTTTTTTTTGTTGTTGTTTGTTTGTTTAAGGGTCTCAAACTCCTGGACTTAAGTAATGCGCCCATCTCAGCCTCCATGTTGTAGGATGCCTCTCTACCCAATGAAGCTAATTTTTCTTCTTTGAGAGTGGGGGCAGGCAGTGTCTCACTAAATTGCCCAGGATAGGCTCACACTTAAAATCATCCTGCCTCAAGCCTCCTGAGAAGCTGGGGTTACTAGTGAGCACTTATCACTTGGGGCCAAGACTACAGATTCTCAAAAGGCTAGAAAGGACAGTTGAAGAAAGCCGATCTGTGAGAATGACTGGCAGTTTTCTGATCTTTTCAAAAGCTAAAAGAAGTAAAATTCTGCTATGGAAATTGTCCTAGTATGTTTCTGCTTCCAAGAAGGGGTTACATGATTCTGAAAATTTGCAAGCATTTCTGTCCTCACCCTGTCCTTCATCTTTTGCTGAAAAGGCTCTAGGTGTCCAGGCCATCTAAGGCATCAACCCTCTTAGCAGTAGTTTGAGTGGAGTCCCTCAGTCCTGCAAGGCTCAGCCCAAAGAAGCAGGTCAGCCCTACAAGCAACACCTGAACACAGAATCACCCCACTTGTCAGTCACAGCTGTGAAATCTGCCCCTGTTCTCCTCTGCAGGTAAGAGATTTCACCAATCAAAGTAACATCTTTGCCCTTTTTATATTTTTTCAAAATGTTTTCACCTGTATTATTCCATCTTATAGGTAGAAGCTAAAGATTTGAAGAAACTTCAGATGCTGTGACCCCCAATGTGGCAGATGGACAAATCAAGAAACAAAGTGATCACTTAGCCTAAAAAGTTATTTAGCAGAACAGAAACTAATATTCAATTCCTATGACTCTTAGCCCAGGAATTTTCTATTACTATCACATAGCAATCTCAATTGTTTTCCTGGGTCTCCATTGTTTTGAGTGTTCATTTTTATTTTTATTTCGTTTCGTTTTGCTTTGTTTGGGGTATCAGAGATTAAACCCAATAGTGCTTAACCCCTGAGCCATATCTCCAGCCCTTCATATTTATTTTTTAAATTTTGAGACAGGGTCTTGTGAAGTTGCTTAGGGCCTTGCCAAATTGCTGAGACTGTCCTTGAATTTGTGATCTTCCTGCTTTAGCCTCCAGAGTTACTGGAATTGCAAGTATGCTACTATCCTCAATGAGTCTTCTTATTGTGTTCTTCTTAACACATACATATTAGTTTTTTTTTCATCATGCACTAAAGACGACTTTAATGAAAATTTAATAATAATAGCATTTAAGCATAATAGAAGTTATATAAAACTTGAGAGTTTCATATTTTGGTTGATGCTTTCAAAAAATTACCAGAAAACTATTTTCTTATTATTGTTTGCCACCAAGTATAGTTTCATCTTCAGTCCATGTCTCACACACTGAAAAATTAAGCATAAATAGCATAAATTAAGCGTACATATGATTTATACTAGAGTTGTTTCTTATCAGGCTTGTCACAATCTGGAATCTTCTAAGTACGCCTGTATGTACATTTTCTACCACTGGGCACACACTAATGAAGGCCCTGTCAAAAGTTTGACAAGAAAAATGTTTCTTAAAGTCATAGCTGATACCAGACACTATGTCAAATTTTCTATTCCATGGTAGAAAAAAAAAGCCTTTATGTCTAAATTCAATTTCAGTAAAAGGCAAGGGATTATATCCAGGTCAAGTTCCAATCCAGTGAGGTTTGAATCAATTGAAATATTATATCTCAGAATTCAGTGTGTGGCATGTTTAACATTCAGAGACATGCTGGAAGTTAAATCAGCATTGCACAGAGTTGGAATGATATCACTTTGCAAAGGCAAGCATCCTCAAAGGACTCGGATTCTATTCTGTGTGATTTCCTCGCTCAATATTCATAGGCTCTGTGGTCACCAAAGGGGTACCTTGGTACCACAGCACCAAAAGGCACATCCTCTGGCTATTAAAAGAATGCTGAAAAGTTTTACTTGGTAACATTCAATAACTTCCTGTTGGTTGATAAAAGACAAAGTATTTTCTTCCTTTGCTAACTCCCTCCCTGTTGCCAATACAATAGCAAATTTCTGCATGATTTTCTACTTGTGTCAATGCTATGAAAAGATCTAGAATTATATTTTTTTCTGGCTCATTCTTAAATCTATCCCTAATACCCCTGTGATCTTTTTCTAAAATGGGAGAAAATTTTAGCTCAAACTTCCAACTACCTTGTGTGTATTCAGCGAAGCCTTTTTCCCCTAAATAAAAATTCATGCACATTAACTAGTAGGGGATTTTTTTCAATTGAAAATGAAATCTTAGGTAAATCTAAAAAATATCTTATTCTGTCATTCATTATTGTAGCATAATTGTGATCAATAAAAATTTTACTAAACTTTAAATAACTTTAAATATTGGTTTATATGTTACTTGCTTCAGGGAGATAGCTTTCAAAACAAGATAGAGGATATTTAAAAAATTTTCCTCAGTTTTTGCAACACAGCTGTTGTTGGTGACAGAAGCCACAAGTTTCCTATGAAGTTAAAAGTGCAAAACAGGTTTTGATGGTCAAATGCCTCTACATAGATTTGCATTGAAAAGATTGTCAGTTACATCCAAGAAAATGTTTTGTTTTGCTAAAGTTTAAATCACAGAGAGAAGAGCTCCACATCTAAATTTTTTCACTGCTTTCAGAGATTGAAAAGAACTTACTGCTACAGTGTGAGTCAGCTACACAAGTGAATACTCCTACAACTGTTATGTGCAGACCTTATACCATTTACACATGAAAAATTAATGCAAAATGGATTAGAGACTGCTATGGTTTGAATGTTTTTATCCCCTTAAAAATTCATACTGAAATTGAATTCCCAATGCAATAGTATTAAGAGGTATGATCTTTAGGAAGTAATCACAAGTCATGAAGTTGGAATTAGGTGCTTTTATGAAGGGGCTTGGTGTGGAAGTTTGCCCTTCTATTTTCCTCCCATCCTTCCTGCTGTATGAAGTCATGGCATTTCTCCTCTCTGAAGGATGCAACAACAAAGCACCTTCATGGAAGTAGAGACTGGGACCTTGCCAGACACAATACCTGCTGGCACCATGATCTTGGACTTATACATCTCCAGAACCAATGTCTGAACTTTATAAATTACTCAGAATCAGGTATTTTGTAATAGCAGCATAAATAGACTAATATGGCACTTTGGCTTTCATCTTTAATGTCTTCCAAAGACCTGTGGGTTAAAGACTTGGTCACCAGCCTGCGGCACTATTGGGAACCTTTAGTAGCTAGAAGCATAATATAAAGAAATTAGGTCATTGGGAACGAGGCCTTGAATGGCATACGAAGACTCCAGTCTCTTCCTGTTTCTTTTTTTCTGTTTCTCATGAGGTAGACAGGTTTCCTCTGCCATGCATTTCCACCTTGATATATTGCCTTGCTAGAGGCTCTAAAAGCAATAGGCCCAAGTGACTATGAACTAAAGCCAAGAGTCAAAGTAAGCCTTTTATCCTTTGAAGTTGCTTACCTCAGGTATTTTGTCATAGCAGCAGAAGCTGACCAACACAGAGACCTAAATTTAAAATGAAAATTTCTAAATTTTCTACAGGGAAAATAGAAAATAAAAAAATCTTCTTACTTTGCATTTGTTGGTGAGATTTTTAGATACAACATAAATGCACGAACATAAATGCATAAATCCATGAACGAAAATTGATATATTGAAATTAAAAATTTCTGCTCTGCAAAAAACACTTAAAAGAATAGACAAATCATAGACTGGGAGGAAATATTCCCAGTATATATATTCCATAAAAGATTTATAGCCCAAATACACAAAATATCTCAAACTCAACAAGGAAACAAAACAACCCAATTTAAAAATGGGCAAAAGACATCAAAGATGATAAACATGACAAATAAGCATACAAATAGGTTCTCAAAATCATGTATTAGTAGGTAAATACAAATTAAAACAAAATACCATTATACACTTATAGAATGTCTAGAATACATAAATATTGACAATACCAATTGATGGCAAGGGTACAGAGTAGCACAGACTCTCACTTATTACTGATGGGAATTCAGAATATAGAGCTGCTTTGGAAGACTAGTAGTTTATTATAAAGCTAAACATTGTCTTGTTGTATCATCTAACAATTGTATATCTAGGTATTTACCCAACTGGTTTAAAAACTTATATCTATAAAAAATTGCATACAAATATCTATAACAGCTTTATTTATAATTGTGACCAAATAGAAAAAAAACAAGAACTTCTTCCAGAGTTGAATGGACAAATTGAAATAGATTGACATGTTATACTATTCAGAATAAAACAAGAATAAACTAGCAAATGAACAGATATGCATGCATCTTGAATGCATACTTCCAAGTGAAAAAAGGCATTGTGAAAAAGCTTGATGCTATATTATTCCAATTATATGACATAGAGAAAAGGCAAAATTATAGACATTAAAAAAGATCAGGGTGGGGGCTGGGGTTGTGGCTCAGTTGTGGAGTGCTTGCCCCACATGCGTGGGATACTAGGTTCAATCCTTAGCACCACATAAATAAATTAAATAATTAAAATAAAGGTATTTAAAATAAAAAGATCAAGGACTGGGGATATAGCTTAGTAGTAGAGCTCTTGTTTAGCATGCACAATGCCCTGAGTTCAATTTCCAGCACTGCAAAAACAAAACAAAACAAACAACAACAACAACAAAAATATCAGATCAGTGTTTGACAGGTGTTAGAAGGAAGAAAATTGAATAGTGAAATGCAGGGGATTGTTTTTAGGGTAAAGAAAACTATTATGTAAAATATTATAATAGTGAATATAATGCACATGTCAAAACCATAGAATTTCATAGTCAAAGAGTGAACTTTGTTGTTTGCAATTTTTAAAAAGTCATTTAGGTGATCAGGGCATCTTAGAATAGAATGCAGAATGTGACCAACAAGTACCTCGCTAAAGGGTATGGGAGCAAAATGGTTCTAAATTTAGAAATGAATCTGATCTGTAAGACAAAAGGCAAAACACAAGCACTGTACTGTACTTGAAAAGTAATTTCCCACTGAGCTATGGATGAGCAACTCTAAAACCACCAAACGTGTGCTGGAATTGAGAAATTAAGTAAATATATGGGGTTGGTAGGAGCAAAGTCTAATATGTTCTCCAATAAAGGAACCAAGACTTCTTAGAGAAATGGCTGATTTTAAGAATGGTACAGGAAGTATACAAGATGTCCTTGGAGAACTTACACTACCGAAAAGAAAGAAATGGTCAACAGTGAGGACAAAAGACAAAATCTCACAACAGTGGGCATTGTGTCTCTGTGTCAAGAGTCACAGGAACCAACAGACAGATTTCCCAGTGTCCAAAACTGGAACAACTTGGCAACAAAATGTTAAAGCATAAACCAAAGCACAAAGTAAATTCCCATGAGTCCATACTGAGAGAGAGAACCCTCCTGGGCAAGCAAAAGAATTTCAAACAATTTATATAGGTGTCCTCAAAGAAGAAAACTGCCCCTTAAGTATGGAAGGACAATACTGGCTCCTTTGTGAAGAATACAGCACAGAATGTGGTGGGGGTTGGGGGGTGAAATTACAGCGGAAAAACCTGACAGACATTAGCCCAGCCAAGTGACCCAGGTGAGCACAAGTGATCCATCATGTGGACACGATGCACCCTCGATATGCTGTGATGAGGACAGCTCTTTGTTCTGTAATCGTGCTCCTGAAATTTCACAAGTTCAATCTAGTCACCAGAGAAAAAAAATTGAACAAATCCCAACTAAGGACTGTCATAGTCCATTCGAGTTGCTATAACAAAACACATTAGGTGACTTCTAAGCAATAAAAATGTATTGGTCACAGTTCTCAGGGCTAGAATGCTGAATTTAAAACTATTCTTAAAAAGTATATCTTAAAATTATCTACATATAAAATCTCACATGGGACAATGAGAATGCAGCTTGTATGTGTGACTGTCAAACATAGATGGGGAAGATATTGAAGACATGTACTAAACTAAGCAAATTCAAAGGATAATATTATAAGTCTCAGCTTTAAAAAAATACTCATTTTTATATAGATAGGAAATATTGACATTAACAAAAATTCTGGAAAACTATGGAAGAATAGGGATTTGAGAAATGTATAGAGAGAGGAGAAAAATAAAAATCTGAATTGAGAACCAAGAAAAATCAGTATCTTCACTTGAAGCTAGAGGTATAAACAGCAAAGGACAAATCTCAAGTAATTAGAGCAGTTTCTTCTGAGGAACTAGAGTCAGTATTAAGGTAGTCGTCAACTATAAAAGCAGGAAGACTTTCAGAAATTGCTGAAAAAAAATTCAATGTAAAATGTAAAGAGTATACATAAAGGAATATACACACATGTATATGTTTTAAATATATTAAATAAAAATACCAAAATGACAGAGTAATGTGTTTAATGGAAAAAACATTACATCCAAATTTAGGAACTGCAAGTTCTGGCACTAACAAGATGTGCATGTTTAAGCACAGCATCACTTTGGTCACACCTTCATTTTCTCCTTGTTGAACTGAAAGATTGGACTAGACAATTCCGAAAAGAGCTTCCTCTCTAAGATTTTATGACAGTAGAAAAATAGATAGCAATTTATAACAGTAGAAAAATAGATAACATTTAAAGAAATAATACCAGAAATTAAAGATTTTGAAAAATCTTAGGAGGTTCTAGGAAATTTAATGATTATATGAAAAGGAAAAACAAGGAGTAGCTTTCAAATACTTGGTGTCAAATTTTGCAATAAATAAAGGTGGTTATAATAACAAACAAACAGTGAGGATTTACCAAGAAAAAGTACAGCTGCACATATTTTGACAAATTTATTCACTGAATTTTAGAAAGTAAGAGGTTAAAGAGAGACATGAGGTATCCGTCTCTTGTTATGTATTGGATTTTAAATGTTCCTCTGAGGCCCATGTGGAATAGGCATGGCCCCCAGCCTGTGGTGCCTGCCACAGGAGGAAGGAACCTTTAGGAAGTGGGCTGAAGGGAACACTGGGATTCCAGCCCCTTCTCCTCTTTGGTATCTCAGCCACCATAAAGTGAGCATCTTTGTTCTGTCATCAGCTCCTTACCATGATGGTCTTTCCCACCACAGGCCCCAAAATAATGGAACCAGCTGTCCATGGATGGAAACTTCTGGAACTTTGAGTCAAAATAACACTTTCCTTCTTTTAAGTTTATTATTTCGGGCATTTTTTCTCCCATAAACAGAAAGCTGACGAGTACAGAATAGAACACTTAAAAATCTACTTGAGGAAAAACAGATGTGGTGATTTTGTGAGGAAAGAAAACAGAGTTAACAAACAACTTTAGACTCCTGTGTATCTAGGTTGAAACTGTGTCTCTATGACAGCCAGTAATTAAACTCTGTAAGCCCAAGTTTCCTTATAGGATTTTATGACAACTAAAGGACATATTTTTTATAGCATTCTTGGCATAGTTCCTGGCTTAACAAACAAAATTTTTAAAAAATTGCATTTTTTTTTCAAGTGGTTAAGAGGCCAGAGTTTGAAACACCTTTGAGAGATCATTGAAATAGTTTCAAGGAATGTCAATAAGAATAAAATTAAGAAACAAATGAAAGAAGTAATAGACTCAATGAGTAACTAAAGGGATAAAAAAGAAAAAAGGGTCACAATTGGCTCAGAAGTTTGGTGCCTAAGTGACTTCAAGAATTGGGACTGAGGAGGTGGGGGGGGATACAAAATGATGAATTCTGCTTTAAAAGCACCAAGTGTGAGGTGATGAGGAGACATCTAGGTAAGCATCTCCATCAGTCTCTTTGGGATGTAGATTTGTATTATCCTCCTATAACCACCAACTGGAGGGCTCTATGAGGGTTCTATTCTCAGTCACGCTTCTGTATCTACAGTCTGTCTCTCAGTACTTTCAACCAATTCCACACTTTCAGTTCTCACCATCCTGTGAAACTCCAAAACCCATGAAGGTTTCCACTTAGATGTCTCATGAACACTGTACCTCAAATTTGATGTGTCCAAAATCAAAGCCATGAGCCAGCATGCAAAAAATGTGGATACAACTCACATGTATAATGTTAAGGAAAATCAAATACAAAGGAATAGCCTGAGTAGTTCTAATCATCTGAAGTATTAAAGCAATTGAAAATAACCTATACTAGCAAAGGTCAGCATAATGGGTAGAGCATGGAGAGAAACAGAAATCTTCAGGGGTTCCTGGTAATGTTCTTTCCTTGATTAGTGTGCTGATTTTGAATATTAAATGAATTCAAATATACTTTAGGGTAAATTATGATATTTCAAAACTATTAAAATACCAGTAAATATTGCCTCCATAATAGTTCTCATTTTTGCCACACCCTTAACATTTCATTATTCACTTTTTTTTACTTTTTACCTCAGACCCTTATTATCTTCACATAAACCACTGTTGCTGTTCCATGCCTTCTCCATTTTAATTTCTTTTAATTACAGTTGGTGCACCCATCTTAAAAAGCAGAGCTTCAGTCATTGCAGCTCTTTATTGGCTATGAAATTAAGTTTGAATCTTTAACACAGCTTTCAAGATTTCCATACTCTACTTGCAAAAATTTTCTCATCCAATCTTCCCTTAAACTGGAAAAAGGAAAAATTTACTATAATTCTAAACATGACTTTGTCTCTTGTAGTCTTAGACAATCCTTTTTGAAATTTTTTTTTAGCACTTTCTCTCTGTTGAAACTCTACCTTTGTCCAGTTCCAATTCAAATGCCCCAGACTCCATCAAACCATTCTTGGTCAATGCTGACCCCAATTAGGATTGCCTATCTTCTGCCATATATTATCTTTTTTATCCCCATTTAGCTTCTAACCTTCAGTAGTAAGATAGAAGTTACCTTACTTCCTTTCTATTATCTGCTTTACTTTATCAATTTTGCACAAAATACATGATCAGTAAATATTTCAGAAATTTATGTAATCAAAATAATCTAAAAACTGCTTGATGTTTGAAACTTCAACTCCCCTCACTAAAAAACAAAACAAAACATATAGTATTTTATGTTTAACAATCATGAGATTTATCTTTTATTTGGCAGGGGGTTGTCAGGGATTGAACACAAGGGCTCTTGATCACTAAGCCATATCCCAGCCTGATTTGGTATTTTATTTAGAGACAAGGAATCACTGAGTTGCTTAATGCCTCACTTTTGCTGAGGCTGAGTTTGAACTCAAGATCTTCCTGTAATCTCAAAGCTGCTAGGATTATAGGCATGTGCTAGGGTTATAGGCATGTGCCACCGTGCCTGGTGAGATTTATCTTTGATCCAGTGACTGAATCCAAATGAACAATTTGCTGTATAGAGAAAAAAAATATATATATATATATAATTTTTATTTTTTAACCCAAGTCATATAAAAATGCTTGAGGTAAAGATGAGTCTAATTGCTAACACTAAGCTGCCTTTTTACCTTCCAAGTTACTCTGTATTTAAGGGTAGTGGCAGGTGATTATACTGCTGTTGTTTTGAACCATAGTATTGAGTTGGTATCTTTGGTAATATTGAATTCATATTTTCAGCAAATCACTAGCACATACAAAATCTGGATTATTAAATAAAATGATTTTATTTATATGTTAAGTTAAATGATTTATTTATATATTAAGTTAAATTTTTAACTAATTTAACAAGAAGAGGGGAAAGAGAAAAGAAAAGTTAATGTGATTTTCTCTTTGGAGGTTGAAATAGGAGAGCAGGTTAGGGTGAGGGTGACTTGAGAATATATTTTTGTGAGGAACTATTTAGGTGTTCTTGTCATTATTAATGACTAATTATTAATGTCATTATGAATCACCTGTTCATATATTTTGTCTATTTAATCAAAGTGTCCATCTCTTTTGCTTTAATTGTTAAATTTTAAATACTAATATTAAATATTATATATATACATATACATATAAATTCTTTCATTTAAAAAGTTTATTTTTTATTTTTTTTTTTACCAGGGATTAAACCAAGGGGCACTTAAGCACTGAGCCACATCTTCAACCTTTTTATATATTTTATTAGAGACAGGGTCTTGCTGAGTTGCTTGGGGCCTCACTAAATTGCTGAGGCGGGGTTTGAACTCGAAATCCCCTTGCCTCAGGCCTCCCAAGTTGCTGGAATTACAGGCATACGCAACCACGCCCGGCCATAAATTTTATTTTAATATTGATAATAAGTGTATGCATATATCAACTTTATTTTTTTTGAAATAGAGATGTGACTCTAAAAACATAAAAGAAAGAGAAGAAAATATTGATAGTTGACATTCTTTGATATACCCTCAAATACCTGGTAAGGTAGCCCTATCACCTACCCACACATGAAATTTCCCAAGGACCACATAATTTACAGGTCACAAAACTGTGATCCAAATAAGAAGATTTTAAGGAAGAAGCAGCTTCCTATCACACTAATAGTGGGCACCAAAAGGTTGACAGTAGGAATTATCTTTCATGTCTTGTATTTTGTTAATACATACAGCCTACTGAATCCTCTATCAAATTAGAAAACTTTAAAAAGAAAAAGAGGAAAGACAAAGCAAAAGCACAAACTAAACATAAAACCAAAAACACTTCAAACACTGTATTTGTCTATGTTTATAGGAGAATTATAGAATTCACTATCCATTTAGGGATTTTGGAAGTGGGATCTGAAGCATAATTTAGTTGTCACTCTGCCAACTTCTGTCTCCATATCTTCATGAACTTGAGCAATATTTATGCATTTAAACTTTTTATCACTTGTACAATGGAGATAAAATCTAACCTATGGTTTACCTAATTATTTTAAAGATCAGTGATCCTATGAATTGATATCATTTTCATAGCCTACAAAAAGCAATTCATGTATTATAATGCTTGAGAATACCTAAGGTTTGTTTTTTGGGGGCATGAAATCTGAAGATGGAATGCATTTAAATTCCATAAAAGTAGTAAAAAGACTTCGAATCATGCTTCTGAATACTGACACTTGCTACAGCAGTGTAATGTCTGAAACTGTTTTGGACATTATCATCACTTTGAGACCTAAATGAAGCCAGAACTGTTCAACACTCAGCTTGTCGTGACATTCAAAGAATGAATCCAGCAACAAAACATTTGAAGGTGATTTTGTATACAAACTACAGCCTGGTCTCTTAAAACACCATGGTGGTTCCACTCATAGCCTATGACTGAACTTGAATATCTCTTCCTCATCTTACTTCACCAAGTCTCCCCAATATCTCATAGGCATTTCACCAGAAGATGAAGATTCCTTCTCTGCTTTAAGTTTTTTTTTTTTAGAGATTTATTAGTAGCATATACTACCTGAGTTTATCCCAACAAACTGCTTGAAGTTTTTGAGGACTGCCTCAATCTTAGCCCATATCACGGACATCACAATATTCTTTCCCTTTCTCAACTCATCCTGTGTTTCTCATACTAAGTCTTTTCTGTCCCTTTGGCAAGTAATCATGGGACTCTTCCCAGGTTAATGCCATAGTCTCCAAAGGACGTTCACTTCTCTCTAATTTAAAACTTTAATTAAAACTTAGTAGTCAACACCAGATCCTTCTTAGTTTATAGCAGCAAAAGGCTATAGGTGCTATCATATTAGAATCTTTCTCCTCTTGTAACTGCTATGTGGAAGGTTGAAAAATTTAAAGAAAACTAAAGAGAGCAATAAATTGTAGGTTTGGCCCCATTCCTAGGGAGTATTTTCTAAGTAAACTCTAAAACCACTCAGAAGTCATTGTTCATTAGAGCAGGCAAGAAAGCGCAGTCCTGGGCTGTGCTTTTCATTATTTATACTTTCTACTACAGTTTCATTTGACTAAATGATTTAAACATGTTATATATGATTGATGCACAGATATTAAAATGGAAAATAAGGATAAGGAGAGAATAAATGAGAATTGCCTTCATCATGAAGAAAGTTAAAGACATGAGTAGGATGACTGAGAAGTTTACGAGTAAATATAAAGGTGCAACAATATTTGGTAATTAGATGCCATGAAATAGGATTAATGAGTAAAAAATTGATTCCAAATAGCAACACTGAGAAAATGACAAAGTTATAGAAGGAATCAAGATTAGAGGCAAAGATGGTGATGGGTTGTGGTTAGGCATGGATTTGTTTTGGACCATGTGCATCGGTACAGCAGCCTATGGGAGCTCAGGAAGGACAGGAAGATGGCAAGGGAGATTTGGAAGCCACTCACTTATCAACTACAGCAGAAGGAGAATAGGTAAGAATAGAAAAAGAAGGTGAATATAATTCTATTCTAATTTCAAAATTATATATATGTATATTTATAAATATATAAGTAAAATTATAAATCTATAATTTCCTATAGTTGTTTTTGGAATGAGATTATGAACTGCTTTCCCAGTGAAGTGGGTTTTTTTAAAAATATCTCAGCTAGAGACCAGAAGATGGCGGCGAAGGGAGTGCATCACCCCAGTGCGCCGCGTCACTGAGCCGGAGAAAGACGATGAGAAACGGCTGAAGGCTATCTTGTTGGGAATTTCCAGTGAAATTGAGGCGTTCCAGAATCTAGTGGACAGATTTCCATCGTGCGAGGTTCGGCTGTGGGAGCTCCATTTCTCCGCACGGAGGGTCGCATAGCCTGATAGGCGATCGCCCCGCGGCTGGAGTCTGTGGCGCGTGCTGGGGATCGGCAAGGTGCTGGAGTGGGGGAACAGCGACACGGATTCGGGGGGCTCCCGCCAGTGATACATTGGCAGCGCTTAGTGCTGAGTTCCGGCTTTGAGACAGAGGAGAGAAGCGGTGGTTCCAGTCACCGGTCGGACCACAGAGGAGGACAGCAGCTGCCATCTCGGTGAGATGATGGAATCATCCCATTGTCCTACTGATCTCAGCTCATTCAGCTGCGGAACAGGGGATTTCAGGCTGGTATTTGCCTGCGTCTAGCAGACAGATTTCTTGCTCAGGATCGGGACTGGGGATCTTGTGGAGAATACTCTTAGAGGCTCCTGCCTGGCAAGGCGTGCGCCAGGCACTGAGCAGCGGGACTCGGGTTCCCGGGGCTAACCTGGCCCAGGTCTGAGGAATCTGCGGAGACTGCTGGTGGAGGCCAGCTCCAAGTGGAGCGTGCGCTGAGCTTGGGGCGACTGGGTTCTGACTCCCGGAACAGTTTTGGCCTGGGGCTGGGGAACCCGTGGGGGTCGCTCGATGGAGCCAGCTCCCAGCGGAGAGTGTATCGGGATCAGAAAGGCGGGGTTCTTGCTACCTAAGCTGCTTTGGCCCAAGGCTAGGGAACCAGCGGTGACTGCTTCTCAGTCAGGGTCCTGCTGGGTGCTGTGGGGGCAGAGTGGAACTTCCACCTGCGCCCAGAGCAGGCCAAGTGACCCGCCGGCGTGGTATCATGACACCCCAAATGCAGCTGGGGCTGAAGAGAGAAGCCGCCCACGCCTAGAATAGGACCAGCGACCCTGCGGCGCGGTAGCCAAGTAACCTCATTTGGAGTACGGGCTGTGCAGAGCTGCCTTCTGAGCAAGCAGGGCAGGCATACCAGCGGCCCACTGGCAAGACAGGCCAGGTAGCTTGCCAACGTGGTGGACACGTAACACCGAGGCAGTCGCGTCACACTGGTTGGAGTGGGGGAGGAGCAGGATCGCCGCCCGGGTCCGGAGGGGGCTCAGCGACCCGTTGGAGAGGTAGTCAGGTACCCCCATTGAGAGTGGGGGCTGTGCAGAACTGCGACCCACCGGCCTAGAGGCCTGCCAGCATGGTAGACACGTCACACCAATTGGAGTGGGGACTCAGCAGAGCCGCCACCCACATCCAGATCAGGACCAATGACCCCAGGGCGTGGTAGTTACGTTACCACAATTGGAGTGGGGTCAGAGCAGAACAGCCACCCGTGCCCGCAGTGGGGGCAGACCTGCGACCGATTAGCGTGGTAGACAGACCACGCTAATTAGAGGAGGAGCACAGCCACTACCCACCCTGCAAGGGAGACTTCCCAACATACAAGAGCAATATAAATAAATAGAGGGTAAATTTCAAAAACACAACAGTTGCACCAAGCAGAAAGAAACGCGAGCAGTATGAAAAGACAAGGAAAGAAAGGACCACAAGCAATGCAGGTCAACTCAACTTTAGAAGAGGTAATAGCTGCAACAGATGGAATGTCAGATAAAGAGTACAGGATATATATGCTTCAGATGATCTGGAGTCTCAAGGAAGACATGAGACAGCAAAATCAGACAATGAAAGATCACATTGACAAACAAATCCAGGAAGTAAAAGATCAATTTCACAGGGAGATAGAGGTAATAAAAAACAAACAAATTGAAATCCTACAAATGCAGGAATCATTAAACCAATTTAAAAACTCAATTGAGAATACTACCAGCAGATTAGATCACTTAGAAGAGAGAACATCAGACAATGAAGACAAAGTATTTCAACTGGAAAAGAACATAGACAGCTCAGCAAGCCTGCTAAGAAACCATGAGCAGAACATCCAAGAATTATGGGACAATATCAAAAGACCAAATTTAAGAGTCATTGGGATACAGGAAGGCACAGAGCTCCAAACCAAAGGAATAAACAGACTATTCAGTGAGATTATACAAGAAAACTTCCCAGACTTGAAGAATGAGACAGAATCACAAATCCTAGAAGCCTACAGGACGCTGAATGTGCAAAATCATAAGAGATCCACACCTAGACACATTATAATGAAGATGTCCAACATACAGAATAAGGAGAGAATTTTAAAAGCTGCAAGAGAAAGAAAGCAGATTACATTTAGGGGCAAACCAATCAGGATAATAGCTGATCTCTCAACACAGACTCTGAAAGCTAGAAGATCCTGGAATAACATATTTCAAACACTGAATGAAAATGGGTTCCAACCAAGAATTGTGTATCCGGCGAAATTAAGCTTCAGGATAGAAGATGAAATTAAAACCTTCCACGATAAACAAAAGTTAAAAGAATTCGCAGCTAGAAAACCATCTCTTCAAAAAATCCTTGGCAAAACATTACAGGAAGAGGAAATGGAAAATGACATTGAAAACCAACAATGGGAGATAGGACGGTAAAGGGGGGAAAGTAGTCAAAGAGGATAACAAATCAGGTTTAGTAACATCAATAAACAAATATGGCTAGAAGAACAAATCATATCTCAATAATAACCCTAAATGTTAATGGCTTAAACTCACCAATTAAGAGACACAGGCTAGTAGAATGGATCACAAAACAAGACCCAACAATATGCTGCCTACAGGAGACGCATTTGATAGAAAAAGATATTCATAGACTGAAGGTGAAAGGTTGGGAAAAATCATACCACTCATATGGAATGCGGAAACAAGCAGGAGTGTCCATACTCATATCTAATAAAATAGATTTCAAGCCAAAGTTAATCAAAAGGGATAAAGAAGGACACTTCATACTGCTCAAGGGAACCATACACCAACAAGACATAACAATCATAAATATATATGCCCCAAATAATGGTGCAGCTGTGTTCATCAAGCAAACTCTTCTCAAGTTCAAGAGTATAATAGACCAACATACAATAATCATGGGAGACTTCAACACACCTCTCTCATCACTGGACAGATCTTACAAACAAAAGTTAAATAAGGAAACTATAGAACTCAATAACACAATTAACAACCTAGACTTAATTGACATATATAGACTATACCACCCAAAATCAAGTAGTTACACTTTTTTCTCAGCAGCACATGGAACCTTCTCAAAAATAGACCATATATTATGTCACAGGGCAACTCTTAGACAATATAAAGGGGTAGAGATAATACCATGCATCTTATCTGATCATAATGGAATAAAACTGAAAATCAATGATAAAAGAAGGAAGGAAACATCAAGCATCACTTGGAGAATGAACAATAGGATGCTGAATGATCAATGGGTTTTAGAAGACATCAAGGAGGAAATTAAAAACTTCCTAGAGTTAAATGAAAACACAGACACAACATATCAGAATCTATGGGACACATTGAAAGCAGTTCTAAGAGGAAAATTCATTGCTTGGAGTTCATTCCTCAAAAAAAGAAAAAACCAACAAATAAATGATCTCATACTTCATCTCAAAATCCTAGAAAAAGAAGAGCAAACCAACAGCAAAAGAAGTAGAAGGCAAGAAATAATTAAAATCAGAGCTAAAATAAATGAAATTGAAACAAAAGAAACAATTGAAAAAATTGACAAGACTAAAAGTTGGTTCTTTGAAAAAATAAATAAAATTGACAGACCCTTAGCCATGCTAACAAAGAGAAGAAGAGAGAGAACTCAAATTACTAACATACGGGATGAAAAAGGTAATATCACAACAGACACTACAGAAATACAGAAGATAATCAGAAATTATTTTGAATCCTTATACTCCAATAAAATAGAAGATAGTGATGGCATAGATAAATTTCTTAAGTCTTATGATCTGCCAAAATTGAGTCAGGAGGATATAGACAACCTAAACAGACCAATAACAATAGAGGAAATAGAAGAAACCATCAAAAGATTACCAACTAAGAAAAGCCCAGGACCAGATGGGTATACAGCAGAGTTTTACAAAACCTTTAAAGAGGAACTAACACCAATACTTTTCAAGCTATTTCAGGAAATAGAAAAAGAGGGAGAACTTCCAAATTCATTCTACGAGGCCAACATCACCCTGATTCCGAAACCAGATAAAGACACTTCAAAGAAAGAAAACTACAGACCAATATCTCTAATGAACCTTGACGCAAAAATCCTCAATAAAATTCTGGCGAATCGGATTCAAATACATATCAAAAAAATTATACACCATGATCAAGTAGGATTCATCCCTGGGATGCAAGGCTGGTTCAATATACAGAAATCAATAAATGTTATTCACCACATCAATAGACTTAAAAATAAGAACCATATGATCATCTGGATAGATGCAGAAAAAGCATTCGACAAAGTACAGCATCCCTTTATGTTCAAAACTCTAGAAAAATTAGGGATAACTGGAACATATCTCAACATTGTAAAAGCAATCTACGATAAGTCACAGGCCAGCATCATTCTGAATGGAGAAAAATTGAAGGCATTCCCTCTAAGATCTGGTACAAGACAGGGATGCCCTCTCTCACCACTTCTGTTCAACATAGTCCTCGAAACACTGGCCAGAGCAATTAGACAGTCGAAAGAAATTAAAGGCATAAAAATAGGAAAAGAAGAACTTAAATTATCACTATTTGCAGATGATATGATCCTATACCTAGCAGACCCAAAAGGGTCTACAAAGAAGCTATTAGAGCTAATAAATGAATTCAGCAAAGTGGCAGGATATAAGATCAACACGCATAAATCAAAGGCATTCCTGTATATCAGCGACAAATCCTCTGAAACGGAAATGAGGACAACTACTCCATTCACAATATCCCCCCAAAAAATAAAATACTTGGGAATCAACCTAACAAAAGAGGTGAAAGATTTATATAATGAAAATTACAGAACCCTAAAGAAAGATATAGAAGAAGACCTTAGAAGATGGAAAAATATACCGTGCTCATGGATAGGCAGAACTAACATCATCAAAATGGCGATATTACCAAAAGTTCTCTATAAGTTCAATGCAATGCCAATCAAAATCCCAACGGCATTTCTTGTAGAATTAGATAAAAGAATCATGAAATTCATATGAAATAATAAAAGACCCAGAATAGCAAAAACAATGCTAAGCAGGAAGTGTGAATCAGGCGGTATAGCGATACCAGACTTCAAACTATACTACAGAGCAATAGTAACAAAAACAGCATGGTACTGGTACCAAAACAGGAGGGTGGACCAATGGTACAGAATAGAGGACACAGTAACCAATCCACAAAACTACAACTATCTTATATTTGATAAAGGGGCTAAAAGCATGCAATGGAGGAAGGATAGCATCTTCAACAAATGATGCTGGGAAAACTGGAAATCCATTTGCATCAAAATGAATCTGAATCCCTATCTCTCACCATGCACAAAAGTTAACTCAAAATGGATCAAGGAGCTTGATATTAAATCAGAGACACGGCATCTGATAGAAGAAAAAGTTGGTTATGATCTACATACTGTGGGATAGGGCCCCAAATTCCTAAATAGGACACTCATAGCGCAAGAGTTAACAACTAGAATCAACAAATGGGACTTACTCAAACTAAAAAGTTTTTTCTCAGCAAAAGAAACAATAAGAGAGATAAACAGGGAGCCTACATCCTGGGAACAAATCTTTAATCCACACACTTCAGATAGAGCCCTAATAACCAGAATATACAAAGAACTCAAAAAATTAGACAATAAGATAACAAATAACCCAATCAATAAATGGGCCAAGGACCTGAACAGACACTTCTCAGAGGAGGACATACAATCAATCAATAAGTACATGAAAAAATGCTCACTATCGCTAGCAGTCAGAGAAATGCAAATCAAAACTACCCTAAGATACCATCTCACTCCAGTAAGATTGGCAGCCATTAGGAAGTCAAACAACAATAAGTGCTGGAGAGGATGCGGGGAAAAGGGCACTCTTGTTCATTGCTAGTGGGACTGCAAATTGGTGCAGCCAATTTGGAAAGCAGTATGGAGATTTCTTGGAAAGCTGGGAATGGAACCACCATTTGACCCAGCTATTCCCCTTCTCGGTTTATTCCCTAAAGACCTAATAAGAGCATGCTACAGGAACACTGCTACATCGATGTTCATAGCAGCACAATTCACTATAGCAAGATGGTGGAATCAGCCTAGATGCCCTTCAATAGATGAATGGATAAAAAAAAATGTGGCATTTATACACAATGGAGTATTACTCTGCATTAAAAAATGACAAAATCATAGAATTTGGAGGGAAATGGATGGCATTAGAGCAGATTATGCTAAGTGAAGCTAGTCAATCTTTAAAAAACAAATACCAAATGACCCCTTTGATATAAGGGGAGTAAACAAGGACAGGGTAGGGACGAAGAGCTTGAGAAGAAGATTTACATTAAACGGGGATGAGAGGTGGCAGGGAAAGGGAGTGAGAAGGGAAATCGCATGGAAATGGAAGGCGATCCTCAGGGTTATACAAAATGATATATAAGAGGAAAGGAGGGGTAAGACAAGATAATATAAATGGAAGAAATGATTTACAGTAGAAGGGGTAGAGAGAGAAAAGGGGAGGGGAGGGGAGGGGAGGGGGGATAGTAGAGAATAGGACAGACAGCAGAATACATCAGACACTAGAAAGGCAATATGTCAATCAATGGAAGGGTAACTGATGTGATACAGCAATCTGTATACGGGATAAAGTTGGGAGTTCATAACCCGCTTGAATCAAACTGTGAAATATGATGTATTAAGAACTATGTAATGTTTTGAATGACCAATAAAAAAAATATCTCAGCTAGTTAAACATATAATTCTTCATAAAAATAGTTTTTGCATCTTCAATTATTTCAGAGTAAATACTGAGACATTTTAATAACATTTAAGGTATTATGAAATTAAAAACTGTAATTTATGTAGATCTCGAAGTAGTTTCATAGCTGAGAAGTTACTGAATTTTAAAGTTTGTAATGCCTTGGAGGATTTAGAAACAAGGAAAAAAATGGAAACCAATTTTATCTATGAGATTTACTTGCTTGTTTGCTTGGTTTTTTACCTTTTAGAAAAAAATTAAAAAGTGAAAAACTGGCCAGTCAGTTTTACCAAGGCTATGTCATTAAAGTAGCATCCTCATGCTCATGTTGGAATCATACTCAGACTGGAGATGTCAGATGGTCTAAGCTGGGAGTTGGGATCCGGTGGGAGGAATGGGGTACAGGAAACTAAGAAGGAGAGAACTTCCAGGACAGAAAAAGCAAGCAGTGGACCTAAGGGGGAGGGAAATCTCCTGACCCAGGTAAACAACTAGAGTCAGATCCTGGTGTATGAGTCTGATAATGCGATGCTGGTCAGTATTAAATTTTAGAAAAATTTAAACTGAGATCTGAAGAAAGGAGTTAGTCAATTATAAAGTAAGGCCAAAAAACAAACAAACAAACAAAAGGTCCGGATGAAAATTTCGACATAGAAAACAGGAGAGTGTCATAGCTGTAATAGCCTAATGTGTGAACCACCTTGGGCATCACCTTAGGCATTTTGATTTTAAGTGTAATGAGAAAACATGGGAGGGTTTTAATACAGAAATTATAATCTTATTTGGATTTTTAAAATTATTCCTCTGGCTTCTATAAGGAGAATAAACTGGAGGGACTCTAAGATTAGGCGCTAGAAATGTGGGGTACAGATGATGGCAGGGTAGTCTGAAAGGCCCTCTGTGCAGATGGGAGACATGGTTATTTAATGGGCTGAGTTGTCCCCATCCCACCCCCCACCACCACACATAATTCATACTTCAAATACTAACTCCCATTTCCTGAAAATGTGGCTACATTTGTGACAAGGTCCTTAGAGGGGTTATTAAGGTAAAAAGTCAGGTGATTAAGGCTGTATGGGTGAGCCCTAATCCAATAGGACTCTTGTCCTCATAAGAAAAAAAATAGAGCAAAAGCACAAAGGAAGAGCATACCAAGACCCAGGGAAGAGGACTCTGTCTGCAATCCCAGGAAAGGAACCTCAAAATGCAACGAGCCCCACCAACACCTTGATGTCACACTCATCCTCCAGAGTGGTGAGGATAAATTCCTGTTGCTTAAGCTATCTCACCCATGGTACTTGGTTATGACAGCCATAGACTGTCATAGGGTGGGCTGAACATGTACTTGATATATAGAATTGCTAAGACTGGGAATTGGAAGGGGCATTGAAAAAAGATAGGTCTAAGGGAGGTATGTTAAGAGCAATTCCTTAATGATAGTGAAGTTATTTTACCCCTAAACGAAGTCTTTCCTAGGGTATATAATTTGTCAAGTTCCCTCACCTAGAAAGAAGGGAAGGTTGGATTTTAATCTAGGTTTGCTGGACCCCCCAAATACAATTTAACCTCTATTAGACTGTACTCTCACATTTTAAAATACTATAATTACATCCTTTTAAAGCAAAAATCAACTTTAAAAATAATTTATTTCACCCCTCCATGTAACAGTTAGAAAGGTGAAGCTCAGGAGAAGACATGGCAGACAGACCTTTCCCTTTTCAAAGAATAAGTTCAGTTTATCTTTGTACGATAAAAGGAACTAAAGTCTGCATTTTACCTACTCTCTGCAGGAAAAGGACTAATTTTCTTTGCTGATTAAGAGTGTACCCTTTTGAATAGTGAAAATCAAATTCATTAGCATTTCAAATAATAGATTTGGTTAAATTTTTCTCCATCTGGTGATTTTTGTTTAATGAAACACTACCAAGCATGAAACTACATGATTGGAGTTAGCTGAATTTAACTTTAAACCTTTATTTACTGGAAAGAAGTTCATGGTAGAACAATGGGATTTAGAATAAATGTGGTTTTTTTTTGCTTTTGTTTGTTTGTTTGTTTGTTTTTTCCTTGTGTAATCTCAATTGCTTGTCCCTCAAACCTCTTTGTTATTTTCAGGATGTACCTTATCTTATAATTACCTACAGAGGACACATGTATCCACAGGTAAGCATTTTAAGCAGTGTATCTTGAAAATGACCCTAGTATCAAAGTTCTGTTTGGAACTACACCGACTAAGGCGAGGATTCAGGAAAATGTTAATTCCTAGGGGGAAAGGTGCTACATTTAGTGGAACCAGGAAGAACCACCACCTCCTAGGACCTAAGCATCACAAACATCATCACTGCCTCCTCTCTCACAAAAAGTACAAGGATAAAAAATACCATTCTGAAAATTCTAGTCTTTGGGCCCAATTATAAGGCATCATGACAGGATGTGAGACAGAGCTCACAGAGAGAGTGGGAAGCATTATTCTTTTTTCTGGTAGAAATCCGTTGGATGGTGTTAGCTTTTTGTCACATTGACAAACTATCTGAGGTCATCAACTTAAAAGAAGGAAAGACTCATTTTGACTCATAATTTCAGGAGTTCCACCCTTAGGTTGCTTGGCCATCTTGCTTTCGGCCCAGGATGAGGCAGGACATCCTGATAGGGAGCAAGTGGTAGAATGAAGCTGTCACCTCATGGTGGCCAGGAAGCAAAAACAAGGGGAAGGCTGAGGTCCCATTATTCTCTTCAACCTCAGACCCCATCCCCTCACCGCCTCCACCCGCCACCATGACCTGAACTCTTTCTACTAGGCTCCATCTCCCTAAGATGACCCTGTCTCCCAACAGTGCCCACAGGCTGGTGACCAAGCCTTTAGCAAATGGGCCTTGGGTGGACATTTAAGATCTAAACCCTAACAGATGGTTAGTTTTAAAAACTAGAAACTTAGAAATGAAGAATATTCATCAGTCTTATGGATTTAGACAGCTCAAAAGTGTGTGTATGATCTTCAATCCTCTTATCTATAAAATGGGAACGATTACTTCGAAAGGATACAGCACGATGTAGTCGGACTATGAAGCCTTTACATTAGAATAGATTTGGTTCAAATACCAACTAGGTTAGGGTTCACTTCTCAAACTTCTCTTGAATGTGTTTTGTCGTCTATGAAATGATACTTTTATTGTTTAAATAATCCTTCACAAAGGATTTAAGTGGGACAACACACACATAAAGCACTGGCAACTTGGTAGAGTCTTGATAAATGTTATTTGATAAAATTCCTGCCCAAGCTCCAGGACCTCAAATCAGAATTGAATGAACAATTAGGTAGGTTTTGGAAGGTCAAAGAAAAGAGAAGAGTTGTGCCATCCCTTTTGCTTTAGGAGACTGATGATGGTGGTAGTGGTAGAGTTCCACAGTAAATTAAACAAAGCATTCGTTGAGTGCTGAATGTTTTATTTGGCATCTGGATGCACAGATGCTGACTATATAAATGACATTGTTGAAGAATTCAGTCTCCTCCAGAGATGAACACATAAATATTACAAAGCAGTGTGCTTAGACAGTGATAAAGCTCTATATAGAATGTAGAGTATTACAGGCACATTGGGAAAGCATGTAGCCTCCCTCTACCCCTAACCCAGGTGGATCCCAGACATATAAGTCTCTGGTCTCTTCTCAGCATTATCTGATAAAGTGACTTTCTCTTGTGGAAGCCAGTAAGTGTTTAGTGCATCATTGAGTCGCAATAGCATCACCTGACAAAACAAGGAACCCAGCCAGTATCCCAATTTTCAAAGATGTTCTTTGGATGTTTCGGTATTTTGCTCTGTTCTAGAAATGCTAATTTAGAAGTTTTTCATTATTTGTAATTGTCAAAGATGTCATTTTCATCTCTTACAAAGTCTGTTTAAATATAACGTTGTAACACCACCTTACAAATCCCCTTAATAGATATATGCTTCCATTAGACTTGGTGAAAAAATCCTTCAATTATTATTATTCTGAAATGTAAAGGATCTTGTGCTTACTGGAGGAAAGGGAGAAAGTGTTGAAAGACTGAATTCTGCAGGATACTCAAGGAAGTTACTGTTAAGTGTAGCTGTAGCGTGCACAGTCATTTGAACAGTAGAAGAACCATGATTCCATCTCTAGAAGTCCCGTCTATTTTGAAGCAATATATCTCTCAGATGTTATCTTTTCTCTTTCTTTTAAATCTTTCCCATTCTGGAAAAGGAGGGACTGATAAGGAAAAAAATGAAATGCGTTGCAAGATGTAGGGGTTACACTTCATTTTTATAAAACAAAAGTATTTGGGTTTGGCTAATTAGGTAAATCAATACCATGAGATACTAGAAATTGTTAAACTGGAAACCTGAAAGTTATACCATGTATCTTGATAAGCCAACTAATGAAACATTTGGATGCAATCATATAGAAAAATTCTGTCTCAAAATGTTCTGCAGATATTTCTATTTAAAGTGGCACAATCTTCTTAAGGAGATGAATCTCTTGTTATAGAAAAATCTGTGAATATGTATAAGGGGAATATATTGAACTTTTTATCATAGTACATTTAAAATCCAATTTTTAAAAAACTGTGTGTGCGCGTGCCCATGTACAGGAAGGAAGAGAAAGAGAGAGAGGGAGGGAGTGGAGGGAGAGGGAGAGGGAAGAAGCAGGTCTGAAAAAAGCAGAAATCCATTAACTCTTGGTTATTGAGTGCCATCCACAGGGGCTCCACAGGAGAGAAAAGTCAATGGGAGATGTCCACCACTAGAGGGGTTTAATTCCTGGTGAATTGATTTTTGTTGTGAAGTGAAGTAATAAGAGACACAACCTTGGGCTTTCAGCATCTACAATCTGTAAGCTCTTCCAGAGTCTCCATAGAGTGTCCATATTAGCCCAGATCAAACCAGACCCATGGGACTGTGGGCCAACTGCAGCCTAGAGTATGGAGTAGGCACTCATTTTTCTTATAAGATCTTACAGCATATATTAGCAATAGATACAATTATTTATCTATAAAAACGACTACTCTGTACTTCCTGTACCTTGATGTCAGTAATGTTCACTGCAGAAATGAGTGCATCACAGGTCTTTCTTTACAAATGCATGTGGTCAAGGATTTTCACAGGTCTTACAAAAAAATGTCAACATGATAAGAGTTCAGGACACTCTATATTAATTACAGGCAAACAATTTTTTTTTTAAACTCAGGAACTTACCAATCAATGAACAAGTGTCACCAGACTATGTGACAGCAAGGAATAGAACACAGCTCTTTCATTTTAGTTGACAACACAATTAGTACCAAATTTGGGGGGTGGGGGTTGATTAGTTCTATAGAGTTCAGCAGCTCGCCCTTCATTTCCCTTAAAACAAAAGCATCTTCTTCCTTCTGACAAGGAATTTTGGTTGATTTGGCTAAAGGATAATTAGATTGCTGGGTGTGAAGATGTTTTAACGCTCTTAGGCACTGTTTCTTTTGAAATCTCCATTCTAAATCTTATCAAAACTTCAAAATGTAATCAAATGTCCTATTAATAAAATGTTTTTTGCTATAAAGTCTTTTAAAATGATTTCAAAGGTAACTTTTCTGACAGGAACAAGAGAGCATTTAAAAACTAAGTGCAGTGCAAAAACTTGAAAAGGAAAGGGCTAATTACGCAGAGAAGTGGCTATCATTGGAAGAAAAAAACCCACAAAAATGTCAAGGACGCACACATTGACAGTGTGCATTAAAATACTATTTAGAGAAAGGGCTTTCACCATGACCACTGTTGCCTAACTCCAGGAGACATGAGTTACATCGATGGTCATGTGGACGATATCCACTGAAAACCATGCTACATGGCAGCCCTGTTTGGGAGGCAGGTGCATCTGTGAAAGTGCAGCACTTCCACCTGTCAAAACAGGAGGCCATTTAGCCTGTAATCAAAGCACCAGCAGCCTCTGTTCTGAATCCAGGATCACAAAGCAATATCCTGATTATAATTTGACTTCCTGTGTAGCTTCCCACAGAGAAAGAATATGATGGCCAGAGCAATGAATATCTATTCCACTTGACAATTATTTTTCTCATTGTAAATGAAATCAACACTCTGGTATCATCCATTAGCCCATTATAAGCTTTGTTACAGTGAGTAAACATTGCACAATTTGATCTAGTCTAAGAGAAAGACAAAGTCAAAGTTTGAGTTTGGAAATCTAAAGATCAGACTCTGGCCTTATATGGTTTTGAAAATACAGTACAATTTTATGACCTCGCCGGCATTGAAGTATCTCAAACACTTTACATTTTCACTTAAGATGAGATCAGAGTAATAAATAACTGACTAATTTCAAGTAGAATCTGAGAAATGGCATGTTTTAGTTAACATTTTGTTGCCATGACCAAAAGATCTGACAAGAATGATTAGTGGAGGAAGTTTGTTTGGCTCATAGTTTTGTAGGTCTCAGTCCATAGAGAGCCCACTCATTGCTCTGGGCCCTGGGGTGAAGTAGAACATCCAAGCAGAAAGGTGTAATGGATAAAAGCAGCTCAGGACATAGCAACAGAAAGTAGAGCGAGCTCTACTGCTTAGAGACAAAATATAAATACAGGCACACCCACATTGACCCACCTCCTCCAGTCACACCTTACCTGCCTACAGTTACCACACAGTTAATCCCTATCAGTAGATGAATCCACCAATTAAATCACAACTTTTCATAATCTAGTCATTTCACCTCTGAACATTCTTGCATTGTCTCACAATGAGCTTGCGGGAGGGCACCTCATATCTAAACCATAACATAAAGGCAGCTGATGAAGAAAATCAATGTCAATTATGTATATACAATGCTTCTGATAGCATTATTTCATTTCACTCTAAAAACTTTGTGAAGCAAATTTATATTGTCAATTTAATGAAGAAAACGGATGCATGGTGAGATTTCCAATCTTTCTAAGATTTCCAATTATATAACTGAGAATTAGAGCTGGATCACAGGATTGCTGGCGCTCACATTGCACACTCTAAGGAAATTGACTGGATGAAACAGTTTAATCTATCTGAGTGGAGAATGTAGTAATAATCTGAAAAATGAGAGAACTGCTGAATACTCAAAGCTGGTGCTGGTTAGAAAGAATATTGAAAAAAATTAGTGACTTTATATTAGCCTAATGAATGTCAATAAATACTGAACACTGAAATAAAAACAATGTGTATCCCAATCAAGAAGGCAGGAAGCGTGCAGTGACTAACTTAATATACATTGGTTGCAATCTGAGTTTATTTACTTGTATATTTAACTACAACCATGGGCATATACATCTGATATAAATAAAATTTTACTTGCAAATAACTGGGGACAGATCCATATTAAAAATAGACTGTAATCTGTTGGTAAATGGATTTGAAGAGTGTGCAATTACACACATCAAAAAAAAAAAGTTGTCAGACTAAGAAATAACCATTTAATTTTCAGTATGTGCTTCAGAATACACAAGTAAAAAAATAAGAAATGGCATTCATTGCCACAGTGTTAGTCAGGCATGTATCAATTTTAAATGAAATGTGGGGCATTTTTAGTGTCAGAAAACCATCTATAAAGGATGCTATGTATGCCAGCTGGGTCTGTACTGCCATGCAATAATCAGAAACTTGGCACAAATGTGTTCACACCAATCACAGTGTGGTTGCTTTTGACTAGAAATGCCACTGTGGTCGCTTTAATTAGAGATGTGTCAAGTAATTCAGTGTTAACCATGGTATGGTTGAACCAGCATTGGTTACAGTTTGAAAAACTCTCTGGACCTTTACTCATGTATGAGAGTCTCTTGGCAACATTTTTGTGAGCTGAAAATAATTCATATTATGTCTGCTGGTCATTAAGTCATGTCCCATTGTGTTCATGCCATGACTAACTGGAAAAGCAGATGTGGCAATTAAAAACTAAAAGTGATACCCATTTATTTTTGGCCAGAGAATTACTACACATAGCAGCACTTTCTTCTTCCTTAGCCAAAAGGATGGTTTGTACAAAGTAACTATTATCTTCCTGCTGTTTATGAATAGTTCATGAATCATGACCAACACCCAACCACCTGCATTTTTCTATTTTTAAACCACTTAAAATATGCTTATATTCATTTATTAAAATGTCTCTTTATTCCTAGTAAAATCTAAAGCATATGTTGTTTTCCTTCCTTCCTTCCTTCCTTCCTTCCTTCCTTCCTTCCTTCCTTCCTTCCTTCCTTCTATTTTTAAAATCCAATTTGGTTACAAAGAAAAAGAAGTTAAATAATCAAAATAAAACAGCAGTTTTGAACAAACTGTGTGCACAATTTAAAAGTCACAAGCTTAGGGAAAGAGAGTAAAGAAGTGTTTCCAATGTCCATCTCACACTCTTGCAAAACCAGCCAGGCCATGCACTTATTTGATAGTGGTTGATTAAATTAACAATCGATTTACACAAATACATTTTTAAAGAAGACCGAAAATATTGTATTAACTAGACTTCAATGTGTCCTAATTTTAAAGATTTCTACAAGTTAAATACTTCTAAGTATTCACTTTTTGCAAAGATTTTTTGTGAATTTGCAAGAATCGAAAGTTTTTTCAGAATAAGAAACAGCTTCTATTGTCAAAGACCTTACAATCTAGTAAGGGAAAAAACTCTGTACTTCAAAATAATACTTCAAAACTATACTTCAAAACAAAGTGTATTAAGAATTATATAAGAACTATATTAAATTGCTGTGTGAGAAAATGAAAATAAAACTATGAGTAAACATAATCTCTATAAAAAATCCCAGCAGTCTTCTTTCTACAAATTGGTTAGCTGATGCTTAAATTCATATTAAAATTCAAGGGACTTGAAAATATAAGGATCTTGTTCAAAACAATCTTTAAAAAGAAGAACAAATTAGAAGAATTAACACTGTTTTAATTTCAAAACTTACCATAAAACTGCAGAAATTAAGACACTGTGATCTTTAGAATTAAAGACCATAAATATACCATCACGTTTATGTTTGACTGATTTGACAGAGGCGCCAACACAGTTCAACAAGGAAAGAAGTTGATTCAAAAAGTTGTGCTGGATATCAAGCTCCTGGATCCATTTTGAGTTAACTTTTGTGCATGGCGAGAGGAGGGGATTCAGTTTCATTTTATTGCATATGGATTTCCAGTTTTCCCAACACCGTTTGTTGAAGATGCTATCCTTCCTCCATTGCATGCTTTTAGCCCCTTTATCAAATATAAGATAGTTATAACTTTGTGGATTAGTCTCTGTGTCCTCTATTCTGTACCATTGCTTGATATCAAATCAGAGACTCTTCCTCTGATAGAAGAAAAAGTTGGCTCCGATCTACATATTGTGGGGTCGGGCTCCAAATTTCTTAATAGGACACCCATAGCACAAGAGTTAATAACAAGAATCAACAAATGGGACTTAGTTAAACTAGAAAGTTTTTTCTCAGCAAGAGAAACAATAAGAGAGGTAAATAGGGAGCCTACATCCTGGGAACAAATCTTTACTCCTCACACTTCAGATAGAGCCCTAATATCCAGAGTATACAAAGAACTCAAAAAACTAGACAATAAGATAACAAATAACCCAATCAACAAATGGACCAAGGACCTGATCAGACACTTCTCAGAGGAGGACATACAATCAATCAACAAGTACATGAAAAAATGCTCACCATCTCTAGCAGTCAGAGAAATGCAAATCAAAACCACCCTAAGATACCATCTCACTCCAGTAAGATTGGCAGCCATTCTGAAGTCAAACAACAAGTGCTGGCAAGGATGTGGGGAAAACGGTACTCTTGTACATTGCTGGTGGGACTGCAAATTGGTGTGGCCAATTTGGAAAGCAGTATGGAGATTCCTGGGTAGTCTGGGAATGGAACCACCATTTGACCCAGCTATAGCCCTTCTCGGACTATTCCCTGAAGACCTTAAAAGAGCGTACTACAGGGATACTGCCACATCGATGTTCATAGCAGCACAATTCATAATTGCTAGACTGTGGAACCAACCCAGATGCCCTTCAATAGATGAATGGATTAAAAAATGTGGCATTTATACACCATGGAGTATTACACAGCACTAAAAAATGACAAAATCAATGAATTTGCAGGGAAATGGATGGCACTAGAGAAGATTATGCTTAGTGAAGCTAGCCAATCCCTAAAAACAAATGCCAAATGTCTTCTTTGCTATAATGAGAGCAACTAAGAACAGAGCAGGGAGGAAGAGCAGGAAGAAAAGATTAATATTAAACAGAGACATGAGGTGGGAGGGAAAGAGAGAGAAAAGGGAAATTGCATGGAAATGGAGGGAGACCCTCATTGTTATACACAATTACATATAAGAGGTTGTGAGGGGAATGGGAAAATAAACAAGGAGAGAAATGAATTACAGTTGATGGGGTAGAGAGAGAAGATGGGAGGGGAGGGGGGGATAGTAGAGGATATGAAAGGTAGCAGAATACAACAGTTACTAATAGGGCATTATGTAAAAATATGGATATGTAACCGATGTGATTCTGCAATCTGTATTTGGGGTAAAAATGGGAATTCATAACCCACTTGCATCTAACGTATGAAATATGATATGTCAAGAGCTATGTAATGTTTTGAACAACCAATAAAAAAAATAAAGAATAAAATAAATTAAAAAAAAGGATTTTCCAGGTAGGGAGGCAGCCAGAGGAACGGAATGAACTTGCATTCGGGGGCCAGGAGTATAGGGTGGGGAGGAGGTTGGATTGCAGACGTTTCTGAATTCCTTTGGAATGTTCTGGATAATACGAAGTGAGGGGCCCAGGGGTGGTACCTCTTCCCCCAAGAAGCCTTGCAGCACTAACTCCTCTGTTTCCTCAGCCCTGGCTGGCCCTCCTTCCCTAGCACAGACTGTAATTCAGAAGGAAAGCCCCAGACTTCCTGGATCATGCCCTGTCTCCCCGGGGAGTGGGTATTGGGTTGCTCACAATATATCCAGAGTACTGCTAGAGGCTTCAGAATGTCAGGAAGCCCAAGGAGAATCGCAGCTCGGAAGGACAGACAACATCACAGGACAGGAGGGCCACCTATCCCTAAAGGTGAAGGTAGACAGATAGACATCTGATCTCTGTGGGGCCATGGGGTCTGAAATTGTAACAGAGATTATTCACCCTCTTGGACTTGGGCACATCCCTTATTCAAGGCAAATAAAAAAAAAAAAGTTGTGCTGGGACACCTGAAAGGCACAGGTGGAAGAAGTAAGTTGTAGTTATATTTTTCATTATACAAAAATTAATTAAAAATGGAACAAAGACTTAAAAGTAGTAGCTAAAATTATTAAGCTCTTTGAAACAATAGGCATAAATGTCCATGAACTTGGATTAGGACTAGGCAATGGTTTCTTACATATGACAGCAAGAATAAAAGGGAGGAAAAAAGACAAAGCAGACATCATCAAAATTAAAGTTTTCATGTTACAAAGAACATCATCAAGAAAGTAAAAAGACAATCTACAGAATGGAAAACAAATGTTTGAAATTCATATCCCTGACTAGGAACTTGTATCTAGACTATATAAAGAATTTTTATGACTCAATAATAAAAGACAAGCATTCAAAATTTTAAAAAGAGCAAAGGATCAAAATAGAAATTGCTTTTAAGAATGTGCCAATGTCCAATGAATGCATGAAAAGACACTCTACATTTCTGGGATATGAATCAGTGGTAGAGGGTTCGTCTACTATGCACAAGGTCCTTGGTTCAATGCTCCTCCCTACCCCCCAAAATTAAGATGTATAACATTATTAGTCACCAGAGAAATTCGAATCAAAAACACAATGAGATATCACTTTAGACCTGCTGTGATGACTTCAATCAAAAAGACAGACAATAAGAGTTAAGGAAGAAACAGTAGTATAGAAACGTACATACTACTAGTGGGACTCTATATTTTGAAAAACATTTAGGCAGTTCCTCTTAAGGTTAAACAGATACCACAGAAATCAGAAATTCTACTTCTAGGTCTACTCAAGAGAAATTAAAACATATGTTCACACAAAAAATTATATATATGAATATTTATATCTGCGTTATTCATAACAACCAAAAGGTGAAAACAACCCAATGTACCTCAGCTGTTGAAAGGAATAAATGAATAAATGTAGTATGTCAATCCTCAGTGGCCCCTGACTAAAGAAAAAATACAAGCAGCCCATGATCTGGTCAAACAACAATTAGTGGAAGGACATATACAACCTTCTGTATCTCCCCATAATACTCCCATTTTTGTCATTAAAGAGAAATCTGGTAAATGGAGATTATTTCAAGATTTAAGAGCCATTAACAGTGAGATGGTTATTATGGGACCTGCTCAATCGGGATTCCTCAATTGTCTGCTTTCCAAAAACTTGGTATGTTTTAGTTATAGATATTAAAGATTGTTTTTTTTTCAATTCCAATTCATCCTGAGGATAGTCCACATTTTGCATTTACTATCCCTGCACTGAATCATGAAGGTCCTGATCAGAGATATGAATGGAAAGTACTCCCTCAAGGGATGGCTAACAGCCCAACTATGTGTCAAATTTATATTAACAATGTAATCCAGCCACTTATAAATCAAAATCCTGAACTACAAATATTTCACTATATGGATGATGTATTATTAGCACACAAAGCTAAAAACACATTGCTAGAATGTTATGCCACACTTACAAACTTATTAAAAAATTATAATCTAGAGATGGCAATAGATAAAGTACAATTAAATTTTCCAAGTAATTATTTAGGAGTTCTATTATCCTCAACCATGGTCCATCCACCAAAAATTCAAATACGAGTAGATCAACTCAAATCACTTAATGACTTTCAAAAGTTATTAGGAGACATAAATTGGATAAGGCCTTATCTAGGTATACCAACAGGAGAGTTGGGACCTTTATTTGATATCCTAAAAGGTCCATCAGATCCAAATTCACCCTGCATGTTAATGCCTGAAGCAAGAAAGGCATTAAAAATCATTGAAACATATATGGAAAATATGCATTTGGATAGAATTGATATAAGTTTGCCTTTATTATTTATTGTACTACTAACAAAAAATATTCCTACAGGAGTATTTTGGCAAAAAGGTCCATTATTATGGATACATTTATCTTATTCTCCTAACACTATTCTTACTAGGTATTCTGAGGCTGTAGGACAATTAATACTCAGTTAATACTCAAAGGAATAAAAGCAGCAAAGGGAGTGTTTGGAATTTCTCCCAATAAAATTATTACTCCATATACTATGAATCAAATTGATGAATTAGCTAATGAGTTAAATACTTGGGCAATAATCATGTGCAAATCTAATGTTTCATTTGATAACCACTTACCATCTAATCCTTTATTGTCTTTTTGGTCATCGCATCCTGTAATTTTTCCAAAAATGACAAGAAAAACACCTATCATGAATGCTCCAAATATATTCACTGATGGGTCAAATAATGGTACAGCAGCAATAGTTACACCTGATCAAACTTTTACATTTTTAGTACCCAAACAATCAGCTCAAAAGGTAGAGCTTAATGCAGTATTATAAGCTTTTGTGATGTTTAAAAATTCTGTATTTAATTTATCTTCTGATAGTCAGTATATGGTTAATGCTATAGTATCCCTTGAAGATGCTGGTAGGATTTCCCCTTCCTCTACTTTTTCTCTTTGCTTTCCACTATACAAAGTTTAATCTGGGACAGAAAAGAGTTCTTTATAGGACATATCAGGGCACATACAGGATTGCCTGGAGCCCTTAGTTTGGGCAATGATTTAGCAGATAAAACTACACATGACATAAATATTTTCTCTACACTAGAAGAAGCTATAAATTTTCATAAAAAGTTCCATGTCAATGCTAATACTTTACAAAAGCATTTTAAAATAACTAAGGAACAAGCTAGACAAATAATAAAACAATGTCAAAATTGTGTGACCTTTTTACCACAAGTTAATCTTGGAGTCAATCCTAGAGGATTGATACCTAACCATAGTTGGCAGATGGACGTCACACACTTGCCAGAATTTGGAAAATTAAAATATTTGCATGTTATAGTTGATACTTCTTCTGGTTTTTGATGGGCTCCCTTCATGCCAGAGAAAAAACTAAAGATGTTATAGCTCATTGCTTACAAAATTTTGTCACTGTGGGCATTCCAAAACAGTTAAAAACAGATAATGCCCCTAGTTATACTTCTACCTATTTTAAACAATTTTGCTCAACATTTGGCATTACTCATATAACAGGAATCTCATACAATCCACAGGGACAAGGCATAGTTGAAAGAGCTCATCAAACTATTAAAAATGTACTTATTAAAGCAAAAAGAGGGAATTGGGAAGGGGTATATATTCCCCAAAGATAAACTTAAAATAACCCTTTTTACTCTAAACTTTTTAAATTTGGATTCATCAGGACTTAGTGCTGCGGAAAGGCATATGTGCCCAAAAAATGTGCATAAGCCCAAGGTACTTTGGAAAGATTTTCTAACAGGACAATGGAAAGGTCCTGACCCAGTGATTTTCTGGAGTTGGGGGTCTGTTTTTGTGTCTCCATATGGAGAACAGCAGCCGATTTGGATTCCAGAAAGATTAACTAAAGCGATTTCTACAGACCAAAAAGAAGATGATTTGGCTCAAATCCATAACAGCTGATATCCAGAACTCCAGTTTGGCTACCCTTACATCTGTGACAGAACCAGGATGCTTTTTTCAATATCTATTTTATTATTGCCCTTTCCCACATCATGAAGTTCTATTTTGTTTTTTGAGCTCATACAGACCTACGTCAATGTTTTGCTGATCAGTTCTATTTTTGACTATAGAGTTTTTAAACATTGCAATGGAGATTTCACCTGTAAAAAGTTATAAGGCCTTTACTATTATGTTATGTGTTGTATGTATTATATTATGTGTGCACCCTTGTGTTTTGTGTTATATGTTTGAATGTACGTATGTCCATATATCATATATGATGAGCGCTCATGAAAAAATGAATCCAAATTTTTTTTCACGTGATGTAAATGGTTTAATTTAAATTGGGTAAACAGCTGTTGAGGATTGTTTTAATATGTGAACAAAAAAGGAGGTTAACAGATCTGTTTGTTTACTTTCACCTTTCCTTTTCATTACATTTAATAATTCTCTTCAAGATAATGTAAATTGTTAAGAAAATTGTTTTCTTTTAGTGCCTTCTGGAATGTTACATAATTTTTTCTTTAGCTATTATTGCCAGAATTCCTATCTTCATCCCAGTGCCAGTGAAGACAAAGATAAAACCAATCTACAGCTTCTGCAATAGCCATCACTGAACTGCTTGCAGAACTTGCCTGGACTATGTATCACTTATATGCCTTGTGAACTAACTGTTGGTGCAGCGACTTGTGGTAGTGTTGGGGTATTTTTGCTGATGATGTCATCGGTGGTACAATTTTTCCAAAAGGAGCTGTCAATTGGCTTGGTGTATCTTCCTCCCTTCTGCTTGTCATGATCATTCACCTAAAATTTGGGGGCCAACAGAGGTGAGGCAAAGAACCTCACCCGCCCACTGGTACAAAGACCTATCCACAGGTGTGGCTGTATACTGGACCAGTAGTCAGTGACGGGTAAGATCCAATTGCAATGGTACCAACCTAAGACAGGAGGCTGACGCCTTGAGGTCAGCTCATCCGATTACGGGTAAGGACCATATGTACTATTGGACAACCTAAGGCAGGCACGGTCTCTAAGCCACATGCTTGTTGTTTAAACAGAGAGGGGGAGATGTTGAGAGCCACAGCTGAAGGGGCCCCAGCAAACTTTCAGACTGCCAGCTGATGATTGGCTCACAGTGGCCCCAGCAACTTCTAGCTGATTGGCTCCTCTGCGGTAATGCTCATTGAGCTGTTTCCCTGCCCTTTCAGACCACGGAGCTGCTCATTGGGGGACTTTTTTGGCTCCGCCCACATGACCCAGCCAATCGGCCTCAAGAGCAGGAGGAGAGGTGGGAGGTGGAGAGGCTTGTGGTTGGGAGAGAGGCTTGTGGGAAGCCGGTAGTGGCAGTTGGGCTCTGAGGGTTTTTCCTGAGGAGCTGTTTTGTTTGGCGTGTGTGGTTCTAAAAATAAAGTTCGTTTCTTTTGACAAGTGGCTCCTGAATTGTGCCCAGCCAGACTCCGGCAGTCAATACTATGGGGTATTACTGGGCAATACAAAGAATAATAACGGGACTTCTAGTTTCCAGTTCTACACATAAAGAACTTGGAACTAAAACCATTTTGTCTAAAAAACAAAAAAGTAAAAAGCTGAAATATCAACAACTTCTTAGGTCCACTAGACATGTGAGGTGACAGGGAAAACCACTATCCCCAAA
Source organism: Ictidomys tridecemlineatus (assembly GCF_052094955.1). Lineage (NCBI taxonomy): Eukaryota > Metazoa > Chordata > Mammalia > Rodentia > Sciuridae > Ictidomys > Ictidomys tridecemlineatus. The sequence goes on along the minus strand of NC_135482.1, from coordinate 74,860,471 downwards.
CCAGAGAGACAGACAAGAATATTCAGAAAAATCACAACTTAACAGGAGCAGAGACTCATCAACAAGGTACTCCAAGGGGCAGGGGAAAACAAAACTCTGCATTTTATTTGATGAATTACTGGTGGCTCAGTGCAGAAAATCTGAGAGTTAGAAATGACAGGAGGCCCCACACTTTTGTCAGTTTTATCTCTGGGAGCATGAACAGGTTCTCACAGCAAATACTGGAGAAAAATCTTCTCATGCTCTCAGGAGAAAGAAAGGAACTAGTTTGAAATATGCCAGAGTATTGTTAAGTAAAAACTTAAACTCCAGCTCCATTCACTTTACATTGACTTAAAAATCACTAACTTTGGAGGTCACAAATTAGACAATACATTATTAGTCGTTCACTAATATTGCTGTAGATAACATTTCTGGCACATGGGTTATGATGATAACGGTTGCCTCGGTTACTCTTCGTTGACCTGAAGACTGCTTTAAACACTGATTCTTCACTTGGGTCTAATAGACGTCTGACTAGAATGGGATGAAAACAATTGACATCTCCATCTTCATATTGTATCCGTCTCTTTTGTTGACTCAACCTTTGGGTCAGATTCTACTCAGTATTCCATGTAGATAGGCTAATCACTGAGAAATGTTTTACCTGAAACTGTAATATGGGGTTAACTTGACTAAGACTTGCTTAATATCTCTTACTACCTTCAAGACTTACCATCTACCAGCCACCATGACCAGAAATATCAAACTATGGAAAGAATGAAAATAAGTGGCACTCAAATTACTGGAACATCTCTGCTTATTTCCAGAAGAGACATAAATATTTGTTCCCTTTATTAGCCCATCCTTCTCCCTCATTATTCCTATTCTATACCTATAATCCTTTAGCCCCTTTGGCGTTGAGAAATCAGTCTGTGAGCAAACTCCCTCTTCTCCATTCTTTGGCCACTGAATAAAACCTTTCTTACTCTCCAACACTTGTCCCTCAAATACTGGTTTCTCAATGGGATGAGTTTCTGAACCTGAGTTTGATAATAAAAGAATTCAGCTCTTTTATACTTATCAGTTCATTTTAGTTATATACAACATTAGGGTTCATTTTGACATAATTATATGTGCTTGGAATATAATTGGTTTAACTCGGTCTCTAGTACTTTACCTTTCTCTCCCCTCTTCCTTCCCTTTCCTCTACTCTACTGATCATTCATATATATATATATATATATAATATTTATAATTTTATATATGTTATTTTAATATATATATTTTAATTTGTATCTTGCAGCTATACATAAAGATGAGAGTCATTGGGGTACATTCCTATATGTACATAGGTAAATTTGGCCAGATTCATTTCACTGTTTGTCGCTTTTCCTCTCCCTCCTCCCTTCTCCCTCAATCCTCTTCCTCTATTCCACTGATTACCTTTCTATTTTCATGGAATTCCTCCCCTTATTCACTGCCTGATATTACTTTTTTCTCTCCTATTTTGGTCTAACTTCCCCATATTAGAGAAAACATATGAACTTTGACTTCCTGGGTTTGACTTATTTCACTTAGCATGATGTTCTCTGGTTCTACCCCTTTTACCAGCAAATGCCATAATTTTGTTCTTCTTTATGGCTGAAGACCTTCAGGAGAAACTGTTAAACAGGAGCCTAAGCTGCTGGAGATTTATCAAAGTTTAGTTTACCTGGAGGAAGAAAAATACCACACTCTAGCTAGTCTTCCTCATGGGAGGAGAGAAACACCCAACTTCAATCCAGTGTAGCCAACCTAGCCCACTGAGAAGGAAGTTTCTAGTCCAGTAGTATAGGCTCACTACAAGACTTAGACCTAATCACGAGACTATAGAATGCATCCCATCCCCTTGTACCTTACTATAGCATTGTTACAACGCTGTTTACAGTTTTTTTTTTATCCAGTAGATCCAGATCAGCTATAAAGAAAAAAATAATAACACACTAAAAGGCAAAAACATAGTGTGTAGAGATAGATATACACAAGAACCAGATATGGAGGAAATGCTGAAGTTTTCAGATCAGTAGTTTTAAGCAGCAGTGATTAATATACTAAGGATACTGATGTAATAACAGATCAAGTAATGTATGCAGAGAGATGGAAATCCTAGGCTTTGGTGGTGGGGAGGGAAAAAATTAAAGGGTGAGATAAAAAATGCTATAGCAAAAATGAAGATTGCTTTTAATGTGCTTACAGTAGGCTGGGAATGGTAGAGGAAAGAATCTCTGAGCTTGAGAACATATCAAAACTGAACAGCAATAAAAGCAAAGATGAAAAAATTTAAAAACCACAAAGTAGCTATAAAAGGTGCAATACATATGTAATGAGGGAATGTCAGAGGGGAAGAAAGGGAACGAAATAGAAGAAATACTTGTAATACCAATAATTTCTCAAAATTAATGTAAGACTACAAAACTCATGTCCAAGACACTCAGTGAGCACCAAGGGTTAGGGTGGGGGAAAGAGAGAGAGAGAGAGGAAGAGAGAGGGAGGGGGAGGGAAACACTTAATACAGGCACAACATATGCACAATGCAGAAAAAAAACAATATAAATAAAAAATTTAAAAGTTGGAAGAAAAACACATTAATAAAGAGACAAATAATTTTTTTTTCTGACTTCTCAGAAACTATTCCTGCAAAAAGAGTGGAGTGAAATTTTTATAAAGTGTTGATAGAAAAACATACCACTCTAGAATTTCATCCCATGTGAAATTATCTGTTTTAGTCAGCTTTTTCACTGCTGTGACTAAAGACCCAACAAGAACAATTTTAAAGGAGGGAAAATTTATTTGGGGGCTCACGGGTTCAGAGGTCTCAGCCCATAGACAGCTGGCTTGACTCCTTGGCACTTGAGGTGAGGCAGAATGTCATGGTGGAAGAGTGTGGCAGAGGGAAGTAATTCACATGATGGTCAGGAAACAGAGAGAGAGACTCCACTTACCAGACACAAAATATATACCCCAAAGGCATGCTCCTAATGACCTCTCCAGCCGCACCCTTCCAACCTTCAGTTACCACTTAGTTAATCTTGTCAGGGAATTAACTCCCTGATTGGATTAAGGTTCTTAAAACCCAATCATTTCTCCTCTCCACCTTTTTGCGTTTCCTCACACATAAGCTTTTAGGGGACACCTAATATCTAAACTATAACATTAGCCTTCAAAATGGAAGTATTTTCTGAGGCCAGTAAAAATGAGGGAATTTGTTACCATGCCTTGCCTTTCTTTTTTTTTTTCATATTTTTATTGGCGCATTATAGCTGTGTATAATGGTGGGATTCATTGTTACATATTCATATATGCACACAACATAATGATATAATTAGGCCAATATCATTTCCTAGTTTTCCCCTATTCCTACCCTCCTTCTTTCCCCTGGTATATCTTGCCTTCAGAAAAAAAAATAGGTCAAAAATGCAGATCTACATAAAGAAAGGCAAAGAATTATAGATGATAAGTAAAAAAAAAAACAAACAAAACCATCTTTTATTTTTATTCTTAAGTGACCAAACAACAGTTTGTTCAAAATATTAATAGCAACAATATATTTAACTATGCATGTTTATTATGTTTCTATGTAAATTAAATGAATGACAGTAATGATATAAGGGATAGGAAGAAAAAGTAGGATTAATTTACCATTATAAGATACAATACCAGTGAAGCAAGATAGTATTATTTGAAAGTGGACCTTAATTGTAAATGTACATTAAAAATTCTAGGGCAAACACTAAAAGCCATATAACAATGGAGAGCAAACAGAATCATATAAAGTGTCAACTAAAACCACATAAAGCAGAAAAAGAGAAGAAGATAAAAACAATAAAAAACAAAGGCAAGAAGGAGAAACCAGTAAGAAATATGGTGGACACTGCTGAGCAGGGAGATGTTGGCGGAGGGCTGGGAAAAACCCTTGGGTGCTCCCAGCAGCTTTGCAAAGTGGGTCTTGGTGACCTGGGGTGCTGGTTTCATAATGTAAACTCCGTGAGGGCTGAGAATAGTCTTCACCAAGCACCTGGAAGAATACCTGGCCCATTTTATGAAGGTCTTCCATGCTCAGTGAATGGATAAATACAAGAGTAATGAACAGGAAACTCTCCTAAACTCAAAGAATTCAGTGTCTCGTGGAAGAAAAGGAAATGTGGGGATTGATTCTTTTTTTAAATATTTTGTTTCAGTTGTAGTTGGACACAATACCTTTATTTTATTTTTATGTGGTGCTAAGGATCGAACCCAGCACCCTGCACTTGATAGGCAAGCGCTCTACCACTGAGCCACAACCCCAGCCCCTTGATTCTTATTTATTGCCCATTAGCACCTTAATCATCTCTTCTAATCTGATGGTCATTTGGTAGAGAGTACCAAGCAGTGCATCACACGTGACTGTCTCTTCAGTAGAAGATTATCCAAATTATATTATTATAAATCTAGACAAGCTCGATTACTGTGCAGACTTTTTGAATCTTGAAACTATTCCTAAAAAATACAACTACAAATTTAAACAGGGTGACATTTGTGATTCTCACTTTGTGAAACTGCCTTTTGAAACTGAGAAAAATAGATATAGTGTTACATTTTGCTGCACAAACATACCATGTAGATCTGTCATTTGTCCGGGCCTTTGAGTTTACACATGTTAATGTTTATGGCACTCAGTTTTAAGTGCTGCTCATGAAGCCAGAGTGGAGAAGTTTATTTATGTTAGCACAGAGGAAGTATGTGGAGGCAGTCTTGATAAATAATTTAATGAATTATTACCCAAACAACCTATGAATCCTTAGGCATCACTGAAAACAACTGCTGAGTGTTTCATACAGTCTTACTGGGAAGAAATTTCCAGTTGTCATCACAAGAAGCAGTAATGTTTATGCACCACATCAACACCCAAAAAAGTTTAATCTAAAATTTATATCTTCACTGCAAGCCAACAGGAAATGCTGCAATCATGGATTAGGCCTTCAAACAAGAAATTTCCTTTATGTTACTAATGTAGCATAAAGCATTTCTTACTGTCCTCAAAAAGGGAAAACCAGGTGAAATTTACAACACTGAAACCAATTTTGAAATGTCAGTTGTCCAGCTTGCCAAGGAACTAATACAACTTATCAAAGAGACCAATTCAGAGTCTAAAATGGAAAGTTGGGTTGATTATTTTAATAATAGACCTACCAATGATATGAGATATTCAATGAAATCAGAAAAAAATTCATGAATTAGAGTGAAAACCTAAAGTGCCTTGGAGTGAAAGAATAAAGAAAACAATTGAGTGGTACAGAAACAATTTTTCACAACTGGAAGAATGAAGAAAAGGCACTAGAACTCTTTTCTATATAGCCACCATTTATATAATCAGCAAGAGTTTCAGAGCATGTGTGAGGCACTGGGTTTGATTCTCAGCACCACATATAAGTAAATAAAGCCCATTGACACCTAAAAATATATTTTAAAAAAAGTAAATGTAGGGGCTGGGGCTGTGGCTCAGCTGGGCACTTAGGCAGGGTTGAGCGTCTGCCTGGCATACATGAGGAACTGGGTTCAATCCTCAGCACCACATAAAAATAAAATAAAGGAATTGAGTCCACCTACAACTAAAAAAATTATATTTTTTTAAAAAACTAAACAGAAAAAGTTATACAATGCTTACAGTAATTTTAATAAAGCAGTAGTGCTATATTAATTTCTGGCAGAGTAGACTATAACAAACATTATAAGGGATAAAGAATACTACCTAATGATAAAGGAGTCAATTCTCCAAAAGAAATAACAATCTTTAATATGTATGTGATTAACAACAAGGTGTCAGAACACCTGAGGCAAAAAATGATTGAACTTCAAGAAGAAATAGATGAATTCACATATTATAGTTGGAGATAGAGATGGACAGATCCAGCAGACAGAAAATCACTAAGGACAGAGTTGAACTACACAGCACCATCAATCACCTGGATATAATTGACATCTATAGACTACTTCATACAACAACAGCACATGGTACATTATTCTTAAGCTCCTGTGGAACATTCTCCAGGAGGGAGAATATTCTAGGTCACAAAACACACTTTAACAAATGAAAAAGAATAGAAATCATACATAGTCTGCTCTCAGACCACAATGGACTTCAAAGTAATACTCAATTAACACAAATGTAACTAGAACATGCCCAAATATGGGAAGATTAAATTATATACTTTGACTTAACATATGAGCCAAGGAAGAAGTTTCAAGAGAAATTTTAAAGTATTTTGAACTAAATTAAAATGAAAACACAGTTTAATCAAAATTTGTGTAATGCAGCAAAAGCAGTTTTAAGGAGGAAATGTTTAGGTTTGAAAGCATATATTAAAATGAGAAAATATCTAAAACAAATAATCTAAGCTTTTCTCTTATAAAATTGGGAAAAGAATAGTGAATTAAAGTAAATAGAAGAAAACAAATAATAAAAGTTAGAACAGAGATCAATGAAATTAAAATTAGGGAATCAATAGCAAAAAATCAATAAAACCCCAAACTGGTTCTTTTAATAGATTAATAAAATTAACAAGACTTTATGCTAACAAAGAAAAAAATAAAAGGGACAGAAGGGACATTAGTTGCTAAAATCAAAAATAGAAGAATAGAAATCATTACAGATGCCACACACTTTAAAGAACCATCAAGGAACACTATGAACAACTATTTGCCTACAAATTTTATAAGCAAGATAAAATGGACCTATTCTTTAAAATACTGAAACTCACACAACAATAAATAACAATTGGAATATGACTAAATCTATTAAAGAAATTGAATCAATATTTAATAACTTTTTAAAGCAGAAAATGTAAGACCTAGATGGGTTCACTGGTGAATTCTACCAAACCTTTAAGGAATAAATGATCCTGGTTCTCTATATTTTCTTTCATGAGATAGAAACAGTGAGACCACATCTTAACTCATCCTATAAGGCTAGGATTACCCTACTACCAAACCCAGATACAAACCTTACAAGAAAAGAAAATTAAAGACCAATATCTGTTATGAATTGTCTCTTATCTACTTCAACAATGTACTGAAAGTTCTAGCTAAAAGAAAATTAAAGACCAATATCTATTATGAATTGTCTCTTATCTACTTCAACAACGTACTGAAAGTTCTAGCTAATGAAAGAATACAAGAAAAGAAATAAAAGGTATACTGATTGAGAAGGAAGAAATAAAACTATCTTTATTTTCAAGTGGCATACTTGTGCATGTAGAAATTCTGAAATAAATGTAAAAAAAATCTCAAACAGAAAAAAAATCTCTTGGCACTAATACGCAATTGCAACAAGGTCACAAGTACAAGGTTAATGTACAAAAGTCAATCACTTTCTTACATACCATCCATGAGCAAATAGAACTTGACATTAAAAACACAACACAATTTACACTAACACGTTCAAAAATAAAAATATTTAGGTATAAATGTAACACAACATGTATGAGATCTATAAGAGGAAAATGACAAAACCTATGAAAGAAATCAAAGAAGAACTTAAGTAAAAGAAGAGTTGTTTAAGGCTCATGGAAAACATATTAGGATTCTTTGAAAAAAAATAGAATCAATAGAATATAGATGATATATAGATAGATAGATATAGATATAGATATAGTTATAGTTATATGAGAGGGAATTTATTATCAGAATTAACTCACATGATTATGGAGGATGAGAAATCCCACAATATGCCGTCTTCATGCTGGAGAACCAGGGAAGCTAGTGTCATAGCTCAATCCAGTTCTAATCAGCAGAGAACCAGGGCAGTCAGTGATATAATTTTTAGTTTGAACCTTAAAGCCTGAGAACTTAAAGGGGGCACTGATACAAATGCCAGAATCAAAATGCCTGTGAATCTGGAGTTCTAATGCCCAAGGGTGACAGAAGGTAGATATCCCTGTCCACAAGAGAGCAAATTTACTTTTCCCGGTTCATCTCTCTGAATCCTCAGTATCTGACTTTCCAGATGTTCAGATCTTCCCAACTTTATCTATGAGTCAATGAAATTCCTATAAAAATTCTAGCAAGTTATTTTGTGCACATAAGAAAATTTATGTTAAAGTTTATATAATGAGGCAAAATACTTAATAAATTGGTAAAAGAAGCCAATCTTAAAAGGCTATATACTGTGTAAGTTTCAATGATGTGACATTCTAGAAAATGCAAAACTTTGGGGATGAGAGAAATTCAATGGTTGTCAGGGGTTGGAGAGATGAAGGGATGAATAAGTGGAACCAAATTATTTAGGGCAGTAAAATATTCTGTATAATATAAATCTAGATATGCATGATTAAACATTTGTCCAGTCCCACAGAATGCACAGTACTTAAAGTGAACTCTATTGTAAGAACCTTGGGTAATAATGATAATGTCAATCGAGGTTGATAAGTTGTAACACTTTTATCACTCTGGTGGGGGATACTGATTATGGGGAAGGCTGCCCACCATGAACTACATATTGTTTGACCAGCAAACCATAAAGTTCATAGTGAGACTCCATCAACAAATAGAAATGCTATCTATACACTATCAGGCACAAGTAAGACTGAATGTTCAAGTTATATGAGGAAATATTTGAATGCTAATGATTCCACTCTTTCTACATTACTTTTTCTCTCTCAGTCTGAATTTATGGCTTCTTTGGGATGTCGTTATGACCTACTGACTGAGGTTAACAAAAACAACAACAACAAAAACAACAAAAAACTTGAATTGGGTGTGTAAATGGTTGATCTAATTGCAGGGACCATATGAATTTGGAAAACTAAGACCTTACAGCCCTCCCCTGAGACTCTCAGGAAAGACATTGGTGAAGGAAAATCCTCTACTGAACAGATTTTCAAGTATTCCTCATTTCCTTAGAAAGAGAAATAGCCCAAAGTAAGACTATGTATAGATTCAGGGTCTAGGGCTAGTGATTTGGCTGGATAGTTGGGGCACTAAGAGAGCATAATTGGAAAATTGATGACATGGATATCTGAGAAAGACATATGCTATGTGACATACGTGATCAAAGAACTAAATATTGCTGATATACAGGAATGCCTTTGATTTATGCGTGTTGACTTTATATCCTGCCACTTTGCTGAATTCTTTTATTACCTCTAGCAGTTTCTTTGTAGACCCTTTTGGGTCTGTTAAGTATATTATCATGTCATCCACAAATAGTGATAATTTAAGTTCTTCTTTTCCTATTTTTATGCCTTTAATTTCTTTTGTCTGTCTAATTGCTCTGGTTAGTATTTCAAGAACTAAATTGAATAGAAGTGGTGAGAGAGGGCATCCCTGTCTAGTTCCAGATTTTAGAGGGAATGCTTTCAGTTTTTCTCCATTTAGGATGATGCTAGCCTGAGGTTTAGCATATATAGCTTTTACAATGTTGAGGTAAGTTCCTGTTATCTCTAGTTTTTCTAGTGTTTTGAACATAAAGGGATGCTGTACTTTGTCGAATGCTTTTTCTGCATCTATCGAGATGATCATATGGTTCTTATCTTTAAGTTTATTGATGTGATGAATAACATTTATTGATTTCCGTATATTGAGGGGTCAGGCTCCAAATTCCTTAATAGGACGCCCATAGCCCAAGAGTTAACAACAAGAATAAACAAATAGGACTTACTTAAACTAAAACGTTTTTTTTTTTTTTTTCAGCAAGAGAAACAATAAGAGAAGTAAATAGGGAGCCAACATCCTGGGAACAAATCTTTACTCCTCACACTTCAGATAGAGCCCTAATTTCCAGAATATACAAAGAACTCAAAAAATTAAACAATAACAAATAATTCAATCAACAAATGGGCCAAGGACCTGAACAGACACTTCTCAGAGGAGGACATACAATCAATCAATAAGTACATGAAAAAATGCTCACCATCTCTAGCAGTCAGAGAAATGCAAATCAAAACCACCCTAAGATACCATCTCACTCCAGTAAGATTGGCAGCCATTATGAAGTCAAACAACAATAAGTGCTGGTGAGGATGTGGGGAAAAGGGTACATTTGTACATTGCTGGTGGGACTGCAAATTGGTGTGGCCAATATGGAAAGCAGTATGGAGATTCCTGGGAAATCTGGGAATGGAACCACCATTTGACCCAGCTATCGCCCTTCTCGGACTATTCCCTGAGGACCTTAAAAGAGCGTACTATAGGGATACTGCCACATCAATGATCATAGCAGCACAATTCACAATAGCTAGACTGTGGAACCAACCTAGATGCCCTTCAATAGATGAATGGATAAAAAAAATGTGGCATTTACACTCAGTGGAGTATTACGCAGCACTAAAAAATGACAAAATCATGGAATTTGCAGGGAAATGGATGGCATTAGAGCAGATTATGCTAAGTGAAGCTAGCCAATCCTTAAAAAATAAATGCCAAATGTCTTCTTTGATTTAAGGAGAGCAACTAAAAATTGAGCAGGGAGGAAGAGCATGAGGAAAAGATTAACATAAAACAGAGGCAAGTGGTGGGAGGGAAAGGGAGAGAGAAGGGAAATTGCATGGAAACGGAAGGAAACCCTCAACGTTATATGAAATCACATATAAGAGGTTGTGAGGGGAAAGTGGGGGAAAAACAAGGGAGAGAACTGCACAACAACAGATTAGGTAGAGAGGGAAGATGGGAGGGGGGAGGGGGGATAGTAGGGGATAGGAAAGGCAGCAGAATACAACAGTCACTAATATGGCATTATGTAAAAATGTGAATGTGTAACTGATGTGATTCTGCAATTTGTATTTGGGGTAAAAATGGGAGTTCATAACTCACTTGAATCAAATGTATGAAAGATGATATGTCATGAGCTTTGTAATGTTTTGAACAACCAATAAAAAAGGAAAAAAAGAACTAAATATATTTGTATCACTTGTCAATGTTCATCAGTGGTGATCTCAATATTGGGGGGTTTTCATAAGTGAGATAGGATGACCTCTTCTATGGATAATAGCCTCTTTCCCAGCTATTTCTGTGACTTCCCAATGGGCTCATAAACAAAGTAACCATGGTGGCAAGAATGAAAGTTATGTCTAGGCTCAGAAACATGCACTTTCATTCACCTAAATGAGCTTTCTGTAGCCAGTGCTGAATATCCAGTGTGTGAGCAGCAAAGATCAGCACTGAGTTCCTGATATGGTACCATTCCTGGGTTTATCAGCAAGCTACCTGATGATGTGTAGTTTGCATTGGAGTGCTTCCATTATGGAGGAGGAGTGTTTGTCCCTACGATAATAAAGATTGAGTAACTATGGATCACTTATTCTGCATTCAGGTTTGCCTTCCTTGGATTCATTGTTTGCATCAAAATTGCCATCAGTTGAGTTACAGTGCCTTGCACACCATCATGCTATTCCACAGAGCCTTGCTTCTGACCAAGAAACTCATCTCCCAGCAAATGAACTGTGTTAATGAGCATGCATGTTCATGGAATTCACTGGGTTTATGGTCCATCAGCCTGAAGCATCTGACTCTAAAATATATTGGGATGTCCATTTGAAGATCCAGTTACATTGTCAGACAAGGGGCAGTACCTTTCAGGGAAAAGTAGTAACTTGGAGTCGTAGGTTAGAGGCAGAAGCAGGGTGTTTACATTCAACTCTAAATCTGTATTTTTAATGCTTTAGAATGATTATATATAATAAAGTTAAAAATTCTATATTATAATACAGATTATTTCTTCATGTCTTATAGTGTTCTGATAGTGGTTAAGTTAACCAATTCATCCTCCTGCCAGGACAAAATCATAGTCAGTGAGTTATTTTCTACTGTTTGCTTCAATCTATTTTAAAATGTCACCACTTGTGTCATTTGTCGCATTGCCCAAGCAGTAAAAATGACCTTTCTGTGACTGATTAGCTCAGTTAGCTTGTGTCCAATGCTAAAAACATTGGATATATTTGAATATGCAGTTTCATTTTTGTTATGTTCCCAGAAAATAGTCGGAGCTGATTAATATAGTATCAACCCAGGTAATATTACTATTATGTGACACGGTATCAAAAATGACTTTAAAAACGATGGATGATGGATAGAACCAATCATTTGATAAATTTAATGATATTAGAGAGCAGGTGCTAGATTCTGGGTATATAAAAGGGATCTTCTTGCCATCATGGATGGTAGGTTAGAGTTCAAGAGACTTTTATATGAAGAAGTACAGTAAAGTAGTATGCACACTGACCTGAAAAGCACAGCATAGTCTGGGAGTACAGACAGTCTAGGAGGGCAGAGAAGACTTGATAGGGAAAGTCACATTTAAGCTGAGACATGATAAATGAATGAAAATGAGGTGGAAGTTTGGGAAATACTATGTATCTCAGAAAACAATCATTTCTTACCAACAGACATAAACTTATATCTTCCCATTATTGCCACAGATATCCAACCAAGCATATTACTGGCAGAATTACTAGAGTATAGTTAATTTAGTGATAATTTGTGTTGTAATTTTTTTAAAATCTTCACATAGAAATAGATAATTTGAAATCTATGGAGCTATCAAGAATTGTATTAATGTAATTTGAGAAAAGGAGATGACCTTGATTACTACTTTCTGAGTACCTGTGTTTTCTGTGGAATTTGTGGACAGTGGGTGATTGCTGTTGGAAAAAGTAGAATATCAGGTGTTCCTTTGTTCTTTTCATATCCATTTTATTTTCAGAATACTAAAATGTCTGCATGTTATTAAATATTTCATAGCTTGGTCTTGCCAATACACTCTTGTACACATCATTCTTATTCTCAGAAACTTCATTACTCTTTTTTATAATTGGAATGTCCCACTGATTTTTTCAAGGTTGAGCTCTTGAGCGAAGCTTTCAGTGAAAGCAATACTGTTCCTCTATAGAGTTATGTGTTATATGCACACTTTTCTGATATTCATAAGCTCACATCTGCTGAGAGCATGCATTTCTGTGACATCAGAATCCATGTCTTATTAACATTTCAATATTCATGACCAATATGTTGCCTGGAAAGTAGACAATCTATACAGAAGAAAGTTAATAATACTCAAGAGCATAACCTAAAAAATTGGCTTAATTACTCCAGTGTAGAAGGTATTAAACCTTGATTGGTACATTGCACTGCCATTGGGGTTTTGCAATCGCCCGAGGCATTCTAACTAAGGCATCTGCCTTGTATGAAATGAGTCACAATAGCTTTCTAATTTTAAAAAACACCAGTGACTGCTTTATGAAATACTGAAAGAATCTGCCACTGAAACTCAGAATTCCAATTTACAAAGCTGTGAATTCTTCTATGTACATGATTCAGTAGTTCATCCCTGAAGACACAAAAATATTCTTATAAGGAGTCTGCCCAAGTCTCTGAAAGGTTATTAGAAGATTAATATTTTGTGGCCTAGTCCTTTTTTTCTAGTCATTTTGATCCCCCAAACAAACAAGAAAGATTCATTTTTATGGCTCATTTTATCCTGAATTGTTTGTTTTTTTAAGGAGGGGAATGATTGATATGAATGGTTCAAAGATAGAAGGCTAAAAGCACTTCCAAGCACAGCTTCACTAGTAATACTGTCTTCCCATCCCGTTAATCTGCACAAGTGTGTTACCTCTGTGGCAGCCTTCTTGATCTTTGAGTTCTAAGCTAAACTGCATGCTTAAACTGTGAGCAAAGAGTAGCTCTCCAGTCTACCAACTTTGGAATCATTGATTCCCAGTACTTTTCAATTAATATTTTATTATTAAAGTATATTAGAAATAATAACTATAGAAGAGTAAAGCACTGTATTTGATATAAAGAACACTGTTCACCTGTTCAAAAATGAACTCATGGCTTTCTGATTTTCAACCCATAACGTTTATCATGTGGTTGACATAAAAATTAAATGCCAGGATAGAACACTCTTACATGGCACTTTATAATTTAAATGTTTTCTAATATAGACTATATCTATGTACTCTAAAGTAGAATGATCTCAACTTGCCCGATGCTGCTGGAAGGTCAAGAAAGGGGTAAAATTCCCATTAATTATTTATTCATTGGTAGAGATTTTTCTTTGTTTTTTGATGGCAGGGTAAGGAAAAAAGACAAGTAACTATAGTTTGGGCAAGGGAAATGGACAATAGAAAGTGGGAAAAGTAAGTCTAAATTAATCTTTTGCTAAAGTAAAATTAAATAATAATTACATAACAAACAGTAACAGCAAGTAAAATATCTATAAGGAATATGCTCAGGGTCAATTTTCCTTCCTTACTTTTTTTTTAAATCCCCCTCAATGTAGCTGATGAAATGGAAGGACATCAAAGAAATAAGAAAATAATTTAAATTAGTCCTTTACCAACATAATGTATTAGAACTATATTCTTCAAATGAAAAATTAAATGACAAGGGAAAAAAAGGCAAAACTACTGTGTTAGTCAGCATTTTCTTGCTGTGACCAAAATACCTGACAAGAACAGCTTAGAGGAGGAAAAGCTTATTTTGGTCTCAAGGTTTGAAAGAGTCAATCTCCAATGCTCTGGACCCAAGGTATGGCAGAGAAAGGGTGTTCGATCATGACAACCAGGAAGTAGAGAGGAGAAGGGACCACGTAGATAAGTAATCCAAGTCCATGCCCCACGTGCCTACAGTTATCACCCAGGGTTCCATTCAAACAATACATACATCAAATGGATTAATCCACTTTTGAGGTTACAGCCCCCACTATCTAATCATTGCCTGATAGTTCCACCTCTGAACATTGCTGTTGTGGAAATCAGGCTTTCAAACATGAACTTCTTAGGGGACATTAGAGATCCAAACCATAGTAACCCCAAACACAAATTAAGGAAGTACATTAAAAAATAAGAAAAAGCCCAGGGATGGTAATGGAATGTAAACTAAATATAGTTAAAAAAAATGTATTGCCATTGTAAAAAATCTGATAGCTTAGATATGTTAAAATGTTTATGAGTATGCAAAGTCAGAAAGTGATAATTGCATAATTTCATCATTAACCAGCTTCTTGAAGGACACAGGAAAAAATATAGATTGCAATAGAGGGGACAAAAAATCAGGATTAATGGAGAAAGGTTAATAGTAAAATTGAAAACTAGAGAAAAAGAAGAGAGGGTTTTCTCTGACTAAATTTTATGACTTAGTGGGAAGTATTAATATACCATGAAAGTGAAATGAAGTGTAAAAAAGAGATTCTGTTTACAGTAATGTATTAGATGTCACTGAATTGTTTCCCAAGCTCATGCTTACATTCTGTTTGGAGGCATTCCTTTGATTCTCCTTGTAGACATTCCTGAGAATTCTGTTTTTCAACTTGAAACTTCCCTCCTGAAAACTGTGATATGGCCAATGGTGGGCACTGACTGTAGTTGGGATTAGCAGAGTAAAGGATAACTCAACTCTCCCAGAGAGATAAACTCAGAAGCTATCAAAGGCCTATGTCTTTTAAATCACATGGTTCTTTCACAAGACAAAGGAAGGAAGCTATTCCACAGAGAGAAATAAATAGGAAGCAAAGTCAACTTATGGAAATGCAAAGCTTAAGAAACTTGAGAGGTGGGACATCATCATGTTCTAGATTTAGGGTTCAACCATTTTTGTGTCACTGTGTTTCGGCCATATGAGACACCTTAGTGTCTTAGATAAGAAACTTTTTTTTTTTAGCTTATGTTACTTAGGAAAGTGTTACTCATTATAATACCAGAGTTATTAATCATCTAGCAAAGAATAATCTTTATTATCAGAGAGAGAAAAGTTCTGTGGTAAACTGTTAATGTGAGGTCAGGGTCATGTTTGTGAGTTCTTTCTCCCATCCTTCCTCTTTCTCCACTTAAGCTTTCTCCCTCATCTTTATTCAGAGTATTGCAGCAACTTCAAAATAATCACAATACTGCTAATCAACCTCCATCCAATATATGTGTCAGGCAATGGCCAGTTTAGTTCTCTTTAGCGGCAGTTCACATAATGCCATTTCTCTGTCCCTAACTAAATTCTGAACAATAGTATTCCTGGCCACCTTTCCTTTGCACCAGCAAAACCAAAATACTGATGTTTCCAGAATATGCTTATGCTTTATTTCTGATTTCATATTTTTGTGTGCAACCATTGTCTACATTAAAATGCCTCCTCCTCTGCAGGCAATATGGAAAGCAGTACAGAGAATCCTTGGAAAACTGAGAATGGAACCCACCATTTGACCCAGTTATCCCACTCCTCAGTCTAGACCCAAAGGACTTAAAAACAGCATACTATAGGAACAAAGCCACATCAATGTTTATAGAAACTTGATTCATAATAGCTAAACTGTGGAACCAACCTAGATGTCCTTCAGTAGTTGAATGGATAAAGAAAATGTGGTACATATACACAATGGAATATTACTCAGGAATAAAACAGAATAAAATCATGGCATTTACAGGTAAATGGATGGAGTTGGAGAAGATAATACTAAGTGAAGTTAGCTAATCCCAAAATACCAAATGCCGAAAGTTTACTCTGATATAAGGAGGCTGATTCATAGTGGGGTTGGAGGGGAGCATGAGAGGATTAGACAAAGTCTAGATACAGCAAAGGGGTAAGAGGGGAAGGAAGGAGACGTAGGGGTAGAAAAGATGGTGGAATGAGGTGGACATCATCATCCTAAGTACATGTATGAAGACATGAATGATGTGAATATACTTTGTATATAATCAGAGATATGAAAAATTGTGCTGTATATATGTAATATGAATTGTAATGCATTCTGTCATATATAACAAATTATAATAATTAATAAATAAATAAGTATATTTTTTAAAGAAGGCCTCCTCCTCAATTCTCCTTGCAAACTGCAGCAAATTATTTCCATCCCATTTTAAGTTTGCTTAACTCCTCCATGCCTTTTTACTTAATCACTCCATAGGAAATTAATTAAAGAATTAATTAATTCTTTTTGTTTGTTTGCTTACATAAGTAATGCATGTTACTATAGAAAATTTGGAATTTACATTTAAGGGTCTTTAACCTAACCAAAGAAGATTTGTTAGCCTTGCAAAGATAATGCCCTCTGTAGATCATCTGGACACAGACAAGCCTCCTAACTGCCCTAGAAAGTCCAGGAACCAACTTAAGTGCTAAAGAGAATTTAGAGACACTGCATGATAAAAAAACAATTTGTTTTGCATAGGCCTCAGACACCCAGTAGAATTTTACTCTTTGGGGCCTAAGCTACCTAGGAGTGGGACATGGCTCCTTTATTCTATCACTAGTGCCTAGAATAGTTCCTGGCATATACAAAACCTCTAAGAAATACACACACACACACACACACACACACACATAAATGAGGAGAGAAAGAGAAGAAAGAGACAAAGACAGATGAAGAAAAGGAGGGAGAAAGAAGAGAAGAGGGAGATGTTATATATACATTTCATATATGAACATGCATGTATATATGATTAGTACATATTACTACTACATACATAATATTATTATTTGTGTTAATTTTTCTCCAAAACTTTGTTGTTTATGTGTTCATTTTGTCCTAGGTGTGGTATTTATTCTTTCACTTCTATGATCTCTTTATATATGAAGGATTCTTTTCTATGTATCACATATATTTTAGATATGTTCCCAAATTTATAATTTGTCTTTTAATCTTTTCTACGGTTATTTTATCTGCTATTTTTATATTTAAAATTAGTTAATACATAATGCCAGGGTATATTCTTACAGAAACTCCTACATGAGGACTGAAATTCTCTTGATGTCATAACATGAAACTTTCCCCTACTTAAGGGAATAGAGGCTATTATATTGTAATCATTATTTCTAGGTAAGCTTTGCCAAAGAGCACTGCTCTCTATGTTAACTTAGTTACATGTTTGCAGGGAAGGAGCATGAGTAAAATATGCTAATTCCATTCCCTTGTTTAGATCTATTTAGACAGAGGATGTGTGTAAGAGAGAGATTTGTTTACCTTCTAATAGGATTGCTGAGATAGAAACTTTGCATAATAATGGACTTAATCCCTGTGAAAGCTGCCAGTGGATTTTATTACCAGTCATAACCTCTGCCCTCCCACACTGTGAAGTACTAAGAAAGGGATTAAGACGACCTCCCTTAAGAGAGCTGCACAAGAAGCAGCTTAGTTTAGGCTGCTGCCTGCACCCTAATGTGCACACACATGCTCATAGACCTACATGGCACTCATATCTCCCTGGAACTGCCGGTCACTCCCAATATAAGTGAGAAATTAAAGGTACTTAGAAATTCATATTTTTAAACATCCAAGCAAATAGCAAAGGCGATGTAGGAATATCTAAAAATTTGGGACCTAAAATGAAGAGGAATCATAAGGCATGGTTAAAAGCTGACAAGCTTGGGCTGGGGATGTGGCTCAACCGGTAGCACGCTCGCCTGGCATGCGTGCAACCCGGGTTCGATCCTCAACCAACAAAGATGTTGTGTCCGCCGAGAACTAAAAAATAAATATTAAAAATTTCTCTCTCTCTATATATATATCTCACTTTGTCTTAAAAAAAAAAGCTGACAAGCTGATGGCTCTTATAGTTATGAAATGTCTAATTTATTGTATTTTAAATTAGATTGAATTGAAGAGCAAACGCATCTTTATTTAGGGTACACTCAAATTTACATACTTATGCAGAAAATTTTTTACACACTGCAGAGATGTATATGATAAATTTTTATAAATATGAGTCTTCTATTTTACTTGCAAGTAACAAAAAGAGAGCTCAAATTTATATAGCTCTTACTATATACCAAGCATTAGTCTAAGTTTTCTATATAGGAATTCCTTTAAGCCCTAAAACAACCCTGTGAAGAAGGTAATGCTGTTCTCATCTTGAAGATGTGGAAAGTGAGGCATTTAGAAAAGTACCTGTTCCAAATCACAATGCAAATAAGCCTATCAATGTTTTCCATTATGGTTTCCTCTTTTGCTATTGTTTTTAGAAAAAGCTTTTTCACCATATATTCACTCTGTTTCCTGAGTCTGTCTTCATTATTATAATTAATTTTTTTTCAATCAGGACTTTATTCTCAGATGGTATAAGAAAAGTATCAACCATATTTCATAATTTTAAAACCCGTTTTCACATTTTAGTATCTCTGAAGACAGAATCCCTCATAGAGATGAAGAAGTGCTACTCTGTCAGTCAGGCACAGTCTTTACCCCATAGTGCCAACAGCAACTAGAGACGTAGGTGCCAAGGCTTGAAATAAAACACAATAAACAATAGATAGAACATGGCTTTACCTAAGTTCTAAATGAAACAAAGGACACCCCTGTATGGAAAAAAAAAATATGGACAACCCTGAGTGGAAAAAGTGAATCTGAAGCGTGTATGTTAAGTGGAACAAAGTTTTGTTTATGTCATCATTTATTGATTTTATATTTTATTTCTGTATTTGTGGACAAATGTAGTACATTATTATAAGTCTATCTAAGTAAGTCTAAAATAGCTCTTCCAAAAAAGTTCAGAGAAGCAATTGACAAACTCTTCTGGAAAGGAACATGTAGTAAATATTTCAAGCTTTGTGAACCTGACAGGTTTTCTCACAACCATTCAACACTGCTATCATAGCACAATACCATCTATGGACAATATGAATATGTAGAGACATGGTTATGTACAATCAAACTTATTTACAAAAGCAGACCATGGACCCAATTTGCTCTGGTATAGAGGGGTAAGTATATGTAATAAGAACACATTTTGTTTTAGTTTATCTGCTATTTTTTTCTCAAATCAATATGTAAAATAAAGCATCCTATGATGTTAATTTGTTGCTTTAATTTTAAAAAGAAATGCATAAGAAATTATGTATTTGGAATGTCATCAATGTCAGAATGTACAGCCCCTTACCCTCTAGGATTTGAGGGCTTTACAATTTGACCATCGATGATTCTCTATTCTCATCACAGAAATACACTACTGAAAATATTGTAATGCTACAATATGCTTTTTTATGTTTTAGTGTTCCTTAATATCACTTCATAATAGAAATTGTTTTTACTATGATCACTGTTTTTCAGATTAACTACAAAACTACAAAGATTGCAAAATCAAGATATTGAGGTCAAGGTTGCAATAAACCCAATAAAATTAATTTGAGAAAAATAAATTTTTTTTTTACAAAAGCCAGTTTTTGTTTTCAGAAATTTAAGTCTTTTTATTATTTCAATAAAAGATTATACCATATTTCATTGCAAAATCATTGCCACTGCATTAACATATATATTCATGAGTATTTTGTCCATCCTAATCATGCACCAAAGATAGTTTAGAAATACATAATTTTTAGGTAATATTGGAGCATTTTTTCTTTAAAAGTGTTTACATAAGGATTGCACCCCAATTTTTGCAAAAAAATTTGGCATATCTGCAATGATTATGTAGTGATTTATTCAAATAGGCCCTACATATTTCTTGTGAGTCACCTCCTAGATATTTAATATTCTTATAATTATGAAGAATTGCTTTTTTTGTTTTCCTATATTTTCTAGTTTGCATCAGTTGGTATATAATATAGCTGATGATATTTATAAAATATATAATCAGTATCTGCATATTAACATGGTAATTTCAGAAATGTTATTATAATATTGGTTATTCTTAGTTTTCTAGGAAGACTACCATATTGAATACCAGGTAATAGTTTTCTATTTTCTTTTTCAAATTTTTAGTTTTGTAACTCACTTATTTTTTTATGTTAATTAGGATTCTAGACATCGATAGGAACAACAAAAGTATCTATTAGGTATGAAGTTGGCTGTTGAATTATTAAATATCTATTTGTTCCTAGAAAAATATTTTAAGTATATATTTTTCCAAGGTTTCTTTATAAAGTTGACCATATTTTTCTTCTTTTATCTATTTATGGAAAATATAACAGTTCCATTTCCTAAGAGAAACATTATTGCATTATTGAAATTATTCCTGGTTATGTTTATGAATGATGAATAATGTGTTATTAATTTACTTGAATTGTTTCAGATATATATTAATTAGTAAGTTTTGTTTATATTATCTTTTACAGTATAATCTTTATAAGTTTTGTTATTGGGGATGCTAGGGCTTCAAAATTAATTGGAATCATTTTATCTTTTGCTATGCATGTTGATAGCACTGAAATTATACATTTTTAAAAGATAGAATATTTTAACATTAGTTTTTTTTATAAAAATAACATCTTTGTTGATATATATTTTCCATACCATAGCATTTTTTTATTGATTATTTTTAGTAATACCACCACCACCCCACCCCTGCGCCTTCTAAAATTTCTTCATGTGTTCTGTGGTTTTTTTGCCATTTTCTCTTTCTTAGTTTTTATTCCACAGCCAGCCTGCTGCACATAGAGGAAACCCAAATTTCTCCGCCTGCTGGGATATGGAGGAGATGCCAGTACTTAACCCTTTGCCTCCATTCCTCCCATTTTCTGTTCTGTCCTCTCTACTTTACTGATATTTCTATTATTTACTTATAGGTTTTTGGTTTTTATTAAATTAGTGCTTGTGGATTTACATGATGGTGAGATTCGCTGAGGCATATTCATATATGTATAGGAAAGTTAGGTCAGATTCAACATACTAAGTGAAATGAGCCAGACCCAGAAAATCAAAGGTCAAATGCTTTCCCTGATATGCAGAAGCTAGTAAAATAAGGGGGACAGGAAGGATGGGGTGGGGGGATTCCATCAGAAAAGAAAGATCAGTCAGTAGAGAAGAGGGGAGGGAGGAGGGACTGGATAAGGGAAGAATCTTGGAATGAATCTGACCTAAATTTCTGTACCATGGTATTTGCTAAAGTATAAAATTCAAGATTTCCATGCATAAGTTAGGGATTTCTAGTATTTTCACAAAGTTGTGCAATCATGATAACACTCAATTTTAGAACACTTTTGTTCCCCAAACAAGAAACCTCATATTCATTGTCAATGATTTACCCTCAACATTTGCTCATTGTTAGCAGTAGATAACAACTAAACTACTTTCTGTCTCTATGGATTTGGCTGCTATGAACATTTTCCATAAATGGAAACATGAAATATATATTATTTTTTACTTTGCATATTTTTGAGGTTCATATAGTATCAGTAGTAGGTATCAGTTATATTTAGAATTACATAAATATATAATATAGATAAGAGTATTTTTAAAAAAAAATTAAAGACTTTAGTTTTAAAAGCAATTAATTTTCATAGCAAAATAGACAGGAAAGCTCAGAGATTGCCCATAATATTTTACACCCACAGGCAAAGCCTCTCCCATTACCAATAACCCTGCCAGAGTGATACAAGTGTTACAAATGGTTAATCTATACTGACATAGCTTTATCAGTCAAAGTCCATAGTTTACATTAGGGTTCACTCTTGAGGTTTTGCATTATTGGGTTTGGACAATTGTAAAATGATATGTACCTATCATTACAGTATCATACTGAGTATTTTCACTGTCCTATGAATCCTCTATGCTCTGCCAATCCATCCCGCCCCCCTCAAGCTTAGAACAATCACATTATAAGTTTTTGACAGTACAAGACCCTTCCTCAAGGATACCTAGTGTCTCCTTTCTTCAAGGGGTTTTGGATCAATAGACAAATTCATGTCTGGGAATTGATGCAAGGGCTACTAATCTCTATTTTGGTGATTCAAGTTACAATTAATGTTTACTGGTCATATAGATCATGTGACAATTTATAATTTCCCCCATTTATTTCTGTTTGAGGGATATTATGAGCAATTAACCCATGCCTTAGATCTCTGTAAGTTGGACTATTCAGATCACTGGTTTTTCTATTCCTTTAATTATGGTACCCACATCAACATTGTGTTTGGTGATTGTTTCTACTTGGCCTCTGCCACTACAGGATTCCTTACCTCTCTTGCGTTTAGAGTTGAACTGACAGTTGAAGTTTCCACTGTGATCTCTGACCTAAAGAGAAGCACGACAACAGAGTTCCTCAGGGATGCTGTAACTCCTATTCAGATGTATCACAATAGTGGTGAAAGATGTATCTTCTGGACCTGTCCAGGATGAGTGAGCAGATCTTACATGATAAATCTATTCTAGAATTGCAATCTTATTAAACCTTTGTGTATTTTCCAAGGCAATTCTAGAATTTCAAATGCATTTTGGTTCCATGTTTCAGCCAATAAGTAAAATAAATTGTTAAAGACTTTCTTTTAACCAATTGAGCTAAAATGTTAAATCCAGAATCTTCACTTGGTGCCCCATGCCAATAAACTCAGCCTAATCCAATTTTATATTCTTTCTACCATGATTCTAACCCCGTAAGATTTATTCCTATACACTTTCCCAGCTTTCAGAATAAATTGGAAAGTTATCCATAGTCCTTTTATGTGTAACATAGCTCACATGTTACATCTCATACTTTGTACAGTCTACTGATACTTGAATTGTGTTACAGTCGAGAAGCAAAGAAAGACAGGAGGACTAAGTCCTGAGAAGAGTCAGTAATGTCTTGAAAGACAACTGCTTTTCTGGAAGCCACTATACACTGTTTACACAAAGTAGGAGTAACCTCCGCAGGCAAGAGTGGAAAGGCTACTCCTATTGGCAAAGACTCAGAATTGCAGTTTCAAGTCTCCATCTTCACTGGAATCTGCCCAAAGTGCTCATTCCAATTTTCAGTATCCTGTTCCTACTCCTTCAATACCCTATCTTTGAAGAAGATACTAGTCATGGTTGGAATTGCATCATAATTCTGGCATACAGGACTACACTTTAGGTTTGTTTTTCAGAAATCTTGGCCCTTTCACTGAGGAGTTAGTTTTTCAAGGCTGGTTGTACAAGCTTTCAGATCATCAGTGCAAAGACTGACCTGAGAAATTTAAGCCCAGGTCCACCAGAGGAATAGAATCAGTAAGAGATTTATATTAAGAGATTATTTTGTGCTGGGGATGTATTTCAGTGGTAGAGTTGAGTGGTAAAGAGAGAGAGTTAATGCATGATGAAGACTAACCAGGTAAGTGCCAAGTTTACAGGACAGGCTGCATGCAGGAAGTACAGGCTGGCACTCTCAGTTGCAGGCAGAAACTGCTGTCCACAGCTAAATTTCTTCTTCAAGAAAATTTCCACTCTTAATAGGTTATAACAAATGAATAAATTAGTCGCAAATGTAGTATTTAGCATAATCTCAGTTAAAGTTAACTGGTGATGAACTTGAATCACATCTACAAAATAGCTTCATAGAAACACTGGGATTGGTGTTTAATTGAATGGAGACTGTAGCTAACACAGAAAACAATCATCACAGTTTTTCATGAAATGAAATCAGTGTTGTAATTTATGAAATTTTGTGATAAAAGTTAGACTTTATTAAGAATACACTCTAATAAGAATATTCTTTTTTATTGTGTATATCGGGACTGACATACCCAGACATTGAAACCATAACATAGATGAATCACTCTTCTAATGGAACTACCTTTACCATGCATCCAATTAGCTTATATTATGTTGTGTTTGCTATAATCTGAATGTGTGTGTCTTCTCCAAATTTATACATTGAAATCTAATTTTCAACATTAAGTTTTAGGAGTGATTAAGTCATGAGAGCAGAACTTACCATGTGAAAGATTAGTGCTCTTATGCAAGAAGCTCAGGGAGGCATTTGTCCTTCTTCCACATGAGGCCAGAGTGAAAGACACCTGTTGACAAACCTGAATGCAGACACCAAATGTGGGGGCACCTTGTTCTTAGGCTTTCCAGTCTCAACAGCCATGGAGAATAAACTTCTGGTATTTATAACTCACCTTAATTTATGCTGTTTTGTTATAACAGCCCAAAAAGAATGACATACTTTTGGTATTGCTTTTGCTATTACAAAGAATCTTTGTAAAAACCTCATGGTCACATGTGTCTTGTGGCTACTCTAATGAGTGGCATATTCTACAGGGAATAAGTATATGATAAGCAATTTAACAACTAAATGTAAACTATATTAGTTTGTAACAAAAGAAAGACAGTCTTGTGAACAGAAAAAGACAGACAGATAAGAGGTCAAGAGACATGAGTGAGGGAGTATGCTACCTTAGTTGAGGTTGACAGGGTACAGCTCCCTGATAACACGGCATTTAAGCAGAAACCTGAAATAAGGAAAATAATGTGCCTAACATGGTACACAGCATGTAGGAAGTGCCAATTAAATATTCGTGCTTATTATTAGCTAAGAAGGATCTTGTTATTCAGTGAATACTTGAACTATATCATAATAGACTTATTTTAGAAGAAATTTTTTTCTGCATTTTAAACAAACAAAACATACTGTTACTCTAAAATATTAAATTCTAGTCATGATTTCATAAAAAGGAGTAGTCTCCTTGAAGTATCAACAGAGAGAAAATAACTAGCTTCATACTATAATAATAAATCAATAGAGAACAGGGAACAATTTACTGGTCTCCAAATTTCTTTTTAAATGAGAAACAGTGACGTTCAATCTGAAACAAAGTTTTCCTGCCAAGTTGTCAGATGTACAACAGGGGAAGTCGTTGCTGAGCAACACAATAAGACTGAGCTCCCAGGATAAGTTCTTACATAATCTCAAAACGCTACACTGGATAACAACCTGTTCTGGGAAGTAGAGAACCTGGTTTAATGGAGTTGGTATTTTTTAAATCATTCTTAGTTTAAATTGAATGAATGCTAATTTTCTTACAGTAAGACTATTGTGATGACTCTGGGTCCCTCTTCATATTTTATAAGTCAAAGTGCAACTTACCTCATGCTAGGAAAATGCACTGTGACATTTCTGTTGGGGTTTAGAACTCTGTTCCAAAAAAAAAAAAAAAAGCCTTTTTTTTCTATAGTTCTGTCAGGCCCTAGAATAAGATGATATCAATTAATAATTTTAGTTTGGGTAACCGGCAAACTTTTTCTCACCTCTAAGTCTTTGGCTAGCTACAGGTAGATCAGGTTCAGGTCTCACCCAATGGTCAATTTTTGTCACTGTTTCAACTTTCCAGAATGTTGTAAGTATAGAGTTTTTAATTAATCTTGAAAATGAATTTTTTAAAAAAAAATGCAAGCAAGCCCCTTCCCCAAAGGCATTTAGGACATATCTGCAAGGTCACCATAGTTTACAATGAATCCACTAAACTAAATTCTATTCAGACTTTAATTCCTCTTTCAAGTGTTGACTTCTCCATGTGTCCTTCTCTCCAGACCACAAAGCTTTAAGCATTTATGCACTGCTTTTATGCCTAGATCTTCCTCTTAATCAGGTATTGATTTACACTTCTACTCAATTATTTCCTGTACAATTGCTTTGTGCCTTGGAGGCAGCACTGTTTACTTTTCCTGGACCTTCCTTTCAGCATTTACTGCCATACTGTGCTCAGAGCATGAGATGAAATGATAAGAGGAACACTAAGATGATGTGGAGCCTTATGCTTTGCATGGTATTTTCTCATGTTACCTATATGGAAACTGGGATTTACAGATGTTGAATGATAGCATTTCAATTGTATATGCAGAGGACTTGATGATTGCAAAATCTAAATTGATCCCCAGGGATGGAAAAATTCTACTTTAAACACATTTGATACAAAAAATCTGAGCTTCCAACCGAGCTATTTTAATGAGACTTTAGGTAGTGAGGGGTGAGTACTTTTTCGTCTTGCTATAAATCTTTTGCTTTTGTAACGACACAAAATTTCTTATAATTGAATTAGGTTCTCTAATTTTATCTTCATTTTTCATTCATCGTTCATTCCTATCCTACAAATATTGGATAGAACATACTCCATCCTTTTTCTATTATTTTCCAAGTCAGTCCTGATAGATACCTTACAATTGCATCAGCCATGAAATCCAACAGCTAGTATTTTACTTTCCTAATGTCTAATTTATCCTCCTTTCAATCTATTTTGTTCTTAAAGTCAGAATAATTTCCCTCAAATAGTATATTGATCCTTCATATCAAAATACTAGAAAATAACAGGTTTCCACTGCTCAATGAATCTGATAGATACCTGAGTCTTTCAACCACCTTTCTTTATTTTCTTGAGCCATCACATCACCTACTGTAACATCCAGTAAAGCAAATCTATTCTGCCTCTTCCTCATTGTTCTTTTTCTTGTTTTGTCAGTCATTCTCCATCAATTCTAGTCTTCTCTTTCTTTGGTGGCTTCCTTATTCAAACTTCAGCTTCTTAGGAAATAATACTAACTACTCTTTTGGAGGCCCCTAAGAACCTGTTAACATAGTCCTAAAATGTCTTTTATATATACCCTTGTATTACTAACCTAGTTCTTACAGTAAACTTGTCGTCTTTCTTCTATAGATTGATACATGAGGGCGAGAGTTGTAATTTTAATTCTTTCATATCTTGTTTAGGTTTTTCTATAAAGTTACCATCAAAAGATATTGTTAAAAAGTATTTTCTTACCTGAATGCATAACACCTCACAGGGCTGTTTTAGCCTTCAAATGAATGCCTAGGGTTTCTTTCAAGGCATATCAGGAGACAAAAATTAATGTTCTCTATTCCCACAATTTTACCAAGTTAGCAATAGGTAGAGCAACTCAGTAAGATATAACCAGAGAAATACAATTATTTGTGAATGTTGTTATTATGTCTTACAAATTGAGAACCTCTTTTGTACTCTCTCAAGTTTTTTTTTCTTTCCCCCTTTCTACAGGTAGAAAGAATAAATTCTTGTATTTGTCCTGAAAGCATAGTTTATATGGAGCCAGTAATCTTCAATCATAGTAAAAAAAAAAAAAGTCCCCCAATGAGACTTGAGAGAGTACAAAAGAGTTTCTCAATTTGTATTTACTGGTTAGCTGAAGGAAAAAAATCTATACACAAACTAAATGGGGGAACAAAGGTATTTCAGAGTTCAAAATATAGTAGGAAAACAAAAAAACAGATATATAGGTCTTTGCTGGAAGACGTAATCAACAGCAAAAAGAATGAAAAATTAGATGACTTTAGGAGAGAGGATTCTAAAAATGATTAAGTATAATTTAGAGAATTTAGACAAAGTTGCTAAATGAAAGCAGAGAAACATTTAGCAAGAGAATTGCATCAATTAGAGTAGCATTCAAAAAAGGTCTTGTATGTACATGGGTCACTATGTTTGATATGTGGAGTCTCCTTGATGATTAGACAAACAAGTTCTCTCTTTTCCTTTTAACCTCTCTCAGAGAGGATAAAAATACTGAGATGCTTAGCTAAGCCATACTTTCTATCTGTCCACTTTAACCTTTCTGGTTTTTTTTTCCTTGAGCTCCATAACACTATAGAAAACTACTTTGATCATTTTTGTTCTCCAACATCTGCAGGTAAAATTAACACTCATGACTGCTGTTGGTCTTCTGTTCTGGTTTTATCCATTATACTATATTAACAATAGGGGCTATTGTTATGTAAGAGGAAGTTTATTATACTATGTATCCACATTCAAATCATTCAAACATATTTCCTTTTATCTTCACTAAACTCTCTCTCTTCCCTTTATCAATGGGAAGAGAGTATATTTTGAAAAGATAATAATTTTAACATAGCAATGGATCCCATCTCCTTCCACTGAGTTGAGTTTCCTCATTAATCATCAGTCTCTTTTCTCCAAACTTTCTCTACACTTAAAATTTTCACATAAAGTTCCATCCAATTTAAACAGGAACAATGTCAAAAATAATAACAACAAAAATACTTTAAAAATATGCTCTTCTACTTTATTCCATCCATCACCCTAAAATCTTTTATACATTTCAGTTGAGTTATTTAATAATATCTCCAATACCCACTGCCAGTATTTGCTATGTATGTGCCAAGCACTATTCTAAATATTTTATATGTACCAGTCCATTTAATTCTCATAATGAAGTACTTTTAGTATTACTTTTTAAAGATGAAGAAACTGAGACATGGTACAGTCATTAGTTGCTCCAAGTCACAGAGTCAAGTAAAGACAGAGCCAAGTCCAAATCTAGTCAATCAGCTCCTGATGCCTGTTCTTTAAACTTCTTACACTCTACTTCATGTAGTGAAGCAGCTTACATCCAATGCCTCAGTTTCCTCATGCAATGCTTCATCCTTCTGCATTCTCTGGTGAAATTGCTCTTACCAACTTCTATTTCTTGAAAACTTATCAACCTTAACTTATTAGAACCTATGGGTAGCATTTGACTTACTACCTTCTCCCAGGTTTTCTTCATTGCCGCCTCTTCCTCTATGCAACTCCATTTTACTTTGTATACTCTCTCGAGATAATTTCATTCATTCCCATCACTTTTATAGCTGTGATAATGACTGTCAACTCTAAATCTTCACCACAGAATTTCCCCCTTAGTTCATATTTCAGACTCTATGCTAGATTTCTCTGCCTTGTTCTCCAGAGACACTATGAATTTTATGTTTCAGAAAGAAACTCAACATCTTTCCTAGTGTGACTGTCTTCCCAGTTTTCCTAAGGTTGGGTCATTCTAATTTTTTCACATTCTTTGCATTTCTTACAAACAATCATAAAGATGAGCAGATTATATCTTATCATCGTTGAAATCTGTCACCTTTTTAAAAATCTCTTATATTCTTTTAGTTCAAAGCCTCATAGTTCTACACCCATATGTGTTGAAAAAACCTCTCATCTGAACTCCCACTTTTTGTCTTACTTTCTCTAAAAATCTTCATACTTCTGTTTTACAAAATCCATTTGTATTGCCAGGACAAATCAGCCTTCCCTTATTATAATATCTGAGGTAATCAAATTATAAAGAGAAAAGTTTATTTCAGCTCACAGTTTTAGAAGAGCTTTCAGTCCATAATTGGCCCAATTGCTTTGGGTCTTCTCTAGCAAGGTAACACATTGTGGTTGGAGCATGTGGGAGAACAAAACTGCTTATATTATGGCCAAAAAATAAATGCAGAAATAGCAAGAGGCCATAGCCCCATGACCCCTTCAAAGGTATGCACCAATGACTTCCCACTAGGCCCCACCTCTTAAAGGTTCCACCACCTTCCAATAGCACCATGCTAGGTGCTATTGGAAGGTGGTGGAACCTTTACATGGACCTTTGGGAGATAGTTATCCAAATCATAGTACATGTTAAGGTCCTACTGGATCAAACCCTGCTTTAACTGTTATTGGGCTTTTTCATGCAACCCATTCTGCATTTATATAAAAATCCATGGTTTTCTAATCATACCTTGAACTTAGTCTCCATCTTGTCTTTGTATATATTATTCCCTTTAGCTAGAATATTTATCAGTAAACTAAATGTTCTTTTTTCTCAATACTTTTTAAGAAAATTTTAGACGTTCAATAAAATGTTTCCATAATCTACTGCTATCTTTTCTCAAACATTTTGTATAAACTAAAAACATTGAATCATAGTTGATAATTAGATAATAATTATCTAAAAAACAGTCTTTCTTATTTCCACCTATAAAAATTATTTTAAATTACATTTTTAAATTTCAGAATCCTCCTCCTCTCTTTCTATAATGTTGATAAATTTTAAGGATCTAGGTACGTTTAAACATCAATTCATCAAAATACATTTTATTTTTTATTCTCAGTAAGAAAGTTCTTTGTAAATGTCTGAAATATGTACAGCTGGCATGCTAACAAATTTTCCCCAAATTTATTTAATCATGTTGACATCAGAAGTGACAGCATTTCCTATGACTATTTGACCTAGTCCATCTCAGGCAGGTCATGCATACAATGGCCCCCCAAGTTGAGTGAAGGATGACATGTAGTGCAAATGTCACTTCCATGATTCCCATAGGGCCCCTTTGGTCAACCCAGGTCATTGTGAACATCTAAAGAACAGAATATTTAGGGCAATACAATCCCAATATAGTCTAGATCTACCAGTCCTAGGTTCAAGCCCCGAAAAATTATATTTCTATGATGTATCTGAGAACAGAACATTGGCACACAAAACTAGTCTTTTTTTCTTCCAAGATGATGGTTTTTTTTTTTTTAGGACTATGGTGAGAAAATAGAGGTGAAAATATCTACTTCATAAAAGACTAAGAATTTTCTTTTTAGAAAAAGTTCATTCTGTGCACAAAAGTATAAAAGAAATCATAGCAGTTATTTTTTTTTTACCTTTTAGCTATTCATTAATGTTCCATTTATCTGGACTTAAAAAACCTGAGTATTGAGCACTATTTTGATGAATGAACTTTCTATTAACTCTATTTTTCTTTTCTGAATTTTGCTCCTGAATCCAAGTACACTTTAGTTCCTTCTCCTTCTGTCAAGTTATTGTATTTGAGTTTGGTATTTTGAAGAATACCATATTGAAGCAGAATTATACAGCACATTTACCAAGTTAAAGTTGAGGAAATAAACTTTCAACAGGTTTTTCTGTCTTGTGTTTTTAGAACAAAAAATATATATATATACCTTTCATCCTAGCCTGCAAATTTCCTCATCCTTCTAAGAATTTATTCAATTCTAAAGTATATAGGATTAAGTAATTTTTCTACTTATTTGAAAATGGTCTCTATTTCTTTTTATTTCTTTTTTTCATTTTTTTCTACCTTCTCAAAAAAAAGTTTTTTGATACAATTTTCTTGGAAGGAGAGCCAAACTAGAATGAGAGATGATGTTATAATTCCACCATTATGAACATCTAAAGCTACTCTACTGTCATTTCCATGGCGTTCAGTTTGAAGGAAGTAAAAAAATATATATTTTTTAAAAATTTAATTGACACTTTATACCTACATATTTATGAGGTACAGTGTGATATTTTAGTAAACATATACAATGCATAATGATTATATCTCAGTAACTGACATATCCATTACCTCAAACACTTATCAT
The DNA here is from genome assembly GCF_052094955.1 of Ictidomys tridecemlineatus. Classification (NCBI taxonomy): domain Eukaryota; kingdom Metazoa; phylum Chordata; class Mammalia; order Rodentia; family Sciuridae; genus Ictidomys; species Ictidomys tridecemlineatus. The sequence goes on along the minus strand of NC_135482.1, from coordinate 74,828,665 downwards.
TTCTTCATACTGGGAACTGTTAAATCTGGGATACCTCCCAGAAATCTCATGAGAAATGAGTGCTGGACCTACCCACTGTAACCTAATAGTGGGTTAATCCTTCTGATGGTTAATAATTTGAATGGACTACTGGGTGGTGACTGTAGGCAGGTGGTTCATGGCTAGAGGAAGTAGGTCACTGGGGTATGCTCTTGGGAAGTATATCTTCCTTGTTTCTCTTTCTTTATTCCTCCCCCCACTCTGCTTTTCAGTTATCATATGAAAACATGTTTTCCTCTTCCATGCCCTTCTTTAGTTCCTTCTGCCATGATGTTCTGTCTCATTTCAGACCTGGAGCAATGATGTTGGCTGATCATGGAATGAGACTTCTGAAAACATAAGTCAAAATAAAGTTTTCTCTTAAAGTTGTTTTGTCATGTATTTTTGTCACAGTAATGAAGAGCTGACTAAAACAAGAACACTCAAAACCTTCTTTACTAGCTTCTTTGAAATCCACAATTGTTTTGAGCCATACTTACCCTCCTGTGCTATAGAATATTAGAAATTATTTCTATTATCCAACTGCACCCCTGCTTCCATTAATTCTTCTGTCTCCATTCTTCTTCCGCCAACCCTTCAAAGCCTCTTGTAACCAAAATTCTACTCTACTTCTATGAGATCATCTTTTCAGCTTCTGCATATAAGCAAGAATATGCAGTGTTTGTTTTTCTGTGCCTGATTTATTTCATAAAACAATGTTCTCTAGGGTCATCTATGTTGTCTTGAATGACAAGATCTTATTATTTTTATGGTTGAATATTATTCCATATATAATAGATAGATAGATATAGATATAGATATAGATATATACACACACACATAAATATAAACATATATGCCAGATTTTATATATATCTCAGCTAGGCATAGGTACACATGGATATTGTAGGCTGACCAGCTATTTGTCAATTTCCTGTCTAAGTGCTGAGATATATATATATATATATATAGATATATATATATATCTATATATATATATATATATATATATCTCCATTGGTGGGATAAATGGCTAAAGAAAATCTGATGTACATATACATATATATGTATATTTTTTTCTTTAGCCATTTACCCACCAATGGATACCTAGGCTGATTCCATACCTTAATTATCATAAATAGTGCTGCAATAAAAATAGTGCAGATATCCCCTAAATATGCTCGTGTTATGGTTTAGATATGAGATATCACCCAATAAGCTCATGTAATAATTCAGGAATGTTTAGAGGTGAAATTATTAGATTATGAAAGCCATAACCTAATCAATAGATTTATCCATTTGATGGGTTACTAATTTGAATAAACTAGTGCATGGTTTACTGTGGGCTGGAGGAAGTCTTTCAGCACCAGTTATTGAAGAGATTATTTTTATTTTAATGTGAAGTCTTGGTGCCTTTGTTAAAAATGAGTTGGTTGAAGAAATGTGGGTATATTTCTGGGTTCTGTATTCTGTTCCATTGGTCTATGTGTCTGCTTTTAGTTCAGTATTATGCTATTTTGGTTACTATAGCTTTGTAGTGTCATTTGAAGTCTAGTGTTGTGATGAATCCAGCACAATTCCTTTGGTTATCTGACATTTGACAGAATGGTTATAAATGTACCTGGGAAAGGCTCTCTTTTTTAATCTAATGGGGTTCTTTGAGATTTGTTGATTTTGATTTTCATAACTCGTCTCTAGACTCAAGAAGTTTTCAGTTGTTATTTCATTAAATATGCTGCCTGTGCTTTGTTCTACTTTGTCTGTCTCTAAATCTTTCATAATTCAAGTATCTTTTGCTTAATTGAATCACATATTTCCTGTAGGATTTCTTCGCTCTGTTTTGTTCACCCCCTGCCTCCTCTCTGTCTGGATTAATTTAAAAGACCTGTCTTCAAGTCTGTTATTGTTGCTCTCAATCGTATTCTTTATTTTGTTTACTGGATTGTTCATTTCTCTGTCACATAATGAACCATTTTCCTGATTACATTGGATTCTTTATTTTTCATCTCACTGAGCTTGTTTAAGATTATTATTTCAAATTTCTTTGCAGGCATTTAAAAAATTTTCTTTTCTTGAGAATCTGTTACTAGAGAATTATTATATACCTTTAGGAATGCCATTTTGCCTTGATTTTTCACATTTCTTTGTCACTATGTTGATATCTATGCATTCAGTGCAACAGTCACTTTTTCCAATTTTATGGAGCATCTCTTGGTGGGGGGAAGGTTAAGATTTTTCCTGCACAGTAGTGCTATATTGTCAGGGGGTAATGTAAGTTAGCTGTGATTCTGTATGGGTTCAGTAATGTGGTCTCTGTGTACTTTCTTCCTATGTAATGCTTATCAGCAATGTGTGTGGCATGAATGCATTGGTGTGGTGTTTTTGCTGGAGGCAAGGCTGCCACCAGGATGGTAATTATGCCTGATGCAGACACTCCCAGGTGCTGTAGGCCTAGAGCTAGTCGCATGCTTCCAAATGGATGACACTGCCATCTGGCTATCAGGCCAGGCATAGGTACACGTGGGTATTGTAGGCTGACTAGCTGTTTGTCAATTTCCTATCTGTGTAAGTGCTGCAACCAGCACAACTGTTAAGTCAGAAACCAATGAGGGGTGATGGGGGGGGTGGTGAGAAAGACACAAAAACATTTAGAGAGAAGGTTTCAATCAGGAGGGACACTGATTTCTGATGGAGAAGTAGTGGCACAAACATTTATTAAATAAGGTCTTACAATCAAGAAGTTAAAAATTATACAGGCATTGTTCTTTCTGCACTAGAAGTTTACAGGACTAGAAATGTTTTGTTCCACTATTGAAATACTAGGAGCTTCCTGTAGTACCCAGGGAACCCATTGTCCAAAGTTTCTGTTAAGTAGGCAGGTTGGGAGGTCACAGCACTGGTAAACGTTGTGATTAACTTGGTGTGATCAATCCCTGGGAGATGGTCTATCCCTGGGAGATGGTGTTGAGACTGATATAATTTCTGTGCTTTGCACAGAACCTTCACGAGCAGGGTGTCACCATAGCAATGGGGCAATCTCAATCAGTACTTTTTGCACAGGAATTTCCCAGCATTTGCAAGCATACAAGCATGTAATAATCAAAGACTCTGATCCAGATCACTGCATCCCACATGTAAATCAACCTGTTCCACCTAGGATCAGGCTCCACATAAGTTTAGAAGCTGGTGCATCAGCTTTCCTACTTGGCCTAGACTCCAAGAAGCCAGGGTTGTAGTGCTGTAGCCGCTCATGATTATGGTAGAATGAGAATAGAACTTCAATAACAGTGATATGCTGTGACTACTTGCCTCCAGGGTGGGATGTACTCCAACAATTTTTAAGATGATGATGAGACATATCTGTTTAAGTAGTAGGGTTTGGGGGTTTACAACCTGGGATTCTACTTTGTGGCAATACAGCCATGTGAACTCAGGTCACTCTCCAAACTGTTTTTGAGGACTGTAAGGATAGTAAGAATCTCTGGTGTAGCCATCTACAACTCGTTGGAGACCATTGGGGAATCTCCAGTTCACTTTTCTTTGTAAAGGGAGGTTTACCTTGCCTCAAAGATGATCTGGGGAGAGAGTATGACAGGGATGCCTAACTGTCTTCACTATGGTGTCATCTTTGTCATTTTGTGCTTTATAGGGGTCATGTCAGTTCTTTGCTACTTTCTAGAATACCTACTCCATCACTTCAGCCAGAATAGTGTTATGGTCCCTTTTTGTGGTGACCACAATCCAAAGGCAAATCTATTCAGCAATCTTGCTGACATCACTTCTCAAAATATTCTTTATTATGGGAATATTGTATTTTTGCACTTCATTCAAAAATAGTTTTGAATGTTATTCTCTCCTAATAATAACCACTGGATCTAAATTTATCTAGCTATTATTCTCATGAGCTCATGTTTCCTTCTACATCATATTGATGTTGATAGAACCTTACTTTACATCAATTCTCTTTCTTTTGAACTGAAAATGAGGTAAGAAAGACCACTGCTTCATTCTAGTATATAAAAAGGGTCAATGCTACTATATTTTCACTAGCTTATTTCCAGTCAAGTTCCTCCTTATTGTAGGTGCATGATTGCTAAGATTCTCAAATCAACTCACATTTTTTTTTACCACCAAAATCTGTATCACAATCCAAAGATAAAATAATCCATCTTTCTTATTATGGAGTTAAATCTGGACACAGTTTTTTAAAAGTGGCAGGTAAGAATCTTTTTATCTATTTACTTAGCACTAAACATAAAGAAAAAAAATTAAAATTTCCAGGCCACTGAAAAACTTTCCAATGGTCTAAGCAAGTTCTGATCTATGATATTCACCTACAGCTTCCTCTGTTTTATCTGTCAGATAGATTTTCGATGTTCTGCCAATTCTCAAATCATCTTTAGATTCTTTATCATAAAAGGAAGGCTCTAGGGCTAGGGGTGGGGTTCATTGGTGTTCCTCTTCCTTAGCTTGAATGAGGCCCTGTGTGAGATCCCCAGCACTACAAAAAGAAAAATTTTTAAAAAGGAAGAAAGAAAGGAAATTTTTTAAAAAGAGTATCTGCTAAAAGGGCTTAAAGGTTCTCTATTGGATTCTCTACCAGTGCTTTAAAATCTGGAGTTCTGATTTTAACATGTGTGAGTATTCATGAATTTAAAAAAATTTCTTACTATCATCCTGTTTCAATTAATATCTGGATAAATAATAATTGCTCTCAAAGTAATACAATCACTTCCCTGAATTTTCAAAGAGAAAGAAAGATAAGTTCTGTCTTACATGCTAGTTCTTTACACTCATCTCAGAGGTAATGCAATGCATTTCTGAAGAAGATAATAGAACAGGTGGGGCAGGGCCAAAAACAATTTGACATAGATAGTAAAATTTTAAAACAATGCTTTAAATTTTTTAGATAGAGTTACAACTTGATACATTTAAGCTCCAGTAGAAAAGGCATTAAAGTGCACTTGAAGCCCTAATATAAGTATTTTAAAATAATATGCTATTTTATTTTATTCTCAACTATTGGTTCTTTTTATTTAATACAACTAGTTGAGAACCACTATAGATATAACCATTTGTTAAACTGGTGATACTTCTAATATTCACAAATCCATAGGTGAATAAAATGCCCTTATAAAAAATGCTTTTGAATTGGAATTTAACCGATTTTATTCCTGAATAAATTTGAAGATTACGTAACATCATTGATGGAGTCTCCCAAACTCTTTTCCTTTCATGCAGTGAAAGCCTAAATGTCCCAACAACTGGGTATTTATAAAGGTTGTTATGTTCACTTATTCATACATATACTCAAAATATATTTAGTGTGAGCTTACTAAATACCAGACAAAGCATCTAATGGCATTTTATTTCCCAGGAAATATAATAGCATATATTGAAGGCTACTACCATCAACCTTTTCAATAATGCATATTTCAAGACAATTTAGTTATCAGATCTTCCAAGACCAGGTCATCAAAAAGGAAGTAGAGAAAACACAAGAGCAGAGGAGGGTTCAAGGGCACAATAAGAGGAGACTACGAGTGCCAGAACACAAGCTCACAAACTACCTTGTAAACTTTTTCAGTATGATTTCTGCTGAGAAGAGAATGTATATGATCTGTTAATAAAATCTAAGAGTTGTATTGTGAATGCTAGTTATTACGTAAGTGTGGCAATACCAATGGCAAAAGGCGGCACGTTGGGGAATAAGATGAAGGAAAGAATGAGCAAATCTTCAACATAATCTTAATGTAGTCAAATTGAAGTTCTGCCAATATGTTGGCAGTTATTTGGGAAGAAGCCATATGTTGTCTTTGACCCACAGCTCCAAACACAGACACAAACTGCTTTCTAAACACAAGATTATTTTACTTTTCATTTTTTACCGTGGTGGTTGTTGTTTCAAAATAGCCCAACATAAACATTTCTTGTCAAGATTTACGTAGAAATTGATAAGAAGTCAGAGTGGTCATGATACGTCTTGACCTCTATTTCTTACTCTTCAGTCTGATTATTTCTATGATGGATGACAACATCAATGAGTGTGTGGTGCCTTGAAGTCACTTGCAAACCTTAATGGAGCCAGGCACAGTGGCACATGTCTTTAATCCCAGTGGCTAGGGAGGCTGAGGCAGGAGGATTTCAAGTTCAAGACCAGCCTCAGCAATATGGCTAGGCCCTAGTGAGACCCTGTCTCTAAATACAACAAAAGAAGAGCTGGCGTTGTGGCTCACTAGTTAAGGGCCTTTGGGTTCAGTCCCCAGTACCTACCCTCATCAAAAAAAAAAAAACTTAATGGATGTTTTAAGGTATGTTATAGTGTGAAGCTCATCAGGACCTTGAAAGAACACTGTGAACACAAACATAGAGGTTATTTATTTAGTGTTCACTATAGTACAAGAGTCAGCCATCATCACTTCAATTTGATAGAAACTCAAAATAAGGCCAAAGAGTGCAGACATTTTGGAGTGAAAAAAGAAATGACTTGGAGATGCCCTGAGTGGAAATTATTAATGTGAGGAAGCTGGTAGCAGGCTAAATAGAAGTGGGGCACCTTCTATGGTTGGTTAGAGGAGAATACTTGGCTTTCTCTGGTTGGTTCTGATTTGAAAGTGGAAGAAAAATCAGGCAAACTGGTAATTACTGCCAAAGTCCTGACTATTCTAGACTGGCTACTATTCATGACTTGGCTCCCTGAACCTGGCAGCTGCAAAGCTTGTAGGTCACAGTCTTATTGTCAGATAGACTACCCATTGTCCATTTGCATACTGAGTCTCCCAGCATTTAGTAGGACAGATCAATAAATGTATATTTCAGAGTGTACCATGTATTATGTGAGGCTTCATGCCACACTCGGCTATCGATTTCTAAGAGAAGGAGGAGAGTGAAATGTCAGTTTAATAAATAATTCTGAAAAGGAATTATACAGTATTCGCTTTGACAGCAACAATGTTGAATGCCTCATAGGGTGACAATTGTAAAAATTTTTTTATGCCAGGAAGAGAAGCAAGAAAGGGCAGCAGTTCACGATTTTTGAATTCAAAAACGCACTTCAACAATGACACTGAGAGAAGTCTTTGATTTTTAGGGCTGGAGACTGAGGACATTTCAAAGACATAAATCAATAAATGTCAATAGAATAAAGGAATGTGAGGCCTGGGGCCAAACATCCCCCTGAACATGCTGCTGATTATACACACCAGTGATTAAGGGTGCCCATCTGGGCTTCTGCAAAGTGCCTTGTGAGATCAGGTGGGAACATAATGCCAGTGCTGTGAAAGGTTCTCTGCTAACCCAGGCCTGCACTCTTTATGCCATCAAAAGCAGAAATCTGAAGTAAAACTTTCCCTACACACATACACACATACACACACACACACACACACACACACACTCATACACACACAGATCTTTTGTTGTAGTTTTGTTTTCATAAGTGAAATCTATTCCCACTCCTTATACACACCACTCAACACACACACACACACACACACACACACACACACACACACACACACACACCATTAAAAGAGAAAAACAAAGGCAGGAATTGTGCCTCTGTGGCTTCTGAGTTCTGTTCTGAGATCCTCTGGGCACTATAACTACTTCTGACTTTGCTTCTGGAGAGCCATGATTACCTTAGGCTGAAACTGACCCTTGTTCCTAATTACTGCAAGAAGAAGCCATAAAGAAAGTATTCTACAAGCAAATGTTTTACAAGTGCTAAGCTAAAAATAAGAGTTTCTTGAGGCTGGTATAAAAATACAGTGGTGCTTTTGGGGAGAAACTTTTTTCCTTTTTTGATATCTTCTTATTTTGAATATGTAGGCAGAACTCCAGAATCCATATAATAGAGAGAGAAGGTAAAGAAGTAATGCCATGGAGTATAAAATGCCATGGAGTATAAAAAAGTCATTTGTGGTTATCTTTGGAATTTGTGGATTATTTTTGTTATAGCTTAGTTAACTTTTGGAATTGTTTTTATCCTGATATAAAAATGGCTGTAAGTTTCTTAGTTGTGTGTCTATCGGGAATGACAGAGGAGAAGCTGAGGTAATGTGGGATAACTGAGTCCAAAAGGGATAAAAGTGCAAACAAACCTATTTGTACATTTCCTCTGTTGCTCTCAACATGGATGTTCCCCCTGTCTTGCTCAAAGTGTCCTTCATACACGTCTTGCTTCTCCTATTCTTTAAACAAGGCTTGGCTTGTCTTCTTCCTCTCTCCAGGTACAACTCAAAACTCCACTCTCCAGGTACAACCCCAAATCCATCTGTTTCTACTCTTGTATCTCACCTCAGTTATAAACAAAGATCTTTTTTAAAGATACAGTTCTCTTCTTCTAAAGTGTTTTCATATTTTTCATAGAGATTATTTATACATGATTTTATTACCAGTACCCCAGTATAAATTTTTAAATTAGTTTTAAAATATGTTGATTGATAATCTCCTCTAGGAAAAAATATAACATAGCATTTAAATATTTTCTGGTAAAATTTTTTTAGGCACGAAAAAAGGAACCTCTAATCTCTATTGAGTTGCATGAACTATTTTTCCTGGTGTTATGGTTTGGACATGATGTGTGCCCCCCCCCACCGCCCCCAAATCGCATGTGTTAATTCAGGAATGTTCAGAGATAAAATTTTAGATTATAAGAGTTATAACCTAATCAGTAGATTAATCCATTTGATTAATCTATCTGATGGATTAATAATTCAAATGCTCTTATGGATTAACTGGGTGGTAACTGTAGGCATGCCTGGAGGAAGTGGGACAATGGGCATATCTTTGGGGTTTATATTTTATCCCTGGCACCTCACCCTCTTTGCTTCCTGCCTGTCATAACCTGAGAAACTTCTTTCTGCCACACTCTTCCTCCAGGATTTTATGCCTCATTTTGGGCGCAGAGCAATGGAGTCAGCCAGTGGTGGACTAGACCAATGAAACCATGAGCCAAAATAAACTTTTCCCCCTCTTGAGTTATATATTTTCGGTTACAGTGGAGAAAAGCTGAAAAACATAACTGGTACTCCTAAAATGTAATTTCACCTAATTTCTAGGAACTTTATCTGGCTCCCTTTTTAAAGCATGGAGTTTTGTATGGTCTAGGTATCTGTCCTCTCCAAAGCTCAGGTTGACACTTAATCCCCCAAAGTTATGTTATTGGTGTTTGGAGGTGTGTAATCTTTGTGAGATAATTAGGATTAGGTGAAATCATGAGGGTGGAGCCCCATGACCACACATTAGCAGCTTTACAATGTGGAGGAAGGGAAACTCAAGTTAGCAGGCCTGCTGCACCTCACTTTGTGATGTACTGTACCACATGGGGATTCTGCAGAGTCCTCACCAGCAAGAAGGACCTCACCAGATGTGGCACTTCAATCCCAGGCTTCTTAGCCTCAAGAAATACATTTTTTCCTTTACAAATTTTGTCTCACCTTGAGTATTTAGTTATAGCAACAGAAAACAGAATTGAACAGAACTCTTTAAACATTTCTAAAAATAATTTAAAATCATTTTAACATGATTATTTTTCTATATACCCATCCAAATAACATGAATTTTGAAAGTCAGATGAACCTAGGTACAAATCTTAATCGTGTCATTTTTTAGTGTAGCCTAATATCTCCAAGATGTACTTTCTTTTTCAGTGAAAGAGAATTAATAGTGCTTATCACCTATGGTGGGTGTGAGGATTAAGTAAAATTACAAAATCACATGCAAAATGTCTTGCTATTATTTTTATACTCTTTGGGATGAGTACTGGAGATTGAATTCAGGGGTGCTTTACCACTGAGCTATATCACCAGTGCTTTATTTTTAATTTCTTAAATTTTTGTTTTGATACAGGGTCTCACTAAGTTGCTGAGGATGACCAAGTTATGATCCTCTCGTCTCAGCCTTCTGGGATTACAGGTATGTGCTATGTGGCATCTGGCCACATCCTTTGTAATAAAACAAAACGAAACCTCCAAATTCACTTACTCAAATCCCCTTATTGACTATACAGACTCAAGAATGAAGCTATGAAATACTTGGTGCCAATCCTATATGAAGACACTCTTATAGGTAAGTTGGACCTCAAACAGTTCCATCCATAGAACTGTGGATACAAAGCATAAAGTTACACATGCCTCCAAGATGTATGCACAATTTTTTTAAAGTTCATAGAGCTTGTGATTGATAAGGTACAATTACATTCAGCCCATTAATGCTTCAACAAGTAAAAAATTTTCTATATTAACAGATGTCTTAGAGTACATAGGAGGTGGGGATACACTGTTTTAAGCAAGCTGAAAGTTCTTTGTGAAGGAAGGGAATACCAATTATGTTCTCCTTGTGATAAGAAATGCAAATATGCATAAAATTTGGATCTTACCCTTAAGGAGATCATCCTTTAAGAGTGGGATTAAAATACATCAGTAAAGGGATCTTTCTAGGGATAATATTATTATAGTTTCAGAGAAGGTTTGGAAAATTAAAGAAGATATCTGGAAGAGATAATTGGAGGAGATAAGCTGCCACTTGCAATTGGATGGGGAAAAGAAGCTGCATATGAAATAGTTTGTAGCACAACCTGCCTCCAGTTGCTACGATGGGTAAATTTACAAAACCCAGTCTGGTGTTACTCTTGTAAAATATATCAGATCATGATTTATATGGAGAGTACTCAAAATGTTTTATGGAAGTAATGCAGTGCAGAGTTTTAGCCATTGAGCAAATTAATTGGCTCTCAGTATACAAAATGACATACTATTTGGCCATAATAAATTAGAATAAAGAAGGTTTATGAGGATTTCTCTGGAAAGCTCTTCAGGATATAATATTCAATGCAAAATGAATATTTTACAATGAGAAGCAGAATAGATAATATGACCCCATGGGCCCTACTTGCATATTAAAAAGTGATATAAATATAAATTGTTTATATTTATTTTTTCCTAGAAGAGAATACAAATATATAATATACGTGTTATTAATGTCTATATGTTGATGATTAATGTATGAGAATGACTAAAGTTTTTGATTGGGTGGGTTATTATTGTTAGAAGTCTCTAAAGAGACTTCTAAGAAATAATAAATTTCTTTTTTCTCACAAGTGCTGTCATTATTGTCAGTAATTTGAGAGGCAAAATAATAATGCAGGATAAAACCCAGTTTAATACATATAAAGTTCAGAGTGAAGGAAGTTACCTCATATGATGCACAAACAGATCTGCTAACTGCATCTCTGACCAGGAAATATCTCAGTCCTAACCCCTGCCCCCAGAGGAGCAGCAGAGGGGGCCCAGCAAACAGCCTGTGCCTAAAAGATACAAAAACCCAAAGAGGAGAAAGGAGGATGGATACAGGCCAAGTACGCCTACTCATTCTTGCCAAATGTACCACTGTGAGTCACTTTATCTCCTCAGGAGAAGAATGAAAAAGGGAGAAAATAGAATCAGTGAAGCTCATAGAGAAAATTTCTTTACGTAGGCATAAAGTTGTATATGCTTCCAAGAGTAAGGCAAAGGTTCCCCTTGAATAGCCATTTGATATCTTTCCATAACACTTTCATGTTTCAGTAAGTGGAGATTTTACTTGTACAATCAAGGTAGCTGAATATTATTTAAAATCTACTCTTTTGAAATTTTATAACCTTTAATAATAATTAGAACTGTCTGGAAATGAAAAAGGCTTCATTATAATTCATTTTTTTTTCATTTAACTACTGTAGACCAGAAACTGCTTCATTTATTGGAGACACAGGGCTCGCTGCTGCTCTCCCTAGATTAGACTGCAGGGAGAGAATGGAAGCAGAGAGCTAATGATTGTATTTACCATAAATGGAGCTGTCATAGAACTAAAGGTCTAATGACTCAAAGGTAGAAGATTCAGGTAGACTCAGATATCTGATCTGAAAATTATTTGCAATTTGAGGACTTCTGAAAGGGAAGCCTATGTACTGAACAAGTATTCTGGGTTGGAGTGTAGAAAGCAAAGGGATGCAGACTAAGTATACTAAAGAAATTGCACCAAGGTACTCTGTACAGCACTTATCCCTACTGAGTAGAGTATAAACATAATGACTGAAAGAATATGCTTCTATGGAAATTAAACATGTTTAGAAAGTTAATATATGATTAAAATATTAATGAACTCAATTTAATTAAAGTTAGAGTTGGAGGATCCATGTGGATCTTCAATACTTAGTATCTGCCATTGGCCAGAGACTATTTGAATAAACACTCTCAGATACAAAATGAACAGGCAGAGTTTCTGCCTTTAGGAGCATCTACTCTCTTGGGTTAAATAATATGGTTATATGAAAAACAATATAGTGATTCATTTATAAATATATTGCAAGTATTTGTTTACATATTGAGCTTCCCCAATAAACTAAGACTTCTTTGAGGGACGGTGTTTGCTATTGTTCTTTTTATACTCTCTGTGCTTGACAAGGGTTTGATAAGCAGGAGGTGGTCAATGTTTATTGAATGAGAGACTCAAACAAGAACAGTTCAAAGGAAAGGAATATATATTTATGAATATATATATATATATATATATGTGTGTGTGTACATGTATATACATCTCTTATACATATGAGATAATGAAAATGAACAAAGGCATAAATTAGTGGGGGAATTTTATCTAGCTGTTGACTAAAAAGCTGGGTTTTTTTAAGAGGAAGAGATTCATATGAAAATGAAAAGCAATCAAAACATTCGTGCATAGTGGACCTGACCTCTTTCAGTGCTGTAGTTCACTATCAATTATGCTGAAATGACAGCAAGGGAGATGGCAAACACAATGAAAAGGACAGAAAATATCAGTGACAAACCTGCTCTCAGTCTCTCCAAAAAGAATTTGAGAAAAGTGTGTCTAAGTAGATTCATGATATGAGAAAAATTATATAAGGCCATACATTTCAAAATTTGGAGTGCAATTGCCAGATAAAAAGTGATTCAAAGACCAGTACTTAAATAATACTTTGTTTAACTAAGAATAGTATTCTTGTTAGTTTCAAATAAAAGTAAAAAAGATAATAAAGTGCAATTAATGACCATAGAGAAATTGCAGTCATTAATCTGATCTAGAAAATGTTCTCTTGAGAGATAAATTTGCAAGGTGGAATACTGAAAAATGTAAAACCTATACCCTGCATAGGATATACCTGATGGCAGGAGAATAAAGAATACGTGGAAAGTAGCTTCTTATGGAAGAATGGAGATTCTGAGTTCTGTATGAATGAATGAACAAATGAATGTTATATTATTTCTAAAGGTCATAATAAGAGACCTTTGTCCTTGACTTGGAAATACTTTCTCTCCTTTTATTCCTGAAAAAAAAGTGGAGAAAATAAGATGAAGAGGAAAAAAAAGTTAGTATTGATTTAGGTTTTAAGATCAATTTGACTTCCAGTGAAAAACAAATTTCAATGTCAAAGTCCTATCATTTGGAGTCAATGACCATAGGGTCAATTTATCCATAATATCCGGTTTCTGTGCTTTTTGACCTTGGGACTTGTAATAGCTTTTCATTTCTCTTTCATTTCAGCTGACTGAGGCTCAGGGTATAGTTCAGTGGCAAAGTATATGCCTAACATGTACATGGCCCTGGGTTCAAAATAAGGGTATCCTCTCTTATCGGACCAATCCTATAGATATATCAATGAGTTTCAGTTTTGAAATATTTTTTTTTAATAAAGCAAGGTTTATTTAAAAAGGGTAAGATAGACTTCTTCTAGGAGGGAGAAGGGGGCCATAAGTGGTATTCCAAGAAGTGAGCAGTTTTGAAATCTTAAACTATAATGCAGATTCCTGCCACCAGCTTCTTTTCCCCTGCCTCTCTCCCTTCTTCATCTGATCATAGCTAACCTTCTGCCTCATGGAATTCTCCACTGCTTATCAACCACCAAGCTGTCTTCTCAGTCCACTTTTTCTAAGCCAGACCAGGACACAGGGGGATCCTCTGGGTTTGAATATTAGCAAAAATGACAATTCAGATTTGGTTCACTTCACTTTATTACCAAATTCACCAAAAAAACAACTAACTACTCACTGGAAATATAAGGTAACTTAATGACCATAGATTCCTGAAATATTAATGGGTCCTCTGAGTTGGACCTGAAGTTAAGAGATGTTTAGAATTAAGATACACTCAAGGTCAAGAAACAAACATTCAGAGTTTTCCTTGTCTTTTATCCTATTCTGCTTGTGATGGAATCACTTTGGCATAGACAATCTAAGGAAATCTTACTACAGTGTTTCCCTTCCTTTTCTACTTACTATCAAACATACAATTTATTGGAATAGCCACAATTCTGTATACTTTTCTGTCTCATGACTCCATTGCTTTCAGTTCAAGCTGGTGGTATTTCCAGCAATATAATTCTCTTAAAAAACATATGGATCTTCTGTGAATCTTATTATTTGCTTTATTTAACAAGTGCTCTACCCTCAAGTCTTTTGAAAATTAGTCTATCTCTACCTTGGCCTTCTACTGAGACAGCTGGGAGACAACATCCTTTAGCTTCTAAGGAGAGTTATTGTTTAGAGTTACTTTTTGAGGTTTAAATAAAGATTTTCAAGCCATACCCTTAAATTTATCTTTAGGCCAAATGTTCTTTCATTTGATTAAAGTGAGCAGCTTTGAAATCATTTCCTAATTAGATATCATTAGGTAGCTACAGAGACTGGGAATTTTCAAAATTTCCAAGAGCTGGGTCCTGTTTTGCTTAATAAGTCTTCTTTCAGTTTATCCCTCTCCTTTCAAAATTTACTTTTTGGGGCAAGAAGAAATGAGGGACAACTTCGCCTGCCTTCCTGGAAGAATCCTCAGCTAGACCCCCTGAAGCACATTACCTATTTTCCACATTAGTGCTGATGAAAAGGGTGCTGAGTTTTTACACCTCTACTTTCCTACCTGCATCCAGTTCCTCTGACTTTCCTTTAAACCTTCATTGGCAGCCTCCTTAAAAGCTATCCAGCTTCTACTCACAATCTTTTCAATACTTTTTTAGGTTTTCACAAAGATTTTCCTCCAACTCCATCTACCTTCATCCTGTTGCTCAGGTTCAAAGCCTTCAATAGCGCAGGTTTGTTAGGGCAATGCTCCTTTCCTAGTGCATATTTGCTTTAGTACTTAACCCAAAACTTCAGTAGCTAAAAGAAAATACACTTATTTCCTCAGAGTTTTTCTGGATCAGAAATCTTAGAGAGGCTTAGCCAGATGCATTCGACTCAGGATCTTCTCAAGTCATATTCAAAGCACCAGTCTGAACTGCAGCTTCTGAAAGCTCAGCTGGAACCAGAGAATCTGTTTTCAAGATAGTTTACTCATATGACCATTGGCAAAAAGCCTTATCTTTTTGCTGGCTGTAGGCAAGAGACCCAAGTTTCTTACATGGGGATCTGTCCACAAGACTGATTGAGAGTCCTCATATCATGGCAGCAGAATTTCTTCAGAGGATGTGTGCAAGAGAGTAAGAAAAGGACACAACATACCTTTTATGTTTCATTCTCACAAGTCACAAACTATCTCTTCTACCATTTCTATTCATTATAAATATGTCAGTAAGTAGAGTCTACTCTTAAGGGAACAGAAATTAAGTGTTGCTTTTTGAAGGGAAGAATATCCAGGAACATTTGGATATACTTTAAAATGACCACTCATGTGTACATATCTCAAAATTATTTCTCTGTCTACTATTCTACTATTCATCCATCATCTATCTTAAAAATTATTAGTTCATACTAAGACTTCAAATTCCAGTTCAATAGCACAGTGTTCATTCTAGCCTTTTCCATTCTGTTTTGTAACTTCAATCTTTGACACTTATATTTTAATAATTGCCTGTTCATTCTTCTATCAAAGTTTCAGTCTTTTTCTTCTTAGCTTTTAAGACCTCTTCATATGCTAGGAACTTTAGCAATTTTTCTGCAATTTATGTTGCAGTATTTTCTTCTAGTGAGTCAGTTGCCTTTTGACATTTTAAAAAATGGTATTGGGATTTTTACATTTTTATTAATTTTTTAAATGCAATTTTGAAAATATTTCTATAGTCATATTATAAATATGTTAGAGATTTGTACTTAGAGAGGTTTTTTTCCTAAAGTGATATTGAAAAGGAATTCACTCATATTTTTTCCTGGTCCTCTAGGAGTACAATTCAATGTACTTGTTTATATTTAAATCCTCAATTTATTTGGAGTTTATTCCTGTGTGTGAGGCAAAGTATGGAGGATTCTAATTTTCTCTTTTTTCCAAGTGAGTACTCAGTTTTCCCAGCATTATTTATCAAAAAGTCTCTTCTAGCTGGGCACAATGGTACATGCCTGTAATCTCAGTGGCTCAGGAGGCTGAGACAGGAGGATCAAGAATTCAAAGCCAACCTGAGTCATTTAGCAAGGCCCTAAGCAACTCAGAGAGACCCTGTCTCTGAATAAAATATTTAAAAGTGGTGGAGATGTGGCTCAGTGGTTAAGTGCCCCTGGGTTCAAGCCTTGGTACAAAAAAAAAAAAAAAAAAAAAAAAAAAACGCTCTTTTATCCCAATAAATTGAGGGAAAAGCACTTTATTTTTTGATAAATAGACTTAAGGGTATTTGGAAGAATATGAGACTGAGTCATTCAGAAGGAGAATGTAAATATTATAATAGTTGTTATTTATTGTGTATTTGCTAAGTGCCAGGTACTGTTCAGTATACTATATACATTATCTCATTTAATCTTTACACCAGTCACAATTGTTAATCCATTTGAAAGATGATTACAATGAGACACAGAATGATTAAATGACTTTTCCAGGGTCATGGAGCAAATACATGATAACAACAGAATTTGGATTATGCTAATCTGGATTCACATTTTCTACTTGGCACCACTACAGTCAGTTCAAGGGACCCTAGAAACACCTTTTCCTGTCCCAAGCCCTTCCCTTCCTGCTGTAAGCCCCATAAAAGTCCAGTCTGGTCGAGCTTCCACGCGGTTTCTCCTCAGACCCTTCCCCTGTCCTTTCTGTGGGTCTGATCGAGTTCCAGTGGAAGTGTGGCATAAATATTAAAAATGCTTATCAGATTTTGATTTGCAAATAACTTCCTTTGGCTCTTAACAAAAATATAGATTCTCATTTAAGATTTGCTCAAAGACCTGAAATGTTTCACTTCTTATCAACTCTGCATTATTCTTTTGCTATGGCCCTGTAACTTTAGTAACAGACTCCCTCATCCAAATAGATTAGAGGAAGAAAGGAAATAAAACAAACATTTTAATTAGTTCCAGAAAAGGTTAAAATAAAATAATATTAAGAATCTAGATATTGTATGTAAAGGTAAATAAAAACTAGACAATCCAAATTCAAGAATGATGTCTCTCAAACCTTTAGTAAATTTTTGTTGTTGTTGTTGTTTGTTTGTTTGTTTTGCCTGTAATTACAGGACTGGAGGAATGGAATTCCAACCCCTCTTATAAATAGGTAAACAAGTATTTTGTTAACTTACAGGATCATTTTTTTACTTTCAATTTTAAGCTTTTCAAATAATAATTATTATTATTTCTTAGAAGCTGGCAATCACAATGAATGCAAATATGTGCAGGACACTTGGCATCTGGAGGACCAGAGGATATGGTTAGAAAAGGAGATCTCAGGATAAAAGATCTTAAAGATGGCATATGACCGATTTCAAAGACATCAGTACATGACAAGATTTGATATGGCATGAAGAGAAAGCGCAGGAAATTGTAAAACTCAAGAAATCTCAAAATGTAGGAGCTGTCAGATTTCTGGAATAAATGTTACATCATCAACAATTAACATAGTAGGGTAAAGGCGAGTGTGTGAGCCATACCCTGAAGGCTCAGAAAAAGGTGAAGGAATGTCAAGTTTCAAATAAGCAAATGAAGTTAAAGAGGACAGAGAACTATAGTTTTAAAAAAATGTATTGTTGTGTAATTTCTATTAGTCTTTTATACATTTTCTGAAAAGTCAAAACATTAAATAATATTAAGTCTAAAATACAAAAGCTTAACTAAATGGCAACATTTTATAGCATTCACCTATTCTTTCAAGGACATATTTTTCTAATCTTAAAAATTTAACTTCTCAATGTATCTAATGGTAGTAAATTCCATTAAGCCAAAGGTTTAAGAAGTCAAGCAATAAATACCCAACCCTACCTTTCAAATGCTAGTTGTGGTGAATAAAAGAGCAATAGAGAAAAATTAATTCTCCTTGCCAAAGTATTTTCCATACAGACATTTATATGTACTTTTACTACTGCTAATAACAAAATCATCAGATCACCAATTTACTTTGATAATTTTATCTATTCCAAAGCTGTCTATATCTAACACCTGACAGGATTTCTATTTACACACTCGTGTTTTTGGTTCTCTCCAAAATCACACAATTACTGAGGCTGCTATTTGTGATTCCATAGAATGCCTGTACAACTATATAGTGAAAAACATCTTTGCTCAGTTACACACAGCTAGCTGTTAATCATCCATGGTGATTGAGACAATAGACTAGAAAAGTGAAATCAATTTAGCAGAGAGGTATAATTACCTCTATCCTCATTATTCCTCCTAGCTGAGATGCTAGTAGGTAGCCAACAGGTTCATTTGAATTTCATCTCCTTTATTATTCCATTTGCAGGACACTTGCTACTCAATAAATGCTAATGATCAGAGAAGCAGCCAAAAGGCATTTGGAAGTGAAAGGGGAGAGAAGCGATGGGAGTGGATAGCCCCCAAGTCAGATAATGAGTTCCTGAATAATCACAGGTTACAATGGTCCCATTGCTATAAGGAAATAAATGACCATGACATCCTCATCCTGCAGAGTGGAGGTCTTGTTTTTTTAAATACATAAATATTCTGAGGGAAATGTCCCATCCAATTATTTTGTTTCCATTTTTCAGGCTGTAATTGAGCATATGTTCTCTTTCGAAATATTGTTTTTTATTTTTCTCCAAGATTTTATCATTACTTTTTTTCTGAGCATCACTCCTCATTTCTTTCTTTTTATTAAGTTGATTATGATGGACACATCCAATTTGTTCCAATCCTGCCAAATCTGTTTACTTCCTAGAGAAAGGTAAACTGTTAAAATGTGCCTTCTCTGATTATTGGGAAAGAGAAGTCACTAGAGCTTCTCTTGTCTCCTAGCCAAATTTTCTGAGTACAACATTCCGGTGCTTATGTCAAAAGTCCTATCAATCTTCCTTAGTACCTGGAATAAGATAAAAACATGTAATAAGGGCCTGTTTACAGGATACAAATATTATTTTGTTGTAGGCATTAGTGGCCATGATTTTGTTATTCATACACTGATTTCCAGCTAGCAAGATGAACTTTGTTATGCAAGATGGCTATTTATTGTAAGGCACTGAGAGATATTTGATTGCAATATAATCTTTGTTAACCAGAAGTTTAATAGCAAGAAGATGATATTATATTTAATAAACATTCCTATTCTCCAGGATATCCACATCACTTTTCTATTTTCTCCCAAGTTTCATCTTAGAGAATAAGTTCAGTTAAAAATCTGACTATGTTTTTGATATTTGACTACTGATAGTTTTTATGTCCTACCCTACCCCCTTCATCTTCTGTTCCACATCTGGCAGGCTGATAAGAAAGGCCAACTGCTTCTTCCTTTTGGTGCCAGCAGGAGGTTCGAACCATGCACAAGAACTCTGGTTCTAACCCCCAGCTATGTAAAAATCAGATGCCAGACTCCACCCTGTTTTCTCAAGACATTCTTGGACTAGCTTGGGAGGTACAGCCAAACTCAGGAAGCCACACTGTATGAGCAATAAATCTTTTCAAGCCCTCAGAGTTGTGAGTGAAGTGTTATCAGTCTTGATACTTGAACCAAATTGGAGGTAGATTTATATCCTCTTTCTTTGGAGTGTTCATTAAAAACAAGGAAATAAACCCTACTGACTGTAGATCTTTTGGGCTTCTATTCATCATTGATGTATGAATCCATTTACTTAACAAATATTTAAAGACACAGGAAGCCAAAAGTACATGCAAATTTGATCTAACTCTGGAGATATCAGCTAGCAACTCCGTTTACAACAATATGACAAGCACGTCATCATTGATCTGATGTTTTAGTGTGATTTAGCCTCCCTCATGGGTTACTACTTCTACAGTTGCTAACTGAAAAATTGGGAAGGAAAGGAAAAATTGGTTCATTTTTTTAAAAAAAGACTGAAAACAGGAAGTTAAGGCAGGAAGACAACTCTGAGCATCACTTGGCTCCATCTCTACAGCCATTGTCCTTGCCAAACAACTACCATCTAGCATCTTCTTATCTGATTTCTTTCTGCCATTATTTTCTCCCCTTATTCAGTCCACCTATAGCATAATCATCTTTCAAAATGTAAATCAGATGACTATACTCCTCAAGTAAGACCCTTCAATGGTTTTCTAATTGCATTCCGAATATAATAATGTGTTTAATGCTTATCCGTCTCCTCTCTCATATATCCTGACCATACTATTTTAGGAATCCCTGAATTATCAGAAATATAGACCTTCAAACAGTCCATTTCAAAATGATCTCTCCTCAACTCCATCTATATAACTTCTTTCTATGTCTGGTATTAAATGTCCCTTTCTCAGATAAGCCTTTTCTGGGCTTACTCAATCTAACTCTATATTTAGAGTTAGATTGAGTAACTATAACTACTTCTATATTTCTAATAGATCATTACTCTTTTTTTCTCAATTATCAAAATGCAGAGTTAAGTTGGTATTTGTTTACAAAAAAGTTTCTCAAGGGCATATTTTTTTTTTCTTGTTTGTTTTGTTTTGGTTACTCTTGGAAGACAAGTTTCAAGATAAGTTTCCCTCTCAAGTCTGTGCACAGGGAAAACACTGCCTGCCTTTTCTTCTGACTACCTTTCCAAAGATGTCTGTATAGCAAGCAGCCTTGAAAGACAGAGATAGATTCTCCTACGTAGTCATTCTTGCTGTCAAAGTCTACATAATGTGAAGTTCAGGCATGTTACTGCCTATTATAAGATTCAAGTTCCCTAAACTTAGAGTTCATTGCCTATAATGAACTCCACTGTCTGTACAAGGGCCACCTGGCAGTCTTTACAGCACCCAGGGGGAAATTGGGAAATATTAGAAAACTAATATGAATGCTTATACCTTAGCTAATATTATTGTTGTGAACAGTCTTTCATTTCTAATCCAAGAATTTTATGATCCAAGCGAGTCTTCATGAGTCTATGGCAAGCTAACTTGTAAGCAGAGTAAAATCTCAGACTTATCATTCTTACAAGTTACCACCAGAAACCTAGGACAAGCACAGTACTGGGCCCACTTTAGGTACCTAATAAAAATATGTTGATTCAGTAAATGAAGGATTGTGTCCTTTTGAAAATCTCATTGTGTTTGGATTCTCATCCTAAAGAACACTGTAGATATGTAAATACACACATAATTTTCCTTATAGTACCAGAAAGATTTCAAACTTTCTGAAGCCCCTCCATGGACAAATAGATCTTTATATACTAGCTGAAGTTTAGTTTCTAATGTAGACAATAGGACTAAGGCATAGAAGAAACCCATAGTCTATATGGGCAGCTATCAAAATATACCTTAGACTGAATAATTTATAAATAATAGAATTTTTTTGGTTACAGTTCTAGAGGCGGGAAACAGTTACTGGCAAGTACTTTCTCTGCTTTGAAGATGGTGCCTTCTTTGCAGACTCACATGGAGAAAACCTCAAACAGGCCCTTTAATAGGGCATAAATTAATTCATGAAAGTGAAGCCTCATAATCCAAGCACCTCTGAAAGGTTACAACTTCTAATATTATCACCTTGGGGATTAGTTTTCAATCTGTGAATTTCCAAGGGAATCAAACATTCAGATGATAGCACCATTCAGATCCTGAATTTCATTGTTTTCTTTTTGTCCATATAAACCCCTTGAAAGAATTTTTTTAAAGACAGAGAGAGAGAGAGAGAGAGAGAATTTTTTAATATTTATTTTTCAGTTTTCAGTGGACACATCTTTATTTTATGTTTATATGGTGCTGAGGATCAAACCCAGCGCCCCTCGAATGCCAGACGAGCACGCTACTGCTTGAGCCACATCCCCAGCCCTTGAAAGAATTTTTGAAAACATAGATAAAAGCACTTATTTTCAAAGTGGTGGTAAAATTCTGGAATGTGCTACTATATATAATGGTCAAGATAAGTTATATAGAAACTTATAAATATGGCTTAACAGAAATATCCAGCATACCTGTTCCCCCATATAAAAGAACTAAAGTAACAGGTGTATGGCTATATATTGAGGTGAGTAACCAGAGGAGAACACTAGAATTCATAGTAGAGAAACATAAACCTTGTAAAATTCAGACACCTGATATACCACCATAGCAAGAGAAACAAAATGTTCCATCACCTGCTACCCTAGCTCCATACTCAGGGAGATAGAATCTCCCCTCCACAGGGGAAAAGGTGAAGCAGAGTCTGAGCAAACTCTCCCAGCACAGTATCTGACAATCATAGCTACTGGAAAGCTTTGTGGCTCTGTAAGCCTTTAGCATAAATACATAAGAATCCTAAAATCAGCAGAGCAGTCTGTCTCTGGAGAAGGGAACCCCCAGAGAGTTGTTGCTAAGAGCCATCTTGAAAGGGGGTCTCTTATCTGAGTCTGACCTACTTTAGGTGTCAGAAACCATCACACATCCCCATCTCTGGGATCCCACAGATATCCCACTGCCCTAGTTCAATGTAGCTGCCTTATAAACCATACTTCACTTGGTGGAGTATCTCTGACACAAACCTGCTGGGAGTGGTACATAGTAGGAAACAGGTATAGTAACTCCAATGCAGAGAAGAGGGCAAAGAAGTAGAAAATGCTAGTCATAAGAACTGAGGATGGGTGAGCCTCCCCTCTGAGATTGGGGGTGTGGCCAGTCACATGTGATTTTTCATGGGTACCAGGTGTGAGGGAAGTTACCCAGAGAGTTCCTGATACCTTTCTCCTAGTGCCACATCCATGTATCTATCATTTAAATAGAAAAATAACTTGTTATGGTGTGGCTACGAGGTGACCCTCCAAAAGCTCTTGTGAACATAGGAATTTTTAGAGATAGAATGATTAAATTAGATAATCAGTGGACTGATTCATTTAATTTATTAATAACTTGAATGGACTTGCTGGGTGGTAACTGTAAACAGGTGGGTAGTGGCTGGAGGAAGAATGTCACTAGGGGGTGCCTTTGTGGTTTATATTCTGTCACTGGTCCCTTGCCTCCTCTCTTTTTCCCTGCTTCCCATGTGCCATGAGCTGAGCAGCTTTCCTCTGCCACAACCTTCCACCATGATGTTCTACCTTATCTCAGGCCCAGGGCAATGGAGATGATTGATCATGAACTGAGATCTCTGAAACCATGAGCCCCAAATTAACTTTTCTTCCTCCAACTTGTTCTTGTCAGTTATTTTAGTCATAGCTATGGGAAGCTGACTTATACAGAACTCCCGATTTTCCATTGCTTCTCTACCGCTTGTTCTCCCATCATGGACTAAATGTTGACCCACCTCCAAGATATACAGCCTGGAAAAGGTCAGAAAGAAATTGCTTGATGCCAACTGCCTCTTATGTCCTTTCTCCTTTGAGCACCTCAGCTGAGAAGAATTTTTCTTGATTGTAGCCATACCTCAACTCATTCCCTTTTGGGCGCTACTACTACCCTGGCCATCACCCATCCACAGAAATGCATAGCAGTTTATGTGTGTTTCAGTGGGGTGGACTCTAGATGCCTCCACTTCTGAACAGGCAACCCCAGGACAGAAACAAAGAGCAATAACATAACACTCCCTGTATCCACACATACAAGTGCTCCCTACATCAATTTCCCCTATGCCTTATA
This sequence comes from Ictidomys tridecemlineatus, assembly GCF_052094955.1. NCBI lineage: Eukaryota > Metazoa > Chordata > Mammalia > Rodentia > Sciuridae > Ictidomys > Ictidomys tridecemlineatus. The sequence continues at coordinate 74,804,750 of NC_135482.1, read as the reverse complement.
TGATCACTCACTACACATAAGACTAAGTGTGAGTGTTTCAGATTGGGGCACTATGATTCCTGCCCCTACCTCTCCCTATGAAGCACTTGGTCCCATACCAGTGGCTAATCAGAGGACAAGTACTTCAGGACCCACCCAACTACTAGATCAACCAATACCAGAGACCCATTCAAGTAATACAGTCAACATCAACACCTAAAAAAAACCCACATCCCCTGATAGGGGCACTGTGGAAAGACCAACATAGGGCTCATCCTACAGACTCTGCTACCTATACCACAACTGCCTGAAATGACCCCACTTTCAAGTGACTTGCACAGACAGTAGGTTTCTCTAATTCTAATTTCGTATGTGTTGTACCCAAATTCATTAATCCCATCTAAAGAAGCTACGGGGAGACTATACTATTGAACCCAGCTGGAAATAAATTTAACATTGCCTAGCAAACCCGTACTCCAAGACACATCTTTAGAAGAAAACTGTTCAGTACGAAGGCCATCCCATACAAGTGGTAGAGAAAAGTATTTCACCAACTGCATTAATAAACTTCAACATAAGAATACAAGAAATACCCCAAAAAAGGTAATGTGGTACCTCTGAAGTTTATAACTTACTAACACAGATTCCAAAGATATCAAAGTGGATGATATTCCTGATAGTGAAGTCAAAACAATGTATTTTTTAAAAAGCTCAATGAAATTCAAGAAAATACAGTCAAATGAAATTAAGAGGAAAATGTAAGATATGAAATAGAAATTCAACAAAGAAATAAGTTGAAAAAGCACTAATCAGAAATCGTGGAAATAGGCTCCATAATTTGGATGAAAATATTTAATTGAAAGTTTCAACAACAGTTGAGACCAAGTGGAAGAATATTAGACCTTGAAGACAGGCCTTTTGAAATTTCCCATTCAGACAGAAGTAAAGAAAAACAATAAGAATGAAGAGAGCATACAAATTCTTTGAGACACCTTAAAAAAATCAAATTTCTAGATCATCAGAACACCTGAAGGGAAATAAATATATGTTAAAAGTATAGAAATTCGGGGCTGGGGATGTGGCTCAAGCAGTAGCGCGCTTGCCTGGCATGCGTGCAGCCCGGGTTCGATCCTCAGCACCACATACAAACAAAGATGTTGTGTCTGCCAAAAACTAAAAAAAATAAATATTCAAATTCTCTCTCTCTCCCTCTCTCTCTCTCTCACTCTATCTTAAAAAAGTATAGAAAACCTATTCATTGAAAGAATAGCAGAAAATTTCCCTAATTTTGAAAAAAGAATTGTCAGAACCATGATCAGATTCTTAAAGATGACTGAAGATGAGTTTTAAGTGGGTAGAAATTTTCTTACTACATTGAAAAAGGGATTTCAGAAAATACAAGACAATTATTATGCTCTTCTAAAAGCTAGGTCTTGGTGCTATTGACAAACATTGTACTTTGTACTGGGTAAGAATAAATCGTAGTCCTCATTCAATACCTTGATGCAAAGAGTCTGGATGTGTTATTGACCATCCTCTGACCTTAGGGAAGTTACCTTTTGAGTTTGGATATCCTCATCTATAAAAATGGCATAATTTTATTTAAATCATGAAGGTGTTCTAAATGTAAAATAAGATTTTGTGAAAGGACCCATGTGACGAAAGTCTAGGGATAATGACAACACAAATTAGTACCCCATTTAGTCTCTTTTTCCTTTGATTTTAAAATACAAACATGTATAATTTGCATACTTTGACATAAGAAAGATTCATTTGTACTGGTCCCCTATGTTGCTACAAAGTTTCATTTGGTGCGAAGACAGTCTTATTATTTGTGTTAAGAGATTGACAATTGGATTATATTATAACTTTTGGAATTTAGATTCAAGGGGTTCAATCTTAATAGCTCAAAGCAGGGATTATTTAAATTTCTTTGAACTAGGAATTATGAGGTCCAACCATGCACTATAAAATAGATATTAATTTTGAGGCCCCTGGGGATAGATTCTAATTTTAGTGACAGCTCATTTACAAAAAGTTCTTTATCATCCTCTAATTTGGTTTCCTTATTTATAAAATAGGACAAAACAATAGTAGTTCCCTCAAGGTATGTTGTATTAAATAAAATATTATGTAAATTCCTCACTATTCTTGAAATTATTGCTATATAGAGGCACTCATGCACGTGTACACACGCGCGTGCACACACACACACACACACACACCAGAAAAATGCATACAATTATTTTTTTATGAAACCAACCCAGAGACACCAAGCTGTTTTTACAAGGTAATATAACTAGTAAAAAGTAGGATTAAGATAAAATATTCAATCTCTTCAGTTATAACATCAATTTTATTCTATTTTGTTGTACTGTCAGATGCTGTCTGAATTCAGAATAATAGTTTCAAGAAGTTTTCTATTTGTTCTGAGATCAGCAATATTATTTTGGATTTGAGACTCTGTACACTCGTAAAACTTTCCAAAGTCTTCTGAAGAAATGCCTTGGGAAGTCAGAATGCCCTTCTCTCAGGAAACCAGTATTAAAGCACTTATAAATTAACAGAATATGTACTCAACCAACTAAAGATTGGCTTATAATTGAGCAGATGCATGAATTTCATAATGAAAGGCAAAGTGCTTGTCTTTCATTATAGTATTGAACCTTTAACGGATCTCTATGTTAAGGCTAAGTATGTAGCAGCACATTATAAATGTCACTGTGTCAGACCTTATTGTTAAGTATGTTTCATTTTTTTTAAATCCAACTTTTTAAACATGTTGCAAAACTTCTAGATCTAAATGCACTTGGATCAATAGCAATTGTAGTGAGGTAATGACAAATTTTCTTTAAGTGTATGGATGGATAAATGAACTAGCCAGTTTAAGTACCAGTTTTATGTTGCAGGTATATCCAGGCTTGATGACAAAAATAATTTGTACTTCAGGCTGCTTCTGTGAATTCTAGTCCCTGAATGGTGTGATGTGACTATTCTTCACCATACTATTCAGAAATACAAGATTACTTTCATATCCCAAATGACTCTATACTAATTTATGTTCCACTTACATTTGATGGGACACATTTTCTTCTATCTCCCATGGTGAATAATTCATGGTGAAGGACAAATGCTTGTTATAACAAGAATATACATAGATGGCTTCATAAAGTAGGTTTAAGTGCTTAATATAACCCTGAAACAAGAAATCTTTTGATGCTTCACTGAACCTATGTGATGTTGATCCGAAAAGGCAGTGTTACTCAGAGCATGTGATTCATTCAAAGTGGATAAAGCAAGGTTGGAGAAGACTAATGCAGGTATGTAAATTGCATGTGAGTCTGAGAAGCTCTGATGGAATTTCTTGAATGAGAATTAAAATTTCAAAATTTTAGTAATTTGATACTGTATGTATTTTTGTCACATTTCTAGCAAAATATGTTTCACGTCCAGTATTTTTAGATTATTATCAGATGAAAGTATTGATAAGCTTTATATAAAATTACTTCATAAATCTAAGAAAATGTGTTGATATTTAAAAGTATTGCTTCAGGGACAATTAATTATAAATGGCTCTTTTTGTTTTGGCAACTCAACACATCAATTTGGCAGTTGTCTCAAGAATCCTGGCATAATAATTAAGGCAATGTTTTTTGTTGCTAAAAAAACCTTCAGTATGCCTTAATTGAACTAACTGGATTAGGTCTACTATTTCTACCCTTTAAAACAGTCTCTTTAGACAATTCTTCCTGGCTGGTATTCCTTGTGCCATTTTAAGTTCTTATATTGTGCAATGCATAATTTCAGCTATTAGATTTCTGAGGAACAATGCGACTGTAGAGATGAGTACATATAAGTGACATAGAATTGATAATAAGCAAGATACTATAAATGGTCTTCTAACACTACCCACAACTGTCAGCCCAGGGGAATGCAATATTTTTTCACTTGACCTCCATACCATCTGTACAAATTGGCATGCTTGGTGCTTTTCACACCTGCTTTGCCTCAGAAGTTGATTTGCAGGAGGAGGTTTTCACAAGAGCAGAAAAGTATTTTCCAGGTTGCTTTGAGATGTTTGTCAAAACAGTATCAAAATGAATCCAGTTTCAGGAGAAAAGCAAGGTGTTATTTTAAACTCAGAGGTTACATGGTAAAATGCAATGTTTTTAAAAAAATGTAGATATGAGGACATGACCTCAGGAGTATTAAAGTTGTTCATGAGATTTTTTTTTTCATTTTGGTGCAAGACTTAAAAAAAAAGTAGGATGATAAAATTAGGACTTGATGCAAACCTTTCTACATAAAAAGGTCAGAGCAGCTCAAAAAAAGGGGGAATTTGATCAAACTTGAACCTGCAGAATTCCTGAAATATTGAAAGTAAACATTATCAGATTAAAGAGAAATGCCAAACTATGTAGAACAAAAACTACTGGCACAGAAATTGTGAAAGTAAGGAGCAGGAGAAAGCTCTAGGAGAAATAAAGAGGGTTCTGAGTGGTCTGACATGGAAACAAGTAAGTCATTGGAATGCTTTGCATCTCTACTTGATAAATTCTTCACTTCCAACTCCAACTGTCTAGGCAATAACGAATTAGCTGTCTATACATAATGTGGGAGATTAAGGATGAGCAACACAGCAGAAATCTAAGAGGCTGAAAATATCTGGGAAAACCATAAGGAACCAACCATCCTGAGATGAACATGGAAGTAATCCACTAGCAACACTTCATGCTAATTACTCACTGTCCTGAAGTAGTGAAGAGTTGAAGTTGGGCAAGAGTTCCTGCCTTTACAAAACAGGCTGTGTAAACCCAGAAATGAACTGCAAAAGTGATGAGCCATCAGCAACTAGGAGTGGAGCACTTCTGAATGAGAGACTTCAAACTCAATTAATGTAAGAACTTATACTGGAGAACAGAGAGTTAATTAGACATTAAGTGCAAGATGTAAACTAATGTAATTTTTAGAAAGAATATGCTGTTCACAACAAAAACCAAAAAAACTGTGACATGGTTTAGATTAGGTGTCCCCTGAAAGCTTATGTGTGAGACAATGCAAGAAAATTTATAGGTGAAATGATTAGATTATAAAAGGTTTAACCTAATCAGTTCATTAATTCCCCTGATAGGGATTAACTTGGTAACTATAGGCATGGAAGAGGTGGCTGGAGGAGGTTGGTCTCTAGGGAGTGCCTTAGGGTTTATAATTTGTCCTGCTGAGGAGACCTTTATCTGCTTCTTGGTGCCATGTTTTCCTTAGCCACACCCTTTTGCCATGATGTTATTTCTCACCTTGGGCCCTGAGGAATGGAATCTGCCTGTCTAACTATGACCTCTGAAACCATGAGCCCCTGAATAAACTTTTTCTTCTTTAAAATTGTTCTTGTCAAGTCTTTTGGTCACGGCAGCGAAAAAAGCTAATGAAAACAAGCTGTTCTATATTCAAAGATCCAACTAAAGATTAAGATTGAAATGTATATATTTTCATGGCCAAATAGCCAAATTTATAACAAATTAATGGCCTGAAATAAAAACAGTATTACCAAAAAAAAAAAATCTCAGGAAAAAGTCTATATGAAAATTAAAGAATTCAGCTACTAGATATTCCTGATGAAATAGAGATAATAAAAGGGAATCATTGCTTTAAAAAGGTGACAATTCCCTGTGGTGAAAAAAGATGAGTATTTATATTTGCATGACCTATTAGTTGTTAAGGGGATAAGTTTAAAAGCAAATAAAAAACAACATATAAATAAGTCTCTGTTCTAGAATTATCCTGACAAAATTTTAAAATGTCAACAATAAAAGAAATCTGTAAAATACTAAAGAGGAGGCACTATTGATCAAGAAACAAGAGTCATTAGCTACATGGGAAGCAAAAGTACTATAGGACAGTCCATTCCATGACCTGAGATTCAACACTTAATATTCAGTTAATCTAGCATTCAAATATCTAGATCTAGTCAAAGAGCTATTCAGATGTACAAGGGCCCATAGGTTGTGATACCTACAGATCATCCCTCAGAGGATGCACTCAAGCAAGAGGAGCAAATGTTCTAGGAAGAATAGTGGAGCACAAGAGGCAATGGTGAGCCAAGAACTTGGTAAAATTAATTATTGTGGATTGAACATCCTTAATCCAAAATGCAAAATCCAAAATGCTCCAAAATCCAAAACTCTGAGTGACATGTAGAAATTTTACACTTAACCTCATGTGATAGGTCATATTCAAAACCTCATGTGATAGGTCATATTCAAATACCAAAAATATTGCATAAAAACACCTTCAGACTATGTGAATACGATGTATCTGAAACATAAATGGACTTTATGTTTCAACTTAGGTTGCATCCTCTAGATATCTTATTATGTATATATGAATGTATAATTATGTATTATGTATATTTGTATTATGTATATATGGATATACAAATATTCCAAAATCCATAATATTTCTGGCTCCAAGCATTTAGGATAGGAGGTTTTCAAACCATGCCTCTGAACACTAAGTAAACATTTTTTGAGCAGAGGTGAGACACAATCACAATTGTGTTTCAGGAACATTACTATCAAATCTCATTATGGTGTGAACAAGAGGAGAATTGTCTGAATCTGTCCCACACCAGCATGAGGAATGGGCTGCTTCATGGTTTAGCACAATGTGGCTGAACCATGGCTCCTGAGGGGGCCAGCCTGACATATATTTTCAAATGAGAAAGATCAATAGAGCAAATTCAATACAGACCCTCAAAGACTATCTTACAAAAAGCCAAGTTTCAGTAATTGAACTGTTTAGATGAAGATACTATCTGAAGAAGCAGGAGACCATAAGTGAAATGCTACTGAAAGTTTGAATAGGAATTGAGTGGATATGCTGCTGCTGGATTAGGTAACTATAAAATCTTTGATGATTTTTTTGAAGCATTTTGAAGCATATAGAAGAATGAGGGGAAGAAAGACAGGATAACAGATGGAGCATGATCACCCAGCCCATAGAAGGACATGGGAGCAAGAATTTGAAAGGAGAAGTTAGTTTTAAATGAGAAGATGGGTCAGGTGATTGGAGGAAATAGAAAACAAAGAGAGAAATTTTGAGGAGAAAAGATCAAAAAGGAAGAGGAAAATTGAAACGAAGGGAGAAGCCATCTGTTAAAAATGAGAAGGATCACGGAAATAGAGCCCTGAAGACAACAAAAAAGGAGGCAGTTCTATTTAAAAAAAAAAAAAGGCAAAATTGATAAGGGAATTGGCTGAAATTTCCATGCATTCCCAAGTCTCGTGATAAAATTCTCCTTTCATTAAATGATTCACCATGTATCTATTAGTCCCCTACTAAGTTAATCACTATAAAAACAGTTTATAGGGCAAGTCTCTTCCTTAAAGAAACATAGAATTTAATGGAGCCTAAAAAATAGAAAATAGTTTCATAAAGTTCTAACACGAGGCTGAGGGGGAGTAGGAAGTTGTGCCTGGCCCAACCTGTGAGTGAGAAGATTTTGACATAGTTTTTGTGAGGTTTGTGTTCTGAGGTTAAGCAAACTGATCCGGGTAGTGGAGATTTTTACCTGTTTTATAACGTTTAAAGACTTGCTGAGTAATGTGAACTTTCCTTTGATAAACACAACAATGACAAGAAGCAAAAGTCCCCTGCAAAGATGGTTTTCTGTGGCAGCATCTTTTAGTTATAGAATTGTGGCTTTTTTTTCCCCTTTATCTACCTCAATCCATATAGAGCAACTGTTCTCTAGAGCACAGCTTCTATTTATAAATTAGTGCTTGGTATTCTTGGGGAATACACATGGTCACTTTCTACTCACTTGAATAACTATATGGGTAATACACAATGACAGTCACTTCAAATATTAATTTGCATTGTTGCTTCAGATGTGGGAGGGTTGGATTAAAATTTTCTTTTCAGATGTGTTTTTATACTTAATCCTGAGTGTGAATACATCATGTTAACTTCAACAAAATCACAGAGTAAAATGACACTGTGAAAATCTTTGAAGAGAAGTGAATGCTCAACGATTATTCTATCCTTCCAGCTTTTAAATTATTCCAGGACAGAGTCATCCAACTCAGACGAAACCTAAGTTTGGCAATCTTTGAAAAAAAATTCTGGAGCAAAGACAGTGGCTAAATGTTTCAATTTCAATGAACTTATCTGCAATAAATTTTAAAAAAATTATTTTAAAGAGTAGAGAGTGCTAGATTTTTATAAAGGAATAATTAAGTGAAATAAATACTCAGTGTCAAAAAAGAAAAATGTCAACCAAGTCCCTAATCAGAATACCACAAGTCCTTTCACATGTTAACAATGTTGACAGACCTTTGCTAGACTAGCTACAGTGCACCTAATGGAATTTGAGGATCACCTGTGCCTATATGAGTATAAAGTATCTAACACTTTATAGAATATACCTATGTCAGATTCAGTTCAAGAGAGATCAATAAGTTTTATTACAAAGGCTATTGTGAGCCTGAGCCAAGAAATAGATCAGTCTTACCCAGGTTGGTAGAAGAACATGGGCATTTCTTTTGACAGCAATTAGCAGAATAGAATTAGTCAGCACCAGTGGACTCATAGATAAAAGTCAAGGAAGCTATTCTCTTAGCACATCCTATGGCAATTACCTTTCTGGCTCATGCCAGCTTTTCTTTGAGTTTGGAGAAAGCAAAATTTAAAGTCCAATGCCAATTCAAGAGTAAAGGTGTGAACTTTCCGACATAACTTTAAAATCCCCCTATATATAAAATCACTTTTCAGTGAAGAATTTATAGTTGTGAATCCATTAGCTAGTTATATGGCATTGGCATCAGATACTTGATAAGTAGGTTGCCCTGGAAATTTCTTAAGACTGGAAATATACTTTTAACCAGGTGAAGAAAAGATAGAATCTTACCATGGTTTGTTTCATTCTTGTATTTTTAATACTAAATAAAAGAAACAAAAATGAGTTCACAAGAAAATTCTTATTTTCTGCAAAATGAATACATTAATTAAATGAATTTTAAATTCAATTTTATAACAATGCACTAAGAATTTATCACTTATGCAAAAGCAAAACATGCCATGAAGCAAAAATAATCAAACAGAAAACTAAATGGAGTTTAAGTTAAGTTATGCTTAGGTAACAAATGGATCAAAAAACAAAAGTTGATTTCTCATTCACATGACACCATCAGCATAAACTTTGTTCCATTTTCTCTCCATCCTGAATCATACTTATTTTTATTACAAATACATTTTCTGCGGGTAGTCTTCCTGGGTTTAAATCCCAGCTGTACCATTTACTATTGATACTGATATCTGTATCTATGTAGATATACTAATAGTATCTCACTATCTACATGTACATAGTTAGTATATCTTTATAGATAAACATTATACTGTCAAAATTAACTTTATTCATTTTGACAAGAGTTGGAGGAAAGGGAGTGTAGAAATGGAAAAAAAATGGCTGTGTGTTGAGAGGTAATTATTTTACAGGAACTCACAACCTAAAAACTGTGTAACTATTATATGGAAAACAATGCTGAGCAGATAATACTCACTGCTATAATAATGGCATATGTGCTGGGAGTCTGGAGAGAATCTGGAAAGACTCTCTGAAGAAGCTGAAATTCATAAAGACCTGAAGGGAATATTGACTCTTCGATAATTTGAAAAAGAACAATAAAAATGGAGGCCATATCTTTATTCACAAATCATCATGAATCTAATGTCCTTAGGATTATGGGAAGCACTGAAGGTTTTTTAAGTGACAAAATGACATAAAATAATGACTAGTAAGCTAGTTCTTGCAGTAAGATATAGGTTTATTGTAGTGGTGAGACACAACCAAGAAATGAAAAATAGTGTAGGGTTCCTTAGAGGAAGCTCAGGCAAAAATGTATGGCAATAAGTAACCTGACTGGAGATATCTAATTTTATCTAAAGAGGATAAAAATAGGCAGACTCCATAACTTAATGCATGTGGGTTTTGAGGAAGAAAAAAGGAAAGAAATAGTGGTCCTCAAATAGCTATACCCTGGAATTGACCGAGATGGTCTTAATTTAGTTCCATTCAGCTTGACTTAACTTTAGACAGGTTTCTTCCTGAAGTTAGCCCCTGACCTTCCTATTCTTAGAACATTTGCTTTAGAAAACTTACAATTGCAAATTATTTCCATCCATTTGAGATATCAGTCTTCAACAAGCCAGTAAACAAAAACAAAAGCCAGATCTTTGAGGGAAGATTGAGCCGTTTAATCAACCAAACTTGAAATCTGCCTTCTGTCTGGATTGCTTTCTAATGAAATAATAAATTTCCTCATTGTTTTAAGTCAGTTAAATTTCTACTTTTTGAAGCTGAACCTAACCTAACTAAAGAAATAGTTTAGCCTAAATTAGAGAAATAAAAGTGATTCTTCCTAACAACCTTTTGTTTTAGCAAAGTAACTAAATGAAATGCCTTTAAGTCACTGGTGGAAAAACTATATAAAGGCATAGGGAGGAACTTCAGTACAAGAATGTGTTGAGTTTCATCCATGAAGAATATTATTTTATTTTTCAATAAAAGGTATTTTCACTTGCTCAGGGAAAGAATATGGAATCATAGGCAAGCTGTATTGCCCTTTATAATTTTATTAACTTGAAATTTTAATTCCTAAGATTAATGAGGGATGATACCAACTTGAAAATCCATGACCCTCTGATATTAAAAATGAAAATGATATGAATTTCCTCTAGGAAATCCTTAAAACCGGATAGATTTCTCTTTGTAATTCATGACTCATTTATAAATTCTTTCAGCAAATATTTGCTGAGTACTCAGAAGCAGAGGCTCATTTGACGGATTAAATGGCAGGGTGAAAGTCAATATATGCTGCTCATCAATTTCACTGCTATTATTTCATTAATCCTTCATGAATATATTCAAAAAATATATATTCATCTCCTGTTATGTAGCTGAGGTATTTGATTGTGAATGACAAGAAGAGAACAGGAAGGAGAGGTCAAGGAAAAACTCACCTATGCACAAATTTGGCTTTAGTATGTTAATTCGGTTAGATGAGCTATTGCATATAAGCCCTTCAGCATAGGAGTTTAATGAAAATTTGTTGTTATTAAAAATGTCCACCATTTTTAATGTGTCCTTGTAATTTTATCTAAAGAGGATAAAAGTAGACAGATTCTATAACTTAATGCATGTGGTTTTTGAGGAAGAGAAAGGAAAGGAATAGTGGTCCTCAAATAGCTACACCCTGCAATTGACCAAGATGGTCTTAATGTTCCCTTCAGCGTGACTTAACTTTAGACAGATTTCTTCCTGAAGTTAGCCCCTGTTATGTATGTGACAAGAAATGTCACAATTACTCTAGATTTCTGGCAAATGTACTAGGGAATGTAGGCACATTTTAAATTTGTTAGAAAGGTATTCATTCTTTTCAACAATTCAAAAATTAGAGTCTACTATTTCAAAGAATTGTCGTGGCATGATTAAATCACACAACATGGTGCAAAAAAAAAAGTGTTATTAGACCAGATTTGTTGTTAGACTAGGATTAGTCCTAGCTCTGTGACTTTGAGACCTTAGGCAAGCCACATGATCATTCTGAAACTGAGCTTACCTATCTTTTAGAAGTAGAGGAATAAGCATTTCATTGTATTCTTGTGAGATAATATAATTAAAGGTTCTATGTAAGCTGAAAAGCACCATACATAAATAATGTGCTATTTAGTTTATAACTTTTTACCTTGTATGATTTATTTAATAGGAATTTGAAGTACAAATATGAAATTGGTTTTGCTTTTTCCAAATCTTGTTTCAATCCTACTGTGTTAAAAGCATAGATATCTTGAGTAAAGTTGAAACTTTCCAGTTTCTTTCCGTTATCACGATGTACAAGTCCTCTTTTTAACTGGTAGCAATTCTTCCATAGTCTCTAGTTGAGAGATATGACACTGGCTGCTCACTTGGAGATAAGGCATGTGGAGGTATTCTCCCCAACTCTTTTCCCAAGGCTTAGCTTTTTTAATGAATGAAACTAGAACTGGGAAAGAGACATTTCTGATGTGAGCTAGTCCTGTGTTGTGGTTGGGAAATGACTTTGGTCCTCTTTAGTTCACTCCACCTGTGTGTGGTGCTAGTGACCATTGGGTGGTTAGGTGTCTGGTTGATTAAGGCAGTCTTCAATTTGACCTGGCACTCTTGATGGATAAAGAAGCTCTCAGACAAGCATGGTAGACTTTAATCTTGATAGTACCACAAAACCGTTTTCTTAGCAGGGGATGTCTTTTCACATGAACTGTCACTATCATCCACCTTGGCAGTTTTATGGGATATTTCTTTCTGTGATACCCTTTCTCTTGCATGCAAAAGCAGAAGAATGAAAGATATAGCTATAGAGAATTGAGAGAGAAAGAGAGAGAGAGAGACAGACAGGCTTGCTAGAGTCCACAATCATGTGAGTCAATTCTTTTAAAACCTCTGTTGGAAGATTGAGCAGCTAAATCAACCAAGCTTAAAGTCTGCCTTCCTTCTGGATTTCCTCTTCATGAAATGACAGATTTCCTCGTTGTTTAAGCCAGAGTTGAATTTCTAGTCCCCAAACTAAAACGTGATTTAAATCTCTGATTAAAAAGAACAAATCAGGGGCTGGGGTTATGGCTCAGTGGTAGAGTGCTTGCCCAGCACGTGTGAGGCACTGGTTATGATCCCTGGCACACATAAAAATAAACCAATACAATAAAGGTATAGGAAGAAAGAAAGAAAGAAAGAAAGAAAGAAAGAAAGAAAGAAAGAAAGAAAGAAAGAAAGAAAGAAAGAAAGAAAGAAAGAAAGAAAGAGAATCAACTGACATGAGTGTGGGTTCCATCAAGTCCAAAACCTGAAGCTAAGGCTGGAAGGAAGGTTGGAAATTCAGGTTAGAGTTGATATAGGAGTCTACACTTCAGTATGTGTTGGACAGCATGCAAAAAAACTTGGGCAGCATTTCCCTGTTTTAGACTTGAGGAAAAATTCCTTGTCCAGAAGACCCTAGGTTTTGTTCTCACGATCTTTAATAGATTATAAGAGACTCACTTGCATTATGGAGGGTATTCTGGTATTAATTCAAGTAAATGGATTTTTTTTAAAAATCACATCTACAAAATACCTTCAGTGTACATGTAGATTGTATCTGACCAAACTATGGGCACCATAGCCTAGCCAAGTTGATGCATGAAATGAACAGTTACAAGTACCTTATAATTTACTACATGTTCCTAGTTACTTAATTTTGTATTTAAAACAACCAATTATGGTTATCTAGTTTTCATAATAATCTTAAGAAACAGAAATTCTTTGTATAGGTGAGAAACTTTGAAAAGAAATTAGGTGCCTGAAATCGCAAGGCAAATATCATGACAAGGTTATACTTCAACCCAGATCCTTTGATAACAAAGTCCATACTATCTCCCCTATCATTAGTACTTGTCAATAAATATTTGATGATTATGTCACTAAGCATAATTTAAAAAGTGGTTAAATTAGTAGAAAACCTACAAACCTCACCAAGGGGTTAAGGAAGAGAAGGATATTTTATTGGCTAAGGGGAATACTTGGATGTAACTTAAATTACTAATGATAAATTTTAAAGAATTTTAACAGTCTTATATAGAATTCTGAAAATTAAAAAAATCTGTTTCTAATTTTCTGCAAATGTCTTGGTTATTTTGTGAACATCTGTCTCATTTGAGCTCTAAGTTTAGTATGCATTTGTCAACAAAAGAGAGCATGCTTTCCTAAAAGATGCTTCTTGTGGCATCATCTCCCAGTGCATGCGAAGTCTAAACCTTAACAACTACTTTGGCTGTTCCCCTAGGGAAGTAATTAATTGAAATTAACTTTGTTTCTTTTCCCTTACCAAGCACTTTTTATTTAAAAGTATCAAGTATTCAATAGTTTTTAACTTTTTCTTTATTTTAGATTAATACTTGTCCCCAGATTTACCTCATTCATTGCTATTATTGTTTGCTATTTTTAAAAGTTTTAGATTTTGCTGCTCTTTCTGCTCTGAGCTTGTCAGGCAGAAAGGTAACTCTAATGGCTGGCCTATTAATTTAAATGGCAGCAAAGCAGAAGAACCAAATCAGGTTTCAGCTGGCAATGATGACTAATGCATGTCCCCATTATTTCTGCACTAGAATAAGAAAGCATGGACTGGGAAAGCTGCAATCGTGGGGATTGTCTCAGTATTCCTAAACCCAGAAACAAATCGCCCGCCAGGCAAATGTCAACCTCAGCTGTACCTAAATCCCTGTTCATTTTAAGGAGAGAGCACAGAAAACCACCCTGGTTGCTCATTTGTAAAAGGAAGACACCACGGTTAGACGTTTCGGGTGATTGTTTGAGTGCCTTCTCAAATACATATCTTGACAGTCCTGGTTAAACAAAAACAAACCAAAAAACAAAAAACCAATGCTTAAGTCTAATAAGGACTAACATTCCTCCGTGGTCCAAAAACTGTCATGGGATAACTTTACCCTCTGCATTGAGTTCTTATTGTGTAGTCTAAGCCCCTTCTTAACTTGCCCAAGAAACATTCTTAACAAAAAACCAGGTGATTTTTGTCTACTAGCTGGTTTTTGTACACTCTGCTTCATATAGAAAATAGGATTCTTTGATTTTAAAATAAAAGGTATAGAAATAAAATGCTTAACATACCAAATGTTTATGATTAAATGAACTTAAAAGCTAACATGTCTCTCAAGTTCTTTATTAAACTGGAATTTTTTAATGTTATCTTTTAAATACAATTGGAGTCCATAGACATCTGCATTAAAAGAACATGTTACCAGGGGACATCATGGCAACGTTTGATTAAAATATAGGTCCTTGTTGTGTGATTCTGTACCTATCAATTGAGATATTATAAAAGATCCCATTGTCCCCCTAGAATTCTGTGATGTTAAGGCGTAATATTTAAACTTGCACACCATATGACAAATTCTCCACAAAAATTTTGAACATTTTTTTATATTGTTCAGATGATTGGGTTTTTCATTAATCTATAAATTATTTGTTGAACAGCAGAGATATTAGAGCTGGAATTATATGTAATGTTAATCTATCTACTCCATAAAGAAAGTCCTGGGAGGTGTTTGAAGATTTTGGCATGATACAGTTCTAGTATTAGGTCCCAACTTTCTCATTCATCAGCTGTGGGATATTTAACACAAAGTTAATGCAGTTGAGATCTTTAGTTTTATAATTTTTAAAAGTGATAATTAACCATCATCATGAGATGGCAATGATCATTATGTGAAACCTTGAATCTAAAGTATAAACAGTAAGAATATTTGCTGTAAATCATCTCTTTTCTTTATCCCTGACATCTACAAGTCCTTCCATGACTACTTCTATAAAGACCAGAGTTTACCTTATTATGGGTATGCAATTTAACCTTCATAACAATCTTGAACTCATGCAAACTAAACTGTTGACCAGCCCTGGTATTCCCTGAGTCTGAACCAACATTACAATAGATAGTTCTTGAGTAGAGGCCTGGAGAGCTGGATAAAACCATCAACAAAACAGAAGAGTTGAACTGAGAAATGAAAACATATGTCCACACATGAAAACATATGTCCACACATAAATTAGCTGAGAAATGAAAAAAATCTGTCCACACATAAATTAGCATAAATGCTTATGCACTGTGAATATTTAAACAAAAGGTGGTCTAACTAAAAAATGGAATGAACATGAAATCAAAACTTTTTAAAAAACTGATACATGTTACAACATGGATAAACTTTGAAGATATTTTATTAAGGGAAATAAGCCACACCGAGAGAGAGAGAGAGAGAGAGAGAGAGAGAGAGAGAGAGAGAGAGAGAGAGAGAGAGATTACATTGAATTCCATTTATATGAAATACCCAGAAAAGGCAAATATCCATACTCATAAAGCAGATCAAAAGTTACAAGTGCCCTAGTGATAGAAGAGGAAGGAGAACAATTTGACTACAAATGGCTCATAAAGATCTTTTCAGAATGATGCAAAATTCTAAGACAGGATTGTGATGATGGTTGAGCAACTTTTTAAAACAACTAAAATCTACCACAAATAGTTGAGAAATTTTATAGTATCTATATTAAAACTTAATAAAGCTATTAAAAATTGCATATGTGTAGACTCAGGAATTTTATCACATTTTTACAAGTGATAAAATTATCCACATTTATACAAATTAGGATATATATTTCAACATTTTTAATATAAAAAATATTTAAAGTCATCTAAATATTTATCACACACATTAATCTATGAACCATTTAATTGATTAACCATTAATTAATCAACTTAGTTTCATTTAAATATTATGGGAAACTACATACCTATTTAAAATAATGAGGTATTGAAATGGAAACTGTTACAAGATAATTGCTTTCACAAGAAAGAAAAACCAACAAGGTGCTGTGAATGATGTAGAAAACTAGAGAGTTCACACACACACACACACACACACACACACACACACACACATCAATATCCTGGTGTACATGTTAGATATTATTTAGGTACCTCTAGAATAATTCATATGAAGCCAAAAGCAGTACTTTTTCATGGAAAGGAAATTGGCTTATGGGTTATCAAAGATTTTTATTTCCAATGTATGTTGCTTAAGTACAGGGATATGTTCTGAGAAATGCATTGGTAGGGGATTTTATCATTCTGTGAATATCATAGAATGTACTTATGGAAACTAAAACACCTATAATGTAACTAGGTAATATAATCTTATAAGACCATAGTTGTATATGTGGCTGGTCATTTATCAAAATATTATTATGTGGCACATGACTGTATATCCCTCTATATCTTTTGATTTTATGTAATATACATTTATTACATTATTCTACTCAATAGTAAATTTGAAGTTTAAAAGATGCATCAGCTTCTTCATCTAGATGTATGAATTGTGTTATGAAAGATCAATATACCTACTGAAAAGAGCTAGAAAAACTAAATATGCTATAAAAAGTTATATTTTTTTAAAGTGCCAGAGAGCTGTGGCAAAGATGGATGGGCCAAAATCCCAGAGGAGACAGCCTTAGGCTGAGCTGAAAATTCAGGGTAGCTCTTTATTCCTGAGGATTTTTGCCAATTCCCAGAGTTGGCTTAGAAGTGACCCAGGCAGAAGGAAGCTTTGGGGGAAAAGAGAAATGAATAAAACTTTAAGCAATTAAACATGACTAGAATGAGAAAAAGCAGAGTTGCACAGTTTCAAACACATTAGTTTCTCCCTAATAATTTTGATGAGTTCTGAGGTTGTGCAAAGGATAAAGAGCTTGGCCACAATCTGAAAGAAACAATAAAACCTCATACCAGGTTAACAACAAAAAAACATGCAGGGGAAGACAGTCTGAAAACAACTTGGGAAAGCCATGGAAACTAATCATAATGCTTCCCAAAGTGTGTTTACGGACCAGAAGTATCAACATCACTAAGTAGGATATTAGAAATTGGACTTGGGTGTGCCAACCTAGATCTATTATATTAGAAATATTAAGAAACTCTAGGGTACAGGAGAGTCACCTGGTGGCCTTATTAGAATATAATTTGCTGAGCCCTAACCCCAGAGTTTCTGATTCAATAGATGTGGAACATGGCCTGAGAATGCATTTCTAGCAAATCTCTAGGTGAGGTGGCTGCTAATCTAAGGATCACAGTTTGAGAACCTCTACCTTCTGCACCACTGAAATGGGATATCTCAATAATCCATCTAGAAGGAACTTATAGAAGAATTGCTACTAGACAAAATTGCTAAAACCCCTCCCCATCAGCATGAACAAGGGAAATAGGCTGGATCAGACCCATCCAGGAAAGTGCTAGCCTAAGCCAGCCCTCTATACCAACTATGCAGGAGCCCAGGCAGAAAGAGAGTGAATGCCTACAATCCAGAGTGGCAGAAATGGGAGCTCAGAGCATGCAGAAAGGCATGTTTGTACCAGGCAGTGGTGAAGAATGGCACATCATTCATGGCCACATCCAAAGGGAGTTTGGACACAAGTGGGACTCTGTCTCTGTTCCAGTTAGCAGAGGGAAATAGTGTCCACAGTTCACAACCCTAGGCACTGAAGTCAGAACCAGGAGAACTGGCTGAATCTCTTTTACCTGCTAAGGCAGGGTAAAGAGACTATTAGGGACAGTGCCTAAGATGATCAGTCAGGGGAGAAGCTGAGTTATTTCAATATACCTCTCTCACCACTAGATAAATCATCCAGACATAAACTAAGTAAAGTCTCTTTATTTATTCTTTTTAAAAGAGATAAATAATCAAACATGGCTGGAAGTACAAACCATATATCAATAGTAACTCTAAAATTAATGGTTTAAACAATTCAATAAAGCGACATAGGCTGGTAACATGGATTAAAAAAACAAATACAACAATATGCTGCCACCAGGAGACACACCTGACTGGAAAAGACATACACAGGCTGAAGGTGAAAGGTTGGGAAGTAATATACCATGCACACGGTCCTCACAAGCA
Source organism: Ictidomys tridecemlineatus (assembly GCF_052094955.1). NCBI lineage: Eukaryota > Metazoa > Chordata > Mammalia > Rodentia > Sciuridae > Ictidomys > Ictidomys tridecemlineatus. Next base: position 74,786,246 of record NC_135482.1, on the reverse strand, counting down.
AGCAGGGGTGGCCATCCTCATATCGAATAAAATCAACTTCAAGACTAAGTTAATCCAAAGGGATAAGGAAGGACATTATATACTGTTAAAAGGAACCATTCACCAACAAGATATAACAATTATCAATATTTATGCACCAAATAATGGTGCGCGAAGTTCATAAAACAAATTCTCCTCAAGTTCAAGAATCAAATAGACCACAACACAATAATTATGGGTGACTTCAACACACCTCTCTCACCATTGGACAGATCCTCCAAACAAAAGTTGAATAAAGAAACTATAGAGCTCAATATCACAATCAATAACCTAGACTTAACTGACATATATAGAATACATCAACCATCATCAAGTGGATATACTTTTTTCTCAGCAGCACATGGATCCTTTTCAAAAATAGACCATATATTATGCCATAGGGCAACCCTCAGTAAATATAAAAGGGGTGGAGATAATACCATGCATTTTATCTGATCATAATGGAATGAAACTAACAGACACCTATAGAATATTTTATTCACAATTCACTTTCTTCTCAGAGACACATGAAATATTATTTAAAATATAGCATATTTGAGGGCAAAAAGCAAATCTCAGCAAATACAAAAAAATGGAGATAATTCCTTATGTTCTAATCAGATCATAATGGAATGAAATTAGAAATCAACAAGATAAAAAAAGAAATGATTCTAACACCTGTATACCTCATTTAAAAGTATATTAATTAATATACTTTTAAATGAGGTATAGATTGCAGAAGAAATCAAAGGAGAAATAAAATTCTAAGAAACAAATGCAAATAAAGAAACAACATATCAAAATCTCTGGGATAGTATGCAGGGAGTTCTATGAAAAAAATTTATAACATGCAGTTCCTATGCTAAAGAAATAGAAAGATACTAAATATATAATCTAACATTACATCTCAAGGCCCTAGAAAAATAAGAACAAACTAATACCAAAATTGGTAGAAAACAGGAAATAATTAAAATAAGAGTTAAAATTAATGAATTGAAAATAAAAAAGCAGTACAAAAGGGTCATTGAGTTAGTTCTTTGAAAGGATAAACAAGACTGATAAAGTTCTAGCCAAAATAACCAAAGGAGAGAGAAGATCCAATTTAACAAAGTTAGTGATGAAAAAGGAGATATCACCACAAACACTACCGTTAGAAACCAGTTTGAAAAGATCATTAGAAGATCATTAGAAACTAGCTTGAAAATTACACTCCAATAAGGTAGAAAATCTCAAAGATAGTAACAAATTCCTAGAGGTACATGACTTACTCAAAGGGAACCAGGAGGATAAGAAAACTTAAAGCAACCAATATCAAGTAGTGAAATTAAGCAACCATTAAAAACCTTCCAACAAAGATAAGCCCAGGACCAGATGGATTGTCAGTCAAGCTATACCAAGCCTTTAAAGAAGAAGTAATGCAAATCCCCTCAAATGATTCCATAAAATTGAAAAAGAAGAAACACTATCAAATTAATTCTATGTTGCCAGTGTTGTACTGACACCAAAACCAGACAAAAACACATCAAAGAAAGAAAACTTCAGACTAATACCATTGATGAGCATAGATGTAAAAATTCTTAATAAAATATTGTCAAATTACATTCAAAATGCCTTAAGAAGATAATACAACATGATCAAGTCATTTTCATCCCAGGAATGCAAAATGTTGGTTCAACAAATCTATAGATGTAATTCACCACACAGAGTTAAGGAAAAGAATTACATGATTATCTCAGCAGATACAGAAAAAGTATTTGACAAAGTCCAGCATCCAGTCATGCTTAAAACACTAGAAAAAAATATAGGGATAGAAGGAAATAACCTCAACATTTAAAAAACTATATGTGACAAAGCCAAGGCCAATATTATACTGAATGGAGAAAAACTGAACACATTTTCTCTAAAAACAGAAACAAGACATGGATGTTCGTTCTTTCAGCACTCCTATTCAACATTGTCCTTGAAACTCTAGCTAGAGTAACCAGGCAAGAAAAACTAATTAAAGGGACACAAAAGAGGAAGTCAAATTACCTCTGCTGATGACATGATGCTCTCTGTTTAAGACTCAAAAAACTTCACAAGAAGACTTTTAGAGCTGATTAAAAAACAATCAATAAAGTAGATGATATAAGATGAATATACACAAATAAATCACTTTTCCACACATCAATCATGAATTTGCTGATGTAAGGAAAAATGTAAGTTCATACATTGTTAGTGGGATTGCTAATTAGAACAACCACTTGGGAAAGCAATGTGGATACTCCTCAAAAGACTAGGATTAGAAACACCATATGATCCAGTTATCCCACTCCTCAGTATATATCCAAAAAGGCCTAAAATCAAATTACTATAAGGATATAGCCCTTTCAATTTTGATAGCAATGCAATTCACAGTGGTCAAACTATGGAAACAACCTAGATGTTCATCAATAGATAAATGGATAAAGAGAATGTGGCATATATACACAATGGAATTTTATTCAGTCATAAGGAAGAATGAAATTAAGACATTTGCTGGTAAATGGATGGAACTGGAGAACATCTTGCTAAGTGAAATAAGCCAAAGCCAGAAAGTCTAGGATTGAATGTTTTCTCTGATATGTAGAAGCTAAACCAAAATAAGGAAAAGAAAATGTGTGTGGGAATTACATTAAAATAGAAAAACAACAATAACAGTGGATTAGAGAAAAGGGATTGAAGGGGAGGGAGACAGGATAGGAAACAGGAGAAATGGCAGAATGAGTTTGACCAAATTTTCTATATACATATATGAATAAACCACAGTGAATTTCACATTTATGTATATACATAATTCACTAATATAAAAAACAAAAAAGTAGAATAAAGATAACTAGAATAGAAGAAAGAGAACAGAAAGATGGAGAGAAAAGGGAAGAATTAAGATTGAATTAGAGAAAATTGTATTTCATGCTTGTATAATCATGTCAAAATTATGTGTAACTAAAACAAACTTAAACATTTAAAAACAAACAGATACAGATATAAGACACAGGACCTGATAAGAAGCTAACAATATTAATTATGTTGACGTATCAACAGTTACTGCAATCAGCAGAAAATAGAATTTCTTCTTTACTGTGCTGAAAAAAAAACTTATAATTTATACACAGAATGAAAGCATTCTAAAAAATGAAAATACAAGGACTTTGGGTCACTTTCCCCACTTTCCCCTCTCAGCAGGAAGCAGGTTAGAGATGTCATCACCCATTTTCTATATAATGGAATATAGAAATTGACAGTAGGGAAATATAACAGTGGTTCACTTTATGCCCTTGCTGTACTGCAATTTGTTTTTAAAAGTACATGTTTCTTTCTCTTTCTCCATCCCTTCTCCTCTCTAATTTCTCCCTCTCCCTAAACTTGTACCTGGGGGTGGGGGGGACAGGATTACTTTCCTATTTATGGCAGAGTTATCTGTCCTTGAGCACATATCCACTAGAGGATAAAGTAATTTAGGCTTGGGGATGGCACCAGAAGATCTCAGAAATGACTATCTCCCAAATTAACAATTGAATTACAACTCTAACAAAGAACATGTGAAATGTAGCCTTTGACCTCTTTAAAAACCCCTTGTCCCCCATGATGGGCAGAATCAAGCCTCTGGGACAGGAGTCCCTTGTGTTTCTCCTTTGCTAGTAAAGCAATAAAACATTTTTTTCCTTCTTTCTCAAAAAAAAAAAAAGTAAAAGAAAATAAAGGCATTTTCACACAAAACAAATATCAACAAGAGTAGTCCAGATGTAAAATCAGCTTAAAATCAGTCTTGACTGAGATGTCACTGTACACCTATAAGAATGGATTAAATAAAATCTACAGAAAATTTTATGTGAAAATTCTATGTGTTCACACTGTTGATAGGAGGGTTTATTGGCAAAAACAAAAACAAAACAAAACAATAAAAAACAAACAACAACAAAAAAAACAACCCTGTCTGGTCTGTCTGGAAGTTTCTATGAAAGTTGTATATTCAAACTCTATGAATAAACTCTATGATCTACACCATCTCTAGGCATAGATCCAAAAGAAAAGATCATATCAGCACTATATACCTAAAGTGTAAGCTACCTTGCTCTCTCTCTCTCTCTCTCTCTCTCTCTCTCTCTATATATATATATATATATATATATGATTATCTTATAGAAACATTAAAAAACAAATTACAACTACATATAAGACAATGGATAGATCTCACAAATATAGTATTAAGTAAAGCAAGCCAGAAATAGGAGTCCATGTGGTATTATTGCATTTATACAATGTACAGATACTTTCCTATACTATTCTGGAGTCAGCAAGGGGATTACAGTTGGGGGTGGGTGGCAGGAAGCAGCTGTGGAGGATATGGTGATGATATTCTATTTCTTTTTTTTTAACATTTTATTTATTTATTTTTTAAGTGTAGATGGACACAACACAATGCCTTTATTTGTATGTGGTGTTGAGGATCGAACCCGGGTCCCTCCTGTGCTAGGCGAGTGCTCCACTGCTGAGCCATAATCCCAGCCCAATATTCTATTTCTTGATCTGGATGCTGGCTACATGGATATGTTTAGCTCTTGAAAGTGTTTTGAGCTGCACAATAACATGAATTTTTCAAAATGTATATAATACTTCAAAATAGAAGAAGTTAAAATTTGGTATAAAATAGTAGACTTTGGTATTAGCAAATAATTTATAAATAATCAACAATTATACTCTATAGAAACTCTATAATGAAAACAGTACAATAGTAACAAAGCAGCAAAAATTGAAAAAGAGAAACTGAATTTCCTGATCGATTTTTAAAATAATTTATCCCAGTAATTTTCAACATAATTGCAGCCTGCAAATTTCTTTGACTAGTTGTTAAGTCACCTTCATTGATATTACAGTATATGTTAACATAGCAATTGGGAAATGTGCTATATGTTGTGGCTGGAAACTGTGAAACTGAAGGATCTTTGAAGAGGACAGATCTGAGAATAATAACTTCTTAAAGAATTGCAACATATCTGGATTCCACAAACTGTTAGAGTACACAATATGTTAGGTCTTTATATTAAGAAGAAAGAACACAATTTATTTTATTCAAAATAGTCAAGTGAAACTTCCAGCATTTTATTATTTGTGACCTAAATGAGGAAAAATTTTATAGCTCAACCTAATAATAATGTACCCTGCATATTGATCCTGTATCTGCTTTATAAGGGCTCAGATTAAGTTTTCTAATTACAGTTGAGGTGAAAAAGATATGCAAAATATTTTTTTCCAAACTGTGTTTATACAATCATATTATTTCTCCTTGAAAAGCCAAAATTTTTATAAGAAAATGAGGAAGTTTCTCTTTCATAGAAGGGTGTAAGATCTAATCAAATCTTAGTTGAGCAATTTGGTTGCTTAGTTTTGTATGTTAGGGTAACAAAGCAATATAGCACTACCTCTTCTTATTTTCTCTAAAACCTATATAAATCATAATCCCAGACCCAGAAATGTCTTTTGTGCTTATTAAGAAAAATAAATTGAGACAACCCATATGTCAAGACAAATCTTCAGACTTCAGACTTGGACAGATCATGATTGCAGCCAAGCAAGTGCAAGAGGGATTTCAATAATGTGGAGACATATGTTCTTCCATACCTCGTAGTCTTGTTGGAGGTGTAGAGATATTAATAATTAGTCACTAGATTTACACCTGAGGAATCTCTATTTTTGCTATGGTAGGGTATAATAATGGTATAGATTTGAAATGAATTATGTCAGGTCATTTATTTCATCTTGAAGAGACCAAATTGTTTGAGCCACAGGGAAGTTATATGCTGCCAGTAAATCAGCTGATCTGTCACTGGAGCTGAACTTGTTATCCTGAGGGGAAGTTTGGCCCCTGGTTCTTCTGAATTACCTGGTCCATTTTTTTTTTCAGTAAGGTTATCAGTTTTTTTTTTTTTAACGTCTGGTTTTTGTGTCAAGAGATTCAGGGGAATAGAATGGGGAAATCTTTTAGACAGTCCTGGGAAAGCCAGTATAGCTTAGGGGAAAATGCAAGCAACTCACTGGGCTTTTCAAATAGGTTTTCTCGGTACAAATCTCCTGTATTCAAGAATTTACTGTTGCCAGTTTAAAGTTAGAGTCCATATCTTAGTTATTTTCAAAAATGAGCTAGAAGAACATAGTAAAATAAGGGATAAAAGGATAGCTTAAAGTCCAATGGCAAAGACCACATGTGACGTGAAGATCATTGATAAGCAGCCAGTGATTAGAAGGTGTCCTGCACAGCTGTACTCTCAGCCCTGGGGTCCTCAGCAGGGGTATCCAGAATTACTTGAAACTGAGCTTCCTCATCAAATGACCACAGCAAGAAAATCATAGATGAAGAACACTTGGAGAAATGCCCCTGAACTCCATTTGAACAGTTAATGCTTGATGGAGAGATTTAATCAAGCTAAAGCAGATACAGCTGGGCTCTGCTGTCTCTCAGACAACCATTGTGTCCAAAAGAAATGGTCCATGACTTCTTTGATCAACCACTAGATTGGTCTATCTTTACTTGTACTCCCCTGATGACAGTGTTTTATTAAGTGCTTATTATTTTGTAAATCATTACAGATCCTGTTTACAATTTTAAGAAATGTTTCCTATAGAGGAAATATTTTCAGAAGTAGCATTTTTGGCCTTGTAATCTAAAAATACATATATCTCTACACCTTTTTCTAGGCATAACATCAAGTAACCAAATTCCTAGATAATAAACACATTTTACAAGGTAAATAATCTATTTTCTTGGCTTCTTTTTTTGTTTTTTTTTGTTGTTGTTGTTTTTTGTTGTTGTTGTTTTTTCTTACTCCAAACTAAACTTGAACCTCCCCAGGGCAAAGAAAAGTTTATTTCTTCAGTAGAAGAAGAGAACTTGTGGTTATCATCCTCCTGACTATTCCTTATACACAAAGTTAGACTTGAGGCAGGAGAGAATATCATGTGAAGATAATAATCATATCTTTTATTTTTTAATTTAGAGTAATAGCGGGGTTTTGTTTGTTTTTATTTCTGAGTGCTTGACTAGTAGCTGTTGAAGAGACAAACTAACCAAATGGGGAAAATGGGCCTGAGGACAAGTAGCCAGTCTACTCCTATCTACAAATCAATTTATAAACGTGCTGCTCTTTCTGGGCACGGTGGCACATGGCTATAATCCCAGCAATTTGGGAGGCTGAGGCAGGAGGATTGTGAGTTAAAAGCCAGTAAGACTCCTAAAGCACAAGTATTAAAGTCAAGAATCATTAAATGGGATGGTATCAAACTGAAAAGCTTCTTCATAGCAAAGGAAACAATTAAGAATGTGAACTGAGAGGCTGGGACTATAGCTCAGTGGTAGCTTGCTTGCCTGCCATGTGTGAGGCACTGGGTTTGATTCTCAGCACTTCATATAAATAAATAAAATAAAGGTCCATCAACAACTAAAAAAAAATAATTTTTAAAAAAGGGCTGAGGTTGTGGCTCAGTAGTAGAGTGCTCACTTAGCATATGTGAGACACATGTTCAATCTTCAGAACCACATAAAAATAAATAAACAAAAATTATAGCAGATGGAGTAAAAAAGAAAATTAAGAAAAACAAAAGGAAGGTGAACAGAGAACATACAGGATGGGAGAAAATATTTACCACCTGTACCTCAGATAAGGCATTAATTAACAGAATATACAAAGAACTCAAAAACTTAACACCAGAAAAATAAATGATCCAATCAATAACTGGGCAAATAAACTGAGCAAACACTTCACAGAAGAAGAAATATAAATGGTCAAAACATATGAAAAAATGTTCAACATCTCTAGCAATTAGAGAAATGCAAATTAAAACTACACTGAGATTCCATCTCACTCCAGTCAGAATGGCAGTTACAAAGAATAAAAGTAGCCAGGTGTGGTGGCACACACCTGTAATCCCAGAGGCTCAGGAGGCTGAGCAGGAGGGTCTTGAGTTCAAAGCCAGTCTCAGCAAAAGTGAGGCACTAAGCAAGTCAGTGAGACCCTATATCTAAATAAAATACAAAATAGGGCTGTGGATGTGGCTCAGTGGCCAAGTGCCCCTGAGTTCAATCCTCAGTTACCCCCCACCCCCCAAAAAAGAATAAAAGTAACAAAAAATGTTGGTGAGGATGTAGGGGAAAAGGTACTCTCATACACTGTTGGTGGAACTGCAAATTGAAAAACCACTTTGGAAAGCAGTATGGAGATTCCTTAGAAAACTTGGAATGGTTGAGAGTTCATAACCCGCTTGAATCAAACTGTGAAATATGATGTATTAAGAACTGTGTAATGTTTTGAATGACCAACAATAAAAAAAAAGAAAACTTGGAATGGATCTACAATTTGACCCAGTTATCCCACTCCTCAGTCTATACCCCAAAGACTCAAAAACAGCATACTACAGTGACATAGCCACATCAATGTTTATAGTAGCTCAAGTCAAACAACCAAGCTATAGAAACAAACTAGGTGTCCTTAAAAAAGATGAATGGATAAATAAAATGCAGTACATATGCACAAGGGAAGAAAAATAAAACAATGGCAAGTGCATGTAAATGAATAGAACTGGAGAATATCATGCTAAGTGAAATAAGCCAGTCCCAATGAATGAAAGGCCAATGTTTTCTCTAATAAACAGATGCTGACCCCAAACAAGTGAGGGTAGGGAGGGGAATAATAGAAATCCTCTGGATTAGACAAAAGGAAACAAAGGCAAGGGCGGCAGAAGGGGAATAGGAAAGAAGAGACAGTAGAATTAATCAGACATAACTTTCCTAGCCTTGTATTTGAATACATGACCAGGGTAACTCTGCATCATGTAAAACCAAAAGAATGGGATCCTAAATAGAATAAATTATACTCTATGTATGTGTAATTTGCCAAAATACATTCTACTTTCATGTATAACTAAAAAGAACATTAAAAAAAAATGCCAGTTTCAGCAACTTAGAGAGGCCCTAAGCAACTTAATGAGACCCTGCCTCTAAATAAAATATATATTTTTTAAAGGGCTAGGGATGTGGCTCAGTGGTTAAGTGCCCTGGTTATTCTTTTGTATAATGTTTATTCTGTTTATTCTTTTCTTGGAGTATTGCCTAAATTAAACAAACAAAGCTTTTAATATTTCCTATTTTAGCTATTCAAAACGTTTCTCCAGGCTGGGGCTGTAGCTCAGTGGTAAAGTGCTTGTCTTGCATGTGTGAGGCACTGGGTATGATTCTCAGCACCACATAAAAAAAATAAATAAATAAAGATACTGTGTGTGTTCATCTACAACTAAAATAAAAAACAAAACAAAACATTTCTATACCAGTTATCTTTGTGTCTTATACCAGTTATAGGGCTGCTGCAACAGTTATCCATGAACTGAGTGGATTATACAAAAAAAAAATTATTCACTCACAGTTCTGGGTTCCAGAAGTGTGAAACTGAGGTACAAGCAAGGAGAGCCAAATTCCCATATAAGGCTCAGAATCCCTGTTGCTTTCTCTTTGTCTTATTCCTTTGGGCTCTAGGCCTTCACTGGCCTGTGAATGCCTGAATCCAGTCTTCATCTCCAGTTTCATGTGGTCTTCTTTGTGTTTGAAGCTTCCCCTCTTGTATCTCTTGTAAGGGCTCTGTTATTGGATTTAGGGCACACTCATACAATCAAGGATCATTTCATCTGAAGACACTTAACTTAATTACATCTACAATAACCCTTTGTCCAAACAATGTAACATTCATAGGATCTGGTTATTATAACATGGACATATGTTTTTGGAGGCCACCTTTCAATCCACTATGTGGCACAAGAATTATACATATCTGAGTTGTTTGATGGCAGCATACAGAAAAGGAGAGGAGGCTGAAAACATTTAAAAGTGTACCAGAACTGATTAGGCAGCATAGTTTCAGGAAAGGAAGCATTGCCCTGATCATAAGCATCATTTATTGGGAATCTAGGAAATGCATAACTATATATTAGGTGCCATACGTTTTATAGGTCAGCATAAGTTTTGTCCTCAGGAAGCTACAGGTTATGTGGCCAAATCTCAGAGTACTATGATTTACTCAAAGTATGATATTTTTTTTGTAGTTGTAAATGGACATCATGCTTTCATTTTTATTTATATTTGTTTTTTGTGTTAAGGATCGAATCCAGTGCCTTACACATGCTAGGCAAGCACTCTGCCATTGAGCCCCAGCCCCAGCCCTCAAAGTTTGATCTTCTCCAAAGTTTATTCTTTTCTGTTTCAGTTTTCCTCTTTGGCAATTATGAATGTCAATTATTCACCTTTTAGAAAACAACAAACATTAATTAAACTTGAGGGCAACCATGTGAACCATCTTCATTTGAAGATCTCCTTTACAGAAATAGACCAAAGATCTGTGAATCCTTTCAGTTATCTCATACAATAATTGCAGCCACAGTGATTAATCCCTGACTTTTCACTTTAATATTTCAATCTAAGCCATCTTAAAGACAAATTATCCATAGTGATATTAATTATAACAAGATTTTTTGAGAGTGCAATCAAGTGCTTCAGAAAATCACTCAGGTTCATTACTTTCAAAGTCTACACAGTCCAAATTTCATGAAAATGCAGCATCCTCTAAATAATCTTGTTTTAAAGAACAAATAAGATATCTGTGGTAGAGAAGTATGTTTATATCCTATCTACAAAAAAAAAAAAGAAATTCTGTGGCAAAGGATAGAGAAAACATGCACAACACAGAATCTATAGATGTATTTACTAAAATAATGTTTTAAAACTAACACTTGTCTTACTCTTCTCTTGGGACTATTATGTGAAAGGAGATAATGCATAAAAGTTCTGTATTTGATAATATATGCTAAACATGCAGTATTTCTCTTATTTCCAGAATATCTCTTACATTTTTATGAATTTTTGATATTTAAAGGAATATTTATTTTTTGGAAATTGATAACAGCTCTAGGAGAAACTACATAGCTTCTCTATTTCTGTGAGCAGTGTTTCTCAGCACTTCCCTTTGTTATCCAAAATGCACACATGTAAGTCCCCACACACATAATTTCCATGTTCATCTTAAGAAGTTTGTGATATCTATTCTTGGAATAAAAACAAGATTGGGGAGGGAGTTATCAGTGGAAAGAGGCAGTAATGGAGTTAATTACCATGTGATAAAAACAATGAGAGTGTGAAGTAAATGTCAGTTGTTAGTCAACCAAAGGAGGAGGGAACAGATGCTTGCTTAGACAAATATACAAAAAAAGAGGTCAACTTTAGAGACTTTTAGAGAATCCCAAATAAACCAATAACTCAATTGCTCAATCAGCCTGTAACAGGTCCCAAGTGTTTTCTGATGCTCATATTTTAAAAATACAAATAAGCATTTTTGAAAACAAATAACAAGTTACAATGTAAAAACAGGAATTCATCCTGAGCATGATCATTTTAGTAAAAATAACCATTTTGGTTTATTTTACTCCTTTTCATTCTAAAAATTTTTGAGTTAATGATAATAAGTATAGATTTATTTCATTTAAAAACATGTATGTACATTTTCCCTTGAGTAGCTTAAGGATTTGTGCTTTAAAAGCTTAAGAATATTTAATTGCACTGATAATGTAAATTTTGATGGACTACATTTGAATAGAAATATAAATAGTTTCCAGTTGGTCAGTAAATCATAAGCCAATGTGCTACTTAAAAAAAAACAAACAAACTTTAAAAAATTTAGGGAACACAGTCCCAAAATGCAATTTTTTAAACTTAGGGCTGAGTTTATTTGCAGCTACTTACTTCATTTGTGACATCATTTTTCTCCCAAACACATTAAATATTCATTTGTTACTAGTTCATTCATTCAATATAATTTTGAAACTCTGCTTGAGCTATTATTAACTGGAAGCATATGATAAAAATAATTAAAAACCTATGGCATTCAAGGATCAAATTTTCAAGTGAGCAGAAAATAATAGTAAACAAATATCATTGTAATTTTAGACAGGTTCTAAATGTTTTGAAGAAAATAAAGTATGAACACGTGGGAGAAGGATGGGGATGAATTGGAAGTGAAAAATTAAAAAGAAGAAACTTGAGACTTTTTTTTTCTTCAAAGGGTACTCTCCTAACTCCCACATGAACCATCTCAGAAATTTATACATCATACGTTTTTTGTACACTTTTTTCTGTATAGAAAAATAGAAAGGAAAAACAACTCAAGAATAATGATTCACTCAGAATTTGGAAATAAATCAATGTTGATGGCATAATTTTTCAGGAAAGTATTTTAAGAATTAGAATCCAGGAATCCCAAGAACCAATAGTGACTAAAAGAAAGGTTTCTTTCTACATTCTCATTTCTTCCATTCTGTTAGAAGTCTTTTCTTTCAGATCCCCCAGGTGCAGATGGAATAAATAGAGAATGACTCATTCTTTGACTTTATCTTGCTAGTATCAAAGCACCATGCCTAAATCAAAAATTCTTTGAGGTACAGCGTAAGCAGTAACCCTTCTGTCACATTTAAGAGACAAGGTATGACCAAATGCTGTTATCTAAAGGGATCTTGGTGTGAAAATTGGAATTGAGTATTATAGTCTTTTGTGTCTTGAAATAAGTGCATATTCCCATCCTGAATGAATTTTATTCTTGTTTTTATAATATCACTAATATAAAATTAAATTGCACTAGATTTTTTAACTCCCTGAAATCAACCTTCAGTTTGCATCCTACAGCCTAATACTAACATTTAATCTTAATGTAGTTGTGGGTTTCAGATGTTTTTAATCTTAATGTAGTTGTGGGTTTCAGATGTTTTTAATCTTAATGTAGTTGTGGGTTTCAGATGTTTTTGCCATATGTCTTCTTTTTAAGTCAACAACCTCACCTCTATTTGGAACTGAAAATCAAGCCTCTTTTGTTTGTTTTCTTTGCTTGATTTCAAGTTTTCTGGCTAGTAGGTTTGGGGAGTGGCAGTGTATTAAATCTGGTATTTGACCTTAAGTAGGAGCAACAAAATTAAATGATTTCACATTGTGCAAAGAAGGAGAGGGAGCTTGTGCTACTAGGATGAGTGTCATATGGTCATAGGTTATGATCTCTTCACATGAAAATAATAACCATTTTTATATATAACAAGATAAATGTACTAAATGAGGACTTTTGATACACCTCCACTAATCCCGTGGTGTCTTCTCTATGCCCTAGGCATAAGAGTCTCCCTTCTTACCATGTTTAACACATTTTGTCTCCAATATCAGAGTATGTACATTTAGAATAGTTTCTGTAATTTATATGTGTCCAAGAGAGAAAGAGCATGAATCCCATTCATACCTGTGGGGCTTGGGATTATACTGAATGTGCTTCAAAACAAAATGGGCACGTGGACCCAAGATAAAAAATAATTATTACTCCTGAGGCCCGTGGGAGTCACTCAGTAGAAAAGCACATGCTTACGAAATATGCAAGATCCTGGATTCAATCCCTAACACACTTCCCCAAAATAATAATAATTATCATTGGATAAACAAGAATTTAATGAAGTGGGCCAGATGTGGAAAGAACAGGATTTCACAAAATCTGTCTCAAAGGTATTCTTCAGCAGTCAGGTCAGCTCTGCTTCCTACAATCCCCACAGAACTTCTGTGGAGATTTGGTGATTTGGGAAATGGGTAAGAACCTGTTATTAAAAAATGGTTCTGATGGCCATGGTCTGGAGCTGTAGAACTCTACTAGGGATAGCATCAAAGTTAGTTCCCCAGAAGGAAATCCTAGACTGAAGAAGAACCCAGAGAAATTGAAAAAATAAGCAAAGGGAGAGTAATAAAGAACATGTCACTGGATAAGGCAGGTGAAGTAGGCAGTGGTCAGCAGGCAGGGCAACCAAGGGTAGCAGAAGAAATGGACAGCAACTGCCTGGAGGCTGCAACTCCGTGCCGGAGGACAGCACTTGCAATCAGCCTGCATCTCCTACTCACACCGACTCCCAGCCACTCTTGTGGGTTAGTGTCCAGTCCCAAGACTTTTAGACTGATGAGGAATACAGAGCATTTTATTACATATATTAATTAATACCCTGGAAATTCTCAGCTATATTGGTGGCAAATAATCATAGGAAATTATTGATATTCCTTTTATCAAGTTGAGTAAATGCCCAGAGCAGTGGCACCTTGTAGTCAGATATGCTGTGTTCCATAAAATGTAACAATTTTTCTTCATTGATTTGTGAGGCTGTTCACATTAAACCCAGATTGTACATGATTAGCACTGTAAAGACTTTCCTTCTATTACCTTTTCTCTGTCAACTCTGTAAACAGAGCAGGGCTCCTGTTTTTATCTTGTTTGAATCATAGAGAAATCCCTGTTCAGAGAGATGAAGTAAGTTTTGATCTCTGAGATAACACCCCAGAAACTTATTGTTTTAGTTGCATATACTGTGAATTCTCTATTTAATCTTATTTTCCATGTTTGTTAATTTTTCTAAGTTTTTGATATTCACACACATATATATTGTCCGACATTGGTACAGAATTCTTTGAGTCAAAAAACTAGAAAGTAGTTTTTGTTTTGTTTTGTTTTTTAATTTGGAGTGAATCTTTGTAGTCTCAACCTTCCAGTGAGAGAGGAAACTTTCTGATGAAAACAGCAACAACCTAGCCTTTAATTCAATCCTTTTCTATTGTGGCTCTGTCCATAGAGTAGAAATCTTACGCATTTCAAAGGACTTTCTAAAAAATTGTCACAGTATTAAGAAGTTTTCTTTATTTCCATAGGTCAAGCAGTGAACAAACCACTTTTCCAGACTCTGCAAGAAAGAAAACTACTTAGAATATGACCCAAGGGGTTCAAAAAGTAAAAGACTAACAAATGCTAAATATTTATCAAGAAAGAATTAGTTTAGGGCTGGGGATGTGGCTCTAGCGGTAGCACGCTCGCCTGGCATGTGTGCGGCCCAGGTTCGATCCTCAGCACCACATACCAACAAAGATGTTGTGCCTGCCGAAAACTAAATATTAAAATTCTCTCTCTAAAAAAAAAATTAGTTTAAGAAAATGTTTCAACCCAGTTTTATGTTAAATAGGAAATGCCTGTGCCACCCTTTGTCTGGGTGTGATAGTCAATGTCGCCAGACCAGTCTTTGTTCCTGTGACCAGGACACCAAGGGCTGTATTTGACTCCCATGCCACAAATGCCACTGCTCTTACACTGAACACCAAACTGTCCTCAAACCCTGTGACACAGTTTGTCAATATTTGCCTCATTTTCTGGGGTTTGTAATCCCCATGGAATAGCTAGCATTAATACAGTCGTTTCTCTGTACCAGTTACTGTTCCAAGTACTTTACAGAGATTATTTCCCTAACCCCATAACCACCCTGTGAAGTATATACTATTTGCATCTTCATTCTACAGATGTGAAAATGGAGGCAGAAGGATGGTAAATAATTCCCTCATAGCAACACTGCTATCTGGAAAATGCAAGCCGGGAACTGAATCCAAGTTCTCAAGCTCCTAAACTCACACTCTTAACTTCTTTGCTGTTTTGCCCCTAACTGCATAGACTAATTTTGAATGTGGTTTAATACTACTTCATAACAACTCAGTTATATGTATTCATTTATTCCACATCATTTAAAGGACATATTTGGAGAGCCAGCTACCATTCTTTGCTCTGGACAAACACATAGACATTTCTCAAAAGAAGTGCATGTCCCAGTGAGAAAGTCTGAAAAGTAAAGCCATGGCTGCATGCTGTGCAGCATGTACTACAAACCAGTGGTAGAAAGACATCCACAGGGAAGCATGAAGGAATGTCTATACCTAAGTGAGTCAGGGAGGCTTCTTATGGAACGACAATTGAAGACAGTAAGAGTGACCTAAGTAGAGGAAGTTTGAAGGTAATTCTGGGTGAAAGGTATCTGCTATAATGTGGTAGGACTTGAAATGACAAAGGACACTGGGCCTGATAGCTTACATTGTATGTAACTTATATTGTAGATATATTCAGTGCTTTCAATATTTCTAGAATTGAGGTGAGGGATTTACATTCATTACTTCATTTAATCCTTACAACTTCCAAACATAGAATCTGTCACTATTCTACTTTATATGTGAAACAACTGAAGCACAGAAATGCTGAGTCATTTGGCCAAAGTTGTACCAATAGGATTTTCACTAAGGTAAGTGTGTTAGTTTTCTATCACTGTGACTAATACCTGAGATAAATAATATAAAAGAAAGAAAACTTTATTTTGGTTCCTGATTTCCAAGGTTTCAATCCATGGTTGCTTGATCTGTTGTTTGGGCCTGTGGCAGCAAAGTACATCATGGTGGAGCATAAACGGAGCAGGATGCTTACCTCACGACCAAGAGGAAACACAGAGAGAGGAAGGGGTCAGGGTCCCCATATCCCCTTCAAGGGCTTACTCCTAGCGAACTAACTTCTTCCCACCTCTTAAAGGTTCTGCCACATTCCAGTAGCACCCCAGGCCAGTGACCAAGATTTCAACACATGAGACTTCAGGGACATTTGAGAACCAAACTATTGCAGGAGGTTTCTATAACTCATGCCCTTTATCCTGCACTATACCGGCCATCTCATGATGATTATACTAGGCCAAAGCAATTAAATTTTCTACCATACTTCTGGAGCAGATATGCTCAGAGGCTGCCATCTGCTAAGGCAAATTCTCCTGGGCTGGTTTGTTTTATGTGTTAGCTCAGTTTGTCCCATAATAACAGCCACAATTTATTAGTGCTTTCTGTTTGTCAAGTTTTATGTTCCCTATTTACTCTAATTTGCACCTATAACAATGAAGTAGGTGATAAGTAATGTTAGAGAATAAACTGATTAATATTTGTTATGGTTTAGATGTGGTGTCCCCCAAAAGCTCACGTGTGAGACAATGCAAGAAGATTTAAAGGACAAATGATTGGGTTATAGTCTTAACCTAATCAGTGAATTAATCCAGTGATAAGGATTAACAGAGTGGTAACTGAGGTGCTAGGTTATGGCTGGAGGAGATGGGAATTGGGACATGGCTTTGAGGTATATATTTGTATCTGGCAAGTGGAGACCTCTCTCTCTCTGCTTTCTGATCATCATGTAAACTGCTTCCCTATGCCACACTCTTCCTCCATGATGTTCTGTCTCATCTTGAGCCCCAAGGAACAGGGTCAGCCTTCCATGGACTAAGACATCTGAAACCATGAGCCCTCAAATAAATTTTTCTTCCCTAAAATTGTTCTAATCAGATCTTTTAGTCACAGCATCGAAAATGCTGACTAACACAATATTACACAGCTACTAGTGTCACAAAGGTCAAACTCAGTTTGATTCTGAAGCATTATTTCTTTTGCCATATTCCTTTCATAAAGCATTGCAATTTTCCCATAAGCTTGTTTTACAAAAACAGATATTTGGAAATAAAGTCTTAGGATTTAATATGACCAATTCCAGTACTTGGTTTGCCAGGTGCTATTTAATTGGCACTACTCAGATAAATGTGGGAAGCTCAACTATTAATGCATGATTTACTGTTGTTTAAACATTTATGATCTTGTTTCCTGGCAGTGAGTTCTCATCAATTTATGATGTGATTCCCCTGTAGCCAACTAAGCTAAGTCTTTCTAAAGTGACCTTAAAATGTAAACTTCTAAATTTCTGAGATTTTTGCAACTATTTTAGGGTAAATTAAATGCTTCTAACCCTTGTATTAGTTCAGAGTAAAGCAGCTGTAAGTGGTTTGTATGATTATGATAAAACCTTCAAGTAGTTTAAGGCATTTTCATTGAGTATGAAGTAGCTCACTAAAAAGCAGTGCTTATTGTTTATAAAAACTCTACGACAATGGTTATCATGCTATAATGGTTAAGGGAAATTAGCCTAGGTTTGAATTTTAGATCTACCACTTAGTTGCCTTAGCTTCCCTTTTTATGAAATAGAAATAATGGCCATAGCTACCTCTTTTGGTGAATGGAGATATTAAATGCAAAAGCATGTGCCTTAAAAATACAAAAACATGGGCTGGGGGTGTGGCTAAGCAGTAGAGCGCTGGCCTAGCACATGCGAGGCCCTGGGTTCAATCCTCAGCACCATATACAACTAAAAAAATAAATATTAAAAAAAATTTCAAAAACAACTTAGTAAAGCTGGGCAAAGTGAAGGTGTTTTATTACCTTCCCCACTAAGCTCTATCTCTATTTTGTCTTGTCTTTCACTTTTCCCAGTGTAACAGTTCCATTCTAACTTGTTTTATCTTTTACTTGACAATTGCAGTCCTATTCCTTTAGAACATGTAGGTCTTTACCACCTGCTGTAGTTTAAATGTGTTGCCTTCAAATTTTAGGTGTTGCCACTGGGATCATGCTAAGAGTTTGGGGCTTTGGGTGGTGCTCAGACCATGCTTCTTCCTTGTGATGGGGATAAATGCACATACAAAAGACGCTTTATGCGGTATTCATTTAGCCATATAATAATGCCACAAGAAGCCCCTCACCAGAGACCAGAGCCTTGAACTTGGACTTCCCAGGCTCCAGAACTATAAGAAATAGGATGGTCTTCTTTATAAAACCCTGTCTCAGGTGTTCTCTTAGAGCAGCACAGAATGGACCAAGACATCACCATATTTGTTTTTCCTGGTTTTTCGTTTGTTTGTTTGTTTGTTTAGCTTTGTTTGTTGTTGTTTTTGGGTTTTTTTTTTGTTTTTTTTTTTTTTTTACTAATTCACAATTGGTCAACATTCTCACCCACAGCCTGCGTGGGGAAGGTATGGAGGTGTGGGCTGGCTGGAAATAAAAGTCTGAAAATGTAACATGAAGGAAGAAAGGATACAAGAAATGTAATGTGAATTGAGGGCTTGACGGGTGGAAAAAGACCTGATGGGTCTGACCCTAACAAGGGAGAAAAAGCTAGCAAATGCTTTATTTATAGTGAGGAATTTATTGTGAGGAGGGGGTTCTTCAAGGTAAACAAGAAGGAGAGGCTATGGGGAAGGTGGCCTGACTGGGGACTTGTCACTTCGCAGTAATTTTTCCTCCTCCAGGCAGCTGGTGCCTCAAGGTTAGATGGGGCACTGGTATCTCATTCCCACTCCGGGAGTTGCATTTGAACCTAGGGCTGTCTGAACCAATAAATTCTGTGGTAACACAGAATTCTGTTTGAGCAGAACGTTTGCCAAGGAGAACCCTTGGTGTAATCTCAGATGGGTGAGATTACACCAAGAGTTTTCCACTAGGATCATCTCCACTAGGATCACCTCCACTTTGAGACGGCTCAGACAAGCCCACAGTTCATTCACAACTTCCAACACGACAATTTAATAGTTCAAAACCCTTGAAACTTTTCTTGTACAATCATTTCCTCTTTGAGCATTCCATTCGTGCCATATTTAATCTAAAGTACCCAGAAGTATATAAACAGGTATCTTTTTAAAATTGTGTGATGCAGAGCACTGGCTTTGGCTTACCCAAATACAGGCCCACTCACAGGTCTGATACCAACTATCAAGTTGGTCCATCTAGATTGTATTTCCAGAATCTGAAGAATGTAGAGACTATTTCCTTGGTCTCACAGACTTTGAAGTTGGAGTAAAAAAAAAAAAAAAGATGCAGCAATCTCTTCTCAAAAATATCTGATTCTCATGGATTCATCATACACAGTCTTATCTCCCTATCCCAATAACGCAGGAGGCCATAGCAATTACTCTTAATGATGTTTGCCCAATGTCATGTGCCTTGGTGGAAACTGCCTAGGCTGTTTAAAGGTGATGAAATAGTGTATTTTCTCTGGCTTGATTGTGGCGCCAGGAAAGGAGCCCATATGCTGACTTGCCTTTGCTCTGGGCAATATCCTGAGGAGTGGAGAGCAATCTGTGGGGTGCAGGTTATTCCTAGGGAAAATTTATGAAGAATGATTTAGCTCCTTTTTTTAGGCCAATTGTCTATGGATACTTGTTAATATTTGGCGCCAAAATGACGTAGATTATAAGAGATTTTAACAAAACAAAGTTAAGAATGGAGCCAGACTTCTTAAAATGCTGTCTCCATCATTTAGTAGCCTCATTAATTTGGAGTAAGGCAATTCAGCTTTGTGGTGCTATATCTCAAAAGTGGAGATAACGATAATACCTGCTATGTAAGGTTATTAAAAGGATGAAATATGATAATACGTATATAAGACTTAGAAAACAGAAAGTACTGAGTAATTGTCAAGTAATTGGTGGTGGTAGTGGTATGAAGAACGGTAGTTTTATTCTGTTGCCTTCCTTCTCAGAAATGCCCTGCTGGAATCTAGATTTTTCTCCAAGCAATTTACCTAGATGATGAAATCCACCTTGTTGGTTTTTATATTATCACAACCAGCAAGTAATTCTTACCATAGGACCACAGCATTTTATGCACTCTGGAGACAAGGCAGGCATTCACTCACACATCTAGACTTTGGATCTGCCAAGCTGCCCAACAGAGCTTTTTTTGAGTGCCAAAGTACATAAGGACACCTGAAGTGTGCTTATGTGTATATGTGAAGATTTGTTCATTGTTCATTCATTTTAGCCAACCAAATAGTCAGCATGGCTTATGTGAAAAGCATAAAAACTCAGTGATGCTTTAATATCAGCTGGAAGTAAGATGGTAACTATCTGGGAAATCGTCTTGATATAAGTTCTTAAAAAGTTACTAAGCAGGTGAATGCATGAGATATTTAAGTCTTAGATGAACAGGTGGTGGTGGTGGTAGAGGTAAGTCCACAGTTAAATGTTATGATATTAAAAATAAAAATTATAAGTTAAAATTTGAGTTCATTTGGATTCAATGAAGAAGTTAAAAAGATAAACTGCATTATACTTGCAGGTTATGCCTCTCACAAGAGCACAATGAAGACTAATGACCTTGACTTTATTAAGATCAATTTTCTGTAACTGCAGCACCTCCAAAATATTTTCTGGCCTGCAATGTTGTTACTGTCCCTATGCTATTTATCAGTGTCATTTTTTTCTGGTACCAGTAATTTATGTATAAATTTAAACCTTCGCCATGTATCTTTATTTGATCAGATAGAGCACCATTTTTTTTCTAGACCACATGATGAAAAGAGCCAATTTATTTAACGTTTTTGGAATGGAGGAAGAAGTTTATTAAGACTCAGAATTTATTTATGGAGAATTTTTTACCTATTTACCATAAAATACCTACTCCTGTGTTTAAAAGGGATTCCTTAGTCTTTCTTATTCTTGTTTCCTGGATCCTGAGTCATTTTTCTTAAATGTACTCTTCTTGACTTTTTCTCTCTTGGTGGTAAAGCATTAATAGGGAAGATGGCTTATAGGATCACTATTAATCAAAAAAGTAAATAACCTTAAGCAAGTTACTCTTAAATTTTCACTGTTTCTCCTTTATAGAATTCATATGAATTTCCTCCTTAAAGATCTTAAATAACTGATCTCTGCTTCATCTAAAAACTCAATAACATTTAGTCAGTGCTTAATTTATGTTTAATGAGGATAATTTATGATTTGTTCTTTTTTTCTTATT
This sequence comes from Ictidomys tridecemlineatus, assembly GCF_052094955.1. Taxonomy (NCBI): domain Eukaryota; kingdom Metazoa; phylum Chordata; class Mammalia; order Rodentia; family Sciuridae; genus Ictidomys; species Ictidomys tridecemlineatus. The sequence goes on along the minus strand of NC_135482.1, from coordinate 74,764,702 downwards.
TCTTTTCTTTCTATTTTATTTTATTTTTTTTTGCCAGGGATTGAACTCAGGAGCACTTAACCACTAAACCAAATCTTCAGCCCTTTTTATTTTTTATTTTGACTTAGGGTCTTGCTAAATTGCTTAGGGGTTCACAAAGTTATTAGGCTGGCCTTGAACTTTTAATTCTTCTGCCTCAGCCTCCTGAGCTGCTGGGATTATAGGCATGTGCCACATGCCTGGCTGTATATTGACAGTGAACATGGTTTTAAAATTTCCATTACCTTTCTTTTATTCAAGGATATTTAAATTAGTTGGTGTTTTTTAATAAGTAAGCATGAAGAAACAATTATTTCAACTACTTCTCTGCCATGGAATTCTCAAAAGCTTGCAAAAGTCCAATGATTACAGTTGATCTTAGAGGCAGAGGAGCAGAAAGTAATATAAACAATCACGAATCATGGATATGTTGCTCTGACAGTGATGTTGGCTTTTGTGTGGGAATGTGAAATCTCTGGGTAGCATCAGAATGTCATACATGCAGTCACACTGAGTACACTGGCACATACTCCTTTTTTTCAGTCTCTATTTTTCCCCAAATATTTTTCTCCAGTTGTTTAGAAAATCTATAATAATAACTTACATTTACACATCCCTTTCATCTCAAAGAATGCCTAATGTTTTTGAAAATCAAACACTTGTATATTCTTCATCTACGTTTAGTTCTTTTTATGCCTCAATTAAACAGAAATCTAAAGTAACAAATTCTTTTCTGCTTACATGCACTTTGACATTTTAGGGCTGACAACTTTAATCATGATCCTCATAAAACAAGTATAGGATCTTTTCTGGCATCAAAATAGTCTCAAAGAGGTTTAATTAAAACGAGGTGGCTGATAGGCTGCTTTTGATTACAGCAGGACAAATCAACTTAACCTTCACAGTGTGATGACATAAAAGGCAGAGCTTACACGGAGTTTCACCATTGCATCCATATATTTGAATTAATTAGATTGATGTTCTGACATTCTTTACTGTCTGACTATGCAAATAAAACTCTAATCTCGATGCCAAAAAGAATGAGCACAAGTAGAGGAAAGAAAAGAGTAAATTCTCTTACCAGCACGTTGCTTTTCTTGCCTATGGCTGTAGGGGGCTGAGGTGGGGATTCACAGTTCTACTTGTGAGATGAATGGATAGAATTGACTTGCACAGAGAGTCATCAAGGTTTACCATTTAAATAATAATTCCAAATCCTTTGGACATAGACAGTTTTGAAGATAAATTCTGATTATCATACACATTACAAGGTTATTTGTAAATTCTGTCATGGTTGAATATTTTGAAACATGAAATTATCAAATCCACAGAGAAGTAATTTGAGTTCTTCTGAGCTCAAATTAATCACTATATGTGTGGAAAACCACTTTACTCCCACTGAGATACCAATATGTTGGTCAAGGATCATTTCTGTTTCTCTTCCTAAACATGTCAATAGAAGTCAAAACTCCAGCTGTTTTCTTTAATTACCTGAGCAAAAATCTATTACACAGGTAGTTCAAGTTTTAATTTGCCCCCTATTAGGACACTAAAATGTCAAGAGAAAAAATACATGATTCGGACCTAACATATAGTCTGCAGAAGTTACCTCATTTGAGAGCTGGAGTATTTGGACTTTCTTCTGCAGCTTAATCATCTGTTTCATTTCTATTGCAGGCTAAATTTTAGCTGGTCATTGATTTGGGGTTTCTTTTTCATATTGCTCAAAGTTGGGTCAATTCTCAATTTCTAGTTTAATAATTGTTCAGAAAGGGTACACACTAGTTTTGATCTGGCCTTTATGTGTCAAGACTTTCTAGTGCCCGTGGTCCTTTCTGCTAATTTCATGGTACAGTTTATCTAGCTGTAACCATGTGTGAAATTCTCAAGCATTATGTCATTTTGTCAAGTTGTTCACAGTATTCCCCTGCAAGGTTTAAAAACTGCTGTCTCTGTCTAGGGGTGGTAAATTAATAGCACAGCTTTGTTTGATATAAATAATACAATTGTGGGTTAAATACAAAGACGGGTGCTCCAAAAATATAGGTTCTATCCCAAATGACCATGGTAGTGGTCTGTGAATGTGAGATGACATTTTTATCAGGTTATTTGGACCCTTAAACTTCAATTTATTTGACTCCATGTCATGTCAGTCTTTCAGTTTTCTGTCCAAATGAAAAGCTCCAAGACTTCCTTCAGCACCACCTTTATCTTGTGGCTTATGTAGGGGCCTTCTTTCTGAGCTGTGTAGCCCCAATCCCTTGTGCCAATGACAACAACACTGTTTCTATAGGTGAAATAGCCCCTGAACTCTTATCTATTAAGTACCTGCATTTCCTCTCTGAAGGTGATTTTTTGCTCTTTCCGGGAGGTTTACCATGAAATAAAGCTGCTAAAGAAAGTTTTGCAGTTTCCTTTTCTACTTGGCAGTCTGCATTTCTAGGTCATACGGTAGCTTTGTTCTGCCCCAGAAGCTATTAATGAGTCAAAGTCCCACAAGAAAATAATGAACTTGGCCCTAAAGACACATGTGTAGTAAGACAAACAAATGCCTCGTGTTTGCTGGATTTTTGCTATATGCCAAACACTGTTCTGAATGTCTACCTATGCTCAATCATTTAATTGACATCCCAATGACCCAGGAGTATTAATTATATATATACATAGACACATAAGGAAAGAATATATAAATATGTGCACATGAGTAGATTATACATGTGTGTCTGTGTGTGTAGACACAAACACTGTTATGTTTGGATCTTGAATGTTAACTCAAAGCCCATGTGTTAAAAGCATGATCCCCAGAATGGCGCTATTGGGACCTGGTAGAAACGTAAGGTTGAGACTAATGGGAGGTCTTTAGGTCCCTGGGGATGTATCTTCAAAGGGGATTATGGAATTTGGCCTCCTCTTCCCTCCTCTTTTTGTTCCCTGGCTCATAATGACAGGAATTTTGCTCCTCTATAAACTTGTGCAATGATATCCTATCTTTCCACAGGCCCAACCCATGATAGACTAGAACCTTGAAAACTATGAGATAGTTTTCTCTGTAAAATTGATTATCTCAAGTGTTTGTTACAGTAATGGAAAGCTAACTCTCTCTCTCTCTCTCTCTCTCTCTCTCTCTCTCTCTCTCTCTCTCTCACACACACACACACACACACACACACACACACACACACATACACACAGATACATATAGCAACTTCATCCTTCCAGTAGCTTACACCAAAATCTTAGTCATCACTACTTGTACTCTTTTTCTCCAAACTCATATCTATAAATAAATGTTTTTTAGGTGGGGCCAGGTACATAGCACACACCTGTAATCCCAGCTATTTTCCTATTTGGGAGGCTGAGGTAGGAGGATCATATGTGCAAGGCCAGTGTGGAAAACTTAGTGAGATATTGTCTCAAAATAAAAAAATGAAAAGTGTTGGGAATGTGGTTCAGTAGTAGTGTCCCTGGGTTCAATCCCTAGTACTGCAAAAATAAATAAATAAACAAACAAACAAAGAAAAGAAAAGAAAAGAAAAGAAAAGAAAAACTGCTCTTAGGTACTTTGAACATCCATCTAGAGCCCCTTCACTTATCATCTCCACTGCCATCACCTTAATTTAAGCCATCAGACATCTTGCCTGGATGAATGGCCTTATCATGAATGGCCTTAACATTCCACCCGTTTCTACTCCCATCTGAAGCATAGTGATCCTCGTAAAACTTAAATTGGAACTTGTGCCTCCTGTGTTCAATAGCCTTCAGTGGCTCTCTGTTTCAAAGAGAGCCCAACAATGGCCTGTCAGACCTTGTGTGACTTGCTCCCTGCTACTTCTCTGACCTCACCCCCCAGTGCTCCTCTCCTGCCCCATGGTGCTTCCACTCTGCACACAGCAGACACTTCTCTCCAGTGTTTCCTCTGCCTTTCAGACAGAATATTTCATATTCTGCCTCCAGACATCCACTTGTCTCATGACTGACTACCTTTTTTAGGTCCTTGTTCAAATATTACTTTCTTAATATAGAAAAGTATTTTCCATTTATTAGATATCATTTTCATTAGGATTGAAAGATAGGCCAAGAAAGATTCAAGATCAAGACTATTTGTAGCTGTGCACTCTGATTTATTGACAGGTCATTCAACTGACAGATTAGAGGTATGTGAGAGTCAGTCTCAACCTTTTACCTCTCTTTTGCATATGGATGTAAATTAGGGGCATCACATACAATTTGGGGTTCTATACAGCTCAGAGGTATGATCTTAACTCAGTACTACCTTTCATGACTGTGCTTTATATAAGCTGCTGCTCTTCTCAATTTATTTATTTATTTTAATTTTTATTATTGGTTGTTCAAAACATTACATAGTTCTTGACATATCATATTTCATACATTTGATTCAAGTGGGTTATGAACTCCCATTTTTACCCTGTATACAGATTTCAGAATCACATCGGTTACACATCCACTGTACTCTCTTCTCAATTTAAAATGAGCTCTCCCTTCTTTTTGTCACCCTTTGTGTCAGATTCAGTTCAAGTGCTATCTTTTCTGCCAGGCTTTCCACAACCTCACCAAATCTTTGGTCTCTTTTCTATATTCCTGTCTCTGTCCTGAGTTTGCTTCAGTTATATTCATTGAGTTGTACTGTATTTCATCTCTTTACATATTTTATTATTTGTTTCTGACATAATAAAGTACTCAGTGACTGCTAGTTTGAACACTGGATAAATGAACAGATTGTAACCTAAGTGTTGTAGGCACAAATTCAAATTTTGCATGCACCAGGATCTCTGCCTTCCAAAAGCTAAGAAAAATCAAACAACATCTGTAAGCCTACATACATGTGTCTGTATACATACACACATATGTACTCTTACCTTTATTGCCCTGATTTTGTAGATACAGGGAGCTTATTCCTAATATTGCTCACCTCATTCATCAAATCACATTACAAGACATGTTAATCTTCTAATGTGGTTTCCATCTAATGAGTGGAAAAAAAATCTCTTTTTCTTTAAGTGTACTCTCTGGAATCAAATGAGTAATTCTTGTTAAAGAAAGGTTTTCAAACAAATCTAAAGTGTCTAGAAGGAAAATCATCAGTTTAAAATAGGGGCAATATTTTGAAATATGCTCACCCTTAATAGCCCAAATTGAATACCATCCCCTTCCACACAACTTTCTCTATCTATCATTGCTACAGAGACATTTTTTCAATTACAGAGCAGTTATCTAATCAATGCTACCAACCACCTCTAGATTCATATGGTAAAGTCCTCACCTGCAGTGTGTGGCGGTATTTTGAGATAGGGCCTATAAGAAGTTAATTAAGGTTAAATGAGGTCATGAGAGTGGAGACCTAATCCAATAGAACTTGTCTCTTGTAAAAAAGGGGAAAAAACATTAAAAAAAAATCAGAGAAGCCCCCTAGCCCTGTGTCTCCCCGTGATACCCTGTCCTATGTGCCTTGGCAAGTCAGGAAGAAAACTACCCTGACCTAGACTAGAACCTTGGTCTTGGACTTCTAGCTTGGAGAGCTGTGAGAAAATAAATTTCTGTTGTTTAAATCACCAGATTGTGACATTTTATCATGGCAGCCTGAGCAGCCTAACACATATACTGTCTTGTTTGCAATCAGTGCTTCACTACACTCATTCTAACTCCTTCAGATACATTAAATTGGGGAGACAGAAACAGTTATCTATTTACTCACTTAAGCTTATACTTGAAAATCATAAGCATTTATGTTTCTTGAGTAACATGTCTTTTTTCCTGTTAACAAATCTGGAATGTTTTTATTTTTCTTTTTTCCCTTTTCCTCTGTCTCTTTGTGGCAGATTGACAAAGAGATTCTTCATCATTTTTAGCAGTGAATAAAAACAAGAAGCAATGCCTAGGCAGTATGAGAACCACTCTTGCTTTTCACTAAAATTTGGCTATTTCTTTCATTCCTAAATTGTCTAGAGTGACAAACTAGAAATGCATCCTGTCCAAACCACCGTCTCTTGTGAGATTTCAGTTAAAGTTATAATCTCATGAAAATGCACATTTGCAAAAGTATAATTTCAGGTGTTTATGGAGCTTGTGAATCGCACTCAAAGACTTTCCTGAGTGTTTGAATCCCAGGTTAGGAGCGTCTGTTTCGGCTGTGTGATTCTATTCAACACAGAAGGTGGGATTTACCTGAGCTTTCTCTAAAGATTTGAAAATACCAGAGATTCAGTTGGGGGGGGGGAGGTCACACAATCAGAAACAAAATTCTAAGTTTTCCACACCTATACTGCTAAGAGGCTCTCAGAAGTGAGGAGGTGTGAAATTCTGATATTGTAAGTTTTACAGTACTGAATAAACTAAGAATTTCATAAACTCCCCAAACTGCCCACTATTATCCTAATGGAAGCTGCAAAGTAGGCTATCTGTGATATTTTTAAAATCATGTGGGCAATGTTTCAAGGCTTGATCAGACTACACATTAAGATGAGTCATGGTGCTGACCTATACTTCAAGCCACAGAGACAAACAGCCTTAAGGGAAATCAGTTTTCAAAATCAGCTTGTACATTCTGATATATGTCATGTTATTCTAATAGAAGTGAGGAATGAGGAGTGATTTGAGGGACTCCCAGAGTTGCTGAATTTACAAGCTGCCTCTGGAACTTGGTTCATGAAAGCTCTGCTTCATACAGGGATGGGAAATCGTTTCCTGATTAACATCTTCGTCAGCACCCATGAGCCAGAGTAAAGCTAGAGACGCCTTCTGTAATATGCCCTTTCCATTTACTCCATAGGTAAGAGAAGAAGTATATGGCATTTGTTCTTATTTTAAAGTGAAAAAACTAACTTTCTAAACTCTTCACTTCTAATGGCTTGAGTTTGAATGTAACAAACCATCCCCAAAGATACCGCATAAAAATAGAAGACTTTTTAATAATACTTTAATTATAATGAAAGAGCATAGAAAAGTCCCTCAGTTGTCTTCTTTATTACATTAGTTATTAGAAAAGAAAAAAACATATAAAATAAGGTGGTTATTTTGTTACAAAGGAACAAAACAAACGTGTACAGTGCACACCATGGGCAATGATGCCCACACGTGTCCTGATCATGGCTGTTCTTTTCTTCTCATTAGAATGAGAGGGTTTGTTTCCTACCACTGCTTTGCATATGGGTTGGGAGATGCAATTGTTGGTGTCCTGTGGATGACCATGTGCTGAAGACCTCTTAGATATATATAAGACAAAAACTAAAAATGCACTCCGGATCCTGAAGAAACAGATTCTCAAGGGAGAATAAGAATTCACTCCTAAATCTTCAGATACAACTTTGAAACTTCCCAAGCAGTGTTTTCTTATGTCACTGCAGCAGAAATTTGTTTCTCTGGAGTCCTGTGCTATTTATGAATGCAAATAAGAAACAGAACTTCCCTTCCCTAATTGCACCTGGCAAAGAGTCAGATGACAGATTGGGAATGTTCTTAGTCAGTAAATTCCTTAGACAGAGCCAAATATTCTGACACTCCCAGCAATTCCACCTTTGCTCCGACCTCCCGCTTACACAATACCCTTGGCTGTCATTTCTGTCACCATTGAGAAAATACTTAAGCTACACAGGTTTCCTTTCTGTGCACAAGGCTGGCTTTGTTTCCTAACTTCATTCTTTCCATAAATATTTGTTAGTAGATAATGCTTTTTGATTTTAAAATCATACCAGTTTCATATATTCCACCTAACACTTTTTGGAGAATATACAATTCTGCTTCACAATTATTTTCAGGCATTTTTGTTTGATTGGTTTGATGGAAAGAGCCCTAATTTTAAATCCTAGGTATGTCAATTGTGTGGTCTTAGAAAAGTAACTTACACATTTTAAACCTGTGTTATCTGTAAAATGGGAGTGATAATGTTTGTAATGCTTTCTTACAGAGTTACCATGATGATAAAATCAGGTAAGATAAAAGTACTTAATAAAGTGAAAAATGCTTTCAAAATGATAATACCATTGTTGTTATGTATTTAATTTATAACCCTTTACTTTTACTGAAAAAAATCAGATCAAAGGTTGACTTTACATCTGTTACCCATAGTATTATTTACTTGTAAGATGACACAAAAATTTTTCTTTATTTTATGTGTGTATCGTTATGTCAATTGACTGGACATAATGCAGCCTGTCAGTCTGCTTGGGCTGCTACAACAAACTACCATTAAACAGGCTGAGTATCAACAACCCAAGTTCATTTCTTACAGTTTTGGTGGCTGGTAAGCCCAGGACTTTAGCAGATTCAGTGGGTGATGAATGTGTTTCACAGGTGACCTCTGTAGCTGTGACCTCACAAAGTAGACCCAGCAAATAATCAGCCTGGGGTTTCTTTTACCAGGAGCTAATCCTGTTTAAGAGGACTCTGCCCTGTATCCCAACCACTTTCCAAAGACCTCTTAATACCAACACTTTGCAGGTTAGTATTTCAACTTATGAATTCTAGAAGGACATAAATATTCAAACTTTGGCACATTCCTTGCTCAGATCTATGGAACAAATTGGTGGAAGATCTTCATTTAGTCCATTGGAGTATATCCATATTATGGACACTATCTTTATTTAAAAATTATTCTATTTCATTAATCAAAATAGACTCTTTAAAATAACAGTTTTCTGACTCAAGGCCCAGAGATTTCTCAATCTTGCATGACAGTTGTCTGTCCTTTTCTTCTTTGCTCCTGTGCTCAACATTCTATTAAAAATGTTTAATAATTAATTAGTAGACATTTGTACCCATGTGTGCCACAGTTACATTATCTGGGAAGCGAGTTCAAAAGAACAGTTGTGCCCATGTGTGCCACAGTTACATCATCTGGGAAGTGAGTTCAATATAACACTTAATTCCAAGTGTTTTATTGAACTCACTTCCCACATAATGTAACTGTGGCACACATGGGCACATGAAGATTAAAGGGAGTAACAGCATGAAGGTGTTAATACTCATGAACAACTAAGCACTAATCAAATGTTACTACATATGTGTTAGCATCTCTTGTTCATTTGACAAATGGATTGATCAACTACTAGTGGATGGTGCCTGTTTCTAGGTTCTGGATTATCAAAATTGATACATTGGGCAAGGTTCTAGCTCTCAAGGAGTTTATATTCTAGTTTGAAGAGGAGGAAGACATATGACAATCAATATGCATAATGAATAAGAGAATTGAATCACTATGGGAGTGCTGATGATAGGGATGGGTCAAATTTATAAATTTCCATAGACTGTCAAGAAAAATTTAATTGAAAAGATGACATTTAAGGAATAATTTGAAGAAACCTATTAGTTAAGCATGTATCTGGCAGAATTATTAAGATAGAGGGAACAGCCTGTCCAAAGTCCCTAAGGCAGGAGGATACCTATCATGTGTGAGAAGGTTAATTAACTCAGTGGAGCATGCCATGGTGGGCATATGCCTGTAATCCCAGTGGCTTAGGTGGCTGGAGCAGGAGGATTTTGAGTTCAAAGCCAGTCTCAGCAATGGTGAGGTACTAAGCAACTCAGTGAGAACCTGTCTCTAAATAAAATATAAAATAGGGCTGGGGATGTGGCTCAGTGGTTGAATGCCCCTGAGTTCAATCCCTGGTACCAAAAATAAAATAAAATAATAAAAATTTTTTAGAAAGAACTCAGTGGAACTGGAACAGAGTGAGTAGAGAAAATGGTGATAGGAAACAATGTCAGGAATAGAACATCTTATAAATCCCTGGAAAGACCCATACTTGGGAGCAGTTTGAGGGTCTCCAGAGAAGGGATGGCACCATCCACTAGACATGTAAAGATCCCATTGCCTATTGTATTAAGATAGGCTCTGGGGACATGAGGGCAGACCCAGCAAAATCAGCTACAAAGCTGTTCAAGGGACTGAGATGAGATGATGGAGGCTTAAACCATGCATAGCTGTGGAAATGGTGATAAGTGTCTGGGTTTTGTATATATTTTCAAGGTAGAGCCATTAGGATAAACTTATAAATAGAATATGGGCTTTGAAAGAAGTAGATAATAATTTTTTTAGTTTTTTTTAAAATTTCTTACATACACGACAATAGTGGAATGCATTACGTTCATAATTATCCATTCACAGCACAATTTTTCATAACACTTTGTTTCAATTTTTAGCCACAGAAAGCTCCAAGACATGATCAGAGAGAAACTTAGTTGAGCTACAAAGGTTTTGAAGCTTTTACCAGAAAGATGAGAGTTAACTCTACAGATTAATATGAAGTCTTTCTAAACAGCTTCTATACTGAGAATGATTACCTAAAAAGAAGGCTTGATTCTTTTGTAAAGAGTGAAAGGACTATTATTGAACATTTGGCCCATGACTTACACAGAGAGATAAAGCAGAACATAATTGTAAGCCCATGGCAAAGTGACAGTTTTATTGGGGTAGGCAGTAGAGTTGTTGGTTTGGTGCAGACTTCAGAACCAGACTACTTGGGTGTGAATTCTGTCCAGCCATTCACCAGCCTCAGTTTCCTCATGTATAAAGTGGGTATGATGAAAAGATTAGTACTGAATTTACAAAGTTGTAAGGATTAGATCAATTATTTTAAGAAAAGGACTTGATGTAGTGCCTAGAAATTAGTGTTATATAAATACTAGGTATTAATTGTGTGTGTGTGTGTGTGTGTGTGTGTGTTGGAGGAGTGTTTATTCTATGTTACTTTCATTGCCAATTTACACTTCTATCCCTCAGCAAGTTTGCTAGTTATAGATAACTATAGTTATTGAGATATAGAAGTTGATCCAGCTCTGAGAATTAACTCATGTTCGACAAACCCTAATGAATTTTATTCATGAACCAAAATAACAATTTAGTTATTTTCTCTGAAATCAATACAGCCAAAAGGACCAAGTATACAAATCCACAAGAATAAAATCCTCTTTCAAAATATTCCTCCAAACAACGCAGAAACACCAAATCACAGTGTAGTTGTATAACTTTAAGAAGTATTTTCATAAAGTGGTGCTAAGGAGTAGGTCATCATTTCCTGCAGGGCTACTAAAAAAGGAAACAAGAATACTAGGTTCAGTTGTCAATAAAAATAATTTCTAAACAGTGATAGGATCACATATAAGTATAGTGTTCTCCAAGATTTTAATTTTTAGTAGTATTAGTATATTACAGCCTGTATCACATCTTTAATTACAAAATCTTCTTCATTATTTTAATATGCCTCTAGTACATGTTGTCATTTCTAAGATTTCAACTTATTTTTCACTAATTATATTCACTGCACTTGAACTGACAGTTTCCTGATTGCCTACTAATATTGAGAGGTACACATTCACCTCATTAATAAAATACACAAAAGTCAAATTTTAAATTGCATACTTCTTGAAAGATACATGTGATCAACTAATTAATCTCATGCATCGATGAATTCTAATTAGCACCACCTTAGGAAATTATTTTTCCCAGTTTATAAGTATCTAACTCTTTGAATGCTATATTCTGAGACTCACTCTTTACTTTAGTAATTAAGAAAAAAAGAGAAAACAAAAAAGGAAAAAATAAGTGCTCTCCAGAAAAGGAATATATTTCTTCCTGCTATGTCATAGTGAGGTAGGATCCAGAAACTATTTGTGTTTTGACCAAGTTCCCAGTTGTCATTATCAAATCTGTCAGATTCACCATAGGATTCATGTTCCAAAGGGCTGTGATGTTTGAATGATAGCTCAGAGCCCCAAAGCAATCAAAAATACAGAGTTAGCTTATTTTCATCATTTATCATTCTTTCTGTAATTGTATTTTTCTCTTCATTTATTTTAAACCCACCCAGATATGGCTGATTCTCCTTGGTATACTCCCAAGCATTTGTTGCACTCAATGAAATTTAAATTTTATTATGTGATCCATGGGGTTCTTCTGAATTTGGCACTACTTTGGAAGTTTCAGTCATTTGCCTGAGCCAAGAGAAATTCTGCTCAGAAGTCAAAATATGGAATTTTAGCAATAACAATGTTGCATTGGCATATATGAATACTGAATTAATGTGACAGGAAAACATCATTAACTTTTAATAATATTTTCTGGAACAGAAAATGTGGAAACCAAGTTTATGTTATTTTAGATAAATTTAAAACAAAGAGATGTGCACATGTACATGTTATGGCTTGGTTATGAGGTGTTCTCCCCCACCAAATCTGTTTGTACTGTTGCAAGAATGTTTGGGGGTAAAATGATTGAATTGTGAGAGTTCTAACCTAATCAGTATATCCTAGCTTGAATGGACCGACTGGATGGTAACTGGAAGTAGGTAAATCATGGCTAGATGAGGTGGGTTGCTGGAAGAGCTGTTCTTCACTGTGGCCTCTTTCTCCCTCCCTCTCCATGTTTCTTGATTGCTTTCAATGAAGCAGCACTCTTCCACCATGCCCTTCCATGATTGCTACCTCAACTTGGGCCCAGATCAATGGAGTTGGCCCACCATGGACTGAACCTCTGTTACTGGATCCAAAATACGCTTTTCCTCCTCTAAGTTGTTCTTGTCACAGTGATGCAAAGCTGACTAACACACATATAAATAAAATTATAAAGATATTATAAAAATATCATAAGAGAAAAAATGAGTACTCTAAAGTTAAATTGGTATATTATGAAGGAATTTGATATAATGTCCATGTATCTGACTGTCTGATTTCATATTTTATTCATAGATGTGATGTTTGTTGCAAAGGTACTGCACCCATACCTTGTCAAATTTGGGGGAAATAGAGCAGTAACGTCAGAAACAAACAAAAATCTTCTATACGAATACACAAGAACGAACACAATTTATTATTGGGATGGCTTATCAGATTTATAGGCTTGAAAGTCACCATAAACTCTGGGTAAAATTTCACACAAATTTACTGTGTAAAGTAAAAGGAAAAAAACAATAACCATTTCTCATCCTTTTGGAAAATAAATAGCTGTGTCACAGTTTTCTCTTACAAAGCCTATGATAAACTCATAAATTTAACAAGGATATGTTTATAATTCCACAGATCAGAAAGACCCAGGATCTTGCATTGCAAATCAAATGCTCAGGCCTCTTATTTAGCTTATGATGTTTACAATGAGACAGACACTCTAGGGAGGAGAGAGGAAGGGAAGGTGGTATATCCCTCCTTTATATTAAACAAAAATAATCCCATCATTTTACTCTTACACAGCAGCCAGCAACAATTTGAATGGCATTAAGAAACTGAGTGCTTGAGGGACTTTATGTAAATGTGTGTGGGGGGGTCTCTTTTTTGATAAATTACTGACTTTACTGAATCATGAGTGATAAATGTAATTGAGTTTACAGAATTTTAATATGAACAGTCAACATATGGTTAAAACCCCTTTCCATATATTTGGAAATCATTTGTATGGTTATATTAACCATACCATCTCTTGATTAAATTAGCCTCAAATAAGAACACGTATGTAAAATTTAAACTTAAGATTTAAACTTAAGATTCAAGCAAGATGCTTATTAATTTAAAGGAAAAATGAATTTTAATGGAATTGTAAAAGATTCCATTTTAAATAAGAAAACAGTTCAGTAAATGCATATTGAAATGTGTGTAAGCTTTACGAAGAAAATTACTAAAATCTAAAAAGGGTCATTTATATTTCTATAAATGGAGGAACAATTTACTCTTGACAAGAAAAACTCAACATTGTAAAGATATGACCTTCTGAATTAATGCCTAAGTACAATAAAAATTCAGTGAAAATATCAAGGTAATTCTTTTCCTGATTAGACAAAGTGTTTCTATAGTTCACACAGACATTTTTGACAAGAGAACTTCTGTAAAAGTAGGAAACTTTTAGTTCTTTAGCTCATAATTTATAAAATGTACTGCTAAAGTTTTAGCAATTAAAATAATTTGGTATTGCCACAGACATAGATGGGATGAAACTGATATCCATGAAACAGATTGTAATCAAAAATAAAAATCAATGGATACAGATTTCAATGTAAATATTAAAACCAAATTTCAAGAAAAATTATAGTGAGTGTTAAAATATAATTTAGATGAAGTCCTTTATAATATATACTAAAACTAGAAAACAAAAGGTAGATTTAATGATAAAACATCTAAGACAGAATTAAACTTCTCTATTGCAAAACTATGTCCTTAACACAATTACAAGATAAGTTGGAAAAAAATAATATTACAGTATATTTGACAGAGTTGATAACTCCAACATTCAAAGAACTCTTACAAATCAATAGATAATAAGAACCTAGAAAACATTCCAATAATTCAGGGGAAAATCCATTTTAAAATATTCTATTTAAAAATTCAACTTCATTAATAGAAATAAGAAAATATCTACTAAATTGATTACTCACTTTTTATCAGATTAATTAAAAAATGGTATACAAAACTGCAAATGGTACATATTTCCTACCTTGCTGTTAAGAGCAGAAATTAACACTATCTCTAGGAAGTGATTTGAAAATATGCAGCAAAATTTAAATATATATTCACCATGATTCAGGAAATAATTCCACAAAGGTAAGTGCCAAGTGATTAAAAATATATAGTATGTGGATAATCATTGTTTCATTGTTTATAGGAGCAAATTATTGCAAATAAGCATAATGTCCACAAACCAGTTTTAAGTTTTGTATTTTAACTTTTTGAATAAAGATGTTTATGCCAGTATTCTATGAAGCCCATTTTAAAAATTATGAAATATAGATATATTGGTAATGAAGTAGAATTACTTTTGATAATTATTTTGTGAAAAAAGCAGGTAACAAAATAATGTTTATAAAATTTCTCATTTACAAAAAGAAATTTTATTTGTGTATCCATATGCAGATATTCCTGAAGAGAGACATTTGGAAGGATGAGAGATTTTAATATTTCCTCATCTGATTTCCTGTTTTAATTGCTTATTCTTATAAATTTTATTGTATTTGTCATTATAAAAATGCTTTCTCCATATGGCTTTCCATTTTGGCTGCACCAATTTGCAGTCCTGCCAGCAGTGTATGAGTGTACCTTTTTCCCTGACATCCTTACCAACACTTATTGTTGTTTGTATGCATAATAGCTGCCATTCTGACTGGAGTGAGATGAAATCTTAGAGTGGTTTTGATTTGCATTTCTCTAATTGTTAATGATGATGAACATTTTTCATGTATTTGTTAATTGACTGTACATCATCTTCTGAGAGGTGTCTCTTCAGGTCCTCAACCCATTTCTTGATTGGGTTATTTGGTTTTATTGTGTTTAGCATTTTTAGTTCTTTATGTACCCTAGAGATTAGTGCTCTATCTGATGTGTGAGGGGTAAAGATTTGCTCCCAAGACGGAGGCTCTCTGTTCACCTCACAGATTGTTTCTTTTGCTGAGAAGAAGCTTTTTAGTTTGAGTCCATCCCATTTATTGATTATTGACTTTAATTCTTGTGCCACAGGAGTCTCATTAAGGAAGTAGAGGCCTAATCCCTCATGTTGGAGATTAGGGCCTACTTTTTCTTCTGATTGTATTCCTACTTCCTTGAGCCATTTTGAGTTTTGTGCATGGTGAGAGACAGGGGTTTGATCTCATTTTGTTGCATATGGATTTCCAGTTTTCCCAGCACCATTTATTGAAGAGGTGATCTTTTCTCCAGTGCATGTTCTTGGTACCTTTGTCTAATATAAGATAACTGTAATTTTGTGGGTTAGTCTCTGTGTCCTCTATTCTGTACCATTGGTCTACCAGTCAGTTTTGGTGCTGTTTTTGTTACTATTGCTCTGTAGTATAGTTTAAGGTCTGGTATAGGGATGCCACCTGCTTCACTCTTCCTGCTAAGGATTGCTTTAGCTATTCTGGGTCTCTTTTTTCTAGATAAATTTCATGATTGATTTTTTTATTTCTATGAGGAATGTCGTTGGAATTTTGATCAGAATTGCATTAAATCTGTATAGTGCTTTTGGAAGTATGGTCATTTTTATAATATTAATTCTGCCTATTCAAGAGCAAGGTAGATCTTTCCATCTTCTAAGGTCTTCTTTGATTTCTTTCTTTAGGGTTCTATAATTTTCATTATATAGATCTTTCACCTCTTAAGTTGATTCCCAAGTTTGTTTGTTTGTTTGTTTGTTTTGTTTTGTTTGTTTGTTTGAGGCTATTGTAAATGGGGTAGTTTTCCTAGTTTCTCTTTCAGAGGATTTGTCACTGATGTACAGAAATGCTTTTGATTTATTGGTGTTGGTTTTATATCCAGCCTGGATGACCTGTCTATTGGTGAGAGAATTGTATTGACATCACTTGGTATTATTATATTGGTGTCTATTTAACTATTTATATTGAGTAGGGTTTGAAGAGTGATTATTTTTTACATTGCCTGTGGCACTAAAGACTGATCACAATTACTGGGACAGTATGACAATATATATCAAAGACATTAAAACTTTTAAATTCTTGACTCCACATTTCCAAATCTAGAAATTTATTTTACAAATAACTACAAAAAGCAAGTCTTGTACCTATCACAAAATGGGATCTTTGATGCACAAATGTTGAAACAGTCACAGTCTTGAAGGCCACAGCTTTCTCTCAAGAAAAGTTTTGTTTTTTAAATTTAAGCTAACAATTAAAATGGAATATTTTTACATAGAGACTGTGTGTTCCTGTTTTCTCTTGAAAATTTATAACATTTGATGCATTAGGGCCTAATATAACCTTGAACATAGACAGCTAGAACTAAGTAGTAGATGCCACTTTGAGACATGCTTTGGGTTAGCAGGTCATACCATTTCTATACTTCACATGCACTGTTGATTTTTTTCTTTTTAAATAAATTTTCCCCTTTGATTTTACAATTTCTGGCTTAAGATATTTGTTAACTGCTATGGTTTGAACATGTTTGTATATATCTTCCAAAGGCTTCATGTGTTGGAGTTTTGCTCCCAGGATAGTAGATTTAGGAGGTGGTATGGAAACTTTCAGAAATAGGGCCTATTGGGAGATGCTTGGTCATTGGAGGCGTGTCTCAAAATAGACTGTGGGACATTAGTATCTCTGGCTTCCCGTTTGGTGATGTGATCACTTCTTCCTGTGTGTGTTCCCACCATTGCCATCTGCCATGAGTGACTCACTAAAGAGGGGGCTCTCACAAGGGCTTTTGTCGTGTTGTTAAATTTTCAGTATTCGAAACTGTGAGCTAAATAAATCCCTTTTGTTTATAAATAACGGAGTCTGCCTCATATGTTTTGTTCTAATAATGAGAAATAAACTAATACACAAATTGACCAAAGATAGACAATTCAATCCCAGGACTTCTACCTACACAGCTAAGATTTTTGTCTACAGGAGTCTATTTTTTCATTTATAATTCTTCCTTGATCTTGGTCACTGACTTCTCCAGGGGTTTTGCATTGTGAAACAAAACAGGTTTGCTATTTGATTCAGGGCCTAGAAATCTGAAGAGAAGTACATGGACTTAACTGTTCAGTGGAACTTCAAGTTTATCAGATGTTTTGCCTTTATATGTAGTGAGAGTTCCAAGAACTTGCCATCAGATACTTTCTAATTACTTTCTTCCAATTCATTATTGATTTGCTTTGGATGGAGACCAGATCTGTTTATTCTCAATTTCATCAGAAGCCCATGCAAAATTTTTAGTCTGCTACTACTTCTCCTTAGGCTATGTGTTCCTGCGTTGGGGAAGTATTTTTTTCCAAATAGCAACATAGCCTGATTTATATTGGAAATCTGTCAAATTGCATTAAATAGTTCTTGATTGAATTAGCAGTTTCCAAGCCTCTTTCTCACAGCTGTCATGGAGTAGAACTGCACAATCTGTTCAGTTAGTTCCAGGGCAGGTGTTTTTGTCTTGACAGAAATTCTTTCTGTATACTAGCTTGTCTGGAGATTAAAAGTTTTCTTAGGAGGATTATGAGAGTAAATCAAGGAGAAACTTTTTTTTTTTTTTCATACCAGCAACTTCACTTTGTGCTTATCAGTTAGTCTAAACGCTGTGGTTTACCTAATTTATAGCTCAGCGAAACTAAAAGTATGGTTCTAGAATCACAGGGCACAAAAGCAGAACTCGACTGAGCTCTAGAAAACCAGAGGCTTTTAAAAGAAATTGAAACATGCAAAAGATTGCAAAATGCTTAATAATTTAACCATCATTATTGTGATTTATTATTTAAACCTTCCAGTTTGATGATGTTCATAAAGATGCTTTGACAAAACAACCTTAAAGAATTAGACTGTAACTTTGAAGGGAAATTAGGAGTAAATTTTAGGGGAGAAAAGCACCTTATTTTATGCATTAAAAAACAAAACAACTTATGCCCAAAGAAATTAAAGGATGTGCTAACAGACTCACAGACAATGGTAAAGCCAGAATAAAAATACTAATCCTGCACATCATATAATCATATTGTCATCATATAAATGATGCATCATTTAACGTATAAAACTCTGTTCATTCAAAAGCTTTAAATCAGGAAGGCAGCATGGGACATCCACCATATGTACATATACACACCCCTCAAATAGCATTTGAAGGCAATAGTTCTCTTCCAGGTTAGCAAACCATAGTAGAAATGTGCTAATCAACAAACCCTAATGTGTTCCTCATAACAACCTATAGGAAAAGAACAATAGGCCATTCAAAAGTAAGTGAAAAGTCCACTTTTGAAAGTAGTTTACTAGCTAATGAAAATCATCATTAATTATGAGGAGAGATAAACCAAACAACACATTTCTGCTTGAAGAGGCTTGAGTGAGTTTGAACATAAAGCATTCATAGAAGTCACCTTCTATGGGCTAATTGGACTTTGGGACAGTTACAAGAGAACTGAAGATGTGGAACAGATACAAAGACAGGGAACTCTCCTGCAGAGGTTAGATCTAGAAGAGGTCATTGGGTGACACAAACATCCTCAGATGATTGTTTTAAAAACTATCATCAATACAAAGATGCTCAAACCAAATGTTAAGAAGAACATCTGAGGCACCAATTCTCTTTGTAATTCAAGAGTAGAGTTAATGCTATTAGATAATCCCCAGTATATCGCAGGCTTTTGCCATTCCTGTGGGAGAGTTGCCACAGGGCCCAGTTCTAGGGAAACTAAGTTGGCAAGAGCTAGACGGCTCTGGTTCTACAAAAGATCTTGGAGACTAGGGGAGAGGAATTAGAACAACCAATTGTGAATACATCCTTTGAGTCTGTGGAGAGGGTTGGAAGATGGACTAATTGTAAAAACATTAAGTAATAATCCAATGATCCACTGATGGCTCACTGCATTTTGAACAGGTTTTATAATCTGTAAATTTCCTTATAAAGTCTAGTTATTTGAAATTAACTAAATATCATCTATAAAAACACCTAAAGTAGTTACAGGCACGCATCAAAATATGTGTTACCTTGCTCTGAAATCAGGGCACATACTGGTTTTCATTGGCTTTAAATTTCTGTCAACATGGCACATTTATCTAGAAGAGGTTGTTCTAGTGCACACCGCTGTGTTATAATCATTCACATGACTAAAGTCGTAAGGGATTTTACTTCACTGAAATGGAGATATGAAACAATTTAATGCATTTTAACAACTAGGCAAAAATTCCTCTAAGTATTCTCTTAGGAACAACAGAAAAAGAAGCTAACAGAAGGAAGCAGGTCTGGAGGTAGGAAGGGAGACTGTGTATTAGGGAAGATACTGTTGCAAACTGTTGCTGTTCTTTACAAATCCTTCTAGGAAAAGGTGTGAAGGATTATCGGTGTTAATGCATTCCAAAGACATCAGAAATAAAAAAAAAATGATGGCATGTTAGAGGAGTCATACTCCTGATATGACTAAGAATAGGGATATGTACGGATAGCTATCTATTTAAGCCTCTACCTACTGCCAATTGGAAGTATTTCAGGGTTTTAACATACCAGTGGTCCGTCTTGTGAGAGCTGCATGACCTAGCCTCAGTTTGTTTCTTAATCTCTTTTCTCCATTCTGCTTTCTAGCCACACCACACTGCTTCCATTTCCCTTAATACATTGTACTATTTCATGCCACCTGGTTTTTTTCACATGACCTCCTTTGCCCAGGGTAGACTCAATGTATGTTTTTTTTTTTTTTTTTTTTTTTTTTTTTTGGTCTGGCAAAAGTTTCATCATCTTTCAAAAGCTGTCTCATGCCATTTCCTCAACACATACTTTTCTGGCTTTCAAGAGTTGGGATCCTGGTTTATTTCTACCTCTTTTCCATTGATAACAGAATCTGTGATGTAAGACATCCTAAAACTCTCAGAGTAATATTCAGAAAGCTAATCCATTTTCTCAAGCACTTAGACACACTTCAGTATTGGTTATAGTCTCCTCTTTTGAACCATGGTAGGGATAGTAATATCAAATGTAGAGAAAGTTCTTGCTCCTGGTATAAGCTGTGTTAAATAGATTCCTCTGTAAAAGGTTAGACAGGCACATAGACTAGTTTCTAAATACATGCAGTTGAACTTCTACCTGATGTTAAGTCAATACCCAGCCAGCAAAATTTGCCTCCCTCTCCACTACATGCTCTCGCAGCTAACAGGATAGATGAACAGTGTAACTAAGAAAATATGTAAGGGAGCAGCAAAAAAGAGAGAAAATATGATGTCTGTCTGCAAACCCAGAGCTTCCTCTTTATAAGAGAAAACAAAATCCAAACAAGATTTGAGCATTCCTGAAGATAGAATAAAATTTTGTAAAGGGAGAAAATAAAAACAAAAAGTCAAGTTCTAGGTGATAATGCTTATTCCTCTGAAGGACAATAGTCAGACTCAACTACCAAGGTTTCTCCAAGCCCATTTTTATAACACCTCTCCCCCAAGACATTCTTCTATTGAACAAGATAAATAGTTAGTACCTCTGTCTTGCAACCACTTCTAAATATTTATTTCTAAATAAAAGCAATCTATATTTTTATTCAAAATAAAATGGAGTGCAAGCCAGATTGAGTCCTTCATATAGAAGATGTGCCCCTCCCATTGCTAGCTACCTGCAGTTAGATAACTCCCAAACTAGCTTCCTTAGATCTGCCTTCTATAGTACTCCCCCATCCCTGCCCTGGCTCCTCATCCTTCACATGGTGGGAACAGAGTGTCACGAGAAATGTCTGAAAGCACAATGATGGAAAGAAGCAGAGACTGCAGGGGCTATTTAGAGAAGCACTGAAGCGTTTAGATTTCTCACATTGATGACATCGAGTCACAAAATAGAAGGGGAAAATGAATACATTTTGTTTCACTTTGTCTTCAAGACAGTATTGCTTCTTCTTGTACAATTTTCAATAACTTTGCCTTTTTTGAGGACATGAAGTTTCACTGTTTCCTTGAAAAATGTTTGCTAGTTATCTTCAGCCCAAATATGTTCTGTTCAGTTTTCTTTGGACTCTTCTAATTAGATTACATCTAATTATTTTTATTCTCTCTGGCCCTATTATACATAGGTGAAGCACCTTATTATTTCTATTTCCAAGAACACATCCTGCTTAGTATTTTTATTTCCATGATACTCGGTCTAAAGGACCAGCTCATTTCTACTCTTTTATGGGTTACTTGTCTTAAATTCACTTTCTGAAATAATCTTCTGGTAAATAAGTTTATGAATATGTAAAGTTGAAAGGGAAAAATTAAAGTTCATTTTGAAAAGCATGTTTTAATGCCTACTCGTCTGAGGTACATTACCAGCATGGGCAAGAATGACTCTTGTCTGCCTCAGAGATCCTCAGGGTCACACATAGGCAGAGTAGGAATGTCATTATATGGGATGATTTCAGGGACCTGAGAAGGTCCCATACATACTCTTCCAGATCCTGTCTCACTCATTCCCTAAAAACCTTAAATTCCTTAGATAAAAGCTGATCTCTTGGTTCATCAACAAAAAAAATGCACTTCAAATTATAACTAACCTTACAAGAGAAGTGGATAAGATTAAAATACAAAGATGGAAAGGATTTATGTTTTTCCTCCATGAGGTGAAGTTCTGAATAGGGGAGGGTATCATCACACAACACTATAGGCTCCATGCAGGATTTACACACAGTGGGACAAATGGCACATAGGAAATCTGGGAAAACTAGAAAACATTTTATTTGCTATGACATTTTTTAAAAAAAGCTGTGATCTTCAGGATTACAGTTGATAGGGCTCAAGATATTATTTTAGTCAATTTCTCTTCTAAAAAATATAAAGAAATTAAGATGGCCACCTGGGTTCATATGTTCTTTGCTTCCCCCCCCCACTCTATTTTTATTCCTTTCCTCCAAAAATTAACACTTACCTCAATGTCAGAGACAAACACACACCAAGTCCTGTGCAGGGTGGTGAAGTTTCAAGAAAGTATCCGCTATCACTGACATCAAGGAATCTCAACAGCATTCATTCATTCCTGGTGCTAAGTGTGAAGTTCAGCTTCCACCATGGATGTTTGAGGAAAGCTTCTACTATAAAAGAGAATAAATAGATCAGAACCAAGGAACTAAAGAGAGGAAAGAAGATTCAATATTAAAACTGATATTATCTGGTAGATACACTATTATATTTATTAAAATAAGAGGAGGAGGATATAGAAAAAAAATCTGCACAAAAGTTGGAATTGTTGGATTAAAATTGATTCCTATTGCAAAAAATGTTTAAAAATCAATAAAATTTTGGTACAAAAAGTTGAACAACATTTATAAAATAGCAGAGAGATGGGAGTTAGAGAGTTACCTGAGAAGTACTGTGTCTGCACATTTGCAATTCCAAAGAGTTAGGAAAAACAAAGGGAGAAAAGTCATCAGAGTATTTCCTGCAATGGAAGGCAGTGCATTTCCAAAATAAAAGAACATGGTCTCAGATACTGAATAAGGGAAAGACCCATTCCAAGGCACAACGCTATGAAATGTCAAAACCAACTGAAGATTTTGAAAAGCTTCCAGCTAAAAAAGTGAGATCATAGGAAAAAGACAGGAAATAAGGATTGAATCAGTTATCCTGACAAGTATACCATAATCAGGAGCATACTGGAGCAATGCCTTCACATTTTTCAAGAAAATAATCTCATAGAATCTAAATATCTATATCAAATTTAGGAATCAATCAAATATAAAGGTAGACTAATTATAATCCTCAGAAGTACAGAGTCTTACAATGTTATCTCCCACTCATCTTTGTTGGGAAGCTAATGGAGGGCAGCTCCATGAAATCAGAGACACAAATCAATATAGAGAAAGAGAAGAGACTCAGGAAATGGAAAACCCAGCAGGGAAGCGGGTAGAGCGAATTTCTGCATAATCTGCCAGGCAATGGTCCAGAAAGTTAGCAGTGGTCAGAAACATCAGCCTAAATTTGGTAGGAATTTGATGATGATTGGCACAGGCAAAGAAAAATCACCTTTTAAGAATGATGTATGAGAGTGAAATCTCCATTTACTATTTTTTAAGAAGTCAATAACTGATATCTAAACTTGGTCAATTATACAAGTCATAGAAACTAGAATTCATCCTCTTTGAAACCAGTCATAGTAAAACTTTTTTCTCCAAAGCCAACCATAAAACCTAGAAATATTATTCCAATCTTCTTAGAGCCATCCATAAAGAAATTCTCTGATTTAACTTGGCTAACAATCAATTATAAGACCCCCATCCCAGAAAGAGACTCTTGTCCCAAATTTGAGTGGAAGGGATGCTTCACAAAGAGACTAAAAAGAATCTGAACAGAGAGGTCTTGCTACTTGCATTAGCCCACACCCACCTGGGTACAAAGTCTGCTCCCAATCCTACTTGGCTGGCCATGCTCCACCAAATTGGGCATAACAATGGACAGTTCACCATGGGATTTTGGAGCGCTCAATCTGAAGTCTGCAGGTCACATAAAATAATGATCTTATGATTCTGTTATGCTTTGCTCTTGTTAACCTATCTTTTGATATAGTGATGTCAGCCATGATCCATTTGGTAGGCAGGAAGAGAGGATTACTCTGTTTTCTATCCCATAGAGTATGCCATTTTAAAATATGGAGCCAAATACTAGAATAGCTACAAGGATGAGAAGTGGTATTCTCTGTGAGAAAAAAATTGTGAAAGATTTTGAGATGGGCCAACAGGTCACTCAGTGACTTCAGTAGAAAACTCTGCATTGTCTAGAGCACATCTTTCCTGGTTATAAGATTCTATTGGGGTTGTGTCCTTCCTTGTCTTTCAGTTATTTTGTGGTTCTGTAGAGAGAGAAGTAATTTCTAGAAAACTATAAGCAATGCAAACAGTTCCTGAGAGACAAATGCATTTGTCTGGTGATGTGATTATCCTCATTAATTGATGAATTAAATGCTTTGATATATGTTCATTTAATATGTTTTTGCCACTTTTGAAAATGATTCTTTCTCATCTTTGGGAGTGGCCATTAGAGATGGGGAGGAGTAGGGCAGAAGAACTCTAATTTTTTATTACAGGCCTCATTTTGATAAAAATAGCAACTAAATTTGAAAACATTCCTTCAATACCACCATATAAATTAAACATTACTATATAATAAGAGTTGTGTAAAATGCACTGTGCACTTAAATGAAGCTATTTTATATGGCAGAAGCAATTGAATAAACAGGGGGTGAGGCAGGTGAAAGAGTGAAATAATGACATTTGAATTGAAACTTTCTTTCTTTGCTTTCCTACATGAAAAATGACCCCTCTCTTTCCTTGGAATCCTTCTGAATGCTCCCTTCCTCTTTGATGTATGTTGCTTTGGCCACTCTTATTTGCATAATCTTTGATCCAGGTCTTCCTTTGTCACAGATGCCACCTAGCAACTGTCCAGCAAGGGAAATGCTCAGAGAACAAGTGGAATGAAAATTGAGCACCACACCTCTTGGTGAAAATACTATCTGGCCTAGGTACAAAGTGTATCGTCACTTGCTCTGGCAGAGAATAGAAGGTATTCAGGGCAAGAACTGTGTCTCCTCTATTAAGTTGTGTACAGCACACAATATGCCCACAGTACTTGATCAATAATAATTAATTCCATTCACTGTAAAAGTATCCAGCATGTTCTCAGCCAGAGAAAAGAAACAAAATATGGACTTCAGTCTCAAATGAAGAATGTATTTTTACAAATATGTGACTTTGGATTATAGTACTTGGCAAATTGTACTAAAAACAAAATGTCTAACAATTTTATCTATGTAAAGTTGTTTGTGCTTCAGAGAAATTTTTAAAGGAGTTTTCTTATCTGACAAGTTTGCCAGAGTCCTAGTTAAAAATGTGCATTTTACATTCAGTCTCAGTGACATCAAGAGATCCACATCTTTTTCTTTTCTTTTCATTGCTCAGTGCCAGTCGCTTCAGAGGTCAGTACTTTCCATTCCAGATAAGCAGAGAGAGAGTTGTTAAATGAGAGCCAGTCTCAGGCTTGAAGCATTGTTTATACACAGAAAATAAAGAACCCCAGTGAGAATATTTTATATGGGAAATGGCTGATCTCAAAGTTTTTCCAAAAGCCTGAGTTAGAGTGTTCCTAACTTTACCACAGCATATTAGCAGTACAAAATAAAGCATTAGAAAATGAAGACTCTGAAGAAGCCACTGTTAACTGCTTGCAACTTTGAAATGGGGACGAGGGCAGGGCTTGCTCAAATGCCCTTGCACCCTCATAAGAAAGGGATGGGATTCCTGCAGCTTAAGTTCTGCTTCTTTTCTTCACATTCAAAAGACCATCTAGCAAACAGTGAAAATCCTTTTAACATTTTCCTCCTAAGGAAATGACTTTTGCATTTTGTGTCTTATTATTCCTTAAGGGCTTATGTATCCACACATCTAATGGCCTATTTTCAGTTACTAACTCTGACATGCTTCATTAATAGGACCTAACATAGAGGGCTGTGGTGAGAAGCCAGTGACTTTCAGTACATGAAAGAGATTTACATCTAGTAAGTTTCCCATACATTTTAGCCATAGTAATCATAATTGTGGTGATTGAATTAAAGTCATTCAATAAATGATCTAGTAGATGATAAATATCTCATTTTACAATTGTTGAGTAAGGTGTTGTATCATTATTATTTAAGTAGGGTTATGTTTACATGATTAAGAAAGTTAATTAGGACTCCTTTGTTAAAATAAATATTTCCCTTCTAAAACTGGGGAGATATTACTGTAAACAGGATAAAGATAAATATACAGGGGCATAATACAAGTTGTTAAGAAGTAATATTAAAATATCAATAGATAATCTTGGTAAGATAAGTCAAATTCACAAGTGGAAACAAAATAATAATAATAAAAAGATTATATCTCACAAGTAAGCAAATAATTGAAACTGAAACAGTGGGCTAACTAACCTAAAGTCACTAATATATATTTCAACAATATAGGTAAGTTTGGCAAGGGTACAGTCAATCCGTACAATGCATTTCTACAAGGAATAGAAGTGATCATTTTTAACATGATGATTGATAATTTAGACTGCTAAGTAACTTCACTATATAAAATATATACTCAGGAAAGTAATTCAAAGAAATTTTTGAAAAATATCAGTACGAATAAGTGTGTGTGGGGGAGGGAGTATGTGTTGTTTTTAATAGAATAGAAAAATGAGAGTAAAATAAAAAATTATCAGTTCATGTAATATCTACTTGATTCAAGATTATATATATAATATTTTTAAAAATGATCAAAAAATTATATTAAATCTTAGAAGTATGATTATTTTATAATATTACATTACCAAGTGGGTTAAAATTTTGTATTATACTCTGAACCTAAATAAATATATATTCTATAACACACATATATAATATTGTGCATTATAGTCAAATATATATAATATAAAAATTTTCTATATTTTATCTGTGATTGACCAAAGTCTAACCCCCAAATAAAGTTACTTCATGAGGAAGTTGCATTTTTCAAACATTCTGTAATGCTACTTTTATACTGATATCATTTTTAATTTTTACAACAAAAGAATAATGAATTGGCAAAGCAGATAAACACTTTGTAAGGTACTTAATGAACTTGGAGTTTGATTAAATTTTCTCAAAATGAGGTACAGTTATAGTCAACAAATGTAGATTTTAAAATTTATCTTTAAATGGCATTTTAAAAGTTTTACTGTAGCATTTGTAAAAACAGTTTTAAGAAATATAAGCATGTTCATGTATAAAATGAAGATAACTGCAATTTTGGGCATTTTGAGATAAATGTGCATTTCATTCAACATTGAACTATTTGTATCAGCTTTTTTCACATAAAAATACTATTATTGCAATAAAAATACTTTGAGGCAAATATTCTCAAAGTATTGAGTGTCAATGAATTATGGACACAACTGGCTATTTCCTTGACCTTCCTTGACCTTGCCTGTACAAGGTTCTGACTGTGTAAAGATTTGAATCCTTTAACAAATAGATTTGGCCTAAATACTTAGCTTTTAATGCTGACCTGAAAGGCAGCATCTGGAGGTCCTGAGTAACCCTGACTCAAGTGGCCACTACCTATCTGGATGCCCAATAGCCATCTAAACTGCCATCTCCCAAGCTTCACTCTGATCTTATCCCCAGCTCACATCTTTTTCTCCTCTGCTTTTCCCAATTCCACAAATAGTCAAATACATTCTTCCATTTCCAGACCACAAACCCTTAGCTACTCTCTTTCTCTCACACCCCACATCACAACATCCTATTGATTCTACATTCAAAATATATCCAGAATCTGGTCAATTTTCACAAACTCCACCAATATCACTTTGGTATGAATCACCCCATTCCATGAACCAGTCTCCTCAATTCCAAGCTCCCCAAATCTTGGTCCAATAGCCAATTAGTGTCACTTTTGAGGTATTTTTAAGAAGAAACTTTATATTCTAGCAAATTTCAAATATACAGAATAGGTAGAGAAAATATTTTGATAAACTCCCTGTGCCTATCATCTAGCTAGAGCAACCCTAAATTATAACCAGTCTTATTTGTATATCTGGACCCTTTCCTCAATTCTTGAACCTCAGGGTTATTACATAGCAAATTCCTTACATGGTATAATATAATTTTATCTATAAACATTTTAGCAGATTTCTCTGATGGTTGGAGAGTCTGTTTTGCAACATAATCACAATATCATGATCATACTTAAAATAGTAAAAAAAAAATTCTTAGGGCATTAAATATCCACACAATAATCAGATTTTCTCAATTGTTACATGTAGATATTAGATATAGACATAAATATATTCAAACACAAATACATACACAAATATATATGAATCAGGAATAAAATCAGGGTCCAAGCAATATTGACTTATTACATTTAGCCGATCTGCCTCTTAAGTCTCTTTTAATTTACAGATTCTTTTCTCCTCATTCATTGAACAGGCTAGATTTGTTGTCTGGTGGAGTTTCCTCAGTCTGCAGTTGACCATTTGCATTCCTGTGTTGGGATTTAGCAAGCTCCTCTGCCCAGAATTTCCCTTACATTGATAGTTAAATCTAGAAATTTTAAATAATAAAAGTTTTAAATTTTGGCAAGAATGCTTCATAGGTGTTTTGTGTACTGCCATTAAGAGGCACAAAATAATGATTTGACTATCTTGCTTGACATTAGAGGTCAATGGGAATGATAGTCTCAACCCATACTTCGTTAGGGGGCCATAAAATGACAATATTCTAATTCTATTATTCCTTGTTGATTTATCAATTGAAATATTTCTGTAAAGAGAAATATTCTCTTATTAACTAGTTAACCTAAGCACAACCTGCAGCAAAAGTAGATTAAATGCTGTATTCTTCCATTTACTTACAAATTTTCACTAACAACCCGTATGTGACTAATGAATTTCCCAACAATGTCTGGATTCCCAACAATTTCTAAATTACAAGTGAATTTTTAAAAATCAATAGAAATTTATGAGTTACAGTACATTTGTTGTTTTTTTTTTTAATAATACATTTGCTGTGTTTTAGTTTACTGACTTTGTTATTTTTGATGCCCAATTTTTTTACCTAATTGGTCAGTAGAGCCTCCAGAAGTTTGTACATTTTGATTTCCTCAAATTTCTGGCATGGAAAAGTTTCCAGATTTATCTTGTACATGTCCTGCTCTGGACCTAGAATCTGCCATTTCTTCAATTAAGCCTGCTCCTTTTTAGTGGTAAATGTGCAATGGAGTTCATAATTTGGGCACTAGAAATTAATTGTTTCTAGAGCTTTTCAGTGGACACAACTAACTTAAGACATGACTTCATTGTCTTCTTACCCTTTCTCTCTCTCTCCAGTAATTTTGTATGGAATCCTACTCCATTTTTATGTCTGTTTATATCTTTTCTGTAAAGAAAAAGATGAGCAGAACAGTTTCTAAGCCTATTATATTCTAGAGCCCTCTTCAGTTATCTCAAAGTTTTCAGAAATTTCTTTGAAGCTGGTTCTTTTCCCCACTTTTAACTGTCCTTATATTAGAGGGAGATGTGTCACCAACACAGGTCTTCTTGAGGACCTGAGATATTTTAGCCAGATGTTAACCCCAGAGTGTTTAAATTGGGTTCCCTGCCAATAAATACCTGCATGAATAGTTCTCTCTCAGTTAAGTCTTAGCACAAATCATCTTAATAGTAAGATGATTTTCCTATTTTAAAATTGCATTTCCCCTACTCCTAAAATATATTTGAATCACTTATTTTTGTTTTCTATACTTTCCCAAAAGAGACTTTAAAAAACATTTTCCACTCTTGTCTTCCTAGTGGATTTAATACTCTGGCTCATAGTAAGTGATCAGTAATTTTTGTTGACTTAACTAGATGCTATCATTTTGATAATGGAGTAACAGTCCCAGATCTTAAGAAAATCTCCAGTTTAGAAAGAAAATAAGATATGAAAACAAATAATTATTCTAAATATGGTGAATAATAAAATCAGGTATACACTAAATGGCATGGCAAGAAAGCAATTAATCAGAACTCATTTAATTTCAATTTTGTGTTTCCAAGTATATTCTACATATAGAATGCTCCTACATGCTCTTTTATGTGTCCTTTATTTAGATAAAATCAACTATTTTACTTGTTGCTGTACATGCAGTAATTTATTTGGTAATAATCTCCCTACTACCTAGAAGTCCTCTTTCTCAAATTCAAAAATCTGAATAAATTCTAGCCTTTAGGAAATAGCAAAATACTGTCTCCTGCATACAGTCTTGTTTCTCATCTGAATTCAACCTCCTTCTCCTCTGAATTGTGATCGAATCATTCTAAAATTTCTTATTGCTTTAATCACTTTTTTTTGGACAAATGTGCATATATTTGTAAAGATCCCTGACTTTGACCCACCCCAACCCATTTCTTACCTCATTCTCTACAGAATATTTATTTACAGCCAAAATTCATTAGGTTTAGTTTTGTGATGAAAGCTAATATGTGATTCACTAATAATGACTTTTGCTAATTCTCTATGAGAACATTTTTAGATTATTCTCTTTTAAAATCTTGATATGTAATATTTGCACATCCATCTTATCATTTTTAATTTTTTGTTATATTTACTTATTTACATCAGTG
Organism: Ictidomys tridecemlineatus; assembly: GCF_052094955.1. Classification (NCBI taxonomy): domain Eukaryota; kingdom Metazoa; phylum Chordata; class Mammalia; order Rodentia; family Sciuridae; genus Ictidomys; species Ictidomys tridecemlineatus. The sequence continues at coordinate 74,734,163 of NC_135482.1, read as the reverse complement.
ACCCACTCTGTATTTTGTACTTGAATGTTGGGGCTTTATGTGTTTTCTTATCCTCATTTCCAGGCAAATGTCAGAACAAATGCCTAATACATATTTATGAGATGGAACATTCTACCAAAAGCTTTCTGAAAGCAAAATATCTTAAATTATTAAGCATATTCTCTGATTACAAATAATTCTAGAGACTGTTTAATTTGAAGGGATATTTTAGGACCTCTGACTTTCCTAGAATCACAACCTAGTTGATATTCTTTTTTTTTGTTTGTTTGTTTTTTGGGGTTTTTTTGTTTTTGTTTTTGTTTTTGTTTTTGTTTTTTTAATTTACAATATTCTTTTATTCTCCCAGTACTGGGGATTGAACCTGGGACCTCACACATGCTAGGCAAGTGTTCCTCCATTGGGTGACACCCCCCAGTCCACTCTTAATTTTTAAATCAACTAAGAAACATGTTAATTTTATGTAAATAGTTACCAAACTTAGCATAGACTTTTAAGAATATTAAATATAAATATCTTTATTTACAAACATTAGAAAGCTAAACCAAAAAGAATTCACAAAATTGGGAAGTTGAAACATGCTTACTCTTTTGGAAAAACTGTCACAAAGTCAGTCCCTAGAGACATGGTTTGTTGTTTTACTTCTATATTATAAAATAATCTTTTTATAATATTTTTGTATGCAAGTCCAAATGTAATGACTCAAACCCCTGAAGTAAACATTTTTGATTAATGAGATGGTCTGGTATACACTGATACCTTAAAAGAAACCTTAAGTACTCAATTTTTTAAAAAACATGATTCTGAATATATTCAGGGTATAAAATAATAAGTAGCTATATTGTTTCATTTTCAAGTGATTTGTGGCAGCTAATCCTATAGTAGGTAGACTAATTCTTTTTTTTTTAATATTTATTTTATTTTATTTTTATTGTTGGTCTTTCAAAACATTACATCTTTCTTAATATATCATGTTTCACAATTTGATTCAGAATGGTTATGAACTTCCATTATTACCCGGTATACAGATTGCTGAATCACATCGGTTACATCAGTTACATTTCCATTGATTTACACATTACCATTCTAGTGTCTGATGAATTCTGCTCTCTAACCTATCATCTACTATCCCCCCACCCCTCCCCTCCCCTCCCCTCTTCTCTCTCGACCACCTCTACTGTAAAACATTTATTCCACTTGTGTACTTCTTCCTTACCCCTTACTTCCTCTTGTATGTAATTTTATAAAACCCTGAGGATCACCTTCTCTTTCCCTGCAGATTCCCTTCTCTCTCCCTTTCCTTCCCCCCTCTCATCCCTATTTAATGTTAATCTTCTTCTCCTGCTCTTCGTCCCTACTCTGTCCTTAGTTATTCCCCTTATATCAAAGAAGTCATTTGGCATTTATTTTTTAAGGATTGGCTAGCTTCACTTAGCATAATCTGCTCTAATGCCATCCATTTCCCTCCAAATTCTATGATTTTGTCGTTTCTTAATGCAGAGTAATACTCCATTGTGTATATATGCCACATTTTTTTTTATCCATTCATCTATTGAAGGGCATCTAGGTTGGTTCCACAATCTTGCTATCGTGAATTGTGCTGCTATGAACATCGATGCAGCAGTGTCCCTGTAGCATGCTCTTTTTAAGTCTTTAGGGAATAGACCGAGAAGGGGAATAGCTGGGTCAAATGGTGGTTCCATTCCCAACTTTCCAAGAAATCTCCACACTGCTTTCCAAATTGGCTGCACCATTTTGCAGTCCCACCAACAATGAACAAGTGTACCCTTTTCCCCGCATCCTCTCCAGCACTTGTTGTTGTTGGACTTCATGATGGCTGCCAATCTTACTGGAGTGAGATGGTATCTTAGGGTAGTTTTGATTTGCATTTCTCTGACCGCTAGCGATGGTGAGCATTTTTTCATGTACTTGTTGATTGATTGTATGTCCTCCTCTGAGAAGTGTCTGTTCAGGTCCTTGGCCCATTTGTTGATTGAGTTATTTGTTGTCTTATTGTCTAATTTTTTGAGTTCTTTGTATACTCTGGATATTAGGGCTCTATCTGAAGTGTGTGGAGTAAAGATTTGTTCCCAGGATGTACGCTCCCTGTTTATCTCTCTTATTGTTTCTTTTGCTGAGAAAAAAACTTTTTAGTTTGAGTAAGTCCCATTTGTTGATTCTAGCTGTTAACTCTTGCACTATGGGTGTCCTATTGAGGAATTTGGAGCCCGACCCCACAGTATGTAGATCATAGCCAACTTTTTCTTCTATCAGACGCCGTGTCTCTGATTTAATATCATCAAGCTCCTTGATCCATTTTGAGTTAACTTTTGTGCATGGTGAGAGAAAGGGATTCAGTTTCATTTTGATGCAAATGGATTTCCAATTTTCCCAGCACCATTTGTTGAAGATGCTATCCTTCCTCCATTGCATGCTTTTAGCCCTTTTATCAAATATAAGATAGTTGTAGTTTTGTGGATTGGTTACCGTGTCCTCTATTCTGTACCATTGGTCCACCCGTCTGTTCTGGTACCAGTACCATGCTGTTTTTGTTACTATTGCTCTGTAGTATAATTTGAGGTCTGGTATCGCTATACCGCCTGATTCACACTTCCTGCTTAGCATTGTTTTTGCTATTCTGGGTCTTTTATTATTCCATATGAATTTCATGATTCTTTTATCTATTTCTACAAGAAATGCTGTTGGGATTTTGATTGGCATTGCATTGAACATATAGAGAACTTTTGGTAGTATCGCCATTTTGATGATGTTAGTTCTGCCTATCCATGAACAGGGTATATTTTTCCATCTTCTAAGGTCTTCTTCTATATCTTCCTTTAGGGTTCTGTAGTTTTCATTGTATAAATCTTTCACCTCTTTTGTTAGGTTGATTCCCAAGTATTTTATTTTTTGGGGGGATATTGTGAATGGAGTAGTTGTCCTCATTTCCGTATCAGAGGATTTGTCGCTGATATACAGGAATGCATTTGATTTATGCGTGTTGATTTTATACCCTGACACTTTGCTGAATTCGTTTATTAGCTCTAATAGTTTCTTTGTAGACCCTTTTGGGTCTGTTAGGTATATAATCATGTCATCAGCAAATAGTGATAATTTAAGTTCTTCTTTTCCTATTTTTATGCCTTTAATTTCTTTCGTCTGTCTAATTGCTCTGGCCAGTGTTTCGAGAACTATGTTGAACAGAAATGGTGAGAGAGGGCATCCCTGTCTTGTTCCAGATCTTAGAGGGAATGCCTTCAATTTCTCTTCATTCAGAATGATGCTGGCCTGTGGCTTATCATAGATTGCTTTTACAATGTTGAGGTATGATCCTGTTATCCCTAATTTTTCTAGAGTTTTGAACATAAAGGGATGCTGTACTTTGTCGAATGCTTTTTCTGCATCTATTGAGATGATCATGTGGTTCTTATTTTTAAGTCTATTGATGTGGTGAAAAACATTTATTGATTTCCGTATATTGAACCAGCCTTGCATCCCAGGGATGAATCCTACTTGATCATGGTGTATAATTTTTTTGATATGTTTTTGAATCCGGTTCGCCAGAATTTTATTGAGGATTTTTGCATCTAGGTTCATTAGAGATATTGGTCTGTAGTTTTCTTTCTTGGAGGTGTCTTTGTCTGGTTTAGGGATTAGTGTGGTGTTGGCCTCGTAGAATGTATTTGGAAGTTCTCCCTCTTTTTCTATTTCCTGAAATAGCTTGAAAAGTATTGGTGTTAGTTCCTCTTTAAAGGTTTTGTAAAACTCTGCTGTATACCCATCCGGTCCTGGGCTTTTCTTAGTTGGTAGTCTTTTGATGGTTTCTTCTATTTCCTCTATTGTTATTGGTCTGTTTAGGTTGTCTATATCCTCCTGACTCAATCTGGGCATATCATATGACTTAAGAAATTTATCTGTACCTTCACTATCTTCTATTTTATTGGAGTATAAGGATTCAAAATAATTTCTGATTATCTTCTGTATTTCTGAAGTGTCTGTTGTGATATTGCCTTTTTCATCCTGTATGTTGGTAATTTGGGTTCTCTCTCTTCTTCTCTTCGTTAGCATGGCTAAGGGTCTGTCGATCTTATTTATTTTTTCAAAGAACCAACTTTTAGTTTTGTCTATTTTTTCAATTGTTTCTTTTGTTTCGATTTCATTAATTTCAGCTCTGATTTTAATTATTTCTTGCCTTCTACTCCTATTGCTGTTGTTTTGCTCTTCTTTTTCTAGGATTTTGAGATGAAGTATGAGATCATTTGTTCGTTTTTTCTTTTTTTAAGGAATGAACTCCAAGCAATAAATTTTCCTCTTAGAACTGCTTTCAATGTGTCCCATAGATTCCGATATGTTGTGTCTTTGTTTTCGTTTAACTCTAAGAAGTTTTTAATTTCCTCCTTAATGTCTTCTAAAACCCATTGATCATTCAGTAGCCTATTGTTCATTCTCCAAGTGATGCCTGATTTTTCCTTCCTTCTTTTATCATTGATTTTCAGTTTCATTCCATTATGATCAGACAAGATGCATGGTATTATCTCTACTCCTTTATATTGTCTAAGAGTTGCCCTGTGACATAATATATGATCTATTTTTGTGAAGGATCCATGTGCTACTGAGAAAAAAGTGTAACTACTTGATGTTGGATGGTATATTCTATATATGTCAATTAAGTCTAGGTTGTTAATTGTGTTGTTGAGTTCTATAGTTTCCTTGTTTAACTTTTGTTTGGAAGATCTGTCCAGTGGTGAGGGAGGTGTGTTGAAGTTTCCCATGATTATTGTATGGTGGTCTATTAGACTCTTGAACTTGAGAAGTGTTTGCTTGATGAACATAGCTGCACCATTATTTGGGGCATATATATTTATGATTGTCATGTCTTGTTGGTGTATGGTTCCCTTGAGCAGTATGTAGTGTCCCTCTTTATCCCTTTTGATTAACTTTGGCTTGAAATCTATTTTATTAGATATGAGTATGGATACTCCTGCTTGTTTCCGCAGTCCATATGAGTGATATGATTTTTCCCAACCTTTCACCTTCAGTCTATGTATATCTTTTCCTATCAAATGCGTCTCCTGTAGGCAGCATATTGTTGGGTCTTGTTTTGTGATCCATTCAACTAGCCTGTATCTCTTAATTGGTGAGTTTAAGCCATTAACATTTAGGGTTATTATTGAGATATGGTTTGTTCTTCCAGCCATATTTGTTTATTGATGATACTAAACCTGGTTTGTTTTCCTCTTTGATTACTTTCCCCCATTTACTGTCCTACTTCCCAAAGTTGGTTTTCAACGTTATTTTCCACTTCCTCTTCCTGTAATGTTTTGCCAAGGATTTTTTGAAGAGAAGGTTTTCTAGCTGCGAATTCTTTTAACTTTTGTTTATCGTGGAAGGTTTTAATTTCATCTTCCATCCTGAAGCTTAATTTCGCCGGGTACACGATTCTTGGTTGGAACCCATTTTCTTTCAGTGTTTGAAATATGTTATTCCAGGATCTTCTAGCTTTCAGCGTCTGTGTTGAGAGATCCGCTGTTATCCTGATTGGTTTGCCCCTAAATGTAATCTGCTTCCTTTCTCTTGTAGCTTTTAAAATTCTTTCCTTATTCTGTATGTTGGACATCTTCATTATAATATGTCTAGGTGTGGATCTCTTATGGTTTTGCACATTCGGCATCCTGTAGGCTTCTAGGATTTGGGATTCTGTCTCATTCCTCAAGTCTGGGAAGTTTTCTCGTATTATTCCATTGAATAGATTATTTATTCCTTTGGTTTGGAGCTCTGTGCCTTCCTGTATCCCAATGACCCTTAAATTTGGTCTTTTGATGTTGTCCCATAATTCTTGGATGTTCTGCTCATGGTTTCTTAGCAGTCTTGCTGAGCTGTCTATGTTCTTTTCCAGTTGAAATACTTTGTCTTCATTGTCTAATGTTCTATCTTCTAAGTGATCTACGCTGCTGGTAGTATTCTCAATTGAGTTTTTAAGTTGGTTTATTGCTTCCTGCATTTCTAGGATTTCTATTTGTTTGTTTTTTATTACCTCTATCTCCCTGTGAAATTGATCTTTTACTTCCTGGATTTGTTTGTCAATGTGATCTTTCATTGTCTGATTTTGCTGTCTCATGTCTTCCTTGAGACTCCAGATCATCTGAAGCATATATATCTTGAACTCTTTCTCTGATATTCCCTCTGTTGCAGCTATTGCCTCTTCTAAAGTTGAGTTGACCTGCATTGCTTGTGGTCCTTTCTTTCCTTGTCTTTTCATACTGCCGCGTGGTTAAGACCCGGGTGGGTGGGGCAGCCGTTCGCAGAGCGAGAGATGGACCTCCCGTGAGAGCCCGGATGGTGGAGGGCACCTGCCGGTTGGGCTGGCGGGCCGCGCAGCTCCGGGTGCCAGCCGCTAGCCAAAGCGAGTGCTGGCTGCGGGACTAAACTCTTGCACCCACCGTGGAGCCGCCTGTGGAGCTGGGTAACTGCGGCCGCGTGGTTAAGAGCCAGGCGTGTGGAGCAGCAGCTCACTGAGGAAGAGATGGGCCTCCTGTGGTAGCCCAGATGGTGAAGGGCACCTGCCGGTTTGGGCCACGCAGCTCCAGGTGCCAGCCACTTGCAGAAGCGGGTGCTGGCTGCAGAACTAAACTCCTGCACTCACCGTGGAGCCGCCTGTGGAGCCAGGAAGCTGCGGCCGCGTGGTCAAGAGCCAGGCAGGTGGGTGGGGCAGCCTCTCAATGAGCGAGAGATGGGCCTCCCGTGGGAGCCCAGATGGTGAAGAATGCCTGCCGTTTCGGGCAGAGCCGCCGGGTGCTGGCCGCTTGCAGTAGCGGGTGCTGGCTGCGGGACTAAACACCTGCACCCGCCGTGGAGCCGCCTGTGGAGCCGGGTAACTGCGGCCGCGTGGTTAAGAGCCAGGCGTGTGGAGCAGCAGCTCGCTGAGGGAGAGATGGGCCTCCTGTGATAGCCCAGATGGTGAAGGGCACCTGCCGGTTCGGGCCGCGCAGCTCCAGGTGCCAGCCACTTGCAGAAGCGGGTGCTGACTGCAGAACTAAACTCCTGCACCCGCTGTGGAGCCGCCTGTGGAGCCAGGAAGCTGGGGCTGCGTGGTCAAGAGCCAGGCAGGTGGGTGGGGCAGCCTCTCAATGAGCGAGAGATGGGCCTCCCGTGCGAGCCCGGATGGTGGAGAATGCCTGCCGGTTCGGGCAGAGCGACCAGCTGCCGGGTGCTGGCCGCTTGCAGTAGCGGGTGCTGGCTGCGGGGCTAAACACCTGCACCCTCCGTGGAGCCGCCTGTGGAGCCAGGAAGCTGTGGACGCGTGGTCAAGAGCCAGGCAGGTGGGTGGGGCAGCCTCTCGCTGAGCGAGATGGGCCTCCCGTGCGAGCCCGGATGGTGAAGGGCGCCTGCCGGTTTGGACAGGGCGGGCCGGCCGCCAGGTGCCGGCGGCTTGCATTAGGGGGTGCTGGCTGGGGGACTAAACACCTGCACCCGCTGTGGAGCTGCCTGTGGAGGCCGTGTGGTCTAGAGCCAGGCTGGTGGGTGGGGCAGCCGCACGCTGAGCCAGAGATAGGCTTCCCGTGAGAGCCGCTTGCAGGAGCGGCTGATGGCTGCAGTACTGTACCTCTGTGCCCGCGTGGCCAGCCAAGATCCACTTCTCTGGGACAAACTGTCACTTCCAATAAACCTACCAGTTCTCGGCTGCTCTCCTCTTAAGGGAATTTTGTTAGAAGTTCCTCCATAGGTAGGCTGCGGCTGTTGCAGTGGGTCGTTCTGGTCCCGTTAAAGTGGAGACATTGGAATCGCTGCTTCCTTGCCAGCCGCCATGATCTAGACTCCTAGTTGATATTCTTGTAATCCAAATGCAAGAGAGACACACTGGCCCATTTTGATCTCACTCCAGTTATCCTTGCATAGCATGATCACAGACTGAGAAGTGTTCCTTAAGTATCCCATCAATGCATACAAATTGGGTACATTATTCTTTTGACCATATTTATTCAGAATCTAGAAAATCTGATAATCTCTGTATTTCTATCATTTTTAAATTAATTCATGCCAAGCACAGGGTGCATGTCTATAATCCCAGCAGATTGGGAGACTGAGGCAGGAGGCTGGCAAGTTCAAAGCTAGTCTCAGCAACTTAGCTATGCACTGAGCAACTTAGTGAGATATTGTCTCAAAATAAACATTTAAAATGCTGGGGATGTGGCTCAGTGGTTAACTGGCCTTGGATTCATTCCCTAATACCAAAAAGAAAAAATTAATTCACTTTAAAAATTGTTGCTTTTGGTTCTTGTATAAGACTGCTTTTCAACGTCTTCTTCTGTCTATAGGAATTGGGAATGAATTAACACCGATGTGACAAATTGCAGAAAAGGTTTTTGGCACATAAGTATACTCTTACAACAAAGAAGTATGGCATATAATAATGAGGAATCATTGATTTCAGTCTCCCATGTTACCCCCCAAACACCCACACCTTTCTATCACATACCTTAAAGTCTTACCTCTCTTTTGAAAATACAAAGTTTAACTTTTAAGTCAGTTGGGGAGGGGTCAGTTAATCTAAGAAATGGGCTGAAAGAGGAAGGAAAATACTTTTTTCCCCTCAGTTACCATACCACCCAACTCAGTACATTTTGTTTACTCAATAAATTCAAATGTAATATACTCCTTTTAGGGTCTTGTAAATTCAGAATAGGATGGGAAAGTGACACCCTCTTTTATCAGAGAAGAATAAAGGAATATTTTATTTAAAGAAAACTATAGTAAATATATTTCCATTCACCCAGGTGAGATAGAAAAATATAAGAAAAATGTGACAAGAGAAATTTGAAAAAAAAAACCCACCCCTTTCAAGGAGAAAATTGCTCCTAATGAGAATCATCATGTTTCCAGGAACTAGATTAGGTCTTAGTTTCCAGTTAATGAGAACATGTTCATTCGTGAAAACCTGGGAGTCAGTTGACTCTACCTAGTTCATCCATACAATTCAATCCCTAAGACCAACCAGTAGACTTGTCAAGGCTTCCTACAAAAGTCCACAGTACAGTGAAAACTACTGCCAACAACTGTAGAACAACATACATATATGTACTTGAGGTGTCTCCATGAACTCATTGTGTTGGAAAGTAAAACACGTTTAATTAATGATTGTGAAATAATCTGATTCTATTGGGTATTTAGTGATGGGAGAGAAAGCACCCAGTAGTCAAAGTTTCATTGATGACTCAATATTCAAATATTTGAACCTTAACTTGAGGCCACTGGGTGAATATAAATGGTCTGTTCCTTTTCCACTACATGGGTCTATTCAGACTCTGAAACATGTTCCTCATTTTAAATGTATTCAAATCTAATATTGGAAAACCCTCCAGGGCCTTGTGTTTGCTTTAATTTATGTTTTTAATATTGCTTTATTGCTTTTCCAAAGAAATGCACACATTTAAAATAGAAAAACCAAATCTCACACACTGCAACTAAGTATAGATAAGATAAAGAGTTTGGAATCTAATTTATTACTAAAGTCTTATGATGAGAAAAAACAAATTAAACAGCTTAGGAAAATCAAAGCATTAATTCTAAGTCTTATTATTCATCTAGGAGAAATCAGAAGGTTCAGTGTAATTATAAAGAGCATCTATTTAATTCTTTGTTGAAACTACAGGCTGAAAATATAAACCCTAAGGGAGAAAAGTCAACTGTATTTTAGAGTTGTATAGCAAAACTGTTATTTGGTATTTGTTAGGACATTGTTAAAATTGAGAAAAACCATGCCACTCTACAATACCTACATTTAGTCATATTATTTAGAATATGTCCAGTGAAATAGTGTAGATGTTGTTTAGTGCTATTCAAATCATGTTTACAATCATTTAGTTCTCCTATGCATATGGACACAATTTTATATGTGTGCTTTAGATATGGTTTTTGTTCACAATCAGCTTTTTTTTTTTAAAAAAAATTATAATATCCTAGGGGTGGTATTTTAGAAATTAAAAGGAATTCTGACATGTGCCTGATGCCCTGTTCTAACTCATTAGAAAACTTCAAGCAAGGTACTGACCTCAGTATTCTCATCTATAATAAAGGATGACAATAATACCAGAGGGATTGTGAGGATTAAATAAAATGGTGTGTATGTGTGTGTGTGTGTGTGTGTGTGTGTGTGTGTGTGTGTGTTCATTCATTTGGAATGTGCCTCAATCCAAACAAAAACTCAATAAATGCTAATGTTGATAATGTTATACTTATTTACAATAACATTAACAATTTAAACAGTAGAACTACTCATATTATCATAAACACTTTTATCATTGATTATAAAACATTCATGGCAAATAGTTGCATCAAGTTTTATTTTGAATCATACATATATTGCACAATATATAATTCAGACAATACAGAAATGTGTGACTATGTGGTAAACTGAGGAAGTGCTCCTGTACCTCTCATCCTGCCACCTTGCCCTACCCTGCCACTGTCCCTCCAGACAGCAGCTTCACTATTTGCCTTTCTTGATGCTTTTTCATTCACTTATATTTGTTTTTACGTGCATATCCGGACATATAGCTTTGTTTCATTTCGTTTTTATGTAAATGGTTCACTTTAAAATGCTGTCATTTTATAAGGATTATATATGCCATAGTTCAGGGAACTGTTTTCCTTTTATGAACATTTGGGTTATTGGAATATGTAGTAAGTATAAAAAATGCTGAAGATCATCGAGCAAGTCTTTCTGTGGGTGCAGTATACTTTCTAGGATAGAGACAAGATTAATAGGTGAATATGAGAATTTTTAAATTATAATTTTATATTATCAAGTTGCCCTTCAAAATACTGTAATAATTAACAATTTACACATCTACCAGTCATGCATGAGAATACTCATTTCCCATACTCATGCCAGATACTAAGAATATTGGACCTTCCTCTAAAAGCTTGCATTCTAGCAGAGGGAGACGGATAAAAAGAATGAAGCACATAAAAGTCGGTAAATAATATCATATTTTAGAAAATAAGTTGTAAAGTGAAAAAAGTAGGATGGGGAATATAAGGAGTATAATTTAAAATAGGATGGTCTGAATAGAACTCATTGGAAATACAACCTTGGATCTGAACATTGAAAGATGTAACAAATTCAGTGACTCTATAATCAAGAGAAGGTGTTCCATTGTACTTTGGCTTCCAAAGTTGTTTATGATAACTTTAACCCACTGCAACCTGCCCAACCCACCCACTACATCCTCCATCAATCGTTGCCTCCTATTCCTCTGCACTTTTTTTTCAATTTATAATTCAATAATATCACTAAGATGCCGTGAAATTTTAAGATTTTTAAATTAGTTTTTTTCCTGTGTTTCTTTAGCTTCTTGCAATCTGTAGAATCAGGTTTACCCTCACTTATGAACAGTTTTCTTCCATTGACTCCTTGGTTAATTTTCTTTGCATTTAGTTCTATAGATTTTAAGAAACAATTGTACATATCCTGCCTATCTATCTTGGGCCCTCCATATCTATGCTCCTTTCTTCAATGGCTATTCTGTTGCTTTACTTTCAAGTTTTGATTTTCTGTCTTCTGTCCTCAGAAGTGTTAACTGTGAATTTTTGGTTTTTTTGATGTCCTACATATTGCATATCTTTTTCTCCTCAGATTCATTTTATTATAGTACAAATCTGTATGGAATTATTTCAGCTATAATCTGCAAATGCTGAACTGAGGCTTTACATAACTAAATTATTACTGTCTTCCTCTCAGATTTGATAATAATTTGGCTGCTTATTGAATTCTTAATTCAAAATCTTCTTCCCTAAGTTTAAAATAAATATTTCCCCACTGACTTAAAGAAACCATAATCATGATGATAAGCATTAAAATCTTACAAAGTACAAGTTTACTCTGTATAGCTCTTTAACTGATAATATTTAATATTATCAATCTCTCATAATTTATTAATATTCAATGTTCTATTATTATCTATTTTACAAGCAAATAACACAATTGGAATTGAAGCTATGGTAGTCTGATACCAGAAGTCAGGTCATACTTTCAATAATAAGTTGGTTTTTACTCTTCATAAGTAACACATCTCCCTTTACCAAAAGTTTTTTAAGATTTTATACCCTTGAAGCCTTGAAATTTCAACATGGTTTTCAGATGGGAATCTTTATTCATCCTGCCTCATATTCAATGAAAACATATTCTGAAGACTTAACCTTTTATTAATTCCTGGAAATTTCCCAACATTAATACTCTTCCAATGTATTTTCTTCTCTGTTTTATTGTGTTTACTCTTTTATAGCTACTACTAATTGGCTATTGGGCCTTCTGAATTAATTTTTTAAATATAATTGTTTAATATGATATTAAGTAAACTTATTCGAGAAATTAACCTCTATAACATCCTAAACAATTAGCTCAACTATGAATTCTGGTGAATAGTGAAATGCAGATTATAGGCAGATTGTGTGGCTTGCTTTATTTTATGTAGTACAAGGGAAGATATATATTGTTATTGCAAGTTCACTTGAGAGAGAGACTCCAGATTTCCATCAGCAGGACATCAGGCTTTTAGACGTTTACCTTCCAACAAGTACTTTATTTCTCTCCAGAGGACAAAACACATCTACTAAATGCTAAAATTGTCAGTCAACTGATACAGATATATCCACTTTAGCCCTTCTAAGGCTACCTGTGTTTCCAGCAAGGGTCTGATGCAGTCATTCTTCTGTGGACTGTCTCTTCTCCCCGCATGACAAAAATCTTCAAGGTAAAAATGTGATCACTGAAGCCACTTTAAAAAATTCCACAAGAATGAAGACTTTCTTTCCCTTCCTCCTTCTTCAGACAATAACTGTTTGAAATAGAAACCCCAAACAGGGAGAAGGATCAAGGCCCAGAGCTCTATACACAGCTTGGCTCTGAATCCCCAGGTGGACGCAGGTAGAGAATCCCTCCATAATTCAAAACCCTCCTTCCAAGGCTGTGATAGACACCATTTTAAATTTTCCCAATCAAGCTCTATCGTCTGATCTGCTTTTGAGTCCCAAGTTGATTATTATTGGGTCTCATGAGATCCCCGACTCCACTACATCAGAATTGACCAACGATTAATGTCTTCAGTTGCTTATATCTGCCATTTTACAATAATATTTTAATGGTGAAATGCTGCCAACATGTTCCATTGGACCATTTTTCCCTATGTTTTTAATAAATTTATTTTAAATTGATAAATAATAATTATAAATGAATTTGTGTGATAAATGTGCTATTTTGATCTGTGTATACACGGGAAGATTAAATCAAGCTAATTAAACATGTATCACCTCACCAATTTACCTTTCTTCTTCATGATGAAAATGAGAAAAATTCACTCTTTCAGCAATTTTGAAATATGTTATACATTATTATTATTCAGTGTGGTCACCATGTAGTGCAATACATCACTAAAACAAATATTTCCATCCTGCTTGAATCAATCTCTTTTGATCAATCTCTCTATCTCATCCCTCCCCTACCCCTAGCTAGCAACTACCTTTCTATATTCTGTTTCTATGAAATTGACTTTTTTAGATATTAGAATTAGTAGGTTCATACAGTATTTGTATGAACCTGGCTATTTCACCTGGCAAATTATCCTTCAGGTCTACCCATGTCATTAAGATTAATAGGATTCCCCGTTTTTTAAAAACTGTATTGTGAGTGAGTGTGTGTGTGGGGGGGAGTGATATTTATTCATTCATATGTTGATGGTACTTAGGTTTTTGCCATACCTTGGCTATTGAAAATAATGCTGCAACAAACTTGGGAAAATAGACAATTCTTGGACATATCAATTTTAATTCCTTTGATTATAATCCCAGAAGTGGGATTGCTGGATTATAGAGTAATTTCATTTTTTTTTTGAGGAAACTTGATGCTATTTTCCAAAATGGCTATACTAATTTACCTTGTTACCAACAGCATACAACATGATTCTCCATGCTTCTAAACATCCAGTTTATTTTTCTTAGTGCTCTATAGTTTGAGAGAACTCTTACCTTCCAAACCCTAATTTAAATTTGAAAGGTGATGACTTGTTAGACTAATTTTTAACTTAGGAAACTATATTTTTAAAATATATTATCTCTTTATTTAGTCCTGTTCCTTCATGTTTCTGTTTTCCTCCAAGTCTGCTTTGCCAATAGAAAAGCAGATTCATGACTCTGTGTGGCTTAGAAATGCTCCTTCCAAATTTGTGTAACCATGTTTCCCAGATAGTTCTCTCTTATAAATGGGAGCTGACTGGAGGTTCTAAATGAAGAGTGGATTGTGGCAAAAGGAGGCTTCGATCCTGTACACATAGGAGTGGGGCAAACTATCATTGCCTCATGACTAATGGAAGGAAGGCTTTATTATGCTAATTTAATTCTGCACACCTGTTTTTCTTTCTTTCTTTCTTTCTTTTTACTAACCCTTGTTTCCTTTTGTGGTCACTACAGTTATCTCAGGTTCCTTTCTGCTTAGACTCAAATAGAGATCATTCATTCCTTGGCAGACAATTTAGATAAAAAGATAGATGGATAGATAAATGGATAGATAGATAACAGATAGAAAGAAGGATACACAGAATGGTACAGATACATATTGTATAAAATTTCTGGACACTATCTTTGGGTTAATTATCTTTAACTCAATGTGTGTGTGTGTGTGTGTGTGTGTGTGTGTGTGTGTATGTGTGTGTGGGGGTGTCCGTGCACAAGCACACCTGTTGGGGAGGCAGTGTTGAAAAGAAAGAAAAAAGAGGACTCCCTAAAAATTAACTGTTTGTCCCAAGTCAATATTTGATGTATCTGTTTTTTAAAAATATTTATTTTATTTATTTATCTTTATGCAGTGCTGAGGATCAAATCCAGTGCCTCACAAATGCTAGGCAAGCACTCTACCACTGAGCTACAGCCCCAGCCCGCATGTATCTGTTTTCAGAAGCATGAAAATTATGAATTTTCCCCTTACTATGTCTACTTTTGCTATCATATAAAGGAATATTTTTAAATTATTTAGTTATTCCCTAGGGCTGAGGATGTAGCTTACTGAGAGAGAGCTTGCCTAGCATGTGCCAGGCCCTAGAACCAATCCCCAGCTCCACAAAAAAAGAACAAAAAAAAAAATTCCCTAAAAATTCCTGCAGTAAAATGGACCCTTGAGAATATTCACTTTTTTTAAGAATGCACTACTACACACAGTTTTAGGATGCAGGTAATCATCTTGAAGGGCAAGTAGGAGGGTAGAGAGAACAGCATTAGTTTTTACAAAATCTGTATTACAACCCATGCTTTGCTCTTCCTGGAATGTCCAGAATGGGGCATAAAGCTATCTGAACCACAGATAGGCAGAATAAAAGGGAGAGGATAGCCCTAGTATGCTGGACTGTTCTAAGTATCCAAAATACAGTTTTACAAGAGCACTTCATAGGGAGAATGAATGTTTTTTTTTCTTTCAGAAAATATTTGAGTGCATTTTGAGTGCAATATCATTTTGGGGGTATAATACCAGAGGTTTGGAGAAAGAGAGAGAGAAAGGTTATTGTGGACTATTCTGATATGCTTTATGAGGCACTAGAAGTTTACATTGAAAATAAGAAGGCAGGAGAAATTTGAATAGGAGGAATGGGATGGAGATTCCAGTTAAGAAAAACACCTACTGCTAATGTCCCTAGGCATTTGACTGGATTTGGGTGGACATAGCCATCTGATTGGAACAAGAGCTTGCTCTATACTTTCTCTCTATAAATCATGGTATAAGACAAATTTGGCACTCTCTAATTAAGCTTATGTCTGTGAATGTACATGTTCTTCAAACTAAAAAAACAAGTAGACTTGCACATTTTCTTACCTAGTCACAAAACATTTAAATCAAAATTGATGTGTTTTTCCCCCTATTTAGAAACTGACTTAATTTCAATGTTAGTGCAAGATAACATATTTTCATCATTAAATTCTCCATGTTTGTGGTCAGGGCAGCTAACTAATTACACCCCATTGGTGCCCTGAAGTACCTTAAGAGTTGAAACCAGGCAAACACACTGCATCACACCCAAGTTTGGATACAACAACACTGTCAGTGCAGTAGTATTTCCCCAAGGAACTACTTCTGCCTCCGGAACTGGCCTCCTGTTTTATTTTGACAGAACCCAACACCCATCTGTTTATGCAGTTGTTTTATTGTGTGGGCAGGTTACAAGTGCAGGCCCAAATAACAAGCTGAATTCTTTTTATATTTTCATACATCTTGGAAATCAACAGTATGAACACTCCAAAACACTGCTGGACTGTTTATTTTTATGAGTTTGATAATTAAAGAATGGGTTCAAAATTAAAATACTATTGTGTATAAGTTAAAAGATCAGTTTTGGTTTCTTTTGAATTGTAAAAACTGTTTAAAATAAGAGAGGCAGATTTCAAGGGTTGATAGTACGTAAATCTGCATATGAACTTAAAAAAATATACTTGGCTTCTTTTGAAAACCAGTTTTTATGGTAGCAACTTCCTTCCAGTTATGTATTAAAATTTC
This sequence comes from Ictidomys tridecemlineatus, assembly GCF_052094955.1. Taxonomy (NCBI): domain Eukaryota; kingdom Metazoa; phylum Chordata; class Mammalia; order Rodentia; family Sciuridae; genus Ictidomys; species Ictidomys tridecemlineatus. Next base: position 74,717,632 of record NC_135482.1, on the reverse strand, counting down.
ACTAGTGTGAATTTTTTTTTTTACTCTATATTTATCTTCATTCTATGATCCAAATCTATACACTGTGGATTTGGCAGAGCTATCTTCTATCTCACTCTAAAAAAACATTCTTCATTTGTCTTAGTAATGTTGGGGCAGACGGGAAAGAGAGACTAAAAGAATGTAAGAGTGGGAATCATTGGTCAAACTCAAGGGGAAACTGGGAAAAGTGTAAAAATTTGACCACCTTTGCAAATAGCTAAACCTTTATTAACTTGGTAGTGGGCATGGCTGGGGGAATTGATCACTGGATTAGCAGGGGACTATCAATTACTTACTGAAAATAGTCATTTAACATCTTTGGTTCTCTTATTGCTGAACAGCAAATGCTATCATCCTTTCAGAAGAAAACATATTCACTCAAAATATTGACTTGATGAATTTTGCTACTATACATTTAGCCTGAAATTATAATGAACCAAAATCTGTGTCCATATTTCTCAATCCATGGGATAAATTGATGTCCCAATTTCATTATCTGCTTTGTTTTATATATATATATATATATATATATATATAAAGAAATATATATGTACATATTATATATAATATTAAATATATATTCATATGTAACAGATATATATATTTTTAAGAGAGGAGTCAAAGGAGTATAAAAAGGTTCTATCTTTACAACATAATATTCAGATAATATACATATTTGATTAAGCAACCAAAGTGAATGCAAGGGTTTGTCAGAAAATACTCAATTCTAAAGCCCATTCTACATTTGTTCTATTTCAATTTCTTGTCTCTTTGTTTCTTTTGAACAGTCTACATTTATGTGTCAATGAGTAGGCTTCCTATATAAAAAAATCTCCAAAGTTAAGAGTGCATTTCTATGTATTTACTAAATAAGTGAGCTATTTCCCATTTTACATAGTGCATTCTATTAATTCCTGTTTTGGACATTTTCCCTTCAATCTTAAAAAATACCCAAATTTGATTTTAAGTAATACCTAAATTTACAAAATAATGTGCTTTAAAATGTTTTCTTTAGTGTGTTGAAATAAATTACTTTTTAGTAATGTTAATAAATAGGAAATCAATAATATCTATTTGAATTCTTGTGCTAGATATTGTTTGTGACTCTCAGGTTATATGCTTGGGCTTTTTGATGGATTTGTTCTGAGCTGGTATCTCCCCATGTCCAGTTCTCTCACACAGCTCTATTACATTTTTGGTCAATGTAGGTAAGTAGTTTACGTAATTTTATTCACAGGGAAACTCTTTAGCATACACAAGAAAACTCTTTAGCATACACTGAGGTGTTCAATCGTCTGCCCTATTAACTCCATTCTTCTTAAAGGTACATCTTTATAGTAACTCTTGTGAAAAATCATACTGTGCTTATAGCTTCAGTAAATTGCTACAGTTAATTTCACAGAAACCTGTAGAACAGATGCAGAAAAACATGAGGCCTCTCAGTTGGATATCAACTTGTTTTTCTAAAGTCTTTCTAGTCTAATCTCACTTGCTCTTAGTCATTAAAGAAATGCAAAATTTTTTTAAAAAATTATCATGCACAATAATTTTTAAAAAGTGAAGCTAGCTCCCTAGGGTTTTAAAATGTCTTAGCTATATTAAGTTCAATCAATTTGAACAAACAAATCATCAGCACAATTTTTAATCTTGGGATGAATTAATTAGTATATTCACTTGTGATTTTTGCAGCAGAGTACTTACTCTTTCAGGTAGAATTCGCTCTGCTGAGATGCTTGCAGCTGGTGCATCCTTTGAAAACATCTCTGGCCTGGATTACACTTTTTGTTTCACTAATTAAATAATATATTGCACAGTGACAGTGACTACACCATTTATACAATATAAATTTATTCTTTGTCGTATTCAGAATTGCATGCATGCATGACCTATTACAGGCTCAGAAATGGTGTAATCCTTTCTTTGAACAAATAATCAGTATAGAAAATATATCCTCTATTTATAACAGATAAAAAAATCTCTCACAAAAAGAACTATTTAGATTCAATTTCCTAAATATTTTAAAGGAGTAGCACAAATTGAAGAAATATGTATGAAAAATGTTGTAGTAAATGAAATCATTTCTAATAAGTGGCTAGGTATGAACGTACATTTTCAGAAATTTTGCTTACCCCCAATATTTCTAACCAATGACAAAGATTTTCTCCTTGACCAAATTTTGGTGAGGTTCTTCTGCACTCTCCTTTTAACTAGAACTTGTTTATTTGGGCTCTGTGTTTCTCTGCCTTTTCAGTTTTATCAAGAATTCTGCTGTTATCACTTTAACCAGAATCTGCTAACCTTGATATCTGATCACCTTCAGAGTCTAATTAGATCCTTCATCCTACACTATCCCCCAGGGGATTTGTTATCACCCTGGACTGCCTTTAGCAGAAATCCTGTTAGGTCAGTTGAACATGAATGTTCTTTATCCCTGATGTTTCCTCTTAGTGATTTTTTTTTTTTTAATCCACTGACCTCTAATTTGCTCTTTGGCTCTAAATTTCCATTTTTCTTGTGGTAGTTGGAGTACAGCCTAATCTCTCTCCCCAGCTATAAAACCCCATTATGGTAGTTTCTATACCTGTCAAAATGGTTTGCCTGAATATCGACTCTGCCTTACTGTTCTTCAACAAGTGACACTGAATAATTTATTCTTCAACATTACCAATTTAAATTGCAGACTAAGAAATTAAGAATTTAAAGTAGACAAAATGTTGACTTCTTGACAGTCAATTAGGAAGCTTTTGATAGAAAAAAAAATCTCTGAAAAAAGTATAAAAATATTTTATAGAATGAGAAGAACTAGCTATGTGTTTTGTTTTTTTTTTCAAGTTGAGAGGCATTTCAGGCAGAAGAGTCAGTCAGGTCATCTAGGTATGAGTCTTGGATCTGCCACCTACCAGTACTAAGTGAATTGGCTTGTGCTTTATACAGAGCAAGTTCATGGTCATGAGAACATACTTTGGACTATAGTTCAGTCAAAATACTTGGTCCTATACCCTTAACTATATCCAGACCTATCGGAAAAAAAAAAAATCTTGTAGACTGTAGAGTTATAGCTTGTATGCAACTGGTTAGATTTGAAGAGTACTAGAGAATGTGTATTAGGAAGAATAACACTCCAGTTGATTTGCCACAAAACCTGAGACCTCCATTTATGGGATTAGTTGGCTTATATTGAAATGCCATTCATAGAAGTTTTTTATTCAAATGTGAATATTCCTGCTATAGTTTGGGTTTGTCCCCCAAAGTCTCTCGCATTAAAGGCTTGGTCCCCAGCTTGGTGCTAATGGAGGTGGTAGAAACTTTAAGAAGTGGGATATAATTGGAGGTTTGGGGCCATTGGGGACTTTCACTTAAAGGGGACAGTGGGACCCTAAGTCTCTTCCTTTTTTTTTTTTTCTCATCTTGGCCATGATGTGAAAGGCTTTGCTCCCCAAACATTTTCCATAATTTTGTGCTGACTCAATATAGGCCCCAAAGCAAAAGGACCAGATAGATGGTCATGTACTATTTTCTCTAAATCCCTGAGACAAAGCTAACCTTTTTTATTTATAAGTTGATTTATCTCAGGTATTTTTATTGTAATGAAAAACTGACTAACAATCCTCTTGAGATGAAACACATTAAGCAAATTAGTTTTCCATTAGAGAGAGCTGGCTGGCATCTAGCAAACCATGCAGTGATGAGACATAAAATAGTAAATTAGTTTCTGTCTGCAAAAACATCTTTCCCCCAATACAAGTTTTTAGGTTGTTTTAATAAAATAAATAAATCAATAATAAGTTTTGGTGATAGCAAGACAGACCATAAACAAGAGTGAAAAATAATGAATTAAATAGAAAGCAAAAGTAGGATGAAATTAAAACAGAACAAAACATGACCACAAGGCACATATACTTATAGAAACAAAATTTATAGGATACAGTGGGAGATTTTAATATGAGTATTTAATAATATGGCCATATTAGTATAATGGGCCTTTTCTTCCCCTGACACACCTATTATTTCTTTGTATTAAGAATATTAAAATCCTTTCTACGTGCTATTTGACATATACAATTAATTACCTTACTGCACCATAGAACATTAGAAGCTATTCTTACTGTCCAACTGCATTTGCATATCTTTTTCTCTTTTTCAGTACTAGGGATTGAACCCATAGCTTTGTTCATGCTAGAGAGGCTTTCTACCACTAAGCTCCATTCCTAGCCCTTCTATAATTTAATTTTGAGACAGGGTCTCACTAAGTTTCCCAGGCTGACTCAAATTTTCAATGCTTCTTCTGCTTCAGCTTTCCACTGTGCTCATTGCCCATCTTTTATAAAGTCATTAATCCCACTCATGAGTGTAGAGCACTAATTGTATCCTAATGGCCCCTCCTCTTCATACTGTTGCATTGGGGATTAAATTTCAACATGAATTTGGAAGGGGACACAAGCATTCAAACTTCAGCACCAAGGTACAAAGACAAAATTGCAGCAATTTGTTGATTGCTGAGTAGCTTCTCACATGGACAAATCTGTGGGTCATTTATTTAATGGAGGCTAATGATATATCAACTCCCTAATAATCAGTTTCAAAACTATTTATGAAATTATGTCAATAGCCTATAATACATATAGTTTTAACATAATGTATTGTTGTCCAACGTACATCACTAAGATATTTAACACATGGCTTATTCTTAACCCTGTTGCAAAACTTAATGTGGCTTATAAAAATAACAAAAAAGTGCCGAGCACAGAGGCACATGCCTATAATTCCAGCAACTCAGGAGGCTGAGACAGGAGAATCCCAAGTTCAAGGCCAGCCTCAGCAATTTAGTGAAACCTTAAGCAACTTAGTGAGACCCTGTCTCAAAATATAAAACAAAATAGGTGGGCTATGTGGCTCAATGGTAGAGTGCCTCTGGGTTAAATCTTCAGAACAACAACAACAGTAACAAATCTACAATGTAACAAATTGAGAATAATTAAGACTGTATTAATATCGCTTTTAGGAACACTTGATATGAACAGAAGAAAGAGAATATATTTATAACTTACTAAAACAAAAATCTCTTGTGATATTAAAGTATCATTCATGTAGCATTTCCCTAAAACTTCAAAGAGAAATAAGAAAATGCCATGAAAACAAAAATTGTTTAATTTATCATTTTCAATAGCCCATCTTTTGCATAACATTTTGATGGGGAAAGAATATGTTCCAGGCCTCTTCTAAGCAAATTTTTTTCCAACCTTAAAATGCCTACAGAGAAAAGAGAATCTTTCTTGTCTCTCTCACCAGTCTCAGACTGTACCTGGAAGAAAAAGAGCTAGCAAAATAGAATTTAGGGGAAGGGAAACACTTTGGTGGCAGCTGAGAGAGTCTTAATGGCAGGGGAGAGTAGGTGAAGGTGGTGTTTTCTCAGTGAAGTCCATAGTTGAAATATCTAGGTCTGTATTCTGTCAACCATGTTGATTATAGTAATAGAGTTTTTCCTTTTTCATCCACATGTATTATTCTGCTGAATAAATATGCCCTCATTTGCTATCCATTTCCCTATTATGGTGATATTATGATATTATGGAAAAGGACACTATATATATATTCTAGCATATCCTTTTGTATGCTTATTCTGCTGGATATATGCCCACCTATGTACTATGTATGACAACTTCAATTTTACATCCATTCAATTGTTAGTATTGTCAATTATTTTAACTTTACACATTCCATTGAGGTGAAGTGGTGTTCCATGTAGTTGAAATAAATATTACTATTTATATAAGCTTATTGGTCATTTGGTCATCTTCTTTTATGAAGTGACTTTTTGAGTGTTTTGCCTTTTTAAAAAAATTTAAGTTGTCTTTTTCCATAATGGTTTGAAGAAGGTCTTTATATATTCTTGACACAAATCCTTTAGTTAAATTTGTATATTGCAAATACTTCTCTCAGTCTGTGGCTTAAGAAGTATTTGAATACATCAAGTTACTAAAGATAGTCTCCTTTTTTTTTTTACCACCTAGAAGCCTTATAATTTACATTCATATTTAGGTCTATAATCCATCTCAAACTAATTTTACATATGGTGTGAGGAAATGACCAAGTTTATTTTTCCAATATGCATACACAAAAATAACTTTTTTTTTGTACCAGGGAACTGAACCTAGGGGCACTTAACCACTGAGCCAAATCTTAAGCCCAAATTTTCATCTTTTCTTTTGATACAAGGTTTTACTAAGTTGCTTAGGGCCTCACTAAATTGCTAAGGCTGACCTTGAACTTGTGATTTTCCTTGTCTCAGCCTCCCAAGCTTCTGGGAGAGTACAGGCATATATTATCTCACCCTGCCAAAATTGTAATTTTTTTTTTGGTTACCCTTTCTTTTATCCACTAAATTGAAGCAAGAAGTTTGTCATCATTTAGGGCACATGCACGTGTAAGTCTCTTAAATTACTCATATTTGAGTAACTCAATGATGCTTTAATTTAAAAGAGAAATAAGAAAATAATTTTTGATACCACCAGTTTTGTTATTCTGAGTCATTTTGCATTACCATAACATTTTAGAATTACTTTAAAATTCACACACACACACATACACACAAAGAATCTTTTGGATTTTGATTGAGGTTCTATCAATCTATGGTGAAAACTTAGGGATCAATTTAAATAGAAAGGACATTTAACTAATATTAAAAATTGTAGTCCATGAATGTCATAGTATCTCTGATTCATTTAGATCTTCTCTAGTTCCTTTCAATGATATTTTTCTCAAACATCTTTTGTCATATTTATTTCTAAAAATTTATGTTTTGAATCAATTACAATTGGCATTGGTTTCAGAATTCATTTTAAAATTGCCTGCCACTAAAATATTGGAATATAATTGATTTTTTTATATTGAGCTTGTATCCAAGGACCTTGATAAATTCACCTAAGTTGTTAATTATAGCACATCATGGATTCTTTTGGATTTTCTATGTGTGTAATCATGGCATCTGAAAGTAATTAGTTTCACATCTTCCTTTCAATACTCTATGGTTTTTACCTTTTCATCATGCCTGTAATAAATGTAGTGGTGTCTCCATTGTCATTTCTAATACAGGTGATACACATTTTCTCTTTCTGATGCTATTTTTTTAATCATGTTATTGTTTTCTTGATTGTTTTGCCAGGGGTTCATCAATTTTGTCAAAAATAAAAATTAGACAATAATTTTAAAATAAGTAATAAAAATAGGAAAAAAAGAAGAAAATAAATAATGTTCTTGTTTATTGCCTAATTTTTCACACAGGTATCAAAAGATCTCATGGTGAACATGTTAAGCACTAGAAGTTTATGTAACAGTTCAAAAATAAACATAAAAAAGTAAATATTATTAAACTAAAGTTGGATTATAGAGGAGAAGGAGAGGAAATTTTATTGTTGTTTGTAATGAAACCACAATTAAAGAAAGAAAGTAAAGTTAGCCAATCCCAAAGAAAACAAATGCTAAATGTTTTCTTTGATATAAGGAGGCTGATTCATAATGGGATAGGGAGAGGGAGCATGGGAGGAATAGAGGAACTCTAGATAGGGCAGAGTTGTTGAAAGGGAAGGGAGGAGGCAGAGGGTTATTATGATGGTGGAATGTGATGATCATTATTATCCAAAGTACATGTATAAAGACATGAATTGGTGTGAATATACTTTGTATACAATCAGAGAGATGAAAAATTGTGCTGTATATGTGTAATAAGAATTGCAATGCATTCCAATGTCATATATAAATTAAAAATTATTTTAAAAAAGAATAAAACATATTGTAGAAAAATGCAAATATGAAGGTGGTTACTAGAAATATCATAAATTTTCTTGAAGATTACAAATGTCATTAAAAAGATATAAGATCATATGCTTCATTTATTCTAATGAATGTATTCATTTATTAATTGCTTTAGTCACTCAACAAACATATATTGAATGAATTTTGCATCAGGCCACTTTCTAGGCCCTGCAATATGTCAGAAAAAAGACATGTACCCTCCAGCAGAAAGAAAATAAAAATAAGGCCTAATGAGTAAGCTGTAATTCTATAAAGAAAATAGCAAGTATTGTGAATAAAAGAAAAAGCAGACATTTGGCATTTGTTTTTTAAGGATTGGCTAGCTTCACTTAGCATAATCTGCTCTAATGCCATCCATTTCCCTGCAAATTCTGTGATTTTGTCGTTTTTTAGTGCTGCATAATACTCCATTGTGTATAAATGCCATATTTTTTTTATCCATTCATCTATTGAAGGGCATCTAGGTTGATTCCAGAGTCTAGCTATTGTGAATTGTGCTGCTATGATCATTGATGTGGCAGTATCCCTATAATGTGCTCTTGTAAGGTCCTCAGGGAATAGTCTGAGAAGGGTGATAGCTGGGTCAAATGGTGGTTCCATTCCCAGCTTTCCCATGAATCTCCATACTGCTTGATATAAGGAGAGAAACTAAGAACAGAACAGGGAGGAAGAGCATGAGGAAAAGACTAACATTAAACAGAGACGAGTGGTGGGAGGGAAAGGGAGAAGGGAAACTGTATGGAAATGGAAGGAGACCCTCATTGTTACACATAATTACATATAAGAGATGGTGAGGGGAAAGGGGAAAAAAAACAAGGGAGAGAATTGAACAACAGCTGATGGGGTAGAGAGGGAAGATGGGAGGGAAGGGGAGGGGGGATAGTAGGGGATAGGAAAGGTAACAGAATACAACAGTCACTAATATGGCATTATGGAAAAATGTGGATGTGTAACTGATGTGATTCTGCAACTTGTGTTTGGCATAAAAATGGGAGTTCATAACCCACTTGAATCAAATGTATGAAAGATGATATGTCATGAGATATGTAATGTTTTGAACAACCAATTAAAAAAAAGAAAAAAAAAGAAAAAGCAGAAAAGAACCGGTGGATAGGAAGACTGTGATTTAAAAGAATATACCTCATTGAATAAAGGACACCTGAGGAAAGACAGGAACTGAGGTGGTTAGCCATGTACCATGGGAATCAAAACAAGGTCCACACAGAAGACACTTGCCTTTGCCTAGAGTGAATAAATATACCTGGAATCCCCAGGGAACAAGGGAGAGGCAAAGAGCAGGGAGAGTGTGGGAGAAAATAAATGATGAGGTGACTGAGGTCAGATCATAAAGTCATACAGGCCAGGTGCAGTAGGTGAAGCATCCTCCTACCAACCTTGAGTCTAAGCTGGAGTTTGGGACCTGGTTTGCCAAAGCCCAGGCTCAAAAGGCCTTGCACTCTCGCGTTTTGCTCTTCAGAAAGAAGGTATTTTAAGGGAAGAAGTTACTTATAAAGGAATACCTTACGAAAAAGCAAACTTTTCCATATAAGGAAGTCATCCTACTGCAGATCCTACTGGAGAGCAAATGGGAAAAAGAACAAGACATATCAGTCCCCCAGAGAACTGCCATATATGAATGGGACTAATATTCATATATGAATAATACTCATATATGACTAATCCGTGCCAATTGCATCTAGCTGAAAGGCTCCAGGTAGCCTCATGAGTGAAGTCGGTCGAATCCTACAGATTAACAGGTTCAACCCACTCTAAATTAGAGACTCATGAATAAATGTGTATTTGCTATTTTAAGGCACTAATTGTATCATATATCAATAGATAACAGAAATACCAGTATAACTTCAGATTTTAATGGAACACTTTCTACAGTTAGGTTTAGGAGTAGAGTGACATCATCAGACTTAGTTTAAAAGAGTTATTCTGACTACTGTGGGAACACACTGTAGAGGGCCAGGCAAGACGGCATGGGGACCAGTAAGGTTGTTATTGCAATAATCCAGTTTAGAGATGATAGTGACATGAAGTAGAGTGGAAAAGATGACAAATGGCCATATTCTTTACATCTTGAAGGTAGATAAGATTTTTCATGGATTATACGTTGGGTGTAAGGCATTAGAGGAAGCAAGATAGACACAAAGATTTTAGATTTCAGCATCTGAACAGCATATGTTTTACAGAGAACACATTAAGATAAAAGGTAAGCATGCTTAAGTGCACATGTGCTATTATATTTGCCTAAATAAATAGTATAAGGGCAAACAAAAATTATAAAAAATTCTTTTGTTCAGGTAAAAAAAGGCAGGAGAGAGACCAAAACTGCTTGGGGAACATATTATTTATCATTATGATTTCAGAACCTTGAAAATGTAAAACTATCATAAAAATAAAATTAAAGTAAGAAAGAAAGAGGTTTAGTCTTTTTTTTAAAAAAAAAAAACACCTATTATGTGTGAAGCAATTGTGTGTGATCCATGGCCTCTTTGGCTACCTTATTTTTAAAATGTAATTGCAACTGTACCTTGCAAGGCTGATATAATTAGTTGAGAGTTATTAGAAGTAGTATATCTTAGTAAATGCCCAGAGCAAGCAGTCGATAATCTGTTGCTGCCATTACTAGTGTTCAAGGCCATGGAACTAGTAAGGATTGGAGTATAATTCAAACTACACTTTTCTGGAGGTGAGGTCCCTAGCATTTCTCTCTTAGCAAAACTGTCTTTTATAAAAAGCAACATAACAGCTGATGTCTCCAATTTTACTATGCCAGGTGTGTGGGAGTGACGGAATGCAGATTATGTAGAAAACTCAGCCTCAGGAGGACCAGAAAAGTACTCAGAACACATGTTTGTAGCAAACATGGAAGCGGTCCAGACACAGCACACGCCAAGGGATTGGCAAGACAGGCAGAGCACTGAGTTAGAACCCGGTTAAGTATTCATGCACCAGGTACTCAAAAAAGGAGTTCACATTAAGGCAGAGTCTGGTATCAAGCAAGCCAGCAGTAGCTGGAGTTGATGAAAATAGATCCTTCTTTTTTCATGACCGTAAGCCAAATTTTTGCCTTCTGTTGAAGCTTGAATCAATCCCAGGACACACAAAGTCCAGAGTCTGTTCATGTGTGAGTTTATGATGAGAAGACATTGATTTAAGCAGAGTGCCGCTTAGGAGCAGGATCAGTGGAGTCTCCAAGTGTTTTTTAAAAATTATATTCTACTGGGGGACTCTAATATGTCATTTAGAGTTTTAACAAATTGAGAAATAAGATAAATAGAAGATGGAAAATCAAAGCATACCCTCTATTTGAAGACCAAATTGGAGGACATGGCTTGCCATGACATCTTACAGGCTTCCCAGTATAGAGTTTCCGAGTTTGACCAGCTTCTAACACAAGCCAACCCAGAGGTAGATGGTGACCTTATGAAAAGCAGAGCTGGTTTCCTGTGAGTCTTTTTTTCCTGTGAGCAGCTCATCCCCAAGAGTCAGACAGCTAGAGCTGCGTCAAGCATCGCAGTCATTCTTTCCAAATTTACTAGTCAGGCAATTTACTCCTTACCCTTCAGAGATGGTAAGCAAAGGCACAAAGAGACACAAGAAAATACCACAGGAAACAAACTTCAAAATTCAGAAGGGGGTTGGGGTTGCCTCCTAACACACTTACATAATACATTTTTCAAGAGAGGCACACCTGACAAAGAGATCCAGTTGTCTCCACTGAGCAGTCATTCTAAAAGGTACTCAATATATTTCAGGGCGAAATATCTATGTTCATAATGAGGTCCAATTTCTGACAAGATAAAGTACTCTGAAGCTCTAGCAGTAGATAAATGTATATAAATTTATTTATTAGTATATCAACATTTATATTATTTATATACTACTTGTATATAAATTTGTACTACTTATATACTACTTGTTTATAAATGCATACTATTTTATATACTAGTATGAAAATACATACTACAGGGAACAAGTCGTAAAGAGTACTGTAAGCCATGTTTGAATTTAGAGCAAAAGGAGAGAAGGCTGATAAAGTTTTGAGATAACTCAGCAAAATTAGATGCCACTTTGAGAAAAACAACTAAAACTTTACCAATTTTCATGTTAGGCAAACAAAGCTCTCACCTTCATCTCTCTGTCATAGCCAGGCAAGCTGCAAGCAAAGACACGTGATCAAGTTAGATTTGGGGCACAGTAATAAACTCACATAACAGTAATTGGAAGCTCTTTGTTTACCCAACAAGTGGTTAGGGAGCACTTATGTGCCACACCAAGAATAATAACTCCACATTTGTTCTCTTGGAGCTGGTTAATCTTATGAGTGGTATGGAAGGATGGATGTTCAGGTAGTAAAGGAGGGTGCATTTCATGAGAAAGGCAAGTGCAGGGTGCTGGAAAAGCAGGAAGGGGGGTCACCTTATTAGTGTTGGGAATGCAAGAAAGGGGTTTCTAAAGATGACTGCGAAGAATAAATAGTATTGTCAAGCCAGAGGGAATAAGGGAGAAAGAATTATCAAGCAAAGGAAGCCACAAATAAAGGTCTGTACTCCAGAGAATATGGTAATTTCAGAGATGTAAATATAGTTAAGAATGGACCAAAAAATGGAATATGGGTGTATATTTATGTGTGCAAGGTGTGTGTGCACACAAATGCTGGTGAAAACTGGGGGAGAAATAAGAGCTGAATCTTGTTTTTTTCATAGATTGCATAAATAGTATATATTATTAATATATAAATGTATATATATTTATTATTATATAAATATTCATGCTGTTTATATATACTTGTATATAAATATGTACTATTATATACTACTTGTATATAAATGCATACTATTTTATATACTAGTATAGTAAATACATATAAATACACACAGGGACTAAGTCATGAAGAGTACTACAAGCCATGTTTGAAATCAGAGCAAAAGGAGAGAGGGCTGGTAAAATATGCTAAGTAGTTAGATGACAGTGTGCCTGTGCTGTCATAGATGTGCTTTTAAATGTCAGTGGCTGCAACATGGGGCACATCGGGGAGAAGAATCACCGTAAAGTCAGGAGCTTCAGAAATGTAGGCAGGAAATAACAATTTCACAAAGAAACTACTTAGGATGAGATTCAACCAGAATCTGAGAGAGTTGGAAGGACATAGTTTGTTATAACATATCCATTTATAAAAATGAGTCTACAGCTGCAGTGTAGAAGGTAGCTACAGACCATAGGAAAGGTTTTTCAGAAAAGTAAAGTGGTTGGACAGCCCTGGTATCAAGAACATCTGCTTCCAAATGTTGATTTGGTTTTATTGCAAATGTTTACATACTACTTGGTCTGTATTGTTGAGGTATATCTGCTCTTGGACTAATGAAATAAACCACATCACGTGCCATTCTTGTGTGAAGAGAAAACACAGTTGTTTTATTAATGCCATGTCTCAACTAAACCAAGCCAACAACATGCACTTCAGAAAGTAATGGTTCTTCTCATGTCTGACTTTCAATAATTTGTAGAGAAATATGGGCTTACATATTTTTTTAAACTGTTCCATTAACATTAAAGTCTGTTCTGTACCAGGTACGGGAAATCAGAGATGAGGAGAATGCAATTTTTGGGCGACTGGTATCACCATGGAAGAGAAACACTTAAATAAAAAGCACTTTATTGTTTGGCTCCAGATGTTGAATTATTATTTATAAATTTCATCATGGCACACATCAAGAAAGAAAAAAAAATATATAATTTTTTTTAAAAAAAAATCTTCCTTGCTTTAATTATCATACCTGAAGATAAAAATAACCTTAAAATTGCCAAGCTGTGAGGGAACAGTATTCTGATATAGCTGTTCAACACAAGCATTGTATTATTAAACAGGACTTCAAAATATTCAAAATCATGTGAGTATGTGTTTAGAAACTTTTTTACTTTAAAAAATTTAATCTACAATAATTTTAGCATAAGATGCCAAAAAATGTAAAAATACTCAGGCATATAAAAATGGACATTATCACTTTCATTAAAATATAATTTTACCTCTATTCTAGATCTTTTGTAAATGATATAACTGACATATGTCCTACTTAATGTAAGGAGGCCAATAAAAATTTCAGATGAATCCCAGAGCACTTGGCCAGCATCATGATATCTGTTTATGCCAATGACTTTGCTTTTTCTCATAAATCATCTTTTCTCTAAAACTCTCCAAGTCTAAAAAGTTACATTTATGATAATGACTGAAATAATATGAGCCCAATTGGAACATGATAGAGTTGATAGATCATTTTATGGATACCACTTACTTACTAAAATATCTCAACTATTTTAGAAAACAGGTTGTTGAATGTGTTTTGCTTTTCACTCGCAGGGTGAAATTTATGAAGAAAGAAAAATCTGCAAGATATCTGAAAAAGCAAGTCATATGCCAGAATACAGTGGAAAGAGTGGTAGATAAATCAGTTAATATCATCCCACCATGTTAAGGACCAAATACTCCAAAAACTAGAAAAAAATGTAGAGGAAAATTCTTCTGCAAATCTACCTAGCCCATCTCGTACTCCTAACTCCTTAAAATAATAATAATAATAATAATAATCGGCAATGTTGTAGAAGTTCCAGGAGGAGTTTATAGGTGAGACAATGTGGAAGAGAGAGAAAATAATCCAAAGACTGCCAGCAACGAGGAAAGCCCATATTTCTAAGCTATTCTAACAACGTCACTGTAAGAATGATAATGAATAAGTTTTTCCTTGTACCATTCTTCCCTTTCTTACACAGGGGTGTTCTAGATAGGCTCAAATTTCTCCCAACTTTTTCCAAGAAACTCTGTAGGCATCTTACCTATGATTATCCCACTACCTTCTTATCTATTTGCCTGTATTTGTTTGACTTGCTTCTGTGGTAATTGTATGCCTGCAGGTATTTACAAAAGATGAGCCCTCTGACCTAATACCTACACAGAATCCATGAATATTAAGAAATAGCACTATGTCCTTAGCTATGACAGTTTAGCAAGGACTTATTTTCAACATGTAAGCCAAAGACATTGATTGTATCTTCCAGAGTAGAGGTGCCAGATTTTCTAGATTTCATTCCCAGTCCCTGGACCCCTACCCACCCACATTGCTCTTTAAATCCCAGGTAACAGTCCAAATAAACTAATCCAAGAGATGACTCATGTGAGAGACATCATGTGGCTGGCATATTCACTCCTTGTCTCTTAGCGCTGGCCATTGTCCTTTCTTTGGCCCACACTCATGCAATGCAATTAACTCTTGAGGTTTTAGCATGAATAGCATTTCCCTAAGGAAGTATTCTCGCCCCCTCTTAAACTAGATGAGGACCTCCTACAATGTTCTTCTACAGTATTCCACAGTGTTTTGACATGGTTATTTCACTTGCTCATTATGGATCTTTTCTGAGGTGCAGAAGTCATGACTTTCTGTGCCTGGCTCAAAACCTAATTTATGCAGCATGATTGATGCTCAGATTATCAGAAAAACTTGATTCCTCACATAACTAGATCCTTGTTATAAACATCTCTCCAAATGCCTAAATCCAAGTATACATCTCATAAATTCAAGACTTTTTGAGTTTTTTGCAATTAGACAGGAAATCCATATCTCAAAAAGATGGCCTTTCAGAAAGGCCCGATTGCAACTGGGAAAGGCAGTCAACAAATCTAAATGGCATAACATCAATAAAGCTGAAATTTACGTTTGATTTATTTGCTTGGGGTAAAGGGAGGAATTTCAAATAAATATGGAGAACCTAGGCAGACAATAAATGAGAGGAGAAAAGGTAAACCCAGAATGAGTGACTCCATCAATTCCCCAGGTGTTGTCAAGAGCCCAGCATGGCACTAGCCACTGAGGTAGAAATGGTAACTCATATCCTTCAGGAGGCCACAGTTTCTATCCTATAGACACATGGCCCTATTTTTAAGAAAAAATACAGCTGTATTTACTGTATTTACCTCTGCTGCTGCCAGGGCCCCTGCTGGGGGAAGAAGAGGATGTTTCTTTTTATCAAAGCAATAGAAATACTGGATCTCCCATCCATTTATCTGAAAGCTATAGCTTTTCCTACTAACTCCATCAATGAATGGGCTAATCTGTGTGCTACGTGAAATCAAGTCATCTGGTACAGCTTTTTAAAATGTCTTGTCCTCATTTCTTTTCTATGGAAAAAGTCATGTCCATGTATATTCACATTAGAATAATATTCAGGGCCCTATGCTTTCCTTATCTTCTAGTCATAGCTATCAGCCAAATGAGACTTATTGTTGAGTCCCTACTTTATGTCAAGCCTATTCTGGGCACCACAGAATAGAGAAAGGAATTGGTGATTCCTGTGTTCCAGAAACTTAATGCAGTGGAAAAAGCAAGACACAATTATTTTTTATAAAGAAAATTTTATCCCTTTTCCTATTACTCATTTCTGCAAAACTAATAAAAAAAATCCATTCTTTTTCCTCCAAGGAGCTGAACAGGCAGTTACATCGAAGACACTGCATTGCTTTAATATGCTCTTTTTCTTTCTTGGTGACAATTTTCATTTCATTGGGAATTTTAGCATCAGGTTTTTACCTCATACCAACCTGAGCAAACTGACTGTTTTTATTCGTCATCTGAGTCTCCTTCAATTCTCTCACCTCCATTGATCCCTGATTTTACAAGCTTAAAAGTCAATCATTTCAGCAAGGTGCCAGTATTGAATCATTTCCAGTTCTCATCTTCTGAGAGCTACTGGGTCTTCACAAATGTATATTAATGGTGATTTCAATTGAAAGGGAAGAACTGGTTTTTATTGCTCTCAATCTAAAATCTTCTGCTCACATTAGGCCTTAGTCAATTGAATAAACAAAGCTTGTTCGTATTTATTATTCTGCTAAAATTAGCAGATGTTCAGTCATGGGTGTTACCAGAGTCTTAGGGAATTGCACTTTTCACTTTAAAGCAGGATGGCTTTGTGACGGATGGTTCCCTGGGCTCTTTTGACTCGGCTTTCTGCTGTTTCTTTCTCCAGCCCATTTCATGCTGATGTTCATCGTGCAAAATGTCTGACATTTGAGACTGAGACAAAGTACTTAAAGAGAAAGGAAGCTAGGCAAACAAAGAAGCCATTCTAGCAGATCAACATGTTCCTTGAGATGTCCTGAGTTAGTTACTGATCCACATGTCAGACATTGTACCTATACTGTCTTATTAGGTCCCCATAATAGCTACGTGAGGTAGACACATTTTACACATGAGGAACTAAGGCTGGAGGAATGAAATATTCTTTTTTAAACATATGATTCCCAAGGAGCAGAACCTGGGTCCAATCCCACATGGGTCTGGAAGGGTTGCCTGTCCTCCCTGTCCTACAAACTGCTGCATACCTCACTGAGTCCTTGCCAAAGAGTACTGTCATCACCTCTTTACTTCACTTTTTCTCAGCTAATCTCCAAACTCCTAAAGAATGTGGGTGCTGTCTTTTCCCCGTTTCCAGAACCTATCTCAATTTCTGGTATATGGTGGGTGTTCAGTAATGTCTGTGTAGAGAAGAAATGAATGAATATACCCATTTCTCCCTGTCCACCTTTGCAATTGCAACCACAGAGTAGAATAATATAAAAGAGGCACTTTTAATAATGAAATACCACAGAATTTAAAAGTTTATGCTGGCAGGGTTATCTGTTTTATCTTTTTATCTTATTATTCAACTATGTCTTTTGAAAGAAAAAGTGTGTTCTAGTAATAAACACACACACTCACACACACACACGCCCCCACACGCACAAAATCTTCAATACTGCCTAGTTAGATCTTAAGAACTGGAGGTACTTAATGAATATTAGTTAATTCAATGAATTCATGGTGGCTTATGACTAAAAGCTGGGCATAGTGATGGCGTGGCTGTAATCCCAGCGACACAGGATGCCAAGACCCGAGGGTTGCAAGTTTGAGGACAGCCTTGGCAACTTAGTGAGATCTTGTCTTGAAACAAACAAACAAAAAATTTAGAAAGGGCTGGAAATGGAGCTCAATGGTAAAGCACTCATGGGTTCAATCCCTAGTACTGCAATAAATAAGTAAATAATAGTAAAACCTAAAAAAAAAAACCAACAACAAAAGAAAGAATACCTCATCATATTATTCACTCTAGCAAAGGAGAAAGCTATTTTAGAGCAGGTGAGTGTAAACATAATAGGGAGACAAAGTCAGAAGCTACAGAGGACAAATTATGAAATCTTGGCCTCAGCTGATATCAAAAGCTATTAGTTGAAATAATGTTTTCTCTCTATTTTATGTGTATGTCTAATTTTCCAAGGTATAAAATAAATATGTGTCAGAATCAGAATAAAAATCATAAATATGTCTGGAGGCACCAAATACTTTTTAATTGAAGTTAAGTAAGTTTTGTAATGCTTTTAAACAAAAACAATCTAAAATAAACTTGAAAAATTTTTTTTCCAAAATAGGTATTTTTGTTTCAGAGCGTTTGCAAAAAGTAGACTGTCCTAATTAGTGTTCAGTTTTGCAACAGTAAGTGGGAATGGCAGGTTGTAACTTCCCCTTTAGGACAGAGCTCCTCTGGGGCCTTCCCATCTGTTCCTGTTCCTCATCAGTTTGAGGCAATTTCCCCATTTCAATCTGTATACAGGTTCTATTTCCATTTCATGTTTCACTTGTGCTCTATACTAAGAAAATGCTAAAACTTTGAACTGAGAAATGAAATGCCTTAATGATTGTCTGCTTCTTGTAATATCATAGTGTTCTCAAAACTTAAGGAAAGGATCCAACTAAAAATCATTTTCCAGGTATTGATGTTAATGTTGCTATTGAAGAAAGCACAAAAGTGCTTACATATCTTTCTACAGATGGCAAACAGATCCTCCATATGGTTTCATATCCTCAGGACTGTATAGCAAGTAATACCGTAATATTTTTAAATACAAAGGGCTTTAATATTGAGAAGTATTATAAATGAACCTATAAATTTGAAAATTAAGCTCAACTGCTCTAATTCATGATGATTCAAGAAATTTATCTTAAAGAAAAAGGTGCCAGCATTATGATGAAAATCTTTAAGTCAAATGTAAGAGAGAGAAGGGAGAGTCACAAAATAGAAATGGTGGGAAATGAGGGGAAGTAGAGATATTTTTGTGAAAAAAATATTATATATATATATATATATATATAATATATATAAATATATGAAGTTAATCTTTAGATATTACTTGTCCCCAAAAGCTCATGTGTGAGACAATGCAAGAACATTCTAAGGTGAAATGATTGGATTGTGAGAGTCTTAACCCAGTCAGTGAGTTGATCCCCTGATGGAATTAACTGAGTATACCTGGCTGGAGGAGGTGGGTCATTGGGAGTTTACCTTTGGGGTATATATATTTTTTCTGGCAAGTGGAAAATGTCTCTTCTTCCTGATCATCATGTGGGCCCCTTCCCTCTGCCACACTCTTCCACCATGATGTTCTGTTTCACCTCAAGCCCCAAGTAAGGAAGCCTCCTATATATGAATTGAGACCTTGAGACTTTTGAAACTGTGAGCAAATAGACTTTCCCTCCTCTAAAATTGTTCTTGCCAGGTTTTTCAGTTACAGCAGCAAAAAAAGCGTATATATATATATAAATTATAAAATTATATATATATAATTTTCTGCTGTCTCAGAACTTCCAACTTAACATCCTTCAAAATAAACTTATCTTTATGTCTGCTTAAGCCTTTTCTTTTTGCTATTATCTCCCTAAATTTTATATCTAATACTTTAACTTAGAAATTCTTGTCATCTTTTATTTCTTCCTCTGCAGTTCCCAAGTCTAATCATTCCTCAAACCATATTATTCCTCTTTCATGAATTCAGTTTTAACCTTATCTTACATATTATGATGTAGTAAAAAAATGTGTATGTGTGTATGTATGTATGTATGTATATATATATATATTTTTTTCCTATAAGAATGGTAATTTATCAGGAAAAACTTGTCCAATGCATGTTTCAACAAGTTGGTAATTTTTATTTTGCTTCATTTTGTTCTTAGTGTTTTGCTGGCCCCACTAGGAAAAATAAAAGAGAGAGAAAGATCTTTAATTAGAAAGCTAATTAAAGAAAATCCAAAAGTTCCCTGTCAATATTGATTGGGTAAATATTCTCATTTTATTGGAAGAAAACTGATGCTCAGAGCATTCAAAACAATTGCCGATAGTCACACATTACCAGAGCTGAGCATTAAAAGCACATTTTCTGCTGTCTCTGTCATGATTCTTTACTTCTCTTTTGAGAGAGTCACTATAGCACAGTAGGGAAATATCAATTTAGGGATTAAACAAAACAAGACCAAACAACTTGGTTGGAGTTTGGTTCTCTCACCCACTAAATGTATAACCTTGAGAAATTTATTCGAATTTTCAGGACCTCACCCTCCTTACATAAGAAGAATTCCTATAGTGACAAAAGTACTAGATGAGATATAAGGTCATTTTAAAAGATGATTTGCTGCAAAAAGAACTTGAAATTTTCAAAACTACAATCTGACATTCTGTCATTCTCAATACTCGGCTATAAAACAGATGTAGAAAATTCTTCCCTACATGATAAAACATACAAGACTTCATAACAACAAGATATCACTTATTTCTACCCTTACTTTGAAGAAAGGTCTTCCTCATCTTAGTTGAAACCTATTCATCAAAATATATTGAAGGCACGAGTGAGAAATCTCCATTAGGGAGTCTCCAGATCTTCCAACTTAACATCCTTCAAAATAAATTTATTTTTATGTCTGTTAAGCCTTTTCTTCTTGCTATCATCTCCCTAAATTTTATGTCTAATACTCTGACTTAGAAATCCTTGTCATCTTTTATTTCTTCCTCTGCACTTCCTAAGTCTAATTATTCCTCAAACCATATTATTCCTCTTTCATGAATTCAGTTTTAACCTTATCTTATATATTCTGATGTAGTAAATACATTATTCTTTTAACCATGCTTCATGTTTGACTTCCCCAAAGACCCAAAGCCTCTTTTTTTTCTCTTTAAATACAATGTTTTAGAGCCAGGAAGAGTGGTGCACGCCTGTAATCCAGCATCTTAGGAGGCTGAGACAGGAGGATCGAGAGTTCAAAGCCGGCCTCAGCAAAAGCGAGGTGCTTAGCAACTCAGTGAGACCCTGTCTCTAATTAAAATACAAAATAGGGCTAGGGATGTGGCTCAGTAGTTGAGAGCCCCTGAGTTCAATCTCTAGTACCAATAACAACAAGAAAGATATTTTAGTAGTAATGACTTAAGAGTTACACAGTACTTTGAAAAAAAAATCTAATAAACAGCAACATCTGTCTATAACATATTTCCATCAGCAAAAGGATTAGATGAGCTCAAAGAAAACTCTGTATTTTGACTGTGTCTGCTGATGTTGATTTTGCTGCAGTGACACTAAGCCTTGCTTAGGTAAACTTTTATTCTGCCCTGTGTTAGTCAGCTTCTGTCACTGTAAGAAATGTTTGAGATGATTAACTTATAAGGAAGAAAGATTTATTTTGGCTCACAAGTTTTGGAGGTTTCAGTCCACAATAAGGTGGACCCATTCCATTTTTCCTGAAAACAACTCTTTGTAATAACACCATAGTCTAGCTATCATGACTGATTGTTCTTTGAATCTAATGGACAGCTACATCCCAGAATTTCTTGTGCTCGATTTCCTATATGCCATGTTTTTTCTTTAGTTTATTGTTTGCTTATGCTCTAATTTACAGGTGCATACTGGTAGTTATTTCCACAATATATTTGTGGGAGCTAATATGTTTTGTAATGTCGTACTTAAAAAATATTTTTATTTTACATTTACACTTGATGATGTTTTGCCTGGATACTAAGTTCTAGACTAAAATCCTGTTGTTGTTGTTGTTTTTCCAGAATTCTAAAAGCAATGATTCATTTTCTATTAGCTTCCACCATTAGTATTAAGAAATCTGAGGTCATCCCAAATTGTTTTTATGTTAACCACTCTCTCTCTTATTTAGAAAGCCTATAGTATTCCCTATCCATTTCTATGATTTTGAAATGTCACCACTTTGTGTATTAGTGTGAGTCCATTTTCACCAGTATGTGTTGATAGACTCTAAATATGGGAAAATATGTTCCTATATTTTGTGATTATTTTCTTAAATTCTTTCATAGGTATCCTCACCTACATTCCTATGTTTTGTGGTTATTTTCTTAAATTCTTTCATAGGTATCCTCCCCTAAATTTCCTCTCCTCCCTCTTCCTGGAACTCCTATTATTTGAATATCAGGCATCTTGGAATTAATTCTATAATTTATTTCTATCAAAATTTTCATTTCTGGATTCATATTTTAAATTCAGCAACAAAAAGGAAGAGACAGAAAGAAAAAGCAAAACATAAAAAAATGAAAACTAGAAAACTGATGGATGTATGGTAATTAAGGAAAGAAAGTCAATCTTTAGTAAAGGTTGATAAAAGGCAAATCCAACCTAATTTATACTATTTCCCCTAGCTCTTAGAAATCATTAGAACCTGGCAATACTGGTTGAAAATTTGAAGCCATTAAGTCTCCAGATCCTTTTTCCAAATAACTCCAATGTTCCCAGTTTTAGCATCTTTCTTTGCAGTACTTGTCTGATCTCTCTGAATTTGCTTCCCTAGAGTGGTCCTCATGTCCTTGCTTCTAATCCTTGGTTTTGGCCCAGATCTTGTATGTTAGTGGATTCCTCAGATGTCTGGCACTCCTGGGTTAAGTGCTCATGTTTAAGAAAAGCTAACTCATTCCCCCAGCAATGAATGAGTGTTCCAGCTCTTCTCCATCCCCCCATTCTCTTGATTTTTGACATTCTGAGTATGACTGACATCTCATTATTAATTTTTATTTTCCCAAAGTCTAATGGTGTTGAGCATCTTCTCCTATGTATACTTATAATCTGTAAGCCCTCCCACCTTTGTTTTTGGATATCAGGGATTGCATCCAGGGGCACTCAACCACTGAGCCCCGTTGCCAGTCTTATTTTATATTTTATTTAGAGACAGGGTCTCACTGAGTTGCTAACCACCTCACTTTTGCTGAGGTTGACTTTGAACTCACAATCCTCCTGACTCAGCCTCCCAAGCCCCTGGGATTACAGATGTGCACCACTTCGCTCAATTGTAAGCCTCTTTAGTAAAGAATTGTTCAGATATTTTGTGCTTTACACAAAAATTCCATAGGATTGTTTTCCTATGGAATTTCTGGAGTATTTATGTGTTGCAGATAAAAACCTTTATCAGATATATAATTTTCAAATATTATCTTGGGGCTTTTTTTTCATTCTTTTCACAATGACTTCCAAAAAGAAAAATAATGATTGATAAATTTTTATTTATCATATTTCCCCTTTCTGGATCATGCTTTTAGAGCCACATCTTTAAAAAAATATATAGTTGCCTAATCTAATGTCACAAAGAATTTTTTATTTTTTTTCTAGAATTTTAGCTGTAGATTTAGGTCTATGACTTATTTTGAGTTAATTTCTGTGCACTACAAGGTAAGAATCTTCGGTTTTTGTTTTTTGTGTGTTGGTATCTGAAATGTCCAGCACACTTTATTAAAAGACAGTATTTTATCTAGTGTCAAAAATTAGTTGTCCATATGTGTCTGGATATATATCTGAACTCTAGTCTGTTCCACTGATCTAGTTTTCAAGCATTATTCTAAAATACAGTGTCTTGGTTACTATAACTTTATAATAAGACTTGAAATAAAATATAAATAGTTTCCAGCTTTACTATTTTTTTGCAAAGTTGTTTTCACCATTCTCCACTTAATTTTTGAACATATGGAATAGGAATAATATCCTTTTAGGTAATTCTAATATCTGTGTCATTTCTGGGTACATTTCAATTTCTTAAATTTTTATCCTAATTATGAGTCATATCTTCATTCTTAAAATGCCTAGCATATTAGTCAGATTTCTTCAGAGAAACCATCAATAGGATGTGACTATAGAAAGAGATTTTTCTTGAAGAATTTGTTCACATAATGATGCAGGCTGATAAGTCCCAAGATTTTGCAATCAGCAATCTAGATACCCAAGAGCTTCTATGGTCTAACTTCAGTCCAGGTCCAAAGCCCTGAAAATCAAGAGAGCTGATGTCCAATCTAGTCTGAACCCAAGTAGTCTTAAGACCCACAAAGAGCTAATGTTTCATTTGGCATCTAGGTAGGAAAACACCCTGATGTCTCAGTTTAAAGGTGGTCAGCCAAGGAAAGTTCCCTTTTGTACAGGGATAAGTCTACCTGTTGTTCTAGTTAGGCCTTCCAACTGAGTGGGTCTGTCCCATCATATTAAGGAGGCCAATTAGCTTTATTCAGTTTATCAATTAATTTATTAAAAAAGTATTCAAACCACCCTCACAGACATACCCAAAATAATAACTGACAAAATATCTGGGCACCCTCTGTACTACCAAAGTCAATGCATACTATCGACCATCACACCTGTTAAATTTTCACTGTGTGAGACATTGCAATTTGATCTTGTACAACAGACATATTTGAATTCTTATGAATCTTTGTTGTTTTGTTTTGGAATGCAGATAAGTTATTTGAAAAAGTTTATACTTTGTGATCTTGTTTTAAAATCTGTTGGGCACAAATGGAGTAATGCTCAGTCTAGGCTTAATTATTCCAGACCATAGATGCAAGACTCTTTTAAGTTCTCTACCAATGCTCCATGAACCATGCAATTTTCCTCTTTCTGCATATTGGAAACACATACTATTTTTGACCCTGGTTGAACACTAACATTATTATTTCCAGTTCTTTATGGGAGATCCTTCTCTGTCCTCAGATATTGTCCTAATATGCTTGTGCAGATCAGTACTTAGCTGAACACTCAAAGGAAACCTTCTCTTGATCCTAGAGTTCTCCCCGTGTACAGATCTTTCCTCTCTGATACTGTTTGACTAACTCTAGCCTTCTGTGTTCTACTTTGTTGATGCCACAATTCAGGGAGTCTACCAGGAGAACTCAAGTCTACCCCTTGAGTTCTCCCTTTCTTGCACCATGGCCAGAAAACCCTCTCAAGCAGCAAGCAGGGAAATCATGCTTTTAATCTCACTTTCTTCTCCATCAATCATGTGTTATTAAGGGCCTTTGTTTTCTGTTGACCATGAAAACAAAGAGTGAAAAATACAATGTTTTGATATTGAGAAATGACTAAATCAAACTAATTAACACATACATCACCTCACCTCATTGTTTTTGTCGTGAGAACCCTTAAAATCTACTGTTTGCAATTTCCAAGCATATGATATATTGTTATTAAGCAGTCATCATGATATAAAGTAGAGCTCTTGAATTTATTCTTCCTGTATAAATGAAATTTTATGTTGAATTGTTTGGGAATTTTAAAACATTTTTATTGTTTTTGTTCATTTAGTTCTAAATTTTCCTTTTCTGCTCACTGCAGGAAAGTCTATTATTTAGTATGGAACAGTGCTTCTGACCAAAAAGACCTGAATTTGAATAATGGCTCAATACTTGTTTAGCTATAAAATACTTAGAAAACCATCAATCCCTCTGAGTCTTAATTGACTTATCTATAAAATGGGGAAAATAAGTTTGGCTTTTGAGGATTAAATAAAATGATATATGTAAAGTTCTTAGCATTATTATAGATGCTTACTAAATGGCAGTCAGTATGATTTTACTACTCAGATGCAAAACTCATGACTCTAAATTCTTTACAACCCATAGCTTTCAAAATAGTACAAAGATATTTATATTGTTAAATTCACTATTATTTTCAGTACCACTAAGAAACACAATCACTGCTAGTTCACAATAGGCACAATGCTTCTTATCACCAAGGATTACTGTGCTTTGTAAAAGAACTCTTTGATACTTTTAAAATTATATCTTATTTCTAAAATCGTATAATAAAATTGGCTTCTGGTATTCCTACTCTTTTCTGTTCAGAGTCCAAATTCTCTGAAATACTTTTACACTGAGAACTATTGATGTCCACATTTTTTTTCAACAGAACTTCATACCCTGTGCCACAAAGACTTTAATTAAATAAGGTTATTTAATTCAATTAATTATTAATTTATATATTTAATTAGATTTTATTCAAATCATTTGGTATGAAAAATAAAGATACAGGGATGTTCAAAGAATAGTACACGCTATCTCAGCTAAGCATCGATATATCCTAACAAGTGGCTAAGTAGGTGCAATTTTACAACATCAACTTTAAATATGTCTGAATTTTGGAAATGCTTGAAACATTTAAGAAATTATGCATCTTAAGATCACATTATGTGTATATAAGTATATTTTATCTATATGTTAACTATTTATAAAGTAAATTCATTTTATGTCCCTGAGCTTGGTGCTCAGGGATTTTCAACAGTATTAAGAACACTGACTCGCTGATAACTTCTTATCACAATGTAGACCAACATAGAGTATAGAGAACAGAAAGTCTTGAGTAACAAAATTCTAATATATTTTCACTTTTCTTGGATCTTTCTTACTCTCACAATTAACTGATGCTTAAACATATGATCAAGTAGAAATTCAGAGGCAAAATCAAAGACCTACATCCTGTCCAGATTTTGCTGTTTAACCTTAGGCATTGTAGTCAGTCTTAACTTTGCAGCAATTTTTAGCAACATCTGCTATGAAAGGACTGTTTCTACTTTATAGTATTGCTTAGTAAGGTCACTAAAATTCTCCTCTACCTCCTGGATAACTGACAAGAAACTTAAATAACTGGTAGAAAATCAGGTCAGTTAGAAAAGACGTTGGACCAATTGAAAACACCAAGTATTACTATCCCCGTTCAATAATGAGATACAGATGACTTAAAAGTTCATGAAAGAGACTACTCTGAAGAGGTTTCCATACTCCCTGAGTGGAGCCAAATATGCTCAGGCACTTGTAGAATGACTGAAATGTTAGAATTACATTAACTTTCACACAGAATAAAATTAAATACAGCATGTCTTGTGAAGAGAAATTAATCTGTCAAAATGTGGAAGGGTTGCAGATCTATTTACTCTGAAGGATGTCTTCTCTTGCAAACTAAGACTAAAATTGTTTTCCAGGATATAATTTTCAAAATAACGTATGCGGTGCTCTTTATATCAGTGGAAGAAAATTAGTTTGTACTTATAGTCAAAAAATTCAATTAGCAATGATCAGCAGAAGAATACCGATTGGTTTTTCTTCAGTGATCCAAGGTTGATTTTCAGTTTTGATTATATTTTTTATCCCTTTAACTGCTTTCGTTCTCAAAATTTCTTCCCAGTTTTGATATAAAATTGGCATACTAATAACAATTGTTTTTGTAGCTACGGATCCCATTTCAACACTGTCAGCAACATTTGCTTCACCAGCAGCTGGATAGGTAGAATTCTCAGCTCATCTGTAAAGGAAAGACTAACAGCCTATCAACCAATAAGAACTGGAGTCGCCCTCCTGCTGATGCTTCAAGAGAAGCTGTCTGAGAACTTCCACTTCTGATAAGCAGCTTTTGAGTGATTAGCTACCAGTTCCACCCCAGAATTGTTGTGTGTTTGTTGGTTTTTCCTGCTTTTCTCCCTTTCTGTATAACCAGTAGTTGACCTTCCCTAACCAAGAGCCCTTATGGGTTTTCTTCTAATCAAAGGATGCTAGAGATGACTTAGGATTTAGATGTCCTTTAATGCTTTGTTCCGTTTTTTTTCCATGGGGCCTTCTATGAGGAGCAAGAGAGAGGCCCTGGACCTCCCATCCTCATTCCGCTCTCCACCATCTGTTTAATATATTGTTTTATCTGTATGGTTTTATTTGAAGAGAACTTTCCACTAAGTTCTTTTTTTTTTTTTTGATACCAGGGAGTGAACTCAGGGGCACTCAACCACTGAGCCACATCCCCAGCCCTATTTTGTATTTTATTTAGAGACAGGGTCTCACTGAGTTGCTTATCACCTCACTGTTGCTGAGGCTGGCTATGAACTCACAATCCTCCTGCCTCAGCCTCCAGACCCACTGGGATTACAGGCATGCACCACTGTACTTGGCTTCTACTAAGTTCTAAAAGCTTCATCCAATACTCTGACTTTATAGATAAGGCAATTTGGAAGGTTAATTATGGATCAAAACTCACCTAGTTCATACAGAGCTATCACCTAGACCTGCTCACTTCCAGTCAGTGAAATTTCCACTCTGATACATTGCCTCTGCTTGTATATGTGACCTATTTGGGACCAGCTCTCTTTTTTTCATATATATATGAAATATATATTATAATTGAATAATACATTACATTCATGAATATATTATGTTATATATAAATTAATATTATATTATATATAAATAATATATTCATTAGGGTTCTTTCTGTGATGAACTTCAGAAACCCTACTTGAACTACCTTTAGCATAAATGAGAATTTAGTGGCAGAGTTTGTGGGAGGAGAGTGTTTCACAGAAACCAAGGAATAATAGAACAAAACTAATACTGGTGGGCTGGAAGTGAGTTAGGGGACTGCTTTAGCCAGACCTCTGAACTGCTAAAACCTAGGGTCTGAGGGCTGGGGATGTGGCTCAAGCGGTAGCGTGCTCGCCTGGCATGTGTGCCACCCGGGTTTGATCCTCAGCACCACATACCAACAAAGATGTTGTGTCCGCCGAGAACTAAAAAATAAATATTAAAAATTAAAAAAAAAACCTAGGGTCTGAGTTCTGAGGGTTTTTCTCTATCTGTTATCTAGACCTATCTTGGTACTTACTTTTCTCTTTGTTGCTCCTTCCATATAGTGGAAAATGATCAGTTGTGGTTTTTCAAAATCCAAATCCAACCAATGTGAAAGAAAATGGTTTAGTTCAATTCTGTCATTCCCAGGACCAACATTTGTAGAAAAGAAATTTGCTTGGTAAGTGTGGATTAGATGACAATGAGGAAATCTAATAGATTCTGGGGACTATTAACACATGATATAATAAACTTCACACTTTGTATACATTCCTATATGTTCATATATATTTCTCTAGCCTCCTTGCCTTCCTTTTCTCCAATTTTCTGGTCCTTTTTTTCTATAAGACCTTTAATCAGAGGGCCAGACCATTGGCTGCTACCTAGGACTCAATATATTCTCACTTTGAGTCACATCTCCTTTCATACAATATAGATGATCAAGAATATTGCTCAGACACCTACTACTTGGATAGCTTTTGTCCCTCCACTGATTTGCAATGTTACCTCTAAACATTTAATGTGCTATAAGTCACCTCTAAACATTTAATGTGCTATGATTATTTTTCATTTGCACACATATATCAAGATTATTTTTTTCTTTTGCTTGGGCATACATCACACACCTTATGGCTATAGGTGAACTAAGGGATGAGTGCTTATGAAAATATACGGGTTAATATAGGCAGTGTGGACTATCTGCTTATATACATATATGTTTTATATTTTCCTTAAAGTCTAGTATGTGTTAGATTCAGAATGCACAACTTTCACATTATGAAGGATTCCTCCTGGGACTGCCTGAATTTCTAATTTTTTAGGTCCAAACAGAAACCAATGCATGATGGGCAGATCTGAATGTGTGGTCACACGTGGTGCACCACTGTCAGATGTCTCATCCTTTCCAGAATTCAGATATATGCCAGGTGCTTTCTATAAAGATTTTTTATAATTCTCTGGATGACATAAACTTGCAGGAATCCAGAGACAGAGATAATTTTCTCACTGGGAATTTCCATAAGCTGAATACTGTGTTTTTTCTTACCACTAACCTCTCCAAAACCATCCCCTCTTTTCAGATTGCATGGCCCATGGTCAGCCTCCAGTCTTCTATTCTTGTCACACTGGTCTTGATTGAGAAGTGTCTAAAGTCCATCTCTCTATCAAATCCCTAGTGGGCTTTTCAGTTCTATTCCCCCTTCCATTCTTATGGAATTCCCTTCTACTGGATATTTTCTCAGTCACCATCCATAAAATTCTATAGCAATCAAGCTATGGCCCTGAAACAGGAACTGTGCAGATTCCATTTGCCAGACAGGATGGCTTCTTCTTTGCCAAATAGGTGATGAGCAACTGATGGGTCCTCAGTTCCCATCTACCTTGTTTCTCGGACCACTCCTAGTACTATCTTTATGATACAGGTCTTCTGAGAATGTTAATGGCCGAAACTCACTAATCAAAAGACATAGACATATAGATTCCAAATGAAAGTGAGTTGTAAGAACTTTATTGTGGAAAATACATTTGAAGACAAAAGCTGGGAAGAAGGAGTAAGAGAAGCTTCATCTTGAAAGGTAAATCTGACTTATGCAAAAGGAAAGGAGAAGAATGAGCTGGGTAAGAAGTGTCTTAGACTATAGAATAGTTCAAGAAAGTTTGGCAAGAGATAAGGAGCATTTGAGCAAGAGTTTCTTGTACTAGTATTCCCTACACAGGCACTCACTACAGTCCTCCACTGGGAGCTTCCCAGGAGTAACATGATTTCTATGCAAATACATTGGCAGATGCAGATGAGCAGAAGCTGGAACAGTCAGTCAACTATGCTTCCCACAGGATAATATCTGCGTGGTGCCTTTTCACAGTTACTACATGTACCAAGGGTGAGTAAATGATACTCAATTGGGGTTAAATATAATGTCTTAAAATTAGAATAGAAAAATTCTATTACTAAGGTCATAGACATAGATGTGATAAAAATTTCTATAATAAAGTGCTGAGGTTTGTGACTTCTAATGCTTTCAATAGTGAAACAATTCCTTTAGATGCAATTGACATTTTACAATGCACTTGTTAAAACATTGCACCCAGTTCCAAAAGGTAATTTTTCCTCACACTCATTCCTCACACTTGAGATTCCATCACTGTGATGTAACAAGTATGTAGCAAACTGGACTACCTTCAGAAGAAAGCAAAGTGAAAAATTCTGTCAAAGGATCAGTTGAAGGAAGTAGAATAGGTAGTAGAAAAATGATAATACCTTCAAATATTTGGAGGCTGTCTTATGGAAGAGAGAAAAGACTTGTTTTTTTCCAAGAAGCAAAATTAATAACAATGAGAGGTAACTACAAGAAAGTAGATTGCAGCTCAGTAAAGAAAACTGTCTGTAACAGAATTATCCAACCTTTGAACTTAGTACTTCAATTAAGTACTAAGTTTCCTGTCACCAGCTAGATGACCATTTCTCAGAGGTGCTCTAGAATTGATATTTGCATTTAGAGGAGTTGATAGACCCAACCTGATTTTCTCTTAAAATTGGGAGCCATCTTGCCACAAAGCCATGAAAAGATAATTTTGGCTTTACTATAAATTACTGCAAATTCTGAACTAGCTTGGAATGCCTGCCTGTGCCTTGAACTCACCCATGCCTGGCTCTCTCTGACCAGATAGCAGCCCTCTCTGAAACTTTAGTGACGCCTCATAAATCTTGGCCTTCCCTGGCCAGATACTGACCCTCTCGTAGGCTGTAATAACCGTCATACATTCTGGTGTCGGGGTCAGCAAAAATGTAAACTAGCATTGTGTTATGCTCATCAGAGTTTTGTTATCTGTAACCCCCCTTTGTGTAACTTTCTGGGCTATAAATCTGGACTGCAAGAAAGGTGCAGGGCTGTCTTGTTCCTGCGGTTTTTGTTGGGAGAGGAAGCCTGACTGGTCGAAATAATAAGCTTGCTTTAATTTGATTTTAATTGGAGTCAGTGGTCTTTTCTCCTGGTCCAACATTTTGGAGGCCCCAGTGAGATGACCCTGCCAGAACAGGCCACAAGACCAGACTGCTAGAAATTCTAAAGCCGGCCTGCGCTCCAGGGCTTCGGGCTGGAGAGCCACTTTAGGGGGTGTGCACCTTGAGACGTTCCAAGGCCTCTGAGTGAGCCTCGGTCCCCAGAGCGCTGCAGTGAACTGATGCACTAAAACTATTAGCAAGCATCTGGTGGAGGAGGACTCCATAGGTAAGTGGTGCCTTTATACCATCTGATATTCGATTAAAGGAGATCTCTTCTGAAGACAGAGAGGTCTTACATATACTTACAAATATTCCTGTCTGGGACAGTAACGAGATATTGTTTTGTCCTCTGTACTGTTCTGTAGGGAATTCCTCTGGAAGGGTAGAGAGGTGCTGACGGGCACGTGCATGCTCCTAACCTGGGAGCTTTAGCAAGATGTTGCATTGCTCCTCTGTTTTTCAGTTTCAGTGCTGGGTTTCTGTTTTCTTGTGTTTTGTTCTGTGTTCTATATGTTTTTTTCTGCCTTTTGTTGTGTGATTTATGTGATAAAAACTTAAGGAAATTGGGCATGAAAATGAGTAATAAAGCAAATAAGCCTGACGGTCCTTTGAACTATTTTAAGGAACTGCGATAAACTTGACCCCCCTTTGTTAAGCAGGATTAGAGAAGCCCCTAGTTGGCTGCCTGGAGCACACCCACTGCAGAGGAAAATGCCTGCTGGGGATCTAGGAACTGAATATCTCCCAGATTAACAAGTGAAACTCCTTTAAAACCCCTTGTCCCTCCAGATCAAGAAAATTACAACCTTTGTTAGCAAAGCAATAAACCTCCCTTTTTCTTTTTCTCAAAACCCTGTCCTCATTATTAAATTGGCATCAATTGGCTTCAAGGTCAGGAACTGAACTTTCAGTTACAAATTTTGACACCTCAGGGGGAACTCTAAAGGAACCCCCAGTCCCTTCGTGGGAAAGCCTAGCACTCCAATCAAATGCATGCCGAGTATGTAAGATGAACTTTTTGAGAGCTGACTACTGGAAAGTTAGGAGATGTGGAGTGTGCCTGGTGTGGAACCGAACCAGGGGAGCTAATCCTGTAAGTAAAAGGAGGGACTGAGGGACTCCCAGCAGCTGCGAAAGCCCTTTTGCTTCAGGGAACTCCCACCTTCCTTCCCTGCACTGTAAGGCTTATGCTACCTCTGTCTACTTAAAAAAGAGAAAAAGAAAAAGGGAACACTAAATGCTAGTGTCGCCACAGAGTCCCTTGATTTCACATTGCAGGTTGCCACTCTTGTGAAAACATCTGGTCCACTCATGGGGACATCTATGGTGCCACTAGTGTAGGAGTCAAATGGGAGTTAGAAACCTGTGGAATTTTTCTCTTATCTGCTCTGTTTTAAAAGTTCTTGTCTGTTAGCCATAGTCTGGAGCTCCTTTCTGTCTGTCTGTCCTGTAACTTTGTTTGTTTCTGGCCCTTTAAGTCATGGGCAATAATGTGTCGAGATTATAGATTGTTTCTTGGCTAAATGTGTGTCTAAAAGATGATGTTTTATTGTAACAATCTGGTATCTGAATGGGTTTTTGAAGCATTGCACAATCTTGGGTTAAAAGTTTGGTTTAGATAATTGTTTAGTTTATGATTTTAGATAATTCATGCCAGAGAATTTAAATACTTAGGATGGAAAACTAAAGAACTCTACTTCCAAGTTGGCAAGTAACTTTCAGTCATTCAGTTTTTTCACCAATTTTTGAATTGGGTAGCCTGGGAAGATGTCACTGTGTGTACCAGTGCGTTAATTTGAAGAAGAATAATAAATCATAGTATGGTATCTGTTCCCCCCAGTGTATAGGACTTGGGAAAGGAAAGTGTTGGATTGGGGGTTGGTCTGGCTTATTAAAATGATGTTGAATAACAACAGTCTTGGAAATTTTAAAGCTTAATTTTGGATATAGATGGTAGTGTGTGGTTCTCTTTTGAAATTTTTTTAGGGGATTTAATGTAACTTAATACTACTATAGGAACTTCAGAGCAAAGAAAGTGGCCTAATGATCCTGAAGAGATTTCTTCTGATGTTAGCTTTTATATTATCAAGTAAGATCCTATTTTCCGATGCGTGTGAGCAAGTTTTTCTAATGTAGAAAATTTTTTTTCCTTTGGCAAAACAAGATGTAAAGATATGAAATTTTGTGAATTGTATCTTAAACTTGTATCATAATTTTCAACATCCAAACCTGAAAATTATGACTTATGGTTAAAATGCCTTAGACATGGAGGTTTCTGTTCAGAATAGCAGTTTTCCCTGCTCCTTCCTGACCTCAGCCAGGACTTATGTTGAAATGCAAATAGAAGAAGACTGAGAGCTCAGTAGGAGACTGATCTGAGGCCCAAGGAAAAAAAAAAGAGTGAAGGTGTCTTTTACCTGAACTCAAACTAGACTAAACCAAAAAGTGAATTATATGGTATTTACTAATTACTGGCTGGTCATTTTTTTAGGACTCTTGGTTTTTCTTAGATTCTGGTTTTTTTTTTGTTTTTTTTTTTTGAGCTCATGATTTTGATCCTATAGTCCTAGGTTAATGTTTTTCTGATCAGTTCTATTTTTGACCAACTGTGGAGTTTTTAAAACCTTGCAATGGAGATTCCACCTGCAAAAAGCTACAAGGCCTTTACTATTGTGTTATGTGTGCACACTTGTGTTATGTGTTGTATGTCTATATGTGCATATGTCTGTATACATATATATAATATACAAATTAATAGATATAAGGAGTGCTCATAAAAATTTTAAAAAATGGATCCAAAGATCTTTAATTCACGTGATTTAAATGGTTAAATTTAAATTGGGTAAACAGATAAAAATAAATGTCTTTAAATTTAAGCTTACAAGTTTTTCTAGGTGTTCAAAAAACTAATAAAATATTAATGTCTATAAAATGTCTAATATGCCTTGGTTCTAGGACTTTCCTTCAACAAGGAAAGAAATGGCTAACACTGTTCAATACACTTGTCTAATATTTTGATAAAATAAGTAAAGTAAAATTTGATATGGGATTACTCATTCATAAGTACTTTTGTTAGATATCTGATTGATTTACAACCAGTCATGTGTTAAAAGACAAAGATTTCTTAAAACATAAGTTTACCCATAACATTGTGTTTATTAAGTTTTATTTCTTTTTTTCTAGAACAAGCAACCATCAAAATTAAACAACTGGTTAAATAAGAAGTGTTATTTTAGAGCATTGTACTGTCATTTCTTTAAAAGCTAAACTTGGTTAATATAAAAACATCAATGTAATTGTGATGCTGTTAATGTGCTTACATCTTCCATGTATACAAGTCTGTAAGATATAAGTTTTAAAAGAGCATTAGATCAAGCTGGTGTTCTAAAGTTGTACAGTAATTTTAAGCTTAAAAAAAAATTGGGGTTTATTTACCTGTTATCAATAAGATACGTAAAGTTTTATGTTACTTTTTACATTGGGCAATGATTTAAATGTATTTTTAAGTTAATGAGAGCCTAATCTATATAAAGATTAATATTGTAAAGCACAAAGTATTTTGCTTCTCTTTCACAAAAGGTTAAAAACTTTCAGCCTTTCTTTAATTCATGTTTTAAATGTGATATCATATGGTGTTAGCTAATATTCATGTGACCTCAAACAATTTATGTAAACTTTGTGAAATGATATTTAAAAGGCAAAGATCAGCTTTAGAACTAGAACACTTAAGAGCCCTGCCTTACCTGAGAATAGGCTCTGTGTCCCATCTTACTACATGTGAGAATGACTATGAAAGCAGTAGGCCAGATTTTAGTTCATTTAAAATTATGTTCAAAAGTTGTTTTTTTCTGTCAAGAATACTAGGATCTCAAACAGGGGATATAATGTATAACTCAGCCAAAATTCAGGGTAGCTATTACATGAACAAAATATGTTTTTACTCTTTTTAATTTTATTTTGTAATTTCCTTATAAATGACCTAAAGATTCCCTGTTAGTGTTTTGCAGAGATGTTGCTTTAAGAACACAACTGGGTTAATTTAAGATAATAAGCTATCACCTACAAGACAAATAGGATAATACAGATCCCAATTAATAAAAAAGGTAAATAATTGTAAAGTTATAAACATTAAAGCCCAGTACTTTTAATTTAATGCTGATGAGGTTAATTTGCTAAATGTTTAATATCAAGACTTAAAGATTAAAATTAAATTAAAAGGGCCAAGAAAACCAATATTTGGCTCTTGCCCTCTGAGTCAGCCTGAATCCAGGGAAGAGAGGACTTCTGTAAAGAGCTTTGCAACTCTGTGCCACATAACCTCCTCATCAGGGAGATTAATGAGACCACTGGAGAACAAAAAGCCAATCAGTGCATTTGCTATGAAGAGGAGGGTCATCAGAGAAGGGAGACATCCCTGATGCTTCCAAGGGAAGCCACATGATCAAGCAAGACTTGGACCCATCCTAGCGCAAATGACACTAGCAGAACTGAGAAGCTGCTGTAAAGTTTCCCCAGGAATGACTTCCATAAAAACTCAGCTGACTGTTAACAATACATAGAAATAAAAGTCAGTTTGACTGCTTCATCTTAAACACTTAGCAAAGACAGTTAAAACCAAAACACAGCCATTCCTGGGCATTTTAATAATAATAATAATAATAATAATTATTATTATTATTATTATTTAAGGTATACACCTTATGTTAGCCCCCCAAAATAAGTAAGACTGTAGGCTACAAAGAAGGATTCTCAGACAGAAATGCCTGATAACTATAAAAGAGACTGCTGCAACATTTATTCAGTACTCATGGTTTTTGTTTTTCTCACAGAAGCACTCATCCCCAGATGACTTTACAACTGGTTCTTCCTCAACCAGACTTCAAACCGTACTGACTTCTAAAAGGAAACTCACATCCCTCATGCCATGCTCCCTCACGTCACCCCCTCTCAGCTCAGAAGAAGCCAAAACCAGCAACAACACCCCTCTTCTTACAACAATGGGGCTAAAAATAAATAGAGATTCAATATAAATAATTAATTAAGTCAGGTCAAATCAGGGAGACTGGTTTTGGGTGAGTTCAAAAAAAGTTGGAGACTGTTACCTGAGGGATTAAAATTTCCTCAGTGCTCTTCCCCTACCTTATCAAAGATTTGAAAGGGACACATAAGAAAAGGGGGGACTGATAGACCCAGCCTAATTTTTCCTTAAAATTGGGAGCCATCTCACCACAAAGCCATGAAAAAATAAGTTTGGCTTTACTATAAATTACTGCAAATTCTGAACTTGCTTGGAATGCCTGCCCGTGCCTTGAACTCACCCATGCCTGGCTCTCTGACCAGATAGCAGCCCTCTCTGAAACTTTAGTGATGCCTCATAAATCTTGGCCTTCCCTGGCCAGATAAAAACTTCTCTGAGGCTCTAATGACCTTCATAAATTCTGATGTTGGGGCTAGCAAAAATGTAAACTAGCACTGTGTTATGCTCATCAGAGTTTTGTTATCTGTAACCCCCCCTTTGTGTAACTTTCTGGGCTATAAAGCTGGGCTGCAGGGCTGTCTTGTTCCTGTGTTTTTTGTTGGGAGAGGCAGCCTGACTGGTCAAAATAGTAAGCTTGCTTTAATTTGATTTTAATTAGAGTCAGTGGTCTTTTCTTGTGTCCTGGTCCAACAGAGTCTGGTTCTGACGTTTAAATTCTGTTACCACCAAAACATTTCATGATTTACCCATTAAGTGTATAGGAAATCACAAAATATTACTTGAAATCTCCTTTTTTAGTCAACTGTAATCTATGAAATTTTGCTAACAGGAATTTGAAACATCTAATGCACTAAGAATTATAGAATTGAAACATTACTTGATGTGAACAGATTACACTTATTACTATTGGGGTTGTAGTTGTTGGGGCTTTAGTAGCATTGTTCAGGAATAAATTTTAAAAATTACTTAGTTCATTTTATAGAAAAAAGCCCTGACACAATCATGTTCACACAATCATTTAGTGGTAGAGATGGTACTATTTAGATCTAGGTGAATATGTTCCACCATCCTGTACTTTCACCTTTCTACAGAGTGAAGTTCTTATTTGGGTAGACTTTAATGGAACAAAAAGAAAAATTAATTCATTTGAAAGTGATGAATAATTAACTCCTTATTAATTTAATTCAATATATATTAAAAACAGCATAAATTTTGTGACCAAACATTATTTCTAGCACTATGGAGGATTCATTAGTTTATTTACTTTTTCTCCTTGACTTTCAAATTCTTACAATTTCTTATTAAAGAAATGGATCTTTCGTAGAAAAGCATTAGGAAAAAACACATTTTAATTTTATAAAATGTATTAAATCATTAAGTACTATGAACAAATGTTTAAATTTGTTTTTTGGTGAAACTAAAAAGTAAGTATATGTATAATGACAGATTGAGCCTTTGACTTTTCTTTTCTTTTTTGTCCAAAATCTTAGTTTTCTAGGAACTTCCATTTCCTTTGCTAGTGTCCCTTACCTACATAGTCTAACTGGAGCAGATGTGTTTTAAAGATTCATATTCTCCCCAAATTCATATATTGAAATCTTAACCCTCAATTTGATGATATTAGGAAGTGCAGTGTTCAGGGGGTAATTAAGTCATGCATAATATATTAAATGCCCTTCTACAAGGAATCCCAGAGGGCTTTCCTGCCCTTTTTACCATGTAAGAATATAATAAGATATTAGTCTGCAACCTAAGGGATAGTTCTGACTAGAACCTGATCATGCTAGTACCCTGACCTTGGCCTTCCAGCCTCCAGAACTGTGAGAAATATATTTCTGTTGTTTATAAGAAACCCAGTCTATGGTATTTTTCATAGCAATCTGAATTAAATATAGACCTTTATTATTGGTCACCCTGATACTGATGTAATAGGCACTAAAGTGGAATGGCCATATGGGAAGGAAAAAAGAAACTTCAAATTGACCTTAGAATTTTTACTCCCACTATTACCGACTCTTAATTTCTAACCTGTCAGCAAGAGACCAATGCTGAGCCCCCAGTATTGTACTACCTCATGAAGCAAAGGGCCACTTAGTAGCAAGTTGACTTCAACGAGACCCTTCTGGACCTGGAATGGAATGATACAGCATCCATACGAAGGGGATTAAAACATGCCTAAGTCATGAGCAGGAAATCCTGCCCAACATGTTTTGGTATTTTATACTTTGCACATTTAAATCAAAGCCCCATTTGAAATTTTCTTTATGAAGACAAATGGGCACAAATCAATTATTTTTCCTAGTGGGTATCCCTTTTTCTCAGCATGATTTAATGAATAATCCATTTTCCACTTATGATTTGACACACTGTTATTTTAATATACTAAATTCAATTCGCTGTATACTAAATTCAATGTGTATATACTCTTGTATTCTCTGCTGTTCCACTGATATATTATGCTATGTGCTAATGTCACAATGTTTTAATTTTTTCAGGATTTTAAATATTATTTAATATTGAGTTAGACTAAACTCCTTTATTCCTTTCCATCTTTTAACCAGATTTTTTCTAGATATTATTTTTTCAAGTTAAATTAAAATAAGCTCAATTATTGCATAGAAAAAATGGTGCTAAAATAGGATTGCATTAAATGTATATATTATTTAGTATATATGTGTGTGTACATACATATGTATGTACACACACACACACACACACACACACTATACATTTGCCTATTCCAGAACATGAGTGTTTTCATTTTTTTTCAAGTCTTCATTGAGGAAGTTTTTCTTTTGTATGTTCATAAAGCTTTTTACTCATCTTAAGAACTTTATCTCAGAAATATACAATTCCTTTGTGGTTTAATATCAAATTTATTGTTACTTTTAAAAATAATTTGGAGGGGTTTTTCTATGTTTTGGAAGATTTTAAGTACCTTTAAAATTGTTCTTCAAAAGTTTATTATATTTCATTGTGAAACAAAGCAAGCGTGGTGATTTATGGAAAACCAGGGACAGGGCATTTGGAAAAATTTCTCATTTTGATTTTTGTTTAAATTTGGCCATTGGTCCTGTCCATAAACTATCTTTACACAAAGTAAGTATCCCAGTTTCCTGGGACTCTTGATAGGGATTTGTTCATCCTCATCTCTTCTTTTGTATTTCTCCACTTAAAACATAATAAATTCATTTATTATTTATTACCGTTGTGTTAAGAAAAAACTTTTTGAATTTACTTACTGGTTTTTCTCTTTTATAATTTATTAACTTATTCTTTGCTCTCCTTTTCTTTCATTGGTTTCATTTTCTTTAACAATTTTTCCTAACTTTTTTAGCTTGGATGCATAATTTGTTTTCTTTCTATTTTGGAATAAGTTCCATATTTAAACAAAATAGTTAAAGCTACAAGATTCCCTGGAGTTTGGAGTATAGCCTTAATGGATTCTATGTATAGAATATATAATATTTTCACTATAATAGTTTTCTGGATATTTGAAAATGTCATTTTAGGTAAAGTTATTTTAATGTTTCCAGTTTTAATATTTTGCTTTTTTAATTTTTTTTAAAAAATAATTTTAAATAACCTTACACAGTGAAGAGAGAATATAATCAATACTGTTACTCAGGTTCTTTTTCTAATACATGGTTAAATTTTGTGGGTGTTCCATAGCCACTTGGAAAGAAGGTCTATTTTCTAGAGTTTCAGAGTTCAACACAAGAAATTACATTTATATATATATATATATATATATACATATATGTATATATATATATATAAAATTTAAATCTCATGTATCTACTTTTTTATCTACTTGAACTGTGATGAACTAAGAGGAAGGAACCAAAAACTTCCATTATTAATGCATTTTTGTCAACTTCTCATCTTACATAGGCAGTTATTTTTTTATGATTAGTGATGACATGGGGTGTGGTGAATACTAACTTTTATATCTTTACTTCCCAAATTGAATAGCTCCCCATATGTCTGATGTACTGCATTTTACTCTGAATTAACTCTGATATCAAGAACATGGTTCCTGATGTTTGTGTTTTTATTTTTCTAGTGCATATCTGCCAATTCCTTTTAAATATCATCTTTTAAGAATGTCTTTTTATTCATTATCCAGGTTTTATTTTTGTGATTCATTCAGATTTTATTCTATTTCAGTAGGTAAGCATAGCCCATTTATGTTAAGTAATATAACAAAAATGTTTGGTCTTAGTTCTGTTGTGCTTTTTTAAAATTTAGGCAATCTTTACATAACAAACATTTTAAAGGAAGCAACATAGTTACATTTGGTGGATTTGCAGTGTTGTGCAACTCAGTTGTACTTTAATATGTTCTTTGTAGCTTACTTTAAAAGATGCTATATGAATTTAGTAAAAATTTTCCCGTGTTCTCTTAAAATGTGCTTCTAAGATTTTTATTTATGTTCCAATTTTGCCTTTATAACTAAAACTTATATATTGCATTTATTTCTGTTTCCTATACTCCACTGCCCCAAAGCACACACTTGTTTATGTCTTGTACACAGTTACCCAATCATCTCGGTTGAGCTCCTTCTTAGAAAGGGCTCATAGAAACATTTTATTTCCTGGTTCTTAGATGATCAAATGGATGATCTATGACATTTTTTTACTTAGAAGACAGTTACAGTTGGCTTAAAATCTGACCTACGCCTTCTCTTCTTGCAGACTTCAAAGGTCCTACTCTACTTTCCTTTGTATCTAATGATGTTATGGAGAAGACCAAGGCTCACACCTGCTTTTTTCCTATTTATAAGTGACTTTATCTGCTACTTGCCTAAAGAATACCATGATTATTTTCAAAGTGCAAAATATATAACAGGATATGTCTTTGTTAATTTTCTGGTCAATTGTCATTGGACAGAATAGGTCCTTTAAACATGTGAATAATGTCCTCAGCCACATCCCCAGCCCTTTTTTTTTTAAATTTTTATTTTGAGACAGGTTCTCACTAAGTTACTGAGGATGACCTTGAACTTGCAATTCTCCTGCCTCAGCCTCCAGAGTTCCTGGGATTACAGGTGTGTGCCACTGTGCTCAGCCATTTTTTAAATCTCCTTTGCTGATCCCCATAATTACTTTTTCTATGATCTTTTCAAACTCTTCTATTATTTCCACTTTGTTTGGTCGTTAATGTCTTTGTTTTCTGAAATGTTAATTCTTTCTCATTGTGCCCTTCAAAATTTGTTCTACTTTTTATGATGATTTTATTCTTTTTTCTTTTATTTCTGAGTTATCCAATTCCTTTTCATCTTGGCCACTATGATATCCTTTTTTTCTTTAGTACTTACATTTTTGTTTTATATACTTGTCTCATAGAAAGATTCTTTAAGTAGGCTATTTCTATATTTTAATAATAAATAAAACCCTGGAAAACTTTCTGTGTTCCATAAGAATATTTTTCTGTTGTAAGCTTCTTTTCAGCTTCTTATAGCAGTGAGTCAAATGATTGTGGTTCTAATAAAATTTATTCCCTGCACATGTAAATGAAGACTGGTGAAAGGCATCCTGGAGCTAGCAAGGGCACACAAATTTTTCAGTTACCTGGGGTCCATCTAACCCACTCTGCACCTCATCCTGGTCAGAAATTCAACCTGGAAGGTGAGGTGAAAGGAAGGTACCACTTTCCCTTTAAGTAAACCTTTCAGAAGTTGTGCCTAACATTTCTGCTTACCTTTCTCATCAAATCCAGGCAAGGAGCCCTGCATATTTGAAAAGGAAACAAAAAAAAATGTTGTTTGTCAGCTGGGTGTCCATGTGACACCTATAAGTGACTATTCTTTTCCAAGGAGAGTAGGTGATATTAGATGAGTGAGGGTAGAGGTGTTTAAAAGCACCCATTGCCACAATATTCTTGTTATTTGTTTTTAGAGATAGGATCTCTTTACATGTCACGTCTATCCTACAACTCCTGGGCTCAAGTGATGGATCCCCCTGCCCTGGGACAACAGGTGTTCCACAATCCTACCTTGCCAGAATAGTCTTGACCTGCCATTTTCTTTTTCCATTCCTTTCCCTAAACTACCTTTTAAATTTAATTGTTGTTCATTTAGGCAAGGTTTTGTGTGTGTGTGTGTGTGTGTGTGTGTGTGTGTGTGTGTTGTTTGTTTGTTTCTGGACCAGCCATTTGTAGAAACTTCCTGTAAGGAAAGGGACACAGTCTGTGGCCATGGTTTACATGAGAATTGTTTATCTGTTACTACTTCCCCATAGACAAGGATAAGTAGCCATGGATCCACACCCACACCCACATCCTCATACAAAGGCTCCTCTCTGTCTTATTGTTCTTGATGTTATATACTGTGCATTTAGGTTTTAACACTGCAGGGTATGCTCCTTAATTTCAGTGAAGGTGTTTCTGCTGGTTCTTCCTAGAACCTCTAGCCAATGCCAGCCCTCCCATTAGAAAGTTTTTCCTCTCCACTTTCTTTCATGTGTTCACCAGCTCTGTTTGTAGTCTATGGCGCATCCTCCCAGCTATTTGAGAACTGGAGTTTTACTTGACCTCTAGTTTTGCCCAAAAATAGATTGTATATTTGTTTCACATCTTCTTGTTGATTATGAATAATTTTCAGGAAGAGCATGATAAAATGCTGACTTTTGTGACAGTATTCAAACTGGAAGTACAAATCATTACTTTTGCAATCCATCTATAATAGTTTTGTCACCACGATATCAAACAGTTTTTTTTCTTACTTTAACGAGTCTGCCTCTTTATTTATAGTTTTCTAGTGCTCTTCATATTCTTTCATTTCTTAACTTGTTATGACTCTGAACAATTAGTTTGTGAATTCACTGAACACCTTATGTTATTATCTATGGAACCAGATATGTGAATTCATTGAAAGCAGGTTTCCTCAATTCCTTAGCTAACTTGGATTTCAATTTCTGCTTTATACTATTTGTGCTTTTCTTTAAATTCTGTCCTATTTTTTTCCCATTCCATTCTAATCTCTTTGATAGAAAAACAAGGAAGAAGCAAAATCAGAACAGAGGTCCTGCTTGCTCTGTCTCATCTATTAACATTGTTATCTTCCCCGTGCAGCATGCTATCCCCACCTGTGCAGAGAGAAAGGAGAGCTGATTATAAAAGAGGAACCCAGCATTTTTAATAAAAACCATACTTACATTGTTTTCTAGGCACTCATAAAATGAAATATACAGCTTGGAATCAGCTATCCTCTGTGTTTATTTTTAAATATATGCTAGAATGAATGTGATGATTTATTATTTGTCCAAATGAATGAATTTCTCCCTTTATCACAACATGCCTACCCTAGACCTT
Source organism: Ictidomys tridecemlineatus (assembly GCF_052094955.1). NCBI lineage: Eukaryota > Metazoa > Chordata > Mammalia > Rodentia > Sciuridae > Ictidomys > Ictidomys tridecemlineatus. The sequence goes on along the minus strand of NC_135482.1, from coordinate 74,673,767 downwards.
TAATTACACAATCTTTTTCATTCCTTCTCTTTACAACACCTCCACTATCCTCCAGTCTCTAATGTTCCTGGATTCTTTTAGGACATCAATGCTATAAGAACCTTCCTGAGACTATATTTTCTGATTTTTACTACATTTATATTTGCCTCTTATACGTAAATTGGAGCTCTTGATTACCCATATCTGACTCATTCATTTATATCTTATACCATTATATTGCTTAACTCAGATCAATAAAATGATTTGGGCTCTTCATCTTTTGTACGACCTCAAAACTAATTGCATTTACTTCTTTCTATATCAAATTTTTAAACTGCAAAATCAACCTTTTTTACAAAGTTTGGCATGGAAGAAGAATAGAAAATGTCTATATTTAAAAAATATATCCAGAACTATATTTTTTCTCCGTGAGTGAGTTTGGATCTCCTCTCTTACCAAAGTTTTAAGAAAGGAAAGAAGGGATGGCTACTACCTCAACAAAGAGAGCAATATATGTAGAGGAAAGTCCTGATCAGAGAGGAACAAAAAGAAAAAGCTCTTCACATCTGGCCAACTAATTTGTTACAAGATGACAGACACAGAGAGATGAGAGCAGGAAAACATGGGTCCTGTTGCCTCTGCAGATTTCAGCTTGGAGAAGAAGTAGAGGTGTGTGGACAGTGTTAGGAGACGCCCTGGACCAGATGCATTTCCCTGGATTCAGATGTAGGTTTCCAAGAGGAAAGCTGTTATCAGATGATTCTCTGTCAACATAAGGCAGCTTCTGGAGAGTTCAGCCAGAGGGCAGGTGTCTCCTTGGTTCCCTGCAAATATTTGCATTGAATTAAGAGCTGACAGGCCTGCCAGGCAGTGGTGGTGGTGGGAGGCACAGGACTATGCCACAGAGGCTACAGCATCAACACCTAGGCCAAGGGTGGGATGAAGTACCCCTTGGATGGCTGGAGGCCTCTGAAGGACAACATGAAGAGAGAGGGGTGGGAGTCAGCTGCTGAGGGCTCCTGAGGCCTGGCTGAAATGTGAAACAATCCACAGGTTCCTCAGCCACAGCCTTCATTATCCCTACAAATAGATATGCCCAGGTATTCCATCAAGCCAAGTAGAACTCTGAAGGTTCCAGCAAGGGCTTAGCTAAATCAGCACAGACCAAAGAATCCTTGGAACACCTTGAAATCAAGTGTTCCCCTCCCTACCACAGCCCCATGCCTGTGCCTTTCTTAAGAAGAATAAATGGAAATGGGGAACTCTGTCAGAGTAAATAATCATCCAAAAGCAACTATGTTAAACCAGATAGCTTTTTTAAATCATTAAATTAAACCAAATCTTAAATATAATTTTAAACACTCATTGTGTCTGTATGTTCCACCCAGTATGTGGGAGCAGCTCATGATAAAGGTCAGAGAAACAAAGGGCCTACTTTTTAAAATACAGGATATTAATCAGTAACATCTCTAAAAAGATGATGGTAAAGGTAAATCTGACTACATCTGTAGTGATGAGTATATATTTAAACATTTTTCCATTAAAGTTATAAATATTATTTTCATAGATATTTAATTTCGAATTAAATTTTTCTCTTAAATGTATACAAAATTTAATTTACATGTGTTGAGTGATCTAGCACAATCCTATTTTCCATATAGGCTGTTATATTTAATGAGTGATTTTCTAAAGTATGTTTGTTTATTTTTTCCAGCAACACTTACATTCTGCCATTGAGAAATGATGATACGTATATAATTAAAGTAGGCGGCCAGAAGTAGTGGCACATACTGGTAATCTCAGTGACTCAAGAGTTTAAGGCAAGAGAATTGCAAGTTTGAGCCCTGTCTCTGCAAGTTAGCAAGGTCCTAACCAACTTAGCAAGACTCTGTCTCAAAATTTAAAGGGCAGGGTGTCTGGGGATGTGCCTCAGTAGTAAATCACCTCTGGGTTCCATCCTCCCTACAAAAAGGAAAAAAAAAAAAAGCAAGTGGCAGAGAACTAATGTGGGGTTGATGGCTGTCTCCACACTGGTCCTTAAAACTAGAATAAAGGAACATGCTTCCAGACAAGAAACATGTCAAGAGTCATTCCCTCTCGGGTTCCACCTGATTCACTAATTCTTTCTTTTCTGCCACAGAAACGTAAGTTTTCCTAGCCTTGTCCTTTGGTCCTTTCAAATACCTCAACGAATGATGTTTGTTGTTCTTCTCCTGATGAATAAGATTTGTCTGCTGCCTTCTCTAGCTTTCCAAAAGCATGTTTAGTTAGAGTAAAATAACTTGGAAATCATGCTACACGTTTTGTTTTATTAGTTCAAATCTTTAGTAAGTTCTTAGAGAATACTCAGAAAATAATTAACTGAAGAGATCACAAACCTTAAGGACACTGTACTCCACTTCATTTGGCAGCACCATCCCCACAGTTTGGGGCAGCAGTATGACCCCCTGACTAAAGATGTGGCTGTGGTGTCAGACCTGTGTTTAAATCCTGGCCTCCTCACCCTCTGAGCAAACTTGGAGGTTCTTTCCCTAACACTCGGGTATTCTGTCTAAAAATGCCCCATCTTATTGAAATTATTGTGGCATCTACTGCCCTGTTAACTAAATACTATACATAAAGCCCTAGTAATATGATTGATGCATAGAGAAAAAGCAGAAATATTAGCTATTATAAACATAGTATGAGCTTTCAAGTCCATAGATTTCAGGGGAAGGGGTTGAGTTTTGTCAACTTTTAAAAGAGTAATTTCACTGTGGGGTAAGAATCAAAACACAACTACTCCCTAAATATTTCAAACAATAAGTCACAAAAACATAGATGTGGGCCAGCCTTTATCTTAGAAACAGCATAATTTTGTTTTACGTATTGTTATAGTCACTTAAGTATTCCTTCCATTGCATTTATAAGAACCCCCAATGGATCTCTTGGATTCACGCTCATCGCCCCCATAGGTCGTGTTAACAGTTCATTTCTCTTACTACTTGCTTTTGGAAAAACATTGTTTTGCCCTTACCCTCACCCGGTCTCTTATAAGCACTTACTCACACACTAAATGGGTTCCTGTCACACAGGCACTCCCAGATTAGCAGTCTGCACAGCCGCTGCAAAAGCAGGAATGGAAATCAGGAAGATTTTGCAGTCTTTCACATATGTGTTACCAAGGAAACCATCTATGTGTTAGCTCACAGTTGGGTTGGCCTTTGTTTTGTCTTTGATTCCGTGTGAAGAAGATAGAATAAACTCAGATTTCTCAAAGATGCCTCACGAACCATAGTTAAACTCTATTTTTTTAAGTCGATAAAGTGCTAGGATGCAAGTAATAGAAATACAGTAGACATTTCAGTACCAACAAAAATTCATTGTCAACCTTCATAAAAATGCATTTGAGATTTCCAGTACAACAGCCAGATAGTTTAGAAGGAACACAGAGCTCACATTGCAGTCAAGCGAAGGTGTGACTGATTTCATTCGCGAAATTATGATTATGAAGATACTGTCAGGTGATAGATAAAAAGGTAGAAGACTAGTCTTTACTCTGAATTCACCCCATAACATTTTGGAGTATTCTTTATCTTAGGTTTAAAATTGGCACAAGCATACCTACTCTTTCTACCTCAAAAGTTGTTTAGGATCTATAAAATATGAGTAAGGGGCTAAGGATGTGTCTCAGAGATAGACTGCTTGCTTAGCATGAGTGAGGCATTGGGTTCGATACTCAGCACCACATAAAATAAAATTAAAAATATTGTGTCCACCTATAATTAAAAAAATAAATATTAAAAAGGTACATGAAATACATTGTGAAGTGCTGAATTGCTATTTAAATACATATATTCATTTGTGCATAGGATTTTTATAGTATAATTTCCCAAGATGTTGGAAACATGTAAAGTCAAATTAGTTCTTAAAATGAATAAGTTGGGTATTTTAGTTCATTTTTATCCATAGCCATCTTTACTTGCCATTTTAATAATTGTTGGTCAAGATAATATTTATAAAACTAAAAAGTAAGTAACTATGAAATGGTAGAAAGATCTGAAATTACACAAAAGCTTGCATTCAAATATAATTCTACCCACAACAGGTTTTTTTAATCTTATGTAGGTATAGACAAGGGAAGAAACAAGTAATATGGATGTCTAAGATGAAAGATTTTGAATTTCATATATGATAAGACTACCAAACAGATTAGGACCTAGAGATCCCAGCAGTAGTTTCTAATTCCAGTCTCCCCCCTGCCATGGAATAACCATAGATCATAGTGCCAACAGATCATTCTACCCTCACATTGATCAATAACTTATATCATATATCTCTGTGGTCTATCATGGTTGCTTTTAAAAATCCATCATAGTGTAATCTCAATCTCCTAAAGCTCACGTCTCTATTATTAGCATGTATTCTCTATTCTTATGAATTGCACTTAAACAATGACCATTTCCAATCCATCATTTATGAAATATGCATATTTTCATTTTTAGATTGACTACATAAGAAAAATAGAGAACATGTGGTAGGACCTTCTGAGTTAGACTCACAGTACCCATTTTCTCAGAATCATTCACATCACTATTTAAGGAGGGACATCATTGTCAGTTTGTCAGTAAGTGAATTAAAACCTACATTCCAAAATTAGTGTTCTAGAAACTTTGTAGTATTTATGGTACAAAGTGATGGACAATATTTTTTGTTCAAACTCAATTATAACATTAACATTATTTTTTTCTAGTGACCCTTTTATCTTCTGTATAACTAAAGGGAAGTGCTCTTATCTGATATAACCCTTAAGGTATTCATCTTTACTTGCCACGTTAATACTTATTGGTAAAGATAATATTCATAAAATTTTTAAAAAAATCACTGTAGGGTAGTAGAATTTGAAATCCCACAAAAACATGTGCTCAGGTCTTGGTTCTAGACAAGAAGACATTTATCTTGTCTAGATATATTAATCTAAAATGGAAGAAAAATACCAACTTAATTTAGTTGAATTGAGCTTTGATATATAGAATCTGATACATATATGATTATATAGACACATGAATAATATATTATACAGAAAAGTCACCAAATATCTTAAGGTGCTTACTACATACATGGTCACAAATGGTGGTAAATTACTGAAAAATCTTGAATGTTAAGTTAAATTTTATTCTCTGAATTTTTATAATACCTGTGAGTTTCCTTCTCTTGAAGGAAGATTGGTTCCATCTGAACATTTTATTGAAAATTATAAAGATTCACAGTTTTAAAAAATTTGAAAGAATATCCAGCCCAAAATCTTCCCTTTTATTATCTCAGATAATTTGGAGATAGAAATTATAAGCACATTACCTACTAAAACCTCCATATTTTCATAGTTAAGGAGAAAGTCATCTTTTCTAGAAGAAGTGAAAGGGTTTTATATATTAATATTCTATTATGGGAATGAAGACACCAAAGGATATGACATGTTCATTAACTTGCCTAATTTCTATGGGCACTATAAAGACTAACTGCCTGGGTTTTCCTAGATCTTTAAGTAAGATCTACAAATAATATGATCTCTACATAATGATTCACTTGGTTGCTTTTAGAAATTAGCATGAAATATTTAGACCTATTCAGTCAATCAAGGTTTTAAACATACGGGTGGAAAATCTGAGGTCAGTAAAATTTCATGGAGAGATTTATCTCACAGGATTTTCAAGCGAAGGAAAAGCTAAATTATCCTCACTGGTAATTTCCCACCTCCATCTTCACTGCATATCCTGTTTCCATACTTGATTGCTGGGTCCTTCCAAGGTCCTATCAACCCCCGCACCATGATATATGTGCTTTCTTCAACCTCCAACACCCCTGCCTTGAAGAACCCTTACTCCTCTTCCTATTCCATCCATGTTCTCTCACACCCACTTTGTGTAAGCCCCATGTTAACCCACTTCTACAATTTTTGAAATAATGTGTGTTCTCCTACCTTAAACTTTGAGCTCCTTGACAGAGTTTATCATGCCATATGTATTATTGTTTCTTCATGACTTAGAACTGTGCTTAACAGATTATAGTCAATAAGTGTTTGCTTCTGTTTAATTAAAAGTTTTAAATGGCTTTATTTGCCTTTTTAAGTAGGATAATTAATCTAGATAAGGGGGTTGTATCCAATGAGAGCCCAGAAAGAAACTCCAAATGAAAAGATTCTTAGGGAACTGCAGTGGAACTGTAGCTAAATGTGACTAGAGAATAATTCAAGACCCTGATTCAAAGAGAAAAAGATTTTTAGGTAGTGCAAGTTTTCTAATCACATTTTTTTTCTCAAAATGATTGGATTTAGTGAAAGAAACAGAAAAATAGTTTGCACAGTCAAGAAGCTGCACTATAGAGCTGAAACAGCATAAACCAGGCAAGCTGGTGTACTTGGAATGCTGGATAGGCTCCTGGTAACCGCGCATGGAATATGTTCTTATCAAACTGCAGTGATGCATTTAGTTTCTCATATTTCTTGTACTTTGCATTTCCAACAAAAACTATTTTTTGTCAATGCTAATTTTAGATTTTTGAGCTTTGATATTTGAGTTGCATGCAAAATCCATCCCCACTAACAGGAAGACAAGTCAATACAACACAAATACTCTTAAAAAAATCACTTTCTCATTGCTATGCCTGGCACATTGATTTTCTAATGACTGACATAATAAATCACCACAAGTTTAGTGTTTTTTTAGCTTATAGTTTTTTAGGCTAGAATTTCACAGGGTGAAAATCCAAAGTGTTAACAGAGCTCTATTCCTAGAAGCTTTGAGGAAGAATACTCTTTTCCTTGTTTTCACCTGCTTCTAGAGGCCACTGATATTCCTTGACTCCCAGTCCTGTTCCTCCTTCTTCAACCTGGCAACCCAGCAACACTCTGATTCTGCTTCTGTCACAACAGCTCTTTATCTGACCCTCTCTGCTGCCTCCTTCCACATTCAAGACTCTTGACATTACATGAGGTCCACCCTGAACAATTTGAGATAAGCTCCCTATTTGAAGTTAAGATGTTTCGTAGCCTTAATTCCTCTACAACCTGAAATCCTCTTTGCCTTGGAACCTAACATATTCATGGGTTCTGAGCTTAGAATACAGACATCTTTGGGGACAATTATTCTACTTCACATACTTGGTAAGGGAAGTTTTTTTTAGCCTCAACTATTAACAACACCTGATTTAAAAGAGATCCAGAGCTGAGGTTGAGATCATTGAGTGGAGGCAATATTGTTAGAAAGGTTTTGCTTCTGGTCAAGGAATTCTTAACCTTAAGCATTCCCTTTTACAAACTAGTGTAAACAATTGCCACATTCTTCTTCATATTAGAGGAAAATCTTCCTATTAAACAATTTTACCTTTCCCTGTACCTCCTTTTAAAAAACTTATTCCCCCAAAGCTATTTTTTTTTAGGATCTTCATAGTATGTTTCTAAACAAAGTCCCAAAATTATTGAAGAAGGATATCCATTGTTTTTAATAGATCAAGAAATAAATTTATACAATGTTTCTAGCACTAAATAGGACACAAGTAATCATCATTGTATTTGTTCTCTTCTTGACAGAGAAGTAATATTAAAATTAGCAATATTAAACATTATTTTCATTAAACATTTATTAATTTTTGATTTAAAACCCACTTTAGTATATTCAATTGTACTTGAAAAGATCAAAGAAGAAAATGAAGCCAAGTATCTAGAAAAAAGACACAAAAGAGTAGTAGAAACTACATGAAATATGTCCCATTGAAAAAGACCATTAAAAGCAAGTCATAATGGAAGCAAGAATGCTGTTCTTCAGAAGGATTGTAGTGTAGCTAATACATAGGGGCTGAGAGGCCATGTTTGACCTTGGCTGAATAAAATTAAAGTAGCTAGATATAGAAAAGGAAGTCTGAAAGAAAAGAGGAAGATGTTAGGGAACAATTAATCTTCATGCCCTGATTAGCAGTCAAAAGCTTTAAGTAGAATTTCATAGGTTAAAAAAGCATTAAAAATTATTTGAAATCTATTTGAATTAATTATTACATTTGAGTTGAACTGCATTATTCATATCTAGCTCTCTTCTTAATAATAGGTACCCAAGAAGAAAAATAATTTTTTTAAATAATAAAAATATTTTCCATAATTACTAATTCTACAACTACACAGCTACACTGTCACATGTATTTGACATTAACCAAATATTGACCCTACCATCACAAAGTTTATAATTTAATGATTTGACAGTAGTATTGACACTTGTATGGAAAACATAAAACTTAATAATGTCATCAGAGGTAATGTACCATGAGGAACATAATTCAGCGTAAGTAATAAATAAGTACTAGTGTATTTCAGACCGTACAAACAGAGCCCTGCTCCTACTAATTTAATTCAAAGGGTGTTGCTGCAGGAAGAAATAACAAAGAACAGCCTTCATCGCTTCATATCCAGATGTTATAATGCACCGACCTCATCAGATCAATATTGTAACTGTAGCAATATTCTGAACTCAGAAAGCCCTCAGGGAGACCTCTCTTGCTTCTTACTTTGGCTTTACCATCACTTTGCTGCCTCAAATGCTCTCTCTTTTTTTTTTCCCCTTTGGGATCCTTCTATTTTACCCCATACTATTATCTTTTTAGTGCCTTCTCTGTTTATATATTGCTTTCTGCCTTAATCTTTCTTTTGTTTTTTCATTTATGTTTCCTAAGAGGAAGAGGATTTGAGTGTTTGGCAGTTATATCCACAGATGTCATAATTGCTCCTTTGAAGAGTCTCTGCTGGCTATCCTCAGGTACTCTCTCCACTGTGGCCAGGGAGGAGATTCACATGGCACAAAGAAAGAGTAAGTGCCTCTTAACTGTTTTTTTTTCCCTAACAGGTTGTAAACATGCAAGATCCCAGAAAGCCTTATCTTGTTCATAGGTAATGAATATTCCATGAAATTTGGGGAATTGCAATTGCTTAGAATTTTATACTCCCTGGAATGATGACCCATAGCACAGAATTCACAGCCTGATCAGGTGAGAGCATGATACAATGTGAAGTGTGTGGGGCGGTATTATTTATTTACTCATTATTATTGGGCATTTATTGAAAATTGAGTTCTATTCTTTGTGTGATATAATAGGCACACGTTTTCCTAGTCCAGTCTAATGGAAGAACCAGCCCTTACCAAAAAATTAAAATAATACAAGTAACAACAATTTCAAATGTAATAAATGCCACTTTCCTCTGCTGCTGCCATCAAACATCTAAACCACCTCATCTGTACCCTTACTTTCTGTCTTCCCTCCTGGTACTGTGAAGCAATGACTTAGGCTCCTCCTAGGAGAGAGTCTCCCCACTCAAGTTACCACTCCCCAATTCAAGTTACCACTGCCATATGTCTCTTTTTGCTCTCTACTTGATTATTTCTGTTATTATCCCAAAATGCTATCATTCTCCCATCTTAATACACAAGTCTTTTGATTGTAGATCGCCTTCCAGTGATGGCCCAATATCTATGTTTCCAAGAAGTGGTATAGTTACTGTCAAATCTTTCTTCCTGTTCTCTCTTACTATCTAGCCAAGCTGTTTTTTTTTTCAACATCTCCCTTAAACTGTGCTTTTGAGGGTCACCAATGACCTCCAAATGGCCAACTTATAAGACTAATTTTAATTTCTATATCATTTGCCTTATCAACAGTTTTCTCATAATTGATCACCTGTCCTATAAAACTTTTATTTATTTATTTATTTTTACTTTGCCTCTGGCACACAAATTTCTCTTCTCCACACAAAGGACTGGCCATTCATATGTCTCTGCTGATTCTCTTCATCTCATCAAGTACTTGCAGTCTCTAATCCCTGGACTTCTTTATGTATCTATTGTTTTATGTGTGGGGTGTACAGAGATTGAAGCCAATCTAGTTCTAAGAACTTCAAAGTTGAGTGATATAAGAAGGAAGATGAAGAGTATTTGGGGTGTTTGGAATCCAATTGGATCTTTGTCTATTATACCTTTAAATGTAGATTCCATTTTCCTCTGAATCATAATGTCAACTCAAAAGAATATATATATATGTATATTTTACATATATATATGTAAAATATACATACACACATACATACCTAGAGTTCATAGATAATTGTGCAGTGTAAGAAAAACAAAGGAAAATTTTTAAGAGAGTAAAAACAGACATATGACAAGTCTTTATCATCCAATTTGTTACCTCAAATCTCTTTCATCTATCCCGAGCCACATGGGTTTTATATTTTTGTTGTTGTCATTTGTTTTTATTTCTTTGAATTTTCATATATTTTTTTCTTTTTCTCTCCCTTTCTTTGCTCAATACTTTTATTTGATTCTCAAAACATTACAATGATCTTGACATATCATATATCATACATTTTATTCAAATGGGGTATGAATTCTTATTTTTACCATGTGTGCAGATTGCAGGATCACATTGCTCAATACTTTTAAAAAAATTTTCTTCTTTCCTTGATTTCCTCTAAAACCCATATTTTATCCCTTTTATTTTTACATAATAATTCAAGCCTTCCTCACTTTTTGCTTAAAACTGACATATACCTTATTTCATCCCTGTGTGCTTTTTAAGGGATATAAAAAGTATCAAAGATCCATGCTCTCAGAAGAGAGTTTACCCATCATATTTTCCTATTTGAACATGTTTTTAGTGACTTGCTCTATTGATTAGGCTTTTAGTATGCTCCCTGTAACAAGAAGAAGCACCATAACAAGACTTCTTTTCTCATAAAAGAAATATCTGGTGATACTGGAGGATTAAAGACTGCAGACATCTATATCCCAATCAGTAGAAGGAAGAAAGCATCCCAAGAAAAGCATCTCCTCCACCTCTTTAACAATACTTCCAAAAAATTGCACTTCTATTTAATTCCACTGGCCAATAGGTTTCATTTAGCCACACAATAGTGTCAAGGGGTGTTGGAAAATTATTTTGACCAGACATGAGACCAGTTGAAACCTGATGACTCTATTAAGAGGAAAGAAAGGAAAAATGGATCTTGAGGAATACTTGGCTTATTCCCTGACCACATCATAATACTCTCAAAATGACTTTATTAATGTTTTTATTTTTTAAAAAATAATGATTTCTTCTATAGGCAGTCTGCTGAGTTAGACATTCTTTAGTCTGTCCATCTATCAATCAAATTTATCTGTGTACTCACTATAGATCCATATAAGTATCAAGCCCTCTATTTTCCTGTTATTTAACTTCATCTTGCTTCCTGCTTTCTTTGACCCAATCCACTTTTAAGAGTTCCTTTTTAATTAACAGTTGAGAAAGTTGCAGAGAAGTAAGGTAAGAGCTGTACAAACATTAGAAATGTAAGGGGGTATTATAGTTGCTTGAAACATGAGATCCATCAACAAAGCTTTGAAATTGTGTAGTGAAAGCCATATCTTCTTTGTTGCTGCAGAGTATATTCAGTACTAGTCACAAAAAGGCTTTTGATAATGCCAGTGCAATACATGGGATCTAATGGGGAAATACAAGAACATCTCATCAGTACCACAACAGTTCCTTGATGAGACGCATCAATTTACAATATTTCCTATTTCAAGCTGAGTGAAGAAATTGGTTGATATCTATTATTATTTGTAACTTTCATATCTCTTTTTATTTGCAACAAAATGTTGAATAATGGAAGGTGGGGATCATGACTTCAGAATATGATTATTTCTCTTGAAATTGGCAAGCAAGAGCTAAAATGTTATTTCCTCATCATTTTTTCTGCTCATATCTAGCTCATTTAAAATAACTAACACACTGTTATACCCAGATGGTGCAAAGCATCCATTTAAATGATAAAAAATGAAGGAGATGACCAGTAGTAATCTGAGGCCAGGTATTGAAAGTATTACTAATGTTGGACTTGTTCTTTGGGTATTTATCAAGGAGACTGAGGGCTTGATGCCCCTTGTAAATAAAAACATCACAGAGCTCAAGTGTTCCAATCTGTACTTACAGGAATGGAATGAAGACAAAAATTCTCAAGATTTTTGAGATTGCAATGGTTTAGTTTTCCAAGTATTGTAAAAGCTGAGATTCTAATTTGTGTACCTATTTGAAAACTTTTATGATAAACTGAAGACTGAGAAATGTTACTATAACTTTAATTTAGAAGCATGTTAAGAGAAAGATGTATCTTTTCTTATTTTTAAAATAACAGTAAGCATATGTTGCAAATACAATCATAAAAATAAATCACCTATCAACCTAGACTTTTAAAGTTTAATGTTATTTCTTACAGATTATAATTGGGAATCCTCTAGATGAATGGATAATAAACTGTGGTATATATACACCATGGAATATTACTCAGCATTAAAAGAATAAATTATGGCATTTGCAGGTAAATGGATGGAGTTGGAGAACATTATGCAAAGTAAAGTAAACCAATCCCCCAAAAACCAAAGGCTGAAATGTTCTCTCTGATAAGTCGATGCTGATCCATAATGGGGAGTGGGGAAGAATGGGAAAAAATGGAGGAACTGTGACTGGGCAAAGGGGAGGAAAGGTGGAGAGGGTGAGTTAAGGCAGGAAGGATAATAGAATGAGATGGACATCATTAGCCTAGGTACATGTATGACTGCATATATGGTGTGATGCTACATCATGTACAACCACTGAAATGAAAAGTTATGCTGCAATTATGTACAATGAATCAAAATGCATTCTGTTGTCATATGTACCTAATGAAAATAAATAAAAATTTTTAAAAAGAATCCATAAAGAACTCTTAGAACAGATAAATTCAGTAAAATTACAAAATATGTAACACATTGTTAATATAAAATCAGCATACAAAACTCATTTTTGTTTCTATATAAAAATGAACTCTCTGAAAACAAAATAGGAAAATAATCCCATTTACATAAAACACCAAAAAGGTCAAAATACTTAGAAATAAATTCAACTAAGGAGGTAAGAAACTTATGTATTACAACTACAAATCATTGACATGAGAAATTAAAGACACAAATGGAAAGGTATCTTTTGTTTATGGATTGGAAGATTTAATATTGCTAAAATGTACATACTATCCAAGGTGATCTGCATATTGAATGCAATTTCTATCAAGTTTTCAAAGCTATTTTTTTACAAATAGAGAGAAAAAAAAGCTTCTACAGTTCATATGGAATTACAAAATACTATGGAGAACCAAATCAGTGTGATTCAAGAACAAAGTTGGAAGCCTCAGACATCCTGATGCTAAAACATATTACAAACATACACCAACCAAAGCAGTATGATGCTATCCTAAAGACAGACGTCTAGACCAATGGAAGAGAATAGGAAACTCAGAAATAAATCTAGACATATACAGTCAACTGATTCTTCACAAGAGTACCAAGAATACAATGGGGAAAGAACAGTCCCTTCAAAAAATTTTTTAAACTAAATAGCCACATGCAAAAGATTGACATTGGACCCCTATCTTACAACATACATAAATATCAAGTCAAAAATGGATTAATACTTAGATGTGAGACCTAAAACTCTACAGATTTCAGAATAAAACAAAAGTGAAAATGTTCTTATTGACCCTGGTAACGATTCAGTTGATCTGACAGCAAATGTGCCAACAACAAAATAACAAATATACAAGGGAGGCTCACTGAGATTAAAAAAAAAAATCAATGGAATGAAAAGGCAACTCAAAGGATGAGAGTAAATATTTGCAGACCATCTGTCTGATAGGAGGTTAATCTATAAAATAGGAATTCCTACAGCTCAAGAGCAAAACAAACTAATAATCTTATTTTAAACAGTATAAGGACTTGAATAGACATTTCTCCAAAGAAGACATACAGTGATTAATGGGTATATAGGACCTCACTAGTCCTCAGGGATATGATCACAACTAAAATAAGTATCACTATTATTTTTAAAGGCACATAATAACAATATTTGCAAGGATGTGTAAAAATTAGAATCCTTTTACCATTGTTGGTGTGAATGCAAAATTGTGCAGCTACAGGGAAAACAGTATGGAGATTGCTATACAAAAAATCTAAAACTAGAACTAGCATATGATCCAGCATTCCACCTCTGGATATTGATCAAAAAGAACTGCATCAGAATCCTGAAGATATTAGCACTCCCATGTTTACCACAGAACTATTCATAGTACCTAGGATATGGACACAATCTAAATGTCCACTGATTGATAGATAAATGAATTCTTAAAAAATATAGTATATATGCCTACCGTGGGATACTATTCAGCCCTAAAAAGAATAAACTTCTGCTATATATTACAATGTGGATGGACTTTGATGACATTATGTTAAATGAAATAAGCCACTCACAAAAGAATGTATACTTTAGTATTTTACTTACATAAAATACCTAATAGTCAAATTTGTTAAATGATGGAATGGTATAGTAGCTCCCAGGGACAAGAGGAAGGGAGAAATAGAGTTAATAACCAGTAGGCATTGAGTTTCAGCTGAACAAGGTGAGTAAACTTGAGACCTGCTGTACAGAGTGCACATATAGTCAATAATAATCTGGTATACACTTCAAATTTTAAGAAGGTTGATCTCACATTAAGTATTCCTAACAGAATAAATTCTTTTTTTTTTCATTTACTCAAAATTTTTTTTTAAATAATAAGCCTGACTTCTAGATAGATACAGTGACAGGAAATTTTGCTATTTGAGACAATGTCAGTTACCTGGAAGACTTGCACTGTCTCGGTGGGCAACTCCATGAATCGAAGCATAAGCATGAATGCTGAGCAGGCACAAGGGCTGTTCCTGCAGTAGGAGCACATCCACCTGCATTCTTGTCTGTGTTCCCCTCTGTATCACAAGGGCCAATATGTTGAAGTACTATTTCTTATAGCTGGAATCAAGGATCTGGCTTTGTTTTGCCAGTGAGATTTGCTCCTACATGTTGGGAAGGTGGAAATGAGATGGAACTAGTCTTACTGGGGTTGCAATGGGTAACAACAATGTTATGGTGCATACAGGTGTGTGGGTGGATCAGAGGCAGTTACAAGGTCTTCAGTAGCAGAAGCACCAATCACATCTCTGGATCACACCACAGTTGTGATCTGGACACTGATTGCTTGGAAGCCCTAAACTTGCAATTTTTTTCTATCCTTCCAACAGTTTGTGAGCAGCTTTATTCTCTCTACGATATCTTTTTCTTCTTGAAATATTAATTGCTTTCTCTTTCTAGCATGACATGTTGCTGCATACATTATGCCACGAACTTTACGATGGTGAAACCACAGTTTCCTCACTGTAAAATCATGATGAATATATTGCAAAGTTTTGTTTTTATTTGAATGTATAGAAATTCTAATAAAAACTCAGTGCATAACTGTTCTTCCCACTAACACTCACTTTAAAATGTAAAGCATTTGACCACTAGCTTTATTACATTGCTAGAACTATCATACTACAGGTGACTATGTATTGAGCATTATATTCAGTGTCACTGAGTATGTCTGAACAGTTTTGTGGTTTCCTGGAGTATATTAAGAAGATATTTTCTTTGGAGTGTGTGTTAAAAATTTCACATCCCTCTCCCTATTCTATTTGGTAATCCTTGCAATTTTAAATCAGGTTAGAGAGTTTATAAATATTCCTATATTCACAGGGATTACCATTCATCTCCTTTTTTGTTTACACATAGTTTCTGAGAGAAATAGAAGATGAAAACTTATTATGCTATTCATAGATTGGAATGTTTCCCTCTGGTAATTTATGTGGCTTAGAATTGTCACATTAATGGGAAATGTCATTGAATTTATGCTTTGATTGTGTGTGTGTTTGATTCCCATAAATAGAGAAATTTTCTAAATACATTCCCTGGAATTGTATTAATGAATACAGTTTTCTTAATCTTCAGAGTAGCATTTTGGGGGAAAGGAAGACCCACATTTCTCTGTAATAAAGCGAGAAATAAAGAAATCCTTCGTCATGCTGCTGTGACCTTTGGCAGGTGTCACAGCTAACTGGTTGTGGCAGCAGCAGGATTTATTTCTTTCACTGAGGTTTGTGTTCTGCCAGGTGGAGACAATCACCAAAAATAAATGCCTCAGGTTTAAAAAAAGAAAAAAGTGTTTGGTTTTTTTTATTGTGCTCAGTCTGGCCCTGAATGGTTGAGTCTTAGTGAAAGAGCAGAGGAATGTTGGGGATGAGGTGAACACTAGTTCTAAATCTTACTTGGTTTACAAATTGCTATCAGTTTTGTAAGTTAAGTACCAGAAAATTCAAGAATCTACTATTAAATATGTTTAAAATTTTCATTTCAGAGCATTTCTTCCTTTACCTTTGCTCTGTCTGAAAATCCTTAAGTCATTATTAATGAGTCCTACCTAGCAGGGTATGCAAGTTACCATTTCCAGAAGTGTCTATGACTTGACTTATCCCACTATTTACAAAATCTAACATAGGGAGAATCTGAAATCCTTGTCAGAGAAGCACTTATTTTTATGACCTGGAAAAAAATTAAAATAGACTAACATCATTTAGTTAGGGTGAATATTTATAGTTTCCATTGTCTCTTCATTAGTATCACAATGATAAATGGAATCCTATATCTGGCAAAACTGACATTCAACATTAAGGGAAAAATTAAGATAGTCTCAGATAAACAAAAGCTGAGGGAGCTTTAGTACTAGATCTGTCCTGTAAGAAACGTTAAAGGAAGTCCATCCAGTTAAAAAGAAAGGACAGGAACTCGAAGTCATATGAAGAATAGAAATATTCATGAAGGTAAATAGAAGGACAATTATGAAGCTAGCATTATTCCAACTTTGATTTGTTAACTTCACTTTTGGTTTTCTACATGACTTAAGAGACTAATAGCCAGGCCCGGTGGTGGTGCATACCTGCAATCCCAGCGACTCAGGAGGCTGACATCGGAAGATTGCAAATTCAAGGCCAGGCTCAGCAAGTTAGCAAGGCCCTAAGCCCCTTAGTGAGATCCTGTCTCAAAATAAAATATAAAAAGGACTGGTGATATGGCTCAGTGGTTAAGCATCCCTGGGCTCAATCCCAGACCAAAAAATAAATAAATAAATGAGAGATTAAAAAGACTATACTCAAAAGACCTAAAAACGGCAAACTACAGGGACACAGCCATATCAATGTTTATAGCAGCATAATTCACAATAACTAGACTGTGGAGCCAACCTAGATGCCCTTCAATGGATGAATAGTAAAAAAAAAATAATGTGGCATTTATACACAATGCAATATTACTCAGCATTGAAAAATAACAAGATCATGGCATTTGCAGGGAAATGGATGGCATTAGAGCAGATTATGCCAAGTAAAGTTAGCCAATCCCTAAAAAACAAATGTCAAATGTCTTCTCTGATATAAGTGAGGTGACTCAAAATGGGGTAGGGAGGAAGAGCATGAGAAGAAGATTACCTCTAGATAGGGAAGACAGGTGGGAGGGAGAGGGAGGGAGAAGGGGAATTGCATGGAAGAGGGAAGGGGACCCCTTTGTTATACAGAATACAAGTATGAAGATGTGAGGGGGGAAAAAAAGAAGAAATGGGTCATATTAGATTGGGTACAGAGAAGTGATGGGAGGGGAGTGGAGGGGAAGGGGGAAAGGAAGGGCAGCAGAATAAAATGGACTTTATTATTGCTGTGGGTATATACGTGACTGCATGACCAATGTGATTCTGCAACCTGTACACTCAGAAAAATAAGAAATTATACCTCATCTGATTCAAATGTATGATATGTCAATATCATTGTACTGTCATGTGTAACTAATAAAAACAAATAAAAATTATAATAAAAAGAGAGACTAGTGAATTACAATATATTACACATGCCTATAATCACACTCAGATAGTAGGAAGGCTCAAGCAGGAAGATCATGAGTTCAAGGGCAGCCTGAGCAACATAGCAAGGCTCCATCTTCCCCTCCCCCACAAAAAATTACTAGAATTTGGGGCACACAATATATAAAGATGTAAATTTGTGATATCAGTAACTTAAAAGAAATGAGGCTAGAGAAACATAAAAACATAGTTTTTGTAGGTGTTGGTAAAAATCAAATTAGAATGTCTTAACTATAGGATGTAAACACAAAGATAAGAGTTATAGGATACACAAAAAGGTAATGAATGCATTTCACTACAAAAGGTCAACTAAACGCAAAAGTAGACAGGAATACATAAAATGATGGACAAAGACTGTAAGGCACACAAACAAAAATAGCAAATGGAAGAAATAAGTCCCATCTAATCAGCAAAGATTGTCTCAATTTAGAGTGGTTTGACTTACAATTTTTTGACTTTACAATGGTGTGCAAACCATATCCATTCAGTAGAAATCATACTTCAAGTTTTGATGTTTTCCAAGTTAGCAATACATTGTAGGGAACTCTCTCTTGACATTGAGCAGTGGTAGTAAGCTACAGCTCCCAGTCAGCCATGTAAATATTAGGGTAAACAACTGGTACTCTACAGTGTGCATTGTTGCTAAGCTATAATATTTGGTAGTTTATGTGTATTCAATGCATTTTTGACTTACTATATTTTCAAGTTATAATAAGTTTATTGGAATGTAACCCTATTGTAAGTGGAGGGACATCTGTCATTACTTTAAATGTAAATAAATTAAACTCATACTACAATGATGCAACCACATCAATGTCTATAGCAGCTCAATTCACAATAGCCAAGCTATGAAACCAACCTAGGTGTCCTACATACACATACACACACACACACACACACACACACACACACACACACACACAGGAATATTACTTGGCCATAAAGAAGAATGAAATTATGGTATTTTCCAATAATGGATTGAACTGGAGAATATCATGTTAAGTAAAATAAGCCAATTCCAACAAACCAAAGCCCAAATGTTCTCTCTTGTATGTGGATGCTAACCCACAACAAGGGAGTTGGGAAAGGGGAAGAATAGAAATGCATTGGATTTGACAAAGGAAAGGGAAGGGGGAGAGGAAGAATAATAGAATTAATCAGACATAACTTTCCCAGTCTTGTATTTGAGCACATGACCAGGGTAACTCTGCATCATGATAACCACAAGATACTTCATGATAACCACATATACTTCATGTATGTATAATATGCCAAAATACATTTTACTGCCATATATATCTAAAAAGAACAAATCAAATTTTAAACAAAGGCAGAGATTGGCAGAATAGGTTTATAAAATGACTCAACTATATGCTATCTAAAAGAGATTTACTATAAATTCAAGGACACAAATAGGTTGAAGAGGAAATAATGTAAAATCATTTACCATGTAAATAGTAATCAAAATAGAAGGGGAAAGAGAGTGACTATACTAATATCAGACTAAATTTTAAAGCTTAAGAGATAAAATGAACATTATTCATTAACAGAATTTTTAATACTGCAATAAGATATAATAATCATAAACCTTCAGATGTCTAATAACAGATTATCAAATTATATGAAGAATGGGAAAAATTCATAAAGATGAATAGTTCTATAATAATAGTTAGACACTTCAATGCACTAATTAAATAATTGATAGAACAACCACATATAAGATGGGTAAGGAAATAGAAGACTTAACACGACAAAACAAGATTTAGTAAACCAATACAAAACTACTTAATAACAATACACAAGTGTACATAGAACATTCTCCAGAATAGATCACGTTAGGTCACAGATTAACTTCCAGTAGATTTCAAAACAGATATCAAATAAAATGTCACTGACTACAGTACAGTGAAATTCCACAGATTCATAAAAAATAAGCAATACATTCTTAGACAAACTATGGATCAAAATTATAAATTATAATGGAAGTTAGAAAAAAATTGGAGATAGTTAAAAGTAAAAACACAACAGACTAAATCTTATGAAATAAGAAATATCTCAAATCAATAATCTAAACTTACAATCTAAGGAATTCAAAAACAAACAAACAAAGGAAAAAAAAACAAACTAAACCTCAAAGCTAGCAGAAGGAATGAAATAGTAAAGATTAGAGATAGATAAAATAGAGAATAACAGCAAAAAAAAGTAGAGAAAACTCAACAAAACAATAAGTTGTTTCAAACATAATAATATAATTGACAAAACTTTAGCTAGATTGACTAAGAAAAAAGAGGGAAGCTTACTTAGATCAGGAATGAATATGGAATCATTAGTACCAACTCTACAGAAATAAAAAGAATCATAACAGATTACTTTGTACAATTGTACATCAACCAATTGAATAATCTCATTGAAATGGGCAAATTCCCAGAAATACAAAGGCTACCAATACTGAATCATAAAGAAAATCTGAATAGAGCTATAACTACTAAAAGTATTGAATTAGTAATCAAAAATTTCCTAACAAAGAAATGTCTGAAGCAAATAGCTTAACTGGTGACTTTTCCTGTAGATGTTTTGTGCTACTATAGCAAAATGCCTGAGATGAGTAATTTATAAAGAAGAGAAATTTGTTTTTTCACAGTTCTAGAGGCTGAGAATTCTAAGATCAAGGTGCTGACATCTGGTAAGGGCCTTCTTGCTGCATCATAACAGGGAAAAAGGGTATCACATAGATAAGAGAAAAGGAAAACAGAGCCAAGCTCTCCCTTTTATAAGAAACATATTCCTACAATATAGGCATAATCCATTGCCTTGGTACCAAAGCCAAAGAGACCATAATAATGTCCCTGATGAAGATTGATACAAAAATCCTCAACCCAATACCAATAAGTCAAATCCAATAGCACATTAACAGGATTATACAGAATGACCAAGTGAAATTTATTCCTTGAATGCAAGGATGGTTCAATATACAAAATTGATCATCAATTGTATATACTATGTTAACAAAACAAAGGATAAAAATTACATAATAATTTCAATTGATGCAGAAAAAGCATTTGACACAATCCAATATCTTTTCATGATAACATTCAACAAACTTGGAATCAACAAAAACTATCAAAATAATAAAAGCAATTTATAAAACAAACAAATGAGAACAACAACAACAAATATTGAACACACTCAGTGGTGAAATACTGATAGCTTTTCCTTAAAGATTAGGAAGAGGGAAGAATGCCTATTCTTCTCATTTTCATTAACCATGGTACCAGAAGTCCTAACCAAAGCAATTATTTATGAAAAAAGAAATAAAATATATCAATGCTAGAAAGTAAGTAATAAAATTCCATTTTAGACGATATGATCTTATATGTAAAAAGCACTAAATATCCTATACACACAAAATGAAACCTATTATAATAAACAAACATCACAAATTATCAGACTACAATATGTACTTGCAAAAATCAGTTGCATATCTACATACAAACAATAAATAATAGAAAAAAACTGAAAAAGTAATTCCATTTATAATAGTAAAACAAGAATAAAATACTTAGAGGTTAATTAAGAAACTAAAAGACTTAAAAATTGAAAATTATAAAACCCTACTGAAAGAAATTTAAAAAGATATAAATGAATGGAATGATATCCATCATTTGTGTATTGGAAGACTTAATTATGAAGAGTCAATAATAACAAAAATGACCTACAGATACAATGCAGTCCATGGTAATAAACCAACAGTCCTATATACGTCATGGAGAGAGCAGTTACAGTGCCCAGAGGTCGGTCTTCTGATTTCTTAGCTCATATGTGAGGGGGACATATTCCAAGTCTCTAGGGACCACATGCTTACCAGCTATTAAAAACACATTTGGGATTTTAAAATATAATCATAATAAATGGAAAAATTGAATAATTGTAGCAGAGAAATGAGAATTACATATATATATATATATATATATATATATATATATATATATATGAAACTTCTAGAGGTAAAATGTATAATTACCAAAGCAAAATCAATTGGATGATTTAACAGTAGATTGGAGGAAGTGAAGGAAAAGTAAAGTTTAATGAGAGAACTGAAAACATTATATCCAGAGAACTGGGATAAAAAGGACTGAAGAAAAATTAACAGAATCTCACTAACCTATGCAAAATCATAAAACAGTTTGAAATGTATGTGATTGAAACTACAGATATAAACAAGGAACTAGCAGAAAATACTTACATTTAAAACTTAGTCTTTTTTGATACTCTTGGGCTTTACCAGGAGGTGAACAAAAATGAATCTGCTTTAGCTGCTCAGGCATTTTGAGCTTCTTCAATATGAAAGCCATTAACATCATTTATTACCATTATCTTCCATAATTAATCCCCTTCACCTACTTAATAATTAACATATTCCTCTGTAACTGATCTATCATTTCAGCTTTGCTGATTTGAGACTATTTAACAATATTTGTATGAACTAAATTAACCAAGTAAATTCCCATTTTGGGACATTTGGTTGTTTCCAGTGTTTCTCATAAGCTCTTTCTCACAAAGAATGTGGCATTATATAGTAATTTTTTTTCAGTAAAAAATTAAATGTGTGGCAGAAAATAATAACAAAGCCAAAAAGAGAAGGTTCCAGGTGTTACTTAACAATAGTCTTAGAAACTGTTAATAAATACAAGTTCTAAAATTTTCCATTCCCTATGACAATGTTTCAGCTATCAAATGGCTTTGTTTGTTTGGAGTAGGTTGGTTTGTTTTTTTACACAATTAATGGCCCAGAAAATGAAAGGATCTCATAATAAACCAGAAATAAATGCCTTTGCCAGCACTGTTATCTCAAAATGAGATTTGCAATGCTCTCAGAAAACTCCCAGGTCATTGGCAGGGACATGACTTCCTCTACTTCACATGGCCTTCTTCCTGTTTTGAGGTGCCTACTGGATGGTAACATGCAGACCCAGAGAAGCCTCACTTCACCAGCCTCGGAAAGAACTTGCAATTGTGGCGAGGGCATCGCAGCTGAAACTGCTGTAAACTTAAGGAAACTAATCTTTCTTTCACGCTGTTTCCAACACTGTTGCGTTGCTTATCAGAACCAACACAGGTTAGCATCCCTACAGCTTCCTGAGTCTTCTTCCATCTCAGAAGTCTATTTCCATTAAGCGGAGTATTTTTCCATTAAACTAATTATTTTTTTTAAATAAAATAAAGCACACAACAACAAAGTAACTGCAATGAAGAAAGCAAAACACAAAATTCCAGGATAACAGCCAAGATTCAAGACAAAAGTCGCCGAAAGAAACAAACAAGTACAAAAATTGGATTCCTAAAGCTAATTTTTCTCAAGAATCAAGTGACTTTCTTTGAAAACCAGTTCCATCATCTTGACAATCAAATTTTTTTCTACATAAAATGCCAGTAGACCCAGTCTTATTATTTTCATTCTGCACACTGTGGTCTATGGAGAGTACATCTTCCAAAATAGTTTAAGCTGAAGATAATGTTAACTTATTTTCTATTTGAAGGCCCTATTTTTACTCTCATAGGTAAAGGAAAGTTAAATTGCTTCATCTCTCAATTGGCTAACTGATTTGATTGTCAGGACCACAAAAATGTTCTTCCTGCAGACTTTCAAGTTTAATTAGGTCCCTGGAAAGTTACATGAAATGCAGAACTGCTTAATCCATGGCACAAACACACCTGGACCAAAGAGAACTCAATCTTGTGATGTTTGATTTGGTCACTGAAGCCGAGGTAGTGACCTTGTTTAAGTGACAGCCAGGATTGTGAGGCTACAGCCTAGCTTAAGCAAGTTCCCAAGAAGGAGATAAATCCCGGCTCATGTTTGATACACTAGAAGAATTTAAGGGGAAATCAGACTATTGTAAAAAGAATAAATAAAATTTACCATTTCTTCAAAATAGAGATTTAAAAAAAAAAACATAAGCAATGAAAATAAGCATTTTTGCCTTAACAGAGAAAATAGCAAGAGAGATAGCACAATCTGTGTGTGCTTTTCAAAGGATCATCTTTGTATAATCTAAAATTATAAAAAATGTAATGGGCATTAAATATTAAATAGAGTTCATCAGTTGGAAAATTTGAGGAAGTGTTGCCAAAAATAAAAACTGGTGGAACTGTGCTGAAGATATATATTAGGTTCCTACTGCAGCTGTAGCAAACTACCATAAGCAAGTAGCTTAAAATAACATGAATTCATTATCTTATAGTTCTGGAGGTCAGAAATGAGTCTTAAAGAGCTCAACTCAGAGTCAACAAAGCTGTATTCAGGGGGTTGTGGGTGAAAACTCATTTCCTTGACTTTATTGACTTCTAGTGACAACCTTGGTTCTTACTCTCTTTCTTTATCTTCAAAACCAGCAAAATAAGATCTTCAAGTCTGTCTTTCTAACTTTTGCCCCTATTGTAACATCTCCTTCTCTCTTTGACGCCCCCCGCCCCGCCTACCCCATCTCACAAATACCCTTGTGATTACATTGGGCCCACCTAAATAATATATTTTCTATTGGCCTGACCCTTAACTAATCACACCTGAGAAATCCTATTGCTTACATAAGATAATACATTCATAGTTTCTAGGTGTTGGATCATAGATATTTGGGGGAAGCTATTTTTCTATCTGCCACAGAAGAACAAGAGTGTTATTTAAAACTTCTAATGTTTTCCATCTAAAAAACAGCTGCCATTTACTTTGTAAGTACAAACAGATGAGAAAGTCTACAATACTTAACACTGCAACAACGTCTGGAATCACAGTAAATTTAATGTTGTTTTTTTTTTTAATCACAATCCTCATAAAATTCAAAAAATATGCACATCTTTTTTAGTTATTTTTTTCTTTCAGTAGTTCTTCGTTTGTACTATCCACCACTTAGAAAATCTGATGAGTCTTGCAAAACACATCTGTGGACACATTCATCACATTACTATACTAATACTACCCTAAAAAGACCATTCATGAACCATAGGGCTCAGTTTAAGAATCTCATTTGATCAGGTTTTGTGGCCCATCCACATGCTCATACATTTCAGGATATATCTGTTCTTGGAATGAAAAGCCTGATGAAATACGTGTCAAGAATGTAGACCCTTAAAATCTGTGGCTCCATTCTAGAGGAATTCCTTAGCTGCAGCCTGTCTCAAAATTCTGCAAGTATAATTAAGCATCTGTTTGCTTTGAAGATGTCTTTATCACAACATGACATGTAGCCTGGGCTTTTCAGATCATTCACAATAGAACGATGCAGAATTAAATAACCGGATCATTTAAGATTTCACTATATCCAAACCTGTGATATTACAAACAGCCTAAGTTTATTATCTTCCTCCATTCCTCCCCTTTTCTCCCCTTCTTGTTCTCAGATTTCTCTGGCTTTTGCCTTAGCTTTACTTAACTGTTCACTGACTTTTCTAATGAAGAATTAATCCAGCAATAAAAAAATGAAAATTTTCAAACTGATCACGTAAGAATAGCCTGGCTGCACGTTTTAGTTGAAGAAATAGCATTAGGTTTGTGTTACAAAAAATCTGGTGGTCCATTTTCAGAATACAGTATTTAGCTTTAAATGTAAAATGATTGCAGATATAAGAAAGGCAGCTGGAAGGGAGAGCAGTCTGAAAAGTTACAAGCAGTTAACATTGAAGTGTTAAAGAATGAATGAATGGATAAAGAATGAAGAAAAGTGGGTAAAGAAAACATGTGCTGTTTTGCCTCAAGAAGGGTTTCCCAAAGTTGATCCATAACACATCTGCCTGTATAGCTTTGGCCTCTTGGCAACACCTAGGCAAAGGGGAGACAAAGAATCAGTCTTTCATTCAAGCAGCCACAGCTAAAATTTCAGGAATTCAAGAGGTTAAAAAAAAAAAAAGATAAATGATAGTGGGGGGACTATTGTTAGATACTAGAATAACCGAACTCTGGCTTCCCAAATATCCAGCAGTATTCCTTTTTCTCACAAAGTGAAATAACCCCATCCTTAAGTAAGACACCGTCAATGTCCCACTACATTACATTACATTCAGCCCCAATCCTAGGATCTCAGATTTCAGTATTTCTCTTTTTGATTTATCCTAAAAATTCAAATATAGCATTTGCCCTCATCCCACCTAATATATAATGACCTAGTCAGAATGCAAAGTTGTAATAAAAATTTGCAATGGAAAATGAGAGAATGGGAAAAATATACAGTGATCGATCCTTAATTAACATAATCGCATTTCTATGGAAAGTCATTGTAAAGACTTCCTCCTGTTGCAGTCAACTAAGTTCCTTAGAGAGTAGCCCAGGTGGCTTCTAGTTCATGCTTGTCATAAAGTTCCTTATCTGGTGACTTCCCTGGTCCCTTCCCTGATGTGCCTTCAGAAGTTTCTTTGGATGCCATTCTTGGGAACTGCATACTTTTGGGACCTAGTGGTGGTGCTGGATGCAGGAATTAAATAAGCAATTCCAAGTATTTTTTTAGGAAAATAATTTCTTAAAAAATACAGCGGGCAACAGATCTCTTTTCTTCTGGTCAGTGCCATATCTGAGTAACCAAAAAAAAAAAAAAGAAAACTCATTAGACATCATTTGTTAGTCTGGAGACTCAGGCCATCTAGATTTTGCTTTGTTTTTTCTTTTACCCCTAGGCTCTGCACATTCCCTCTTCTCTCATGTTAAGTCAAGAATATCTTAAGAGCATTTGAAACCAAAAACATAGGTAAAAAGACATTTTTTTATTTGTTCCTCCATTTTTGGCAGAGACTTCTTAAACAGGGGGGTTGGGCAGTACTGGGTATCAAACCCATGGGTATTTTACCACTGAACTATATCCCCAGACCTTTTTAATTTTTATTTGAGAAAGAGTTAACTAAATTGCCAAGCTACTTGAACTTGCCGCCTCACCTCCCTGAGATTAGAAGAATGCAATACTATGCCCAGCCTTGCTTCAGTATTTGCCACCTCATAAGACCCTTCTAGGCCTCGTTTACAACTATTTCAATATGGGTGCAATATTTGAATATTTGTCTTCTTTAAATAATGTTGAAATGTAATTGCCTTTTTAATAACTCTGGCCTTTGGGTGGAGCTTAGGCCATGAGGGCTCCACTCTAGTGGCTGGGATTAGTGCTATTTGGGCAAGTTCAACCCTTTTGCTTCTCTTTGTCTTTTTGCTTCCTGTCATGTGGTAATGCAGCAAGAAGGTTCTTGCTGAATCCAAACTTCAGCCCCTTGATCTTGAACTTCCCAGCCTCCAGAACTGGTAGAAAATAAATTTCTGTTTATATAAATTACCAAGTCTTAGTCACTCCTTGGTAGCTGCACAAAATGTGTCATCTCTGCCACATGTTCTAAGACTGTTTAAGTGTTAAGGGTATATAATTTTAAAATACATTATTTTTCTTTTTAATGGAGGGCTTGATCAAGATTTTCAAATATGAACTGATTACTGTTCCCTGCTTGGGCTATTCATTCCTACAGGCCATTAATTAGTATTAATTACCCCCAGCCTCATGCTTCATTATTTGAAATAAAAAGAAAAGAGATAAACACTGACTCGGTGTAAAAATAAAATTACAGCTTGATGAATAGTGTAAGAGAACTATATAATTACTAAAGAAAAATTCAAGAAAATGTAATTTAGGATCAGATTATACAGTATATATTTTTTTAATCTGCAGGAATTTGAAGAATTATGAGATCACAGAGGTCTACATTTACTCCTGACTACATGTGAGAAATCCTAAAAAAAAAAAAAAAAAAAAAATAGTCCAGGACCCACCTCCTGAGAGCTTGATATAATTTATACAGGGTGAGATATAGATGCCCGTAGTAAAAACAAGTCAAAATCAAAAGCCTTACATCGATTCTACTGTGAACTGTCATTGAGAATCACTGACTTCTGTTATTAGAAATATTTAGTTGAGACGGTGTAACTATAACCTGTAAAGAATAAATAGAGCTTGGGTTGGCTGACAATAGAATGGCTGATAACCCACTTCAATCTAATGTATAAAATATGATATGTCAAGAGCTTTGTAATGTTGTGAACAACCAATAAAATAAATAAATAAATAAATAAATAAATAATGTGAAAAAAAAAAAAAAAGAATGGCCGAGTACAAAATTGTTATGTCAGGCCAGGACCATGTCTTTAATGTTTCTTTATAAAAAGCTATGCCAACCACTGTGGATTAAGTAAATTTATGCATATTCCATCACCAATATCTCATTTCCATCTTTGGTCTCTTTCAGATTTCTTGGTGTCTATTCTGATGGTTTATAAACGGGTTGTGCTTCTTTTTAGAGATTTTTTTCATGGAGCCATCCTCTGGACTTCTATTTGACTCTGTCCAAGCTTCAGCTTCACTTTCCAGTACCTCAGTTATATAGACATATGCATAAACAGTCAATCCCAGTCAAACATTGCTCACCTATGTGCCCAACCTGAGTTTCTAGGACATGAATACCATCACTGACCATCAGCATCAAGGGAAAACTGGCAGAGTTCAAAAAGCTTGAGCAAAAATCAAATCAACCAACACATAAAATTCGAACAATAGATTATTGGTCTCCAAGTCTCTTAGTCTAATTCACTTTATGTACAGACTTTTTTAAAATCCATTTTTGATTCCAATTGTGGTCCTTATTTCCTTAGAAATTATTTTACTTTATCCATGTTGCCCTTCATACTTTTTCAATGGTCAGCTTCACATTTCATTTCTACATGTAAGAAGAGTATTACATGTAGAACTCACTAGAAGAATACCCAAGTTGGTAGAACAGTATTGTAGATAACCCTCTAGTTCCTTGTTTTGGCAATCAAAAACATCTCTTCATTAGAGAGTTTCTAGGTGATGCCCAAAATGACCCTATGATAACATTTACTATTTTCTAGAAGTACTTACAGTTCAGTTAATACTTCTTTTAAGTAATTTGTTCTCCAAATTACTTTTCTTGTAGATTCAGGTCATTTTATATTTATTCTTTTTCAAATATGTTCTACTTTAACATTGAAATCTCTCTTCCAGAACTTGGCCATGTAATTATGTTGATTGCATTCCCACTTCTTTATTTCCAAAATGCAGCAGGTAATTGTAGAGGTGCAGCCAAGTCTATGCTAGGCTCAGATTCATTTACTGTGCTAATAAAAGGTTTAACCCTTTGGTATTGGCAGCTTTAAAACTCTTTCTGTACATGTTCCTACATTTTGTAGAATAAAGAAATTCCTATCACTGGGAGCTTAAGTAATAATTAAAACAGAATTATTGATGGTAATTTTTAAATATTAAGATTCTCAGATTTGTTGTTTCCTCTCACTTGCCACCAAGAATAGTTCTCAAAGCACATTTAATCAGAAAGTAGAACATTTAAAAACACAAATAATATCACATCTCAAATGCAAAAAGTTTAGAACTCTCTAGGTATTGTACATATGACATAGAATTTAAATAATGAATTCCTGAAAGGTAATCATACTTATAAATGGTCAATATCAGATGTTCCTATGGTACACTCTGAGATTTACACCAGCATGAAGTCTGGCCAAAGAGAATGCAATTCTTCATATTTTACTAGCAAAACTTATTGAAAACTTGAAGGAACTAACAGAGTCAAATTCAATAGAAATACAGGATACACTAAAGGTTGTCAGTGCTGTGCACCAGGAAGAATAAGGTGTTGTTCAATGGGCACAAACTTTCAGTTATAATAGATGAATAAATACCAAAGATGTGTACAACCGAGTGCTTATAATTAACAATACTGTAAACTTCAAAATGTAAGAGAGGTTGTCCAATGTTAAGTTTTCTTATCACAACAATCCCAAACCAACAAATCAAAGGAACATAAGGAAGCTTTGGAAGATATTGGATATGTCTATTACTTTGATTGTGGCAATGGTATCACAAGTATATATATTTCCAAACTCATTAAATATGTGTAGTTCTTTGGGTATTAGTTATACTTCAATCATCTAAAGAAGTGTTAGGAGACTGAAGATTTAACTTAGACCTTAGAATCACAAATGCCAAATCTACATATGTTTATGTTTGTTTGTATATTCAGTCTGCCAATCTAGGCTCTCACATTTAAAAAAAAATGTCTTTCATCTAGGCTCAGTGGAAAATTCAGCTATTTTTAATGTGTTTTGTTAAAAAAAAAAGAGAGAGAGAAAAGAGAAAGAAAGCAAGAAAAGAAAAGGGAATAAAGGGAGAGTATAATCAAAGAAAATATTTGAGCATATTAAAATGCCACTTCAATTAAAGAAGATTGGGACTGATGTAGAGAAACCCGGAAAAAATATAAAAAAGGAAACAGGCCCAAGTATACTGTTATAGAATTTAACATATAAATGTCATAGGGAAAAGATGAAGTACTCAATAAATGTTGAGACTAAGAGCTAGCTAGTAAATAAACCTGGTTTTTCTTGTCATCTGTTATAACAAAACAAATTTTACATGGATTGAATGTTTAAGTGCTAAAAATTAAAAGTACTAGAGAAAGCAAAGGCAGTAATTAATGAGTGGGTAATGTTTTTTCTCTATAAAAGAAAAACACCAAAGATATAAAGAAATAATTTTTATTACACACATGATTTTAAATTTCTGTACGATATAGGTGAATACCAAAAATAAAATAATTAAAAATCTAAGAAAATTATTTCTAATATTTGTAGAAAAAAACAAATTTTCTAGGTATGTAAGAAGCTTTTCAAATTAACAATAGTTACATAATTTCTCATCTAAGGACTTATTATAAATATGCAAATTAGCTTCATTGAAGCATTATCTGCTGTGGTAAAATATGAAATAATTCTAAATACCAATTAATAGGATATTATTTTATTAAATTATGGTATAGTCAGATAACCAAGAAAATATGGTATAGGCAAATAAATTATTGTTCATCAGCAAAGAATACATAAATAAACAAGTATAACTGTATGTGTAGATAAGAAAAGATATCCAGTATATTCCAATATATTCATTAATGAGGGCCAGGTTAGGAAAAACAAATGCAATATAATAAAATCTGTGTTTGTTGAGGGAAAGCATATATAAAATATGCTTATAGGGAATAGGTTCTGTGAAATGATGCTAAAGAAATTGCAAATAGTGGTTATCCCCCTGAGGAACCATACTTGAAGATAGGAAATGGAGATTTATTATGCACTTTAAACCTATCTGGACCATTTGATTTTTTTTTCTTTTTCTTGGAACTGGGAATTGAACTCAGGGATTCTTTACCACTGAGTCACAACCCTATCCCTTTTTTATTTTTTATTTTGAGATAGGATCTCACTAAATTGTTTAGGGCCTCACTAATTTGCTGAGGCTGACCTCGAACTTGAGACCTTCCTATCTCAGCCACCTGAGCCACTGGGATTACAGGCATGTGACATCATGCCCAGCTTACATCATTTGATTTTATTCCAATTAAAAGACAAAACAAAACAACAAAAAGAATTGAATAGCTCCAAATAGCAAATAAACATGCTGAGTATGTTCATTTTTTTTTCTTGGTGTTTGTGTATTTGTTACTATTGTCCAATGCTTAAAGTTCAGGAGATTCTACTTAGATCCTCACCCCATGATGATTAGACCTTGGAACAGCTTGTAAACTGCATCAATGGAGCATGTTTTTTCAGAGTCTGACCCCGACTTTCCAAATTTCCCATCTACATTAATAACTATAGTTGAGATGATGGCGACCATAAAATGAAGCAATTAATTCTTGACAAAAACAGATGCATTTACCCTGAATGCTCAATATAAGCCTAGTTTACCCAGCAGATTAACACTCCCAAGGCTTCCTCCACGTACCCAAACCAATTGCTACTTTATAGTACTCTCTTGATTGACACTGAGAATTACAAAATGTTAGAACTGGAAGAGACCTTGAAAATAATTTAGTCCTGTCTTTTCATCTTGTATTTTAGAAAGCCAAAACCTGGTGATAGTCTAGTTACTCAGCTAGCTGAGGACAGCAAGGATATTTCCTAACCCCTAGTCAAAGGCCATGGATATTGGATAAAATTGGTTGGAAATTCAATCATTTTCAAAGATGTAGACAGATAACTATTTGGACTCTTTCTTTTTGTGGTTTTTTATTGACATACTAACTGAATGGTTTGGATGAGACTTCACTTCGAGTGATGATCCATAAGAACTACACAATGCCCCATGCCTTCAGAATGACCTTGGATGTCCCTTCTTTCTGTCCAGGATTCCTTTGAGGCATAATGTTTAAGAGTAAGAACTCCAGAATCACAGCATCTAATTTTGAATCTAAAGACCACAATTTACTGGCTGCAATCTTGGGCATGTTACACTTTTGGGATCTTTGTTTCCTCAAATATAAAATGGGAAAAATAATGCCTATTTCATAGGATGCTTGAAAGAATTAAATAAAATAACGTATGTAAGGGTGACCAAAGTGCCTGGCACATTCATGAGAAAAACTCAAGAAGACTAGCTCTTGCTACTAATAACCCAGTAGTAATATTATGAAAATACCTGGAATCATTATCTGTTCTTGTATTGTGAGTATATGATCCATATTTTCATCTGGAAAATAACTTTTCAACTTTGTCCCCTGACCACAATCTTTCTTTATTTTGTCTTATCATTCCCCTCATTGCTAGCATTAGCTTTATGTAACATTAAATCTGATAGTGTTATTTTTCTGGCCAAACCTTTCAACTCCCTATTACCTGACTAAACTCTGAACTTCATGGCAGAGCACATGAAGTCATTTGTGCAGAGTTAATAGATCATTGCTAAGCACTGCCCCCTTCCCCAACCCCTGCACAATAAAATTATAAAGAAACAAAGCTGGTTGAACGTATTCCATCTCATTATAGCACTGCCTTTTAAAATTATGTGCTCTTGTAGCATTCAGATGTGGCCCTATGTAAATGTTTCAAATATATTCATATTTTTGGTTCATAAATTATAAAAATTATGTTTTATAATTTAATTTGATATGCTTGGATTTAGTAGATCTGCAGACATTGTACAATAATGCTAACATGATACATTTGTTCAGTTGATTTGGAAATGTTATAACTTCTTTTGACAATAAAGATCTAACAGTATCACAGAAAAGCCTTCCATTTTGATATAACTAACTCTATCTAGAACTTCTTCTACAGTTGCAGTCATTTGATATGAATTGTTTACCGAATATCTGCATGAAGAGATACTATAGGAATTTAAACTTGGTAATAAAATATATGTTCTATTTCCTTTATTCTCCACCCACTCAGTTCTCCCAAACAAATCTTGAGATGCATTTGATATTCCTCATCACCCCCGGAAACCTTATCAGCCACAGATTCCTTCCCAATTTGCTTTCAAAACTGTTCCTTCCTCTCCTCTCCAAAAATCATTAATCTTATCACTTCTTGCCCATGTGATTCTATGAGCTCCACCAAATACCTCTGCCTCTATACTCAACCCACCTGCCATGCTCTCCACAGCTACCAGAAGAAAACACCTGAACTAAAAATTTTATCTTTTGTTCTCTCTCCCCAAATCCTCAGGAATCCTCCCATAAAGCTTCAAGAACAAAATTCAAATTTCTCATTCTATGATGTAACATATTTCATAGATATTCTGCTATCTGCCTCTCTAGACTTACTTAATCCTATTTTCTTAAACATACCTTTTACTCATTCATATCTAAGTAATTATAGGCTCCTGAATGTTGTGCTATTTCATGCCATTGTTCTCTTAATCTCTTTGTTTGGAATGTGTATATCCTTTTCCCTCTGCTAACTTCCTCATTTGTTAAACTCTTTCCTGCAATTTTTTTCAACTGTAAATTGATCATTTATAATTACACAAATTTATGGGATACAAAGTGATATGATTTAGGAAAACAGAATGGAATAATTAACTCTAGCTACATAATATATACATCACCTTGAATACTTAATGTTTTATGGAGAGAGCATTTGAAATTTATTCTCTGAACAATCTTGAAATGTATAATATTCTATTGTTAACTATATTCATGAGGTATGCGGCAGAACTAAAGAAAAAACATAATTTTCCAGTCTGAGATTATGTACCATTTGACTTCCATCTCCTCATTCCCCTGCCTCCGTAACAACCATTCCCATTCTCCCCATCCCCCTGCTTCCATAACCACCATTCCATCCTATTTCTAAGAGTCCTATTGTTTTAGATTATATATATATATATATATATATATATAAACATGATACATATATATGTATATATAAACATGATGTATATATATGTATATATGTATATATATATAAACATGATACATATATATGTATATATAAACATGATGCAGTGATACATATATATGTATATATAAACATGATGCAGTATTTGTTATTCTGTGCCTACCTTATTCATTTAACACTTTCTCTAATTTCATTCATGTTATCACAATGAAGGAATTTCCCTTTTTTGAAGTTTGAATAGGATTACATTCTGTATATGTACATTGTCTTTGTCCATTCATCAGTTATTGGATACTTTGGTTTCATAACTTGACTATTGTGAACAGTGCTGCAATGAAAATGAACGCAGACATCTCTTGGACAAACCTACTTAAGATCTTTTGGGTAAATACTCAGAAGTGATATTGTTAAATCATATAATAAATCTATTTTTAGTGCTTCGAAGAACCTCCCTACAGTTTTCCATAATGATTGCTCTAACTTACATTCCCCCCAGCAGGGCATAAGGGTTTCCTTTCTTCCACATCCTCATCAACACTTGATATCTTTTGCCTTTTTGATAATAGCTTTTTTTTTTTTTTTGACAAGTGAGAGGTATCTCATTGTTAACTACATTGTGTTTTCTTTTGCATTTCCCTAATAGTTAGGAATGCTGAGTATTTTCTCATCCCCTTTGGTCATTTGCCTGTCTTATTTTGACAAATGTCTATTCAGGTTTCTTTCCCAAGGTTTAACTGAGTTTTGATTCTTTCTAATGAGTTTTTTGAGCTTCTGATATATTTTCAATAGTGATCCCTTGTATTATTTAAAGTTTTCTAGAGCAGATTTATCAAAACCAGATGATGATACTTCCAGAAAATAAAATTATAGACCAATATTCTTGATGAAAACAGATGGAAAAAACTAAAAGAAGGCCTAGAGGCTCTCTGGAGAACTGCTAGTACAAGTTGTATTCAAAGGCTGAAGAAATTAAGTCTAATGTCCACAGGTCATGGTGGAAGAAGAAAATGCACCTGCTCCAGGAAAATGGAGCTTGCCAAGCCATGCATGCTTCCCACTTTTTCTACTTTGTTCTACCAGGGCCCCTAAGCTATTGGATGGTGCTTACCACATTCAAGGAGGATCTTGCTCAGTTAGCAAACTGAGCAAGACCCTCAATTTGCTAACCCACATGCCAGTCAGACACACACAGAAGTGTGTTTTATCACTTTTATAGGAATCTCTCAGTTCAGTCAAATGTACAACCAAGATTAACCACCATACCCCATGTCAGATTATCATCTCACAAGGTTGGCAAGATAGTTTGTCAATCTGTAGGTTGTCTCTCTGCATGGTTAATTATTTCCCTTGCTAGATGTACATTTTTTAGTTTCATGGAATCCTATTTTTCCATTTTTGTATTTGTTGTCTGTACTTTTGGAGTCAAATCCAAAAAGTCATCACCCAGACTAATTTCATGTAGTTGACTGTTCTGTTCCCTTCTTGTAGATTTTGCACTCTCTGATATTACATGTAACTCATTCCGTTTTGAGTTGGTTTTTGTATGGTGTGATTCAAGGCTCCAATTACATTTTTCTGCATCTGGATGTCCAATTCTTCCAACAGCATTTATTAAAGAGACTATCTTTTTATCATTTTATATTCTTGGGTGCTTTGTGGAAAAACCATACATGCAAGGGTTCATTCCTTGGTCTTCTAATCTCTCCCATTGGGGTCTCTCTCCCTCTCTCCCCCCCCCTCATCATGCTTCATAGTTTAGTATAGTTTTATAGTATAGTTTGAAATTAGGTAGTGTCATATCTCCACTTGAATGAATGACAATAATTTGGTTTTATTGAGAAAGTTTCAAATCTTTTTTATTATAGTAGTCCCTCCTCAAACTCCTTATGTTCAAATTCAACAAGAAGGACATCCCAGAGGAAGAATGCAATTCTAAATCCATTACAGTGCTAACTAGAAGTATTTATTAGTCAGCTTTTTGTCACTGTAATCAAAATACCTGACACAAACAACTTGAAAGAGAAAAGGTTTATTTTGACTCATAGTTTCTGAGGCTCTAGTCCATGGTCAGCCAGCTCCATTGCTGTGGGCCTGAGGTAAAGGCAGAACATCATGGTGGAAAAGTGTGGCAGAGAAAAGTTGCTCAGCTCATGGCAAGTAGAAGCAAAAAAAAATGTGAGAGGAAGGAACCAGAGATGATATAGTCCCCAAAGACAAGCTCTTAGTGACCTACTTCCTCCAACCATGTCCAGCTGCTTATAGTTTCCACCACCTCCCAGTAGTCCATTCAATTCTTAATGGATCAATTCACTGATGAGGTCAAAGCTTTTATGCTTCAATCACTTTCCCAAAGCCCCAACTCTGGAGTTTGCTTCATAGAAGACCAAGCTTTCAATAAATCAGCTTTTGGGGAACATTATAGGTCCAAGCTATAACAGAACTATTGCATCCATCATAGAATGTGGAGTTAAGTGATTCTAATTATCCACATGGGTGCCTTAGTTGGCTGCTGGATTTTCAATATTTCTCATAGATAATTGTGAGTAAAAAAATAGACACTATCTACTATTGTAGCTCTGAAGGAAAATAGTACTTATTTAGCAATAAAATACTGTTTTGTTGAAAGTCTGACTGTTCCCTGTTTTAATACTTTTCCTCTCCCACGCAAAACAATATAAGAACCTAGAAGTTTAAAGATTTTTCTCATTCACTGGAACTAAATGTGTTCTATTTTTATTCACCCAAGAGGCTTAGTAAGATAAGAATTCTTTCATAGCAATTATCTAGGCCTTGCTTTGACACAGATAGTCACCTATGTGAAGGAGAAGAAAAATTTTACAAATAAGTATTTCATCATAGATTTTTGTGAGGTTGGTACTGGTTGAAAAGTACTGCTTCTATTTATGTACATAAATCCTCTTGTGCTCAGGCAAATGAGTGAGTTGTAATCGGTTTTAATGGATATTATTCCAAAGGTAAAAGAATATATATAAAATTTTTGGTTAAAATACAAATATAAAAATAATGTTTTATACCACTGACCAAAAAAAAAAATGGTAAGGCCCACTTAAGAATTTGTAACTCCCAAATAAAAGACATCAGGGCAGTGCTGGATAAGTTAGGAGACACTTGCTCTAATTCTCTCATAAATAATCCAGTTAATTCCTTTATTTCGGACAATCTAATTATTCAAACAATAATGATTCTTTTTACTGATAGTTTGAAATAGATCAGGTCAGAGGCCATTTTTATGAACTTAATTATGGTTAACTATCATTCCTACTAAAAAGTAGATTTCATGAGAATAAGAGTGTGGTTTTTTTTTTTTTCCTCTCCACTGCTGAATCCCATTGTCTTGTGCAGCTCTATACATACAGTAGGCTCTCATTGAATATTTGGTAAGTGAAAAAGTGGTGTCTTCTGTGGTAAAGAGCATGGAAATTAGGAAAGCAAGAATCAATTCAGTAAAGTTGAACGGGAAAAGCATCATTACCTACATAACTCACCCCCAAAATTCAATAGGTAGTGGAAACCACAGAACGTACATGATTCCCTTGATACTAATATCTGCACAGCTGTAATTTTAGATTGTCTCTTTGAATGGGTTTTGCAGTTCCAAACAAGGCCAAGTTTAAGAGGAGATTTTTATTAATGTTTTATGGAGTATTAAGCAGAATTGTCTGGAAAATATATTTGCTGAACAATCAGAAGGAATATATTGTAACAATCATTCCTGAGAAAACGTTTTTCACTTTTGATGTGCACTACAGCCTTCAATTCAGTAAGCCTTTGTTGGAACTGGTAGAGTATATTAAGAAGAGTCTTAGAAGGTACAAGGGAGAGCATGAAAATTATACTCTACCAGTTCCATTAAGGAAGGTTTTGTTTACTATTATTGGCTCATCTTTCTTCTCTCGGATTGAAGAGGTCTTTCTTAAAATTTAATTTATTTGACATCGAAAGATGATGCAGGACTTTCTGAAGTCATCCCAGAACTACATGCGTTGTTAACTTCTCTAATCAGGACATTATTTAGATAGATCATCATATCCAGAACCCTTCCAGAACAGAGATTGTATGGCATATATGAAAAATCTCAAAGATGGAATTTTCACTAAAATTATTTACACTAGAGTTGTTTTCATAGACAAGAGATATCAAATGTTAATGGAAACTCATGTCAACCACACTTCCTTAGTTATTTATGAGTACATCTGTTAGATGTGCAGATGAAAAATCAGTGCTGTGTATTAACAAAGAAATCAATTGTTCAATAAAAGTCAAGACACTATATAAGGTATGTGTCATATGACAAGCCATCCAATCAATATGGTTTTTGAATCTTGAATAGATTATTCATTCTTGGATTCTGTAAGGACTTGAATATCTAACTAGTCTAAGACCCTCAATGACACATGACCCAGTGTTTGAAAAAGAGATATTACAACACTGTGGTGAGCCGTTCCTGCGGACTGTGGTCGCCATTACATGATGGCGCTGGCTCCGCTGTGGTCTGTGAAGGACAACTCCATATCAGAGAGAGTTGGCGTGTTGTCAACTCCTTATCAGAGAGAGTTGGCGTGTTGTTTTCTAGCACCCTGTGAGAAGGGTCCACGTGGCAGCTTCGCATTGGGGTTCGCGGTGCTTTATTAAGGCTGGGAGGGGCATCCGAGAATGATTAGAAGAATTATTAGAAGAATGTCAAGGGCCTGAATAAACTGCTGAGAGAAGATTCCTGAGTCACGTCTTCCTTGCGGGCAAGGGGGTCGCGACACAACACAAAGTAACAGAATACTTCAGAAGCACCTAATAGGAGCTGAAAAGAGTAACCAGGCAAAGGTAGAGGAGATTAAAATGTCACATTCAAGAAATTGAAGATTGAGTGGATCAATCAAGAGTTGTTTTTGTGTGTGTATGTGTGTGTGTGTGTGTGTGTATGTTCATGTGTGTATGTTTGAGAAGGAATTAGTGAAAAAGAAAAAGATGAACATGAATCTAGACATGCAAATTGGGCTCATGGACCATAATAACCTATGAAGGCATTTTCCTATGGGCAGTGGGAAACTCTTGATAGACTTATTGAAGGATACCAAAGTCATCAGATTGGTAAAGATTCCTAGCTGTAGTTAGGTGGAAAAATCACAGCAATAAACAGAAGAAGGGAATCAAGGTAGATGACCAGTATATTTGTTCAAGTTAGTGATACTGGTAGATTTACTTAAGGTAGTGGTGGTAGAAAATAGGAGTTGGTGGATTTGAGATTTGTATTTAAGATACAAAATAGAATGTGTGCACTGTTTAT
Source organism: Ictidomys tridecemlineatus (assembly GCF_052094955.1). Classification (NCBI taxonomy): domain Eukaryota; kingdom Metazoa; phylum Chordata; class Mammalia; order Rodentia; family Sciuridae; genus Ictidomys; species Ictidomys tridecemlineatus. The sequence continues at coordinate 74,634,416 of NC_135482.1, read as the reverse complement.
AGAAATAGTGATTATTTCCTTTTATTGACAATGGTAAGAACTGACCTTGTTCAAACTCTGAAGTCCCAGCAATGCCTATTCCAGAGGGAGGGATGCACATGAACAGAACAACTTCAGAGCATACCCTTGCCTCTCTTATAATAATCATTCCTGGACAAAGTGGCTTTCAGAACAGTACTGGGGATATGGCAAATAAATAATCTGGACTCATTTTGAGGTTCAAGATATATGAGAAAGTAAAGTTGATGAGGCAATTAAAAGTCAAAGAAGAACAAGTCAGATTTTTGGAAAAGTGCTTTTTTGAATAGCTTCCCATTTAATTGTGAATTTCAAACATGTCTCCAAAGAATCCCTTAAAAGAAATTTATATCAATCAGGTATTGAAACACAGACAAAACTTGCTTGATTCTATGTATGCTAAGGCTTCAGAACACTTTGTTAGTGTTTCAATAAATAATAAAGTATTAATTCAACATATGACTACTTAACTCTAGGATTTTATAATTTGGAATGTTAGGGTTAAAACTAAGGCAGAACAACCAATAAAAAAATTTTTAAAAAATAAATAAATAAATAAAACTAAGGCAGACATATTTTGTAGCTATATAAAGAAGATGAGGTGAGAGGAAGATTTTTTAGGAGTGTTTTATTGGGATGAGAATGGCTATATCTATAAGGCATATGAAAAAAATGCAGATTTAGTGGAAGTCATTATGGTTACTTTCTAAGACTTTAGGATGACTGTGGGGATTTTCATCTCATAGTAGAGGAACTACTACTGTATTTGTTCAATTAATGGGATGGAGCACAAAAAACATTCCTCATGCATTAATTTACTTATTTGAATAATATTCATTGACTACCAATATGAACACTTACTAGAATCTGAGTTTTCAGGACAAATGATACTTGGCATTTTCTCACAAGAAACATAGTTTTATTAATAGACAACAACAACTAATTCAACAATGACAGCACTGTGTCAACAATATCATGATCAAGGATGTATAGGAGAATGGCAGAAAAAAGTCCATAAGCATGATGTCTGAGGGAGCTACAGAAAGTTCCAAATGATGAATATGAGGTTGGTGGGATGATGGTGGAAACTGCCTGAAGTAGCATGCAGGAACCGGGCTCATTATTAAGACCATGTGTGACAAGAAATGGTGTTTAAATTTTATCCTGAGAGTTATGAGGAATTGCTGAAGGATTTTAAGCAGAGAAGTGATCCAGTTCAATGTATTATGGAAAGTTGGCAGCCCCTGGGCTGGGGATGTGGCTCAAGTGGTAGCGTGCTCACCTGGCATCGGTGAGGCCCAAGTTCAATCCTCAGCACCACATACAAACAAAGATATTGTGTCTGCCGAAAACTAAAAATAAATATTAAAATTCTCTCTCTCTCTCTCAAAAAAAATTTAAAAAAAAGAAAGTTGGCAGCCCAGATATGACTGGAAATTCCAGTTTCATGGAGATGGAGAACAAGCAAAGATCCACCAACTACAATAACACATGTGGGTTACATTTGATCATGACAAATCTACTGATTAATAGTGAACAAAGTGTCAGTAGGAACATTTCTGACAGTGTAACACATGCATGTGTAAAAAGAAAGAAAAGTCTCAACAATGGGAGAATAAAGTAAAATATCTACCCCTTGGATTTCATTCTAGGGTGTAACAAGTAGTTACAGTAAATGGTTTGAAGCTGATTTGGCCAGACAGTGCTATTAGACTTTAATCCCCAGCAAATGCCCTATGGTCTTACTCTTAATCTCAGACACTGAGAAAAACAATAACTAAAGGTGTACTGAGGTTTTAGTGGGTCATTCAAATTTAATTGCCAGTGTGAAGTGCATCCAAACATGATTATTGCCTACCACAGAGACCTTGCAATACAAACATCTAGAATACTAAGGTTGCTTCAGGGAACTTTCTTATAATATCTGAGAGATAATGACACTTCTTTTTAATAATCATGCAGGCACTTACATATCGAAATGAAGCTAATAGCTTTCAGCATAGGCTGTGTTACTTGTTCCAACAGTGCTCTCTAATAATTCTATGCATTTACTCAAGCAAGATACAAATTTTAAAATTTTATGAACACATTCCTGAATTAACATAGTAGGCAAAATTATCCAAAAATGAATTCAAACCAATAGGAAAATTTATTTAAAAATTGTAAATTTTATCTTTTATTTTTATTTAATTAATTTACTTCATTTTGTTTCATTTCACTTAAAAAATAAATTTATACATTTGCATTATTTTAGAATTCAATGCAAAGTAGCAAAGAACTATGGAGAACTGTGATGTTCCCTGAAGTAGCTGCCGTGTCAGTTTAGGAAAAACTGACATCAAAGATATTTATTGTGTTCAAGGAAGAATCTAGACAATGTGTTACCTCAACATATTTGGTTTTCTTTACCATGTATTTGAATTTAGTAAAAGTTAATTTATTTAAGAATTTTATCTTTATCCCTAATTTCTATAACCCATAAATGTAGGCCAGAATATGATTCCCTTTACCAGGGTCCTATTTTAAAACTCTGGCCACTGCCACTGCTTTTGTGTGTATGTGTGTGTGTGTGTATGTGTGTGTGTGTGTGTGTCTGTGTGTTTCTGTGGTGAGCCGCCTCTGCCGCTTATGCAGATTATGGTCACCATTACAAGATGGCGCTGGCTCCGCTGTGGTATGTGACAAACAACTCCTTATTTGGGAGAGTTGGTGCATGGTTTTTCAGCACCCTATGAGAAAGTTCCACGTGGCAGCTTCGCATTGGGGCTTGAGATGCTATATTAAGGCTTGGAGGGGCATCCGAGGGATCAGTAGGAGAAATATCAAGGGCCTGAATAAACCGCTGAAAGAAGATTCCCAAGTTGCGTCTTCCTTGCGGGCAAGGGGTCGCGACATGTTTCTAATTAATTTATACCACAATAATTCAATTAGAAGAGTAGTGAGCAAAAGAGGGAGTTTTGTGATCTCTGATGCCTTCAGAATGTGTTGATTGAAGGTACACTTTGGAAGTCCTATGGAAATCACAGGAATATCTTTCAGTAAACCAAGCAAAGCTTGATCTATGGAGAAATTGATGTTTTATGTTATCTGCAATAATTGACACTATGTAAAAAAGAACATACTTCTTTTGGATTAATCTCTCCTAAAATATTGGTACCCATGGATTATAGCAGATATTTACCCCTGGATTTAAAAAAAAAAAGTTTGTTGAAGTAGACATGTCATCAAGTTTATTCATTGTAAATATAAAATTCATTGATTTTAGTATACTTGCATGGTTATCTAACCATCACCACAACCCAGCTTTAGAACATTGTCATGCTCTGTTAAGTTCATTTTATGAGAAACTCAACATTCTTGAAAATACTAATAGCTTATGCAAGGCCTGCCACTAGGCTCAAATAATCTGTTATCTATTTAATGGGTGGATTGAATCACTATCTTCTAGTTGTAGGAGGAAATATGACAGTTCCTTGAGGTAATAAAAGAAGATGATAAAGGAAGAAATAGCCAGAAAAATGCAGTTTTATCAAATAATGAGTTCAACAGTTGAAGAACCCATAATTCATATGTTACTAGAGATTCATAGGTGATTAGATGATTCTACTCCCATATTAGATACATGCTCATGGAATTTTTGTCTGATACACACACACACACACACACACACACACACACACATACACACATATAAAATTAGGCATTAAACAGATATTTGTTGTCTAATAAAATATTTATTAAAGAAATTGTTTGAATTATATATAATAATCAAAAGTACAGGTTTAAAATATAACACAACTATTCTATTAATGTTCTATAATAACAGAATGGGAAAGTTTCATCTACTCTGCACTAGGAAAATGAATGATCATAGCATCTGACAGTTCCATTAATTGGCTTCAGTAAGAAAGAATACCACTTGCAGAGAGAGAGCACTACCTGTGGACAGCACTACCTGCCAAACCCAGGAGAGATGGTTTGGTTATGGATAAAGAGAACAACTGTTACACATTCTTCTAGGATCTATCAATTCCCCCTGGAAAACTCATTGGGTGAAAAGATTGGGTTATGAGAACCATAAACTAATTACATTTGATGAATTAAAAATTGAATGGACTACTGCATGTTAACTGTACGCAGATGAGTGTATCTGGAAGGAGGTGGGTCACTGGGGCTATGTCCTTGGCAATTATACCTTGTCCCTGGTCCTCCACCACCACCACCTCCTTCCTAGCTGCCACAAACTGAGCAGCTTTCCTCCACCATGCCCTTCTGCCATGATGGTCTGCCTCATCTCAGACCTAGAACGATGGAGTTGGCTAACCATGAACTGACACCTCTAAAACCATAAGCCCAAATAAAATTTGCTCCTCCAAGTTGTTCTTGTCCGGTATTTTGGTCACAGTAACAAAGAGCTTATTAACACAGAAACACTGTATTTTCCTGAACTTTGTACCAGAAACATTGTATTTTCCTGTTGACTCTCCAAAACTTGTGGGGAATAAGAGACTTGACTCCTCCACCTAATTCTGTACCACTCCTGCCTTTGCTCAGTAGCCTATTGGCACAGTGGCCCTCTTCCTGACCTTCTGCCATGACAAATTATTCCCTCACTCAGGGACTTTTGCTCACTGCTTCCTCACCAAGGACTGCTCATCTTGGATCTCTCACCATGCACAGAAGTTAACTCAAAATGGATCCAGGAGCTTATTATCAAATCAGAGACTCTGCGTCTGATAGAAGAAAAAGTTGGCTCCGATCTACATATTGTGGGGTCGGGCTCCAAATTCCTTAATAGGACACTCATAGCACAAGAGTTAATAACAAGAATCAACAAATGGGACTCACTTAAACTAAAAAGTTTTTTCTCAGCAAGAGAACCAATAAGAGAAGTAAATAGGGAGCCTACATCATGGGAACAAATTTTTACTCCTCACACTTCAGATAGAGCCCTAATATCCAGAGTATACAAAGAACTCAAAAAATTGGACAATAAGGTAACAAATAACCCAATCAACAAATGGGCCAAGGACCTGAAAAGACACTTCTCAGAGGAGGATATACAATCAATCAACAAGTACATGAAAAAATGCTCACCATCTCTAGCAGTCAGAGAAATGCAAATCAAAACCACCCTAAGATACCATCTCACTCCAGTAAGATTGGCAGCCACTATGAAGTCAAACAACAACAAGTGCTAGCGAGGATGTGGAGAAAAGGATACACTCGTACATTGCTGGTGGGACTGCAAATTGGTGCGGCCAATTTGGAAAGCAGTATGGAGATTCCTGGGAAAGCCGGGAATAGAACCATTATTTGACCCAGCTATTGCTCTTCTCGGACTATTCCCTGAAGACCTTAAAAGAGCATACTACAGGGATACTGCCACATTGATGTTCATAGCAGCACAATTCACAATAGCTAGACTGTGGAACCAACCCAGATGCCCTTCAATAGATGAATGGATAAAAAAATGTGGCATTTATACACCATGGAGTATTAGGAAGCATTAAAAAATGACAAAATCATGGAATTTGCAGGGAAATGGATGGCACTAGAGCAGATTATGCTTAGTGAAGCTAGCCAATCCCTAAAAAACAAATACCAAATGTCTTCTTTGATATAATAAGAGCAACTATGAACAGAGCAGGGAGGAAGAGCAGGAAGAAAAGATTAACATTAAACAGAGTCATGAGATGGGAGGGAAAGGGAGAGAAAAGGGAAATTGCATGGAAATGAAGGGAGACCCTCATTGCTATACAAAATTACATAAGAGGTTGTGAGGGGAATGGGAAAATAAACAAGGAGAGAAATAAATTACAGTAGATGGGGTAGAGAGAGAAGATATGAGGGAAGGGGAGGGGGGATAGTAGGGGATAGGAAAGGTAGCAGAATACAACAATTACTAATAGGGCATTATGTAAAAATGTGGATGTGTACCCAATGTGATTCTGCAATCTGCATTTGTGGTAAAAATTGGGAGTTCATAACCCACTTCAATCTAATGTATGAAATATGATATGTCAAGAGCTTTGTAATGTTGTGAACAACCAATAAAAAAAATTTTAAAAAAAGAAAAGAAAATTGACCAAACAGAGAAGATGGTAAGAAACCATGAACAGAACTTCCAAAAATTATGGGATAACATAGAAAAGATCAAATTTAATATTTATCAGGATAGAGGAAGGTGTGGATTTACAAATCAAAGGAATGCACAATCTTTTCAATGACACAATATCAGAAAATTTACCAAACCTGAAGAATGAAATGGAAAATCAAATCCAAGAGACTGACACCATAGGCAAAGACATCCACAGAATGAAGGTGAAAGGATCAGAAAAAAACATATCACTCACATGGACTGTGGAAACAAGCAAGGGTTTCCATCCTTATATCAGATAAAGTAGACTTCAAGCCAAAGTTAGTCAGCAGGGACAACGAAGGACATTTCATATTGCTTAAGGGAATTATACATCAATAAGATTAACAATTATAAATATTTATGCTCCAAACAATAAATAGAACATCTATGTACATCTTCTAAATTTCAAGAATCAAATAAAACATAACATGATAATACAGGATGACTTTGACATACCTCTCATCATTGGATAGATTTTCCAAGCAAAAACTAAGCAAAGAAACTGTAGAACTAAATAATGCTAACAATCATTTAGACTAATGGACATATATAGATTATTTCATCCATTATCAAACAAATAAACTTTCTTCTCAGCAGCAGAAGAATCATTCTCTAAAATAGACCATATCTTATGTCACAAAGCAACTCTTAGTAAATACAAAAAAAGTGGAGATAATATCCTGCTTTCAATCTGATCATAATGGAATATAATTAGGAATCAAGGATAAAATAAAACATAGAAGCCACTCCAATACCTGGAAACTAAATAATAGGCTATTGAATAAGAAAAAATAGCAGAAGAAATCAGGGATGAAATAAAAAAATACTTGAGGTAAATGAGAACCCTGATACAACATATCAAAATCTCTGGGACACTGTTAAGGCAGTGCTAAGAGGAAAGTTCTTTGCATTGAGCTCAAGCACTAAAAGAATAGAAAGCCTACAAATAAATGACCTAACATTACATTGCAAAGCATTACAAAAAGAAAAACAAATAAATACCAAAAGCATTAGAAGACAGGAAATAATTAAAATCAGAGCCGAAATCTATGAAACTGAAACAAAAGAAACAATTGTGAAAAAAAATGACAAAACAAAAAGTTGATTCTTTGAAAAAAAAAATTGAAAAGCCCTTAGTCATGCTAATGAAGAGAAAGAAAATTCAAATTACTAAACTTGATGATGAAAAAGGAAGTATCACAATGGACACTACTGAAATACAAAAGATAATTATAAACTATTTTGAAAATTTATACTTCAATAAAATAAAAAAATATTGAAGGAAATATAAAAATTTCTAGAGGCATATGACCTACCCAAACTAAATCAGGATGATACACACAATGTAAACAGACCAGTTTCAGTCAAGGAAACAGAAGATGCCATCAAAAGACTACCAACCAAGAAAGGCCTAGGGCCAGATGGATGGATCCTCAGCTGAGTTCTATAAGACCTTCATAGAAGAATTAATACTAATACTCCTCAAATTATTCCATGAAATAGAAGAGAACCCTTCCAACATCATACTATAAGACCAGTATCACCATGATACTAAAACCAAACAAAGACACACTGAGGTAATAAGACTAATATCTTTGATGAACATAGATGCAAAATTTATTAATAAAATTCTGGCAAATTATATACAAAAGCCTATTAAAGAGATAGTGCAACACAATCCTGTGGGGTTCATCCCAGGATGAAAGGTTGATTCAACATATGGCAATCAATAAATGTAATTCATCATGTCAATAGACTTAAAGAATCATGATCATCACAATAGATGCAGAAAAATCATTTGATAAAATAGAGCACTCCTTCATGTTCAAAAAACGAGAAAAACTAGGGATAGTAGGAATGTACCTCAACATTGTAAAAGCTACCTATGCTAAACACAAGACCAACATCATTCTAAATGGAGAAAAAATGAAAGTATTCCCTCTAAAAACTATAACAAGACAAGGATTCCCTCCATCACCACTTCTATTCAACATCATCCTAGAAACTGTAGCCAGAACAATTAGATCAAAGAAATTAAGGGGGGTATAAACAAGGAAGGAAGAACTCAAACTATCACTATTTGCTGATGACATAATTCCGTATTTAGAAGATCAAAAAAATAACACAAGAAAACTTCTGGAACTAATAAATGAATTCAACAGAGTAACAGGATATAAAATGAACACCCATAAATCAAATGCATTCTTATACATCAGTGATGAATTCACTGACAGAGAAATTTAAAAAAATACCCCATTTACAATAGCCCCAATAAAATAAAATATTTCAGAATCAATCTAACAAAATAAGTGAAGAATCTCTAAAATAAAAAGTACAGAACAATAAAGAAACTTAAGAAGAACTTAGAAGATGAAAATATCTTCTTTATTCTTGGATATGCAGCATTAATAATTTAAAAATTGCCATACTACCAAAAGAATTATACAGATTTAATCCAATTCCTATTAAAACCCTAATGATATTTTTTATAGAAATAGAAACAGAAATCATTAAATTCATTTTGAAAAATAAGAGACCTAGAATACCCAAAGCAATCCTTGGCAAGAAGAGTGAAATAGGAAGCATCACAATATCAGACCTTAAACTATACTACAGAACCATAGTAACAAAAACAGTATGGTATTGTCACCAAAACAGACATGTAGGCCAATGGAACAGAATAGAATACACAGAGACAAGCCCACATAAATACAGTTATCTCATACTAGACAAAGGCACCAAAAACATCCATTGGAGAAAAGATAGCCTCTTCAACAGTTGGTTCTAGGCAAACTGGAAATTCATGTGCAACAAAATGAAATTAAACCCCCTTCTCTGACCCTGCACAAAACTCAGCTCATGGTGGGTCAAAGACTTAGGCACTCAAACAGAGACCTTGCACCCAACAGAAGAAAAAGTAGGCCCAAATCTTCATGTCAGCTTAGGAAATGACTTCCTTAAACCAGACTCATATAGAGCAAGAAGTAAAATCAAGAATCAATAAACGGAAAGTATTCAAACTAAAAAGCTCCTTATCCTTAGAAAAGTAAACAACAACGTGATGAGAGTCTACAGAAGGGGAGAAAATGTTTATCACATGCACCTCAAATAGAGCATTAAACTCCAGGATGTAGAAAGAACTCAAAAACAAAACAAAACAAAACATCAACACCAAGAAATAAATAAATACTCAATCATTAAATAGGCTAAGGAACTGAACAGATACTTCATAGAAGAAGAAATACAATCAATCAACAAATCCGTGAAAAAATGTTCAACACATCTAGCAATTAGAGAAATGCAAATCAAAACTACTCTAAGATTTCGTCTCACTCCAGTAAGAATGGCAATTATCAAGAACACAAGCCATAGTAAATGTTGGCAAGGATATGAGGGAAAAGGCACACTCATACATTGCTGGTGGGACTACAAATTGGTGCAACCACTCTGGAAAGCAGTATGGAGATTCCTTGGAAAACTTGGAATGGAACCACCATGTGACCCAGCTATTCCACTCCCTGGTTTATACACAAAGGATTTAAAAATCAGCATACTATAGTGACACAATCACATCAATGTTTATAACAGCTCAATTCATGATAGTCAAACTATGGAACCAACCTAGATATCCTTCAGTAGATGAATGGATAAATAAAATGTGGTACATATACACAATGGAATATTACTCAGCCTTAAAGAAAAATAAAATGATGGCATTTTCCAGTAAATCCTTAGAGCTGGAGAATATCATGCTAAGTGAAGTAGCCAATCCCCAGAAGTCAAAAGCTGAATGCTTTCTCTGAAATGTGGGTGCTAATTCACAATAAGGCAGGGGGACTAGGGAAACATAAAGGTATTTGGATTAGGCAGTGTGGAGTAAAGGGAGAAGATGGAGTGTGTGGGGAGAAAGAATAATAGAATGAATCAAACATTATTACACTATGTACATATAAGATTATATGACTGGTATGATTCTACATTATGGACAACCAGAAGAATAAGAAGTTGTACACCATCATGTATGATGTATCAAAATTCATTCTATTGTCATATATAATTAGTTAGAACAAATAAAAAATCTATTGCTAAAAACTTTCTCTGATATGCCCAAAGGTCATCCAGCTTTTTCTTTTCAGTAAAAGAAAACTTGTTCTCTCATTGGTCAAGATATTCAGTAGACAAAAGATTCATATTTGTTTTTCAAAATTTTTTTGGTAGTAGAAACATTTTAATAACTTTTTGCTATAACTGTCACTATTCACCATTGACACTACAGTAAAATGATAGAAATGTTAATTTAAAGGTTCTTTGTAATATGGAACTTGAAACATTATCACTGAATAGTTCATAATCTGCCATCTTAAAATTCATATCTATCATGCACCTTGAATGGATCTTATACTAATGTATGAGATATTTAAAAAGCAATGCATTTTTTTCTCACATTACATACATCTTCCCGTGTTCCCATACTTAAGGGCAAATGACCAAAAAGTCACATTTACAAATATTATTGCAGATGCCTCAGAAAAAGATATAAGTAATGGGAAGAAGGTAGGGTTAGGGTTCCTGTTATTCAAAATTCTTTCTCTTCAGATCAAAAGTTTACTGTCAAAAAAATTCATATTGATTCAAAACATGCTTTCTTGTAACTTTTACAGAGAGCCTTGCTTTTTCTATTTGTAATTATGTAAAATAAATCAACACATATTTATGCATTAGATTTTTTTCTACTATTTGATACATTTTAAATTATTGCAGATTCAATGTTTAAACAGGAGTGAATACATTTTCATGTTCTAAGAAGATGTCTCATCAAGAATTAAAATATGTTGGAAATAGTAACCAAAGTATGACATTACAAAACAAAGAGCTTACAAGAATTTATTGTTCACTAAACTGATTGGTGGTTCATATCTCTGCCAAAGAAATGAGCAGGAGGAGTCTTAGATGAAAGGCAGAGCAGAGGTAAGCTTAATAGGTAGGTGTTGACTAGTGACTAGTGGGCTAATATCCTCATCTTACAGTTTTTTTTTGAATGTCCAAAAGTATCTTTTAATCTTTTTATTTTTATTTTTTTATTGACTGTTCCAAACATTACAGAGCTCTTGATAAATCATCTTTCATACATTTGACTCCATTGGGTTTTGAACTCCCATTTCTACCCCAAATACAGATAGCAGAATCACATCTGTTACATACTCACATTTTTACCTAATGGCATATTAATGACTGTTGTAATCTGCTACCTTTCCTATCCCCTACTATCCTCCCTCCCCTCCCCTCCCACCTTCCCTCTCTGCCTCCTCTGCTGTTGTTCAATTCTCTCCCTTTTTTCCCCCTCCCCCTTGTCCATCATAACCTCTTATACTTTTGTGTATCATTGAAGGTCTCCTACCATTTGCATATCCTTTCCCTTCTCTCTCCCTTTCTCTCCCCCCATTTACCCCCCACACATCAGATAGAGCTCTAATATCCAGAATGTACAAAGAACTCAAAAAATTAAACAATAAGATAACAAATAATCCAATCAACAAATGGGCCAAGGACCTGAACAGACATTTCTCAGAGGAGGACATACAATCAATCAACAAGTACATGAAAAAATGCTCACCATCTTTAGCAATCAGAGAAATGCAAATCAAAACCACCCTAAGATACCATCTCACTCCAGTAAGATTGGCAGCCATTATGAAGTCAAACAACAATAAGTGTTGGCGAGGATGTGGGGAAAAGGGTACACTTGTACATTGCTGGTGGGACTGCAAAATGGTGAGGCCAATTTGGAAAGCAGTATGGAGATTCCTGGGAAAGCTGGGAATGGATCCACCATTTGACCCAGCTATGGCCCTTCTCGGACTATTCCCTGAGGACCTTAAAAGAGCATACTATAGGGATACGGCCACATCAATGATTATAGCGGCACAATTCACAATAGCTAGACTTTGGAACCAATCTAGATGCCCTTCAATAGATGAATGGATAAAAAAAAATGTGGCATCTATATACAATGGAGTATTATGCAGCACTAAGAACTGACAAAATCATAGAATTTGCAGGGAAATGGATGGCATTAGAGCAGATTATGCTAAGTGAAGCTAGCCAAGCCCTAAAAAACAAATGCCAAATGTCTTCTTTGATATAAAGAGAGCAACTAAGAACAGAACAGAAAGGAAGAGCATGAGGAAAAGACTAACAGTAAGCAGTTTATTTTTTAACCAGAGGGTGGAAGAAACATCAACCACTGAAACTAGTTTGAGGCTTTCAGACTTTTTTTTTTAAGTCATAATGATATTGTACACCAAAACAATATCCTTCGATGGGTTTGCTACTTTGAGACTGCGGAAGTGACTTCCTTCCTATGCCAGGAAAAAGAAAAAGTCTGATTCTTTTTGCAATTCTGATTATTTCACAAAAAGATGAAGACACTGTGAATTCTGTTGAGTTTATGCTTTTCTTAGAAAAGCTAGTAGAATAAGAGAAGTACTCAAAATTTTCTTTGTAATTAAATTACATACACCTGGTTCTAGACTATTCCTATCATTTTTGTTCAATGGACATTTGACTCAATTTGAAGTGTGGGTAATTGAGTACTGAATTGTACCAGGCCCTGGGTGGACTGTAGGTAATCAACCCCAAAAATGCAGTCCCTGTCCTTGGGAAGCTCACACTATAGTGAGAAAAGCAGATAAGTGGGGGAAATACTGTTGCAATTCCACCTGTGAAAATAGAAATACTCTGCCCCAGACTCAGTAGGAGCATAACTACGGGGCAGCTGTGCCAGTCTTGGAGGACCAAGGGGAAGGTCCTCAAGGAAGTAACCTCTGAAGTGACACTTGTAGAAGGAGGAGAATGAAGTAGAGGAAGGATAGTGAAGGACATGTATGAGCCTGCAAATAAAAGAGATCATGACCTTGAGTCACAGCAAGTAGTTCTGTACGGTTGAAGCATAGGTTTTGAAGTTTGGAGAGATAAAATAATAAGGCTAGAAGAATGAACTGAAGTCAGATGTTGAAATGTTCCACATTTTGACCATAAGTCAAGAAGGAAGAAAAGCAAAATGAATTCTCATTCATATTCTCTAATTTCAGATTACATTGTACCTGTGCATGACCTCAGTTTCTCCTGTCCTATATTTGAACATCACAAAATACTATGAAACTCAAAAATCATATGAATGAATGACTGTAAGCATTGACCCTCCTCTTTTCAAATAGGTAGATGCCAGTTTTCTGACCTCTTAAGTCATATTACATCTTCCAACAGCACTCAGCCAAAGATGAACTCTTTCTTACCTAGTAGATATCAATTTAATCCCTATAAAAGAGCATATTATACTTGTTTAGTAAATTTTAGTAGGATAGGGAATATTGACAGGTTAATAATTCTAGGAGCTTCCATTTCTAGTTAGAATTGAGGGACTTGTGACACACCAATATTTCCCATACAAAAGCTAGAAAACATAGAGGAAGAGTGGGAGGAGGAAGAGAACATATAATTCATGAGGAGGATGAAGAAAAAGAAAAATATGTTAGAAGATAACTATGCCATCTGGTAGTGGTTTTCATCCTCCGATACATTAAGGATACCACGCTGAATGGCTAAGGAAAGGGTCCGGGGAAAAGTGATGTTACCACTGAGAACTGAAGAGAGTCCAAGGTCTTGAAGAAGATGAATTTGCACATTTACCCATGCTCAACATTCTGCTTTTGTTTTACTTTTCATTTGGCACATTTGCTGATTTGGGGTTTGGGGATGAGGTTAAAAGGATGAGAGTATCTTCTAAGAAAGAAAGAAGCCAACCAAGACCTCAGCATTCTCATGTATACAAGGAATTATCCCTTAAAAGTGTGAAGTCAAGACTCTGAGAACAGTCTACTACCTTATTTGGAAAACTTGCAGAGCAAAGTATTCCAGGAACAAATGTGAAGCAGAGGTGACATTAGTAACAAGCATGCATTTTAAAACTTACTCCTTAATTGGTTCACTCAGTACAATCTATTCACCTACTTATTGGTAGGTAGAAAAAATGCTCTATGGAGAAACATTTTTATATATTTTCAGACATTTTTCTGGCATTAAATAAAATTATTGAGCAAACTAAGAAACAAGACAAGATACTAAATAAAAAATATAAATATATCCATCAACATCACATACATTGAAGTTATCAGATAGAAACTTTAGAATGACTGTAATTATATGCTTAAAAATAGAAAATATAAAAATGTCACTGTAGAACTGAAATTTATAAAATCTAATAAAATGAAAATTCTACCGTAAAAATAGAATAATTGAAATTGAGACTATAATAAATAGGTTCAATAGAATACTGCATTCTAGAAATGATTAATTAAATGGAAAATGTATCAGTAGAAAATATCCAGCTGAAGCACATTGATAAAAATAAGTGGAATACTTTAAAAGTGTGTAATGATTTATAGGGCAGGTAATTGAAATTCCAGAAGCAGAGAAAAGAGAAAATGGTAAATAAGCAAATTTAAGAAGGATAATGAGTGAGAATTTTTAAATATTGATCAAAATAGCAACCCACACCTTCAAGAATAGTTCCGAGCAAAACTAAATACAAGGAAAACAACCCAATTTTACATCACTGTAGAATTTCAGAACACTTAAGACAAATGAACAGTCTTTTTGTGGGAACAAAGAGGCATTTTACTTTTCACGATAAACACCATATTCTAAGTAGTAATGAAAGCAAGAGGAAAATTGAGTGACACCTTAAAGGTACAGACCTAAAAACAAAGTCAATCTAAAATTTTCTGCACAGAGAAAATATCTTTTAAAATTGAAAAATAGAAATAGAAAAATAAAGATTAATTTTCTCACCAGCAGAATCTTAATAAAATATAAATAGAGTTCTTAAGACAGAAGGAAAATTATCCCAAATGGAAACACTGAAATGCAAGAAGAAATGAAGAATCATGGAAAAGTTAGATATGAGGGCAAATAAAAACTAATATTAACTGTGAAAAAATAATCATTGTATGTTGTGGAGTTTAACATATATGTAGAATTAACATACATTTCAACACAATCACACTAGTTCAGAGTTAAAAGTCTACAAGTCTTGCATTACCTGAGAGGTGGTACATGTACTAATTTCTCTAGACCCTACTAAGGCAAGGAGATATATATATATCCTCAGCACCACGTACAAACAAAGATGTTGTGTCTGCCGAAAACTAAAAAATAAATATTAAAAAGATTAAAATATTAAATATATTATATATATTTAATATTATATATTTTAAATATTCTATATATATTAAAAATATTCTCTCTCCCCCCCCCCTCTCTCTTTAAAAAAAAATACTGGTTAATCAAATCAGAATGAGTGAAATGAATTCTAAAAAATATTAAGATAGTAAATATTAAGCTAATCAATTATATTAGTAATTACATCAACTGTTATTGGACAAAATACTCAAATTTTTATTCTCAGTCTGGATATACCTAAAGATTTAGTAAGTAAAACCACATGTCATCCAGTTATGTTTAAATTTCAGATAAATGATGAATAGTGTTTTAGTCCTAAAAGACTGCTTATCTGAAATTACAATTTAAACATGATGTATTGGACCTGGCAAACACAGGTTTACCCTTACCACTGATGAAGTTATCAGTCACGCTGGAGAATGCAACTTTTGGCAGAAAGCCTCCTGAATAACTTCAGAATCATACAGGTTAACCCAACTACAGTGCTAGTTCAGGTAGTCGTCCCTGCTACAAATTCAAAAGCTGTTCCTGGAGAAGCAGAGTATAAGCCCCAGTAAATGTTGCTACCAAGAGACAAACCTTAAATACAGAATAAGAAAAAATGAAAGTAAGAGAATGTTAAAAATATACAAATGCGAATACCAAGCAAAAGAATCCTAACTTAGCTATACTAATTTTGGACCAATAAACTTTAAAGCAAGAGAGGTGGTAGATTACTAATTTCTCTAAACCCTACTAGCCAGGCAGGGTGGTGCATGCCTGCTATTGTTTTCTGCCAAAAACAATTCTGAGAAGCATTCTCTATGATCCTCATAAGATGACAGAGGACAAAAAGGGAGGCTTGTTACTTTCAGTGGTAACCTTGATAATACACCCTTATAATAGCTTTCTGTGTTTCCTCCCTCTCCCAAGTGCCTCATTCTCACTTTAGAAGATCTCCTCCTTAACGAACTATATTCACCCAGTCCTTGTCTTGGATTCTGCTTTATGGGAGAATACAAACTAAGAATTGTGATTTCTGTTCTGCAAGGCAGGGAAACCCATGCACAGAGCTATGTTGGAGTGTCACATTGCAGTCAAGGAAGTCACGGGGAGATTGTTAGGTCTTTGAAAGTCTGGATAAATCACCCTCTTCTTTGCACAAGCAGTGAAAACGAGGACAAAGAAGTAGTGCAGATGGAAGAAAAAAGCATTACCTTTATTGTTGGCAAAGGTCAGGGTGCAGAACTTGACTCATCTTTAAGGCATGTGAACTTCCTGCTAATGTTCTTTGGTCAGACATCCACTTCTGACAGCTTTAAGGCAGTAAGACCACCCTACTGTAAACACATCCTGCCCCTAGAGAAGCAGAGCAGAATACCTACATACAGACTGGGAAAGAAGGATTGATTTCTAGTAAGCAACGGAAAACAGGAAAGCTGTGTTGAAAAAGAGCTTTTTGATTCAAGCCTTAGCACCTGAGTAGTTTTGACAGGTGTAGACAGGAGATTATAAGTGAGATAGTTCTTCCTAAGTGATTAAATGCTGAAGCAAAGTTATTACTACACTCATGGCTACAGGAAATGGATCATTTAATGGAGGATACTGGTAGGATTTTGAGTATGTATTCATTTCTTCTCAGAAAGTCAAATGGAATTCAGTCTTATCAACCAGTGGGTGGAATTCTGAGTTAAAATGTCAACATGTAATAACTACAGTCCTCCACATTTCTTCCCTACAGTCAAATTTATATTCATTAAATCCCTCTCCCTTGTTGCTAAGCAGGGAATTCAAGAATACATTAAAATCATAAATATTAGCACAGTAGGATTTGCAAGTCAACCTGATCTATTACGAATGCAGTTGTAAAGTTTTAACCTTCAGAATTCTTGTCCACATTCTGAAGACGCCATCAACACCGCCTGGAGGATAAAAAAAAAAAGGACTCCAGAAAATGTGGCAAATGCATGTAGAACATTGTCGTTTCTTTTGTACCCGGTCCCCTTATTTACTGTGTTCACATAGTCTATTGGTATACATATATGAGGGCACATCCGGGAGTAAACATATGTCACACCCCATGCATACACACAATCCACTTAGAAATGCACACAGATAAAATGTACACTTTCCCAGTACCTAAAAAATAAGATCTTGCCACTTCTCAAGTTTAAGGGAGAATGTGAGCCAATATTAGGTTTAATAGAGTCTTGTATGTTATTTATCATATTTTGGTTGGCATTGGGGTTAGCATGCTTGGCAAAGGAAATTTCATAATGCACATAAATACAAAATCTTGACATTTTTAAATGCTTTCTCCCGGACCAAGCGGCTATCAGATTATGTCAAAGCTTCATTAATCTCTTCTCCCCTGCTGCTTGCCTGCCTTTTGACCATTTCATTGCTAATTAGCCCTGAAAGCAAGGGAAAGAAAGGCTTTTGATCTCTAGTCACTCCATTTCACAGTTAAAGAAAAATGGGAAAAGTGAGGTTTGGTGCTGCTTTGTTTTACAGATCTTCACTCTAAGTTTGGACACAATGAAATTCAGGCTTGCCTGAAGATACCAGTTGCTATTGTAACCTTCAGAGTAACCAGTCTTTTGATTCAATTGGCTTTTATGATTCCACTAATGATCTAGCTAGAGCTGGGCCTTGTCATGTGTTAGAAATAGATGAGTAAATTAGACTTCCCTGCTTCTTTCCATGGTGGAATTTATGGAGGAAACTGTAATTATAGGCAGCACACACATAATTGCACAGCTGATGGCAGGAGGATAGGGCAGGGTGAGGTGGGTATGCACAGCAAGGAGATTTGGGTCAGTCTATCAGGGAAGGTCTCTGAGGGAACAGTGCTAAAGAGGACACAAGAAGAATAAGTAATAGTTTGCAAAGTAGAAGCATTGGATGAGCATTTGGTGCAGGCAGAGAGCATGCAATCCATCAAATGATATTACCTAATAAGAAATATTTGTTTTGTTTAGGGCAAATCTCCGAGTGTCGAGATTCACCTCTGAGCACTCTGAAGACTACTAGGAAGTGGGAAGTCCAATGGCACTCTTTGTGAGTGCAGGCACAGGGTCACATACAAATAGGTCTAAAGACCTTCATGGAGCATTGGCACTTCAGCTTTTTCTCCCTTCCTTCCCATACTTACTGTGTTCTCAGGTGAAAGGAAGAATACTGACAATACGTGACTTGGAGTAATGGCTAAGCTAATAACCTGCCTTTTTGAATTAGAAGTAGAGATTTTTCACTTGCACAATCCCTCAGAAGATTCTTTGATAGCTCAAGTTCTTTCAGTAACCTCCTCCCATCTGGATCTTAAACATGCAAGCTTCTGGTGAGCTCTAATTAAAGCAACTTCTGACTTTGAGAGAACAGCAGGATAGTGCTTTGAGGACCCTTGGAAATATCACCACATTAAAGAAATGATAAAAAAAATCAGGTCGGGGCATTTACATGATATTTTTCCAAAAGCAGACTGATAAGATGGAAATGCAAGTCCTTTGGCTACCAATATATTGAATGCCGATGAATCAGACTCCTGGTGAAATTTTTAGGAGTTTTGTAAACAGCCTATAGGAGACATCAAGCATGTATATAATTCTTTGGATTTAGGTTTCAAATCCCTGGTTTAAAATTACTAAATATCCTCATAAAATAAATGACAATTAAAAGCACCTATGATTATTAATCTTCAAGTCTGCCATTTGATGACCTAAGTCAAACTATATAATTGATTTTTATTATTGTTGTTAGATCCATGTAATACCCATATTTGGATATTATAAAGTAGGTTCTTGGACATCAAAGGGTTTCTAGTGATTGTTGCTTTGTTTACTTAGGCTTCAACCACTTTCTTACAGATGTGGTGCAGAACTATCTCAAATGTGTGCCAAATTTGCCATTCTCTAAATTATGGAATATGCCATAATGGCTGTGCTGCTAGCTTGGATTTTGATAAGGTAGAAATGTCTTTGATGAGTGAAATATTTTTATTAATTTTAGGTAGATTCAGATTCAAATCATTTTTAAAGATTTGAAAGATTTTTCATTTTTTTTCTTGTCAACACTGCTTTGTGGAAATTGTAAGAGTTATCAAGGTGATTGTTCTTTGTAAAAATGGTTGAATCAGTCTTATGTCCTTTTAATTTGCTTATTTTGTAGAGTGAAGGTCTGTGAAAGATAGCTATTTTTAATCCAACCCTAAGCATATTTCTTCCTTCACCCGTCCTCCTAATTTGTAAGGTCAATGAAACTCACTCCTTTCACTGATAGCAAATCCTATCTGTATGAAATCAGCTTATCTAAATGCATTACGAATGCCCAGCAGGCATGTTTCATGGAAATTAAATAAGTGAATAACTTTGTGATGAGAACATCATGAGGTCATGGCCACAGTTGCTTTAAAACTAAATGAGCAAATCTTCAGATCAATTTGCTTTTGCTTTTTTCCATGGTAAGAGCTCAGTGGTCATCTTCCTGTTATAATTTTGAGATTCAGAGCCTCTCCAAGGCCCAGGAAACAAAGTCAGCTTCTAGGTTTGGGGTGGGTTGATGGGACCAACAGCCCTACCTTACGAGGTCTGAAGAAGCTTCCTCAGAAACTGTTCAGGAGTTAGTTTGAGATAAAAATTAGAACTATTATGTCTTTGTAGTCTTCCAGATACAGATGTTATGTTTGAAGACTTTGGTGTATTATGCTGGTATGCTATGTTTAACAGCTTACTATTTCCACATAGTAAAATGGTTGCTGGGGTCACAATAAGAAAAAATAATTTTGTCCTTGACATCTACACTACTCTGTATTAGACAAGTTTATACTTCTATCTTGTGCCTCTTCATTTCACATTGTGAAACTTGAAATCTGGGATGTGAACACTGCTAGGATGATCATCTATTAAGATTATAAACAGCTCAGACAATAACTTGTGAGGAAAAATTTGTGTTTGTTGATGCTGTAATTTCTCCTCACATCTTCAAAAGATGCCCTTGCAAACATTTGTATGTTAATGATATACCAAATCTTCCTCATCAAAATCATATCTTAAAAAAGATACAATTTTTAAAAACAATTTTTGGTGCAAAGAATTATGTCAGTAAGTTTATAAGATGCACTTATTAATGCTTTAAAGTTCCACCCATTTTATCTCAGTATCTCCTTACATTTTGAGGGATGTGAAGCTTTGCCATTGATAAATGCCATTCAGGTATCAGTAGTACAAACGGAGGAGTGTTTGGTGGAGGAAAAGTGGGGTGAGGGGTATAACAGTTGTGAGAAGGAAGGAAAGGCTTATAGAATTGTGCTTATTGTAAGGAAAAAAAAACCTTGAATACTTTTGATTTTATGCTTCGGTGTCACATGGGTCATTTAGTGATAGATTCAAGAATGCTCACTTTCTGTAAATAGTGGGGTTTATTTAGCTCACAATTTTGAAGGTTCAAGAACATGGTGTGAACATCTGCTTGGTTCTGGCGAGGACCTTCTTTGCTGTGTTACATGCCATATGGTAACACACCTCTTCTCTTTAGAAATCCCTACGTTTGGCATTTTGTTATAATACTGGAAAACAGACTAATATAGAATGCAAGTAGAGAAAAATTGAAGGCAACACCTATTGTAAACAGAGACTGAGAAATTATCTCTGTAGTGAGATAATGTAATTACTTCATTTTTGGGTCAAGACATAAATAGTGGGGATATGTATAAGACAGCCTGAGGTTAGCTAATTAGAATGCTGGAGGCTGGAACCTCAAATACTCCAGATGTTTCTTGATTAGGAAAATAATTGCAGAAATTGTTCAGAGTTTTTTAAGTGTCTTGCCATTCTGTGTCAGATATAAGTAATGCAAAAACATATAATGGTTAAAACACATCCAAGCTAAAAAGTAAATGTGTACCTTCAGTAAAATCTTTGGCAGCTGTGTGTCCTAAAATACAACCTCACCCCGGCGAGAGAAATCTATGTCCTAAGTTGTCCTAATCTATGTCCTGTAGGTCACAATAATGTTAAAAGATGGGAGAGCATGGTTTTTGGACTGAACTCCTACAGTAGGCCTCTAAAGACCAGACCAAACAAAAATGGAGTCAGTCTTGCTAAATGCCATATAACCAATCCGAAACTTTAAAGAGGGTAGATGAGATTTTCCTGAAAACAGGATATTCCAATCTACCCAAGACAGCATAATAAGGAAGCTCCCTTTGCTTCAACCCTTACAAAACAGTAACCTGATATAAAAAAAAAAAAATCAATTGTTTTTCCTGATGCTGTTTCCTCATCCTCACCTTACAAAACCCACTGTTCTGCTATTGCTCACAACTCTCAATTCTCATTCCATTTTGTAAACAGGAGACTGAACTGATTGATGAATTGCAAATAAAAGTCGATTAGATCTACGACCAAATTTGTTACAATTTTGTCTTTGATAGTAATAAAAATGTGCAAGGGTCCAGCTAATTATCTCTACTAAGCATGTGAAACAAAATAGCCTATGCTCCAGGCCTGCTACCAGTGCCCTCCTTCCCTGACACCAACATTTAGACTCATATCCACCTCTTTCTCCATGTGTCATGCTCAGGAAGAGAGGCCTTTAAATATAGTGATTGAGTCAGGTGATATAATCTTTAATTGCAGCAGTTATACACCCTAGTTACATATTAAACTGGGAAACACTTAAAAATTTATCTATATCCAGGTGCCATTAAATCATATTCTCTCAGGATGATGAGACAAGATGCCTCATAAGAAGTACATAGTTCATAAATAATCTGAGGTAATGATTATACTAAGATGCACTGTGAAGACTAATTCATAGAAAGGACTAATTACTATTGGCTGGGGTTAATAGAACACAGTTTAGAGGAATTGGGGCTTGAC
This sequence comes from Ictidomys tridecemlineatus, assembly GCF_052094955.1. NCBI lineage: Eukaryota > Metazoa > Chordata > Mammalia > Rodentia > Sciuridae > Ictidomys > Ictidomys tridecemlineatus. The sequence continues at coordinate 74,612,159 of NC_135482.1, read as the reverse complement.
CTGGAAAATGCCAATGATATTTTAAGTGGACATTAGGAGAGGGCCCAACAAAAGCAGTGTGGGCATTAGGACTGGGATTCCATACTGATCCAGGTCTGTTGGGAAAAAGTGATCAGAGGCCTGGACAGTGTTAATACTCATTTGTGAAGCAATGGGAATTGGTATAAGTGGGCAAGATCAGATGATGGAGAAGACTGAATATAAGGTGAAGAATGCATTGTGGAGATACAATGGTAATTTGAGGCTTTTATCAAGAGGACAACATTGAAAGTGCTGGAGATTCCCAAGGACACCCATTCCTAGATTGGAATTTGTTTTCTGTAGTAGAGTGGATGACTTGGATCTATTATTCATCTCTCAATATATACCTTTCTTTTTGCTCATTTTCTAATGTCTGAATTTCCCAATACCGAGTTTGTAGATGCAATAACTAGCATGCATTTGAGTTAATGCAAGGTGTTCCTGGAATTTTTTCATTGCACAGCACCTAATAGCCACTCAAAAACTGAAGTGAGTATAACAAATATTTTCACAATAGCAATGAGCTCTTATCTGATTAGCCTTATACAAATCACTTAATCCTTTCAGTCTTAGTTTCTTCATTTGGCCAATGAAGAGACAATACTAGACATTTTCTAATTTTACATAGAGAAGTAGCATCACATATATTTCTGATTATTCTCAGCCACACATACAATAAGATTTGTAATTGAGATTGCTCCTTTCCTGGCCATCTATTCCAACTTGGTCTGTGTACACTATTATTTAGATGAGAACATGTGCATTATTTTTTCTGGTGAGTCCAAAGAAAAGTAACTGATGTTTGATAAGAAGAAAATATTGATCATGTTTATTTTTTTTTGTTTTTTGAAAGGATGAATGAAAGTAAATAAAAAAATCTGCAGGTTAATAAATTAGACTGGCATAAATATTTGAGATGAGTAGAGGAAAGCATAAGACTTCATGTCACCCATACATGAAACATACAGAGCAAATAGTTATCCTTTTGAAGATTTTAATACAGACTTAAAAATGGACAATTTAATATTACAGTTATATACCATTGATTCTGTTAGATATGTGGATGAATGTGTTTGTTTTTCAGTAAAATAGTTTCATGCTTATAAAAGTCACCGTAGGTCAAGTTGGAACAAAGAGAACCACATACAGTAGAAATAAACCTGGTATTAAATAGGGTATAGGTAAGGAAAAAATATTATAAAGCAGTTACATTGTTGACACAAAAGAAAAATAAATAAAAAGACTTCTCTATGTTTTGAAGGCAATTCACAATCATTTCCAGGAATTCTGTGAGAGTTTAAGGCCATTTGTTCTAAAGAAATGCTTTAATTTAGACACAACTTCACAAAACTTTAATTCTTGTAAAAACTGTACATGCAAAAACTTTACAATTAATTGTGGACAGGCAGATCAGTATATAGGAGTAGTTTATTTCACAAATGTGTTGTGCACTAAGTCACATAGTTGTATATATTGAACTGGGAATTTCACAAAAGACTCCAGCCTGTGCACCCTGTGTGGCAAAGTGGAATGGTGAGAACAAGGAATTCCAATCAAGAGAGCCAGTATCCCTTTGAATTAAAATATCTAGACAAGATATAATGGAATAAAAAGTTTAAAACATCTGCTACATGGTTCATAGTTAAATAGTCTTGGTTTTTAGTCTTTCTAAACAGCATTATAAGGAAAGCTACTTTTTACATAATGTATTTTCTGTGCATTTACAGTTCACAATGTTTGACTTTTTATTACTTCTACTTAGCATTACAAAATATAAACTGACTGCTGTCTAAATTTAGAACCGGAAAAATTTGTGTTCTTATAGGATAGACATCTGCTAATCTTAAACTCCCATACTTGGCAAACATTGCAGAAAAATTAATTACTAAGCAGATGTGGCTTCTTAAGACAATTCAGTTTCTGAGAAATACAAGAGTATCTTCTTTCCCTATTTGCAAATGTATTTGTCCAGACAGTCATTCAAAGAGATATTGCTCTTGTGATTATAACTATTGCAATTTAGAAGACAAAGGATTCAATATTCAAAACTCTTATTCTTAAGAACAGTTATAAAAGTATTGAAATTTAAAAAGTAGTAACATGTAAACATTGATACAGAGAGACTGCTCTCCTATACATATAGCAGTCGAGGACAATATTTGAGTTAAAAACATAGTTTGTGCTTTTCCCAACAATACATTGGAAATTAGCTGTTCAGTCAAAAAAAAAAAAATTAAAGATTCAGAGAAGACATCCGTACTTTGCTTCAAGCATTTAAACATTTTTTCTGTTGCTCATGCAACAACCATATTTACAGTTTTGGTTTAGGAAGAGAATTAATTTTGGATCCAAGAAAGCACGTTAACTAGTACTGCTGAAACCAAACTGAGAGAAGTATCTTGATCCCTGGTTCATTACAGAGCACCAGGCACAAAGCATTGACTCAGCAGCTCTGACTGATGTGTAGGTAACACGAGCATCTGGGGGCACAGTCATATCTGTGTCTGCAACACATGTGTAGGTGGGGTGTATGGGGGAGGTGCAGGTGATGGCTTGATTCCTCGGGCTCTCATGTAGGAGAGAAACTGCTCGGGGATCTCAGCCAGGACATCTTTGGCCAGTCTAGCCATGCTCAGTATGTGGTTTCCACTTCTGTCAATGTAATCCCTGAATGGCACAAACTAAAACAGAGGCAAAAGAAAGTTATTTCATAGGCTCATAATCTCTATAAAAGACAAAACTCAGCACATGTAAACATTTGGTGGGAGGAGAGTCACGGAAGCCCAGGATAACCAGGAGATGAATGATAATAGTAAATTTAAAAATATTTGATATACTATAAGCAACTATAATAGTAAACAAATGCTTTTAATATATACTTTATCTAAAAAGGGATACAATTCTTTTCTTTTCTTTTTTTCCTGCAAAACTAATGCCACTTGGTCCTGACACACTGATTATGTTGCTACATGTGTTCTGCAATTTTGAGTCCTATATCCAGCCTGATGCCCCCAAAGGATGGAACATGTAACCTCTTCAGGGCTCAGAATCCTGTCAAATGGAATAAATACATGTCTAATTCAGTTCTGATCCAAAAGTATTACTCAATGCAGCATAAGGAGCAAATATTACTCAATTCAATGGAAAAAATATATATCATTAAACAATCCTAAGTACATGTATGAGGACACAAATGGTGTGACTCTACTTTATATACAACCAGAGACATGAAAAATTGTGCTCTATGTGTGTAATATTAATTGAAATGCATTCTGTTCTCATGTAAAACAAATTAGAACAAATAAATTAATAAAAAAACAACTATTGTTAGGAAACACAAAATGATCACATTGCTACAGTAAACCAAGTTAAGATTTTGAAAAATCAAATAGCAGGTGTAATGTCTGTAACAAAGTGAAAGCTGTCTCTTAAAAGGAGAAATTTACTCCAAATTTACTCCATTCTCTTTAAAAGAAGTCATGTTTGGGCTGGAGTTGTAGCTCAGTGATAGAGCACTTGAGTCACTAGTGTGAGGCACTGGGTTCAATCCTAGCACCACATTTAAAAAAAAAAAAAAAAAAGAACAAATAAAGCATTGAGTTCATATACAACTAAAAAAAAAAAACTAAAAAAAAAAAGAAGTCATGCTACAGGCAGAAGCATACCTTTGTCACTAAAATGTTATCCTGTTTTGCTATTAGGAGGAAAACTCAGAGCAGATTTCAAATCAGTGTGATAGAAAAGTGACACATCTTCCTTTTACCCCTAAAGGTAGCTAAGTCAGGGTAAGAAAAACTTAACAGTGAACGTAATTCACCTGAGAACAGGGAGGATGTGAACTTTTGTGATGTCACATTATATAGCTATGCACAACACTTGACATTTTTAACAAAACAGCAGAGAGGTGACAAAAAAAAGTTAAAGTTTATATTCTCTCTAAAACTTGAATTAGAAGAGTAAGAAAATACGAATCAACGTAGGTAAGGATTAAGAGGAAACAAATTACAATTGCAGTTATAGTTATTTTGTTCTTTAAAAGTCATGACATTTTACAAATTAACATTTAGGAATGTTGATACAGTTAGTATACATATAGCCATTTTTAAAACTATTTCTTTAAAGGTTTGGTTTTTTTGAAAACGTGTAGCTAAGATGTTCATTTCAGGAAAATAGAAAACAGTGGATATTTCTTTAGAAAAAGGGGAGATCATATCTGCTTGGGTCTTACCTCAACTCTGGTCTTTTAGTTTTGTTTGATTTTTTACCTCTTATCATACCATGGACATGAAACTTTTCTTTAAATCCTTTATTATCATACATTCTGGAATTGGACTTCTTAGATTTGAGGCCTGATTTTGGTACTCATTACCTGCATAGACTTGGGAAGATATGTTCCACTGTTGCCTCAGTTTCCTCTTCTATAAAATAACTTTAATGTATATAACATCTACTTCATTAGGTAGTTGCATTACATAAATTAATATATGAATTGTTTAAGACAGTGTTCAATCATAACATGTACCATATGTGATAGTTATCATTATCATCATTGCTAAGACTATTCACCCATTTGTTCATTCATTGAGTTATCAATATAAATTTGAGGCTTTTCTCAACGGCTTTCTATTCACACTCACATTAACCATTGAGAATAAAGAATTATCATATTTTATAATATAATATATATTTTATCTGATACTTAGATATATTTTATCTATCTCTAACTGAAGTACAATAGCAACTAATCTAAAACAGTAATTCATAGAATTTTGTTATGTTGAACACTTGTTTTTTTCATCTTACTAGCAGGTGTTATAGGATCTATAGGTTTTAAAAATTGAAGTAAATTAAAATTTATTTCAGACTTTTATGATTCTCTAGAATGTCACAACTACAGGTTCCCAGCCACTGTTCTCACATCTCACACACTTATACAGATTTGTAAAGTCTCCTTATAAATGATGGGTAAGAAAGAAACCCTACTTTTCAACCAAGCATGGGAATATATATCTCATATAATTTAGGCATGTCAGCTGGGGTCATAGACTCTAATGTGCCACTTGAGCCCGAGGTTGAGAATCGCTGTCCCAGCAAGTCACTGTCCTCCACAGAAGCACATTTCATCCTACATATATGTGGGGAGTGGAAAAAAAAGTTGGGAACTTTCTCCTCACTAACCTAAATGATCTATATCTTTTCCAAAGGAACATTCAATTTTTCAGTCCACTCTATACGTGAGAAATGAAAATGGCAAATGACTCTTCATTTCCTTTACCTCTTATTAGTGTCATATTTTATAGTTTTCATGATGAAATATGCCCTCATTTTTCTTGGAAGATGGATCATGGCCTTCTACCATTAGAGATTCCTACTCAACTACTCAGGACACTATTTTCTCTTTAAACCTCATTTCTGAGTCCTCAACTTGGGGACTTCTTGTTCAAAAAAAATTCCCACACATTTGTGGCTGCAGATTGACTATGAATTCAGCTGGACCCTTAAAACATTCAAATTAAATAATAAATAAATAGACAAATTTTCACTCTTTAATAATTTATTACATTCATATGATAAATATCAATAAATGCATTCTGTACTTTATACAAATATGGTATCCTTTATACTCTACATCCTTTTCTCAAAATCCACAAGTATAAGGAAAACATTCCACATGGCTGCTCTAATGGCTGGCTTTGCCTGTTTGTGAAAACAAGTTGGAATTAGTTCGGGCAAATGGGCTTTTAGTTGCTGTTCTGCTCAATTTTGTTTGATTGTTCCTACTGTGCAGAGCTCCATTAGTGATTTTCAAGTCTAAGCCTTCAAGGTTATTATTCTCCTTTTAATGGAAAATATGATTTAAATATAATTTTTCAGGAAATGATATGCTGGTCAGCAACTGCATGCAGCTAGCAATAATGGCACTGAGTTATACACAATGGTCAATCCACAGCACAAACAAACAAACAAATAAAAAGCCTTTGCATATATTGACTTGCGGAAATAACTCACTTAAGTTTTAGAATAACAACCACAGGAACTCATCTTGCTTACTGTTTATATTATAGTCATATGAAATTGAATCCCAAGGCAATGAGACATAATCACTCATGAGATTCACTACATGTGTCAAGGTACAACTACTTGAAATGGTGACAAGCAACTGCCTTCCCATCACACTGTGCCAACACACTAGCCGATGATAATAATTGATATTGATATTGATATTAGTGTATTTACTGAGCAACTCTTCAGTGGAAGGACTTCTGCTAAGGGATGTTTAGTATAATACCTCATTTAATTTTCACAAGTGTCTATCCATATTTTAAATTTACATAAGAGGAAACTGAAACTCAAGATGGTTTAATTAACTCACCTCTCAGACAGTAACAAGTGTCATTATTTGAACCTAAATTAATCCAACTCTGATCCATTATCTACTATAGGAATCTGAAAAAGGGAATAGATCCCAATAATGTTTAGAATTTTGCATTTTAAGGGAGTAGGTATGTTATCATAGAACACAGGTTTGGGAACCAGAATGGTGTTGGAAATCTCGACCTATCAATTTATGACTTAAGCAACCTGGCATAGTTGTTTAGCTTCCCAAATTAGGTCACAGTTTCTGTATGTGCAAGAGAATGTAGGCAAAAAGAAACTAGCATGTTTAGGAGGATATAAGATGATACGGGAACAAAGTGAAAAAGAGGAAACTAGTTCAGGTGTGGGAGTGAGGGCAAGACAGAGGGAAATTTTAAAATGGAAGATTTCCATCAGTACAGATGAGGCAAATGACATCAGAGGTAAAATGACAACAGAATAAGAGTAAATATTATGAGATTATGTGATACAAGTACAGTTAACTTGTCTACATAAAATCTATTATGTTTGTGTGTGTATTTAGCTGAAGAGGAAAACTGGGGTCAGGTCATAGAGACTCTTAAATGCTATGTTGATGTTTTAGAATCAAAGTTATACAGAATACTTCAGAATATTACAATCAGATATATTAGAATTAAATCCAGATTCCACTTCTTGTTAGCTGTGTGATTATGGACAAGAGAAAATTGAACTCATTTTTTTTTTCTTTTGTAAAATATAGTAATCCAAGTACCCGTTTCATAAAGCTAATTAAGGAGGGAGTTATGTAATGCTGTACCAAGACCAGCACATAAAGCATGTCCGAGTTAGAAATTCTACTCTGAGAAGAAGCTGTTGAAGATTTGATGTAAAAATAAATACCCAATCTACTATCCTCGACTCCCTCGACTCTCTGCTGAACCTCAACTACATATTATTTGTAGTCCTAGGCTTTTGTTTGTTTACGAGAGAAATCTGTTTTATTTGTGGTTTATTTAACATGATTAGCTTCAAAATGTAAGAAATGGAAAGAAGAGAAAAAAATAAAGGAGTCTAAATGGACCCTGTTCTCTGGTAATAGTTTAGCTAGTTTGTTTATAGATATTTTCTGGCCAAGAGGAGATGGACAATATTAAGGGAAGATTGACAACATTATCCTAGATGTGCCCCTGCAACCTCAATATTCTAAATATTCAAAAATGCTTCTATTCTTGAAAATAACTCCTTTAAAGCAGTTTACAAAGGCTGGGAGAACATGGACAGCTTTGAAGGTGGAATATTTAACCTTATTCAAGATGTGAGACAAGATGCCAGTTCTTCAACATAATGTAAATGTTTGGCTTGCTTACTATTTTGAAAAGGTCAATCCCCATTGAGGAACATCTCTGTGAAATTAGGAAGAGTGCATAAAATCTCCTTAACTGAATAATGAAATGTAAAACCAGATGTCCCTTGTCATTAGGGGGCTCCTCATTTGCTGGCTATACTGTAATTTCCTGTCCACATCTCTAAGAATGCTCTACTTTTTTGGCTCAGTGTTTTGTGGCAGAATCCTTCAAGTGATTGCCTGTATCCCCAGGTGTGTTCAAAACCTTTGGGGATCCCAGTATCACTGAAGGACTGGTTATAAGGATTCTGATTCTCAAGAACAGGAAAACTTAAATAATTACACTAACATATATGTCTATGCTGGTAGACAACAAGTATTTTATGTTGTTGCTTCTTCTGAGACTCATCATGGGAAGAGCAAAGATGAAGGAGCTTGAGTTCACACACAATGAAACAAAGGCCACTAGAGATTTACTGGCTTCTTCAAGATCATGTCAAAATTGTACTTTCACAGAGATATGGGTCCTATCTTAATATTCTACTCAATGGAGTAAATCCACTGAGAGCCTAGTTGCATAATAAAGGGCATTGTTTTTATAAATGCAAGCAGGCATAACTCTTTGTTATCACTCACATATCAATTCTTTTAAAGAAAATCTTAGTGAGATGAACAATCTTGGCTACTTCCTGGGGGAGGAAGTAGTATACTAAGTTTCTCTCAAGCATCATCTAGAAGGAACTATGAGATATAAGGTGTCCCTTGCTAATTTCATAACAATGCATTACAACAGCAACATGACACATTCTAAATGAGTTCAAATTCATACTTCCCTCTGGGTAATGTGATTTCTTGGAAACTGTGAGCCGGACATTACAGAAAGCTTTTAGATAAAGTGTGTAATTACTTGGACTTATAATTATACTGATGAGGTTGGTGAATAATTATATGTTTATGAAAAAAACACCATGAGATTCTTAAATAGATGACATCAACACGTCATCTTTCTCAGGTGCTTTTAGTCTATAATCATTTATTGTATATCTGTGTGCTTTTTACTTTACCAATTATGTTAGAGTGAAAGTTTAAATCATATTCAATTATTTAAAAAAATATATATGGTTGTTTCTGTTTTAAAATTTAATTTTACTAATTAATGCAAAAGTGTTTTTTAATCTTTAGGAACATTATTGCTCTTTACATGATCATATTCATAAATTGATTTAAACTGACATTATTTTCTCTTTCACTATATTAATCATTTTTGTTGTTTTAGTGACTTCTACTTCAGAAATATATTTTATGTAAGTCATCTCACTTAATTTTCACAATGCTATTTACCTTGCAGAACACTGAAATTTTGAGAGTTTATCCAATTATCACAAGTCAGGATTTGAACCAAATTCTGAATGATTCCAAATTATATTCTCTTAATAGGTAAATATATAAGTTTGATTATTTTGGAGATCGTACTGAAGTCCATTGTTTGCTCATCCAAAAACTTCTATATACTGTGCTTAAATAATACTAAGACCCTCTTCATTTCCTAGTTAAAAGATGTGCTTCACAGCCTTTTCCCCTTTGCATAACCTAAAAAGTATGGACACTCTAAAACATGCAACTGTTTAGTTGAATTAACTCCTTGCTTTCAATTATACATTTTAACTGAATCTTTGATTATTGAATGCTTTCATTCTATTCACTCCCCAAACAGTAGTCAGCAGTTCTTTTTTTTTAAATACACAACAGCAGAATGCAATGCAATTCTTATTACACATATAGAGCACATTTTTTCATATCTTTGTATATAAAGTATGTTCACGCCAATTCATGTCTTTATATATGTACTTTGTTTTTTTGCATTACAATTCTTATTACACATATATACCACAATTTTTCATCTGTTTGTATATAAAGTAGGTTATTTCTTAATTCTAACATATTCTATATGTAAAACTTATGACTATAACATATTGTTATATATTTTATACACACATATTACATATATGTAATTTTAAGATCTATTTCTTCACTTTCCTCACCATAATCTAGAGGGGAAATGTGACAATAATTATAATCTTTTTGTAACTATTTTATTTGTACATTTTTTACTATGTTTACTTAATCTGGATATATATTAGCTGTTTTAAAACACTTAATTTTTCCTGAGGACTAAAGAATGAATAGACAGGCATAATTTAAAAGACTGTTATGTTTCTAGCTTCTGATTTTACTGAAGGTCACAATGATGTTTTCTGAAAATAGTAAAGTAGGAAAAACACTTATTAGTAAATCCACTTATCCAATGAACCTAAAGGAAGAGAAGTGCTTAATATACATCTCACAGAGAAATAACCAACTTAATTAAACAGAACCTAAAATTTCTGATTTCAATTTAAGTAAGTTGCTTATTTTAAATTAGAGCAGACATGGGCTCTTCACAATGAACAAAACATAATTTCTGCTTAGTTCCTCCTCCGCCTTCTTTCTTTTTTTGGAGGTACCAGAGATTGAACTCTGGGACACTTGGCCACTGAGTCACATCCCCAGCTCTATTTTGTATTTTATTTAGAGACAGGGTCTCACTGAGTAGCTTAGTGCCTCACTTTTGCTGAGGCTGGCTTTGGAATCATGAACCTCCTGCCTCAGGCTCCCCTCAGCCACTGAGATTACAACCATGCACCACTGCACCTGGCAATTTTTGCTTAGTTTCTTACCTGCACAATGTCCCTTTCGGCATATTTTCCTCTGGAGGAGACTCTTACGTCATCACCATCCAATTCAACCATTGCTTAAAAATAAAATACAATCAATGATTTATTCAGTATATTTTTATCAAAATTTAAAACTATAGACAGTAAGACATCAGTATATATATGTACACAGCAATATGTTCTATGTAATGACAGCAAGCCTGCCACCTTCATCTCTTCATTTATTTCTCCCACAAAACATGACTGAGCACACCACTTTTTGATAAAAGCAAGACAAGACCTTGAATGGCCCTTTCAGATAGGCAGAGCCAGTACATTCAGGAACAGTCTTTGGGTCCATCTCTCTCTCCTATAGGTTCTAAACTTTAGTTACATGCTTTTATGACTGATTGGGCAAGTAATATTAGCCCATTAAATTTTAATTTTTCTTTCCAATTTAAGAAATTTGGCAGCAATTTTAGAATTCTGGATGCCAAGTTACACTGCATTCTCATCGGAACTACAACAAAGTTATATGTCCACATTGCCCAATTTTTACTTTATAAATAAATTACAAAATAAAGTGATATTTTATCAGTCCTTATACTGATTGGATAGTTGGGTTTTTAGAAAGTCTGTCTTGTTGTTGTTGGTGATGGTGAAGAAGTAATTTCAGCATTGCATAGATCAGCTGGTATTTGGAAATGCTGTGATATAATGGGCAGCTGGTGGCACAGAATGCTATGCTGTGATTTAAGAACATTTTCCAGAGTTTATTAAGTTTTCAGTGAGAATTTTCTAAATAATTAATTACATGAGGGATGCTAATTTGTGCTTAAAGTATAATTCTGTTACTTATAATTCATTTTGTATACACATGACATTCACCAGACTCCAGAGAGCCACTTGCAATTATGTTTGCCTCTTTACCTCCCAAAACAAAATAGTCCTCAGTCAGAATACAATCCACCTCTTCACTATTTTCTTCAGTCCTTGGATAATGTATTTGAGTTAAAAAACATTGTTTTCAATTTTATCTTTCTATATATGTTTGTGTGTCAAAGTTTTGGCTGAAGTAACACTAGTACGTACATCAGAGAGCAAGCATTCAACAATTTGCTTAGATATACCACACAAGTCATAATTTTGTAAGATGTATACATTATCAATAATAAGTTAATGAACTTATTTAAAATACAAAAGACTTATATTTTCTCCTCTATTTCTTAGGATATAAATAGGATGTTAAAATATTTTCAATACTCACTTCCTATTTCAACTAGGTTAGCTTTCATAATTTTCATTATTACTTTGAGACAAAATGGCACATTGTACCTGGGCACAGTGGCCACACCTATAATTCCAGTGACTTGGGAGACTTAGGCAGGCAGACTGCAAGTTTGAGACCAGCCTCAGCAACTCAGCAAGGACCTAAGCAATTTAGTGAAACCCTGTCTCAAAGTAAAAAAAAATAAAAAGGGATGGGGATGTAGCTCAATGATATAGCACCACTGGATTCAATCCCCAGTGCAAAACAAGCAACTGCACATTGATAGTGACAGGTCAGCAATCACAGAAAATTAGCACCACTGGATTCAATCCCCAGTGCAAAACAAGCAACTGCACATTGATAGTGACAGGTCAGCAATCACAGAAAATTCTCCTTTATTCTCTAATATATTAATAAGCTACAATAAGTACCCTGTGCTCACTCTAAAATGGGAAACAAGAATCCAGTGATAATCTAGGTCTCACCTTCCATAGTCCTCTACAATATCTATCGGTCTTTGAGAATGTTTCATTATCATTAATGAAGACAATGACAGTAATTCAGGTAATCCATATAAGGATGAGATCTTATTAAGCATATCTTTCTTTTCAACGTCCCCTTTGGGTTAAAAGGTTTTAGGCAGCAAGAGCTGGAGGCTCTGCATTTGAGAGAAGGAGAAGGAATGGTGTGCAAGTAGTGAGGGGCCACATCCACTCTTCAGGTTTTCAGACCATCTTATTCTCAAGGAGGCAGAGATTATGAGTCCCATTCCCTACAGGTATCCCAGCCCAGAAAGAGGTGCAGGAGAGACAGACCTGCACTTCTTTCTAGCCATGAGAGAAAATGAATTTAGAATCCTTTCTATTTACTCCTTCCTCAACTTTCATCAAAGCTGATGGCCAGATGCCGCTTTAAGTTTACTCTTTGACTGTCTTTTAAGGATAAAGAAACCATATTTGGAGAAATCATTTTTTATTAATGAAGGTGCTTTATATTGGAGAGGAAAGTCACCAAGGAAAATTACAAAGAGCATTTAAAACTATTCTTATTAAAATATAGAAGTGGCTGGGTGCAGTGACACATGCCTGTAATCCCCTTGGCTTGGGAGGCTGAGGCAGGAGGATCATGAGTTCAAAGCCAGCCTCAGCAACTTAGCGAGGCCCTAAGCAACTCAGCAAGACTCTGTCTCTAAATAAAATATATAAAAAAGCTGGAGATATAGCCCAGTGGTTAAGCAGCCCTAAATTCAATCCTGAGCGCACGTGCACACCCCGCCCCCCACATATATACACATTGCACACACATGTGTATAAATGAATGAGAATATTCACTAAACTAATAGTTTATTCTTATTTCCTCTCTTCTCAAGAACAGATAGAAAATTTTGCATTTCTTGTTCATGCCAACCATGTCTTTCTGATTAAAACTGTGTAGATGTAGACTTATGTGATTAACAGATATAATCTGCAATTTGGATTTCATTCTTTACTTTGCTGGATTATATATATGAAATGTAAATTTATTCTATGGTGGATTTCAAAGTTCCAAAAGAGGATCTTCTGATAGAATAGCAGTAATCTGACTGTAAGTCAGAGATTTTTCTATATTATGTATTATTGTCTCCTAACAGGATAGTTGACTTTTCTAGTACTCTTGAGTATCCTGAAAGTTTTCCATCCTATTAAAAGTTCTTTCTGGTGAAAATAGAAACCAGGTGTTGCATGATACTAATTCCATATTCACATATTCCCCAGGGAAAGTTTCAGTCTAGTTTCCTGGAGGGAATTCTACTGGGAAGGTAATGCATGATCCTAATTCCATATTCACATGTTCCCCAGGGAAAGTTTCAGTCTAATTTCCTGGAGGGGATTCTACTGGGAAGGTAACTTCCCTTTCTATGGGTAACCACCACATGCTGAGAGAGGAGTGAGTCATAGAATTACTAAGATTAGGAGAAAAAAATAAACTTGACTTCCCCTATCCTTGGAATAAATGTAGTTTCTCCCACGGAATGTTTACCAGCTAAAGTTCTACCCCATCAGGAGATCTGCAGATAACAATGAGGTCATTTAATCTATAGGTAATGGAAAGTCCAACTCTGTTCACAGGATCACCCCATATCTCAAATTCTGCATTGCTGGTAATATAAGCTGACATGCTGGTCTGAGTGATGCCTGAATATTTTTTTTTTCCCAATTAGTTCAGAATCAGGGAGGGAAATGATGAATTATACCTCAAAACATAACAAATTCATTGGGAACAAAAGAAAAAAGAAGATAAATAGATGTGGCTGTGGGATGAGGGTAGTGTCCAGATGGTTGTACCTGCTGTTCTTCATAGAAATACATGACCAAAAATATCAGGAAAGTGCTTTGTAGTCATGCACCATGTGTGGGGGTTCTTGAACAAGAAGAAGGGACTGAGGTTGACTATCACGGAGGTCATACACTTAACAGCAAAATTCTATAGGTGTCTGGAGACCTGAGATGTACCCATGAGTGGTGAGTCATTTAGAGCTAAAAGCAAACAATAGCTGAAGAAAAAATGAGCTTAGTCCAGCAATCAGCAATGTTCGTGAATCACAGTCCATCACTGATGACTGCACGTTATCAGGTGCACAAGCATCGAAAAGAAGGCATTCCTAGCTCCAGAGAGGTGTTTCAAATTCACGCTTGAAGTACTATGTAAGCTGATGCAAACACTGAGAGAAAATATTAGCAGAAGCAGTAGTAGTCAGGACTAAATGACTTTTGCTTTAGAAACTGTAAGATAATGATCATGAAAAGGATGATCAGTCAAGCAAAAAATCTAAGGGAATCCAGAGTCAGCCAGATAGCTTTGCCCCTTGTGCTGTATCAGAGACTGACAGATCAGCACTATCCTTAGGCAGGGAGTCTGCTGGTTAAACAAGAATCACCCGGTCATAATCATACTCAAATGAGCCACATATGTGCCTAATTTAACCAGTAACTTACCAAGGATGGTTCCAAACATTCTAAAAATATTTTCATTTCCAAAGTCCCGAGCTAAATAAATAGCCATTGTTAATAAAAATACTAGAACCACGTGAATGTTCTATGGTTCAGCACAGTTTCTTAAAAGGAATTCACCAGATGACTAGAAACAGATTATGCCTAGTTTACCCAGATCACTAGTTACAAAACACCTGAAACTTAATTGACATTTGAATGAGGCCGGGGTCCACAAAGAAAACCACTCATGAACCAATTTAGCATAATCATCTAAGGTCTCATTAAATTTCAGCTGGTCAGTTCCAATTCGTTTTACTTTGCTCTTTCACATGACAGCACTTCTCTATTTATAAAACTAATGTCTATCAACAAACCAGGGTCTGGAAACTTATTAAATTAACATATTATGCTTATTTAACATTTCTTTTCACAACTTGATGATTTATTAATTTAGCGCTCATCCTTAAAGGTTTTTAGTGAACTCAGAATGTGTTTTGCCTCGGGAACCAAAACTCAATTTATCACCCTGTCAGTCTTAAATATTATTTTGAGGTATAAACTATCGCTAATGAAATGGTAAGTTACACGTTGAATTAATCTGAAAACTAGGGAGAGAATGTCCTATTTGGAAGACAGTACCTTTTACTTTGTTTCCCTTAACAGACATCATCATGAACTGTCTATTTTTATGTTTACCTGGAAATTGTATCCAAACCCAAACAACCACATCCTTCTACAAAGGAAAAAACAATAAAAGTCTATGAGCTTGACATATCAAACTCAATAGATTTCCAAGGAATGCTATTGCAATTTTACTACTTACCATCAAATTCAGCTGGTCCAACACCCACTATAATGATTGACATTGGAAGTTTTGAGGCCTTTGGAAAAAAAAAAACACAATTAGCTTTCAATTGAGAAACTTAGTTATTAAGAAGAAGAAAATAATATTCTGAATTTGATTTGATGTTTTCACAGCTGTTCATTAACACAGTTTTTAAACGTATCCAAAATTATTAATAGAATGATATACTTGATTCCACTCTTATCCTTTCCAAACTCTTTAAGTATGTTAACCCAGTAGAGCATTCTTCAGGAATAACCAGCTCTATACAAAACCAAGGAACGTATACTTTCATTGCTATTTTTAGCCAAAATCTTTCTAAGCTGATGTTGGGTGTCTTTAGTTGGTTTTTCATTTTCTTTCTCCTCCCTGGATCTATCAGTTGCTAAGGGATGGAGGGGAACCAAATCATTGCCAGATTCATGAAATAGTACTACCATATTTTACTTCATTTATACCAAAGGTTAGAAAAAGCCATTTTCACAGTAAATGAGGAAAAAAAAATGATCACTATAGAAAATAATTTTCAGAATTCTTAATTTATGTATTAAATATCCAGGAAATTGTGAGGGATACTGAATGTTTGATGTTTTTCCATCATTTGTATTACTTAATTTATATTATCACCTTAAATATTTAAATGGCAAGAAGGTGAGATCCAGCAACAGATAGATGGCACTCTATAGCAAACACATTTTCAGTCTTAAAGTCAATAAATTATGAATAATTGTTTCTCAGTGCATCATGTCCAATTAGTTAATACCTAAATTATTAAGTCCATATTTTAAAGTGCAAACTAATGCCGCTGATGAAAGCATCAAGGAAATAGATAAATTCCAAGCATGTCTAGTTAAAAACACATAAACAAAAATTTGTCTGCCTTTACCACCTTTTTGTATGTTTGTTTTTTCTAAGAAAATCTATAAAGCATTTGATTTTCCCCACATGTAACTGTTTTTTTTCCTTACACCAAACAGTTGTATTTCTCTGTGTTTTTATTAAAACTAATTTTTCATTAAATGTCTACATTGTGCCAATCATTGCTAAGCCTAGGTGTAGAAGGTGAGTAAAAGTGGACATGATTTAATAGTTTATCATCCAGTAAATAAAGACTTCTATAGACAATTTAGAACAGAACTGGGCACAGTGGTATATGCCTGTAATCAAAATAACTTGGAAGGCTGAGGAAGGAGGATTGAAAGATAAAGTCCAGCCTTAGCAACTTAGCAAGATCCTATCTCCAAATGAGAAATAAAAAGGACTGGAGATGTAGCTCAGTGATAAATCATCCCTAGGTTCAACCCCCAGTACTATAAAAATTTTTTTAAATATATAGTAATAGAAACTAAACATACAATTAAGAATTAAAATGAGGATGGTTTTTAAATCAAGTCCAGTTCTATAGAATTAGACAGCACAATTCTGTAACTGGAATGCAAATGTTAAGAAATAATCTTTACAAGTCATAACACTGCATACAATTATATCAACTAACAGAGGTAAATACACTAACGCACATTACGCTAATACTGCTACTTTCTGTTTTCAAGGCAAGAATTTTGTGCCAGTTGAACTATTTACCCAGACATGTCCTTATGGATCAATGGTAAAGATATACATGAATTATCTGGATAAGGTTAAGAATGCAATCTGCTGCAAAGGTATGGGCATATTATTTCACTGTTATGTCACCTAAAATAAATTCTGTTCTCAACCTAAGGGGCCCCATGCTATTCCTTAGCCCAAGACTCCAGATCCCTACTCACATTAACTATGGACTCCTTGGTTTGAGCCATGTCAGAGATAACACCGTCTGTCACAATCAGGAGCACAAAATACTGAGAACCATCCTTCACAGAAGAAGCATATCTGTAAAATTAAGGAATACTATGGTAAATAAAACATTGTATCTCCATATGATGGTTGCTAAATAACAACAGTAAATAAACCTTTTAATCTTGAGAAAATATTTAGACATGTTAGAAGTCTGTACAATGCAAACTCTTGTGAAAACACTTTTCTGAAATAACACACTGGAATAACAGCAACATTAGTGCCTGCTGGCACACAAAAATATATGAATGCCTTAGAAGTTTGTTTTTAATAAAAATTTTACTAAGATGAGGGCTGGTTTAGCACAATGGGATACACAAGGGTTTTGGAAATAGACTTGCCCTGACTAAGCAACATATTATGATCTTCAATAAATTATGTGAGCTGTCTGAACTGTTATTTTGTTATCTTGAAAAATCAGATAATAACAGATCTCTATATTGTTGGATGAAGTAATAAAGAATTGCATGTATGGTACTCAATATATAATAAAATTCAATGTTATAATAAAATAAATATAATAATAAAATGATTCCTGTTTGGAACAATATAGAGGTGATGATTGCACAAACATTGTGAACATACTAAATACCTTTAAAATGTACACCTTAAAATGGTTAATTTTATAGAATAGAAATTTCACCTCAATAAAAAAAATGTAATAGAAGAAATGCCTTTTGACATACCCACAGTTCAAGTTCTTAATACACACATAATTGATGAAAATGGGAAGAAAATTATAATATGGAAAAAATTACATGTAGAATAATTACATTCTAGTGCTTAAAGTTTATCAGAATTCTCACCAAATAATAACTCAGAGGCAGATTTTATGAATTTGCTACATTTTACTATATTTCTTCTTTTCCTGTTCTTCATTCTAGATTCGTAGTCAATATTGTCAACTAGATAATTTTTATGAGTTCTGTGCCTGACCAGAATGCAATCCATGTGCAGTAACAAACACTCACTGGTCCTTGTAAGAGACATATAGTGAACAGGGAAACTATGGTCCAAGTTTCTAAAAAATTATCAGAATCACTGAATTAAAAAAAATTCCATTGACTGGCCAATTAAATTCCTTCCAATCTGAAGGACCCCAAAGGATCCTGTTTGAACAGGTTGCGGGACAGACAAATAGCACATCATCCCAGTGAACAATATTTTTCTTGGACTGGAGAGTTAGCAACCATATG
The DNA here is from genome assembly GCF_052094955.1 of Ictidomys tridecemlineatus. Classification (NCBI taxonomy): domain Eukaryota; kingdom Metazoa; phylum Chordata; class Mammalia; order Rodentia; family Sciuridae; genus Ictidomys; species Ictidomys tridecemlineatus. The sequence goes on along the minus strand of NC_135482.1, from coordinate 74,593,646 downwards.
AATTAAAAAAATATATTTACTAGTTTCTTAGGTGCTACTGAAACTAATATGTATGCATGCTTCTAATAAAATGACAGGTAACTTTCTGGACTGATGAAGAGAATATGAACAACTTGAGGGTTAAGGAAGGTGCATTAATTTGATTGTGCTACAACCAATGGGAAACAATGCAAAGCAGTTAGGAACCTACTTAATATTTTAATGAAATCTCACAACACTCAGGAATTCAATTTTTACTATTTAAATAGCAGCATTTTTAAAAGCATTCTTACTAGCCCTAATTCTGAAACATGGGAGTTTTACCTTTTGTGTAATTAAAGGAAGGTTAGAAATAGTAGTGGTGAATTTTTACCAGGTTCAAAAATAATACAGAAAATTGAATATTAAGTCGACATGACATCAAAAATACCACTTCAAGTAACTTAGCTGACTTTCTTTTGATTCACCAGTATATATGTCTAAGAGGAGATCATATTCATATTCTCCCCATTCATAGGGGAGAGCAACTGAAGCAGATCATAGTAAACTGGGAATTTCTCTTAAATTTGTTATTTATCTTACAAATGCATAGGAATTTTGCACTTATAGTATATATGCAATTGTACTGATGCTTTATATTTCTTAACTTTGAGGAACACTTATGCTGTAGAAAGATGCACTCATTTTATTATGTGGGTCCTTCCACCACTAAATATATTTGACCTAAGAATAAATTACATTATTTTACATAAAAGCATCCAATCCATTTGAGTCTTTATCACAGTCAGCAGAATAAGCCAATCTTTTAAAACTATTTATTGTTTCTATGGCATTTGCCCTATGCAGTGGTATAGTATTCCACTTTGTAAGTAAATCTAAATTTTATACAAATACAATGTTGTACTACCACTTCTTCTAATTTAGCCTTTTATTTTAAAAGTATTACTTAGTATTTCTTAAATATGTACTTAATATGCTACAGAACTGTATGAAGTAGAAAGACTATGCTGGCCACACCTGGATTCCTCTTCCAGGAGGTGACACAGACACGTGGATTGGCAGAACAGATCATATTTTAAAGGTCTTGTTCTGGGCAGAACAGATCATATTTTAAAGGAAGCTTGTTCCTTAACAGAACCTGATGATTAATCATTCAGTAAACGCATAATTAAAACTTGCATTAAAAGTCCCCTCACTGCCTTTTCTCAAACATAGCCAATCTATAAATTATATATTAATATCACCATGATCAATCTGAGAGAAAAGCTAGCTTTGTCAGGGTTGAGGAATTTAAACATATTTCTTTGGAGTTTCTGTCCAAGTTTCTAGAATTGTTCACATAAAAGCTCAGAAACTGTTGGCTCATTTTTGTGAAACATTATTTCAACTTATTATTAGTTCACAGGAATGGAGAGGGCATGAAGACAAGAAACTGGCTCAGAAATGTTTTACTTAAGGAACTCAGTTATGATTTATACAATGGATTGAATCTTCCTACTATCCAGTAAAGGAATGCAAACATTTAAATATTTCAAAACAAAGGAACCGTAAATTTTATGCTAACAAGTCATCACTCCAAACTACTTTTGCCTGTGTAATGAAATGACCAAATACATCCACAAAGACAGGTAGCCTTGCTTCAGTTCCTTTTGTATCTTTACCTCTGTAGCAGTGACAAAATGGTTTAAAGAGGCAAGATGTCAGAACAGACTGGAGTTGAAGTCAGACTATTTAGGTTGGAATTTTAGCTCCACCATACTTAGCCACTCACCATACCCACTTGATTATCGGTACTATAGGAACAATAACACTACTGTAATCTCCTAGAGTTATTATGAAGTTTAAAAGAAATAATCCATATTGCAGCACTGAGATAATGCACGGGCTCAATAGTGATTGTTTAGATTTTATTATTATTGATCATATGGAAGAAATAGAATAGACTACACTCTATAAATTAATTTAGAAATTCCAAAGTAAAAATGTCATTTTTTGAAGAATGAAAATTAATTTTGACTGATTATCTAGATTCTGCAGTGTTCTTAATATCAGGAAAAAATAAATATAAAAAGTCAGTAGAGGGGCTGGGGATGTGGCTCAAGTGGTAGCGCGCTCACCTAGCATGCATGAGGCACTGGGTTGGAGTCTCAGCACCACGTAAAAATAAAATAAAGATATTAAAAAAAAAGTCAGTAGAATAGAAGTTTATAGATCCCTCTTTTTTATGGTACCAGGATTGAACCCAGGGACATTTAACCAGTGAGTCACATCCCCAGCCCTTTTTATTTTTTATTTTGAGACAGGATCTTGATAAATTGCTTAGGGCCTCACTAAGTTGTTGAGGTGGCTTTGAACTTGTGATCCTCCTGTCTTACTCTCCTGAGCCTGTGGGATTATAGTTGGGTGCCACCACACTCAGCTAGATCCCTCTTTTAAAAACAGAAATGCCTCAAAACAAGTAATTTATTAGGCACTGGAAACAAATTGCTAAAAGGAAACAATGAATATATCTATGTCAAGTGAAGAAAATGGAGAAATTTTATGGTAGTCTGGAAATACATTTGATATTTTCTCTGGTATATTTATTTTTGAAGTATTAAGTTGTTAAAAATATACCAGTACATAATATTCATCTCAGAAAATTTAAAATTGATATAAAATTAGATGAATCAAAACTTTTGAAAAAATAAGAATGGAAATGTGTTACCATAGCCAAGAAGAAACTGTGATTAATCATGGGATAGTTAAAACTATATTTTATTCAAACTGCATATATATCTACACATAATTTCCTTCATATTTTCTCTCTACTGTTATCAATTAATGAAATTTAAACATCATAAGAAATATTAAGCACTTAGTAAGGTCATTATATGGAAGCCCCCCAAATTATTTCTCCAATTTCAAACTTGCTTTCAATTTGCAACACAATGGTAAAACATTTCTTTCTTTGGTAGATATGATGATTAGTATTATGTGTCAATTTGGCTAGATTTAAAACCCAGTTATTTAATCTAATTATAATCTAAGCATTGCTGTGAAGGGATTTTGTAGATATCATTAACATCTACAATCAAATGACTTTTAAGTGAAGGAAATTTGTTCAACTAGTTGAAGGCCTTAACTTGTTTTGTCCTATTTTCCCAGATTTGGAACATATATAAATATATGTTAGATATAATATGTATAGATATAATATGTAATATAATTACATAACATAAAATTATAATAATAAACACACAATTATATTACAATATAATATTAATTAACATGATGATATATTTAAGCTTTAGATTATCATTTCTAACCTATCTAATGTAGCCATGTAATTTCATTGTAACATTGTAAACATTCCTAGAAAAAGAGAATTCTATTTTAAGAATGCAGTATCACCTTACCTGAGTTTCCAAACTGTCCACCTCTCCTATAAATATCACACCTTCTAGCACCTACAACTGCCTGAGTCAATTCTTTGAACTACATCTCTACATGTATATCTTTTTCTACATGTCTCTTATTTGTTGCAGAAACCTGATAGGACAGGTATCAATCACAATCACATTTTCCACAAGTGATTAAGACAGACTAAGCATTTATATTGAAAAGTTTCTTTAGTTTTCAATTATAATCTTGCTAATTATAATACATTCATAATGTATAATATTTAGCTAATTAAACAGGTATGGATTTCTCAGTATGTGCAAACTACTGTGTATATACATATATAAGTATATAATCACAATAAACAGTTCCTACCTTCAATGTGGAAAATATCTATTTAATGTGACAACCGAGCAGCATTAAATTAGGTAAGTGTTGTGATGGAATGATACCACCGAGCAGAAGCAATGATTCACTGAGACTGAACTGTGGTACATTTGGGAAAATGTGAAGTAAAATGGAGTCAGATGGATGGGAAGTGGCTTGATATTGGAAGTTCTTGAATGCCTAGCTAAGATATCTCCACTTAGATTTATGACAAGGTATTAACAGATGTTGAGTAGAACTTTTATATCATTTTAAATATTGTTCCTTGGCCAGCTTTGGGAAAAGACAACTGAAAAAGCCGGAAATCGGAAGCAGAGGGTTGGAAATCCTCAGAAAAGCATATAAAACCTTCAAATATTACAAATTGGATATCTAGAGTCTTCTCTATTTCATGGTCTGTCATCCCATTAATATTGTAAGTCAGCAATCTTACTACGCAGAGATCAGTTCCCAAAATGAGCATGTGCTTAAAGTCATTCTTAAGGAGAATAAGCAAGCATTCTTCAAAAATGCCAATAGAAATGATAAAAAGTCACTAAGCTTTTCCTCATCTAAGAAATATACTTCTGAAGGTTCAAAAAAAAAAAAAAGAAACAAATGGACAAAGTATATACAAATATTTTCTCGACTTAAAACAAGTTTTAATAGCAATAAGTTAGAATATTTAGAATTCTTTTATTAGGTATTTGTTGATTACTTACTGCCTATATGATAGACATGGTGCTAAGTACTATAGAAATGCAGTTACAAGTGATGAATAAGAAATTTTATATAAGTAAAGGTATACACTCATTTTAAATATGATATGGCACTTATTTTGATGTAGAAATAAATAGTACCTTGTTTCTAGCTAATAAAGTTTTTGGATGAGACAAATTGTGTGTATGTTTTAATAAAAATTTAAAAACAATTGAAACATAACATTTAAAGATAAGGGAATGAATAAAGGTATTTCTTTTACATGTCTGTAATAAGAGATAGATACACAGCATTTCCTATTGTGTTGAAAAGATGATGATTCATAAAAAGCATCTTTATTGTTTTTCTTATTTTCTTCCATTTAAAAAATAACAATAAAGAATTATTAGATTATGTCTTATTTTCAGAGTCTAAAAGCTTTAGTAGCAACTACCTCTATATTTGAGAATTTACAAAATGCTGGGCAAAACATAAAATGGCAATAGAATACTATAAATAGTATATACAAATGTATCAAGAAATCTTGTGTCTATAATTTTAAGTTTTATAATGGCGATATACCAGGACAAGAAAAATTTAAAATTAATTTGTAAACACTATGAACAATTTATAATAACTAGCAGGAATTCACACAAAATAAGTTCTGCCATTCTTCTCTTACCTTTTTGTAAAAATGTGATCTGTTAGGTAATATCAATCAATTAAAATTTATCTTGTACTAATATGATATTGATTCTGCTTTTTTAAAAAAATCATCAAAAAACTAGGAAATTGTAGTATAACATTTCTTACCCAGGCTAATATAATAAGGTATGATATGACTTTCAAATTACAGCTAATGACCTATTAGTGTATTGTGAAATGAATTTTGTGGGCCAAATCTGAATTGGGAACAGAAAAGAATAGCATGCCATAGAAACAGAAAATATGAGATAATGAATAAGTATCATTCTATAACTAAATTTTTTGTTTGTGTATGTATAAGGCTGAGATGTAAAATTCACATTTTAGCACAGATTAGAGATAAAATGTTAGAAAAATCCAAACTAATGGGTAAAATTCACAGTTTTCCTTAATGTATCACTGTCATTCCAAGGTAGAGTTTCCCCTGGGGAGGTTCACTGAGGTCAGCTTTGGGTGCACAGGTACTTTCGCATCTTGTCCATGTCCCAGATAATGGAAAGTAGAACACATTAAAATTTTTAGTCATGTCCAGTAGGGAGGTGGTAAAGTAACAGAACCTTCAGAGAACTAGAGTTTCATATGACCTTTGTACACTGATAAACTGGTGAGAATGAGATACATTTGGTTACATATTTGAAAGGACATAGAGCTATTCCTTTTTGATTATCTCAAAATAAGACAGAGCTTCATAGGATTTGCAATTGGCTCAAGTGAAACATTTTAGGGATTTGAAAAGCAGTGTCTAACTCATTTTTTGCATTAATGAACAAAATGGTAAATAAGTATAAATAGATTTTCAGATTTTTAACATTTTATCTAGAATATGTAATAGATGGAGTCATAAGCAATTATATTCTGATCTCAGTACTATGCACTATATATAGGTAAAGCACTGGGAATTTATAAAATTAACTACTATATTAATTCCAGAAGTTAAAATAATGTGCCCTATATATATCATAAAGCTTCAAATTGTTGTCTTAATTGAATTCAGTCTCATTACTTCTATGCTACTATGGAACATGACATTAAGTATGAATGACTAACATAGTTGAGCTCATCATCAATCATGTTATTGTTCTCATGACAGCTTTTTCAAAAAAAAATAACATTCCATTTTGTTGAACAAAGATAGGTCCTAACATAACTTAGTGTATGTTTCTTCACTTAACATTCTGATGTAAAGTTCTCAGCAAAGTATCCTGATAGCTTAATACGGGCACTACCATTTTAACTTTTTTCTCATTTTATTAGAGGTATATTAAAGAAAGCAACTTTGATGTGTGGAGTCATTCCAAAAAATATCATCATCCATTACACTAGAATAAATACCTTCTCTATTCTATACTTACCTTGCCACATGGTTAATTACAGGAGCAAAGTTAGTTGGCCCATACAGTTGGACAGATTTCAGACTCCTATAATAAGCCTCCATAACCCCTTCAATGCCATCACAGTAGGGATTTTGAGGGTTGCCATTCTGTAGAAAGTTAGAGGGCAAAAAAATTAAAAACTTAATGTCTCAGCCAGGTGTAGTGGTGAATGTCTGTAATCCCAGCAGCTTAGGAGGCTGAGGCAGGAGGATCACAAGTTCAAAGCCAATCTCAGCAACTTAGCAAGTTGCCTCAAGTAACTTAGTAAGATCCTGCCTCAAAATAAAAAGTAAAAAGGAGGTGGGGATGTGGCTCAGTGGTTAAGTGCTCCTGGGTTCAATCCCCAGTATCAAAAGAAAAAGTAATGTCTCTGTGAAGATAAAATGAAAAAAAGGGAATAATACACACAGACATACATAAAGTTACTTTTAAGAGATATTCTTTTGTAGACTTTATAAAAACAATATAATAAAGTGTTCAATACTATATTAATATATATTACAATGATATAAAATGCATAGACAAGAAAATTCAAATTAATCTTAAGAGAAACAGAATATCACACATTGTAAAATGAATACTGTCTTAATTTCACACATGTTGATAAATAGGTAGAGATGAACATATCAAAATTCTGAAAAGAAGAACATCAAAATAGTGATTACATCCAGGTGGTTAGATAACTGGTGATTTTCATTTCATTCTTTAGCCTATTCTATATTTTTTTTCAAAAATGCATGCAATGAACATACATTAAAATAAAAAAATCCAAATGTATAACTTTAATCTATTTTAACTGAAAGAAGGAAAAATGTAAAATAAATGCCACATGGACAATTTTCAGATTACAACTGATAACTCCAATTAGAGAAGGGATCAGAGGGATGATAATTTGGAGTGGGAAACATCAAGACAAAGTAAAAGGAAAAATATTTGAAGAAACATATGCACATTGTTCAAGGGAAATGAATATGATACTAATGAGTTCTGATTCTGGGGATGGTACCCAGACGGACAACTTGTAGAGCTTTATCTGCCTTCCATGTTCTTGTCATTATTCCATCTGATTCTCCTAGTTCACGTTCCACAAATAAAACTAATAATGAATAACACATGGTACACAAAGTTGTGCCCTTTTGCATAGTGGCATAAGACAATAAACAATTATTGTCTCACACCTAGGGAGAATCCAGAGACTGCTCAACTGGGTGGCTCTTGAACAGGATCTCTCATGAGGTCAAAATGCTGGCCTGGACTGTGGTTATCTGAATGCCTGACAAGGCTGACGGATCTACTTCCAAGACTCACAAGGCTGTCCATCAGAGGCCAGATTGACTCTCCCAGTGCTGCTTCTCATAACATGGCAGATAACTTCCCCCAGAACTTGTGATCCAAGAGAGAAGACAAGGACAAAACACCAAGGGCCTTTCATAAGCTATTTTAAAAAGCGGCATACCATTACTTCTACTTAATTTGCTAGAAACCAGTCACTAAGGATAGCCCACACTCAAGGGAAGGGGAATGAGGCTCCACCTGTGAAGGAGGGGCATATGGAAAATTTTGTAGTTATATTTTGAAACACAGGGATAGTAATTACACTTAAGCACAGTTAGCAATCATTTTGGCCTGAGTGTTCTTATCTTTAAAAAAATCACAAGTAACTAGCAATCTATAATTAAAACTTGTTGAATTTTATATGCCAAGTTTTAAAGTATTTACATATATAATTTTTATAATAACCTCCAAAAAGGTAACTTAAAGTACTGTCATTATCCCTGCTTTATAGATAAAGGAACTGAGGCACTGAGATCATCCTTTGCCCAAAGTTACACAACACAAATAGGAGATCTAAGATTTGAAATTTAGTTAGTCTAACTCCAAAGCTCACTCTCTTAGTCACCATTACATCACCACATTATGAAACCCTAAACTTTTCGCAAAGTTGGAGAACTTGGAAACTGAGCCAGAAATTACCAGCTACTTCAATTTTGTTATTTGTAAGAAAAGGATTTTTAATCATTTTTTTCCTTTTATTATTCTTTCTTCTTCAGTTTTATTAACTCTCACATAATGTTTTACATAAAAAAATTATAAAAGACCTCTGTGAATTATAAAATTGGTTACACAGATTATTTTCAAATTAAAGTGTAAGAGTTTAACATTTAGCACAAAACAGTTGATGATTGGTTTTGATGTTAATCTGAGCTGGCCTATTTAACCTTCTTTTAAGTAAGATTTTATGGTGCTCTTTTCCCTTGATAAGATATGAAGCTAATTAAAATTAAAACTCATTACCAATTTTGAACATATAAAAATGTAGTATGTATCTGCCTTAAGGGAACAATTACAAACTAGGATAGTTCTGAGCTCCTTTTTGATGAGCATTTTAACATTTTAACTGGGGGTTTATATTTCTTTTCTTTTCTTTTTTTGAGGGGGGGGGAGAGAGAGAGAGAGAGAGAGAATTTTTTAATATTAATTTTTTAGTTTTCAGTGGACACAACATCTTTATTTTTTTTATTTTTATTTTTTTTATGTGGTGCTGAGGATCGAACCCAGCACTCTGAGCATGCCAGGCTTCAGCCACATCCCCAGCCCCAGGGCTTTATATTTCTATGAAACTATTTCCTTCTTTTCCTCTAAAACTGAAATTACAACAAGGCTCCTGTTTTGTTTTGTTTTTTCTTTTGGTAGTGGGAAGATAATCATTAGACACTATTCACCACATGGATTGGTTTAAGCTTTGATTTCTGAATTCTTCCTAATACCATAAGTTGCTCTAAGCTTTCTTCAAATGGCTTAAATGATAATAGGAATGTGTTGTAATATAAAATCATACCTTCTTTTTCACATGTGCTCTGTATTATGTCAGGATTATTTTAAATATTTTATGGCTGCTCAAAGGAGATTTTTCTCTTTTTAAAAAAAATATTTTATAGTTACTGATAGATCTTTATTTTTTACTTATTTATATGCAGGGCTGAGAATCGAACCCAGTTCCACATACTTGCCAGGCAAGTGTACAACTGTTGAGCCACAGCCTCAGGCCCAAGGAGATTTTCTTTTTAATGGTAAAGTTGTAATGAGTTACAAAGGATTTTTAGTCTGCTTAAAAACTAATTTCTTTAAATAATTATACATGGAATCAATTTTTGCTTATTAAAAGAAATTGAAATGAATATATACGTGGCTCTTGCATAAAAGAGCTAGATAGAAACTAGATGTTTTTAAAATTAAATTCACTTAATTCTGTTGTTTATTAATGAAGGAGGCAAAGGATGCTCTACTTCATAATTTATTTTTAATTAATAACTTTTTATATTATAAAATTATGAATATTGAGTTGTAAATATGTAGAAAAAAAATAAAGAACTGAAGTCAAATGAGCAATAATTCAACCACAGAAACCTACCTGGCTGGAAGTGTCTAAGCTCTCATGCATTTCCCTCCCCATGGCTGCCTCAGGAATCTACTGAGATTTAGATTCAGTTCCATGCCAGAAACCCATAGCATCTATTGCTGCCTGTAGCCTATAACAGTTTTCAGCAGGGCTAACAAGCTGATAAGACACCGAAGAGAAGCTGTTAGAGGCTATTGCTGTGCTATAAAAATATGTCTGTTGTTGCTTGGAAATTTTCTTTACTATGGGAAAAATGTGGGAGAATTATTCCTTTTATTCAACCAACAAACATCTTTTGAGCCTTTATTTTATGTATGTATAATGCAGTGTTAAAAACAGTTGTTTATTAAATTGTTAGTGTTTAGCTGGAAGAAAGATATCTATGTAAAAATTAAAATGTACAGATTTCTATAAATGCCAAAATAAGTGAAGGTATGCAAGAGCTTTAGACATTTAGAAGGAGCTATCACTTGGACAGGAGTAGCATTTCTCTGCTGATCGATGTGGAAGCCTTTCTTTTTAAAGGTCCCTGGCCACATGCCCATTGGAAATATTCTTCTAGAACTCCACATGATTGCATTTTAGAATAGCCCTACAAGGAGTCATCAAAAGTTATAAAGAGAGGGGAGAGATGACTCATTCTTTTTACAACTTGAAGTGTTAAAACTGTAGGAAATTCTTTCTTTCCTTTCCCCTTCCCTTTTCTTTCCCCATGTATTCTTATACATGTTTCACATTAAAGACTCAGTTTATCTGAGACTTTGTTGATAAACAAAAGCTCAATTTCAACATCAGTGCTAGCCAAAATCACTCACTAGGAATTATTTTATTTTCAAATATGCCTCCTTTGCCATCTGGAAAAAAAATCGATTTGGTGAAATAGTGACTATATCTCAATCTCACTATATGTCAATATCTCACTACATGGGCAGTTAATGTACATCATATATTTTTACCATGGAGATATGAGGGTGTATTACTACTATGTGGTCATTTATTGTCAGATTGTTACAGGACTCAAGCTTTTGTATTTGCCATGTTTGGTACCTCTCTCTATATCTATTACAGTGATTTAGGATGAGGTTAATGTAATGTGTTAGCAGACATCAAATCAAATATCTCATTCAAGACCTACTTAATCCTCATTAGTCTTACTTATCCAAGAAAACAAAAGTGTGCTGAAAAAAATTAAAGTAATACCATTGTTACGTAATACTAAATGGAGGCATTCAGATCATTACCATTCATGTAACCATTATTTTTATCATCAATTTGGGAGACAGGGCTTCATTCATAGATTTCAGGGGGTAGGATACCTATGCTGAAAGATTTGAATTGTGTTAGAAGAAAAGCTTAAGGTGCAAAATAATAAAAAAAAATCTTTCCTTACAAGTAGATCTCTGTATAAGTTTGCCTACATGGAGTGAATACAGAGGCAGAAAAAAGCAGAGCCAAGGAAAGTAGGAGAGATTTTAAAGAAAAAATTATACACAAGGGTGAAAAAAAAGTGTAGAGGGAAAATTAATAAACCTCATTTAGTTTAACACAATTATTCCTTTTCCTAGGTTTCAAAATAGCTCATGACCTTTTTCCTGAGGCACTTAAGACTTAGGATCACATGAATGATTTTCATGGTTTTATAAGTTTCTGGGAGATTTTAATTCTCTAAGACACAACAAAATCCAAACAGACACTCATTTTTATTTGACACTAAGAGTGTGACATGTGGGCTATTTGGTGGAAGAAAGAATTAAACCCTGCAGCAACCTTCCCAGAAAGTGTCTGGGTGACAGAATAGAAAAGCAAGAATAAGTACAGAAATAAAAATACTCTTCTCAAAACATATTTGACGAAGATGAAATGAATCATATGAAAGCATTTGGAAATATCATTGTGTTGATAAAGCATGCATCTAAGTGACAGGATGAGAGTGATTTCATAGGATACAGTTTGGTAGCAGTTAGGAGCCCAGATCCTGAAAAAGGACTGAATGAGGTTCAAGTCCTATCCTTTGGAATTCTGGTTAATTTCCAAGCCTCTGAATTTGACATATACAACTCTTGGGGGTACACTCCTCACTGGGTCAATAGGTGAAGTGCAGTGTATCCACCATGACATATCTAACTCCCAGGAGTTACAAAGATTACAGAAGATAATAAGTATAAAGTGTATGCCTCAATAGTAATTATGGAGTCCCAAATCACATACCATCTCACTGAATTAAGACCACTTAACCCGCCCTGTTTTACCTACTCAAGAAAAAAAAAAGGGTTTTGAAAAAAATAATCATAATGTACAAAGTTGAGACATTATCATCATCATTGACCGTAATTATTGTTGCTCTCTTCATCAATTTGGGAGACTATTTTTCATAGGGTTTAAAGAGCTCTGTTTCAGTCCATTGTGAATTACAACAGCAGCATACCTGAAGCTGGTGATTTATAACACAGAATGTGTCTCATGCTTCTGAAGCATTGGTAGTTTGGCATGTATGGTTGTCTGCTGAGGGATATCCTACAGATAGGAAGAATGCTATGTCCTCATATGACAGAGGTAGAAGGGTAAGAGACTGAGTGCTAGCTAACGTTTCTTTTATTAAGGCTTTAATTCCATTAGACTTTCAAGGTCTAATCAACCCTTAAATTCTTAAATTCCCATCTTTTGATGCTATTCCATTGGCAACACCAGAGTTTTGAAGAGGACCCATCTAAACCATAGCAATCTCTATCCTATACGTGTTATTTTGGGATCAAAGAACAGATCAAAATGCGAATTAAAAAAATCCTTCCTTAACAGTTTATATCTGCATTGGTGTAGTTACATGGAATGAATGAGGAAGTAGAAGCAGAAAACGAAATAATTAGAGGAAAAGAAAAAAAAATCACACATAGGATGAGAAGTATCATTTGTAAGAAAAATTAATAAGCTTCGTTTAGTTTAACATAGTCATTCCTTGCCTCAGGTGTGAAGAAAGGTGGTAATTAAGATAGCCAGGCATTCTCTGATATTCCTCCCACTGAGAGGTGAAAATTAATTTCCCTACCTTAAACCTGGGATGGCCTCAGTAACTTATGTAAAGAATAGGGACTTCTACATCTATTCTATGAATGGCCCTGGAGTTTCTGACTCAGACTTAAATACTCTTTTTGGGCCATGTGACCACGATGAGGCCACCATATAAGGATGAAGCCCACAACAACCTTGGATAGACCAGATCTAAATGGGGAAAGATGTCCAGGAAGCCCCAGCCCTTTCAGCCATCTCAGCCTAGGCACTGGACATGAACTCAGATGAAAAAGCGATAGTAGGGAACATACGCACCCCTGGATACACGACACAGAGAAGACCTGAGGAATTCAACCAATAGGAGAACTGAAATTCAGAAGTATAGTCCTAACCAACAAATGCAGCTCTCTCGTCATTCAAGTCATAGCAGCTGAGGCCCCATCTATTGAAAAGGAGAAATGTGCTAATCCACATTTCTGACCCACAAATTGTGAGCATAAAGGAATGATGTTGTCTTATGCCTCAAAGTTTTAGGGATGTCTGTTATGCAGTAACAGAAAAAGAAGAGACCTCCAATTTATAAATTAGAAATACTTCAGTTAGATTTACTCACCGTCTAATTTATCTGCGTTTTTCCATTAAGATCACATTTCTAAGTCAACTATTTACCAAAACGAAGCTGACTCTATGGTTATGAAAGTTTGTGTACAAATGAGTAAAGAATAAGCAGAAAATCAATGTTAAAAATAGCTAACATATGAATTTTTCAAAATACCAAATCCCTTTGTATATTCTTACCAAAGCAAATTCATGAGATATCCTTCCATCTGGAGGCAGCTTTGCACCAAAACCCAGTGCAGGGAACATCTTATCACTGTCATAGTCTTGGACGATTTCTCCCACTGCTTTCAGCGCCATGCCATAGGCGTTCAGCTGGTAAGGATTCATGTAGTGGAGAGAAGTGGGCTGGGCAGGGTTGCCTGACAACAGAAAATGTATTGCAAGTGTAAGTCATCAGGCTAAGGATATTTTTAAACAACATTGTTCTCTGATGTCCATTTCAGGATAAAATATTCAAAATCATGATTTCCTGCCTATTTCCATAGTGTGTCTAATAGTTTCATTTTTGATGGATATTAACATATAAATATTTATTACAATATATCAGAGATACAGAAACTTTCTCAAAGAAATTCCAAAGCATATGAAAAATTTTTCAGAAATAAATCCTTATTGTAAGTGGCACAGGCTATTTTTGAGTTTCCATTCTGGAACACATGAAAATACCTTTGTTAATGTTCATGTACTTTAATCTTTATTTTAAAACAATTGTGTGACCTCAAGTTTAATTCTTATGCCTGCAGTCAGAGGACCGAAATGATTTATGCATTCAATAATTGTAAGCCCTTCCTAAAATATAACTATAAATATAAGTTGAACTTTGGAGAACTATCCCAACTTATCACTCAAGAAAAGCAGAGCACAGTGATTTTCAAATTCAAGGTGATTAAATACCTAGATTGGAAACATATTCAGACTTGCTAACTAGATTGTAAGTTAGGAGCCAGAGGCCCAGAGGTAAGTTTCTCCATTTCCAGGAGAACATCTGTAAAATAAATCCTCCCTTAGTGATTTCTGGGAGGTCAAAATAAGGTTATGTATTTGAAAGTGATTAAAATAATAAAAAAAAGTATCACAGAATTGTATGCTTAACTACTACTGTTATTATTGGTTGGGTTATCCACAAGGTTTTATATTTCTAAAATGCTTATTCTATATAGGGGATGCATCTGAATGGAGATGACCTTGAGAGCCAATGTAAAACACCACTCAGACACACTGAAGTTCACACTGAGTCACCTTAACTGCCAGCACAAAGGCAGCCTCCAAGTCCATTCAGTTTCTTAAGTGAAAATGAAAAGTTTGATTGGACTTGTAATAGCTCATACAACTGTATTCTACATTAAACCAAGGCCCAAAGAAGGAAGGTCTTGAGACATTTTTTCCCCCAAGGGGAAAAAACATAACAATAAATACTTGCAATTCAGAGAGAAACAAAATAAAAGAGAGATTCCTCTTGGTTTATAATACATATAACTACACAAATGCATTTGTATTACCAAGGGGTTACCAGCATTCACATGTTGGTTCTGCACGACAAAATTTCTAAGACAGTCTTCTATAGATGTCTTGAAGGTTCACCTCAACTTGACTGACTTTTGAATGGTTTCTTCCTGACTCTAGGACCCTGACCTCACTTTTCTTACAGCATTTGCTTTAGAAAACTTGCAACTGTAAATTCTTTCTTTCCCTCTCAAAGAGGAAAAATTCTATAACCATAAAGTATCTTCCTTAAGAAGCTGGGGGGCCATTCCTTTGAAATATAATAATTTAAAAAGACAGTACTACTATCTTCCAGTTTCTGCATATTTAAGAGGCTACTTTCAATAAGGGCCAATCAGCAAACACAGAGGCCTGCTCACATAGACCAATCTCCTAGTTAATGTCCCACTAAATCACCCTAGCATTCAAATCCCTCCAGCCTTTTGCTTCAGAGCCCCAGAGCTCAATTTTTTTCTCTTCTTAACTCTTGATCCCTACTGCTATATTTCTAAATAAAGTCTTCCTTTTCTTTTTAATTCATCCAGTAAAATTTTTTTTTCTGTTATGTCCTTCTAAAGTAGAGACTTTGTCATTTGGTCAAAAGTCTACTGTAGTCAGAAACAGGAATACCATTAATGGAATAAATGGTTATTTAATGCAACTCTCAAATAATGGTGGAAATATGACAAACACTTCTATTTCTCTAAAAAAAAAACCCACAAAACAACCCCCCCAAACCATTAGAATCCCAGCATGCTTAACAACTTAACCTCTCATGCGTAGCAGGACCCCACCCCTCTCTCAGCATCTTCATCTGAACCATCTCCACTGTACACCAATGATACTTCCCTCTCATCTCTACGGACTTCTCAAATTGCCACCCTGACCTGAAAATAACTTTCTTCTCTTCCAGCTTATGTCTTCTGTGTACCAAACAACGTTCTTCTTTAGCTTGGCCCTTGCTACCTTTTCTTTTAAAGCCTTATGGCTCTGATGTTCTGCACTACAAAATTTGGCAATTAAAAAATTAACTGCCAACTCCAAGAGTCTCTGACTATATTTGTCTTTCCTCTATCTCTGCAATGGTGTTTATAAAGAATGAACTGTAATAGGTTAATATGATATATTCATAATAACAGGGAATCTAACACATATTGAACATCTTATTTCATATCTCTCTTAAGCATTTCAACAAACCAATGGCATGGGTAATTTTATTATACCCATCTTTCAAATTAAATAACTTGCTCTAAATCATATAGCATAAATAATTGGTAAAACTAGAATATGAATTTAAGCAGTCAGATTCCACAGCTCTTGACCTTAGTTATCATTCTTTACTTAAGGTATTTACAATAGTTTTAAGCCTAGAATAATATCACACTTAAGCTGATTTTATTTTAGAGATAACACCAGGCTTTTCTAAGAACATTAGACTTAAATAGATTCTTTGTTAGCTGCTTACTGAGACATAGTTCACATCATTTGTAAACTACAATTCTATCATTTTTACTACAATATACTCACAGATTGCACAATCCTTATTACAATCAATTTTAGGACTTTTTCATTGCTTCAAAAATAAACCCTGTACTCATTAGCTATTGACCCCTTATCATCCACCCCATCTCTAAACAGTGAGTGTCTCTCCTGATTTTCCTAATCCAAATATGTTATACGATGGCATCCCATAATATGTGGTCTTCATGACCAGCTTGTGATTTCAACATCCGTCTATGTTGTAGCACGCATCAGTTATTCACTCTTGCTTATTGTGGGTCAACATCCATTGTATGAATACACTGCATTTTGTCTATTTATTTTGTCTATTTATCAGTTGACAGACATTTACATTGTTCCCATATTTTGGCTATTTTGATGCTACAAAAATCCACTGGCAAGTTTTTCTATCCACGTTTTCACTTCTCTTAGACATATATCAGGACGCAAAACTGCTGGGTCGTATGGTAACTTTTTATTTAACAATTTGACTAACTGTGTTTTCAAAAGTGGTTGCATCATTTTATGTACCCATTCATAATATTATAAAATATCTGGTTTCTTCACACTCTGACCAATACTGATTATAGCCAACCAAATAGTTGTGAAATCTTACACTTTGATGTCTATTTCTTGAAGCCTATGCATGCCAAGAATCTATTCATGTGCTTACTGGTCATTTGTATATCTTATTTGTAACAATATCTACTCAGATTCTTTGCCTATTTTTAAAAATTTGGTTTTTTTTCTCTTATTCAGTTAGAAGAGTTCTTCATATATTCTAGATACAAGTCCTTATGGGATGTATGCTTTGCAAATATTTCTCCCATTCTGCAGTTTGTCTTTTCACTTTCCTGAGAGTCTCCTTTAGAACAAAAGTGTTTTAATTTTGATGAAGTTCAATTTATCTATTCATGTTTTTTGGTGTCACACGTAAGAATCAACTGCCAAATGCAAGATACAACCTGTTTTCTTGAGTTTAGCTCTTACATTTACATCTATGTTCTATTTTGAGATTTTTTTTTAATCTGATAGAGGTAAGAGTCTAACTTCATTCTTCTGCATGTCCATTCAGTTGTCCAAGCACCACTTTTAAAAAGACTATTATTTTTTAAAAAGACTATTATTCTTTATCCATTCATCCACTGAAGGGCATCTAGGTTGATTCCACAATTTAGCTATCATGAATTGTGCTGTTATAAACACTGATATGGCTGTATCACTGTAGTATGCTGTTTTTAAGTTCATTGGGTATGGATGGAGGAGTGGGATAGCTGGGTCAAATGCTATTTCCATTCCATCTTTTCCAAGGAATTTCCATACTGCTTTCCAGATTGGCTGCACCAATTTGCAATCCCACCAGCAATGTATGAGTGTGCCGTTTTCCTCACATCCTCACCAACACTTATTGTTGTTTTTATTTCTAATAATTCTCATTTTAACTGGAGTGAATAGTTTTGATTTGCAATTCTCTAATTGCTAGAGATGTTGAACATTTTTTCATATATTTGTTGATTGATATTATATAATCTTCTGAGAAATATCTGTTAATTTCCTTGGCCTATTTATTGACTGGGTTATTTGTGGGATTTTTTTAGTGTTAAGTTTTTTTCAGCTTTACATATTTACTAGAGATTAGTGCTCCATCTGATATGCATATGGTAAAAAAATTGTTCCCATTTTGTAGGATCTCTCTTCACCTCCCTGATTCTTTCTTTTGCAGAGAAAAAGCTTTTCAGTTTGAATCCATCCCACTTACTGACTCTTGATTTCATTTCTTGCACTACTGGAGTCTTATTAAGGAAGTCAGGTCTAATCTGACATGATGAAACTGTGATATATATATATATATATATATATATATATATATATATGTGTATATATATATATATATATATACACACATACACACACGCACACACACAATGGAATATTACTCATCATTAAAAGAGAATAAAATCATGACAGTTGTGGTAAATGGATGGAGTTGGAGAATATCATGCTAAATGAAATAAGCCAATTTCCCCCCCAAACCAAAGGCTGATATGTGGATGCTGATCCATAATGGATGTGGGGGGAGCATGGGAGGAATGGAGAAACTTTAGATAGGGCAAAGGGGAGGGAGAGGAAGAGAGGGGTAATCGGAATAGAAAGGATGGTGGAATGAGGTGGACATCATTACCCTAAGTACATGTATGAAGACACAAATGGTGTGACTCTATTGTGTGTACAACCAGAGAAATAAAAAATTGAGCTCTATATATGTGCTATGAATTTAAATACATTCTGCTGTCATGTATAACAAATTAGAATAAATAAATAAATTGTAAAAAATTCTTATTATTCTTTCCCCCATTGAATTGTGTTGGTATCCTTGAAATCAGTTAACTTAAATGTGGGTTTTTATTTTTTAAAAAAATTTTTCATTATAGATATACAGGACAGTAGAGTGTATTTTGACATATTCTACATATATGGAGTATATCTTATTCTAATTAGGACTCTATTCTTGTGTTTTAAATTTTATTGATTTTATATCTATTTTTATGCCAGCATCATACGGTCTTAATCACTGTTGTTTTATAGTAAATTTTAGAAGTTGAAAATGTGAATCTACCTAGGTGGTCTTTTTTAAGTTTGCTTTGCCTTTTCTGGATCCCTTGTAATTCCTTTATAATTTTCAATATGAATTTTCCAATCCTCAAAGAAAAAAATGGCCGTTGGAATTTCAATAAATATTGAATTCAATCTGTCAATCATTTTGAGGAATACTTCGATATTCACAATATCAGGTCTTCTAATTCAGGAACATGGCTATATTTTTATTTATTCAAAATATTTAATTTCTTTTGACAATATTTTCAGAAATACTTTTCAGAGTATAAATTTGATGCTTATTTTATTCAGTGTATCACTAATCATACCATTTCTTTTGATGCTATTATAAATAAAACTGTCTTCCTTTTTTTGGTACCAGAAATTGAAACAAGGGACACTTAACCACTGAACCATACCCCCACCTCTTTGTTATTTCTTATGTTGAGACAGGGACTCTCTAAGTTGCTGAGGCTGGCTTTGAACTTGTGATCCTCCTGCTTCAACCTTTTGAGCCACTGGGATTACAGGCATGCACCACTGCACTTGGCTTGGAATTTTCTTCTTAATTTCATTTTATGATCATTTTAAGATCATTCCTTAGATGGGCATATTAAAAAATTGATATATATATATCAATTTAGAATTTTCCATATATAAGATCACTTTACCTGCAAATAGAGTTTCAGTTGTTCCTCACCATTCAGGATATTTTAAGTTTCTTTTTCTTGCCTAACTTTCACAGCCACAGCCTCCAGAACACTGTTGAATAGAAGCAGTGAGAGCAGATATCCTTGGGTTGCACTCAGGAGGAAAGCATTTAGCTTTTCACCAGGAAGTATAAGGTTGGTTTTGCGTTTGTCCAAGACTCCCTTCATAAGGTCAGAAAGTCCCTCTATAGTTCTAGTTTGTTGATTGTTGTTACCATGAAAATGTGTTGGGCTTTGTCAAATGGTTTTTCTCTATCAGTTGGGAGTTACATGGCTTTTGCATTCTATCAATAGAGTATATTACATTATTTGATTTTTTAATTTTAAAGGAATCTTGCAATGCTGGGATAAAAAGATATAATTATCTTTATATGTTGCTGGATTCAGTTTGTTAGTATTTTGTCGAGGATATTTACCTCTGTAACTAAAAGAAATACTGATCCTTAACGTCTAGCTTTGGCATTAAGGCAATAATAACTCATAGAATAAACTAGCGAAAATACCTTCTTTTTTTTTATGCAAGAGTTTGTGAAGAATTGGTATTAATTCTTTAAATATTTGATGGAGTTTACCAGTGAAGCTATTGGAGTGTCATGGCAGATAAACATTGAGGACAGATTTTTTTTTTTTAATTACTAATTCAATCTGTTGTTACAGGTCTATTCAGATTGTCTATTTCTTCTTAAATAAGAAGTTTGTGTATTAATTGACATTTATTCCCTTCTCTTAGTTGTGCTAAAATTTATCAGTTCAGAAAAAAGTAAGTTTTTTAAACCATTTGCCTTTATTACTTCTGTTTCATATTGTACTGAATGAGTAAAAATCACTAACTTGAAATCATAATACTAGAGAATAAACTCAATATACAGTGACAGGAGAACAGAATTACAGTTTGGTCTTCTCATCTGCAGTTGTACCTCTAGGACTAATCTTTTTATTAGTAAAAAGATTTTCTGGTTCTCAGTTTCCTCATTTGCATAAGAGAAGGGTGGATTAAGTGACCTCCTATGGTGCAGTTTTCCCTAAAAATTCTGTTATTTTGTGAAATACGAGTCAATTTAAGAGAAATATGAAGTAAAGATCTTACAATGTGAAAGCCATGGGCACAATAAATAATTTAAAAAAAAAAAGAAATAACCCTAAGGATGCTTCTCATTGATGATTGAAGAGTGTTTATGTAGCATGTTTACTGGGATATAAGTTGAAAAATATCATAAATAAAAAATGTATTTAGTACACGGAACCTGCTGAATATTATGGACTAGCAACTCAGCACACTCCAGAGAACCAGGCATTCATCCTCATGGTGGTGTGGCAGACTGGGAGTGGAGGTTGCCTAGCACCAGGAGGGGATACTGTTCCACATATCTTCAGCCCAAGAAAAGAGCAAAATGCAAAATTGAAAAGTGGTTTCTGCTAAATGTATATTGTTCCATACCTTTTTAGAGTTGAAAAAAAATGTAAGTCAAAACCTTGTAAGTTGGAGACCAACTGTAGACAAATAAAACTAGTTGCTACTTCTGGGAAAAGATAATGAATTTCATGATCTTGTGATATCTAACAATAAATTTCAAATGGTTGGTCTACTTGAAACAAAGTTGGTTCCAAATAAGATTAAAAGTATACTAATTTTCTTTCTTAAAATGTTTCATACATGAATTATGAATATTCAGACATGGACTATCATATGTCAGTCCCAGTTAATTAACTGGATATAAATATGTTAATATGAGTAATTCTTAAAAATAAATGAGTAAAAATTAACCAAGTTGTGCAAGGTACATGTACTGCTAAATTAGCTCTATATAGATTAGAACGCAAAAAATTACTACAAAAATGAGGATTATAATTAGACACACATCAGAATTATATTTATATATGGAAAAGAATAAAGGGTATATGAATGGGCCAGAGATAGACAATGAGATTAACGATTTCTAAAACTTGAATTCTTCTTAAATACATGTGAAACAAAAAGGACAATATTTCAACATTTAATAAATCTGTTATGCATCTTTGTGACATTTTTTTGTAGTCTTTTACATATCTTAACTTTTTGTAATGCTAACAATATAGGAAAAACTATGTGTTTTTTTTTGGTTTTGTTTTGTTTTGTTTTGTTTTTGTACTGGGATTGAACTCGACCACTGAGCTACATCCCCAGTTCTATTTTGTATTTTATTTAGAGACAGGGTCTCACTGAGTTGCTTTAGCTGAGGTTGGCTTTGAACTTGCGATCCTCCTGCCTCAGCCTCTCTAGCCACTGGGATTATAGGTGTGTGCCATTACACCCAGCTTATGTGATATTTTTTTAATTAAAAACCTCAGAAGTGTGTAAAGATAAAAATAAAATACCTCTCATAAGAATAAAAATGTATTTTTCACTTAATTGGTGATAGCTTTTATCAGGTTATAGTCTTAATACTCACCATTTGATGCTGTAAAATCAATAGCCACTGTGAAGTTGATTTGTGTTCTAGAATATAAATAAATGAGAATCATTAATAAGCAAATAAGTGCACAAAAGGAGTTTGTTTTCCATTTGTGTTATATTTTTTAGTGTGACTAAGCTTCTTAAATGTTACTTATATGCAAATATATTATAATATACAATGGATAGCATTAGATAGACAGTTTTACAATATAAAAACTTGATAAAAATAACATTGATAAAAATATATTCATATTACAATAAAAAAAATTAAAGTCCTAGGAATAAAAGTAACTTGTATTTTGGACCACAATAACTATGGGAGTAGTTCACAGTGAAGATGTCAAGTTGCAAATATTTTCCAGTTTCGAATGCCAGTATTTATTAGTAATTTATATTAAGATCAAGATTATTTTGTAGTCATTATACTACACCTTAAAGTATTACATTGCTAAAATCATTTCTAATGTCATTGCTTAAACTAATTTTCTTTCAGCAATTCTGAAAGTAGGATTCTCTTCTATTTTCTTTAGAAATCAAGAACTCCAGGTACAAATTCATCTCTAATTGCAGTATTCCTCTATGTGTATGTATGTATACTCATTCATCATAAATATGGAGATATTAATGAGATCTGTCATATATTTTAAAAATTATCAGCCCAGGTAATTAACAAAACTATTTTACTGAATTAGTCAGATTTTTGTGTTTTTTACTATGTTAGCTTTTTTTTTTTCTCATTTTGAAACCAAACAGGTGGCATTCACCTAAAAAATTTACTCAGGAATATTTATGGCTCCTTCTGTTAAGTAATTTCATCTCTTTCTTACCAAAGAAGACATCAAACACATAAATAATGATGATGATATGATTCTTGTAATAACTATAATCATAGTTATTATAACTATAACTATAATCATTATTTTTATAATCATAAAAATAATTCCTATTAAAAAGGAAATCATTTGAAAAGATGATACTTGGACTATTGTTTAGCTAAAATTACTTTTGACACATTGAACAACCAATGCAATGCTTCAAAGTTTGGAAATGTTGGATATATGATGATGATGATGGAATTTAAAAAATTATCTGGCTCAAGGTACCTTGTTCTCCTAGCAAAAAATATGATAATATTTCCTTCTTTCTCCAAAAATTCAGTGTAAAGACTTAAATACTATTCAGGGATTTAATCAAATTCATTCATTTTTTTCCCTAAACAATTGAAAAACCTTTTGTGGTTACATTTAACAAAAACTAATGTAGATTTCCTTTATATTCCCTTATATGATAATTTCTCTTCAAAGTGGAAGTCAGGTTTGTATTCTAACAATATAGACTAACATGGAACAAAACACTAACCAATATGAACCAAAATGCATACAAACTTTCAAAAAAAGAATACAGTGAGACTTTTGGGAGAACATTTCCAAAATCCTTTGAGGGCTTGAAAAGAATAGTCCTCATTGCTTGGCCATGCAACTTCTTATGAACAAGTGACCATAATTCAGGGTAGGATACTGTATCTTAGAAAGAGTATGGTTTTTGAATTGGAAAGGACAGGGATTAAGTCCCAGTAACTCAGTTAGGGACCTTAGCCAACTTTGAGGGCAGGTTCCTGGCACACAGTAATAAAAAGAAAACTGAAAGATAACTACATAAAATATTATATGCAAAATATATTTAAGTGCATAATATATATAATATATTTTATATGCACAATAATTTGATAAAGAATTATTGTCTTACTTTTACAGAATGAAAGTTTTTCTCATAAAACTTAGTATCTTCCCATGCCAATGGTAAAAACAAAATTATAAAATCCTGTAATATGTTTATGTATTTTATATATACATAAAATATATTTAATTTTCAAGATATACATATAAAAATAAACATAAATATACATATTTCATATATATACATATATATATAATGAATTTATTTTAAAATGATGAAAGATAAGAAAAGAAAGGGATAGAAAGAGAAAGGAAGGCAGGTGGGTAGTCAGGCCAGCCTAAGGAGTACCACTATGACCCAGGATGCTTTAATAGTAAATATAAAAGATTGATGCATTTAGCACTAAGGGTAAATAAGACCATTTGGTAATCAGAGAGTAAGAGAGATATTCAAGAAGTAAAGCATTATGCTTGATGCATATTTGGTGGCTCAATAATTACAAAGTTTGATTAATTATTTGTCTCATTATGCATGTCAGAAAGATTTTCTGCCCTTTATTGCTTTGAATCAGCAGCACTATTCAGATCAGAAGGGAAATGTGGCTCAAAACAGAAAGCTTCTCCTCATGGTAGTAATGTTCCCTTAGCCTACTATAATACCACTGAATTTTTTTCCTTTAAAAAACTAAAGCTCAGCAATTATTTATTAAGTATCTTCCAATTGGCAAGCAATTGGTGCTGAGATGAAATGAAATAAAACAAATGAAGCGCCATCTTTGATCTCACAGATTTTACAATTTCAACTTTCTATTCTTAAAAAACAATGACAAAAACATCCTGGCATTTTATCACTGATTGATTATCAATAGTATAACTAAAACTCAACTGCACATTTACTGTGAGAAACAGATTATTCATTTCCATGATTTCTGAGCATTTTCATTTCTACTACAATGTATATTTATCATATCAAATACCATATTCTATATTTAGAAAATATTAATTAATAAATGTTTTAAAGATGTTATCAATATGACAACTTTAGGCTGTAAGGCAGATTTCTCGAAAACAATGATTAATAATCTGTTATAAAAGCAAGCTCAAAAATACCACCAATAATCTTGTTATCCTTTTCATTCTCTAATATTGCTTGAAATCTAATGTTAGAGGAAAAAAAAATCAATCACTTGTCAAAGTAAAAAATCTGAATTCACACAGATGACTCCTGATAGAATATTCATAAAAACAATCACATATAAATCCTTGAAACATTTTGCTTAGGAAGTGTTACTTTAGCTGTCATTTTATGTTTTAGAAACAGAAAAAGAAATGCAAGGTTTCAAGAATCCAAGATAGGAGCACCATATCCTAGAATATAAAAAAAGTTATGCCTGCCAAATAGCACAAGCTAGTACCAACATCTCATGAGACTTCCCAATGCATGTGTCCTGGTACTGCAAAAATATATACTTGGAAAGTGTTCCTATTTTACTTTGCCACCTTTCCAAAAACTGTGAATGACAGAAAAATTAAATGTCAAGATGGAAAGAATTTACTAGTATAGCAAGACCCACAGAAAACAAGAATGTATACACACACATGCACACACACACACACATCAAAGAAAATTACACACACATACAGTACTATCATCTCAGAATTTTTTATAGCTATTATTATGAATTAATTATTATGAACTAACAGTTGTGATGGGGGTATATAGAAACGCTGTTTTCAATGATTTCCAATTTCAAATCCTGTTGTACACACTGCACATTATGAATCCTAAAGATGGACTTCCCCCATCCTTATTTAATTCTGACAAACAGATTCAGATTCACCAGCTCATGGAATCTAGAGCCCCCAAATACTGGGATGCCCACCCAACTCTAACATGCATATCAGGACTTTGCTTCTGCCTCGATTTGCCAACATGCAACCTAGTTTATACCTCAGTTCTGGGACCTGCTGTGGACTCCTAGGCCCCTTGCCTCGGGCACTGTTACCAGCCTGAGTGACCCTATCTCATCATGGGATGAACTTTATACCCTTTTTTGTCTTAACTTTTTCCTCTCTCTTAAAAGTAGTTGAAGTACTTTAATGACAGTACTGAGTTGCTAGATTCCAAACTTTCCTGCCTGTTCAAAATTGCTGCTTCCCCTGTTCATAAACTATTCCCAGGAATACTGTCCTCAACAATGAAAATTTGCCTAAATGAGGGCAGGTTTTAAGACACAAATGTGAATTTCAATATAAACACTTCCAGCTATTGGTAATGTGCCTTTCAGAAAGCTAATTAACCTCTTTTGCACCTCATTTGTAATAATAATAAAGAAAACTTCCTTGGATTGTTGTTGATGGGACAAGAAAAACAGTGTGCATAGAAGGCATTGAAAATTAATTAGTTATTGTATCTAATATTGATGCAAGTGTTTTAGGACCCAAATTCAGCATACTTCCTTGAATGTAGAATATATACTGCTTAACAAATTTCTGGGTCTACCAGAGTTACAGGTTATTGCCTCAAATCTGATCCTACCATGTCAGATTTTTTTTTTTTAATTTCACACCAGCTTCTAAAGTCCCAACCTGCCCAACCTAAGACTGCACCATGAATGATCCATCTTTTTAAAAGGTATCATCTGGATACCTATTCAAACAAAATCCTACTATATGAAGTAATTATGAGCTTCCACCTCCTGCTTATTTCCTTTCTATCCTTCCAAAAACTCTGGGTTTCAAAAGGATCATTGAAATATTAAAAGTAAGAACTAAAAAGAAACTTGAGGACAAGTGGTGTAATTCCTCAATAGTTTATGCTAGTTTTCTTGGTCCTTAGAGAATCTAGTTATCATAAATTAACAAAATGTTCTTTCTCCAGACTTTGGCGATGGATTGCAATATGTTCTAAAGTACAACTTCATAAGGAGGCTAGCTCATCTTCAAGAACTCCAACTCAAAAAGCTATGCAAGAACTACTAATCTTTTTTTTTCTAACCAATACTTAAAAAGGATCTCATAAGTATCATAATCAAAATAAGCAAAAAAAAAATCAAACCACAACATGTAACCACAATTAACATACACTATCCAGAATTCCATTGAAAATGAGCTGGGCGCTAGAGAGGAAATGGTACCTAGAAGAAAGACAGTAAGATGTCAATCATATAGACTAGAGCTTGAGCTCTAGGATCACAACTAGCCAGAGAGTTGTGTCTCTTTGAAAAATTAACAACTGTCTGCACGACTGTTTTGAGAAACAGGTAATGGCTTCTTTGAAGAAGTCCACTAAATATTAGAAATAAAACTCTTTAGTACCTGGCACACTACAAACACCCCTGCATGCTAGAGAATGAGGTCTTATGACATCTTCTCCTGGTTCATATGAATCACTGTTGGGTCAAAAGGGGCAAGGTCTCTTTACATTGTCATAAATTTATTTTTCATTAATCCTTCCTATAATTGTCAGTCAGTGGTTCAAGGGTGAAGCAGTAAAGCTCCCACCAATGCAGGAGTAAGAAATGCACTGTCTGCAGAGAAGTTAAAAGCAACCCATAATGCAATCTACTAAGGAGCAGTCTTCACTCAATATTAACAATTCTAAGCCATGTCAAGTACCCCACTACTACCTGCCTTTGGTAAGCCACTATTGTTTTATTATTTCTCCTGTCACCAACATTTCAATTGCCTACCAAAGTCAAACTATTTTAGAGGGCAAAGTCTACTGTCCATAATACAATAATTTAAATAAATAAAATTTTGTTCCTACATAAGTTCTTATATTTAAAAAAGTTCTGGGCTGGGGATGTGGCTCAAGTGGTAGCACGCTCGCCTGGCATGGGTGCGGCCCGGGTTCGATCCTCAGCACCACATACCAACAAAGATGCTGTGTCCGCCGAAAACTAAAAAATAAATATTAAAATTCTCTCTCTCTCTCTCTCTCTCTCTTTAAAAAAAAATAAAAAGTTCTATGTTTATAGCAGATATAATTAGCCCATCATTAGTATGAAAAGATGCAAAGGGTAGCTCTAGTATTAGTAATAGGTCTGCAAAATTCCATTGCTATTACAGCACTCAGCTCCTTTAGACTTGGCTTTGGTTGGCTAAATGTGCAGAGTAACCATGCAAAATTAACTATAAAACTGCATGCTACAAAATAAATTGTCAATATTTTGGCTACATTAGCACTATTTCCCTATGATGAAGCATGCATACAACTTTCTTTGACTTTGAATGGAATTCTCTGAAAGAGTTTTCTGTAAAATGCATCATAAAGCACATAACTGGATACCCAAGCTTTTCTAAGCATGCATTTTAATGTACAAAAAATTAGAATACAACATTAACCCAAACAATGTTTATGAGATTCTTCTTAATGTTTATAAGACTTTTTAATATTCATAGAAGTTTCTTTTATAAGTCCTAGTTTAAATGAGTTTAGTTGAGATATGATAATGTTCTCTGTGAATTTTTATAGAAAGCAGAATGGCTTTATTTTTATTAGATTTATCCCCGTTCAGCCTGCAGGATTTAGTTCTCTACTGATTTGATAAATGCAAAGCATTTGGGTGCCACAACAAGAAGCCCTATAAAAACAAAACAAAACAAAAAAATCACCACTAGACATGTATATTTAGTTTCCAAGTAAGAAATTGGATTAGGAAAAAATTTTATAGTGTTGCATGTTCGGGCAAAATGTGCTCCCTGAGGCAAAATATCCAATACAATACCATAAAATTTATTAAACTAAGGCAAACATTTTTATATCATTATTGTATTTGCTTTAAGTATTTTTAAAGAAAAAAATTCTTGTGGGGCTTGTTGATAAAAGCACTTACTGATATTCAACTTGCCTTTAAAATAAGCAATATCAAGAAACTCATTTCAGCCTTTAAAATGAGCTTATGATATGTAGGTAGCTTTTTTCCTTGTCCCCTAAGATATATTTTCACTTCTTTTAAATGGGTTATCCATTTGTCTATAATTGTGGATAAGGTTTAGATTCAGATGAAGACTTGGGGTAGGGTGAACAGGAATGTCTGAAGTGAGTGCCCATGAGTTATATCCTCCAACAATTTACACAAGAAAATTACTGATGTAGTAAATTTGAACATATTTTTTCTCTCAATATCTCTGATAATGAGGGCAATCACCACTAACAATGTTATGATGAACATTGCTGAGATATGGTGAAACTTTAAACACATTGACATTTTTCAAAAGAAATCAGTCGAGTGTTAACCATATAGCATTTAATCCTCAAAATTGTCTATAAGATAGGCATTATTATTTTTATTTCTATTTGTCACTGACAAAAGTGGGATCTAAGATTTGAACTGTGCAATTTAACTCAGATTCGTGGCCATTACATGCACTGTCTCAACTACAAGTAACACCTTTTTTGCGACTGTTTTGATTATTCGCCAAATAGTTACCCCTTATCAAAATTCCTTCCCGGAAATTGCCCACCCAGTATCATCCATTATGTTCCTTCATGCTCCCTTCTGTTAGGATGTACAGAAAGAAGCAGTTCATGATTCTAATCTGATCTTGCCTTTCCTCTAAGGAACTACTAACCAAGATATTAAGTACAGCTGAAATAATTTCTGTGGAGGCAAAAAAAAGGGGGGGGCATAGTTTTTCTTATCCTGGAAAACCTGGTCCATATGTTTTGTTTGGTGATGGTTGTATGGAGCAGAGACAGTGGAAGGTCACAAGCTGATAAGGTCTGAATTAT
The DNA here is from genome assembly GCF_052094955.1 of Ictidomys tridecemlineatus. NCBI lineage: Eukaryota > Metazoa > Chordata > Mammalia > Rodentia > Sciuridae > Ictidomys > Ictidomys tridecemlineatus. Next base: position 74,563,982 of record NC_135482.1, on the reverse strand, counting down.
CACACTCTGTTTAAAGTTCTATTTGTTCATGTTTTAATTACACTGAGAGATTTGGGCAGAAAAAGGTAGAAAGTCACGCTTAAAATGATCGTCTAATTAATCCATATTTATTCAATGGTTACCTTGAGTTCAGCCTTATAAAAATATTTAAAAATTATGCCTCTATGAAGAGACAAACATAAGAATGGACAATTAAAATGACACCTAGGGAGGCTAGCACCCACTGACTGTATGTGGGAAGGCTAGGTATTACTCACTTGGGGTGGTTAGATGAGTTTGGGAATCTTCCCAATATGATAGCCTGCAGAACTCCAATTTTCTAACACACTCAATATTCTGATAAAAACACAGACCAGGGTTTCAGGCTGACATGAAATTTCAGTAGCTTTCCAGGTTCTCAGTATGCAACAGCATTTGTGATCTCTTTCCCTGCCTTCATCTGCCAGTCTGAGAGACATGAAAACTTCATGGGTATGTGTTCTTGAGTCATTTTGGTAGAGTGCAGATTCAGAAAGACCTGGGAGGCACAGAGGATTGAAGGGCAAGCAAACAAACTGAAATTTAAGATTTTGCCCTTAGATTCTTAGAGTGAGAGCTGTTGGGAATATGCAGAATTGTATTCTGTATAGGCAAACAGACCCATTTCACAAATAATAATAGAATAATGATGATGTTACCCAACAAAGTATTTTAGAACAATATATGATTTGGAATGAATATGACATTGTCCTCACTAATGAAAATTTAAATTTTCAATGCCATGAATTAGGTTTTAGTAAATAAACATTTTTAGGAAACAAATACATCAGATGTTTAATATCTAAAATCATTTTAAATATATAAAGTGAAAAAAACCTCATGTATCTATGTCTATATATAGAGAGATAGATATAGATATCTATATATCTTATGTATATATCTATATATGATATAACTCAAAATAATGATTGCAAAGTCAGTAATTCAGGGGATACTAGCAGTTTTTGTTATTCTGAATTAGAACTCCCTTTAAATAGTATTCTATTTAGAAAATAAAACTTTTCAAGTCATAGAATGTATCCCATGATCCAGGAAAATCATGGTAGTGTTTAACCAAAAAACAAAGTCTAAAAATTAGGTTTTTATTTCAGAGAATATTTGCATAAAAACTGGATCTTGGCTAATTTAGAATGCATCTGTCTCGTCTCCTCACCTGATTCTATCACCCATCTACTGCAGCCAAACACAGTGTTTTAAAGGGGTTGAGACAATAAATGAAAAATAACAAGCTACAACCATATTGATTGCACAAATAATCAAGGGTATATTTTCATGTAAATATCTATATCAATTAAGACGACAGCAAGGCAAGACCAGAATGTCTGATACCAAGAATTGGGCCTAAAAGGAAGCTCCTTTGAAAGGGAAAGATACTAAAGGACTATGAAAATAATTTTGTTTCATATTTAAATGTGCTCATTCTTAACTCTGCATAACTTATACCTGAATTCTGAGAAAACAAATAACTTGATGTTTTTATAATTTTCTATTTAATTTTTTATGAGAACAAAAAAAGAGTTGAATTTTCAAAGTGAAATTTAAATATTTCTATGCATTTAATCCCAATTATGACTATCAGCAACACTGCTACAGTCCACATCATGGTGAATCTTGAGGACAAAGTAAATTCAGGAAAGCATCAACTAACTTTATTTTGGTTAGAGCAGAGTTAGCTAGAATAAGTACCAATTTAATTATTATTATCTAATTTTATATGATGATTACCCATCCTTTTGAAGACCTTAAGCTTTCTTCATAAATTAAGATTCAACATAGGCAGAACTCAACATTCTGTCAGATGAGAAAAGTGACCCTAAATGATGAGTGTGACCCTAAATTGATGCTTCCCAGATCTAGAAACAAAACAATCCTTTTACCCAGCTATCCCACTCCTGGGTCTATACCCAAAGGAATTATAATCAGCATACTATAGTAATGTAGCCACATCAATGTTTATAGAAGCTCAATCCACAAAAGCTAAACTGTGGAACCAACCTAGATGCCCTTCAATAGATGAATGGATAAAGAACTATAGTATAATTACACAATGGAATATTACTCAGCATTAAAAGAGAATATATTCATGACATTTGCAGGTAAATGGATGGAGTTGGAGGGTATCATGCTAAGCAAAGTAACCACAAAAAACCAAAGGCTGAATGTTCTCTCTGATCCATAATGGGGGGTGGGGGATGGAGGAACTTTGATGGGACAAAGAGGAGGGAGAAGCATGGGGGCAGGAAAGATGGTGGAATGAGATGGGACATTTTTACCCCAGGTATATGTACGACTGCACATATGGTGTGATGCTGCATCATGTACAACCAGAGAAATGTAAAGTTGGGCTGCAATTGTGTACAATGAACCAAATGCATTCTGCTGTCATATATACCTAATTAAAATTAATTAATTAAAAAAAATTTAAAAATCCATAAAAATATAGGAAACACTGATTTTAAAAATTCTGATTCATCCTTAAAGCCATACTGAATTGTGTAATTTCTACTAATTGCTTTTGAAATATCATACCTATTTTGAAATATAATAGGGCACCTCTTCCAAACAATTAATCTTGAGAATCCCACAAATCTTCAAATGTACTAATAAATATGACTCCAATATGCTATTTTGGTTTTTTGGTTGATCAAAGCCTGAAACACTTGCTTGTTTCATTGTTCCCCAGGTCCACAGAGGGCAAAAGGGAAGGTCAGATTGTTAGTTTTAGTCCCCAGATGCATGCTGAAGAGAACTGGCATCAAGACCAAGGCATGAACCATAGGGTGGTATTGCTGAAGCCTTGCTCATCTAAGGAAAGCAGCTCCAAGCTGCCCTCCTGTTGATGTCCTCAGTTGAAAATACTGAAGTCCTTTGTAATGGAACTGAGGAAAGAGATAGTGGAGAAAAAGAGGCTTGAAAGCTGTGTGTTCAAAGACACAACGGGTTTAACATGGGACTTGGTAAACAGATCAAATTTATCTATTAAAATCGGCAAAATAAAAAAGGAGAGATGCTATTTAGGAAGGGTAAGGATATGATAAACACTCAAAAACAGATGTTAGGAACATAAATTATTATAGACTTTTAGCAATAAAATTAAAATATGTAAAAACTATCAAATACATATACTATTTAGCCTACATTATTTCTAGGCAGTGACTCTAAAGACATGCTTAATGATGTGGCACAAAATGCTATGTACCTGGAATTTAAAGTACAGTCTTGTTTATAATTTAAAAAATTGGATACAATTAAAATATATGTCAGTAGGAAACTTTTAAACTAAATTATCTATAGCTATACAATTTGGATCTGTTAAAATAAGGTAGATATATAAGCAGTGGCCTGGTAATAAATATGCACAATATACTTAATGAACAAAACATACAATGCAGGAAACTGTGCATATCCCACTGTTTTAAAATACTGATAAGTGTTAGAAAATAAACAGGGAAGAATAAATATCAAGTCTCCAACAGTGATTATTGTTAGGGTGTATGATTATGGGGGAATTTTAATGTAACACTAAAGGTTTCTCACTTTACTTAACTTTCCTTTTTATCTTTTATCTTTACAGTGTGAAATAAAAAATATAGTATTTTAAAATTTGAAAGCCTTGATACCTGTGTCCTCCAATACCTTAATAAACATTAATAAGATATAATAGAACTAAAGCATTCTGTAGTTTTAGAAAAAATTATTATAAAGCATATTAAATATCACCGAGGTGTTAAAAAGTGTCAGACTATTTTTTTCCATTGCAAGAGACTGAACTGTCAGTTATGTCAGAAGACTTCTGTCATTCACAAAAGTCATTAGCCACTATTGATACTTTATTTTGACTAGTAGTAATTAGATGTCATCTATTAATTATACCAATACCAAAACATAAATGCAAGTAAATGATTTATTTATTGTAACTATTTTTGGAAAGAGAATATTATTGCTGGGCATGATGCCACCCACCAGTAATGCCAGAAACTCAGGAGCCTGAGGTAGGAGGATTATAAATTCAAGGCTGGCCTGAGCAACTCAGCAAGATACTGTCTCAAAATACAAAAGGACTGAGGGTGTTCTTCAGGGGTAAGTACCCTTGAGTTTAATCCCCAGTAACAACAAAAAAGAGAATATTACCAACATGAATATTGCTCATGAAAGAAAGGAAGAATGAGAAAGGGGAGAACAAAAGGTGAGAGGCCCATGGAAAACGGGAGAGCTTCCTTCAGGCACTTATCTCAGGGCCTAGCATGTGATAAGCGGTCAGCAAATGTGAGCTATCAGATATGCAAATTATACTGTACAGTAAGCTGACAGTTTAGATTAAGCCCCTGCAAAAAATATAAAAAATAATTCCAGGGAAGATAGAATAAATAAGAGAACCGTTGGCTAGTTGGAAGATCCAGCTGAATTAATCATTTTGGAACATCGGATTCACGTGAACCCCAGGAAAATGAAGTTTACATATATGAAATCATTTGCCTATTATGTAAAATGAGGAATGTCATAATAGAGTAGATCTGCTCACTAGATAACTAATAAAAATCAGAAGTTCTGTGCCCAGTTACTTATAACAAGGTCTTCAGAACAAACACACATAAGGTCACACAATAAAATAATTATTACTGCTGTTGATTTGGATTCCACTGTCAGAGAGATGATATATTTATAGCTCTTTGTTTTATTTTGGATACTACAGTGATGAATGATATGTAAATGTATAATTGTAACATCTTTAAAAGACATTATATACATTTATTAAACATACTTCCATAAACAATATTTTCCATGTTATTTTAAGAGACTTCTTTAAAAAAGTCAACCAGTTCACAGAAATAATTCATAAATTTTAAATACTTTTATTATAGAATCATTTTAATGTTTGTTTCATTATTATAGTTGTTAATTTCTTCCTTTGTCTAATTTATACTTTTAAATTTGTAATAAATATGTGTATCTATAAGAAAAGCACAGTATCTATAGGGTTCAGTGCAACCCTGGACATCTTGGAACATGTCTTGTAGATTCTACACAAACTAATATAAGTCTAGTTAGATTAATTATCTAGTGAAATTCAAGCTCTGTTTCTCCCAGGTCCATTTATAAATCAAAAATGGGTTCTTAGAGAGGACTCAGGGAGTCAGGATTGGAACCTAGCGTAGCAGAGTGGGTGGACCTATTAAGTTGAGGCTCCACAAGTATACTACCTCCTGGCACATTCACCAGTACAGGCAGTGCTGGAAGTAGGAAGTATGGAAACACAATGAACTGTGGAGGTCAGAAGCCAAAGAACACAGAACACTGTGTGAGTCTTTCAAGACCATTATTGTTGTATGTAGTGTGGAAACCCATTTGCTCTGATTAGCTATGAGGATTTTCAAAAGGAGAATATGAACAACCAATAAAAGTGACCTATTGGAAATAATTTAGGAAATATTTTTATTGATAGACTCACACCAAAATATTTCTAGATGTGTGCACTGCTGACATAAAACACTAGTATTTTTTTATACATACACACATACACACATATTTCAAAGATTCGCGAAGGAAAACAAGAAATAAATACCAAAAGGAATATAACATTTCAAAACTTCAAGTCATTATTTCAATATGCAAAATACAACCAGATATATGAAGCACTTTGTTTATAAAGAGCATGATAAAGTATATCTGTTGTCTTACTTTTTTTTCTTTACCATCTATTATCTATAGCTACTAATTAATTTATCTATAGAGGAATAAAATCTATAGTATCAAACTCAGCTTACTATCTTTCCATCTTCTAATGATGAAAAATATGCACAGATGTTGGAATACATAGGCAAACTTTTTTTTTTTTAATTTGGTACTTTAAACTTTATAGAAACCACCATCATAGATTCAGGGCACAGACTGGAAGATACCCACATACAGACCATAATTCCCATTTATGCAGGTACTGGTTTTTGCTTGGTTTCTTTTCTTAACAAAGAGTAAAAAGGAGCCAGCTCTCTGTTTTCTGGGTATTTGTCTTTGCTTCTTTGGTCCCTCATTCCCTTATTGTTTTCTTTGGCCCAATGACATTCTATCAATAAATAAGTCTTGCAAAAAAAATAATTGCTGACATAGTTAGGAAAAGGTTTACAGAAGTGATGTCTCTGGCTGTTATTCATCATGACTTTACTAAACAGTCAAATCTACATCACCAATTTTGTACATTATAAATATAAAATGAAAGCAAATAAGCATGTGAATATTTTGTATTGTGAAAAAAATGAAAGCTTTTTGAAAAAAAAATCTTTAGGAATACTCAGGTAACAACGACAAAAAAAAAAAAAAAACCCTAGGTTCAAAACGGAAGAAAATTATTTACCAGAAATTATGAGACATTACTAATGTGGGATCTATCTGAACTTACGAAAATTTAAAAATGGTTACAACAACTGTTTTTTTTTTCAAGGAAATGTATTCTTGCCTGGGAGCTAACAGAACAACTAAATGACTATTCATAATTATAATGCATGTCTGCATTATGATTTCATGACAAGGTACATTCTTTAATATTCTGAAGTTAGCATATGCATTTAAATAAAGCCCTCAAGCTGCTCTGCTATTCTAAAAGCAATAAAAAGTACAACAAAAAAGTCCTGTGTTAGGCAAGTAAAAATATTCTATGTAAGTGTACATAATCGTTTTATCTACAACTATTGATGGCATAGCAAATTATTTTTCTTGATTAGAGAAAAGTTACATTTTGTATCAGAAGTAATAGTTCTTGGGAATGTACATTTTTCTGTGTAGGTTTGAAACAAAAATATAGTAGGTCTGCATCAAAATGTACAAACTTGCCCCCATGCTTGGTGGTAGCACTTGCTACACACTGCTAAAACAATGAAATAATTTGAAAGAATGACTTACCCTCCCTTAATATAGTCAAGGAATGAAACTTCGGTTTCTACCAAGAAAGAAAGTAAAGTTACCTTAAAAAAGAGAGCGAGAGACAGAATTACCTGTTAGTACTAATTATAACCCCAAATGGACTTTTTTTCTAACTGTTAAAGAGAAAATAATATTTCCTAGCATTTCAAAAATCACTAAAGACATTATTCTTTATTAAAATCTGCTAGGACTGATTCTTCATACATTTTAAATTATCAGAAGAAAAGGGATAAAGATATTAAATTAACTTCTTCCTATGATCAGTTTACTTTCTTTGAAGAACAGCATGAAACTTATCCACAAGGACACTGTGTTATTTCCATTTTAGATAAAAGGAAAGATGAAAGGGTGTTGGAAAATGGTTAAAACCAAAAAAACTGGAATCAGTGAGCTATGCTACACCAGAAGAGATGTGTCTTTTTGTCATGGTTTCATAATAATTCCACCTAATATTTTAAGTGTCTTGGTTTATAAAAATCTTTGAAAGGAAACTTGAAGAAAACAGATTTTGCTTCTTTGAGAGTCGATCAATCTTAGAAAAGAATCTTTAGGACATTTTTTTTTTCTCAAAATAGGAGGACATTGGATTTTCACAATTTTCAGATACTTTCATCTTTGCCCACTCCTAGGCTGAGTTACAAGGGCATTCCAAAGAGAATGTACTACAAATGAACACCTTCATAACCCATAAAATGAATCCTAATAGGTAAGGGTAGCCTATAAAAAAGACTATTTCTTACAACCAATTAAAATTTTTCAGGTCTGCCTGATTCTCCAGTCTGATTCCACTGGTCAAAGAGTTCAGAAGAAACTTCAGCTTCCCTCTGGGACCTTACTAACTCCAAGAAAGGAGGCAGGAAACCAAGTCACTAACTTTCATGAGGAATTATCCATTACAGTCACTCCAACAAGAAAGTAAATTTTTTGCTGTAGTCCTTCATATTAAAATCAGAGGTAAAACAAGTTTAGTGCTTTAGTTGCCTTTATTCTGATTAAAAACATCATATATAATTCATTAATTTGAATCCTTAATGAATAACATAAAATTTGACTTACCGTTCCAGAATTAATGTATTTTTTCTTTTTTCCTTTCTTTTTGGGATTCACCACCTTAAAAAGCAATTAAACAATTAAAATGTTAGATTTTATGCTCAAATTTTTTAAAAATATGGAGTTGATCATGTTGCTTCACTTCCTGTCCAGGTTTTCATTTAGAAGTACCTTCAGGAGGGTTCCTAGATAGTTATTTGGTGAAAATGTCTTGGCAAAAGTTACTAGGATCATCTTTTAAAACACAATCTTTGTTGGTAATATTCTTCTCAATCACATTTTATGTATTGATTACCTATAACCATCTGAATCTTCCACATTTGAAAGAGACTTTTAATATTTAAGGTCCTAAAAATGTTGATTGCTTTGTAGAAAAATCATAGATTGCTAAAAAAAAAGTCTATTGGAGAGGCATAATTTTTACATCCTAGATTAAATACACTAACATAGAAATCAGGCAAAGCATAAATATTTAAGGAAACTATCGACCTAACTATTGTTTTATAGCACTAGAAATTTCTACCAGATACCATGATTGGAACATAATAATTAGTAAGGGTCTGGTTTAACAACATAAGGTTGAATTTTTTATTAATAGTTCAATGGGGAAAATATTGCATTCCTGTACCCCACAAGACACTAGGGAATATAAAAATGAGGAGGACCTGTCAATCAAATAGGGGAACTTAAATATGTAAATGCCCTAAGAGAGGATCCTTCGGTTTTTCTCAGTCCAAAATATGGAGAAAGCCTTTGATGGGGAAAGAAAGATCAAAGATTTTATGAATAAATATTATTTGAACTAGTATATATTTAAATAGGGCTCTAATAGAAAACAAATTGACAAATACAATGTTAAAAAGAGGAAAAAGAGGGTATATACAAAGAGATTAAAAGGTGAGCAGAAGCCACATTAAAATCCTCAGTATAAAACTAGAGAGTTTGAGTATTATTCAATTAATATTTAAATGGGAGAATGATATAACTGATCCTCAGTATAGAGTTCTAAGAACAGAAAGTGGAGGCAACAGTTAGGGCCCTATAAATCATCTACCCAAGAAGTAATGTTGCATTAAATAAGTTAGTACCATTGAGAATAGTTCACAGGAAAAATCTGGGACATAGAATAAGCTGGATTTAGTAGGTATAGGTAGAAATCACAAAATATAAATTGACTCATCCATTCATTCAATGTATTATTTTCAATATTTGCAGAACCCTTACCAAGCATATTTCACATGCAAAAAACCATACAATGATTAAGATATAGGACACCATCAGCAAAATGACACATTTTTCAGATTAAGTAAATGTCTTGAGAGTAACAGCATTAACTATGTAGAAGGTTATTTCAGTGGTAGAAGGGTCAGGTTTGACCTTGAAGTTTGAGGAATTTCTCAAAATTGTTTGAGGAGAATAGTACTAAAAAATACAGGATAAACCATGGAATAACATGAAATCAATCAAAAGATAAGAAATAAATTTGATGATTTAATTTTTTGAAAATTTGTGTGTTGGCATTTTGTGATCCAAAATCAACCATCTAGCATTAGGATTTTTCCTGCATCTTTGGACTGAATTTTCAGTAAAATTTCAAAAGTATTTAAAAAAAATCATACTAATCTCTTTGGCTTCCAAGATATCATTAACTAGAGTCCAGAGGAATTATCTTAGATTATAAAATTTTGTGATCAGTTTACATGAGAATTTGTCATTTAGTCCCATAGGACAATTTCAACTACCAAAAATAAAGTACCTTCTGTAATAGCGATAACAATGTTAGCTATATAAAATGTAAATATAATAGCATTATTATTTTTAACATAAAAAATGGACTAGGGAAACACTTTTAGAATGGTGAAATAAGAATCTCAGAAAATATTCTCCTCCATAAAGGCAAATGTGAACACTAGGAAAAAAATGTCAAAATCACCCCCCACCCCCCCAAGAATCTGAAAAAACTCAAAAGCATGCACCAATCTTAGGGGTCAATCATTTAAGGAAAAAAAGGCTGAGTCTCACTTTGTGGCATTTTAACTTTTCCTATTCCAATCTCATTTGCCTTAACTCCGTGGTACTGAAAATAAGCCAACCTTGCAACCATAGTAGCTGTGTAAATACAAGTCTAAAAGCCACTGAAGGGGAGAGAATGGGTATGGAGTTCACTAAAAAGTATCATTTTCAGAGAACTGTCATTAACTGACTTATTCAAAAGCTCCTGGAAAAGACCCAATTAATGGAGATTGGACTAGTCTTCACCCCACTTGAAATTTGACCAATAGGAAAAGCCCTGTCTTCTGAGCACTTACTGGAAATAGTCAGAGGCAACTGTGTAACAGCAAGTCCACCAGAGGGGATGAAACAAGTTTGGGCAAATAAAAGCCTGATGCAAAAATCAAAAAGAAGATCTGGGAAATGAATGAGATGTTTATAGAGGGTTTTAAAAGCTCTAGTGTACTGCTGGGGATTGAAAAGACCATGTGCTTATGGAGGGGTACGCATATGCCTAGGAAGGAACTCAGGAAGCCCCAGTCCCTAAGCTCTGGCTGACCTTTCAAGTCCTTACCCAAAGAGCATATGAAAGCTAAGGCAGTGTTGTATACCACCGGAGCACATAAGGAGCAGCCAATGCACACAAATTCTAGTCTGGGAAATGTGGGTGTTATGCTTTGAATATATTCCTTCTAAAATTCAGGTTTTGCCAAAGTGTTAGTATTAATCAGTGAGGTCTTTAAGAGATGATCAGGCCATAAGAGCTACTCCTTTGTGAATGGAATTAGATGCCCTTATACAGGGATATGACAGAGAGAGCTGTTTGTTTTCTTTCTACTTTCCACCATGCTGAAGATACAAAGAGAAAGCTCTCAACAGATGCTGGCACCTGTTTCCCCAACTGTGAAAGTTAAATTTCTGTTCTTTTTTAAATTTAATTAGGCTTTTTGGACAGAGACAGTTGTTGAAGCTAACATGAGAAAAAATAATTTTCAGGTGTTCTTTTGTAGTAGCATAAAATAGACAGGAACCTGATTTGACCTGTAGTGTTACTACAATGTATTATTTAAGATTTCTGGCATTCAACAACAAATAAGACATCCAAAGAAATAGGAACTTATATACCACATAGGAAAAAACATGTCAATATAAATTGTCTTGGTACTCTCAAATAAAGCATTTAGTAAATAGTCTTTAAATCAGCTAATATGCATGTATTTGAAGAACTAAGAAATTGAAGAATTGAAGTATGAAACAATGTCTCACCTAAGAAAACAGGTAAACTGAGATTTTAACACAGTACCAAAAAGAAATTCTCAACTAAAAAATAATGACAAATTCACTAGAAGGGTTCAATAAAATATTTGAGATGGAAGAGAAAGTAATCAGTGACCTCAAAAGTTGGTCAATTGAGATTTTTGAATTTGAGAAACAGGGAAAAAAAATAAACAGTCTAAGAGACCTATGAGACACCATCAAGAAAACCAACATATACATGCTGAAATACCAAAAAGAGAGCAGAGAAAGAAAAGGGCAGAAAGAATACTAGAAGAAATAATGGCTAAAAATTGTCTTGGTTGCCTCCAAGAAAAGGGGTACAGAAAGTGAAGTGTCTAATATATTATTTCAAGGTTGTCCAAAGAAATCCTAAAACTAGTTGTTTGTAATACACATTGGCTCCCCTCTTCAAGTTCTTTCAGACTCATGTCTTGTACTGATGTTATACAAAGTAAGACAACATTTGTATTTGAAGTGAAGGCCCCAAGTTCTTACAGGGTATTTAATTAAAACACACACACACACACACACACACACACACACACACACACACACACACACTATTAGCCATTTTTGCCATTTCCTCAGATGTGGTACCAGTCTTCTCCTTTAGCAAGCTCTGTTGAACAAGAGAAAGTGGGGCCTGGGGCTGGGGTTGTGGCTCAGTGGTAGAGCACTTGCCTAGCACATGCGAGGACCTGAGTTCAATCCTCAGCACCACAAATAAATAAATAAAATAAAGGTATTGTGCCCAACTACAACTAAAAAAAATAAATAAATATTAAAAAGAAAGAAAGAAAGTGAGGTCTAGCTGCAACCAAAAATGAGAAGTTTATTGATCTCTTCAGGACCACATGGGGACTAGCCAGAACCGGTATGGAGGTACGTTCCTCCTCAGCCCTGAAGCTGGGCAGGGAGAACAGGCACTTGCTTACTCACACACTGTCATATCACTGTCATTGCCAGTTTAGGGTCAATATTCTTTTCTTGTAAGACCCAGGTAGAAGAGATTGATTTATTTCTTCATCTTTGTTTTTTTTACTAAAAAGCTTTTTTGAGCTGAATCTGGCCCTTCTGTAGTAACCATATAGTTAGTTCATTAAGTATATTTCTCTTTTGAGCATATATAAAATTATACAAAACATACTTTAATTGTTTGCCTCTCCAATTATACACTGAAATTTTTGTTCACAGAGCAAGGAGTATAGACACCACTTAATAAAATGTCTTTTTATAATTAAATAAACAAATGAATAAGTGATGTATGAATGAAATACAACTATTTTAGCCCAGGAAAAAGGTCTTAATTTTAGGATATTCTGCTACTATAAAAAAAGGTAAATTTTAGTGTCAACGTAGTAGGGAGGATACCTGTCATTGGTTAAATATTGAGATATTTTCTTTTTCTATCCATATACATTTAAAAAAACCCATCTATCCACAGACATTAAATTTGAAAATTGAACAACAATAACACAACTAAAAGATGAACAGTATTAAAACATTCCATATGCTCAATACAAATCTGATGATTAACTGGCAAGGAACTTTAAAACAGAAATAACTACTGTGTGTTTACTTTAATAACTTGGATTTTTGGAATGACTACATATTCCCTATCATTCTTTCAGTCTCCACCTAAACAACAGGGAAGGTGCTCAGATCATAGTTTTTCTTATAATACCATGCTGACACTAGTAAAATGCATTTTTTTTATTAGGATACGAGTGAAGACATCAGTATTAAAACAAAATGCAGAGGCTTAAGCTTAAGGAAAAATGAACCTATATCCATATTGATTTTTGTTAGGTAAGAAAGAGATTTATAAGCAAGAATTAAAAATCTCTCAAAACAGACTTAAATGATATCACTTGGCTTGAAGAGAAGTAACATCATTTGATCTGAGAAATAAGACAGCTCAATAATTCACATATATACAATATCATAAAGATATATATATACATATAAACCTTTAAACTCATATATACATTTACATGTATGTGTGTGTAAAGTTAGTTAACTCTTGCAATTACTCTTCGAGAATTCCATACTTTTAAAGCACAAATTTACTTATTGTAGAAGAAACAGTAGTAAAACAAAGTGTCTCTTACCTCATATACGTTGAATTGTGATTGCCCTCTTGAAAGTTCCCTATAGCTCGTTGTAAATTCTCCAATGAAATCATGACTAAAATTAAGAAGAAAAAATATATAGTATTAACTTCATACATTTGTGAATTACATTGTAAAGTCTTTTAGAAAGGTATAATTTAATCAATAAGAAAAAAGCTTGTTATTTTTATGAATGTAAAATATTTTAAGAAACTGACAACTTCATTATTCAACAGTCCAAAATTTTATATATTCAACAATTACATTTTATTAATATTCAAATATTTAGTTTATACACAAAATCATCTAAAATAAGTATTTCTGTTTCAATAGCTCATATCTCAAAAACATACCATATCAATGTTATCCAATTAATTATTTTACTAAGTTTGAAACATAGTAGTGAGAAATTAATGTAAGTGCTGGCATTCAGTAGAATGGAGAAGCATAACAGGAAAAAGATGAGATTGTTGGAGCTAAAGTAGTATAACAAACATGATGGACGTCACAGTAGCTATTTGTATCATAGAACTTAAGCTTGACCCATTCATTTTCCAAGCACAAGCTGTTCATTGACATATGAAGGGACTGTCCTGCAAAACCTCCTGTGTTAATGTTTCACTGTGATCACTTGGAAGCCAAGGACCTTCAGTAGATCTGACGATGACCAGTAACAGCAACTAACAAGTTGTATTTATGTAACCAAAATACAATGTCTAAAGGTTTGGGAAAAAATTAGGTGCTATTAATTTTAACAGAGTTTTTGCCATAAGAAATTGAGGTATGGCTTATTTTAATACCTAGTCTCCCAGTTCTGCATTATCTGAAAGATTTTAGGCATGCATCAAAGTACTTTACAAGGGGCATTCCTCTTTAAACTAGCATCACCTTGACTTCTTCTGATTTAAAATTCAGAAGCAGATTTACACACATGAAAATGTTAGAGGAAGAGAGAGGGAGAGAAAGAAAGGGGTCTGAAGACAAATATTTATATTTATAGTGATAAACCCAAACCACTAGAATTCACTCTTGCAAGTTAGGGATAATTACAGAACAGTATTTTAGTGTTACACAGTCCTCTAGTGTTAGTAAATTTCCTGGGAAATCCGACAATGTGGATTTAAGCAGCATAAATGAAATGATTCTTTTTTGACCTTCATCAGCATAAGCTCACACTCACGGTTTCTTTCACTAAAACCATAAAACTCTTTTTGAGTTATGGAGGTTCTATTTAGAACCCATCCTTCCTATTGCTATGCAAGTTTCAGATGTCTTCAGTAACCACTGAGATAAATGTTCTATTGAAGCACTTCAAACACAACACTTTGATGTTGATAGGTGTGAAAAAGTCTTATATAACCAGAACTCACCACAGCAGTCGTGGGAACCTAATACAGAAACCATAAAAATGTCTGGATCATTTAAGCCCGGAGGGTAGTTTTCTGATTGTACTAATCTATTCTGTGGTTGGTTAATTGTCCCAATGTTCAGCTTTTAATTGTTAACATTAAATTCCTACCACTAGGTACTCATCCTAAACTTGTTAGACAGAAGCCATATTTACTGGTCTCACATAAATGCAATTATGCTATCATTTCTATGACATGTAATCTGTCCACCTGGGTACAGGCAATCTAACAGTTACAAATGTGGGAATGCCCAAACTGCCCTTTGATATGCCCATGTTAAAGTCATGGAACTTTCTAAGAAGTAGATCTTTGACATTTGGTTCTATTTTGTTCCTATTAAACTTGTTACTCTTCATGGAGTTCTGAATAACAGGGTACAATCTATTGGGTCTCAATGCTAGAAAACTGTGCTTCCGTATTGTTGATGTGGGTTTTCTGTTCTGAAAGACCCTTGTTCATGAAATGTAGAGTTTTCTCCTCTGTGTTACTTGCTAGAGAGCTTAGAGTCAAACTTGTGGTCTATCTCCAACACATTATGTCTTTATAATATGATATCTTCTGCAGACTTTTCAGATTTCTTACCCTTTTAACCTCTTTGCTTCAGTATCTTTACATATTTTATCTTATTATATATTTCTATAAGCGGCCATGGATCCTTTTCATAATTAAATAGGGCATAAATAAATGAAAAAAATAAAAAAAATATTAGTCCTCCATTCTGAATCTTGTTCAAGATGATTATTTTGAATAAAAATACTGAATTTGCATGTAATACAAATACAATGCTATCCTTGCATTATAGAAGAGAAAGTCTGTTAAGTGAGTTCCAAATCCTATTTTAGCCTCTAAGACAGCATTTTTAGGAGACAAAGAAAATATAGCATTAGATCTATTCTGCATTCACAGAAATGAATAAAAAGTGAAGACTTGCAAAAGGTCACAAAAATCAGGCAGTAAATGGAGGTAGCAATACAGCAACCGACCCCAGAAATAAGGGGCATTGTCTCATGAATAAATCTGAAGAATAAAATCTGGGCAGATAATTGGTAGATTCTCAGGTTAATTTTGTTATAAACCTCTTTGAATACATGGATATTTTTATAATTTCCATCCTTTTTTAACCTGTCCTACTTCAAATATTGTATATTAAATCATAGGCAAGTAGTTTAAAGAGAATATTAAAGGTGGTTTTACTGATTTATTCTCATAGTTATCTTGATCCTTATCAATGGTTCCTAGATTCTACTAAGATTAAAAGAAAGAAAATGAATTCATTTGAACACTTTTATCTGTTCATGATGTTCAATACTATATAATATTGAAACGTTTCTTATTACACTAAGAAATAGCTTGAGAAGAACTCTGACAATAAATCACAACCAACAATTTCCTTGTGATTCAATAATACTATTTTGCTATTTCCTGTTAATTTAATTGTAACTCAAATAGTTATTTTATATTATGAATCTCAAGCTCTCTGATGGCATTTACAAAATAAAGTTTGGTCTAGATCCATTTACCTGGTTTGTGTCTTTATATATCTATTTCTTTCATAGTTTTTATATGTGTAAATACTATGTAAGGTCTAAGGGAATACATTAAAGAGATATTTAGAGCAAAGTGATTATGACCATAGCTACTAATTTGGCTCTACAAAGCCTCTAGTAAAGAGATTAAAGTGTTGAATAAAATCTGTATATTACCAATCTTACCTATGTTCTATTAATAGTGGATAAAATCATACATCGTAAATTCACATTTATACCTGAACCCTGTAGGACAGACGCTGCACACAAGCTCTTTCATTCTCTCTGACAGTTAGCACGTTCTTCCCTTGCATCCTTTATCTTTTACTCTACAGTTTAGTTATCTCCTCTGAGAAGCCTTTCCTGCTTTATCTCCGTGTTTTCTATTCTTCAAAATCAATAACAAAAAGCAAGAAACAAAAACAAAACACTTAGCATCTCTCCAATATCACATGTACTATATTGTATTACACGACTGTTTATATATTTCTGTTCTCTGCCTACAACACACTTGAAGGTGAGAAAGGTGAGAGAGAAATCCAGCTCAGTCTTCCCAGCATCTATTTCAGTGCCTGGCAAACAATGGGCACTGCCAAATGTTGCAGCATTCAGGAAAATTTCAGTCATGCTGTGATCTTACCTTACCAGAAATATTACCCATTTTACTTTACATCATTCAAATGCAGTCCAAAAGAATTGCACAAGTGCCAATCATATTAAACATTATAATATTACCTCCTAAAAACAACTGAGAGTAACACAGATGACTACTGTTTCCCCATAGAAACACACGTGCATAATCATGCTAAAGGAAAAGCATAACTGGAGAATATTGTCACTTCTGATGAACTGCATATTTATTTTCCTGTTGTCATTTAATAGTTTTGCACAGAATGGACACATTGCAACTATGTACTAAATCCATCTCATCGTTTTCTCTACCATCATGCAGTTTTGAGTTAGTCTGTCAACTTCAGAGATCTACCTTGTATCTTCACCTAAAATTTAGAGGTAATGCCTATGTGGTATTTCAAAACTAAACCCAGAGAATTAATTTGACTCTTTCTGCAATGTTCATTTTTAAGTGGCACACTAGAATACATTTTAACTATTAAAAATATAGTTCAAGACACATATACTTGTAGTCAATAAAGAAGTTTAATGGAAGTCATTTATGAAGGTGGATTAAGCTTATGAATTGATATGGTACATCATGATATTGTGAACTTTCATACTCATGTGGCTTGTACTGTTCTGATGCAAGAGTCCTTAATTCATGAGGCATTCTCCTTTGGAATATATCACAGTGTGATATGTTTCCAGTATATATTGAAGGATATCTCAAGAGAAGACCTTTAAGCGAATTTTAAATGAAAGACAGTTTTTCTAATTTGGATACTGAAAACATTTGGGCAAAAAGATTGGCATGACTGATCTTCCTTATGGGAAAAAACAGCCTTAGATTTTGTCTCCTCCATTTGTACTTCAGTGCAGTGATTGCCCATGTTTCCCTGTCTTGCGGATCCTGTTCCCATCAAGACAGGGAGGTATTTGAAAACAGCAGGAGTTTGAAAGCTGAGCAGTTATGGAAATGGCAACTCCTTTAAAATGAAGGATAGTTAGTTCAATGCACAGGCTGCAGACATTCTCCACTGGTTAAACCTGTCTTTATAGGAGGGGCGCCAGTCATCTTCCATAGGTGACTGGAAAGGAAGCACCAGTTCCATGATTACAAGTCACCCTGTAAAAGGAGGTTGACCATGATCACCAGAAAAAGTTGTTTATAAGTTTAGATAATAAAAATTTATCTGTTTCCCCCCGAATGTAAAATTTTTCTGCTTTTCTTCTAGTTGTAACTCTTTTACACACTCATCAGTATTTAATAATGTTTTATAACATTAGCCTTCTCTGATTCCCTTTTTTTAAAAATACTTTTTTAATTGTAGTTGGCCACAATACCTTTATTTTATTTATTTATTTTTATGTGGTGCTGAGTATCGAACCCAGAGCCTTGCATGAGCTAGGTGAGCACTCTACCACTGAGCCACAATACCTGTGCCTCTGATTTCTTTTAGAAAGCAGTTTTATTTAAACATTTCAACAAAAGCAAGTTCTTTTGTGGTGTGTGTATGTGTGTGTGTGTTTGTGTGAGTGTGTGATAACTACCTGAAATTCTGATGGAGAATCTAGTTTTCTAAAAAAGTTTAGAGATTTGATCTTTAAATATTCCTAGATTAGGAGCTGGTCTGTGTCTAAATTTGTAGAATTAGTATGATTTCTAATTAACTTCCCCAATAAACACAGATTATAAACACACCCTGATAAAAGTAAATTTCTCTTCATAACTTGTGTTCTTATTAGTAGGAATTACTTTGTATAAAATACAGAGGAACACATTTAATGTAGAAGTCATTGTTTATCTCCAGATTTATGGAAAATTTAAGTGATTTCAGGAGGCATGCATCTTCTCTGAGCTTCCTATAGATTACAAGAGTACGTCAGGGACCACAGAGGGAAATGGATAATCACTCCTTTATGTTAGGAGTTCAGCAGGACAACTAGACTAATTTTATCAGTCTTATCCACACCTGCTTTTTAATCCAATTTTAATAGGTGGAATGTTTTTAAAGTTATATATTACATATATAATATATATAAAGTAATATGTATAAAATATATGTAATATATATTTGTCCATTGGGGTTCATATATACAATTATATATAATACCTACACAATCATAAGTTTTAATGTTTATATTTTATCTATTATGATTATTGCATATTTTATTTATAAATTTTATTTTTATTTATTTATTGTGTCCACACAAACAGTTGGACAGAGCACGTTTTCTAAGATGAATATTTTTGACATGGACCCCACTGATATAGCAAATAATACATTCCATAATTAAAGAAATGTTCTATGTGATGAGTTATCACATTTGAGTCATTATTATATGTCTGGATAGTATTTCCTATTTTCTAAAAACAGTAGCATATAGAAATAATTAAAGTCTGATTATAATGTTAGACTATTGAAATTGTATGCAAATCTATTAGACATAACTTAAACTTTGCACATAAAATAAAACTTTTATATACAATTATATTAAGTTCTTTTTCTATTATATTAAGTTCTAATAAGCTTATTACACTAAACCACTGTTTAGTTTTAGTACACGAAAACACTGCTTCCTACTCAAATTAAAATTTGTCTGGCCAAATAAAAAGCATATTATATTTAGGACCAAAACTTCCTGGAATAAAATATTTTTACACCTAGCTATAACTTCAAAAACAAAATTTAGTCCGTTAGAAGTCACAGCAGAGAAAAAGCTGCCTAAAACAATGTTGAAATTTATTTTAAAGATTAAATTATAAATTTATAATATATGTGTTCTAATGGATTGATTTATTAGAACTATATTCTAATATATTCTGAATTAAAATATCACCTAAACTTTATATAGTAGATATGGTAGATTCTTCCTACATATTAAATATCTTATTCTAATATGTTTAGGAAATAAAGCATTATGAAACTGTTAAGATAGTCATGTTTTCAAGGAGATATCATAAATGTGAAGACTCCAATATAAATAGATTTTTCTGTGGCTGAATAAAATTTCAGTTTTGAATTCACTTTAAAGACATAGCCATAGAAAAAGAGCACATCAGAAATTTTTTACTCTTGTTTTGTATGTTAATTTTAGTCCATATACAACAACACAAATATGAGTTCAATCACTATAAGTTAACAAGTTTATATCTCTATATTAGAGTTAGACATATAATATTAGGAAGATCAACAACACAAGTCGTACAATTTATAAAAACTCATGCCTTCATGTTTATATTTTATTTCAAGTGTGAGTCATAATAGAAATTTAGAATATTTGGCTTTTGAAGAAGACAAGGTCTGGATAATTCTTCAATACTCTTAGCATTGTATACACAATGATAATGATTCTATGTTTATTTAACTAAATATATAATTTACCAGAAAACCTGAGATAATCTTGACATCTTTAAAGAACATTATATCACAAATATAAGTCATAAAAAATATGAATAAAACCTCAAGTTCTTTTAAGGTACTATTTATTAGTCAAAAAGCAATTACATAATACTTTTTCAAACTGAACATTAATGCCAAATAATTATATTAAAAAAGTTTAAATATACATATAGGATGGATCAGAAAAATGCAAGAGTATGGCTTCTTCTCTCAGTTGTTCCCTGAGATATCAAATTCAGCAAAAGACAAAAAGTATTCATTTTACATTTTATTAGCATAATATTAAAATTTCCAGATTTTTAGTAACATCTATCTTTATGTGGACTATATTACCTGGTTTCAAATAAAATACAGAAATGACCTGAAATATTTTGAAGTATCTTATACACAAAAAACTTTCTTCCATTTACAAGAATGTGGATAACTGAGGCAGTTACTTAGATAATTCAAATATATTATTACTTGTAGGTTTCAAATAAAATAGTCTAGAGGGCTTTGTTGTCTTCCTTAAAATTACTTGTGTAGACAACATTTAAAATTAGGAATATCCAAAATAATGCTCACAAGCAGGCTGGAACTAAGAATATTGTAGTAGAACTCCAGAGTTTAAAATTCAAACATTGAGCAGAAGTGTTTGGTGAAGTAATACAGCACAACAGACCTTAAGATATAAAATGGAATTTCTGATATTTGGCCTTTACCCATACCAGGAAGGCACATGCCAGTCATTCAGACAAAATGTTCTTTAAAATACATAAAACTAGCACTCAAATGTACATCAATATTTACAAAAGCTAAATTTTCAAATTGCCTTGTTGTTTTAAAATTACAGAGAAAATAGTAATAGAAAATAATCACTCTACTTTATAAATACAAGCATCATTACTATACAAAAGGCTTCATAATATCCACAAATTTAACTTGTAAGATCTCTTTGACCTGTTCCATTGATTTTTCTCCTAAAATTCTCATTGAGCAATCACATATATGTCTCTTGCTTCAAACAGATCATTTAAGTAGAACATTCCTCAAGTTATATCTTCAATTTATATTTCAGTTTCTCCCCTCGTTCCCAAATCTCTAACAGTCTGAACAACTCCACATGCTAAAAAATTTTTTTAAAAAAGCTAGGTATGGGAAAGAGTAAAGGAGATACAGTGATATCTTAGAATTCTGAGAACCAAGATGAAACACAGCTAGTACTCACAAATATCTAGATCTTTTAGGAATAGTCTTATGTTTAAAAGCAGAGTAGGATCCAGTTGCTAAGGTCTGACATGTTTCTCTTTTTCCAGCAGGAGGTGAGCATGAGTTCTAGTATCATCTGTGTTGCACACATGCACTAGATTTATATATTTATTAGTCTCTTTATCAAGACTAAGCAAAGGCTAAACTGGAAATTTAAATCCATCAAATTGAAGGCCAAGTCCATCATATTCACTTCTAAAACTGACAAGTTAGCAACTTGTTATTCTGCTGTTTCTATCAATAAAGCATGATTTCTTTTACCATCTATATTAGGAATCCAAAAATTTTGTTTTATTTCAGTCTCCAACTGAAACCATTCAGCCATTATAAACTCACAGAATCCAACCCATTAACACTAGCCCAAGTATCCATTCTCACCTTTGTTAAATGAGAAAGCGTGCGTAAAAGTACATTGGAAACTGCAAACTCTAAGTGTATAGGCGCTGTACCTGACAGTGAATTCAATGCTGTTTCCATTGTCTTTGCTACCAACCTAAGAGGTTTTTATCACCATCCCAATAATCTCCATAAACCTCCCAAATAGCTTTTGTACTTCTGTCTCTCCCTGATTGCACAGATATTTTTCTATAGTTTGATCATGTTAAAATGTCCCCGGCTGAGAATCAAAATCTCAACAGCTCCAAAATTCCAATGGAATTCATTATATAACCTCATCTGTCACTAGAGTTCTTTCATTACATACTTTCACCTTACTTTTTATATCTGTATTTGTCATTAGTTTTTTTAAAAATATATGATAACCTATTTACACAGAACCATAGCCAAAACAAAATCCTCTAATCCTTGGTTTCACAACATCCCTTCTTTTTGTATTTCCTGCTCTCCTTTCAGATAAATCATATATCAACTTACCACAAATTTATCTGGAACATTCCCACCCAGATGTAAATTTTTATTTTTTTCTGAAATTCAGCTTCATTTTATGTTATAGTCCTATTATGAAATGTTCATGCTTTGTCTAGTGTTTTGCTGCAGAGGTTGTACTGTATCTTCTGTAGGACCACAATGTTTCTCAATATATGGGTTGTATATATATGTTAATCATTTTTAATTCCCATGCAGTAACTCATACAGCAACCTGCTTTGAATAGATGCTCAAAAAACATTTCTTCATTTTAACATATTGACCTTCTGTTCCTAATCTCAGAAAAAAAAGTTGGTCTCATCGACTGCAATCTTTTTATTATTCAATTCCAGAGTAAGTTTCTAAAATAGCTTTCAGTCCAAATCTGAATCAGAATGAATCAGAGTTTTTCTAAAAAAAAAAAAAAAAAAAAAATCTCTCACACACTTAGACTGTATCCTATCCTGAGTCTACTGAAGCAGCATCTGGATGGGCAACAGTTTCAAGCAAGCTCCTCATATGTACCTCCAGTTGAAACCACCACCCCTGCCAATGGTCTGCAATATATATCTCTGGCAAGCAGTGAGACAATTTCAATAATTTGCTCTTGATTACATTAAATGTGTTATGTTTCATAGGGTGGAGATGTCATTTAAGGTCATTTCAGAGATATGCAAAATAATGTTCAATGTGAGCCCAGGGGAAAACCTTTGAATATGCATTAAAAAATCTTTTGGGAAGCAACTGGAAAGATGACCTGAAGTCAGAAATACGTCAATCAATGAAATATTTCATCCAGTAACCTGGTTGTCAAAAAGATTACCATTAAACAACAACAACAAAACAGGTAAGGTTTTGTGCTTTTTCTTTAGAAACTTCAGTATATTTCTCATGTGTGTTATAATTAAACTCTTTTTTCAGATGAATTTCTTATAAACCTTAAGAAAGTCCTATGCATGCTAGAAGATAACAACAATGATGAAAATGAACAACGCGGAGGTACTTTAGAGTTGAGCGACTGAATATCTTGTTGACATAGTGTCAGTCTCTCAGTATGGTATTGAGAACACTGCTGTCCTTCATCAGGAGATTGTTCTTTGGAGAAAGCATCATTACAAGAAATCATTCTCCACTGTTTTGAATGTAACAGGGAGATTTTCATTTTAAGGGTAATAACTATGAACCCCTGGAGACACAAGCAGGAACTTGAATCAAAATCATCAGCAGTAAATTTCAGTCATTTTATTAATTTTTATGAAGAACAAAGTGCAATTAAAAGCTTCCTTTCTGTTACCACTCAACCTTAAAGCAGAACCTGGAATCTTACATATTGAAAATACAGAATGAATTTGCATATGATTTAGATGTTTTTGTCTCCTGAATGAATAAGATGGGAGTGCAAAACATATTAATTAAATAAATGAGAAAAAATAAACTTAAGATGTAGTTTCTGTAAAGAGAAAGTGGAAATTAGAGAAATTGGTGCTCTGCTTGCCAGTTTAACATGAGACATCCTTCACCCTTAACTCCTAGCCTCAATCTTTGGAGTATAGAATTCTACTCATCTGATCGTCCCAGGCTTTTCAGAAGCAACCAGATTTTCTGAATTAATTTTTTTTTCAAAATGAAATGTAATGATTGTACATATTTATGGTGTACAGTAAGATAATTCAGTCAATGTATGTAGGTAATGTATAATAAATAATTAGCATTTCCCTCTCAAATAGTTATCATTTCTTTGTGTTGGAAAGCTTCAGACTCTATTCTTCTAGTTCTTATAAAATATACTTTGTTGTGAATTGTTACCACCCCATTGTGCTATTATTATTTTTAAGAAAGTAGCAAGCTGTGATTTCTTTAGAAGACACTATATGCTTTACTAACAATAAAAATATTATTACCAATATTTGGAGTTATGGCCAGTGTTTCTAGATAGAATATCTTCTGACATTTGTTAGTTATCATCCATTATTCTCTCTCCCCAGAGGTAGTCTCTTCTTGCTTACTTAACCATCTCTCAATCCACAAGTAAAGAGGTATGAAATGCATTAGAAACTCAGCTCTCTAAGCCACATAATGGAACTAGAGAGTTGATATGTCAAGCTGATTTATTTATAATACTGATATTTCTAGACATTTGGTTGACACCTTCTTTTCTTAATATATTTTAAGAAACCATGGAGAAATTTTTTGAGAATATGGAAAGGTATATAAAAAAAGAAGTAAAAAGAGAGAACCTTTCTGATGGTTGATGTATCTTTTCTATTTACATATTCTAAATATTGCAGATACAGCACTTAAAGCTACACTGTTCAATTTACTAGATATTAGCTAGGCAGAATCATTGAATACCTAAAATATGACCAGTATGGAGCTTTGCATGAAATATGTAAAATATTCTGTATTTCAAACACAATGCATAAAAGAAAAAGTATCTCATTAACAATCTTGATGTTAATCATGCTGAAAAATAATACTTCAGATACATCAATTTAAGTACAATATATTATTAAAATAATTTCACTAGATTATAATTCTTTTTTACTGTGGCTACCAGAAAAAATGTGACCATATGCTACTTCTACTGAATAGTTCTCTAAAATTTCAATTTTAAAATTATTAAAAGCATACCCACAAATCATTAAACCTCTCTAGAAAGCAATATTATTAATCAATACATAATATTCCTTTTGATGGATGTCTCAGAATTAAACTTGAACACTTAAATTGTTATGTATGAGTTGAACATTTTTAGCATAAGCCTTCTTTTCTGTTTTATGAGTCTTAGAAATGAGTCTAAATTATCTTAGAGTCTTAGAAATGAAAGTAGTAGAGAAAAGTTAAAGAGGTATTTTTAAAGACATTAATAGATGTAAACAAATCAGTTCCCAATATTTTGTTACTATTTATAACCCTATTAAAGTATAAAACACCTATCTCAATCCCATGATCAGTATTTTAAAATATTTTCTAGTTTGGCTTAAAAAGTTATTCGGCTTAAATGTAATTTAATATATATATATGTTTGAAATTTTGTTTTTGTTGTTGATTACTAGTGACTTGATTATTTTCTTATGAATTTACTATTTGTGTTTTTTGATCAATGATAAAGTCTTTGTGTCTTTGTAATTGAGTGTGGGCATTTTCTTATTATACTAGGACTATTCGTGTATAAAAGAAATGATATTTTTATCTATAAAGCTTTATATATTTAAATTTATGGATTTCTTCAAATGGCCAATAACTGTCAAAAGCAGTCAACCTGACTGGTGACTGGTCCCCAGGGACAAATAAAATGAGATATGCATAATGAGATGCCTTCAAAAATGGCTAAAATTTAAAACTGGATCCAAATATTGACATGGATACAGAGCAACTAAAACTCTCACACAATGTTCCTTGTTAAGTAAGTTGGCAAATCACTTTAGAAAAGTGTTGGTGAGAACCTACTAAAGTTAAATACAGGACCCAGACCCAGGTATATATCCCACTGTATCAAATTTCACCATGTACAACTAAGAGACATACACAAATATGTTCATGCGGCACTGATCATAACAACCAAAACCATTGAAAAAAAGGTCCACCAAGCGTGGACTAATTAGATTTATTGTAGCTTACTGACCAGCAAGATACGCTAAAGATACTGCGATGAACAAAAACAACATGAGTCTCATAAACTTTTCTCAATGTCAAGCAAAACCAGACATAAAAGAGGAGTTACTCTGAGAATACATTATATTAAATTCAAAAATATGCAGCACTAAGCCATGGTAATAGAAGGCAGGAAAGTGGCTGTTTTGAAGAAGGTAAATAGTGACTTAGAGGGGCAGGGAGAACGTTTTAAACTGCTGCTGAACCTCTGTGTGTCAATGCAGGTGCTCCTCACAGGGTGTGATCAATCTGTGCAACTTCATTACACTGTGAATTTAGGACTTGCACACTTTGCTGCAGTGAACTGTATCACAAAAGTCATTTGAATCACAAAAGTCATTCTTAAGATGGACCCCTAAGTTCCATCTCCTATTATGTTTAAGGGAGGTTTGAATTCAGAAATTCATTCCAAGCCTTCTATTTTCTTTTCTTTCTGTTATTTCCATTTAGTGGAAATTATTTTGTTAATGGTTTGAGCCTTGATTAATTCTTAGGTTAGTTTTAATCTTATATAAAAATCATCCCAAATCATATGAAAGGCTAAATTGGTTATTTTTCTATTTTCCTTCTTTTGAATTAGATTCTTCCAAATCTAATTCAAAAGAAGGAATTTGGTTGCCTTCAAACAGCCTGCCTCCCTGGCAGGTCTCAACCTGAGTTGCTGTAGGATTTTGGATTCAGAGAACTACAGACTTTAATACTAAATCTTATCTATAGACCAAACTAAAAGCTAACATTTTCACTCAGTTTAAGTTCCTTTTCTGTGATAGTTAACTTTAATTCAGCAATAGTGGCCCTGAAGACATAAAATGATGTATTTTGGAAAGGTGGACTTAAAATCCAAATCTTTCGAAGAGACATTAATAAGACCTTAGCTTCACCCATTTGCCCTTATTCCAAAGCTTGCTAGAATATTTCTGTCCTATTCTGGACAGTCCTTTCTGCCTACATTCCTTTTCTTCCATTTGTAATATTCAGGCCTTCATTTTTCTTGATTTATTTTCTCTCTCCCTGGGCTGTATTATAAAATTACTTCCTACTGCTATGCTGTTCTCTTTACTATTCTTCTCTTTTCAGCATCTGTTTACTTTTAAAAAAAAACATTTTTTTTAGTTGTCAATGGACGTTTATTAATCAATTGATTGATTGATTGATTGATTTATATGTAGTGCAGAGGATCAAACCCAGTGCCTCACTCACTCGAGGCAAGGGCTCAACCACTGAACTACAACTCAAGCCCAAGTATCTGTTTACTTTTTAAAAAATCATTTCCAGTGTTTTGTTGTATAAATTATGGTATTCTTTCAAAGCAAATTCTAGTAACTTTTTATACTCTTTTTATTTACATCTGTATTTACTTCATCTTTTCACCTCATGAAAACTACAGATAATTACAGAACTACTTTAGGAAAATCATTAATTTCTTCTAGTGACAGTGATGCTGTTATTCACTGTTTATTTCTGAGAGATGCAGGCATTTACAACTTATTGGACACTGTGGATAAGAGAAAGGAAGGGCCAAAAATGATTATGATCCTTCAGTTCTGCGTGTTTGGGATTAGAGGACTTACTTTCAAGAAATAGTAATTGGTAGAGCCAAAGTAAATATAAAAATAGAAAGATAATAGACCTGCCCACCTGGTAATAATTAGTCACTGCTCAGTCTCTTGTGTGGTTTCTTACTGCCCGTATTCCATGGATGCCCCCTAGACTTTCCAGGTCACCCCCTAATCCTAAAAGACTGACCCTGGCAATGTAAAGGGCTTGCAGATCCCTATTCCCATTGCATGGCTCTTCTCTATTTTGATGGTATATGAACATTTTAATATCACCCCTGGAAATCTCACAATGGAATAAACCTGAGAGAGGAAAGGCAGAATTAGTGGTGAAATTGATGACTAGTTCAGGATTGGACAGAATGAAGCAAAATCAATCTCCTCTTTGTAAAATAGAGTTTTAATTTGAATAGTTTTTCTCAGTCCTAAGGATTCTAATATTACCTTGTACTGGAATTAGAAATTAATTTATATTTCACAATTGAATGATAACATTTTAATGGAGACAAAAGAATTTAAATAGTAAGGTGATAAAAAAATAAAATTTAACAATATGGGTACACAGGTTGATTTGAATTTGATAACTCTGTGTAGTGGGTGAGAATTTATCAGTATTTGAACACAAAATAAAATTAAAAAAATATCAATTTTTATCATAAGATCATAAATACATGAATGTGAAACCAAGGATAACTGCAAACAGTAAAATAGAGACTCAAGAAATGACAGCTCAAAACTCACTCCCGGAAGTTCCACTGTAGAAATAAAGCACCGATATTATTCAAAATATTTTCATTTAAAGCATGATAATGAAGAGATAAAACAACAAGTATTGACAGAGGATTGAGTGATCATTAAACAGATAACTGCTATTTTAAATACTCTCTTCTGTCATATTGAAAAAATAACACAGCAAGGAGCTAGTACGTAAAAGGCAGTTAATCTACCCTGTGAGGAATAAGAAGATAAAACCCAGTCCTTGACCTTAGGGAGTTAATAATTATCACAAAAGGCAAAGCAGAAACAAATAATTTCGATACAAGTCAAAATGTATTAAGTCTGCTAATAAACATTCATAGGTGGTAAACACACAGGAGAGGGGGATTAAATGAATTCAGAGACAAAGAAAAGCTTTCATACAATTGATGGCATTTAAATTTGGCCCAAACAGAAAACCAAGAGGCAAAAAGAACACAGCAGGGTTTTCCAAGGGGTGAAGGGATCTCAGTAAATGCACAATGGAAGAGGACAGGCCCAACATGAGACTGCATGGTGGAAATTGGCTAGAGTACCACTTCCCAAAATCTGTCTTGCATTTTTCTGTTAGTAAAGGGCCTGTGTGAATTAGTTATAAAATTTTCTTTAAAAATAATCTAATTGAAGACAAGATATATGCACTTCTTGAAATATATATCTGAGAGAATCCAAAATCATTAAAGGTAGAAGAATTTTTAAAAACTTAAATGTGATTAATATATTATTGTATAACGCATTCTTTCTTTCTTTCTTTCTTTTTTTTTTTTTTTTTAGTTAAATAGCATCACCTGGTAAACTGTTCAACACAATGTGTGCTCAATGACAGTTTATTATTCCAAATGAATTAACAGAATTTCTACTGGATTATAAATAAATGAAGAAGTTCAAGAGTTAAAAGTTGATTACCATACTAAGTACCTAATGATTTATAATTAAATCAGCCTTTCTTGAGAGTAAGAATTATAGATTAAAGGGAAATGCAATGAAGAACTCACAAGCTATATCCGAGAAGAATCATTTAGTAGATGGGGGAAATAGATATGTCAGTGAATAATATGCACATTAAGAAATTCCACTTATTAATATTTTAAAAATCTCAAAGAATAGGCAATGGAATAAGGAAAAGATTGAATCTTGTCTACTGAATATACAAGATATTCAGGGTTAATTATAGGCAAATGATGTGTTATATTTCAGGGAAGATTAGCTAGAGTGAGTGAAGAAACTGAAAACAAATGAAATACATAAAAGATTTACAAAGATCCTCCTAAAAGGAGGTCTAATGTCTTAAGCAACTCACAATTCTCAAGCACTGGGGCAGAAATCACTTGGACATGATGATGCATAATCCCAGAATGAAAACATCAAATGCATTTATCAAATATTAGCTTCAAAGCTAACATACTAGAAAAAGACAGCATTTGTATAGCAAAATGAAGTTTGCACTTAGTTATAATAAATGCCCCTATTAAATGACACCATTTAACAAAATACAGAGTGGTAACAATGAAACTTTTACTGTCTCTATTCAAGAGACTTTGGCAAGCTGGAATTTCCTGATTGGCAGTTCACTATCTCAGCCTTTTCATCAAATCATCATTTTCTGGTAGACAGCGATCTACTTGGTAGTCCATTTACAATCAGTCCCATATAATAGATACTTGGACTTAATGCAGAGCTACTCCATTAATGCTCACTGAATTTTAAATTAAGCTACAAATTCAGCTAAAGCAACTTCAAGCAATTGAAGCTTTTCAAGGACACCGCCGCTGATTGCTCCAGAACTCAGACAAGTCAGTTTTTCAGTACTTTAGCTTCCAATTGTTAAAATGAGGTTTAAAATAATCTTCCTTCTCATCCTTTAAAGAAAAAGTGGAATCTATGGGAATGATTTTAGTAAAGTGATTTAACTTTTTGAAAATGAAGTGCATTAAAACCAATTACTCATCCTAAGGTCAAGCAATGCCCCTGGCACTCTCAGATATTGTCAGTATGTTTAAATAAAAGGGACAGATGACTATGTTTCTTCTCTTCTAGATTAGCTCAGGGTACCTAAGTTAACATTAAGTGCTAACTTGCTTAACAGCATTACCACATTTGTGTATACTTCATAGATTCATGAGATGTTCCTCACAGAATTAATTTCAAGTTGATGAATTAAGCTAAAAATACTATCAGAATTCTGACAAGACCACATTGCTATCTGAAGTTCCCTGACCATGAATATCATTGTGACCACAATTATCTGAAGTACCCTTTGCTGCAAAAACTAAATGTTCTAAGTAGGTGGAAACTAACCAAGCACTTTCCATTTTAATTTTTTTTTAAGAGAGAGAGAGAGAGAGAGAGAGAGAGAGAGAGAGAGAGAGAGAGAGAGAGAGAGAGAGAGAGAATATTTTCATATTTATTTATTTTAGTTCTCGGTGGACACAGCATCTTTGTTTTGTATGTGGTGCTGAGGATCGAACCCGGGCCGCACGCATGCCAGGCAAGCGCGTTACCATTTGAGCCACATCCCCAGCCCCAATTTTAATTTTTACCTGAAATACTTTCCCCAGATTGAAAGAGCAGATTACTCTACTGGTTTCCTATGGTCAAATTTATACACAAAATAATATAGACATATGACCAATTTTTCCCACTCTGTCAGAGGACAGTTCTAAACTTCTATTAAATGCCAAGAAAACATTCCATCCAATATAAAGTTACTTATGATATTTATCAGATGGGCTTCATTAAATACTATGGTAGTGCTGTCCAGTGTGGTGGCTTATGGTCATGTGTTGCTAGATGGCACCCGAAATGTGGCAAGTATGAATTAAAATGTGGTGTAAGCATAAAACACATTGTAAATTTCAGAGACAGTATTAAAATGTAAAACTTCTCCTTATTTTTTATACTGACTCTACATTGATAACATTTTAAATACACAGAATTAATGAAATATATTTTATCATCAATCTCACTGGCCTATTTTTAATTCCTAATGTTGCCACTAGAAAATGTAAAATTAGGGACTTGCATTATATTTCCATTGAACAATGGTAGTGTATAGTGAAAAAAACAAACCCACTGAGCAAATAATCTATTCTAATAAGAAGCATCAAAAGTTCTGGATGTACATATGGAATATAAAATGATAAGCATACAGGATTTTGAACAAATATTAAAGACAGCAGAAGGACAAACAGTGAATAAGAAAGTCTCTTAATCATAACATTGTGTCATAAAATAATGAGTGTCATATCATAGTCACTCTGATTTAATGAAAGGGCACTTAACTCTGGGAAATTATGTCAGAAAAACAAAAATGCATGTAAAAAGCTTAATAAGTATGCTATTGTTCTACATTTATCCTCAGCTGGATATCAATTTGTGTATCAACCTATATGGTGACTATTACTATAAATTTATATGGTAATATAAATTTGAATTTATATTATGAAGTATATAAATATAAATTTATAAGTTACTATAAATTACTAAAAATTTATATAAAGATAAATTTAAAAAGTTTTTATGCATTATTTCCTACTGGGAACTAACATACCTCTTAATTTTTAAATAAGTTACTTAATTGGAAGAGTTAATGAGAAAAAATTATCTTAATTTTGCTTCATATATGATCCACAACCCAGTAACTTGCTAACACTGAAAAAAATCTGTTTTTTGATGCACATGTATCATACAGAATTGTACACTGAATTTTTTATTAATATATTGAGCTACATTTTCAACTAAAGAAAAAGTATTCTACCATAACATTAAAAATATATTAAGGCACTTACAAAGTTGCAATCCATTTCCCTAATTATTCATTCTGCTAATCCTATAATTCATTTCAAGGAATGTTTAAATTTCTCCATAATAATGTTTTCTACTTCCAACCTCACCCTCTTTATTTTCAGTCTTACAGTTCAGACCTCTTATGAACGTGCTGTTAATGATGGTATATTGAAGCAAAAATTAAAAGATAAATCAACATATCAAGCAGTTAACAATCCAATGACTAAATGAATTTGTCAATCTCAATATCAAAATAGTTTCTTTGCTTCTAAGTTTGATGTCTCAAAAGTAGTTATTTATTGAAAAATGTTTCCCTAATCTAATGGTCTAAATCCTCCACTTCCATTAATTGTTCATAAATGGTATCTCTGTATATGTCTGTCTATCTGTCTCTCTCTCTTGCTCTTACTCTATCTCTCGTGTATGTGTAACCCAGATTATGTGTCTATTTTATTGCTCATTTCAATATCTGTTAAAAGTCTCCAAGAATATATAATACTCATTTATCTGCACCTAATTTTCGGTTGTACAAGACTTGCTACTTAAGAACATTTTTCCCGATAATATAACATTTCAGGTAACGAAATAGTCAAACTATAGTAAATGGTTTCCTAAATAGCCTTTGCACTCTTCATAATTAACACATTATCAATTACTAAAGTATCGTGACCAATGTTCACGAAAAAAGCTTTCATGTAAGTAGAAGAATTTATAATTTTAGGGTATATCCTATAGAAACACAGTGCATTAATTATTACTGCACTGTTGGAAGCATACTACCAGGTTTCAAAGTCTGGCTCTACCCTTTATTAGTCATATGATCTTAAGCAAGTAACTTCTTTTCCTCAGTTTCTTTCATCTCTAAAATGGAATTAATATAATACCTATAATTTATTGTAAAAATTAAATTAAGAATAACATGAAAAATGCTTAGAGAATACCTGATACAATAGAAACATTCATCAAGTCATATCTTAGATAGGAATACTCAAAACCCCCAAATCAAAAGAAAGAAGAATCACATTCCAAGTTAACTCTGATACTCAAAGGTGTTTGAAATGCTTGCAACTTAAGAGGAATATTGAAAGAGAGTCATAGAAGTACATCTTTCAGAGATAGATAATATAATATCTACAAATCTGCAAACACGATTGAATGCTCATGGATACAATGAAATTTGAACTTACACTCCTCATTCCTAAGTGCTCAAATTAAAACCATCTCCCCAACTTGTAAAAATTATTAGGAAAAGGCTACCAGTTTTGCCCAATACTCAAAATTTAAAATAACTTATATGATGAAGGGCCTAAAGTTCTTCTTTACTTAAAGCAGCATTATTTCTTTTTCTATTTTTCTAGAAAGCAAAATTCATTTTCTCTGTGAATCAAGTATAATGAAGCAATGGAGCATAAGTTTCCAACAGAAAAACAGAAAGTTTTCTGATAAGATTTTACTCCAGAATGCATGTCAAATTCTTATAAAGGAAACCCAAAAATTAATTCAATGAATACCTGGCAGAAATGCAATGATCAGTGGTATAACACAGGTTATCTCCAAGAGTAAATTCCAAACCATGACTTTCGGACTTTAGGACAATCATGTTTGAGATACAGTTTGAAGACTGAAAGCCTTAAGTCTTATAGTTATTTGTTGGTAGCTAAAATGTGATATAAAATTTCCACCTCTCTTTCATCTTCCCTTAACACTTCTTTTTTAAAAAGGAAAAAATACTACTTTTTTCAAATTTTTGGACATTATTAGACCATGTGTGAGAATATGTGGGCAAATGTCACATATATGCATGAAAGTGTCTGTCCAGTTGGACATTTCCTACCTATGCAGCAAAGGAATGACCCTTAGGCATAGGCTGAGCTTCTGGAACTGTTCCTGTACCCACAGGAGTGCTCAGGGAGCTCACTGCCATCTCTGGGTGTGGTTGCTGGTTTCTATGGATTGCAGAGAGAAAGACTTTGCTTGCATGCTTGCATCTTGAGCTTTGACTTCCTGTTTCAGCTCCATTTACCAGTGAGCTATGGGCTGGGGTTTAGAGCATTAGCCACGTGGAAAATTAAAAAAGCCCTTTACTAGTTTCCCAGTTGTCATTCTCTTCTGTCATGAGTCCATTCAGTCCTTTCTGGAAGCACCTAGAAAGGCAATTTTGAGCATTTCTGGGTCCTTGGCTTGAATACTTGAAGATATCTCAATATTAATTCTACTTAAAATGGCAGAAACACTGGAAAAGTGCTCAAAGAAGAAAAGGAAGAAGTAGTGTGTTTCCACCCTTTTAGTCTTTAGCATCTACTGTGATATGCAGGGGGAGAGTGTCCTGCAGAGCTCTGAACAACCATTTGCCCTACCAATCCCCAGACACAATTCTAGGGTTTCTTTGTAAGATAAGTCTAGTCTCTGTTTCTGCAGGGGGAGTGAAGAGTGTGTGTTCAGTGCTCAGATATATTCCCTTGAATGGTACAGGATATAAAGGTTGTAGGAATCTTCAGAGAGATTTCAGGATGCAGAAATTTGAGAATCTCTGATCTACAGCTAATAAACTAGACACCCACCAGTCGGAAGCCATGAGAAAAACATCAGGTCCAAAGTGAAAAATCTTTCTTACTGTAAATGGTGAAAATCTCTTTTATCTCCAAGTTGAAAGAAGATACACTCTTTTAAAACCTCATGTAAACATCTCAATGTCATTTGAAAAAAACAGACAAAATATGCAATCTAAAAATGGAAATTAAAAATTAGGGCCATTTCCATGTACCTGCTTCTTAAAGTATATGTAGTTTGAAAAGCATGAATAAAAGAAAAGAAAATGTCTTACCTCCCATCTCGATCCCAGTCATAAACCTCTACTTTGATTGTTCTGTCCATGGGAAAAACACACATTAACATTAATTAGTATGATCAAAATAATATAATTGAGAATTAAAAACTAATTTGTCAGATATTCTTGACAGTTAAAACAGTGCCAGCTTGTAGATATTTACAAAGTAATTTAAAATTGATTTAGCTAACTTCATTGCTAGAATTCACTTCAGATTTTAAGTCAATTTCTAGAATCTATGCTGATTCTTTAATGGGATTAGAGAAAGTACATGGGACAAAGCTCCTCAACCAGGAGGCAGGCCCCCACTTCCACACTTTTGAAAACCACTCTCTTGGCACAGTATTTCTCAAAGTCAGAATCATATGGGGACTTATCAAGACACAGGTAACTGGACCTCTTATGCAGAGTTTCTAACTCAGTCGGTCTGGAATTGGACCTGAAAATCTGAATTCCTACAAGATTACCAGATGGTACAAATATAACTAATCACATTATAAGAACCACTTTCTCAGAAAAAGAATGAGTCCAGTTAAAAAAAAAAAAACACTGCAGTCTTATTAAATAAATTACATGATAATTAAGTAGCATATCACATTTCAAAGTAAACTTAATGACACATTGGTAATCAAGTATTCCTTGTATAATATTGGTTAATAGAGTAAACTTCCTTTTTCTTTTATGCGAATAAGATAACTTTATAATTTACTTTCATTAAAAGAGAAAAAAAATTGATTTTAAGAAATCATCAGGAATGTGGGAATATCTTCAGGACCACCTCATCTGGGTACTCATCAAAACAACATTCTATATCTATAGAATTTCTGTGAATCAGCAACCATGACATCAGTTGTGCCAAGTAACATTTTCAAGACTTTGTGTGACAATAATGTGGTCCTTGCCTTGTAACTCCGGTATATGTACTTACTCCACTCGAGAAGGATGTATTATATCAAAGCCTTGAGGCAATGAGAATTCCAAAATGACTCTCAAATAACAAGTTAAAGCTTAAATTAATGTTCAATATACCTTGGATATTTTCATGTGTAATATTTTCACTGCATATTTTCATCTTTGGAAAATCAGTTTAACCAAATTTTAATTAGCCAAATTACATCTATTGCCCAAATCATTATCGAATTAAGAGTCATTTAAAATTTTTTGAATAAATTAAACAACCATTTATAAATACATATTTACATAAGCAAAAAAGCCACCATTTAAAAAATAATCTTGCTTCATTATTAGATCTATACTAAACATCTGAAATCCTCATAGAAGTTGCCATTTATTTTACCTGTCATAATCTCCATTGCATAATGCTCTGACTGAGATCTTGAATGCTTGCCATACTGGATTTAGAGTGTTTTTGACAACTTCAGTTTTATGACAAATTGTAAAACTGTAAAAAAAAAAAATGTTTTCAGTTACTTTCATGATTCAGTTATGATCATGCCAATCCTCTTTCTTTTTATGCAGAATAAATGTTGTTGATCCCACTCTTGTTGCTACACCATTTAAGAAAAAGAGAATGACTTGAAAACTTTTAAGATTAGCTCACTATAATATAAAGCAATGAGATTTCGCTATAAGTTTATCACAACTGTTTTTCCACAGATTCAATAAACCTAAAGCTACTTTATAAATTATTTTTATAAAAACTCACAGGCCATATATAAAGATGATCTATAACTCTAAAACGAATGATTCTGTTGGAGTGTTGGAGAGAAAAACCTGGTTGAAGTGGGTTTAATAAAGAAAAGAGAAACTAAGAGTCATGTACAATATTTTTGAAGGGTGTAGCTGTGAAATGAAAAACAGAAATGGAGGGTAGTTCAGATGAGTTGGGTCTTCAATGAATCCCACAATGTGTTCAAGGCTTGGCCACCATCTGTGGTGCCACTGGGAAATAGTGGAACCTTGAGGAGGTGGGGCCCAGTGGAAAGAAGTTAGTTCATCAGAGATGTGTCCTTGAAGGAGATATGGGGGATCTTTTCTCTCTTTCCAGCCACCATGGGGTGAGTACCTTTGCTTTACCTTGGGCTCACCACAGTGATGTTCGGCCTCAAAATGGGTCCAAAAGCAAGGGAGTCAGCTGACTGAAACCTCTGAAAACATGAGCCAATATAAACCTTTCCTCTTTTAAGTTGATTTTCTCAGATACTTTTTCCCAGTCACAGAAAGTTGAGTAATACAATAGCTTAAGGTAAAAAAAAAATTAGATAAGGGAAAAGGTTTTTGTTATTTTTATTATTATTGTTATTCATGACAGAAGAAACAACTACAAGACTGTTTGACAGACGAAAAGATCTAGCAGAGGGGAAATCATACAATGTGTCAAAGAAAGGAGAGAAAGACTGGAGCAATGTACTTCAGATCAATGACAGTAGACAAGAGAAAATAAAAACCAGCTGACCATCTTTAAAGCAACACGCTCAACAGTCTACTGACTTTTGGGCTAATTTGCTTATGGTTAAATGAAAATTTCTGGTATATTCCTAGTGTCACCAGTCCCAGTGATTAAATAATTTGACACTTGAAATTTCTCCGCATAAGAAAGTGACTCATCTTCTTAGTGAGATAATGATGAGCCAGGTAGTCATTTTTCTCCTGTTAATCATTCTCATTTGTAACACATTAGATGTGATGTGGACAGAAAAATTTCACCAGTAAGAATTCCAGAGCTGATGTAGTTGGTGGAAATTCTAACAGGATTCTGATGTAGCTTTTTCTAATATTCAGGAGTATGGATATGAATATAAATGTGTATAGATGTCTATTACAAAAATACTGTAAGAAAAATACTCATTAAATAATCTATATGAAGATACTTCAACTAAATCTATTTACCAAGATTACTTACTACAAAGGTCGAGTTACTAAATAACTGTGAAAGCAAAAAAGAGGTTTTAAATTAATATTTTTAGTAGAAAAGAAGTAACTTCTTTTCAAAATAAAATAAGCCTCACACAAATGAATGAGAGACAGTTTTTGAAATAGTTCCATGTTCAATCAAATTAAAATAAAGCAAAATCTTTTGAATAAGAAATTGACATAATGTAAAAAGTGAGGAGTACTTCAGAGCATTTTACTCATTCACCATCAAAACAGAATGATCTATATTAATTCATTTATTAATTAATTAATACACTTGGCTCTAGCTAGTGAACTAGTTTTCTGTGTCTAAATATATATGGAAAGTTTTCTGAAATGAGATTTATCAAGTTTTAGCAATTTCTGCTTTATAATTTTAAATTATATTCTTTCTTAATAATTATTTTTTAATGATTGAGTATCTTTCTTAAAAGCATAACAACATTTTGCAACAAAGGCATAACTTGTAGCATCCAATGTATGATACCCTGAACAACTAATCTTTACAAATAAAGTAGTAAGAAGAAAAATAGGAAATTCAGTAAATAAATAGTTTGGTCAAGAGAAGACAAGAACTTTGTGACTCCAGAAAGTCTGAATCATTCCTTTGTTTCTCTCTACATTTGAAATGCCTGGGAAATATGATTACTTTCTTCAATATTTTTCATATGGCTATAATTGATGTACAAATGCAACTGACACTCTTACATTTTTACCACCAAATTCAAATGACATATGCAATAATAAGGCACTACAACAAAAATATCCAACAGTTACTTAGTAGGTTCATCGGCAAAAATCTCACAATAAGTAAAGCATCATTCTAAACTGCTCAGTGCATTCACTTTAAATAGCAAACTTTCTATTTCTACTTGACATCTTATGAGTTTCCATATAACTTTAACATGTTGTGTGATGTTACTTAACGTGTAGCAGTACTAACAAATTATTTTTCATTTTATGCCCTTCACTCTTAATTTACTCTCTTAATTATTGTTATAAAACAATAATAATTATAGCAATAATAATAAGTATGTTTAAATTCTTCTTACATGCTAGAAAAACTTCTAGACATTTTGTGTAATAAGTCATTTAATTCTTTTAACAATCCTGGAAAGTAACTATGATCATTACCTCAATTTATACATTAGAAAAAACTGAGTCTCAACATAGTTTAATGCCCACCCACAGGCCTATAGCTGTTAAGTAACATGATTATGATTTAAACCTTAACAACATAACTATGATAATGTATTTAACTACTAAATTTTTTCATGAATACTGGCAGTACAACATGAATCACAGAACATGATAATCAAATATACTTAATGGTAATTATTTATGCTAAATTATGCTCTATAAATCATAGACATATACTCAAAAACACAAAAAAATCTAATAATAACTAGCAAAAACATCAAATTTTATTATAATATACTAAAAAAATTATTGACTTTGGACTTAGATAATACTGGAAAAAAA
Organism: Ictidomys tridecemlineatus; assembly: GCF_052094955.1. NCBI lineage: Eukaryota > Metazoa > Chordata > Mammalia > Rodentia > Sciuridae > Ictidomys > Ictidomys tridecemlineatus. The sequence goes on along the minus strand of NC_135482.1, from coordinate 74,524,595 downwards.
CCACTGTAGCATAAAAAGCAATCCATATAAGTTCATATCCTTCTAAAGAAAATAGTTTAAGAGTTCAATAATACAACAAAATACATTTGTTTCAGCATTTTGGGTTTCTACACAATATCATTCTTCCACAATCCTAAGGCAATATCATAATTGCATAAAAAGTAAATAGGAAATGTTTCTGTGAAACTTAAAATCATTCATCTTAAGTATCAAATATAATATACAAAATGATTATGAAGTTACACATTACTACTGAGACACAAAAATCACATCAATTTTTAAAGTACCAAAATATTTTCCTCCATTTATCAACTTAATATGCTCTTCTGACTCAAATGTAATAACTCAAATATCACTCTCACCAAAGAGTTAAAATGAATAAAAGATAAATCTACCTGCCATCTTCATTACTTCGATAAAATACAAGAAAAGGGTCTGATTTTCCAAAGAAATCCTTCTTGTCCAATTTGTTTGCACAAAATTGCATCAAAACAGCATCCTGAAAACAAAATTAATAAAAAAGGCTCAAAAGCTGGGCTATAAATAACTAGAAACTGCAGACCTCAAGCAAGACTTGACAAGAAAACAAATTTGTCATTTTAATGCAAATGGCCAAGTGTGGAAGAGCTCTACACAACATAAAATCTCTTTTTCGAGGATTGTGGAACTTTAAAAATTGCCCTGGAAATTTTCATTCAAGTTACAAAACTTACTTATCAAAAACTGTTAACATTCTTTCCCTAAAAAGTGATATTAAGCTAAATGTCTCTGGGTATTCAAGATTGCCATATAGGAGCTACATTCATGTTTTCAATCACTCAGGTACAGATTTAGAACAAGCCATGCACCTGCCATGTATTAGATGTTGAAATACACTAAATGATTTGAAGGCAACACGACAGACACACTCTGACAACATAGTTCAGGATCTTTTTTGGCAGGGTTGGTGGTGAATTCTTTCTTAAATTATAAACAAATACATCAAAATGTCTGAATAATTATTAAAAATAATTTCTATGATACTGAGTTTCAAGAAAATTAAAAGAGTTTCCTTCCTTTCACTCTTTTAATATTTGCATGTTAATTATTATGCCAAACCAATCATTGCTATCAATTCATGTATTCAGGAACTCATAATCTACATGATTTCAATGTAGGGAAGTTAGACATTGATTATATAAGTCTTTGTTTAAAAGGTAAATAATGTAGAGTTCTTTAAAAATTAATAGTAATACTTTGGAGATTTTTTTGTTTTAACTGACAGGAGATGGTAAAAGTTTTAGGAAGAGGTAGAGTGGAAAAGCAATTCAGAATAAATGAAGAGGTCACAGTTTTGAGTAGTATGTGGTGGAAACATTAATGATGCCTAAAAAGATCAGACTTATTCCCCATTTTATTTGGGGGAGTCCAACAATACTTATAAACAATGAAAAGGATGATGCTCTCTTTATCATCCATCCATTCATTTACTGTGCAAATATTTCTCAAGAAATGCAAGTCAGACTTGGAAATAGGGTGATTAGACAATTTGTGCATTTAGAAAGTCATAGTTCTAGATTTCCCCACTCCTCCCTTCCTCTCCTATCCCTTCTTTAGATACCAAAGATAGAACTCAGGGATGCTCTGCCACTGAGATACTTCACTAGCTATTTTTAATTTTTTTTTTAATTTTGAGACAGGGTCTTCCTAAGTTGCCCAGGCTGGCCTTGAATTTTAGATCTTCCTGCCTCAGCTTCCTGAGCAGCTGAGATTGCAAGTGTGCGACAGCACACACAACTCTAAATTTCTCACTTTCAGAGATAATGGTATAGTGTTATTTTACTTTATTATTTAGCATATAGCTATGATAATTTCTGTCAGGGGAACATAGCCAGGCATATTGATAATATACATTTTGAAGAAAATTAAAAGAACAGAAATAAGAACAGTATAGACTTCTGTCACCTCCAGCGAAAAGTAATCAAATATGACCACTTTACTTTCTAATTCGAGGGCCAAAGATTAAAAATTTCTATACTATCCACTAAGGAAGTAATGAGAGAATAATCACAAGAACAGAATTAAGAAGGAAGGACTGTTTTGTTTTGCTTGTTTTCATATATTTTTATATATACATATATGGAAGTGCTCTTGGGAAAGAGTGGTTTTCTAAGAACACGAGACATGACAATGACATTGTTCTTGATGCAGAAAAATCACTCCTTCTCAATATACCCCTGTGAAGTGCATGGAACAAAACATAAACTTCCAAGGAACATATACTTAGAATTCAAAAAAGATGTAAAAACTGGGTGCAGTGGTACACACCAGTAATTTCAGCTACTGGGTAGGCTGAAGCAGGAGGACTGAAAGTTCAAGGTCAGCCTCAGCAACTTGGTAAGATCCTGTCTCAAAATAAAAAAAAAAAAAAAAATTAAAGCCCTGGGGATGGATCTTAGTGGTAGAGCATGCCTGGAATCAATCTCCAGCATCACTAAAATATAAAAATATTTTTTAAAATAAATAAATCATGTGTATTTTAAATTGTGAATAAAACTTCAAAGATATGTTATTTTTAAAGCATGAATTTTACATGATCATTAGTAAGCTTAATATCAATATTTCATATCTCAAATTTTATTCCTTAAGTCTGATAAAAATGAATAACTGATTCAAAATAAAGATTGTTTTCAATGAAGCAAATTATATGATGTTGAGGAAAATATTTTTAATACAAATGTATTAAACTCAAAAGAAATCTAATGTGGGTGAAAAATAAGCATTAAAATACTTTTAGAAATATACCAGCATCATTGCGCAGTTTTGAGGTTTTCGTTTTCTCTTCACTTTGTGCCACCAAATAGATTTTTAAGATCTCTCCTGATGCTTCACTGCAGTATAAAGATCTTCCTACTAAAGAAATCTGCTTGGATGTTTCACAGGCATGTCTAACAAGTTCAAAATGAAGCATCTACTGTCTATCCATAAACTTATTTCTCCTCCAATTTTACCAGTTCAATTAGTGGCAGAATTGTCCTCCCAAGAGCTCAAGGAAGCCATCCTTAGCTCCTTGCTTTGCACTACTCTTTATCCAATCCAGCACCAGGTTGTTCCATTCCACCTATAAAACTTCTCACAAACCTTTTCTTTGCATTGACTGCCATACCTCAGTTCCAGCCAACCTCACCTCTCACCCACACATGTGCTGTAGCACCTACTCCTTTCTCCTTCTTCAACTTTTAGACCTTGTCCAATCCATTCTCTGAACATTCAACAGATAAAATAAGATTTTTCAAATATGAAAGAAATCAGGCTGCTCTCAGCTTAATGTTCTTCAAGGATTTCCCTTGCATTTAGGAGAAATGCAGAATTTTGAACATCGTTTCAAAAGCCAGCATCAAATGGGCTTTGACCGTTTTTTTCTACGTATATCTGGGGAAGGTTTAACCCAGTTATCCCCTACTGCCAGTCCCTGGTCATCACACCTGGACACATTTCTTTCCCAATCTTACCCAAGCTGTTCTCTCTGCTGGAATTCTTACACTTTGGCTGACAAACCACTGCTCCTGTTAGGTCTGAGTTTAAATGCTGCATTCGAAAAGAAGAATGCAGTTACCCCCTCCTCAATATAAATCAGATGCCCACTGCACTCCCTCATATAGATCTGAATCACTTAGAATAGATCATGATATATTTGTCTGTATTGCCAGCTAGGTAATGTCTGTGGTTCCACCTAACTAAATGTTCTTTAAAGACAAGGACCGCCTCTCACCACTGCATTCCAAGCAACCACTCCTGGGACATTACAACATTCTGTAAATATTACTGAATCAAGACATCAATCATGAAAGCAAAAAATATTCTTTGCTGAATAATTTCAAGCTATTTTTAAAACACATTCCCAGTATGACTTAAATGATATTAGTTTCCACTGTCAATCCATTAGATAATAAAAGTATATAATACTAAGTTAAGAAAATTAGGATTATCAAATAAAAGTAAACATTTTTATAAGTTTAATATTGATAAATATCTAAAATGAAGCTCTTTTTTTCCATACACAGTATCCACCTGGAAGAGGTATTAGGAATACTTAAATTTTTGGAAAAGAACTTGGGAAAGTTTTCTTGCTGTTGACCTTATATATATATATATATTTGGATTTGATGCCCAAAACACAAGATACAAAAGCAAAAATAGACCAGTAAAATTACATGAAAATAAAAAGTTTCTGCACAGTAAACAATCAAATAAACAGGCAACTACAGAATGGGACAAAATATTTGTGAAACAAATAAGTGATGAAGAGTTAATCTCCAAACTATAAAAAGAACTCTACAACTCAGTCAGAAAAAGAAAAAAAAATACCAATTCAATTTAAAAATTGGGCCAGGGAACTAAATACATGATTCTCCAAAGAAGACATACAAGTAGCCAACAAGGTACATGAAAGAATCCACATATCACTGATCATCAGAGAAAGATAAACTAACACTTCAATGAGATACCATCTCACCCTTGTTAAAATAGCTATTATGAAAATGCACAGAGAAAAGGTTACAAGTGTTGAAAGGATATAGAAAAAAAATCCTTATAGCTGTTGATAGAAATGCAAATTAGTGTAGATACCATGAAAAACAGTATGGAGTTTCCTCAATACATGAAAAATAGAATTACTCAATGATTTAGCAATTCCATTTCTGGGTTCATAGCAACAGAAGTTTAAAACAGTATCTCAAAGAGATATCTGTACCCTTTGTTCACAATAGCTATGATACAGAAGCAACCTAACTGGCCCTTCAGTGAAGGAATTTCCAGAAATGTGTGTGTGCGCTTGAAGGTTTTTTGTTGTTTGTTTTGTTTTAGGTGTGTGTGTGTGTGTGTGTGTGTGTGTGTGTGTGTGTCTGTGTGTGTCAGAGAGAGTGAGAGGGAATATTATATTATTCAACCTTATGAAGAAAGGAAATCCTGTTATTTTGATAACATAGATGAACCCCCAAAATATTACGTAAGTGAAATAAGCTGGACACTTATACAAGGAATCTAAAATAGAAAACTCACAGAAGCAACAAGTAGAAGGATGGTTGCAAGGATTGAGAGAAGGAGAAAACTGTAAGGTATCAGTCAAAAGGCACAAAGTTTGTTTTGCAGGATGAATAGTCCTAGAGATTTAGTGAAATAGTCTAGAGATTTACTGAAAAAGGTAGATCTTAAGTGTTCCTATTACAACAACTTTTACAACAATAATAAAGAAGTTGGGAGAAACTTAAGATAGTTTATAGTATAGATTGTGCTGAGTTTCACAAGTATATATTCATCTCCATTCATCAAGTTGCACACATTAAATATATAGAGCTTTCTGTATATCAATCCACCTCAATAAACTGGTTTTTAAAACAGGATAGTAGCCTTTAAATTGCAGAAATTAAAGATCTAAGTATATAACATTCCTCAGTTGACTAGCAAAAGAGACAAGAATGAAATTCAGGCACTTAGACTCTAAAGCTTAGGCTCACTGTACAAGTTAACAACCAATGCTTGTTTGAAAGAAAAAAGAAATATAGCTTTGTATGGTGTTGAGTGTAAAATAAAATTATTTCATTTAAAATTCTAAGTGATAATGCTTGATACTTTAAAAATTCCCTAAAATATAAATTCAAAAAAATTTAATTCTTCCGTAAACACTATTTTGAACACACTTGTGCATCTACTATATTAGTATAGAATGAAATTCTGTTTCTAGGTTTATTATTAATGATGCTGACCATCATAAGGCTATAACTAAGAATCAGAACTTAAAGAATATACAATGAGGGGTTGGGGATGTGGCTCAAGCGGTAGCATGCTCACCTGGCATGCACAGGGCGCAATGGCCTCAGCACCACATAAAAATAAAGATGTTGTTGTGTCCACTGAAAACTAAAAAATAAACATTGAAAAATTCTCTCTCTCTCTCTCTCTCTCTCTCTCTCTCTCTCTCTCTCTCTCTCTCTCTCTCTCTCTCTCTCAGATGTTCTTCAAGCTTTCACAGTAGAAAAGGGGAAGTACCCAGATCAACAAGTAACAAGTTCTGCTTCATCTGCATGGAAACCATGAAGAATTTCCACATTCTTCTAAGCAATACAATAGAATTGAACATGGAAGATATTTAAGATACAACCTGAACATCTCTGCTCAACCTATACCCTTGGTATCTTAATTCTATTTGAAACAGAACTTACAACAGTGTGTTCATGGCAAATTTAAAACAGAACTATCTTAATGAACTCAAGGTTTTGACAAACTAGCATATTAATATTCCCATAAAGAACATGTATCTTATTGACCATGAACTTCCTTTTCTCCGCCCTCCTTTATTATTCTGCAAAGCGCATATTATCACCAACATTCATGAATTCAGAGACAAGAAGCATAAAATATGACTACTTCAAGTCATCGGGCCACTTTAACAAAAAACAACAATAACAACAAAAAACGACGACAGTGGGGGGAGAAGAGAGTATTTCTGCATTTAAACAATGATGCTATTTTTGTAAGGCATTATAAAAACATACAAAGTACTTTTATGTACACTGTGTTATCAAATTTAATGCTATGGGTCAATTATCAGAGCTCAAAGAATTTTTGAAGATATTTCAGTAGCTGATTCATATGTTTTATTTTTTTTCCTTTAAATATGGAAAGTAAAACTTGAAGCAGTCCAGTAAGTTGATAATACAAAGTACAAACTCATAGTATGACTAAAATTCTATTTCAGTGTGAGGGATTTTAACACTGCAGGTAGTTTCTGGGTTTTTACAGATGAGAAAAGTAGTATTTGTAGCCAGCCTAAGAAGACAAAGACATTGGGAGGATGATAAGAACAAAAATCCTCAATTTGCAAGAGTTTTTAGCTCCTAAGATTCTAACATTTTTGCTTGATTCTTATTTAATTCCCTTCAGAATTAAGCCTGTTTTCATACTCTCCTATGATTTTGTTTCCTGTGATTATTTCACCTTTTCCTCCTCCCTTGCCCATTAGGATCCCAAAACTATGTGATCAATTTAAATACTCAGTTCCTATCATTTCCTAGTCAATAATATTGTAGTTTTCTGATAAGATTGTCTCAGAAATATACTGTAAAATAAATCTACTGTATTATCTAAAATCTAAACATCCTCAAGATAATAAAACACTGTTACTCTATATAAAAATTGATGCTAAAGTGAAAGTATTAAGTTTTTGGTATTCTTCGGAAGTCTCTGTTCCTAAAATCATCAAGCAGACATTGAAAATAAAAAGCCCTAGAGGTATAATCTAGGGCAAACTTTTTTTTTTTTCCTTCCAGAAATAACAATTCCCAGAGATTCACTGGGCCACATTTTAAGCAGATAATATTGACGGTGGATTCAGCACGCCATCATTACCTCCACTGCAGAGTGTCACAGCTATCACCCCATTTCTTGTTGAGACTGAAATTATTGAAGATGAGTCAATGGGCGTATCAGCAAATCACAACTAAAAATAACACTTTTCTAAAACTACAGTCAATGTACTCTACGAGTCAAACTCCCATTTCTAGTGGCAGTTGGTCCTTTCTTCAAATATGAACTTCCCAAGCTAGCAGAAGATGGAACCAGTATAAATTCTGGGGTAATTCTGTTAGAAATATGAGGAGAAATACTTGTACAGAAAGGCTAAATCGAGTGATCAGAAATGTTCCTTCAAGGGGATAGTGGCTCCGTGGTAGAGTCCTCCCCTAGCATGTGTGAGGCACTGGGTTCAAACCTCAGCGCCACATAAAAATAAATAAAATAAAGGTTAAAAAAAGAGCAAACTCCTTCAAAATTAGGCATAAATCAACTTTTACCAGTAAATGCCTAGATCTGGATACTATCATGCTAAGTGAAATAAGCCAGTCCCCAAAAGCCAAAAGTTGAATGTTTTCTCTGATATGTAGAAATTAACCCACAATAAGAGGGGATAGGGGAAAAAAGTAGATCAGGCAGTGGGGGATGGAGAGAAGAAAGGGGAAGGATAGGAAAAGGAAAGACAGTGGAATGAATGAATCTCACATCAAAGTTAATCTCACCATCATGTACATACACAAGTATGGGGTCCCAACTAGACTAAGGTATATTACATGCTTTTATAATTATATCAAAATGGATTCTACTGTCATGTATAACTCTACAGAACAAATAAATAAATTCATTAATTAAAAAAACAAAATTAGATATAAATCTGCCAAATTTCTTTCAGGAACTGAACCAATTGGTGTAACTGACAATACCTTATAATAATGCCTAGAAAAAAAGATATTGATAATGGATTTTAGTTTAATACTTTTTATTCTTTAAAAAGCTTATTAATTATAGTTTCTCTGGTCAAAGTTCTAAATACCAGGAATAATATTTTATGAATAATAGAATGATATAACACTTAATTTCAAATTTTTTGCTAAGATTACTTCAGAATTAATTATTTAAGTGGAATTTTAGAAAAAGTATTTCAAAGAAGCATTAAAAATGACTTTAAACAAAGAAATATTTACTCACCCTGCAACAGTTTAATTCCTCAGCTGTAAGTATGATGGTACCACACTTCCTCCCTGGAATTCCTCTAGAACAACAAAAATATATTTATCTACATTAATCCCTTATATTAATATCCAATATAAATTAATATGCTATATTTTCATGTGATCAAATAAAGAGCATACTACTAATAGATGACTCTTCTCTAACAAAATAAATTCCCAGGCTCAACCCTTAGTTTATCCTATAGAGATCCACATCTATCGATTAAGCTAAACTTTTCACATTACTTCAACATGTTACTCCTCTGCTCAAGAAACTTCAATATCTCTGTATTGTCTAAGATATACCATACATAACACAGTGTACTATAACAAAACTTTTCCTTATGGTGTCTTAAGGTTTCAACTATGATATTAAAAACCTGCGTGGGTGAAGGGATGTGGGGATAGGAAAGATAGTAGAATGAAACAGACATTATTATTGTATATTTATATGTGACTCCATGACTGATATAATTCTGTAACATGTACACTCAGAAAATGAGAAATTACATCCCATCTATGTATGATATATCAAAGTGCATAAATGCATTCTACTGACACGTATACCTAATTAAAACATATTAAAAAATTAAAAAGAACAATTATATATTTTAAAAAGATCGAGTAGCTTATATAGACACCATTAAGGAAAACATATTGGTATTGTTTGCACCAAGTTACAATGTATTTGTTCTATGCAAAATTCCAATTGTTATCAGTTATTTGCTGTTGTGTACAACACTGAGATGTGTAAAGGTATATTTAAAGTAGAACTATTCATCCCAGCAAAACAAAAGGAAATCAAGTACCACACCTATTATCAATTTTTAGGAAGATAAATGACAATTATTTCTGTATATTCACATAGTTCAATACTATATATAGGTGAAAAAAAAACAGCTGAAATCTTGCCTTCCACTATTTCCCTCTTCTTTCATCAAAAAGGCTCCTTATTTGTGCTTCTCTTCTCTTTGTGTTCACTGCCTGGATCTGACATACCATAGCTTGCTAATTGTTCCCTACATGTCTCAAATTTTCCATTACCCAAGATGAAGTTCCAGGAAAATCTTATGCCTTTTCTGTATACTTACTTGCACTTGAAGTTAGTACCATACAGATTAGCATTTAACTAGTCCTAAATTGTTAAAATCACATATTTTTGCCCCTTCTTTTTTCAAGTTGGTAAGTTCTATCTATGGCAGCAAATGTCATGACATAAGCCTCTTGCTAATCCACAGAGTTAAACATCTATGCATGGCAGGTACACATTATGTAAGCAAGCATGTAATATATAAGCAAACCTAAGCAAAGTAAAATCCACACTAAATTTAATCTCTACATGCTTTGGCTTTCCAGCTGACTCCAAGAACAAAGTCAATATTCTCACATGCAAGATTGTGTACCGTGCCCATGGTTTGGAAAAATGTCCTCCAGAGTTCAATGTGTTAAAAAAAAAATCAGTCCCAGGGTGGTGCACCGGGGTTAAAAAATCAGTCCCAGTGTGCTGTGGATTTTAGTGGGTAGAGCTTAGTAGAAAGTTCTTAGGTCATTGGGGATAGGCTCTCAAAGTGGATTGTGGGAACATGGCCCCTTTCTGTCTTACTTTCCTTCCAGGGTCAGGAGGGACATAGTATGCTAGTATGTTCTAATATAACTCCCACCATGATGCATCACTTTTGCCAGGGATCCAAAACCATGGGACACCAGAAGTGTGAAACAAAGTAAACCTTTATGTTTTATAAGTTAATGGCAGTTTTTTTTTGTCACAGTAGCATTAAGCTGATCAACATAGTTCCCTATTTATATAAGGAAACATACAGACAATTCCATGAGAAGTTTCCAAAGAGCAATCCTAACACTCTAATGGTGTATGTTGTGCTTCTTTGCCCTGTCATGAACCATATCCCAGATTCTCCTGTGTATCTTGGGAACTACAAATGGTAGCAACAAAAGTACTTTGTCTTCAAAAATATAATTCATTCCCAATAATTTATTACAACATATATGCAACCAGTTCCTTACCCCTCTTATCTCAAAGTATAGAATTGTAGTCTGAATATCATGATTGAGAACAAGGTGAAATAATAGAAAGTTATAATACTAGGGTTGCAAATATATTTATATAAATTATGTTCACTTGAAACCTACTGCATACTCTCTCTTTGTTCTCAGAAATCTTCTGGAGCATGCCACTCAGGCTTATACTAACAATGCCAGCTCATAGCTTGTGCAATAAATTGTCTATCACAAAATCTGGTCTCCAGCACATCCTTATTCCCCATCAGGTAAATTGCACATGTCAGAATCTTCAATTTCTTTGGATCCTTATGACTAAGAGCTCAATTAATCTATGCACATTTTTCTTAAAATATTGCATATATCATTTTTAGCATCCTTCCAGTGTGCCTTATTTTTTCTAACCCAGTAGTAACTTTCTTTTCTTCTTTCTATTGTTAATCACAAGATTTGTATATTCAGCATGGTGACAAACTAAGCATCTGGACTGAGCATCTACTTGGAAATACTATAAAATGCTGAATAAAATATGTCAAGGTTTAGATAAATGTTCTGATAACCTGGCAGGAAAGCAAGGACCAATTAGAAGCTGAAATGAATCCAGGGGAATTTGTTTTTGGGCTTTTCCTTTATCTTCCCCTTCTTTCTTTCTTAATGGTTTTTTAGTGCATAGAGATAAGAGATGGGAGGAAAAGGAACACCCAAAGTGGGAGTTCAGCAGAAAGTTTGAGTCTTAATGACTAGATTGCTTGACCATAGCATGAATTACATACAAACATTCACTTTGGAGGTACTTACAAAATAAATCATTGCCTTAAAACTAGATGAATAAAAGAGAAAAAACAGTTCTAATAATTTAAAACTCAATGAGGCTTACTGCCTTAATTGCTACCACGTGAGTGAGTAGTTAATCAAAATTTCAAGAATTCGGTTTAATTCAATTGATCATAGGTGCCTGGTAAAAGCAGGTTTGCCTTTAAATTGGATGCTAAAATATTTTCACTTTAAAAGTTTTAAAAGTATACATAGGTTTATTTTTACATATCACAAAATACTCAAGGACAAATGCACTATGTATTGGAATCTCCAAAACAATTGGTTACAGAATCAAACACAGATTTAGAATACTTGAAAGTATTATTCACAGTACCGAAAATATAAGCATATATAATTTACCCAAAATTGAGAAGAATGGAAATGTGGTAACTAGCAATGGATTATAAAAATAACTAAGAACACTTGAAACAGCATTGAGATCCCATAAATAAATTCAAACATACAAAGTCAACCAACTTTTGACACAGGCACCAACAGGACAAATGGAAAATAGAGAAGTCTCTTCAATAAATAGTGGTAGTAAAAGTAGATTTCCACATAAAAAAGAATAAAACTGTATGATTATCTTATTTCAAACAAAAAAAATCAATTTGAAAATGGATAAAAGGCCTAAATATAAGAACAGAAAGTATAAAACTACTACAAGATAACATAAGATAAAGCTCCTGGATATTGGCATTGACAATGGTATTTTGGATGTCACACCAAAAGCTTAGTCCATAAAAGCAAAAATAAATCAACATGACTACATCGAGTTAAAAAGCTTCTGCACAGCAAAGGAAGCAATTAACATAATGAAAGAGCAACCTACATAATGGGAAAAATTATTTGCACACCATGGATTTTTTAAGAGGTCAGCATCTAAAATTTTTAGAGAACATGCGAAAATCAAATGAAATAAAAAACATTTCTTCATTCTCCAAAGAAGACATAACAATGACCAACAAGTATATGGAAAGCTGCACAATATCATTAATCACCACGCAAATCAAAATTATAAGATAGCACCACATACTCATTGTTAGGATGATAATTATCAAAAAGGCAAAAGATAATGAATATTGGTGAACATTCGCAAAAGAGAACTCTACTTACATTTGTATGGCCATTATGGAAAACACTATGGATGTTTCTAAGAAGTTAAAACAGAATTACCATATGACCCAGCAATCCCTCCTCTTGGTATGTACTCAAAGGAAATAAAATGACCACTTAGTAAAGGTATCTGCTTTCCTGTGTTGACTGTAACACTATTTGTGATGGCCAAGATATTGAAAACACCTACGTACCTACTGACAGATGAGTAGATTAAAAAACAGTGGCACATACATACAAAGGAATATTATGCAGCCCTTATAATGAACTAGATCCATTCGCCACAACATGGATGAAACATGAGAACATTATGCTAAGTGAAATAAGCCAGTCCCCAAAAGAAAAATACTTGCATTATCTCATATGAATAATATTTTTAACTATTCAAAAATACAGAGATAGAGAAGGAAATGGTGATTGTCAAAGAGAGGAGGAAATGAGAGGATCTAAGCCAGAGAATACAAAGTAGAAAATATTAGGATGAACCAATCTGAAAATCTCATGAATAACAAGATTATGGAAACAAGATTGAACTGCATATGAGATGCATGCTGAGTAGATTTCAGCTGTTCTTGCCACACACCAACACAAAAAACAGGAAACTGTTTACTGAGAGGACAGATACATGAATATACTTCACAATAGTAATCTTTTTACTATACACATTATCCTATAACATCATGCTGTACACCTTAAATATACACAATGAAATTTAAAAAAAAATAATATTGGAAAAAACAAATAGAAATTCTATAAACAATAGCAACTATCATTAGGAGCTGGGGCTAAGTGGTAGAGCACTTGCCTAGCACATTTGAGGCACTGGATTCAATCCTCAGTACCACATAAAAATAAATAAATAAATAAAGGTATTGTATTCATCTACAACTTAAATTTTTTTAAAAAAAATATCATTAGATTATTATTACTGTATTTCTATTTTATTACAAATAATAAATAATAAAACAGAAATATAAAATTTAATGGGTAGATTTTATAGTAGATCAAACAGAGGGGCCCATGTCTCTAAAGAAACAAATTTCCTGCTCCCCAAATGTAAACACAGGATAATAGTAGTAGACAATTCAGTCCAAACATGGAAGAAAGAAAAGGCAGAAGGTGAGTTTTATATAAAGTCCAGCTGAATACTATCAGTCTTCAAGGCAGCACCCCTGGGTTGTTCTTCCTTTTTTCAGAAAAGGTAGCAAGAGACTGCAACTGGCTAGCCTTATCAGCTGGTATCCTGCCAGTAGAATATAGGGGGTCTGACAGCCCACTTTCATTTGTACTCTCCTCTGCTCATTCAGCTCTGAGACAGCAGTGTTTCTGCCTGCAACAAAAATTTCAATTCTTTGTGAGGCTCTTGCACATGTCATGGGCAAGAGGCTCCTCCACAGGCCATTTTTGGATGTTTACAAATGGATTACTCCTACCTGGGAGAACTTAGGAGTCACTTGGCCTCTTCAAAGAGCCTTTTGAGTAACTGAATACTAACATTTTTAGATATCAGTAACATTTTAGCAGGAGTTGTAGTCACATCTCCAATCTTTTTCCTTGCATGAGTCTTTTGCATTTAAAAAGGCAGAGAGTTTCCCAATTTATCAACTCTGCTCAAGAGAGTCTATTTTTTTTCCCAACATATACTTCAAAATTCTCCCATCTTCAACCCACTCCTTGATTTAAAAGCTACTTATAATCTTTTAGCTTTCTATTACGGCAGCATTCAATTCGAGCTACCAAAATGTTTCAGTTTCCTATTTCTATTTTTCCTATTGTTGCCCTAACAAATTACCAAAACCTTAATGGGCTAAAATAATATTCATTATCAGGCTATTTTGTAGATCAGAATTTCTGCAGGCTCAGCTACACACACTGCTTAGGATTTTGCAAAGCTGAAAAATAAAAAGTGTCAGCAGGTCTGGGTTTCTATCTACAGGATCTGGGGAAGAATTAACTTCCAAGCTCATTAGCAGTTGGCAGAACTCATTTCCTGGGCATGATTTCCAAGGACTCCCTACAGCTTCAAGTCAGCAAAGGCAGCTCAAGTCCTTCTCAAGCTTTGATTCTCTTTGGCTTCCCCACCTGTTGCAATCTTTCTGACTTCCTCTTCTGCCTTTTCTCATCTGTTTTGAAGGGTTCATGTGATCACAGGAAACTTACCTAGATAATCATGATAAACCTCTTTCTTGAGCTCAACTGATTACCAACCTTAACTAGATCCACAGATCTCCTCTCTCCTCGTAAAGTAGCGTAACTATAAATGGGACACCATACCACAAGTCACAGAAGCCAAACTTCTCCACTCCACACTGCACACACCCCCAAATCCCAGGTTTTCATTCCCATGTATATGATTGTTTTTATTGTGGCATTGCTTGTATAGGAAAAATAAAACTATTAAGAAGTCCACTAGCTTGATATTAGGTAAATTTGTAATTCACAAAATGGATTACCACACAACAGAAAAAAAGAAAAAAGAAAAAAAATATAGCAAAGCAACAAAAAAGCCCAGTGCCTAATATTAGGTAAACTTGCAATTCATGAAACTGATACAGCAATAAAATAAATGAATAAACTACAGCCTCACACAAGATCAATGGTTCTCACAAACTATTTTGAGTGAAAAAATCAAGTCACACAAAAACATATATGATTTCAGCTATATTAATTGGAAAAATATGAAAAAACACACTTGATATTATGAAAGAGTTGTCATAAGGTTTAATATTTTTCAGAAAACTAACCTGTTTTTAATCACTAAAAGCAACAATGTCTTCAATAACATAAAATGTTTTCTGCCTCAAAGTATCCCCTTCATTAGCCTTTCCTAATTTTTAAAATTTTCAGGATCTCAAATTTATCTTTATGCTGTTCACCTGGTAAAATTGCCTTCGTTTTCCAAAGTCCAACCCAGATGTCACTTCTCAGTCTCCCAAAATGAGAGTCAGTTCTTACCCCCACCTCTCTCTACCTTATAGAGCTTCATACTGTGGTACACTGAGACCCAGTACACAGAGATTACAATGAGAGTTTACATAGGGCAGCTTAAATCTCATATCCATCAACAGATGACTGTGACCTTCAACAAGTTGCTTAACCTTTCTAAAACTCAGTTTCCTCATCTGAGAAATCAAGATAATAATGTGTTTTAAATGTCACATGCATAATAAACATAGCACAGGGTAAGTATTCAATAGATCATAGTATTATATGTTTATATACATCATTTCCTAAGGGTAGTGAATTCCAGAAACTGAAAGACTATGCAATACTCCTTCTATATGTCTACAACTAGAGATGTCTGTCATTTTTTCAGATATCATCTAAACATTTGTTGAATTAAATAACTTTTGATTTAAGAGAATGATTTCAGGAGGCTACAGCTAAATGATATAACTCACAGTGGATGTACAAGACTAACAAATTAAGATTAGCATGCCTAACATGCTAAAACCTAGCACTGATAAGCTTATTACACTAGCTCTCTGGTGAGAATATAATAAAATGTAGTACATTCTTTGAATGTGGGCAGGAAGAGGGTGGCAAGTGATAAAGAAACAGAATGAAGGTTCTTCATACAGAATGTTGGACAGCTAAAGGGGAAAAATGGAATTGCCAAATGTTTTGCCTTATCAAGGGATATCCTTAGGACCAAATTTATCAACTTAGTATATAGACTTGACCAATCTCTACTAACCAGCTAATTCCCACATTGGAGAGGTTGGGGGAAAAGGACATAGGCTTTAATCAGGATTATTTCTTAAAAGGGTAAATAATGGAGCAATATTTTTTGTATGTCACACAATCTATTATGACTGGAGCAAAAACAATTTTTTTAAAAAATATTTCAGGATTGATTTTTTTAAAAAATTAAATTAAAATGTTAATGCATAATAGCCACATCAATGTTTATAGCAGCACAATTCACAATAGCTAAATTGTGGAACCAACCTAGATGCCCTTCAGTAGAAGAATGGATAAAAAAAAATGTGGCATATATACACAATGGAATATTACTCAGCAATAAAAGAGAATAAAATCATGGCATTTGCAGGTAAATAGATGGAGTTAGAGAAGACAATGCTAACTAAAGTTAGCCAATCCCCAAAAAACAAATGCTGAATGTTTTCTTTGCTATAAGGAAGCTGATTCATAGTGGGGTAGGGAGGGGGAGCATGGGAGGATTAGATGAACACTAGATAGGGCAGAGGGGTGAGAGGGGAAGGGAGGAGGCTTGAGGTTATTAATGATGGTAGAATGTAATGGACATTATTATCCAAAGTACATGTATGATGACACGAATTGGTGTGAGTATACTATGTATACACCAAGAGATATGAAAAATTGAGCTTTTTATATGTAATAAGAGTTGTAATGCATTCCACTATTATATATAAATAAAAAAATGTTAATGTAATTATAAGAATTACCCAGTAGCACAATAAAGTATTTCACTGTGAACATTACACTCTGATTTAATAACATTAAAGTGTTATTAAATCAGAGTGTAACGTGATGATGTGTCTTATAACAAACATTTTTAAAAGATGCCTTGAGTGCTTATACTTTCACAGGTATTGTATTAGACAGAGAAGGCACAAAGTGGAAGAAGAAATGGTTCCCAGCCTAAAGGAACTGAGCAGAAAGGAAAAAGAGAGAGAAAAAAACACAGAAAAGTTACCATCCATAGCTGATGCAGTAACAGTAAGGGGTGACTGGGAACCATGAGTGAAATGAGGTGAAGGTTCTGGAACACCAAAATGGAACAATAATCCTAGTCTGGCAGGAATAAGGTAACAGAAAGTGAGTCTAAGAAAAATGCTTAAGTACAAACTAGCAAGTGGGACAAAGTGTAGACAAACTGTTATGGTTTCCATGTTGTGTCCCCTCTGGAGTGTGTGTATGGGAAACTTAATTTCCAATGCAACAGTGTTGGGAGGTGGGGCCTCTTGGGAGGTATTATCATTTAGATGTGGTGTCCCCCAAAATCTCACATGTGAGACAATGCAAGAAGGTTCAGAGGAGAAATAATTAGGTGTTAAGAGTCTTAACCCAATCAGTAAATTAATCCCCTTGAAGGGATTAAGTGAGTGGTAATTGAAGTGGTGGGATATATCTGGAAATTGGGGTGTGGCTTGGGGGTATATATGTGTATCTGGCTAGTGGAGTCTCATTCTCATTCTCTCTCTCTCTCTCTCTCTCTCTCTCTCTCTCTCTCTCTCTCTCTCTCCTTCCTGATTCCCATGTGAGTTGCTTCCCTCCACCACACTCTTCTGCCATGATCCTCTGCCTCACCTTGAGCCCCAAGGAATGGAACTGGCCTTCTATGGACTAGGACCTCTGAACCTGTGAGCTTTCAAATAAACTTTTCCCCCTTTAAAATCGTCCTGGTTAGATCTTTTAGTCACAGCAATGAAGACTATGACGAAAACAGGAGATGTCAAGGAGAGTTCTGCCCTCATGCTGTAAAAATAAACATTTATGAAAATTTACACATTTAGGTTCTCTGTGGGTTCTCTCTCTTCAGCTTTTCTGTTACATGAGGATACAGAGTTCACTTCTCTCTGGTCCTTCCACTTTGCACCATGTGAGGATGCAGTAAGAAAATGTTTATAAGATGCTGGTGACTTCACCTTCCACTTCCTGCTTTAGAACTCGGAGAGCATCAAGTTCTATGTTTATTCTTTTCCCCTAATGACCCAGTCTCAGGTATTCTATTATCACAGCACAAAACAGACTAAGATAAGTATCAAATATAGTGTTATGGGAATAAACTCCACTGAAGGAAATCCAAGTAAGTGGGAGCATAATATGTATTGGGGGAAACTACATCTCAAGTAGTATCACAAAAAGTTGAGATTAGTTTTCCTCAAAGATAATGGAGAAGAATTGGGAAGATTTCATAAAAGGGAAGGTAGCTGCATTTTAGATCCCATACCAGGAGACCAGTGGGAGCTGCTGCACACAGACAAGATGAGTACAGATTAAAACCATAGACGCCAAGACCATCTGGGAGAGTCTTATAGCTAAACAGGAAGAGTTGCTGCCCAAGAGATATGGGGTGGACACAGGAGTCTGAAAAAGTAATTGGGAAAAGGAGAGGGGGGGAAAGAATGTAATATGACTCCCAGTTATCCTACTTTGAAAACTATCTTGTGATGCTACCACAGAGGAAAAAAAGAGAAGAAGTTTTGATGGTATAAATGATAAATTCCCTTTAGAAGCATATCCGGCATGCAATTTTTTAGAACATTTATGTTCTATAGGAAGGTGTGATAAGGAGAGAAATAAGATTGGTATCAGAAATAAGCACTGCTGGCATGTGAGTGGCAATCGAAACAGGGCATGTATGAGGTCACTCAGCTATCATACACTGTAGGCTACAGATCTTAAACTTTGTTGATTCATAGACAACTTTGAGATTTTAAGTTAAGCAGATTTTTCAGAAGAAAATTGTCATCTGGTATTTTGCATAAAATTTGAGGTTACTCTTGGGCCTATGAAGGAGAGTGAGAAGACTAACCAGGAAACCAGGAGGAAAATCAGGAGTAGCATGCTGTCCTGAAAACGAAGAAGGAGGAGATACAAGGAAGAGGGGAGCAAGAGTATCAAGAGCCATAGAGAGGCCAAATAAGAGGAGACCTGCAAGCACTTTGTGAATGCACACCAAGTAAGCCATCTGAGGGGATGCATAAAGAATGTACTAAGAGGAAGCAGGAGTTGAGAGCTAGACAAGAGTCTTTGTGCCCTGAAGGGAAGAATGGAGGGAGAGTTGTAGCACAGGTAGAAATAGTTGTATGCTTCTGAGGCCAGCAGGCAGGGAGGTAAAGAGAAGGGGAGGGAGATATGTTAGCAGTGATCCAGAGCTCTCAAATGAACTGCCTGTGTAAAGAATAATTATAAATGCTGATCTAAACCAAGACAGGATGAGGTAAAAAGAATCTCATCTGTAGTTAAGATGAAATTCTGATGGAAGTTTAAGGTGCCAGACCTGAATTTTATAAACCAGTTTGGGTCCTGACTCGATATAAGGCAAGGAATTAAACTTAACAAATTCTCACTCATCTCATCTGGAAAATATGAGATGCACTGGTAGAGTATATTTTGCTAGGTTGAGGAAAGGCTGAAAGATATGATAAATGAAAAGCTCTTGGAATAACAAATACAAGCACTGATAATTATAATGGCATTATTTTCTCGGACAGTTTAAGGAAATTTAGTATGTAAAAGGCAAAAGGAAAAGGCTGGGAGTAAGTGAGAACAAGAAAGGATGTGAGGTGGATGGCTGGAAGGTCATTTATGCCTTTTTGAAAAAGCTCCTGAGCAGAAAGGGGAAGTGTGCTCCTGGGCCGCAGTGCATTGTGGGTAGACCTGTGGCTGGCTGAACAGCTGAACAGTTAGTGGGGGCACCAGCCTGTGTGGGTCTGTCCTGTCCTGTAGTGCTTGGGACTTGTGGGTGCAGACCCACAGAGGTAACTAGCCAGGGTTTATGACAGCCTGAAGGAAGGAGACAGGAGTGAAAAGGTTTGAAGATCTGACAACAAATTCAATGAAATGTCTGATCATGCATGTTCGCTGGAAGGAAGGGAAGGGAATAATGAATCATAGGTATTGTAGGTCACATGTGGCTAAAGAGGATAATAAATGTACATTTAAAATTGTTGAGGTATTCACTGGTAAAATAAAATTACTTCAGTGGGGTTCATGGTGAATCTATATAGATTTCTATAAAGATACTAAAAAAGGGGGAGTTTTATTAGTTGCTAACAAGTCATAATCAGTTGTGACAGTTATTACATCATTTAGAACAGAATACACATTATGAGAAGCTATATCTTATTCGCTATCTACATAAGATACCAAACTGACTTAAAATATATGTTGTAGGCCTGCCAAACTGACGTGTAGCCATAATATCTCAAAAGTCCCTCCTTAGAGCAAACAAAAGAGTCAGAGTCGGGATGAGTCAAATAACTGAAAACTCTAAAATGTATGTGAAAAGAAATTTAGTATATTAATTTTGTTCAGAGATCTAATTACATGAGGAAATTGTGTAAAGATCCATGCAAGGGCAGTTTTTCAAAACTAATGATCACTTAATTTAATTCTGATGCATTTATCTTTCTATGCAATATGTCTTATCTCCAAATTCTTAACAAAATGTCATTTCTAAGATTTTAGTACATCAGTTATCTCAAAATGAAAAATACTGTGTTGCTGATAAAATATATCATATGCCAGAAAACTGAAATTGCAATTTTTGTTAAAATTTGAATTACTGTGATCATCAGTAAATCCATCTGTTACCCTGTATTCTTTAATGCTGCCATTAAATAAAATGTGATTTCATTTTATAGTTAGAATGTAAATGTTGACACTTAAAGAAAAGCAAGTTGGTTATTATCATGGTACAAAGTCATAAGAGGTACAACCAATGTATTGGATACATAATTTTCAGTAACAAAAACAAACTGTTCATAATCTCTGGCAAGTCACACTTTTTTAAAAAGCAATAACTGAATATAGAATGGTTCTAGCTCTTAATTGTCAGATGCCAAAAAACATTTTAAGAAATTAGTTTATTGTGCTTTGATAAATTAGATCTATCTGTAGAAATATTAGGTCGGTATTACTAAAATCGCACTTTGTATTTTTAATGTAGTAAATTGCATTTGTAGCAAGGATTTTACAATCTAAAAATTACATCCCAAGTCCTGAGAAATGAGTTCAAAGTTAAAATGTGCAGAAGAGACATTTAAAAATACTTAACAACAAAAAAGACACATAATTGTGACTATTAGTCTGGAATATTTGGTTCAATAAGCATTCATTGAGTTTTAAATATTTACAAGACACAACAGCTCCATACAATGCAGGGGATAGGATGGTTCCTTTTTAAGTCTTTTCATACTTGTTATGTGAAGAAAGGGATGTGGAAAGTATTCAGCTCCTTGACTGCTATGGAACTGCCTGCAGCCTGGCTCTCAGGAGAATCATTAAGAAAGGAGCAGGGACAACTACTGAGGATGCTTTGGTTGTTTGTTTGTTGTTTGCGGAGGGTGTGTGTGTGTGTGTGTGTGTGTGTGTGTGTGTGTGTGTGTTTGCTATTTTTGAATTTTGTTCTTAAGTGAATCTGCTTAAGCAAAGACAATAAAAAATTTAAAACAGACAAAGATAGTATAAAAGGAAGGGGAGATAGAATCTTCACTGCAACAGTGGGAGAAACTCATAATTCATGCAAATGAGTTAAAAATGCACATCAGAATGTAGTTGTATTTGGAAATGTCACTTTGAGGCTTTCATCAGTTAACTCAATCTGAGAAAGAGTTCAGATCCAACTGACCTATTTTCATGATTACTGGGAGGGTCCAGTGAATATTGCTCTTACAGCACAGAGTGGATTACACACATTACTGAGATTTTTCACTTACTGGAATTTATTCTCAGGGAAGTCTAATGTACTCTGAGTCATTATATACCTAAAATGGTGCCGTAGGTCTAAATATTCACAACAACTTTTTTTTAAAGAAGATAATAAATAGATAAAAATATTAATAGTATGTCTAATCTCATCCCCTTCTCATCCTCCAAGGAATATGTGAGCCATTCAGGCAGGAACTTTGAAAACAGTTCCAGAAAGATCAGTGTTATGGTGTGGATATGAGATGTCCCCCAAAAGCTCATGTGTGAGACAATGCAAGAGGGTCAAAGGAGAAATGATTGGGTTGGAAGAGTCTTAACCCAATCAGGGAATTAATCCCCTGAGAGGAATTAACTGAGTGGAAAATGAAGTGGAAGGATGTGGCTGGAGGAGGTGAGAATTAGGGCGTGGCTTTGGGTACATATTTGTATCTGGCAAGTGAAATCTTTCTCTGTGATTCCTCATCACCATCTGAGCTGTTTCCCTCTGCCATGCTCTTCCACCACGTTGTTCCTATCTCACTTGGAGTCCAGAGGAATGGAGCTGGCTGTCTATGGATTGAGACCTCTGAAACCATGAGCCCTTAAATAAACCTTTTCCCCTTCACAATTGTTCTGGTCAGATCTTTTAGTCAAAGCAAGAGAAAAGCTAAGACACTTAGTATGATTAGAGATGGAGGCAAGTCATCTTTCAGCACCAAACTGAAGAAATGAGGAAGGATGGGAACTCCATGCAGTTTTCTTCTCATCATGTTATAAATTCAAAATGATAATTTTCCAGATTAGGGGGAAAATCCTGGTGTACTTATTTAACTCTTTTGAAAACTTGATATGGATTTTTTTAAGGCTTCAATAGTCTTCCTTTGTTTGGATTGCTTGGATTTTGTGTTGATAAGCAATTGAGCATTGAGTGCTATTTATCTCAGAAAAAGGTGGGAACTTGTACTATACTTGAGTAACAGGTGTATGGGTGAGAGATGTTCGAAGGAACCTCATCCTTGAAAAGACCTGTCAGAATCAGTAATCCCTGAAAGCTCTTCTAACCATCCAGAGACGTTCAGGACTTTTCAGTAAGTACTTTTATATTACTAAAATAAAAGGAAAGTCCAAATTTTCTTTCAAAACTATACATAAATAAATTCATTTGTGGCAGGCAATATACCACTGTGGTTGATCATATGTGCTCAGAAGCCAAACCACCTCTACTCTTAGCTTGGCTTCTCCAGAATCCTTGTCTCAGTTATTCCCTCTGCTGGATAACAATATTAAAAATACTTAAAAATAGCTATGAGGGTTAAGAAAGTTAGTATATGTAAAGCAGGTAGAATAGCAACTGGCACTTGAATACAATCAAGTTAGCCATCGACTGTATTGAAAACAATTCATGGTTTCTCTCACTTGCTGAATGGTTTAGATCCTGTTTCCCAAAGGCACACAAGCTCAAGTCTTGATCACCAGCCTGTGGCATGATTGGGAGGTAATCGAATTGTGGGCAGGTGGAACCTAGAGAAAGGAAAATGAGGTTGCTGGGGGTGTGCCCTGACCCTGACCCTGACCCCTCCCAATTGCCGAGTGCCTCTCTGTCTTTCCCAACAATCATGAGATGAGCAGCCTCCTCTACCTTGTGCTTCTGTCCTGATGTCCTCGTGCTGCCACAGGCCCAAACAAATGTGGCCAAGTGACCATGGACTGAAATCTATGAAGCCTGCGATTTCCTCTGAAGAGGCATGAGGAAATAAATCTTTCCTCCTTTTAAGTGGTTTTCCTAAGGTATTTTTTTCACAGTAACAAAAATTTGACTAACACACTTGCTTTGATAACTAAGAACCAACTGAACACACGTAACAGAGCAAAGAATCCCTCAACATGTCTTTCCAACATCCATTTCATCAGTTGGCTAAAGCTCAGACTTAGATGAGAATAATAACGTTGATTCATAACGGTCTTTCCTTACCTATTCGTTTGCTTAACTATAGAACTCTATTCCTGCCTGCAACTTGAATCCTAGAATCATCAAATTCTGCAGTGCACATGAGGCTGGAAAGAAGAAAGGAGCAATGAATTTCTGTGTAGAGAAAATGGTAGTTTCTCTGAAAAACCTTGTCCCAGCGTGATTTCCAAACACTTGTCTATAGAAAGGGTGATCCTTTAGAAACACATCTGATACTGAAACTTACTGAAATTAGGACTGTTTATGCAGTCCATATGATAAGCGCTAATTAACCTATAACACATCCTCTAAAATAGCACAGATCATGTCTCACCATTTGTTTCCTTCAAGAAAAAATCTTCCACTAGGTTTTCCAATCCAATGAGGCTAGGCAAACACAAACAAAAACATCTTGCTAATCCTTACAGTCTAGGCAAATTCTGGCACCTGAAACACAAGGACAGAATGACCCACCTCCTTCTACAGCTTACCAATAGGTAACAGCAAGGTCAGAAATTGATGTTCATCCTCTTATCAGAATGTAGTGCATCCAGCCCATTATATCCAGTTATTCATGCAAGAAATCTGAAGGTCATTTCTGAAATCTTCTTCAAGCCAGATTATTAACCTGTCACCAAGCTTTGAGAAATCACCTTTCAAAGCATATATTGAATCTTCCCATTTTTCTTCATCTTTCTAGTCCAAACTATCGTCATTTTGGTTAACCACACACGACCATTCTCCAAACAGAAAGAAATGATCCTCTTTAAATAAAAATCCTGAATTCTCCCCCTCACATTCATGGTAAAATTCACAATACTAAAAATGGTGTACATATTCTGGTCTAAGCTAATAGTCTAATTTTCATAGAGCTTATATAAGTCTGTAATTATACTTGTTTATGGAATTAGTCCTTTAATGGATAAATAGTAAACATATTGAAGACCAGAACGACGTTGCGTTTTCATCATTTATACTGGGCACCTAACAGTTTCTAGTCCATAAGTGGTTCCCAGTAAAGATCTGTTAAGTAAATCAATTTGAAAAATAATCCCTAAGGCTTCTATTAAACTCTGATTCTGTTTACCCAGCAGAGAAGTAAATAAACCCAATCAGTAAATTATTTGCTCAGTATATTAAGCACTGACATAAAATACTTTTTTATGTTTTTTTCTTTCTTGAAGCGGGATGCCTAAAGGAGTTACTTACACACAAGCCTCATAAGAGCAAGAGAAATGTCACAGCATGTCAAAGTGACAGGCTAACCACTGTGGGGCTTGTCTCTGATGGGAGTGTTAAAGGCACTTTTGAGAAAAATGCATTCATTTTACTCAAATCTCTCATGACTGACCACACCAATTATAAGGCTCTATATCCAGAAAAGTCCTTCATTCTATGAAATTATTTGTAACTACTGAAACTTCTGAGCATAATAGTCATGTAATTTGCAGTTGTGAACAATTTTATAATTTGGAATAAACAATTACATTCCTGGTGATCTTTCCACAGCATGAACTCAGATATAAAAATAAATGTTAGACAGTGGTTCAGCTAAACATTTATTAAACTTTTATCACATGTAAGTTTCAGATGCCTTGAAAGACATATAAGAAATATATATAAGGAATTTACTAAAATTCCTTCTACCTCTATCCTTTTAAATAACATATGTGATTTTTCAGACAGGCTCTCGCAGAATTAGATAAATGCTTTACTCCAGGTTGATAAAGAATCTAGCACCACTCTAAAATACAACCAGTGGTCTAGTTTTTATGTGTGGAATCCTATGAACATTGATAATATGCGTGAATTTATCTGTGTGATCTTTGAAAATGAAAGACTAAAAATAATGAGTAGATATTGAAGTTGAGATCATTTTGCAATTACATAGGAACATAGTTCTAATACCACTAAATATTGAACATTTCCAAAAAACTATATAAAACTATCTTATAATATCCAAATTAATGAAAAACAGAACTATAATTCATTTCCCCAATTGGACTGTTCAGCTATATACTGAGAACAAACAAAATAATTTTAAATATTTACATTTGGATAGTACTTAATTCACACAATGTAATCAAGTTTGATTTAATATTATCCCCTGAATTCTTACCTTACCAGATAAAAATACAGGAAGGAAGGAAAGGAGGGAGGGAGGGAAAAGTAAAGGGAAGGGAAGGAGAAAGAAAGTAAGAAAGGAGGGAAAGAGGAAATAGGAGGCAGTTAGACTGAAAGAAGGAAGGAAGGGAAGAGATTATTAGATGATTTAAGAAGTTTTTCCTAAATTAGTATGCAGGTTCCTCAAAAGTCTAGGCATGGAACCACTATATGACTCAGCTATCCCACTCCTTGGTATTTTATTCTGAAGAATAAAAGTCATCACACTACAGTTACATGCATACCCATGTTTATAGCAGCTTAATTCACAATAGCCAAACTATAGAAGCAGTCTAGGTTTCCATTAATGGATGAATGAATAAAGAAAATGTGGTATACACAAATGGAGTTTTATTCACCATAAAGAAGAACGAAATTGTGTTATATGCAGGAAAATGGATAGCACTTGAGACCATTATGTTAAGTGAAATAAGCCAAACTCAGATGTTCAAGAATCATATGCTTTCTCTCATTCGTAGAAACTAGAGAGGAGAAAGGGAAAGAAAGGATGGGACAGAGATTTCTTAAAAATCAAAAAGAGATCAATAGAGGAAAGGAGGGAGGGAGAAAGTGCTGGGGAGTAACACAGGCCAAATTATATTGCTATATTATATGCATGTACAAATATGTAACAACAAATCCCATTACTATATGCAACTATATTTTTAAAAGTAGAAAAAAAAAAGAAACAAAAATTCACACCTGAATAATAAATTATTTGTGGCTAAGAAAGTGAAAATAAAAATAAAAATAGGTTTTTCCTAAAAGACATTGACTATTCTAATAACAATGTTAACTAATCACTGTTCTTATGAAATTCCAGTGTTTTCCATGAGAAATATACAAAATATTGCTATTTATTATTGTAATCCACTTAACAGTGTATTATTAAGGTAACGTTTTTAAAAAAAAATATTTTTTAGTTTTAGATGGACAGAATACCTTTATTTTGTTTATTTAGTTTTATGTGCTGCTGGGGAGAGAACCCAGGACCTCACACATGCTAAGAAAGCACTCTACCACTGAGCCACAACCCCAAGTCCTATTAAGGTATCTTAAATAAGAAAATTGGGGCTGAGGAATTTAAATGAATGTGCTCAAATTACAGACATAATAAACTGTGAAATCCAGGTCTGACTGGCTGCAAGACTCTTGTACTCTCACCTCCACTTCTCTAGAAGAAAGTTTTTTATGTTATAAACATGACTACAGATGTAAAAATATAATATAGCCTATAGTTCGGACCTCAAGTGTCTTCCAGAGGCCCAAATGTTGAAAAGACTAGGTCTTCAGGGTGGCACCACTGGGAGGTGGTGGAAACTTTAAGAGGTGGGGTCTAATGGGAAGTCTTTAGGTCACTGGGGACATGCCCTTAAAGGGGACAGTAGGACCCTGTCATTTCCCCCTCTCCTTTGTTTCCCAGCCATTAAGTAAGTGGTTCTGGTGCACCCTGTACTCTCCATCATGACTGCTGCCTCACCATAGGCCCAAAAGCAATGGGGCCACATGACCGTGGACTGGAACCTCCAAAACTATGGGCCAAAATGAACATTTTCTCTTTAGAACTTGATTATCTCAAGAATTGGCTATGGTGACAGAAAGCTGACTGACACAATGCAGATATAAAAATGTAGGACAGCATAACAAATCAGTAGCACATATAGGACTAAAAATATGTTCTGAATTCTAGCCCAATATTCTTTCCAATAAAGTAAATTAGAGATAATAAAGATATCAATCCAAATTAGAAAGTATAAAAATAACAATCCAACTTGCAGGGAAGTTAATAATAAAATAAAGATGACTTTGAGAGCCAAAATTTATCTCAAAATTGACTATTTTCACATGCAAATGGTTGCACAATGAAGACATTACCCTTTTATTCTATTTTCATGCTTGTTTCTTCAAGATTAACCATCTCTCAGCCTTCTTCTTCCTCCTCTTCCTTTCACAATGACATCTGATCTCTTGTGTTCCCAGTCACCACATGGTATTCAAGGTAAGTTCACGTCTGAGTCCAGATCCTTAAGCCAATACTTTAAGGCTGAGCCTCAAGTTCCCTTGGGCCCTGTTCTTTTGTTTTGGTTTCCTGCCTTATTCCCAATTATCCTTTCTGCTTTGTTCCTCTCCCTGCATAACTTGTGGACCCATCTGGTTCTGTTTTTGAATGCTGTGTCACAATTGGGAATCCTGTAAGTACTACACAACTCCCATCTTGCCTTCTGATTATAATCGGCATCTTAGTTCCTGTCCATGTACCCTTCACAGTTGTTAGGGTACTCACCGATCCATCTTGGATCCCTCCCTTTATCCTCCATCTACTACAGACTACCCAGTTCACAAAGTGCTGTTGCCAGCCTAAAAAGAATGAAACTTCTTCCCTCCTTAACTTTCTGTAACCAAAACAGCTGCTGGTTCAGTTACCCCTGAGATCCCTGCTCCTTCCCAGAATAGGAACCTACTTTGTAATCACTAGTCCTTGCTATCCTGCTCCATCTTCTTATACAGAACAATCATGTCTGACTTCAAGCAACAGGAACAAACAGGTCTGTTACTTGATGAACATAATGAATGTTTTCCCCCAAAAGGAGAGAATGGCAATCTTTCTTAAGCTGGTGCTGATTCTAGCATTTTAGAAGGCTTTGCTGAATCCATCGCAGAGATCCCTAAAGATAGACAAAGTGAGATGCTCTGACAGCATCACACAGAAAATTGGATACAATCTCACAGCATGAGAAAAACACTGCTGAGTGGAAATAATGCTAAATAACAATGGCATGGGATCTAAAGAGAGGATCCAATGAGTCATCGAAAGACACAGTAAATGCTGCAGATGAATTAAGTAGCTCAACACTCATTTTGGGAGGGTTCAGGGAAAAAGACCAAAAGTATAGGATGGAATTAAGATATGAGAAATGTGTTTGCTACAAGTTTAAATCCAACAGAAGACTGTTGTAAATTGTGAAAATCTTGACTTGCCATTAAAAAAATAAATGAGAATTCATCACCTTATTTCTTAAAAATAATTTAAAATAATAATTTTGATTTCATAATAGGAAGAGAAAATCTGATTTTTAAAATGATAATAATTAAAGTATTAAAGTGAAAAGGCTTAAGTTGAAATTCAAATTCTGGTTATTTAATAAGGCATGAGGCTATGTATAAGTAACAATTTTTTTTTTCTTTGTAACAAAGCTAGTTGTTAAAGGTGTGATTACTAATAAATAATTTAGAACTCTAGTTTGTCTCCCTTATATTCCAAAATTTTACAATTATCATCAATTTAAAATAGTATCTCTGAGGAGATATTATAACACAATTGCAATTCAGAAGCTAGAAGAAATTATCCTGAATACCTTATCAGAAAATAATTTAAATGAGGACATTTAAAGAGAAGAAAACAAGGGATGATTTTGAATAGCTTAGAATATAAATGGGAAACTAATTAGAAAATAAATCTCTAGTCTAAAACAAATTAGTAAATAAGAGCTAAATCACTTGGATAATGCTATTTAGGATAAAAACATTTGGGACACAGGAGGACTTTCTAAATTCAAGATGAGTCAATTTAGCTAATTGTGGGTGGATTATCTGCCTCAGGAAGCATCCTGTGTTGCAAATCAGAAACCTAGAGCCACCCAGACAGGGAAGATGGTCTAAGCCCTAGCAAGATAGCAAAGGTGATGGCTGCAACAGGACAATGTACAACTTCAATCTCCAGTTATGAGAAATAAATCATGAAAAATATAGTCCAATATGTAATGATTGTTCTACAGTGTTATCTTTAACTAGAGACCACACGTCCAGCCAGGGTAGGTTCACACACTAGAGAAGGCAGCTGGGACTATGGAAACACATGTACGCTCTGTATCTTAAACACTTATTATTTCCCCAATGTGAACTGCATCATTTCATAAAATGCACTGTTTTTATATATTGTATGATATAACAAGACACCTTTAGGACTTGCACTTGTCACAAAAAAATCTTCCTGATATTCCCCCTGGCTTCATCCTTCCTTCCAAAGCCATTCCCTCTTGACTAGGGTCATTCCATTTTCCCACCTATCCCTACCGTTTTCCTATTATGATTCCAGAAATCACGCGAACAACATTTCACACTTCCTCAACCCAGTATGCTTTTTTCTAACAAAAAGCATGAATGGTTTTGATAGCTTTAATTTGAGGTTGAGGCAAGAGAGTCAAATACAATTTCCTAGAAGCTGCCTCTTCACTCAACCCACTTAAATCTCATGCTTAACACAATGCACCTTGTTCTTCAATTTATATGTTCTTCCTACAGATTCATGCCTCTCTCACAGAGTTTTCCATAAAAGTCAAACTTTTTTTTTCAAGCCAGAGAACAGATAACCACAAAATGTTTTCTCCAATCTGGTGTATTTACCTGGGTTGGAGCATGCTGAGGTGACAGCATGTGAGTATATTACTGCATGCTCCAAGTAACCAAGCCAAAATATCATTTTACTAGTAAACCAAGCACACTCAGGTTTACTCTATTTTTGACTTATGTCTTCTATTTGATTTTCTTCTCTCATCTCTTTTCTGTTGCTTATTTCATGTTGTCTAATTTACATTCCCTCATGTAACAACTACCATTCTTCAGTTCCTAGTTATATTTCTTTACTTCTTTCTTTTTTAGCCAATCTCTCTGTTAAACTCAAGTTCTGCATTTCATTACCCACTTACAACTAAGCCTGGCTAAGCTCCCTTAGTAAAATTCTAAAAATCTCCCACTGCCCAAACAGTAAGCCCACTTTTAAACCTTTTGTTAATGTTTGTTTGCCTTAAAAGGTTGCTCAATAAAATCAAACACTGAATAAACTATTAGTTACATACATATACTTAGAAAATTAAAGGAACTATATTTTTTTTCCAGGGGATAGCCAGAATAACAACACATTCAACAAAGCTGTCTAAATTTCAAAGTACCCCCTAGATGAATCACAGCATGCACCACAATAGTTCCACATCCCATGAACAGGTTTCAAAGGCTTTGCCTCATTATGCCATCCCATCCTCAGCAAGAGCTAAGAAAAATCTAAAGGTCAACCCAATCTTTCTGATTAAGGAAAATGATCATGACTCAACCACAGGTAAATTCTCTCCACATTTGCATATTTATCCAAGCATCATCCTAGATATCTTCATCTCTTAGTATGTATTGGTATTTGATGGTCTTGTCTAGTGGAAATTCTGGATCCCCTGAATAAGGGCTATGATCATATGCTATGTTCTATTTACCAAATACCCCAACCAACATCATATCAACTGTTTATGTTTCAAAATTAATATAAATAGGATTTTCCACCTGGAAAAGTTATTTGTAATTCAACAGTTTTCTGAAACTACAATTATGATTGCCTGTTAAGGAGAAAATAACAACAGAAAAATTTCCAGTGAAATCACCAACTTAAAAATATGTATGCCACTTCATAAAAATCTTTATTCTCTTGCTCTGACGTGAAATGAAAATTCAATATTTTACATGCTTTTGTTTTCTCTTGAAAAATATTAAAGGGATCTTCAAGGTGGCATTATATATAATATTGATTCGCTGTGCACCAAAAATGAGATAGATTTAGCAATTTTCTAAGTATCCTTGTGGGTCTAATTCACTGGATTAGAAAATGCAGTAAGGATTATATGTACTTAATAAAATAGTTATCCTTACTTTACAGATTACTTATTACTTATTAAAGTTAGCATAAAATATTTTAATAATAAGCATCCAAGTTATCCAATGACATGAAAAGAAATTACACATAAAAAGAATATTGAAAATGGAGTTGATATGTGTAAATCTTCAAACTGATATTCAGTAATAATTTTCTAAGGAAATAAAGCTAAACAAGAGAAGTTAAGATTAATAGCTGTCTTTACTTTTTAAAAATATTATAAGTGGAAATGCTTTATGACACTAAATATGAAGTTTAATTTTACTGACAGAATGTGAGGATGATGTTTTGGACACTTTGAGTATTTGATGTCAGAAATGAACAAATTTAGTTTTGACAGTTTATTTTGTGAATTTGAGATTTTTAAAAGAATGATAAAGACAGAGATTAAAAGTACCCAAACCTGTTGACACTGTGTTTAGTTTGGCACAATGTCACTATCCAGTGCTATACAAGAACTTCTTAAACTAATAAGTCATTTTTTAAAAACACAATCAAGATTGATGAAACCAGAGATATTTATCAAATACACTTTTCCTTCTGATTTTTTATAAACTGGTCAATGAAGCAAAATACTCAGAATGAGGGAGGAGAAAGTGGGAGGAACAGGCAAGAAAAGACACATGAAAAAGTTCTAGAATTTCCTTATTTGGAAATGGGAAAAATAGGATCATCTCTTTCAACAACTCAAAAACTAAACATGCTACTGAAATGGAATAAAAAGATGGAGGGTGTGATTGTTAATAGTGGCCTTCTCAACAGTTGCACACTTACCACTTTCTCCACAAATCACTTTTATAGCCAACAACATCTTTAAGATCTCAATCGTCAAAAACACATTTATTAAACACATGGTATAAATGGGATGTTACATATAGTCCCGATCCAAAGGAATAATATCTCTTCCTCAAAGAGTACTTGATCTAATAATGGTACAACCAGAAATAAAACTACATTGTTCCTTGTTTAAGTCTGTTCAGCTTGTGAACATTTTTTTAGCATAGCATAACAGCTGAAATATAAATTATTCTTTACATATATGTCTAAAATTAATTATTAGAAGAAAAAAAATCAAACAAGGTTTTAAAGCCCACTTTTGATTTACAGCCACATGTTCATGAATCCCAAACTGCCAAAACAGAAATGGAAGACTTAACATTTCATTGTCTGAATTAAAAAATACTTACACTATTGGTTTTTCCAGGCGACTTCCCTGTGAACCAACAATCTCCCCCAGTGTACAAAACACTTGCCCCAGAAAGTCCTAAAACAGATAAAAAAAAAAATTAAAGCTCATCAGTTCCCAAATTATCCTTTCAGTATATATTTTGTACATCACATTTGCATTATTTTCATTAATGAAGTATTGTGTTTTTAACTTGTGATAATAAATAAGCCCAATCTGCATTAATTTTAGCATAAGGCCTTCCCATAACTTTGCATGGTATTTTGTGCTTTTAAGCACAGAACAGGTTTGTTACTTTGAGTTTTCAGACACTGTGTTTGTTTTATGGTCTAAACTAAAATGAAAATAGAAAAAAAAATGTTTGTGGTTTTGAATGCTTGACTTAATGCCAAGGCTTCCAAAGTGCTAGCTGAGGAGACAAATCTAGAGTGCACATGGCAAAGGTGGCTAATGAGCTAGCACTACTTAGAGAAAGGTGTTGTGAGGTAACAGCCACAACCAGGGTCCAGAGCCACACTGCCATGTGTCTATTTCAGTACCACCACTCAACACCTGCAATTATGGCAATTGGTTTCTCCTGTTTCTTCCTCTCTAAAATGTATTAGTACCTACCCACAGCATTGCTCTGAGGGTTCACTGAATTACTGTATGAGTTAATGTTAGCATATAGTACTTGTCTAAAAATGGGTTAAGTAAAATATAGTGTTCATTAGCATACAACTAGAAAAATTCTTCAAGACAGAATAACCCTGCAACATGAGAAATACACTTTACATAAAAAGAAACTAACAATCTAAGAGGTTAATTTTTTGTCTTAAGCAGTCAGTAAGTAGCAG
Source organism: Ictidomys tridecemlineatus (assembly GCF_052094955.1). NCBI lineage: Eukaryota > Metazoa > Chordata > Mammalia > Rodentia > Sciuridae > Ictidomys > Ictidomys tridecemlineatus. Next base: position 74,490,877 of record NC_135482.1, on the reverse strand, counting down.
AGCCTGGACTAACTCTAATACTCGGATGCTAGAAACTGACATGCCACCATTCAATAAAAATACATTTTTTTTAAAGAGAGAATGAGAGAGGAGAGAGAGAGAGAGAGAGAGAGAGAGAGAGAGAGAGAGAGAGAGAGAGAGAATTTTTTAATATTTATTTTTTAGTTTTCGGCAGACAACATCTTTGTTGGTATGTGGTGCTGAGGATGGAACCCAAGTGGCATGCATGCCAGGCGAGAGCGCTACCGCTTGAGCCACATCCCCAGCCCCCAATAAAAATACATTTTAACTTCACATGTTCATACTATAAGGGTTCCAACACCATCTGAATATGTGGATCAAGAAATAGGGAGTTATTTCATGGAAAAATACCCACCCCTCCACTTTAGCCTGTTTGTGATTCAAAGAATTACACTGACCTGAAGGAGAAGATGAAAGATCTATCAGAACTGATTGTACAGTGAACTGGCCCTAGAGAAGCCCTAAGGATGAACAGAGGACTAACAGTAAGCAAAATGTTTTACTTTTTTAGTAAATCCAATTTAGCAAATCTATTTATTAAATATACAAATCATTATACTTTGTTCACTGGAGTTACAGAGAAATTATTTTTTAAAAAAAGCCAATTCATGCTTGGGAAATTTCACTGACCCTACTTTACAGATAAAGGACCTGAGGTATAGAGAAAATATGCAACTTGCTCAGCTCCATGATGTGGGCCCAGTAGTCCAAATCCAAGTTTCATCCACTAAGTACTTTGCCCAGCCTTGCCACCTCTCTACTTCTAGTGTAAGGGGAACAATGAGACCCAGACACACAGAAACCTAACAAGCCACCAAAGTAAGAACTATGTTTTTCCGTGGGGGAAAAAAGGGGGGAAGGTAGAGAAGCTCAGAGTCAAAAGATAGAAAAAATACTAAGATAGTCAGGAGAAGTTTTTCCCAGAGGAAGTAAGCTATGAGATAAGATAGTCAGGAGAAGTTTTTCCCAGAGGAAGTAAGCTATGAGAGCCAGGTAGGAATTAGATTGTAGAGAAGAGAACTGGCCACTCTAGACTTAAGAGAACAGAACAGATTTAACAGTCAAGAAAAAAAGAAAGGAGCCCAAGTAAATGAAAAGGAGATGAGGAGACAAGATTATTGTGCAGAACCCCCTTGGCTAAATGAAAAAGTGGTGTTAGGGTAATCAGAAGTGACCAGAGCCTTGTGGCATTTCAGGGACACCATTAGAATAGTGCAATTGGACAATTATTCAAATACCAGTCTATAGAATGTACCAAAGAGTAAGGGAAAAACTGGAAGTCAGACCAATCAATCAGAAGGCCACAGGAATTAAAAAGAAGCAGGGCGAAGGCCCAAACTAAGGTTGAAGCAAATGGTAGGGAACAGTACACAAAAGAGAGAAAAGATGGTGAAAACTGTTCCTGCAGATTGGGGGCAGCTGGGCCAGAAGAGGGAGATGAAAAATAACTGAATCTAGAACGTGGCAACTAACAGAGTGGCTATTCCATCATAAAATGGCAAATCATTTGAAGTTTGCTTTCAGGAATGCCAAAAGAAAAAGTGAAGCATTAAAATTTAAATTAAACATTCTTAACAGCATATCCTTACTAATTTCAAAACAGATTTTAAAATATGGTTATGGGAGTTTAATAAACCTAAATTCATCTAAATCTCATGATAGCTCGATAGAGCAGAATACTGAACATTTATTTGGAATAAATCATTGCTTTTCTGAGTCAGCTGCAAAAAAAAAATGCATGAGGGATTCTAGAACTCTTTTCTAAGCTTACTTGCACTAATGGACAGCTGCAAATGTTATGTATTAAATAGATTTGGCTGAGTAGTCTCAGTAAAAGCTATGTGATGTGATTATTCAAGAAAACAAATCAGAAAATATTGAGCATGTTTTAGATTAGGGTCCATGCCTGCTAGCAAATAGGAAAGAACATCATTGAATCATCATTGCTGAAAAAAAAATTAAAGAATTAATTAATATAATAGGTACTGACCATATTGTTATTACACATTGTGTCCCCATGTATGGACAGCATTTATGTAGTAGTTTCTGTGTGCTGATATATTCCCTATCCAGCAGCACATTTACTATTCACACTGCAAAGACACCAAATCATATTTATTAACTACTTATTGTGTGGGAATGTTCTACCAAATTCATGTTTTAGCTGTTCTCATGATTCACATTTCCTACGTACATATATAATACTAGTAACACAGTATCCTTAAATAAATATTTTAGATACTTTGGTCTGTAGTTAGATAAAGATGGAAATGAAAGCAAGCTAGCTCTGAGCTGCTTTATTGTTTCTTCCTCTACCATTGTATTCCCACTAATGAGTCATTACAATTAGATTATGGTAATATTTTCAGTAACAGGTCCAGGCCCAGTTCCACAACTCTAACCCACACATAGACCAAATTTACTTGGAATGTCTCCAGCTCCTGAGAAATGCTTCTATTTATTCAATCATTTTTTTAGCCACTGGGCTTCCTCAAACCAACCATAAAATCAATAAATGTTGGAAATGATGAATTATCACGTTAAATAATAATAAACTGATAGAACTTAGTTTTAGTATCTGTTTAAGTATAAAAGAACCATATTGCTAATACACAGGATGATTTCCAATACTCTTAAAATGAATCTAAATATCATCATTAATTCAGTAGGCGGGTGTTAAAACTGAAGGACCTAACAGTGAGATGCGGAAGAGCTAAGAGATGAGCACCACATTCAGCAAGAGGAGGCAATATATAATAATAATATAAGTTTCATGTTGCATAGTTTTTATTTTTTTTAAGTTACAGATGGACACAATGCCCTTTATTTTATTTATTCCTTTTTATGTGGTGCTGAGGATTGAACCCAGTGTCTCACACATGCTAGGCAAGTGCTCTACCACTAATCCACAACTCCAGCCTACGTTACATAGTTTTTTTAAAAAAAATCAATCAAATATTCAGAAAGAGCAGTTCAGATTATTCCTGTACAATCTAAATCTAGATTTTATTACTAACAACTGGCTCAAACTCTAAGGAAGCATTGTTATATTATTAGGTTCCAAATTATTATTATACACATTTGTTTCTTCTTTTTTATTAATATACAGGAGAATGTCTATTCTATGAGCATAATACTTTTATTCCTTCAATTTTATTGATTTAATTATTTTTTAAGTACCAATAAATTATCTGTACCTAAACTATATTTTATCTTGTAGATTACTATTTGTCTATATTCATGAAAATTACATTAATATCATGGGCTTTAGTAATTTTGCATATATAAAAGTGAAACTGACTTCTCAGTAAAAGAAATGGTATTGTTTATTGGTCTGTTTGCTACCTCGCTTGCTAGGTACAAAACTTAACGTTTCCTGAATGTCCTTTAAAAAATTTATACATACATATACATGTACATATTCACATTTTTTATTTTGTAAAGCAATACAACATACGCCTTAAGAATGAAAATTATTAAGCTCTAAATTGCCTGTGTTTATATCCAGACTGATGCATTCATGTCTCAGTCTCCTAATCTATAGAATGGACATAATAATACCTACCACCTGGATTGTTAGAAGGACTACATAAAATAATTTATGCAAAGCACTTAGGACAGATGCTTGGAACATAAGCATCTAGTAGTAAATGACTTATTCATCATCCTACTCCCCTGGGTTAAAAGAATATACTTAATACTTGCTACTGGATTTCATTATTAGAGATTCTATAACTGTTTAAGTAAAATACTATATTTTCTCTTCCAAGACCATTTTACATTCATGGTCAAAACAGGTTTGTTTAAATAAATGCTTATTGTAAATGCTATTATGAAATCCAAATGAGCCTTATATACCAACTTGTGTTACATTTGACTAGTATATATAAAATCAACATACACATGTAAAAGAGTGACATTTTGAAAATAATTATGTGCGGAGCCACAAGGCATTAACTGCAATGAAAATGTCTGACTTCTATACTACTATAAGGTAATCAACATATGTAATTTATTATTAGCATCATTATAAACAATTCCATAAGCATTCAATAGAGTAGTGTCTTTCTCCTGGAAGTTCCACTAAAGATGATCTTTAAATAACTTTCCTGTTTTATAAAGTGATCAATGAGAATTTGAAAATGCTATTCCCCTAATTAATAGATGAGTTAGATTGAAAGACATTAAATGGTTTCATTGATAGTTCAGTTTTAATATAGTATAGTAATTGGGTGTAGTCAACTGTTCAGGAGTTAATCACTAGAGTTCTTCATAAGACAGACACATGATTAGTTTCTTTTTATTCCTTCTATGTATTTCGTGATATGTTAACTGATTTTTAGCACATTCATACCAAGGCAATCAGAACTAGAGAACACACATAATAAAAATTTCTTACTTTTGCAATATTTTATTAATTGTCGTAAAAATCAGTGGGGAAATTTACCTGCAAAAATTTTATTACTGGTTCTTATATTTTATTGCTACTACTCCTTACTAATATTTTAGACTTGCTTTGTATTTAATTAAATTAATATAAATAACATCAAGAGTAAAGACCAAGATGTAACTTAGGTTATGCACTGTGTATTATATGACAATCATTTTTAATAACTGAACATGGTACTTCTTTATTTCAGTAGTAGCTCCTTTTTAATTACTGTTAACACATTCACATGATTTTGGTGATAACACAACTCAACATGGAAATAAATGGATTCAACATATTAGAACAATTTGCTGCATTTTAGCATTATAAAAAAACTTTATTTTCAAAGCAAGGATTTGTCTTTTGAATGGACAGATCCACTTTCAAAGATGTTAATCCTACCTCCAAGAGAGTAACACTTTTTTGGATAAATTACAAATATAGTTTAAAAAATTATACCTTAAAGCTGAATTTATTTCTTCCCCCCAGCACAACTGATGATTTTCAAGTTACTTGTGGCTTTCTAAGCATCCAAATGAGGCAATTAAATAAGCCACCAAAATAATATTAAGCTTTTGGTTGGGCATGGTGGTACATGCCTATAATCTCAGTGGCTCAGGTGGTAGAGGCAGGAAGATGGTGAATTCAAAGTCAGTCTAAGCAATTAAGCAAGGCCCTAAGACATTCAAATTAAAATATATATGTATGTCAAAATAAAAAATATGTATATATATATATATATGTTTGTGTGTGTGCATATATATATATGCATATATATATACATGTATGGGTGTATATATGTGTATATATACATATATATGTATATATGTATATATATATTGAGAGAGAGAGAGAGAATTCTGGGGATGTGGTTCTATGGCAAAGCACACTTGGGTTCAAACCCTGGTACCAAGAAAAAAAAGAAAATTAATCTTTTAAGGAGTAGATGATAATGGATTAAAATTAATCCATTTTTAAATTATCTATGCATATATATTTAATATTAGTAAACATACATAATATATAAAGTTTTAAAAAGCTATATACTATTCAAAAACATAGGAATAAACCTATATAAAAATATTTATCTCTTGGAGACATATCACTTTTGTAGTACAGCTCTCATCAATAAAGAAGCTTAGAATGGGAGGCTCACCCACACTGCCACCCAACGTCCCACAGATCTGGTGAGAGGCCCACCTGGTGGCTGCACTCAGAAAGCCACCCCACGCTGTGATATCTTAATTACCAAAGCATGTCTCCACAGCCCAACATCAGGGTACATATAAACTTGAGATTGCCATCGCCACTTTATCAAGAGACAACAATAAGGACATAGTAAGATGTCACCAAGGTCCCTGTGGGCCTGGCTGTACCAGAGGTTTCTCTACTAAGGGTGCTAATAGTTATTCTGTTGCTGAGGTAACAGGGAATCTTGTATGGAGTTGCCTAGCTCTTGTTTTTCCTAATAACAGCCAACTTCTTATGATCATCCTCTCCCTACATGTAATCTAATCACTCCATATTCTCACATCCTAACTCATAAACATCTCAGACAACACCCATGTCCCCTTATACCATTAGACACTACAAACCATTACACAAACTTATTGACTATATGGTAGAAGATAATTGAACTCATCTTTTCTGATTATAATGACTAAACTGTTAATGTAAAAATAGAAGCTAATTGATATACGGCTGCACATTGGGTACATTGAGTAGAGTAATATTGATCTCTTCCTTAAAAGTGAGGTATAAATAACCTATAGAGACATTATAAGACAGTAGGGCAGAAGCTGTAATACCTCAGATCCACACTGCAAGAGAGGAAGACACATAGACATCATGAAAAAACAAGGGAGGAAAGTGCCTCAAACAAACCAAGATAGTAAAAAATAGAATCCATAGATAGGGCAGTAGGTTAAGTGTCAGAGAAGGAGTTCACAATATACATAACTTAAATAATTTGGGAATTAAAGAATGACCTAAATGTAAACAAGTGAGCAGATACAGGCAAAAATTGGTCACTCAAAAAAAAGAGATAAGAGAACAAATACAGGTGACCATTGATCATACCAACCAAGAGATATGAGATCGAATACAGATTGCAAGAGATTACTTCAAGAAAGAAATAGAGATACTGGAAGAAAAAAAGAAATCTTTGAAATGAAAGAAACATAAGCCAATTAAAAACTCAATAGACACAATCACCACAGACTAGATCACTTGGAAGACAGGACCTCAGACAATGAAGAGAAAATATACAATCTTGAAAATAAAGTTGACCTCACAGTGAAGATGATAAGAAACCATAAACAGAATATCCAAGAATTATGGAATACCATCAAAATACCAAACTTAAGATTTATTGGGATAGTGGAAGGTTCAGAGATTCAAACCAAACGAATGCACAATCTCTACAATGAAATAATATCAGAAAATTTCCCAAGCATGAAGAATAAATTGGAAAATCAAACACAAGAGGCCTATAGGACACCAAATGTACAAAATTACAACAGATCTACACCAAGAGATATTATAATAAAAATGTCTAGCATACAGAAGAAGGATAGAATTTTAAAGGCTGCAAGAAAAAAATATCAGATTACCCATAAGGGAAGACCAATTCAGATCTTAGCAGACTTCTCAACCCAGACTCTCAAAGCCAGGAGATCCTGGAACAACATATACCTAAAAGATAATGGACTGCAACCAAGAATCATATCCAGCAAAATTAAGCTTCAAATTTGAAGGTGAAAAGAAACTTTCCATGATAAACAAAAGCTAGAAGAACTTACAGCAAGAAAGCCTATACTACAGAATATTCTTTGCAAAACATACATGAGGAGGACATGAAAAACAACAATGAAAATCTGCAAAAAGAAGAACTACAATAAAGGAAAAGCTAACCAAAAGAGAAACCAAATAAAGCTAAGTAACAAAAATAAGCAAAAATTACTGGTAATACAATTCATGTCTCAGTAATAACCCTATATGTTAATGGCTAAACTCACCAATAAAAAAACAGGCTAGTATATTGGATTAAAAAAAAGACACAACAATATGCTGCCTTCAAGAGACACATGTCACAGGAAATGATGTCCACAGATTCAAGGTGAAATGTTGTTGATAAAATATTCCATTCACATGGTCTATGTAAACAAGCAGGGGTTTCCATCCTCATATCAAATAAAGCACACTTTAAGCCAAAGTTAATCAAAAGGGATGAAGACAGGCATTTCACACTGTTTAAGGAAACCATACATCAACAACACATAACAGTTATAAATATATATGTCTCAAACAAAGGAGCATCTATGTTCATCAATCAAACTCTTCGCAAGTTCAATTGTCAAATGGACCACAACCCAATAATTCTGGGTGACTTTAATACACCTCTTTCACCACTGGATAGATCTTCCAAACAAAAGCTAAACAAAGAAACTATAGAACTCAATAATACAGTCAATAATTTAGACTTAACTGACATACATAGAGTATATTATGCATCAAAGAGCAAATACACTTTCTTCTCAGCAGCACTTAGATCTTTTTCTAAAACAGACCATATACTATGCCACAAAGCAACACTTAGTAGATACAAAAAATTAGAGATACTGCCCTGCATTCTATCAGACCACAATGGAATGAAATTAGAAATCAATGATAAAATTAAAAAATAAAAGTTCTTCCAACACCCGGAAACTAAATAATATGCTATTGAATGAACAATGGATTGCAAAAAATATCAGAAAGGAGATTAAAAAATTCTTAGAGGTAAATGAGAACACCATATAACATATCAAAATCTGGGACACTATGAAGGGAGTTCTAAGAGGAAAGTTCATTGCATGGAGTTCATTCCTTCAAAGAAGAAAAAGACAACAAATAAATGACCTAACATTACATCTCAAAGCCCTAGAAAAAAAATCAACACAAAAAGCAGTAGAAGACAGGAAATAATTAAAATCAGACCTGAAATCAATGAAATTAAAACAAAAGAAACAATTGAAAGAATTGACAAAACAAAAGTTGGTTCTTTGAAAAAAATAAATAAAATTGATAAAACATTAGCCATGCTAACAAAAAGAAGGAGGGGCTGGGGGTGTGGCTCAGTAGTGGAGCACTTGCCTAGCATGTATGAGGCACTGGGTTTGATTCTCAGCACTGCATATAAGTAAATGAATAAAATAAAGGTCCATCAACATCTAAAAAAATTAAAAAAAAACAAAGAGGAGAGAGAAAACTCAAATTAATAATATATGGGATGTAAAAAGAAATATTATGATGGATACTACAGAAATACAGAAGATAATTAGAAATTATTTTGAAATCTTGTGCTCCAATAAAATAGAAAATATTGAAAGCATCAACAAATTTCTAGAGGCATATGTTATGCCCAAACTAAATCAGAATGATATACACAATTTAAAAAGACCAATTTCACGCAAGGAAACAGAAGATGCCATCAGAAGCCTACCAATGAAGAAAACCCCAGGATCGGAAAAAATACACAGCTCAGTTCTACAAGACATTTAAAGGAGAACTAACACCAATACTTCTCAAACTATTTCATTAAATAGAAAAAGAGGGAACACTTCCAAACACATTTTGTGACGTCAATATCACCCTGTTTCCAAAACCATACAAAGACACATCAAAGAAAGAAAATTTCAGACCAATATCTCTAATTAATATAGGTGCAAAAATTCTCAGTAAAATTCTGGCAAATCGAATACAAAAACATATCAAAAAGATAGTACACCATGATCAAGTAGGGTTCATCCCAGGGATGCAAAGTTGGTTCAACATAAGCAAATCAATAAATGTAATTCATCACATTAATAGACTCAAAGATAAAATAATATGATCATATCAATAGATGCAGAGAAAGCATTTGATAAAATAAGCATCCTCCTTCATGTTCAAAATGCTAGAAAAACTAGGGATAACAGGAACATGCTTCAATATTACAAAGGCTATCTATGCTAAGCCCCAGATCAACATTATTCTAAATTAAGAAAAATTGAAAGCATTCCCTTTAAAAACTGGAACAGGGATGCCCTCTTTCACCACTTCTATTTAACATAATTCTCAAAACTCTAGCCCAAGCAATCAGACAAAAGAAATTAAAGGGATACAAATAGGAAAAGAAGAACTCAAATTATCACTATTTGCTGATGATGATTCTATATCTAGAAGACCCAAAACATTCCACCAGAAATCTCCTAGAATTAATAAATGAATTCAGCAAAGTGGATGGATATAACATCAACACCCATAGTAAAGGCATTTATGTACATTAGTGACAAATCCTCTGAAAGAGAAACTAGGAAAACTAGCCTATTTACAATAGCCTCAAAAACAAATAAAATACTTGGGAATAAACTTAAGGAAAGAGGTAAAAAAAAAGCTCTACAATAAAAAGTATAGCATGCTAAAGAAAGAAATTAAAGAAAATCTTAGAAGATGAAAAGATCTACCTTGTTCTGGGATAGGCAGAATTAATATTGCCAAAATGACCATACTACCAAAAGCACTTTATAGATTTAATGTAATCCCAATCAAAATTCCAATGACATTCCTCTTAGAAATAGAAAAGGCAATCATGAAGTTCATCTGGAAAAATAAGAGACACAGAATAGCCAAAGCAATCCTTAGCAAGAAGAATGAAGCTGATGGCATTACTATTCCACACCTTAAATTATACTACAGAGCAATAGTAACAAAAACAGCATGGTATTGGCACCAAAATAGACCTGTGGATCAATGCTATAGAATAGAAGACACAGAAACAAACCCCTATAACTACAATTATCATATATTAGACAAAGGAGTCGAAAACATGCATTGGAGAAAAGATAGCTTTTTCAACAAATGGTTCTAGGAAAACTGGAAATCCACATTTAACAAAATGAAATTAAAACTCTTTCTCTCACCATGCACAAAAGTCAACTCAAAGTGGATCAAGGACCTAGGAATTAAACCAGGGATCTTGGGACTAATGAAAGAAAAAGTAGGCCCAAATCTCCATCATGTCAGATTAGGCCCCAACTTCCTTAATAAGATTCCTATAGTTCAAGAATTCAAACCAAGAATCAATAAATGGAATAGATTTAAACTAAAAAGATTCTTCTCAGCAAAAGAAACAGTGAGGTGAATAGAGAGCCTACAGAATGGGAGTAAATCTTTACCACAAACACATTAAATAGAGCACTAATATCTCTCCTCTCTCTCTCTCTCTCTCTCTCTCTGTGGTACAAGGCAGGCACTCTACCAACTGAGCTATGTCCCCATCCTGAGCACTAATCTCTAGGATATATAAAGTACTCAAAACACCATAACACCAAAAAACAAACATAACCCATCAGTAAATGGGCCAAGGAAATGAACAGATACTTCTCAAAAGAAGATATACATACAATCAATTAACAAATATATGAAAAAATGTTCAACATCTCTAGCAATTAGAGAAATGCAAATCAAAACTACTCTAAGATTTCATCTCACTCCAGTTAGAATGGCAGTTATCAAGAATACAAACAATAATAACTGTTGGCAAGGATGTGGGGAAAAAGGCACACTCATACATTGCTGGTGGGACTGCAAATTGATACAGCCAATATGGAAAGCAGTATGGAGATTCCTTGGAAAACTTAGAATGGAACCTCCATTTGACCCAGCTATCCTACTTCATACTTCAGGGACATAACCATATCAATGTTTATAGCAGCACAATTCATAATAGCTAAATTGTAGAACCAACCCAGATGCCCTACAGTTGATGAATGGATGGGGAAACTTTGGTATATATACCCAATGGAACATTACTCAGCATTAAAAGAGAATAAAAATCATGGCATTGGCAGGTAAAAGGATGGAGTTGGAGAATACAATTGCTAAGTGAAGTAAATCAATCCTAAAAAAACCAAAGTCCAAATGTTTTCTTTGATATGAAGATGCTGACTCATAATGGTGATGTGGAGGGAGTGTGGGAGGAATGGAGGCACTTTAGATAGAGCAAAGGGGAGGGAGGGAAAGGGAGGGGGCATGGGGGGTAGAAAGGATGGTGGAATGAGGTGGACATCATTACCCTAAGTACATGTATAAAGACACAAATGGTGTGACTCTATTGTGTGTACAACTTGAAAAATTGTGCTCTATATGTGTAATATGAAAATGAATTGTATTCTGCCATCATGTGTAACAAATTAGAATAAATAATTTTTTTAAAAAATTTGAAATATAACATGCTACTTGAAAGTAAGTAAATATATTATTGCTAGTAAATATAGTTAGACAACTGACTTGCCAAAAAACTAAAAATCCTACCAAACATTATTACTTATTATACTTTTATTAAAATTATTAGATATATAAAATATTATTATTAAAGAATACTATTAAATATGATAATACTATCACAATGTTAATATTAAATGATAAATCCTCCATAAGGGCCAGTTTTACACACCAACAATACTACCTAATATAACTTAATAAGTGCTAAAATTACTCTCATTAAACCCATCCCAGGAATTATCATTATCTCTGTCTCAAAGTCTAGAGTAGATTCTGTAAGACGCTATTAAAAAATGTAAATGGGAAATATAACCCACTTATAAAGTACATAAACACTTCAGTTTGAATAGCTGTTTAGGGATAGCTTTTACCATCTACAAAGGGCCAGAAAGAAGGCTATATAGAAATAATACCTTTTTTTTTTTTTTTTTTTTTTTACCAGGCATCCCAGGATGATGTGGAGAGCAAGAACTCTCAGAGGTGACAATTAAGAAGCACCTGACTAATCTGAGGGAGAGAATCATGTAAATATTTGAGGCAAAAGCATGCCAGGCAGGAGAAAAAGAAAGCACAAAGTCCCTGAGACAAGAATGTACTCAGGTACTCCAGGTACTTGTGGAAAAGCATGAGAGCCAGTGGATTAGAGCAGAATAAGCCAGGAAGTGGGAACAGGAGAAGTCACAGGGGCTACAGCACACCTAAGAGAGGGGAAAGCCATGAGTGCATTGAATAGAAAGTGACTATCCTAACTAACTTGCTTTTAAAATGACAAATTTGGCTCAGCTCCTTCCACCAAATTTCTAAATGGTGAAGTTCCTTCAAGATTCTATCCTACTATTTTCTCCATTTATATTGCCTTTAGGTGACTCTGATTTCCAACTTTACTGGCTGATGGTTCCTGAATGTATAATTCTAATCTCCAGACACTGCCTAATCAGTGTCTCCATGTGGATGCTTACTGGGGTCTCAAACTTAACATGAACCAAGCTTTACCACTGGTTTATCAATCTTCATTCCTTGCCTCAGTCTCTTCCTCCCCAATGACTTTGTTACATCAATTGCATCTCTATTTACTCAGTTAATAATCCAGGAGTCATTCCACCTTCTCTTATTTTTTATACCTGACATCCAACTCATCAGCAATCATCAGCAATCACACATAAAAATACATTACAAACTTGACCACAACTTCTTACCACTATAATGGCTTTAACCACCAAACGTTGCTCACAGCCAAATTGCAACATAGCTGGTCTCCTTAATTCCAATCTGGCTTCTCCTCTTCAACTATCATAGCCTTCATTTAAATGCACAAATCAGATCAGGTACTCTCCTGTGATATCCTCAAAAAACAAACCCAAATTTATTTTTTATATGTGACCTAAAAATTTCTGTATCATATATCCCTTTCCAAACTAGTTCAATCCACTCTCCTCACCATTCATAATATTCTATACTTGCCAGCCATCTTTCTGTCACACCAACATACCAAATTTTCCTGTCTCAAGGCCTTCGAATTGTTGTGCCTTTTTCCTAGAATACTATTATCCCACATTTTTGGCAGTCCTCTCTTTTTCTTCAGTAAGCATATACTTCGCGTGAAAACTGGAATAACACCATGCTGTTCAGATTCTAGCTAACATTGCTTTTCCAATCACTCTCTCTCTCAGTATTACTATCTTACTAATGTAACTTTTATAAAGAAAATTTATTATCTTAATCATTTATGTGAATTCATGTTCATTGACTAAATCTTCCCACCTCACCTTCCCAACTCCAAAATGTAAGCTGTTTTAGGACAGAGACCTTGCCTATTCACCAGCATCACAACCGTGGCTGTAAAATATTTGTTGCCTGACTATATAAATACACACAGACATACACACACACACACTAAAATTCAGTTTGGTTATATATTTATTAACTAAGTTTTATAATATAATGAAAGAATCTTGCCTCATTAATAAATCTGTTCCTATGCAAAAGTTCGTTTCATGGTCCAAATAATTTTCAAATGAAATTGAAAAATACAACTAATCTACATTAGAAGTTTATATGCATGATACTTATATCAAAGAACATACATGCCTTTATTGAAAGCTAGTGACGTGTGGCCAAAATAATCCAGTAAGCCTTTAGCAAGTGTGATCAATTTTAGTGGGTGCCTTCTGAGATCAATCAAGTGGATAAACGCATTTTTGATTGCCTAGTGGGTATGAAATTTTAGTACATAAAGTACAGTGTCATTGTCATCTGGTCCAGCATACTGAAAAGGATCCTAGATGCACAAATTCTGGGCCTCTGATTAATTGTTTTATTAATTATTCAGTCAATGCAATTAAATTATGTAAATGAAAGGATGTTATGCAGTTCTGCTAATAGCATTGAGATGAGTGGGTTCACTAGCACCTCAGAGAACAAACTTGGAATTCAAAATACCATTTTTTGCTCATAGTACCTAACACTTCCTGGGAAATATATTTTAGTAAAGATATTTCCTCAGAATCACAAAAGGGACAAGTACTATAAAGGCAGGTGTGCTTGGATTCCGTAATTTTTCACCTGGAGCATAATGTTTTCCACTGAAAAGTTTTCCACTACCAGCAGAACAAATTAGTTATATGGACCCTTTATATCTCACCTTATATTCATTTACAATATTCAAAATCTAATAATAGATTTATTTTCTCTAATAGTATATAAAAAAGTTTAACCCAAGACCCTTGAGTACTAGACACCAAATAATACCATCCCAATGGGAATTCTTTCAAAATTATCAAAAATTATGATGAAAAATAAAAGATTCTCTTGCTAAAAAATCTTTTTTAAAACAGAAAAAAGTACCTTAACTCCACATGCAAGCCTAAACACTCAGTAATCTTTCTTAAAATGTTCCAGTTTATATTTCACTTTGTAAAATTGGCAGGTGCACAACCTGCCTTAAACATTCATATCCTTAAACATTCATATCCTCAGGGATTAGCCCTAGTTACTTATTGGTTCCTCTGATTTTCAAATGCATCATGAATTTCTTTCAGGCTGAATGAGTTATATGCTCTTTACCTAAAATCTGTTCTTGATGCTTTCAAGAAAGGAAGGTCTTATACTGCTGTTAATTTCAAACAAAATTTCTCTAACAATTCTTACAATAATTCAAAATCACACTTCCTTTCTCTTTGACATGCTTCACCCACTTACAAATGGAGGCACTTATTAACCAACTTATCCTGTCAACTGAATATATTTTTAAAATTACAGCACAGTAATATAAGAACAGATTAAAAAGTGAGATAATGTGAACCATATGGGAGACTCTGCAAGACTTCAGAAAAAAAGGTGAAGAGAATTTGAACTAAGGCACTAACAGCAAAAAAGAACACAGAAACAATTCTTTGTCAGAATAACAGAATTCACTGATTCACTAAACGTGGAGTGTGTGACAGAAAGTTGTTAATGATGCATCCAAATTTTCTAAGCAAAGTATATTGATGAATTATTCCCAAGGCAGATAATGTAGACAAAAGAACAAGATTGACATGAAAAGGGTCATAAATTTTTTCATATATTTTGGTTTTGCTTCTGTAAGCCATCTACTAAAAAATCCTTACTGAGCAATCAGAAACTCGATTTACTTGTATATACACGGGGATGGATCAACCTTTGGGAGTCATCGGGCTAAGCTATGAAAATGGTTTGAGTTCTTCCAAGAACTTATAGAGTAAGTTGACATAAAATTTTAAAGTAATTGATAAGAAACACTAATATTAAGAGATAGGTGGAGGAAATTAGCTTTATAAGGAGTAAACAGAGAGGTAGGGGAAGAAGCCAGGAGGAAGTTTCCATGGAATTCAGGGGAAGTGAATATTTTCTAGAAGGGAACAGTTAATTCTGCCCCCCCCCCAAAATTGAGGAAGCCAACTATGGTAAAGAATGAAGAGTGGGCACTAAATCTTGACCCACACTGTGTCAGAGTAGTATAAGTACAAGTGGAAACCAGAGTCCAATTAGCTGAAAGGAGAACGGGAAGGAAGGAAGTTATGATACAAACCCAGGCATCCTTAAGATGGATGGCGATGAGTCCATAGTTCAAGACGTATCATGAGGATAAGTCAGAATCAAAACAAAATACTTTAGGATTGGAAAAACATGAAACTTTGCTTGTAGGGGAAAAGGATATTTCCCATAAAAGAGAGATATTTAAAATATGTATCTTTCATACCTTCGATGAGACATATGTCATATAGGATCATTTAATAATTCCTGATCATTGAAGAAGACAGCCCTGTCAGAGGCATGTTCCCATTCCATATCCTACTTTCTTCCCTGAACACAAGAAACTGTGTTGGTAGGAACCATCACACTTACCCTCCAAATATCCATTTAATGGAATATCCCTAACTGCCCAGTTACAATGCCCTCTGAATAATTTGAACCAAGAAAAACAGAAATTATATTCATGGAGAATGAGGACTTAGAAATCTATGATCAGCCAGGGTTAGGGAGTTCATTTTTCCATATATAAAAAGATGGATAAACAGAGACACCTGTTCTTTGGAGAACAGAAGATCAGAGAAAAGGCACAGTAAAAAGAATATGTGGCCTCAGAGAGAGAGAAAGTGAGTGAAAGAGTAAGAGAGGGAAATAGAGAAATCTAAGTATTTCAGTTCCAACCCACTTCCTGTTTCCAGCTTCAGTTCTCATGAGGCCAAGCTCTACCTGATATTTATGAGATGCTCCTAATCTTTAAAAAACCCCTCTGTGACATAAGTGGACACTTCTCTTTTCTTTCCTTTACTGAGATAATATGGTTCCTTTCCTCATTCTTCCAAGGACATTTGGAAAGCTTCCGGTACAAAGGAACGTAAAACAATTTAAATGTCCATTCATAATGGTGTACGTCTGCCCATGGAGAGCAGGAAGGTGCCATGGAAGCTGTAATGAAATTAATTATGGAGAGGATGAGCTAATTACAGCATTTTTTCAATTGATAGAAAAGTCAATCACTTTGAATATTTTGGAACACTTCTTCACATGATTCTCCTGCTTGCTTCATCATACCAATAAATACCATACTTTCTTCAAAGAAACAAAGAGTAGTGAATTGTCATTTTTTAAATCAACAATCCAGGTTCCCAGTTTCCCCAAATTTATCTCCTGGCTTATAATAATCCTTTTTGTTATCTCTCTCCTCCGAATTATGACATTCCACCTATCTTAAGCTCCACTGGATAACAATTGCCCAGCTATTCAATTTGAACCACATCCAAAAATAAAAAATCCCTGAGGACAAGTACTGGTCCATCTGGCCTCCCAACCCTAGTACAAATGTCAATTCTGTCTGTGTATTCAGTTTTCACTTTGAATCTTGTTGAACCCTTTTCAGGATGCTAATTTCACCCCCATTCAGCCCTTCCTACTAGGTGAGGTCTGGTTTCTGTTCTCGGGTGGAGGGAATGCCAGTGCCTGGCTGGAACAATTCACTCTCTTCCTCCCCTCCGGCCTTTCAATGGCTGTGCTCAAGGACGCTGTGGCTCCAGATTTGTAAACTACCCCAGGTGGAGTACTGTCTGGTAGAAGAGGTGGGGGGTGAGATCAGGACTACATAAGACATTAAAAAACTGCATATGATTTGAGGACAGAGTGAATATATCCTTCCTGCTCACACTGAACCCTCAGAAACCTGCATGTGCCTGGACTAAGGCGTTTCTCAGGAACTTTATAAACCTTGATAAACAAAGGAACTAAACAGAAAGCAGATGACAAATCACTCCACCCAAACACAAGTGATTCCTGTTCTTTCAGAACTGAAGCCTTCCAAAAAGAGACAAGCTCGCTATTTCATCTTGCTTAAACGGATCCAAATGATAACAAGAAACTGTCATCATCTCTTAAATATAGAAAATATAAAATAAGAAGTTCAGTCTATTTTACTTTTCTTTTAATACGTTTTTCCCAAAATTGATTCTCAGGTTCTTTCAAAATATTATTTATAGCCAAGGGAGGTGGCTCATGCCTATAATACCAGCAACTTGACTCAGGAGGCTGAGGCAGGAGATGAAAAGTTCAAGGCCAGCCTCAGCAACTTATTGAGCAAGACCCTATCTCAAAAGAATAAAAAAAATAAAAAGAACGGGATGTAGCTCAGTAGTAGAGCACCCTGGGTTCTATCCTCAAACCAAATAAAAGGAAAAAAATATTATTTATAGCCTAGAGTGGTGACACAGGTCTGTAATCCCAGCTATTTATGAGGCTAATGCAGAAAGATCAACAGTTAAATTCCAGCCCAGCAAACTTAGTGAGACCCTGTATCAAAATAGAAAATAAAAAGTTCAGTGATAAAGCATTTGCCTAGCATGTGCGAGGCTTGGGATTCAATCCCCAGTAGAGAGGGAAAAAAAGAAATGTTATTTATTTTCTATGACAGTCACATTACATGAAAAGTTATAAACATATAATTTTAATATTAATAAAATAATCATAAGTATTAACAATAAATCATATTATATATATATATATACACACTATACAATTATCATTAAAACATAAAAATATGAACTTACATGTTTGGACAAGTTGGGGCTCTTTGAATCAACATCATACCTGAAAAATTGAAATAAAAAATTTAAATTATTGCCACAAAGTAAATCTAGAAAATTAATATTTTCCAATATGTAAAAATGAACAAAAAAATACCAAAAGAGAGAAAAACTTAGCAAATTAAGAATTTTCTAATAATCTGTGACCTATCTGCAAAAGAAAGAGTTTACACAACCCTGGATCCTTTCATTTTTACAAATCTAGGAAGTCTTACTATTTGCCTAATCATCAATTCTGTTGTTTGAGAATTTTAAAATTTATCTTTTTGGGGCATCAGCAGGATCCTAGTAATGCTCAAGTAACTTCAAAACTCTGTAAGAACTGAAAATGCCTCTTCTTTGGATATAAATAATAAAATAAACAGGTCCCCACAACAGGCTGTCATTTTTGTACATTATAATTCTTATTTAATGTCTTAAATGCTATTATAGTTGCTGTTATAATTCTTACTTAATGTCTTAAATAGTATTGTTAACTTTGGAAACTGAAGTAATGAGAGTATTTTTCCCTGATCACAGGACTTGTGCAAACTGAGTGTTTATAGAAATAGGAATATATTTCCATGGGACTACTCCATGTTCTGCTTTTCCCTGGTTGATACCAAAAATCCATTATCTTTTAGATTTGGGGATGATATCATTCACCATCACTTGAGCCTCTTGCTTTGAAGAGTCTTTAGAAATGGAAAGACCACTAACAGTCAAAATAACTTCAATGTGCCAAATTCTTTCATAGGAAAATATCTGTACTGGTTCCAATCTTTCTCCCAAATCCCATTCCCTTCATATGTCTTGTGAGTCGCTTCCTACCAAAAATTAACTCTTTTTTAAAAAAGGTTAATTAAAGTCTCTCATGTATAAATACTGTTTTCACAATGAAACAAAGCATATCAATCAATAGGGGGGGGACAGTTTATTGCGTGCCCTGATGGACAGAGATGAGCTCACTCTCTAGCAAAAAAAATATTCACCACAAGCTGGCTTTAAAATTGTATGATATAAAGACATGCCTGAGAATAATCACAAAGCACTCTCAATTTCACATCAGGGCACTTTGACTATTTTCCAGCAGCTACAGCTTAGAATTACAGATCAGCAAAATACCATATCCACTATAGACCCACAGAAATGTTAATTCAAAGATAATTTTTATTCAAGATAACTTTATAATAATAATAATAATAACAGATAGATAGGAAACAAAGCTAGACTGGCTCCTTCTCATAAATCAACCCTTGAAAACGTCTTTTAGGTTACTGTGGCCAAGAAGAATACGATGCTCAGTTCAATCAGAAGAATTTAACAAAAAAAAGTTCATGTTTTCATCACAAAGAGATTAAGTATCTTCAAATACAATCCTCTTTATCTGTATTTAACAAAACACTTTTGATACCATTATCTCAAAAATAGCTAATTTATGTCATTCCTCTGCAGACTTTAGATAATATGCTGGATTATAGAGCACTAGAAATTACTATATTTTTTCCTTCTAATGAATTTTCCATCTTACTTTTCTAAAAATATCAGGACCATTCTAGTTATCACCCTCACAGGTCAGAACATGCACACTATATCCTAAATGTCTCTACGTGTGACTATGATTATGAGAGTCACAGTGTCTTGAAGAAGCCATAAACCAAGACAGAGTAGGAAGCTGAGCAGTGGAGGGGGCATCCCACTGTGTCTAAGTGGACTAACTAAAGGGAATAAGTAAACTACTTCATTCTGCTATTGAAACTTGATGATGGGAGTAATGAATTGACAGTATCTGATTTGAAGGAATCTTAATATGTTTTCTATTAGAGAGGAACAGATGTCAATGGGAATAATTTCTGCATTTCTGGAACTACATCCATTGCTCAAAGTGGACAACACAAGATGCTTCGAATTCCCTCATATTGGCTCAGAGCTACCTGAGTCAAGGATCCTGAGGGTCAAACCAGTCCATGGTCTTGTGATCAACCCTGAATTCATAAGTATTCCCTCCCTAATAAAAGGCAGGAGGGAAGTTCTTTTCCACTCCACAAAGCCAAGCAAGGGGTAGCTTCAAAATCTAGGCTACCTATGAGAAGTGAAGGACAAGATCTGGTTGCCCAGCAGGGTACAGAACCTGCCTGCAGGTCCACCCTGAGGCTCCCAGTAACAAAGAATGTTCCATGAATGTTCTAGGACGCACATTCTGAAAGTTGAGGAACACTTTCCTTTTCCTGAGCAACTTCCTTTTCTTTTTTTGGGGGGCGGGGGGTCCCTCGCTATCACAATGACATGATAAGCACAGTGCTAAAAATGTGTCCCTCAAGCTGGTACTTAAGATGAGGCCTAAATTTTTTAGAA